>NC_079159.1:22416546-23744660 GCF_947563725.1 Argiope bruennichi | reverse complement strand
TTAGTGAAATTTGATAGTTTTTACATCAAATTCGTAGATTCTATCAAATTGTGAGCAAAATCCATTCAGAGGAAGTTCAGCTGGCTGAATGTAAATTATCACAAAAACTTCAAGACAGAGAGCTACATGGATAAAATTTGATGCACATTTAACTTTTAAAATGTAGATTCTTATCAAATTTATAACCAGATATGTCAAAGGATTACTATCTGTTGATTGGTATTTAAAAAAATCATCTAAACGAGATGATAAAATTAAATAGATGAAAATTACAATAAAAAAATTTGTATGATGTAAATGAAATTTGACATGTGATTTTGTAACTGCAATTTTAATTCTACATCAAATTTAAATTTCAGTTAGTTAGAAAAAATTGTGTTTAAAACACAAATTCAGTTTTCGATATTCTTAGCCGCATACCAGAATTTAATTGCCAAGTATTGCACATACATTCAGTAAAAATGCTAAATTCATGCCAAAAATATTTTATGATTTTTGCTCACTTATGCCACATAAGGCATTCTTGGCCTTATGTGAAGTCTTTTTTTTATTTATAATGCCAAGCTAAAGAAAAGTATGTAATTTTATTTTTATAAAATTATACATGGTTTTTAATGCACCATATTATTGTACTGAAAACTATTATTAACAAATAGGGTAATCAATATGAAAATTTTTTTAATCATTATGACCCTGATATTCTAAGACGACCACTTTTCAACGGTTTCTATCTCATTAAGGGGAGAAACTCGGAAAGATGAGTGCATTTCGGAATTCTTCGTCATTCTTTGACCTTGATTTTCGCCCCATTAGATGCTTATTGTTCAATTTTTTTTTTCCCACATGTATGTGAATATCCTGTCGTTTATGAACATATTATTTTAAATCAGTCTGAAAATAATCTGAGTTTATTTTATTGTAAAATGTAAACATCACCTTTCATCTTTCCTCTCACTCCTATTTTTATGAATTAAACCCATCCTAACACATGTGCAAAAGCGCGGAGGGTTTTAGAATCCATTGTCGAACAATAAACAGAAGAGTATTATGAAATATTTATATGTTTTTTTGATAATAACAAAAAGAAGCATGACATTTAGCATTATGTGAATTTAATTCAACTTTTTTTATTATATAATGAAATAAGAAGTGAATAGTATTTTATAATTATAAAAATTGTAAGTTTTGCTAATGTTTACTTCAGTATTCTATATTTATCTATTTGTTATTTCTCTTACTCAGAGATGTGTTTGATAAGCTAAAAGCTGACATTCGTCTTATGAAGGAAGAAGTAGCAGCTCTTGAAAGATCACATCATCCAAAAGTAAGTGTTCTAATAATTGACAAAAATATAAAGATTCTAGTATCTTTAGAAATGCCCCCCCCCCACTAGATTTTTTTTTTTTTTTTTAAAGATTTAGGTACTTTGAATATATATGAAGGTATTCTCTTAACTTATATATATCATAAAAAATGAATTGTAATAATTGAAAATGTTTTTTTTTTTTTTTTTTTTTTTTTTATGAAATCTTCTGTACATTATGGGACATCAATGCAGATTAATAAATATTTGAATTCTAATATTGTCCTCCTTTCTCCTTAGGAAAGAAGTTTAGCAAGCCTTGATTCTAGTCTCAAATCGATGCAATCCACTGAACAGTCTCTGCGCAGTGAGCTTCAGCAGGATTTATTAAATCAACTCTCTGTTACAGATCAGCAGGAAGTTGATCGATTAAATGATGATATTCGTAAGCTCACTCAAGAGAACAAAGAAGCCTTCAGTGAAAGAATGAGGGTAATTTTTCCCCCTCATTTATTTAATTGTTTTGCAATTCATCTATTTTTCTTTCTTTCTTTCCTTCTTTTTTTTTTTTTCAGTTTGAACTTCATATTCCTGTTAAAAAATCTCTATTTCATTTTTTTTTTTTTTTTTTAAGAAATGTGAAAATTTATTTTTAATTTGAGGAATGAGATCATATTGCGCTCTTTCATAGAAATTTCTTTCCTTTCTCATTTTTTAAAAAAATGTTTAAATAAAATTATAAAATCTAAAGATAAATAAGGTAAAATGTTATATTTGCAAATTTTAAATTCACTTTTCTGAAATCATATTGTCTCAAAATGAGGTTTTAACTAATAACATAGTGATCATAACATATAAGTTAGTAATATAAGGTGCTTAATTTTTTTTGATAGCTGGAAGCCGAAAAAAATAAGCTTGAGAATCTTCTAAATAATAACTTGTACAGAAGAAAAGAAGAATTAGAAGCTGTAAGTAAACTTTATTTGTATATTTTAAAAAGGAAGCACCTCTGTCTATGTTGGTTTTAAGTTAAATATCTTATTTTCTTAACTAGGCTCTTCAAGAAATTTCAGTAGAAGATAGAAGGAGAAAGCTGGACAACAGTAATGCTGAATTGGCTGCTATTAACAACAGAATAAATGATGTGAATAAAAGTGTCAAAGGTACTTTTTTTTTTTTTTCAATATTTTCATGTTATGTTAAAAAAAATTTGATGCAGTTTGATTATTTTTCATTTAAGTTCTTATTTTCATTATAAAAAAGGCATTTGAGAATGGAATACTCATTAAATGAATGATGTAACTGAGATAGTACAATTTTTAATTCATCTGCATTGCACCCTTTTTTTGTGTTAAAAAAAATATATAATATGTTTTTTATACCTTTTGCATAAGTTTTTATTCCTATGTAGAGTGCTTAATAGAATGGACATTGAATACAAAAATAAAATTGAAAAATCTGAAATAAAAGGAATTTGGTATAAAATTAGATAAATATATTCTGCCTTCTGATTTTATAAGCATTTGCTCTTTCTATCTCTTAAATGTATAAAAAGTGTTAGATCTTTGAATTTGTAATTTTGAAGCTTTAATTTTACTCTATTTATCAAAACTTAAAAAGGTTTTGTTTATTAAATAGTTATGGTTATGCCATTCTGATTGTTACAAAATTATTTTTCAGAACTTGAGCAAAAATTTGAAAAATTTAATCAAGAACAGAAAAACACGCAGAAAGAATTAGAACATTGGAAAGCACAAGAACGCGACTTCCAAGAAAGAATTAATGAAGATGCAAAAGATTTGGAGAAAATGACTAGTAAACAGTCATTACTTCTTAAGAAGGTAGTTTCATTTCTTACACTATTTCTCCCTTGTAACTAAGTTATAACTTCTATTTTCATATTTTTATTGTATTGGACACATGATGATATATCCACATGCAATTATTTTATTCATAGTTTATTTTTACTTCTGTTATTATTTATCTAGAAAGATGAATTCACCCGAAAAATCCGAGAACTTGGCTCATTACCATCAGATGCATTTGAAAAATATCAAAATCTTAGCTATAAGCAGGTAATTTTTTTTATTAGATATTTCATAAATTTTCAAAAATTGATATTGTTATTTTAAATAAAATATTGCATTCTAAAAAACTTGAATTATAAATTTCCTATTAATATTTGTCTTGAGGAGAGCTATTTTATTTTTTTACATTATAAAGATATATATAATATAGGATATAAAAGTTACCATTTTGTGTTCTAAATAAATGTACTCATTATTATCTAAGTTAATTTAGATTTTCTGCTTATGCTATTTTTACTGTACCCAACCCCCTTTCTTTAATGGTTTTTGTTTTTATGATACATTTTGATTGTGTTGTTTTTCTTCTATATAATAGTTATACAAGAAATTAGAACAGTGTAATCACGAGCTCAAGAAATACAGCCATGTGAACAAAAAGGCTTTAGATCAGTTTATAAGTTTTTCTGAACAGAAGGAAAAGCTAGTGAATCGAAAAGCAGAACTTGATCGCGGTTATAATGTAAGTGTCCTGCTTCATTTGCTTTAAATTCCAGTTTAAGTTATTTTATTAAATTGGTTTAAAAATTGTATTTAAAATATGTTTTCAGTCTATCATGGAACTGATGAATGCATTAGAACAACGTAAATATGAAGCCATACAGTTGACTTTCAAGCAAGTATCAAAATATTTCAGTGAAGTATTCAAGAAGCTAGTTCCTCAAGGTCATGCTACTCTTGTTATGAAAACAGACAATGATGAGACTGGCTCGCAAGTATGTCTTGACTTTCACTTTTCAATATTTTTTACCATTCGTAAAAATTCATTTATTCGCCATGAATTACTTCTCTTGAAATTATTTAGTGAATTTTTTAATAACAATATAAATAAAGGTCTTATTTACATATTTATTTGTTTTTAAAAACATCTGATTATATATATATATATATATATTATAAATTCAAAAGTGTGTAATAATGAAAAATAGGGGAGAATAAGAAAACATTTTGTGTCAACAAAAATCTTTTAAAATAAAGACATAAGGACTCATATAAAATAGTAGTATTTAAAACTAATTATAGTAAATATTTGTTACAGTTACAAAAAGAAGTATAGAAAGAATATCAGAAAAAGGGCAGTTTGTTAAAAAAAAAATTTCTTGAAATCTGATCAAAGAAAAATTAATTAAAAAATAATTTTAATATAAAAATATTTTGTATAAATATTTATGTGTATATTAACAAAAAATTCTTCATGTTTTGGGAGAAGTAGTACTATTTTTGGTTGTTTGTATAAATAATTTGTTTGCCTTGGGAGATTTAAAAAAAAAAAAAAAAATTAGATGTTCAGAAATGCTTTATTTTCAAATATACTCATGGGTCATTGAATTTGCATTTTATTTAAGAGACTTGAAACTTCCAATTCTCCATAACTTTTTAAATGTCATATTTTAAGTGAAAAATGCATCATTTGTGATATTTCGTTTGCCTATGATTATGCTATAGAAATAACGAAATATAATTTTTTGTTATAAATCATGAAAAACATCATTAATCATTATGTATAATCTAATTTAATGCATTAGATTATACATAAAAATTTTATAGAAATTAATCCAAGCAGTAAGTTTTAAATTTTTGTTAAATATTAAATTATTTATTTTGTTACGAATCCTGGCGATTACATGACTTATTTCTTTGAAATTGGTTTCTATTTTTGTTATTACATGCTAATTGTTGAAACACTTTTCTTTGCAGTTTTTATAATGTTATAAAATCTATTTAATAATTGTAAGTGATTACATGTCATTTTGAAATTATGATGTATTATTTTTAGGGCGCCAAAGCTCAGTCTGTTGAACAGTTTGTAGGAGTTGGAATTAGGGTAAGAAACAGATTTTCTTTTGAACATCTTTATTAAATTTCTAATGTTTGACATATTGTAGAAATGCAATCAACTTTTAAATATATCCTATTATCAATTTTGTGTTTGAAACTTAAAAATTGTCTGCAAATTATAAAAATATTCTGCTTTTTTTTTTTTTTTAAATTCTGTGTTTTAGAAGTTTGCAATCATATGCAGATTTTTCTGTTTCTGTACTCTTTAGCACTTTTGGTAATATTATTAGTTTATAGTTGACATAATTAGGAATCATATAGTTACATATCAAAATAAAATTTTAATACCGAATATGTGATATTTATTGTAAGTTAACATTTAAGTTAGAAATATTTAAATTATTAAGAAATTAAATTACTATGAATTGTAGGTCTCATTTACTGGGAAATCGGGTGAAATGAAAGAGATGCAACAGTTATCTGGTGGACAAAAGTCATTGGTAGCTCTTGCCTTGATATTTGCTATTCAAAAATGTGATCCTGCACCGTTTTATCTTTTTGATGAAATTGACCAGGCTCTTGACTCACAGCATCGTAAGGCTGTTTCAGGTATGATATGTTTTCTGTCTCTGCTCCTATTCTTTTCTTATCTGTATATGAATTTGTTTTTTGAAAAGTCTTATTTTTTTATTAGTATGATTATTAGCTAATTAATTGTTGAAGTTGACTGTTTCTTATTAAAATTATCTTGTAGCATTACACAGAATGCTCAAATAGCTGTCTAATATTGTTAAATACTGATGAATTGTTATGAGTGTATTATTGCAATCATTTCATATCAAAATATTACGTTTAAATATGAGATACTTCAGTATTGAAATAAGATAAAAGGATTCATGAAAAAATATCCATCTTGTCTATTTTGTTTCTTAGGTGGAAATGAATTATCTCTAAAGAAATAAAACCCATTTTTTTTCTATAGTTCCTATCGATAGTTTCGTCACGATATATGAACTTCTTTAAAAATAAAAATGTCTGTCCCGCTGAGGAAAATGAATTTTTCCAGAATTGTTTTTTCAATTTAACTAATGGTTTGTTATAATCACAGATACTGCTCCATGTGAAGATACTTCAATTTTTTTTTCTGATTCATTTTGAAATATTTTCATTTAGACAAGTGTTAAAAAATGTGGGAAGAAATAAGTCTTTGCCTAAAATTTTTCAAGAAAAATTGGTTTTTACTATTCAAAGTCATGCCCTTATACATTTAGCACATGATGATTGATCTGTTTCTTATCTTGTATTATTTAATCATTGCTTTTAATGTTAATAACTTATAATATAGCTTTACAGTATCCTTCTTCTATGTATTAATTTAATACTAATCTAGAATTAATATGAAAAGTATTTGAATGTCTTTAAATGAAGCAATTTTTAAATAATAATTAATAGATATGTATTTGATTGTATTCTATACTTAATATGTTTTTAGACATGATTCATGAACTTTCTCAAGATGCACAGTTCATTACAACTACTTTCCGGCCAGAGCTTTTAGAGAAGGCAGATAAATTTTATGGTGTAAAATTCAGGAATAAGGCAAGTTCTCATTCTTTTATATACATTTAAAAAAATATCTCTGCTATTTTGGCTGCTCTGACAGTTCTTTATGAATTCTTGCATTTTGTAATGTGTAAAGAAGTTTTTGAGTCACAGTTAATTAGATATTTCTTAATATTAGAAGTTTAATTTGCTACCACTCATCTTCAATTTTAGGCACTAACTCTAGTTGGCATTACTAAATTAACTTCTAATTTACATTTTTGACGAAAGGCCAAATTGTATTAGATGTTTTAGCAAATTATTGATTTAGGATTATGATTTTTATATGCATATATAATAGATTCTAAATATATCATTATCTTTTCAAAGCACTTAAAATTTAAAAAAAAAAATTATTCTTAAAATATTACAATTTTTGAAATTTTAAAAACATAAAATATATTTTTTCTCATTAATATATGAAGATGCATTTGGAATAAAGCTGGGTATTATTTTGTAATTTCATTTAAAGTACAATTTAAAAAAAAAATAATGTATTGAATTTATGCGAGAATTTTGTATTTTCTATTATTATTATTATTATTACTATTTTGCATTTTCTATTATTATTAACTATTTTGTATTATTTCTATGAACTAAAATTGACTTTTAACTATTTATAAGAACTTGAAACAATAAATGCATACCTAGTTTTATTTTAATGTTGAGCAAGAATCTTTATTCTAAATTAATGGGATTTCCACAAATATTAAAACAATAGATTTCAAAGTCTTTCAAATCTGAAATTAGTATTGGTTTGGACAAAAATAATTAAAATTGTATTTCCTCTTTTGAATTCATTAAATGTTTATTTTATTTTATCTTATCATTCTGTTTTTGTTGGATATTGGCACATATTTTGGGCATGAAATGCTTTAAAAAAAAGAATACATATTGTATATGACTAAGTATTGCGATTGGTATTGAATGGGATACCTTTTAAATATGTATATTTTAATGGCATCTGTTTGAATATAATGTAGAAAATCTCACTGTGTCTGTTCGTCAATTTATGGGCCGTATAAAGTAAATTGACTTATTATTTGGCAATAGTATCATTTATGAAATTTTATAAATGCATCTATGATAGTTTTAGCCATGTATTTCTACCAAAAAAAACTACTGTGATTTCTTGATTTGGAATGTATTTTAGTTTATTAATTTCAAAATATAATTTAACATATCACGCTTTATTCACAGGTGAGCCACATTGAAGCTGTCTCTCAAGAAGAGGCAAGAGACTTTGTTGAAGATGATACTCCTCATAGTTGAAAAGAAAAACGTTCCCCTCACCTTATTCAATTCTCATGTGTTCTAATATCGACTGAAGGTACAAAGTGTAAAATAGAAGTGGGTGCCCGGTGCTTTGAGTACTGGGTGGGAACATGATGTGTAGGTCAGAGACTAAGTAGGTTTCGCATTTGCAATGTCATTTGGAGCTTCATATCAGCATTTTGTACATGTCTCTTCTCATTTATTCATTTTTATGGCTTCACTTTATAAAAAAAAAAGATGAAAAAAATGAAAAAAAAAAATCATTTAATTTTCAAGTTATATCTTCACAAAGAGTTGTTTTTGATATTTTAATAGTGTATTATGTCATTTGTTGGAGAGTATATAGTTGCTGCTACTTTATGGACATTAGCAATGTTTATGTGTACTTTTTTTATGATGTCATCATTGTAAAGAGTACAACAAAAAATTTTATTCTGGCGAGGAAAAAAAATGTGTATGCGTTTTCCCGAATTGTTACCTGAAAATAAAAAATAAAAAAAGCACTGTGATTTCAAAAACAAAAAGAAGAGAAAAAAAATTCCATTCTATTTTGCAAAATGACGAAGACAAGAAATAACGATGCCAGAGACTTTAAAAAGTTGTGCATTTTTCTAGATAACAGGTTGGTATTAGAGATGTTATTTTGAGTACTGTTTCAATAATAGATTGTACATATTTTTATTTAATAACTATCTCTTATATAGCTTTGCTGTTTCTTGAATCTGAGGTGTGAAAATTATCATTCTTATGTGACTGTTTAGCATATTATATATATTTTATTTAAAGCATAATTCACATTTACTCATTTGTATGGTTTGTGGTGGATTCAGTCTTGTTATGAAATTTTATTTTGTAATATATTTCTTAGAGGTTTTTATTCTTAGTGTCAACTTAATTTATTCCTACTTTTATCAATAGAAACACTTTGTGTATAGTTTAAATACTTATTTTAATTATAAAATTTTATTCTATATATTTCAAAACCATATCAAAGGTTATTACAAGCTATTTGAAAGATAGTGCAAATGCTCCACTTTGATTGACACGAGAAGTTATTTGCTGAAGATATTTTCTTATAAATTCTTAAAATTTTATCTTATAGTGTTAAGAATTTTTAATTTAGCTATAGGTTTGTAAAATACTAACTAAGTAGCTTCTACTTAAATTAATTTTTAATTCTATGCTGTTCTGGCATAATATTTTCTATACTTGCTGTTGAGTGCGGAGAAATTTTCTTGTTTTTTGAAAACTGAATTGGGTGATATCCATTGCGAATTCATACTATGTAGCATAGTCATTACACATTAAAAAATAAATGTGTAAAAAGATCATCTCAGATTCTTGTGAATATATTTTTAAATCTCATTTGTTTTCATGCCAACCTTCATTTCTTTTTCCTCTTTTTTTTTAATTTATAGTTGGAATATATGTCTGAAATTTTTGTATCCTAAACTCTGCCTCTCCTGTACTGGTTACAATTTTATGATTGTTCCTTGTTAAATTTACAAGACACTTTTTATCTGAATCAAATTGTAGCTCTGTGCAAAAGAGGAATAAATTTTTGACAAAATGTTTGTAAAAGTTAATGTGCGTGAATCATTCTTTGTTTACATAATATTTCACTTAATATTACATTTTGTTATATGGAGGGGATGATAAAATATTGGAAAAAAGAAATTTGAACATTCTAGCTAAGCATTAAAGATATCTCAAATGTGATTATTCATATGATTTTTTTTAATTTGAAATTTATCCTTAAGTATAAAGCATCTATAATGTATGTCAAAAGGGGAAAAAAAAAAAAAAAAGATTATTTTAACATACCTTGCAATGTGTGTTTAAACAAATATTATAAAAATAAAAGGTATTATTGTAAAATATTTTTAAAATTTATTAAAATTAGAGAAAAAATGCATAAAGATAAAATTGGCATCTTAGTATAAAAGTTTTGTAATTTTAAAATGGTGTTAAAATACTTATTTAGAAATAATAAGTTTTAAAATTATTGAAGAAACTGTCATATTGGTTTATTTTTAATCTAAAATGTAATTACAGAGTGCTTAGCATCATGAAAAGTGCTTAAATTTTTAACCTTTTTTAAGCACCTTTAAAAGTGCTTGATTTTTAGAAGAGGTCCTTAAAAAGTGCTTAATTTTCTCGTGAAGACGAAGAAAGATTTTCGTTTTGTTTTGTTTCCCTATAGGTTGAATATGATAATTCGAAATTATGGTCGTAGAGGCTTGTTTACAGGTTGTATCAAAAAAGAAAATCGACAAAAGGGAAGAATTCGAAGAAATATTCCAGGGGCTCCTGCACATGTTGAGATAACTCTTAATGATACTTTTTCTTTTCTCTCTCCTCTGCCTTTCTTTTCCTTGCTTCCTTTTTCTTCAACAATGTGCATTGCCATTTATTATAATACTGGAATAGTTATTTGGAAGGTGCAGTACGAAATGCGTACTATGCCATACTTATTGTGAATCGAAAAACATTCCAATTTTTATTGTTTTGGCGAATAATTTAAGTTATTTGTATATTTAAACTTTTATGTGTTAAAGAATATATGATATAGTGGAATCAACAGAAAATATGAAAAAGCAGAATGGACTTAAGGTGCCAAAATAATATATCGAACATGGGGAAAGCTGCTTTTAAAACACTAACCTATTCGATCATCATTCTCATTAATATGTCGTTTTTGAGCAATCGCTTGAACAATCTACTACAGGTATTCTGCTGTATTATGTAATTATGTTAGCCAATAATGTAAAATGTAGTATGATGAAATTTTCAATGATCGTAATATCTTTCAAGATATATTTGAATATACATTGAATAATTTTATTTGATGAACTAATCTTGCAAAGTTTGTTTTGATTAAGAGAAAGAAAAAAAAGAAATTGTCCGGATCTGGTACTTAAATAAATAAATTTAAAAAAAAAACTCCCCTTCCCCCTTTAAGGATTTATGGTTTTTTTTTTTTTTTTTACAATGAAATGTCTCTTTATATGTATAAAGTTTTGTCCTAAGCATTGCCCAACATAAAAGCCATTGATGTTAGGAGCATGAAATTTGGAAAGTGGTGTTTTGGGCATTATAGGCACACTAATAACGGATTTCTCAAACTTATAATTTGAAGTGTAATTTAAAAAATAAAATTTTTATGTATTTTCATCATAACACCAAAGCATATTATCGCATAAAAATTACTTTAACACCGTTTTAAAGGTTAAAAAAGAATAGCTTTTGAAAAATAAAGATTTTGTTTGGTTGAATGTAATTTTAAAAAAATAATTTCTGGGAAATTAGTTTTGGCTACAGTTTATAACAAAGATTTTTATTATAAGGAAATTTAAAATGATATTGCTTCTTTAAATCGTTGAATCGCATTATTCTGCAGCTGTTAAAATTGAAGTAAAATATATAGGCACTTATTTAAACTTAAAAAATTTTAAAGCATGTTCATTGAATAAAATTCTTGATTTGATTTGTTAAATTTGGAAGCAATGCATTATATTGTCCTGTGCTGGCTTCAAGAAAGACTTTTTTAAAAAATGCTACAGTTGGCATTTTTACTTTCTCATATGCAAAATTTAGAGAAAATATTGCAATCATCAAAAAATTCGAATTCGAGATTTTAATGAGTCTCCATGTTTCATACTTATTTGAATTCGACAGCACATTTACGGAAAATGTCTATGCCAAAGATAACACAAAAACACTTTGAACTAGATGGATGAAATTTGGTATATGGTCATCACACCAAACTTGTAGATTTTAATCAAATTTTCAACAACATTCGTTTAAAGGAAATCTGTTTGTCTGTTGATTGTTCGAATATAAGTTAGCATGATCACTACAAAACAAAGAAAGCTAGATAGTTAAAATTTGGCACACTGATTTAAAATCTACTGTATAAAGATCTGTCAAATTTTGAGCCAAATCCAACAAGGGGCTCATCGTATGCCGGTCTGTACTCTCAGAAATATATAAATGCAATAGCTCAAAATTGTAGGGACTTAAATATATCAAATTTGGTATGTAATTTTGTGACTATAAGAGTAGATTTCAGTCAATTTTTTTGTTATTAATCAATTGGGAAGAATGCATCTAGAACCCAAATTTGCTTTTCGGATACATTCAACCACATGCCAGAAATTAATCCTAAAACACTTGCCAACGATCACCTAATAGAATCAGTAAAAATATTTAATTCATGCCTAGTGTTAATATTCCGTAATTATTGTATGTCAATGCCACATAAAGCATTTTCTGGTAATATGCGAGAAAGTTTTGGGGAGACGATCTGGCTGATTTATTTTTTTCTTCTAGCTACAGAGCTTTTTTTTTTTTTTACTTTATAAATTTGTTTCCGTTTTTAATGAAAGTTAAGACTTGTTAAAGCATTTTCATTTCTTCATAATATATATACATATATATATATAATGTTTCTTCAGTAAATTTTTTTAGTAAGAATTTTTTCCTTGTAGGTTAAAAAGCAGTCTTTCCTTAAATTTTAAGAATATTAAACGATAAAAAAAAAAAAGTACTTTAGAAGTAAGAGGCGATAAGACAGTTCCTTTTTAGTCTGATCATTTATGAACGCTGCTATTATTTTTATTAAAAATGAATTAAAAAACTTATTTAGAACATGGTATTGTTCTATCATCAATTTCATGGCAGTTTTGCCAGTCGAATGATGGTAACCATAGGAATGCTTTAGTTCTCAGCTTTATAAGATTGCAAATAAAATTACTTAATAAAATAAGTCAATGCAGGAAGAAATTTACTTTTCCTATCCCAGCCATGCTGGATCTTAATTGTTGTTGCTTATATAAAAATCAAATAAAATTTGTGGTTATGCTGAGCTTCTGCATGACTATCGACATTTTCAGAAAGGTTGTATCTATTTAATATTTTATTTCAATTTTATGAGATGTTGAAAAAACTCGCAGATCTTTATTATTAATATTATAAAAATTGACTTATTTTTTTTATTATTTTGTTTTTGTGATCATTTCTTTGCTTTTGTCAAATCCAAAAAGGCATAATTTTACTATAGAAAATGTGCAAATACAGAAATAAATATTAAAATTTAAAAAAAAGCTTTTAAAATTAATTTTTTATAATTTTTTCCAATAAAAACTATGCATTATTATAAAACAAAAAAAAAAATATGCTTACAGAACATGCAGTTAATATTTGCATAATTATACAAAGGTGCTTAATTTTCGGGGCTAAGGTGCTTAAAAGTACTTAATTTTTGCAACAATGTGTCGCTACACACCCTGAATTATCATTTTTCAGAAAACACCTTCTATCCAAAAAGAAATCCATTGCCAACTTTGACACTATTCGATCTAACAATCTGCCCAATAGAGCATAGTTTGTTTGTTTGTTTTCCAATTATGTATGCTAATGATGCTTTTACAGATTATCTGTCAGTCTGTAAATGTTATGTTAAAAAGAAAATACTTTTGAAATGATCAAAACAAAATTATAGATTATCATGTGCCAACATGGATTTTGAAGAATGTTTAATTGGTCATAAAGCTGATTATCATTTTGGGCAGATTATTTGATCTATCAGCTGATGATTTTAAAATCCAATATAAAACAATCCATAATTGAGTAGCAACCATCAAATTGAAATTTTTTTTCTGTTAAGATTTTTTTTATTAGAAGATAACTAGGATAATTTCTTAATTTTAAATTTCCTCTTAAAAAATATTGCAAATCAAGATGAAACACGTTTGATTAAGAGAGATATTCAATTGTTACAAGTTTTATATTTTTCTTTTGTATATGATTTTATACTAACTCTTTTATTCCTTTTTAATTTATTGTGCATTAAAAGAAGTTAACTCAGTTATGAATAGAAATTCTAATTATTTACTAAGTGACTAGACCATTGTGACACTAGTTTGAAAACATTACAGTTCTTTATTTTCATTTTATTGGTATTATTGAGTGTCTATTTCTAATAATATTAAAGATGAATGTATATTTTTGCTCTCTACAGGCCACACTATTTCACTTACATTTATCAAATTTGGCACACATGTACTTTAAAAATGTGTATGCTGAAACAATTAAAAAATGTTAACTAAAAATTAAACCGAATTTTTGACAGTTCTCAGCGATAACTTCTTATTGCTTTATTGCTCAAAGATAAATTTTACACCATTTTAGAATTTTTAAAAATATCTTTGTAACCAATAAAATAGTCCTACAATTTTTTTCTTAACTTTTATGATTTTTAAAAATGTGTTTTGTTTAATTTCCAAACATAAATTGCATTGTTGCCCTAGAAACCAAACTGTTTTCAATGTTTCAGCAAATATTTAATTGCATAATTGTCTTATGTTGAAAATTACAGAAGAATTATTTAATATCTGTCTTTAAGACAAATAAAACCGTTAAATTACAATATACCACAACATTTTGAAGATAAATTGCACATTTTCATTTTTAATAGGATTATAATGTCATAAGATTGATTGCCATTAGAATGGCCCATTGCACAATAAACAGAACATGTAAACACAATTTTAATGTCTGACAATTTGGCAGTATCATGGCTATTAAGTTATATCTGAAGATTTTAGCTGGAATTAAATATAACCAATAGCACTAGTGAACCATCTGTCACTAAAGGCAACTAATTCAAAATAATGTGATGCCAGTCTTCATGAATGTTGTCTATATTGTAAAAATTAATATATTTTTAAAGTGAAAGAAAGGTTTAATTAGCTTTTGTTATCTGTTAAAAATTTATTAAATAAATTTGATGCTTTAATTCTTAAAATAATTTTAAAATGGCTTTGATTTTTTTTTTTTTTTTTTTTTGTTCATTAATAAATATTGTAACAATTGGCTATTAAAAATGTATGTCACATCTTTATCTGTTAAAGTTTATTGTTGTAAAAAAAATTAGAAATTTTTAATGGACCATATAAAAATACTTTGACTTCTGATAATTTTAAACATCTACTTTTTAATAAGGATTTTTTTTGTTTATAAAGTTTGTTTTTTTAATCATGAAAATGCTTAGAATTAATAAAATAACCAAACTCAAAATTTCAAAGATTCCTCTGTATATTAAGGAAGAATCATTATGGATGTACTGGTTACTTAATTATATTTTTTACACATACAAAAAAAAAAGGTATTTTAATTAATTTTGGCATAAAATTTGTTTCTGAAAATATTTAATTTCAGAGGTTTTGAATTAAAATCAAATAAATTTTGATGCTGAGATTAATTTTATAGTATACATAATTGTTATATAAACTTCAATAAGGTATATTAAATAATTATTTATCAATAATACTGTTTAAGAAAGAGTAAAACTTATGTAGAAATTTTTAAAAAATATTATCCAGTTGCTTGGAATTTTTTTTATGTAATCTCTTAAAATGCTGACTTAGGCCTCAATTTTCTTTTTTAAGTTTATTTATGAATATTATGGTAATTTTGAAACAAAATAATATTGTTGAATGCTTACTATTTACTCTTTTGATGTGTTTTTCACAAGTAAAAAAAGTTACTACTAGTTTTCAAATATAAATTTTTATAATGAAAAAAAAAATTCATGCAAAACGTTGATACTTTTCTTCAGAAATATGCTAGTAAATTCATTTTTTTTCTGAAAAAAAAAATGCTCTATTTATTAAAATATATGTATATATATTTATCTACATATATTTGCTGATAGATATTTTTGTTAGAAATATTTCTAATTGTAATTTCATTCTCTTTTTTTTTTTTTTTTTGTGTGTGTGTGTGTGTGTGTTCTTTTTGGCACAAGTATGCATTATGGCATGTTAATATTATATTTAAAAAAAAGGATTTAAAAAATATCAACAAAAGATTAATCTTTTGTTCCATTTTTTTTTTTTTTTTTTTTTTTTTTTTTTATTCATTTATTAACATTTTAGAGAAACTTACTGATCTATTGAAACCAATGTTTCTAATTTTGTCACCTATATTTTTTTATTTAATAAATTAAGCTATAAGTTATCAGTAAATAGTTAAAATTAATCTACCACTATATAGACATCAATGGTTGAAAGACTATTTTCATTAGTTTATTATGCTAAAGTTTTTTTGTTGGTGAAGGATTAAAACTTGCTAATCTAATTTTTTTAAAAAGATATTTTCTATATTTAGACCATAACTGAATAATTCTTTTAGAAAGTATTTTTTCCAAGACTCAAAATACCAACAAAAGTTTCACTTTCCAGCTAAATTTACATTTAATGTTAATTATTATTAGGCAGTCAGTTAAAAACAGAATTTACTAGTTTTATATGTTATAAACAAACAGAGTCCAATGTAAGAATTATATATAAAACATTAGTGGATAAGAGGTAACACAACTTAAACACTGCTATTTTAAGTTTGTATTTAAAAATATTAGTGACAGATGTATACTTCCAATTCAAACAATGCATTAAATGATGTACAATTTTGTTTGAGTCAATAAATTTCTACATTGCTGAAAAAATTACAAAATTCCAATTTTTATTCAGTTTCCATACCTTAATTGTCAATTCGAATTAAATATTCTTGGAAGATAAGTTTTTTTTTTAAATTCCCCTCTTTTATGATCAAAACGTTTTTTTTAATGAAAATTGGAATTTCATTATTTTAGATCATCGACTCGAGAAAGCAATCGCCATTATTCTTGAAATGGTCTAAAATAATTATATTCTGAACTCCAAGACTGGATAATTGTACTTCTATAAAAGTTGTGCTTTTTTTTTTTTTTTTTTTTTTTTTTGTCTTAAATTTTAACTTAATATTGGAATGGAGGAATATTTTAAAAATTATACAGCAATACTTTTCCAACAATTCATTTATTGACTGAAACTGTAAAAGAAAATTTTTTTAATGTCATGTAAAGAATTTTTTTTCCCAATTAATAATCTATGCTAATCCTCTGCCATTTAGGAATTCTTATGTATTAGCAGCCTTTGGTGACCAGCCGGTTCACCAATCTTAATGTTCGTTTAAATTTTAATAATTAAATATTTTACACAATTCCTACTTTAATAGATTCTTCATCAAAATATTTTAAAACTTCATATTTTGATAGTCATATAATTCACTCATAATATTATAAAGGCCTTCAGTCATAACGTAATATGTATCTCTCATTTTCTGTTAGCTCTCGTAGAATTTATGCTTTAAATTAAAGTGGAAAGGATTAATCTGCAATTAATATAATAATATTTTTTACTGAAACAAAGCATTTTTTTATAATATGATTACTGATAACAGAATCAGTGAGCGTTTAAACTTTATGGGCACTAAAGAATACTTTTCTTAATTTATGTTATATCTCAAGAATTTGTCAACAAAGTTTTCTCAGATTCATCATGAACAGATCGATTAATTAACAATGTTTAATTTTAAATGCATCAAACGCTAAGAAAATAAAATGAATCGTTTAAAATAATCGGTCGAAAACAGGTTTTAAAAAAAACTACTTAAAAAACGGTGTACTTAAAACTATAAGCATATACAAAAAAATATATAACTAAGACAAATATAATTTAATTACAAAAGCATGCAACTAACCTAAAAATAATTTAAATCAAGAATCATTCGTTGATAATATTTTCAACAATCAGAACACAATGCGCATGCGTGAATTTTCAACGCCAGTTACGGTAACGCAAATTCGTGAATTTTTCTACGCCAGTTGGGGTAATGCTATGCAGATTAGAAATTTTTAATTCCATTTATTCTGTGTTATTTTTATTCAAAAATACTTCAGAATGAATCGGAAAGATCGATTAATTAACAATGTTTAATTTTAAATGTATCAAACATTAAGAAAATAAACAGAATCGTTTGAAATAATCGGCCGAAAAATGTTAACCCTAGCCTCAATACTGTTGGGAAAAAAAAAACTGTAGCCTTACTTATTTGGCTTTGGGGGAAATGAAAAGATTTTTGGGCGGGAAAGTTAGTTTTTAATTAATAATGAAAATTCTAATTAAAAATTAAAAAAAGAGACCTTAGGTGCGCATTCCCGACTTCTAAGGTATACATGTACCAAATTTTGTATCTGTAGGTCAAGCGGTCTGGCCTGTAGAGCGCAAACACACACACACACACATTGAGCTTTATATAAGTATAGATTGGCGGCAGTTAGCTCAATGAAAATTGTTTATTTTCATCAAAAAGTGAGGTAACTTCAGAAATAGCTATAGAAGAATAATAGTTTCCTATTCCGTTCTTTCATCAACTCAAATCCTATTGGCTCAAAAGTTTTCAGACTATTCACCTAGAAAATCGATTCTTTTTGATTCTACTGTTTATTTATTAGTAAAAATAGGGATGAGAGGAAAGATGAAGGGAGGAGATGTTTATATTTAATAATAAGGCGAACTCATGATACACAAACTTAGGAGGTGTAGAAACTGCAGGCAATTCATAACATTGTCGGAAAAAGATACTAATTTACAATAAAATACTTTAGAGCTATATTTATTTACTGTGAAAGGGTTAAGCAGTAACTTATGATAAACAAATGGAAATTTGTTGATTCATTTTCTTGCAAAATAATAATTTTTTTTCACTTAAAAAGTTTTTATTTTTAAATTTGTTATTGTAATTTTTTATAACATTTTGAAATGAATAACGGTAGATAATCTCAGTTATGTTTGATGATATTACATAAAATATTTTTTCTGCCAGCTTTGAAAGCGTTTTGCCACTTGAATTAGCCTGACGCAAAACAATACGCAATTTTGAGGTACAGTAAAATAGTACGATCAGAAACGATACGACACTCTCATACGTGTGGAGAAAAACGGAAGGAAAAAGTATGTAATGGGGCGGAAATGAAGGTCAAAGAATGAAGAAATCCGGAAATGCGCTCTTTCTTTCACATCTGATCCATTAGCGAGGTAGAATCGGCGGAAATGGGAATCTCGGGATACTGAAATGAGCAGTACATTTAATTTTTGATTCAAGCGATCACATCCACCAATCTAAGCCCTGAATAGACACTTTGAAAGAGTACGTGTGCTGATAGCTAGCACCAACCACTTCGAAGAATGAGCGGGGATAGAACCTGGGACCTTGTGGTTCTCAGCCCAGTAACATGACCACGATACAAAAGCAATTGTTCGGGTAGTGTAGCTGTTAACTAGCTTATAAGCTATTCACCACAAAGTAATAAAATTCAATATTTCTTTTAAAAAATGATTCAAAATTTATCACAAATGTTAAATGTCGTTAAGTTTTTCTCATTCTCTTGTACGAAATGTACAGAGGGAAAATATTCTAATCATCGAAAAATTCGAGATTTTGACGAATCTCCACGTTTCAGATCATTCCGAGTCTGGAGAAAAAAACACTTCTGGAATTATGCCTGACCTTTTTTCTGTTTGTGAACATGATAATTCAAAAACCCTTTGAGCTAGGCAGGTGGAATTTGGTATATAGTGTGTACACCAAATTTGTAGCTTTCTATCAAATTTTGTACGAAACCCATTCAGTGGGAATCAGTCCGCCCGGTTAAATAAATATAAGTCAGACGATAAATGCAAAACATAAAAAGCTAGATAGATAAAATCTGGCACAAAGGGTAAGCGTCTAAAATAAAGATTGATATTAAATTTAGAACCAAATCTCTTAAAGGATTGACCATCTGTCAGTCTGCACTTTGCATGCATAATTCAAAAACGTAACAATTTAGATGAATGAAATTTGGTTTACAATTTTATCACCTAAAGTGCAGATGGGTGACACGTTTTCAACCACATCTGTTTAAAGGTTGACTGTCTACCGGTCTAAGCTTCGCATACAATACTTAAGTAAATGAATTTTTTTAAAATTTTATGAGTGCAAATGTTGTTTTATGTCAAATTTGTAATTTCAATATGTCGCTAAAAAAAGCGTCTAAAATACATATCCGATTTTCTGGTATTTGTGTATTAATCGCATGCCGAAGATCATAGCCAAATATCAATATTTCATAACTACTGCTATATATATCTATGTAATGGCATTTTAAAATTTAATTTAAACTTAATTCATTTCCAAACTTTTAGCTTAATTTAGTCCACATTTTCATTCTAAAATGTTCTCTTATTTCCTGATCCCATTCCACATTTAATTAATTCAACACGAATCCTAAAATTGCCGAAGTCTACAAGTTCCCACACTCCGAGTGAAGGGATAAAAAAGTTGCTAGCAAAGACGAATTCTTTTTAAAAGATACCTAAATCCCCCTTACCTAAATCGACACGTGTAAAGAAATCCCCATCGGAATCTCATGGTATATAAGGACCAAGGATAAATATTTCTGCCCTTTTTTTAGCTTTCCATCTTTCCGCTCTTGTGTCGTTCTGTGATGATATGCTCGTCGTTTCTGCTTGTACATAAATTATGCCTCTCGGGATGAAATAGAAGCGAAGTTTAAAATTCGAAACTGTCTTCTCTCTCTTCGGAAACGACTTTGCTTAAAAATTATGTTTATATATATATATATATATAATTTTTGTAGAAAAATGTTTTAAAACATCAAGACTAAGAACGAGTAAAAGTGACGGCGAAAAAGTATTCAAAGACAAAATTATCTGAAATCATTTTGTCAGGTTTTATATAACTATTTAATATTTTTTTCCAAATGAATTATTCTACATACATATCTTATTAGTCATTTTCTTTTGTGTTGCCATCAGTTGATATTCAAAAAAGTCTCTCATAATTTTTTGTACTTCTCCTAAAAAAGAAAAGGCAAATTATCTTTTGGGAATAGAAAATTGTAATAAAAAAAAATCTGCAACTTTCAATCATTTGTAAAATAAAAGCGTTTCCGTTATTGCTTTTTTTAAATTTATTTAAAAATATTAAATTGGTCACATTTTTTATATAGCATATTTCACATAGTGTAACAAATTGAGTTAATCTTGAAGCATCGTAAAATTTATGATTTAACGGATTATTACGATGAATGGCTGAAAATGAAAGTCGGGGTATTCAGCCTAAAGATTATGCATTTAATAGAACGCTTTAATTATTTTAAAGACGTGTATTTTATCATTTCTTTTATACAAAGTAAAAAGTATTGTAATTATTTTTTTAAAAAAAATCGAACTGGAAATTTTATTGAACCTCAAAAACCACATTTTAGATCTCCCAAAGTTCGAAAAATATTTTTATCAGTATGCCTGTCTATTAACACGCTAACTCAAAAATACTTTGAACTAGGCGGATGAAAGTTGGCTTATGGTGTTTACAACAAATTTGTAAATTTCTATCAATATTTCGAACAAAATCCACTGAGAGGAATGTCTGTTCTGAATATAAATTAACTCGAAAACTACAAAGTGAAGAGCGCTAAAAGGATAAACTTTGATGCATATATTTAACATCTAAATTGTAGATAGATTTCAAATTTGGAGCCAAATCCGTCAAGAATTAAGCGTCTGCCGTCTATACTTTCACAATCATGTGAACTCGGTAAATGAAAAACATAATGATTTAAATATATCAAGTTTTGTGTGTGATTTTGTGATTACAATGCCAGTTTCGTTTCACAATTTGCAGTTGTGTCTGAAACACAAATTCGATTTTTCGAGTACTATTAATCACAAGCTAGGGATTCATCACCAGAAACCACATGATAGATTCAGTAGAAATGCTGAATTTACGGCAAAGGTTAGTATATTTGGTAACTACTCTTAGCCGACATAATGCTAGGCTTAAATAAAATTACATATGAATCTTTATGTGTGTGTGTTTTCCAGGTAATATGTAAATATGAAAAATGCTTTAAATAATATAAAAAGTTACGTTTAATTTATCCAGGAAAAATTACGAAATTAAAATTTTTATGAACACAATAACTATTTAGGATATTGTCTATGAACTAATTATTTTATACATGATATTGTCTATGAATAGAATAATTATATTTCTGTCTATGAACTTATGATCACATAAATTATATTTTTGTCTATGAACTCATGAGTACATAAATTATGTTTTCATTTAAAACACATATAGCTATAAAAATATAAAGAATTATATTTTTTGAGGCAATAAATAAATTTTTGGGAAAATTATGGAATTTAAATTGTTATTTCGTTTCCCAATTTTAATAGTAATTTTTGATATAGTATTCTTTCTTTAAACATTAGTGTTTTAAAGAAAAGTAAGTTCCATAAGTTTAATTAAAAGTTATCGAATCATAAAGTTTTGAGTATTTTATTCGTCTTGAATATTTTGATGAATTTTTATCATTTCAATGGCCGTATCGAGAAATATCCACCTGTAAAGCTGAGGCCGATTGGCTTAAAGTAATTAAAACTCGAACTGAAATAAGGAACTGTAATGGAATTTAATGCCATTTATTATTGAAATCTGACGATTTTTTTTTGGTTTGCTCTTATGAAATTAAACTGCTTGATTATAAAGGATTCATGTTGCAATATTCATAAACTACGAAATGTATATTTACTCCACATTTATTGATTAATATTTATTAAATAAATATTTTTAGTTTTCAGCGTAGAATATATGCAAATAAGTTTATTTCTATAATATTTTTTGGGCTATCAGTTCATTCTAAATTTTTCTTATATAGAGTATACAAAGAGAAACTGTTGCAATCTTAAAAAAAAATCCGAAATCAACATTTGACGGATCTTTATGTATCTGAGTCAGAAAAACACATTTTTGCAATTATGTGTGTCTCTCTGTTTATGAACCCGATAATTCGAAACGCTTTTAACTTGATCAATGAAATTTGGTATTAAAAAAAAACTAAATTTATTGATTTTTTTAGATAGATATTAGAATATATTGATTAGATATATATCGATCTAAATTTGTAGATTAAATTTCGAACGAAATTCATTTAGTAGTCTGCTTGTTCGATTGCAAACGCACGCGTTACCTACAAAATTAAAAGAAGTTAATAATATTTGAAACGAAAGTTCAGAATTATGAAATGTAGATAGATGTCAAATTTGAAACCAAATTCATCAAGCGGTTTACCATCTGTCGGTGTATACTTTCACATGCATGTAAGCGCAATAACTCGTGAACGCAGCAACTTGGGTATTGATGTAATTTTTCGATCTTTTTTAGTTTATTGTATACGAAGTTATTTATAGAGAAACTATTGTAAAAGTAACAAAATTCGTACTCCAGATTTTGATGAATCTCCACGTTTTAGACCTCCCTGCATATGAAAAACGCATTTTTAAATTATGTCCATCTGTCTTTCTATGACAAAAATAACCCAGAAACGTTAGACGAATGAAATTTGGTATACAGTCTTCAGAATAAATTTGGGGATTTCTATCATATTTTGAACAAAATCTGATCAGAGGAAGTCTGTCTGTCCGATAGGACGAATAATTTAACACGATAACTACAAAACGAAAAGAGCTAGATAGATAAAATTTGCTGCACAGATTTAACATCTGTAATGTAGACACTTTACACATTTTGAGCCAAATCCAACAAGGAGTTGATCGTCTGTCGGGCCGTACATTCAGGAGCATATAAACCGATAACTCAAAAACGCAATGATTTTAATATATGAAATTTGGTTTGTGATTTTGTGGTTACAAGTATAGATGTGTATAAAATTTTGGTTTCAATCGGTAAGGAAACATTTGTATAAAACACAAATTCGGCTTTTGGGTACTATTAACCGCATGCCAGGGAGTAATCGCCAAAAAACTCTTAAACCGCATAAAAATGCAAAATTTATGTCATAGGTAAAAAATTCGTGACTATTGTTCGACAGTGCCATACAAAACATTCTGCGTATAACACTTTTATTAGAAATTATGCGAGAAAGTTTGGAGAGACCACTCCCTCCAGCTAGAGAAATGTTTTGCGTCACATTTTGGCTTTAATCGGTCGACAAAAATTTGTCCAAAATATACCCTCGGGCTACTTTCCCATTATACCGGCGCAGGCGATAAAGTCGCCAATCATGATGCAACCAACGCCAAACGGAATATCGCCGCTGGTAACCTTTTTGTGTTCTGGCCAATAAAGTCGACTTGGTGTGATTTGTTCCGGCGACTGTGTGCTGGAGCCAAAAAGTCTATTTGGCGGGATTTGCGCCGGTATAATGGAAAAGTACCATTCTCGGAATGCATCTATACTATAAGACACATACACATACACACACACACACAAAAAAAAAAAACCTCGTGTGTGCAACTCTGAAAATAACAATTTAGTCATTCATGATGTTCATGGATTTGACCGAAAAAAATATCAAGAATCGTGGAATTATGGTTTTTTAAAAATGAAAATCATATTCAAATATTTACTTAAGAAAATGTCCTGCTTATTAGTCGATTCCAATTTGTGAACAATATTGTTAGCCCCAAGCTTCACAAATGAGTTTTTACCCTGTTGATGGATTTCCACTTCCTTGACCTTGAGAAGAATGCGCCTTATATTTATCTTGCGGTGCTTTGATGGGTGCTAGTCTTTTGCCAAGCCTTGGATCCTTTGACAGGACTGCGTATGTGGCCCATGCGTAAGATACTCCTATCTGCTCAGATAGATTAGGACAGAATCCTGTGTATCTGGCAGTGAATGAAGCGAATTTTAGATTAGCTAATCTAGGATTTGTTAATGATTATTTCATTATTCAATTTTTAAAGAATTGAAGAATTAATTCATTTTAATTATAATCAGGACACAGGGAAAATGCTAATTCTCCTGCTGTATGCATTTTTTTTTGTTTACTATTGTACAGTACTAATAAATATTTTCCCTTGTTAGTTTTTATCATATTTACTTCTAGTTTTAAAGCAGCAAGAGGGCTATCTTAGGACGATCTTTACAATTTTGACGAGAACGACTTCTGAAATCCTCTCTAAAAATAGCGATTCATTTGGCGATCATTTCGTTGGCGAAAACAAGCAACCAATCAAATTTCATTAGTTTGACGCTCTTCCAGTAAACTTAGCATAAGCAGGTGCTTATTTTCTTCTCGTAATCTAGAAACGATATTACAGGATTGCAAATTTAGTTTTAGTGCTACATTTGGAGAGGTTTGGCTCTTTCATCGTTAGTTAATAAGTAACCTTGTCCCACAATGGCACTGATTGTCTCTTTTTTATGTACGATTTGTACCTTTAAATCATTAGAATTTTACTAATTTTTCATTTTTTCGTTGTCATAGGGTAGTTTTATTCCATTGTGATATAACTATATTTATTACTATTCAGGGTTGATAAGGGGAATATTAAAGTCAAGCTAAGTATCATCCTCCAATCTGATGCTCAGTTGTTATACTAGAAATCACACTGTTCGGGAAGTAATACATTGAATATAATCAAGACTCTCATTCGAAATAACACATCACTTCACTGAAGAAACAATTCAGTGATTTGAAATTGTAAAGAATGTTAACAACTTGTTTTCTTGACAAACAAATTTAATTTTTATCCTCTCTATTATTTCTATCTTTATTCATTTACCATTTGTTGATTTTTGGGTAATGAAGAACTGGGTGCAGTTTCTCGCCAATCAAGATTTATGGCAAAGATCCAAATTCATCAAAAATTCACTTGGAAAGTCACAAGAAATGGTAATAAATACCTCTTAGGGTTGCAATAAAAAATTGTGGTACAACAGGAGTTTAACTCCCTACTTGGCGCAATTTTCAAGCGCAACTCGCCAACAACGATCTTGCGCCGTGTTTTGTGAAATGTTCAAAAGCGAGATAGCAGATGTCCAATCATAGCGCATAATAAAGGCAAAAGATACTAGGTGAAGAAGGGGGTTAAACTTCGGTTCTTCGAAAATTATCAGTATTGCCATATTTAATTGGAAAAAATATCAAAAAATAACTTTGGCGACTGCGCCTTATTTTTCTGTTCAATTGATTTTTAAAGCTACATGGACTTATGAGTATCAATCTGTATATAACCAATTATCTATATATAACTTTTGAAAATTATATGCACTGTATTATAGCTAATGAATACTTCCCGTAAATCTACTTTGATATGCCCTTTGATTTTGTCACTGTAAGACTTAAGATTAATGTACTGTTTCTCAAAAATATGCCAAAATCGTACTAATCTCGTCATCTAAAATCTCGTCAAAACACTACAATAGAGTGAAATGTTGCCATATATGGAAAAACCCACTTTTATATAAAATGTCATGATTTGCCATTTTCCTTGCAGGACAACTTAACTATTCATACTAGGACAATATCAGGATTAGAGCAGGAAGACAGTAACTGCGAGAAATAGTTGGCCTGTGAGCTTCGTGTGAAAGCACCTTAACTGTTTCACTTTCAACATCTTAGCAGACATCTTGCTTTTTGACACTGACGGCATCGTTTACGATATAAAAGAGCACATTAAAGTGGATTTCAACCGACTTTCCAAATCTTTGTAGTATAGGTCTTATTAAATACCTTTTCAGGACCAATATAAAGGTTGTTATCTGTTGAAATCTACTTTAAGGTAACTCTTGAGTTTATTTCACATACTGTTACTCAAATCAAGATCGTAAAATATTTCTATCAACCCTTTGATTGATTAATTTATTAATGTTTTGTTTGTTGAATTGCACACTGCTATTTTGGCGACTTTGTATTGTTAGCACTCTGGGCGACTTTGTATTGTTAGCATCCTTGGCGATTTGAAGGAGGACATTCAAGTAGAATTCAAATGGATTATTATTGCCTTTTGAATTGAGATACCAAATTTTAAAAAACGTTAAGTGCACTTTGATAAGTTACTTAACTACTTCGGTAAGAATTGAATACTTGCTCTTTCGGTTACCTCTAGAATTTAACATCAATCCTCCCAAACTTTTCGAAATCAAGTAGTTTTCAATTTGCTAATAACACTTACCCTGGTATAAAATGTGGCTCTGGCACTTGAAGATGTGTGCTTTCATTTCTACTATCTTCAGGCATTTGGTTATTTTTATTGTAATTATGATTTAGCTGAAATCTGATTTAATAAATTTTGAAGGTTGAATTTACATTATGCAATCTACTAGGACTCCATTTCTTAATCTGATGAATTTAATGGCGGTATGCCGGATTCATTTTATCTCGTGCCAGTTGCTAATCGCGGGAAATCGTGCGCATTTATTCAAGCTTAATTAGCTAATTACATAAATGTTTCATCGGCTATCTTGGAAAATTATTTCCTAAATATGGTATTGGTTTATATATTTAATACTAGCCGCCTTTGGCGACCAGCCGGTTCGCCAATCTTAATGTTCGTTAAAATTTTAATAATTAAATATTTTATGCAATTTCTACTTTAATAGCTTCTTCATCAAAATATTTTAAAACTTCAAATTTTGATTATCATATAATTCATTCATAATATTATAAAGGCCTTCAGTCATAACGTAATATGTATCTCTCTCATTTTCTGTTACCACCCGTAGAATTTATGCTTTAAATTAAAGTGGAAAGAATTTATCTTCAATTAATATAATAATATTTTTTACTGAAACAAAGCATTTTTTTATAATCTGATTACTGAAAATAGAGTCACTCAGCGTTTAAACTTTATGGGCACTAAAGAATATCTTTTTAAATTTATGTAATATCTCAAGAGTTGGTCAACAAAATTTTCTTAGATTCATTATGAGCAGATCGATTCATTAACAATGTTTAAATTTAAATGCATCAAACACTAAGAAAATAAAACGAATCGTTTAAAATAAACGGTTGAAAACAGGTTTTAAAAAAACTACTTAAAAAACGATGTACTTAAAACTATAAGCATATACAAAAAATATATAACTAACATAAATACAGTTTACTTACAAAAGCATGCAACTAACCCAAAAATAATTTAAATCATCCATTGATAACGTTGTCATGGCAACAATCAGAACAGCATGCGTGAATTTTCTTCGCCGGTTACGTAACGCAAATACGTGATTTTTTCTACGCCAGTTGGGGTAACGCTATGCGGATTAGAAATTTTTAATTTCCTTTATTCTGTTTTATTTTAATTCAAAAGTACTTCAGAATGAATCTGAAAGATTGATTCATTAACATTGTTTAATTTTAAATGCATCAAACATTAAGAAAATAAACAGAACCGATTGATATAATCCGCCGAAAAATTTTAACCCTAGCCTCATTACTGTTGGGAGAAAAAAAAACTGAAGGCTTTCTCGTTTGGCGCTGGGGATAATGGAAGATTTTTTTTGGCGGAAAAGTTGGCGGTGGGGAAAATGGAAGATTTTTTTGGCGGGAAAGTTAGTTTTTAATTAATAATTAAAATTCTAATTAAAAATTCGAAAAACGAAACCCCAGGTGCACATTCCCAACCTCCAAGGTATACATGTGCCAAATTTGGTAGCTGTATGTCAAACGGTCTGGCCTGTAGAGCGCCAACACACACACACACACACATTGAGCTTTATTATAAGTATAGATATAGATATAGATATAGATTAGCAGAACTCATGTAGCCTTTTCTGTGACATTCTCAAAGTTAGCAAAATAAAAACTACAATTACATAAAATATAGCTAGTAAAACGATGAAAAAATGAGGAATTAATTTTGCGCCTTTATTATTCTCGGTTTGCACCTATTAAGTTACAAAACATAAAAATTAATCCAAACGAGTGAAAAAGAATACGCGATAAAAAAAAAAAGCAAGAGTCAATAAAAATAAATAGTTTTCTGCAAAAGATATTATTGGATTTTAAATTAGATATACAAAAATAGTTTTTATGATTCTTCTAGTTGAGTTTAGCTCATTGCTAAATTAGTGAAGTAAAACTTCTTCCGCAGATTAGCGAAGAAATTCTTGGCACTCTGGTAAATTAACGAAGTAAACTTTCTTCCCACGTATTATGTGCTCCTTTATCGATTGATCGACGAAGAAAGTTTTTGAAGAAAAACCGAATTTTATTTACCTCGATTCATAGAGAAAAAGAATCAAGGATTTCTCTTAGGAGTTTGATAAACAATCGTAGTGCCCCCAGTGGTAGCTTTTAGAACTACAAACCGAAATTATCTTCGCCATATTGTTCTTGTTGACCCTTGCTCTGTGCGAGAATAATTTTGACGAGACATGACGAGAATAATTTTGACGAGACATAAAGAGAATAATTTTGCTTACTCTTTGACATTCTAATATTATTTATTTTGTATTTGTTTATAATTTTTCCCTTAGATTTGTTATTTTGTTACTATTCTTTTCTTTGCGTAATGTTTTGTTTTTTTTCAGAAAAAAACGACATAGATGCAAACGCCTTAAGTGTTAAGAAAATGGAAGAGTCGTCAGGTCAAAAAAAAAAAAAAAAGAATTAGAAATGCTCAGTTTGTGACAATTCTGCACACATATCATTCAGGGTTCTTTCGGATGAAAGCAAGTATGTTTAACAAGAGTTAAATTTTTATTCATTTATATTTTGAATCAAAAAAGTTTTTTTCAAATAAGTTAAGTTAGAATACAGTGGCTCAAAAAATTGAAAGTACACCTTACTTTTACTTGATAAATGCAACTTTCAATGTAAATAACACATTACAGGGAAGTGCAAACAGGCTTTTATTTTTACACATAACAAATGGTTTAATTTAGAGTAAAAATAAAGAAAAACTTCTAAATTGTAAAGTTTCAGAAGCATTTTAAATAAACATACGCAGAATTTTGCCTCAAAAAAGTGAGAATATACCAATGAAATTTTTGCAATATCACGCATAGAAACAAAGTGTCATTATTAAGTTGCATGTCTTTTGGCTTTTATAATGGCCTCTAAACGTCGTGGTACCGATTCGACCCATTTTTGATGATATCTGAAGATATTTTACCACATTCTTCATGCCACACTTGTTTTAAATGGGTTTTGTTTCTAATTTTGGGTTTTTGGACTACTGCTTCGTGTATGGCCCACAGATATTCAATGGTATTGATATCTAGGTACTATGGTGGTGTGTGTAACTGCTGTTTACAATGAAAAAGACAACATATTTTGACGTTATGTGCATTCTGTTTGGGATCGTTGTCCTGCTGGAAAATGGAATTTCCATCTAAACCCAAATTTTTAACACTTTCCTTTAGATTGCTGTGACCATATGGTTCATCCAACTTGTTTCAGAAACTTTTCAAATCATAGGCTAAAGTGTAAGTGCTGAAACTGTGATAAATGCCATTAGACTAGCTGGATATAAAAGTCACATTGTTAGAGAGAAACTGTTCATCAGCTTGCAAATTCAGAAAAAGCATTTGAAGTTTACAAAAACTCATCAATTGAAGACCAATAACCTTCGGAAGAAAGCTATATTTAGAAATGAAAGAAAACTCAACATTTTTGGCAGTGATAGCCATCGTACTGTATGGAGAAAACCTAATACTGCTTTGGACCCAAAAAATTTACGTCCTACAGTTAAACATGATGGTGACTCCGTCATGATTTGAGATTGCATGGCTTCATCCGGGGTAGGAAATTTAATTTCTATAGATGACATCATAAACGATATGTTTTACTTGGATATACTTCGCAGCAATCTAATGGAAAGTGTTAAAAATTTCATTTTCCAGTAGGACAACGACCGCAAACAGAATACACATAACGTCGAAATATGGTGTCTTTTTCATTATAACGCACAGTTACAGCAGTTACACACACCAACAGAATACCTCTACATCAATACCATTGAATATCTGTGGGCCAATCTCGAAGCAGTAGTCCAAAAACCCAAAATTAGAAACAAAACCCATTTAAAACAAGTGTTGCAAGAAGAATGTGGTAAAATATCTTCAGATACCACCAAAAATGGGTCGAATCAGTACCACGACGTTTAGAGGCCATTATAAAAGCCAAAAGACATGCAACTAAATACTGACACGTTCTTTCTTTGCGAGATATTACAAGAATTTCATTGGTGTATTCTCAATTTTTTGAGGCAAAATTCTTCGTATGTTTATTTAAAATGTTTCTGGAAATTTTCAATTTAGTAGTTTGTCGTTGATTTTTCTTTATTTTTACTCTGAATTAAACCATTTATTATGTGTAAAAATAAAAACAAGTTTGCACTTTCCGGTAATGTATTATTTATATTGAAATTTGGATTTATCAAGTAAAAGTAAGGTGTACTCCCAATTTTTTGAGCCACTGTATGTGTTTCGTTTTCGCATTAAAAAATGTATAAATTTCGGGGATTTTGGTATGGAATAGTTGTGGCATTTTAATTTTTTAAAATTATTATTTTAATAATAATTTAAATTTTTAAAATATGGATAGGTATTTTTAACATTGATATTTTTGTTGAATTAAATAAATTTTTAGAATATGTGTCTTTTTGCCTCGATCAATGCGTTTTTAAGTTTTAAACGTGTGTATGTCATTGTATGTATAGACACCTAGACGGTCAATACTTTGGCGGTTTTCGTTCAAAAATTGATGCGAAGCTACATTTTAAATGTTAAAATTATCTACAAAATTTTATCGATGGTGCTTTTTGTGTTTTGTTGCTGTTTCGTTCGATAGACAGGATAAAAATCTAAACAACCTGAGAATTTTATGCAGAAAGCTAGGGGATGTGACATTTTTATTTAAGAGTAAATAAGAAAGTGTTAGGAAATCCTCTTCCGCTAATTTTATTTGAGAAGAGTATACCATTTACTTCTTAAATGGCAATCAATCCTTTGCATTCGGAAAAGTAAATAGATGCTAATTTTTCACCTAATACTGTATGTCCACCACGAGAACATCTCCCGTCAAATGTCTGTGTTTACGGCGGTCGCTAAAGAAACAAGTTACTGTAGGAACAGTTCATTTTGCTTCGGTAGGAAGTTCATTCAAATTTCTTACTTGGCACGGTTAGCGCCAAATTGGCGATTTTAGTATTACATTTAATTTTTGAAAACAAATTTTAAAAAATTATTCAGTAAATTCAAAATTATTTGAGTACTCGGAATCTTGAAAATATTTGATATTCCTGACATATATGCGAATAACAACACAGATCAAATGGGGAAACTGAATAATTATTTGTATGTCTAACAATTGTACAAAAGGAGAAAAAAATTAAGAAAAATCTGAAGTAGAATCTTACATAACAAAAAATTAATCGTCTTCATTTCATTTGTTTTAAATTTAAGTAAGTAAAATATCAAATTCTCTGGAGTAAACGCGAAGGTAATCTGTCTAATTTAACATAAAAAACAATTGTATAATTAATCGTAATTATTTCATAATTTTTATAAAAGATTGTTTATATTCTAATATAAAATAAAATGTTTATTATTAAATATGCTTGGAACCTTTTCGAAATTTAAATTGATTTAAGTTGAATTACTCGAAAAGTTAACCTATATATTCTTATTTCTCTGTATTTCAGCATTTGTAACAATCAAAATTAAAAGATAAATAAATAAAATGTTGGGGAAAAAATAAGGATTTGATTTTGAAAATGGTTTTGATTATTTGTTTATTTTACTGACAAATGAAATTTTCGAATTAACTGATTTTTTCTGCAAAGGGCGTTGCTGCTGTTTTTTTTTCTTTTATTTTTCCTATTTATTTATTTTTTTTTTTTTTTGAAGGAAACAGGTAAGATCTTTCCATTTTTTCAACTTAGAGTTGATTTTTTTTTCTTTTGGCCAAGCAGAACCATACAATTGTGACTGTAAAATATCTTGATAATGATTTACTCTCATCGAATTAAGTCAGAGATAAATTAAAAATGCATCCGCTAGTTATTGCAAAGATTTTTTAAAAAAGTACTAAACCTATAAACGAACTTGTTCTAATTTTGGGTCAAAAACAATATGAGGAAATAAATATTATCATATCTAAATTCTGATGCTAAATCTAAGATTCCTCAAATGAATCTTTTACTATTAGAAGCATATATTAAGGGGGGAAAATTAGCCGACATAAAAATATTTCAAGTATAAAATTTACCTGACAAGGAAAAATAATCTTTAAAACGCAAGACCCTTTTTATTCTGCACAACTATTAAACTTAGAAAGAGTTATGAGTATACCTGTCACACTCTTTTATTCAATATGCTTACCAAAATATCACTTGAAGCAGCAGCAGAAGAATTAAGCAAACATAATGATTTAAAAATCACCGAAATGTGCCAATTTTTAAAACAAATGAGATGAGGGAAATGTCACCTGTTTTTATCACCATTCTGGGATGCTTCTTGCCAGATTCAATGAAAATCTGGTTCGCAAATTTAAAAAAAAAAAAAAAAAAAAAAAAATCCAATCTTTTGTTATCTGTCCAAGGCAATGTGCAAAATGTTTCAGTTTTGTCCATCTGTCAAAAGCTAGCGATAAAGCAAAAATTTGTCACCTGAGCGGCACATCACATGATGGTGAATGATAGAGTCACCAAAAATGTCAAAAGTGCGCACCCAGCGGCGCAGGTTTGTCCTTTATACTTTAAAGAACAGCAGATATTGGAACTAAAGTATCTAAATCACATAACAGCAGGTGAGGCACATGGAATTTCAATCAATCAATATCCACAAAATATTCTACAGTCATCAAAGCAAATGGCTTCAATGATCGAGATCGAAAGAACTCTTAATGACAAAATAGACACTATTATTCAAACTATTAATAAAAAATGGCACAGTTATCAAAAACTCTTTTCGAAATGTTTGAAAAAGCAGTTGAAATTCTTCTAGAAAAGTTTTCTAACATATTTAATCAGGATGACAAACCTAACTTGCGTCGATCAGAAGAAACAAAGCACTTAAAAAAACGTTGCGAAAAATAACGGTATTCCGGTGTAATTGAACGCAAGTAACTGGTGAAAAATCTGGGACTTAATTTTTCCATTTAAATGATTTCCTTTCTTTTCCTCATCTTTAATTTTTCTTTCTTTCTTTAAGCATGATTTTTTTCTTTTATCATTCTTTTTCAATATTTTCTTTCTTCCAAATTCTCCCTGCTTTTTGGTTTTTGCGCGCGTTTGACATCTTCTGAATGTCGTTTGTTCAGTGTAATTGCAGAGGTCTTAAAAATGAAGAAATTGGCTTAACATTCCTCCTATTTCTATATCAGAAATCTGGATCTTTCAGGAGACTTTTCTTAATTCAGAAGATCATCTTTTCAACTCAACCAAGACCTTTTTCTATTCACCCAGACCAGATCGTCCTGACAGAGGTCTAGTTAATAGGTATCCTTATTACATAAATCTTACATCTATACTTATATATAAAGCTCAATGTGTGTGTGTGTGTGTGTTGGCGCTCCACAGAAAAGACCATTTGACCTACAGCTACCAAATTTGGTACGTGCATACCTTGGAGGTCGGGAATGTGCACCTGGGGTCCCTTTTTTTGAATTTTTAATTAGAATTTTAATTATTAATTAAAAACTAACTTTCCCGCCAAAAAAATCCTTTCATTTTCCCCACCGCCAAATGAGCAAGGCTTCAGTTTTTTTTTTCCCCAACAGCAATGAGGCTAGGGCTAACATTTTTCGGCCGATTATTTCAAACGATTCTGTTTATTTTCTTAATATTTTATGCATTTAAAATTGAACATTGTTAATGAATCAATCTTTCAAATTCATTCTGAAGTACTTTTGAATTAAAATAACACAGATTAAAGGAAATTAAAAATTTCTAATCTGCATAGCGTTACCCCAACTGGCGTAGAAAAATTCACGCATTTGTGTTACCGTAACTGGCGTTGAAAATTCACGCATGCGCATTGTATTCTGATTGTTTACATTTCAACGAAAGCGGACTCGATTTAAATTATTTTTAGGTTAGTTGTATGCTTTTGTAATTAAATTGTATTTATGTTAGTTTAAGTTCATCGTTTTTTAAGTAATTTTTTAACCTGCTTTCGACCGATTATTTTAAACGATTCTGTTTATTTTCCTAGTGTTTGATGCATTTAAAATGAAACATTGTTAATTAATATACCTGCTCAAGATGAATCTGAAAAAATTTTGTTGACAAATTCTTGAGATAGTATTACATAAATTAAGAAAGATATTCTTTAGTGCCCATAAGGTTTAAATGCTCAGTGACTCTGTTTTCAGTAATCATACTACAAAAAAATGCTTTGTTTCAGTAAAAAATATTATTATATTAATTGCAGATTAATCATTTCCACTTTAATTTAAAGCATAAATTCTACGGGAGCTAACAGAAAATTGGAGAGATACAGATTACGTTACGACTGAAGGCCTTTATAATATTATGAGTGAATTGAAATTTGAAGTTTTAAAATATTTTAATGAAGAAGCTATTAAAGTGGGAATTACATAAAATAGTTAATTATTAAAATTTTAACGAGCATTAAGATTGGCGAACCGGCTGGTCGCCAAACGCGGCTAGTTATTACATAAAATAAAGACGTGTGTGAAGACATAAATTTTTCAAATTCACGTAAATATTCTCCAAGAATTTTACGCTTGAAACTATGTTAGTTTTTTTTAATCTCTATTTTACTTCAAAGTCACAAATATGTATACGAAACGCAGCGTATATTTATGAGCTACAATTTTCTAATTCTTGTTCTAGATTGTCATTTGTTCATTTTTAGGATTCGCCTTTTTCTTTTCCCAAAATTAAATAATCGTTTGAGAACTGTAGTATTCTCTAAAGGAACAAATAATAAAACAAAACAAGCTATTGCAAAACTAATTATATTTGTAATCGAAATCTTTTAACAATGAGTTTTCTGATAAGTTTCTAATGATGAACAGCAGGGATGGTGGCGATGATGATCTTGGTATTGATGATCCTTCCCTCTTTTCTCTCTCGCTTGCCTTTCAATGTCACCGATTATTTTAGAAAAGATGTGTTTCTGGGTCTTGAAAAACTCATTCATCATTTGAGGCATGTCTCCTAAAAAGTATAAGATTCCATTATTTATCAAAATATTTTGTGTTTGCAAAGCATTCAAGATAGAGTGCATGAATGGGATTGTTTATGATTTAGATAATGGGCTTTATTTATAAGAACAGACAATACATTGATAAAACCAAAAACTTTTTAACTTTTAAAAAAATCTTTTTTCAAATCATGTTTTTAATTTCTTTTAGCCAACAGAAGTGTGGACCATCTTATATTATTATGGAAATTAGAGGAATCTTATGATGGGAAGTCCAACAAGTGCGATAATGGATAACGATGCTTTAGTTCAGAAAAAAGGACAGAAACATAGGTAACAAAACGCGACCTGAGCTTACAGCGCTCTCAGAAGTTAAGTAGTAGTAATCATTATTAAACTATCTCAAAAGCACAAGGCGATTGCAGAGGATAATTCGATTCAATAATTGGTTTAGCATTTTATTGATTTAATAATTGGTAGTATAAATTACTTACCTTTATTTTTTGATTGATGTTTATGATAATTTTTGTATGCTGTCTCGAAATACCATATGTCGCTATTACTATAAATTTCAAAATTAAAAAAAAACATCAAAAATTTAAGTTTATTAAAATTTTGCCTGTTTTCCTCAATAGTTTTTGACATGTAATATTTTGATGTAATAATGGCACTAACTTCTGGAAAATCAGATGGATTCTGGTTGAAATCTAGTTTAGGGCGCACATCACCTCGCCAAGGGCGCCAACAACGCCAAACCGCCAATCAAGATGGCTGACCAAATCTATACTTATAATAAAGCTCAATGTGTGTGTGTGTGTGTGTGTTGGCGCTCTACAGGCCAGACCATTCAATCTACAGCTACCAAATTTGGCACTTATATACCTTGGAGGCCGGGAATGTGCACCTGGGGGTTATTTTTTCGAATTTTTAATTAGAATTTTATTTATTTAAAAAATAAGCGAAATTTTGGCGTGTTTTTCGCTATAACTTCCGAAAATATTACCTCACAAAAAAGATTTTTTACATGAAGTTAAAGATCAAAAATTTATCTTTTAAATGATACCAATGTTTTAACCTTAAAATTAAATTTCTATTTTTAATGAATTTTTAAATAAATATTTTAACTATATTTTTCAACAATTTTTTTCGTACAAAATAAAAATAAAATTTAAGCTGCACGAGCACGTTTCGCATTCATGGGAAAAAATTAGCTTTTTTCAAAGTGTTGCCATCACATTGATTAAAGCTCCAACTAAAAATAAATTAAATCTTTTTGGAAATGAAATCTGCAAAAATATAATTTCCGGCACGTGCCTGTAGGAAATGAAACAAATATGAAATATTATTTTTTTAAAAAAATAAATTCAAGAAAAATTATTTTATGATCTTTTACACTCTCTATATTATTAATCCAATAAATCAGTTTTATTTTAAGGCAAGTTTTGTTTAATATGAACAGGATATCCATTCAAATCAGGGCCGCACAGCTAATTTGTAAACCTTTAGTAAGACACAGATCTGCTAAAATGGTCTAAATGGAAAATGATTATATTTTATGTAACTTGATTCAATAAATGCTCTAATAAATAACGAATTTTTGGTTTTACATAAAGCTTCTGCTGTGGAAATCACGAATAACAAAATGTTCTTGAAACACTAATATTTTAAATAAAAAGAGTTAATTTCCAATCAACTAAATCAATCACTTAAACTGACTGATTTATGAAAATTTGAATATCACTATTCAATAAAAAAAAAAAGGATAATTTTAGATTTTCCATCGATCGTTTCAAAGAAAATACGCCAATCAGCGCGCAGGTTTCTCAAGATTAATTGGCCTAAGATTATGAAAATGTTGAGTTTTCCTAAATTTTTAACATTCAAAACTTCATAAATAAGTCTTAGTTGATCGTTGAAAATAGAAACATTCATTCATTTATTTAAAATTTGGTGTGTCCAGAATATTTCTCAGAATCTGATACCTTACTGCATTAAATTTAGACTTCATAATTTTTGAAATATATTTATAGGCCGGAACAAAATATTTTTTATTGATTTCATTTCAATCCTTTTGAAAGCAAAACTAAAAACTGAATTTTATGCTGAATCTGAGAAATTTTTGTTGAATTATTGTTTGAGATATTACATAAATTATGAAAAATATTTTGTAGTTCACATAAGACTTAAATACCGAGTGATTCTGTTTGCAATACTCATATTCATTAATAATAATAATAAAAAAATAACAATAAAAATGATAAATAAAATAAAAAGCTTGGTTTTATTAAAAAATATCTTTGTACTAATTGCAATTTCAGCATTTCCACTTTAAATTAAAGTTGAAGTTTTATCGGAAATGACAACAGATTAGGAAATATATATAGTAAACGATCTAAACAACAGTATAAGTTTGGTATGACTATCAAATTTTGAAGATTAAAAATGTTTTGTTTGAGAAGCTGTTAAGAGACAAGTTACTGAAAATATTTAATTGAAAATTGTAGCGAGCGGTAATACTGGCTAACCGGCTGGTCGCCAAAGGCGGCTAATAAATAATACAGTAAAACAGATATTGTTAGCCATATTGATTTTTGACTCTCGCAACATGGAATGGTCCCTTGGGCAAGTGAAGAGACAACCTAAACTAAATCTTAACCCAGATTTCTTTTTATTTTCTTGAAACATGACATGAGTAGCATGAATCAACTTATATTCACGTGGTAAACATGAAATGTGCAATGTTAGTTTAAATTTAAGTAGCATTGCACATCTTGGGAAAGGAAAAAAAAAGCCTTTGATAAATAGGACAACATGTAAGGAAACGCAGTTAATATTAATATAGTTAGTATTAATATAATGTGCCGCTCCTTTATCAGCTGATTCGCGTGATGTGAACTGATTCTACTGATTATGAGACAAAAATTCATTAGGAAATAATATTCAAGCATACCACCAATAATTCCAAACCTACCGACCAAAACAACGCCTACTGATAGACAAACTCGATCATCTATCGATATCCAAAAAGTGATATTGAGAAGACATCACAGATTTAGCAGGACTAAAACTTTACCTTTATCTCCAGAGCAATCTATATGTATATGATCGGACCTCTTCTTGGCGCTATGCGTAGAACAACCACAGATTCCCTGTCTCGTTGATGTCATTCTCCCTCCTCGAGCCATCGGTTGCCAGTTGCGACGCTGGAATGCATATTGTAGTTTTGGCGGTTTTATTGGCGACAGTCTCATGGCAATGTCTGGTTGTTCGGCCATTACTGCATAAGTGGCCCACGGGTAGGTTACTCCTATTTTATCAACTAAATCAGGGCAAAATCCAGTGTACCTGAAATGGATGAAAAGTTTCAATTTTTGTAAATGAAAAGAAACCAGCTTTCAGAGAGATGATAAAGAAACAAATCTCATTAATTTGTCATTGACAGGAAATTTTTTAATTTTATAGAAAAAGATGGTATAAATATGGAACTATAAAAAAAAAAATCTTGAAATGAATTTCAAAAGCTTTTTTTCCTGAAGTGAATTTTTATAGGTTTTTATCTAGGACTCCTAGAATCTTAGTTGAATCTGAGATGAAATTGCTATGTAGTACTTATTGATTCGAGTTTCAAATTCTGTCTTTTAAAGTAGTCTAATTACTTAAATTATTTGACATATTTTGTATCATATTTTTTAAAAATTTTACTGTGCCTGATCAAGATAGCATATATAGCATAGATTTTTTCACTGTTTCTACTTTCTCCTATACGAAGTAAAGAGAAACTATTGTAATCGGCAAAAATCTCAAGTTTCAGAACACACTGAGCTCGAACAACAACACTATAGGCATTACGACTGTCTGTCTGTGAACACAAGAACTCGAAAACGCTTTGAGGTGACAAATGAAATTGGATACATGGACTTCCAACAAAATGTGTAGATTTCTGCTAAATTTTAATCGAAATCTTTCACAGGAACTCTTTTAGTCTGGCTGTTTGATTATAAGCTCGATAGCTCCAAAATGGGTACTTTTCCGTTAGCCGGGCGCAAATGTTGTCAATTATGAACCAAACGCAAATATTTCGGAATTCTACATTATTTGGCGATTTTTGGCTTGCGCCCAGCTAACGGATTGTGAACCAAATGCGAATTTGGCGTAAGAAATTTTGCGGAGTTATACATTATTTGGCGATATTTCGCTTGCGCCAGGCTAACGGAAAAGCACCCAAAACGTAAAGAACTAGGTAGATAAAATCAGGAACACAGATTTAGCAATACAATATGGATTCTTATCAAATTATGGACCAAACCTGTTAAAGCGGTGATCGTCTGTTGGTGTGTACTTTTACATGCATGTAAAAGAAATATCTCGTAAACGCAATGACTTAAATGAATGAAATTCTATATATTAATTTGCGGCTACAGTTGTAGTTCTTTGTCAGATCTTGATTTCATTCGGTTAGCAAAAAAGAGGTTCCAAATACATAACCACACGATAGTTTCAGTAAAAATTTTACATCCATGCCAAAGATCCAAATTTCATCATTATGGTTCACTAATATCGACCAAGGCATTTGTGACATTATACCAAGTTTATAACTATCTGCGAGGGGAGAGGAATAAGAGGGTGAACCGGAGTTTAACCCCCTTTTTCGCCAAGTTGCGATAACAGGCCAAAGCTGGTAACCTCAAGACTGGCACACCTATTATCTTTCGCCTTTATTATGCGCTATGATTGGACATCTGCTCTCTCGCTTTTGAACATTTCCCAAAACACGGCGCATGACCGTTGTTGGCGATTTTTGAAAATTGCGCCAAAGAGGAGGTTAAACTTTGATCGTACCGAATAAGATCTTAATTTGAAAGTATGCGAAGTCCCGTTGGTTTCTTTTACTACTAACTTTCTGTTACTCAATCCTGTTTTCCTTGTCATTTATTAGAATAAAAAAAGAATTTTGATTTAACTTCGACAGCTACGGTCTTTAAAAAACATTTAATTTAAAGTGACTCTCAGTTTTGCAGTGCTCGTCTGTTTACTCGTTCCAATTTCAGGGTTTTCGAGGAAATGAACCATTTGCAATCGATTGTCTTTTCTTACTCACCATTCAAGACGTTGCGTCATTTTGACATTTTATTCATTTCCTTTTTTTTAATTTAAATTGTTAAAAATACCTACAGATTGGTAAAAAGGGTAAAAGTGAATTTTAGTGTGCACCCAGCTGCGCCAACAATGCCAAGTCGCCAATAAAGATGGCGGACAAAATAAACAAATACTTCCGCAGAACAGTTACGGTTACCATTTCCCGCCATCTAATTAGGACTTTTTACTGATAAGTATTGTTTGTTTTTTTGATACTGCCCGGTGCCTTCTACAGATGCCGAAGGCATCTGTAGAAGGCACCGGGCAAAATTTTTTAACTTCAAAAAAAACATCCTACGGCTTCGCTAGCAGCGGGAGCGGGAACCTAGTAGCTTCGCTAGCACATTGAACATAAAGACTGTGTGGATAACAGAAAGAGTACATAAACAAAATAAAAGAAAAAACGGAGAAATAAGCAATCGGAACATTCTCCATACAAAATTTCAAACAAACATACTTTTCCCAACTTCATCAACTCGTAAAAAAATATATTCCACTCACACTTCTTCCATTCTGCGGTTCGATATCAAACCATTCTCAATACAAAATTTCAAACAAGCATCCTTTCCTAACTTCATCAACTCGTAAAATATGTATATATGCATATTTAACTCAGCCTTCATCCATTCTACAGGTTCGAAATACACCCGACATAACAAATTATGAAGTGAACCAACCGTTATAACACCAAAATAATTACGGGAACTGCGAATTCCATTGCAGCTATCTTTTAAAGTGAGAATGCAGACGATTTTTTTAAAGCGCATACTAACAATTAAAAATTGCAAAAGAATAAATATTTTCTGTTCGTATACACATTAAAAAAAAAGAAAGAAGAAAATAATTTTTAATTATAAGCTTAACTTTCTTTATTTAATAAATTTTAATTATAATAAAGAACAAAATTAAAATCTTTAATCGATATATTTTTATATTTTTAATTTAGCATTTTTCATAATGTCATTGTAGTTTATGTACAACTCAACCATTGCAAAAAGTAATAAACAAAACAGCAGTACGGTTGCTATAAGAGGGAACCGATGGGTTGCAATATTGGCGACAAACAGCTGGTGCACACTAATCTTCACTTAGGCCACAAGCCCTTGTATTAAGTGAATAATTACGCATAGAATTACTTTTCCGAGTTCAAAGAGTTCATATAAGAAAAAAAAAGTACAAGAGCATTGGAAACATTGAAAATTAAAGTATGGTTAAGATAGTGAAATGATTTCAAGGGATTAAGAAAAACTAATATTGATTTTTTTTTTAAAGCTGAGGTAAAAGTTTACTCCCAAGTTAATTACTAAGCATATTTCTTGCTCAATCTTAACAACCACCGTTGTAAAGAGTAAACAAGAACTTTGAAGTTTACGAGAGGAAATTATATTTTGGAAACAACAACAAAAGAAATGAGATCGGTAAATTAAGATCCAATATAAGCATCTGAATCAGTTTACGCATTTATTACATTAATAGTTTTATAAATTCCACCAAAATTTATTCGATATAGAAATAATCATTGTAACTCGCCAAGATTTTTCATTCACAGCTCAAGAATTTTCAATAAAAAACAGAGTTCTCTTACCCAGGTATGAAATGTGGTTCGGGTACTCGGAGGTGGGTGCAAGGATTTCTGCAATCAGACATCTGGATGATTTAATTAGAATTTGAACTGAAATCTGATTTTAATAAATTTTGAAAATTAAAATTTTATCAAAAATTTGGATTGAAGCCTAAAACTAATTAATATCTATTAAACTGTTTAAATCATATCTGTTTATCTTATTCTCGAGACAGAAGGTATTGGGTGCTAAATCGCGAAAACACGTGTGACATATTTTTGAATTTATTTGCCTATAGACTGCTTATATCAATATAGTAGCAACATAGTTAATTTATTTACAAGCAAGAAACGTAGGCGTGAAGTTCCTTTTTATTATAATCATTTAATTAATTGAAAAATATTGTGCATCATTTTCTCCATATTGTTACGGATTTCTGGGTTCGCTTTGACAGTGGTAGTGATATGGTGTGGAGAACGCTCAATCAACAGGATGCAGTAGAAAAAACAACAACGACGTTTATTTACATGAAGACAGGACAGCACACAGACGACAAATATGTACAGCAGAGACGAACACAGTGGACGACAGCATTTGGCACACAGCTCTTCAGTACTCGCCTCACACAACGCTGGCAATCCGCCGTTGCTTCGCTATCCTCTCCAAGACTTGTTACTTGTCAGCGATTCCGACTACTCAACACAGGGCTCCACTGCAGCTTCAGAGTGCCTCTTTTATAGTTCCGGGAGGCGGGGCTAGAATCTTCCAGACCAATCAGGGCGTATCTGAGTGTATCTTGGTTCCTACGGGATGGCTCGGGAAACTTCTCGAACTTTCTAGTATAATACGTTTTGTTGTCTAAGTCGACAAATTCATCGCCAAGCCGTCAAATGCTCGCCAAGTTCTGAGGTCATTGATGCGGCACCCGCTCAGCATGCACAGGACAGCGATCGTACACATGACAGCGGACAACGGTCTTTCTTACGATGACACTATTCGTACTGGGAGACAAAACTACAGGTTTGTAACAATATTTTCGGCAACTGTGAAGGAGTATCTTATTATTGAGTTCCGTTCTATACGAGGCATTTTTGCTTCTACATCTGAATAATCATTATATTAGTTTCAGTTATAACCTCCTTTGAAGACTGGATGGATTATTTATAGCGACAAATTTCAACTTCGATAAATACTTCAACTTTCAACTTCAGATTTCATAGGGATTTTAACTCTTTCTATTTTACAGCTAGAAATCCTGTAGGCCTACATTCATAGGGTTATATGGCTCTTTAATTTTCTGTCACACGATTTAAAATTTAATTTTGAAACTGATAGTGACGAAACACTACTAACCCAATAACATTCTTTCTGAATCAAAATCTATTTGTAAAAAATATAGGATAAAAAAAGAATAACTCAACATTGAAATTCTGTAAATCCAACGAAATATGTTTATTTTAAATATCAGGGAATATCATTTTGATATATAAGTATTAATTATATATCATGCTAATATATTAAATAATTATACGTACTAATATATAATTACAGATTTGTAATCATCTTATATCCTACTGATAAATAATATTTATATTGGGGCAGATACTTTTGGGGTTCTTTTCCGATTTGTTGGTCAATGAAATAAACACAATCAACAATCCTTTAGTAGAAAACAACGAAGACGTTTATTAAACATGAATACATTAATAAAAAGACGACAAATGCACAGCTGAGATGAATACACAGCAACACACTACAACAAACAGTAGTCCACAAGTTGTAATCGGTAGTAATAAAAACCACAGCACACAAAGCGGCCATACAGAATTCAGCAAAAGGAGGGAATCTACGTAGCTTCATTCTACGGTCTCTCCAAACGTCTGCAATTCTCCACTGTCTCTTCGCTTTAGCTGTATCCAATGGCCGACTCACTACTACACGACTGGCTACGAAACACACGATTCGCTACTTCAGCAATCGCTTGAGCTCCACACAACGCTTGCCCTTCGCCGGACTGATCCAACTATTCCGTCGTTACTTCACTATCTTCTCGATGACTCATTTATCTATTGACTTCGGCTTGAATCTGCCGGCTTTTTATAGTTCCCGGGGGCGGGCTGAGAGGGTTCTGGAACTATCAGGCATATCCCGAAACCTCTTGGTTCAATCATCAAAATTCTGAAAGTTTCCAGTAATATCTATTTGGTCTCTAAAGCCGCCAAATTCGTCATTAAGTGATTGATGATTGCTAAGTTTGTCGCCAAGCCCAGAGATCACTGATTCGGTATCCGGTCAACATCCAACAGAGCTTATCCTAAAATGATCTTTCCAGTGATTGAATTAACCATGCTGGGAAGCAACATTACTGATTTGTAACAATATGTATTTAAATGTAATAAACTGGTGATTATGTTTAATTACAAGTAATTATACATAATCACTGGATTCAGTTAATTTACCGTAACATATATATTGAATATATATTATGTTACGGCAATGTATTATTTGCATTGATGTATTAAGAATTATTACATTAATATATATTTCATGATTACATAATGTAGGAAATAATAAATTAATTGTTCAATAATACCTTCTCTGTCTTAGTATAAAACAATGACTGTATAACAGTAAGAAAAGCTAGCAAGAGTGCTCGCATAATCTCTGATAAACTTGCCATGCCAAAGAACTCCTTGCATGGCACTGACGTACAATAGTTACGAAATACGAACTTTTGATGTGAATGTAGCATTTTTCCTGAATCTATCGTGTCATCCTAGGGGAGCTTTTTGGCGATTTATCTCTGGAATGCGGTTAATAGTATTCGAAAGTCGAATTTGTGCTTTAGACATGTTTTTCTCACAAAAGATTTGATACAAAATTGCACTTGTAATCGCAAAATCCCATATCAAATTTGATATATTTAAGTCAATGCGTTTTTGAATTATTGTGTTTATATGTTTCTGAAAGTACGTACCGAACAACCTGTCAGCCCGTTGTTGGTTTTGGCTCAAACTTTGAAAAGTGGTTACACTATGGATATTTAATTTGTGTACCGAAATATATCTATCTAGCTTTCTTCGTTTGGTAGTTCTGATGTTAAATTATTCGAACAACCGGATAGATAAACTTCCACTGAACAGAGTTTTTCAAAATTTGATAGAAATTTGCAAATTGGCTGTAAAAATTGCATACAAAACTTTCAACCATCTAGCCAAAAAGTGTTTTTGAGTTATCTTTGTGACGGACAGACAATTTGCACAAATATGTTTTTTCAGCTCATGGAGGTATAAAACGAGGAGATTCGTCAAAATCTGGAATTTGAATTATTTTGACAATTACTATACTTTCGCTATATTTCGTATACGAGTAAGTAAAAAATGTATGGAAGCGAAATAAAAGCGAAAGTGAAAATTGTATTACAAAATTAATGATTGCAAATGCGTAATGGGTGTATTTTATTAGATGAGTTTGAATGTATGGAAAAATGTATGGAAGCGAAATAAAAGCGAAAGTGAAAATTGTATTACAAAATTAATGATTGGCAAAAGCGTGATGGATGTATTTTATTAGATGAGTTTGAATGTATGGAAAAATGTACGGAAGCGAAATAAACGCGAAAATGAAAATTGTATTACAGAATTATAGATTGGCAAAAGCGTGATGGATGTATTTTATTAGATGAGTTTGAATGTATGGAAAAATGTATGGAAGCGAAATAAAAGCGAAAGTGAAAATTGTATTACAGAATTAATGATTGGCAAATGCGTAATGGGTGTATTTTATTAGATGAGTTTGAATGTATGGAAAAATGTATGGAAGCGAAATAAAAGCGAAAGTGAAAATTGTATTACAGAATTAATGATTGGCAAAAGCGTTATGGATGAATTTTATTAGATGAGTTTGAATTACATCATAACATTTCAAAACAGATTATATATCAAATTGTATAAAAAATATTATAATTATACAAACACTCGTCATTTTTTGCATGCTTGTTATCTCGGTGATATAATCAAGAGCAAATTTTAAAATATACCCTAAAACACTATCAAATGACGTTATTTCAGATTAGAGATATTTGAATCCCTTTTAATTTTTTTTCCTATTTAATAAGATTTTATTTCACCGTCGGTTTAAACGATATTTTAACCTGGAAAAGCCTGCGATATCGTTTATAGAGTTGAACAAACTAATAAAATGCGGCGCGTTTAATAGTAAACGAAAAAAAAAAGTTGACGTTTATCATAATTTAGAGCCGTGATTTGATATAGTTCTCTCTGGGACAGCAAAAATGGCGAAAGCGTTCCCTCTTCCGTCATATACGACCTCATCTCTCATCACAAGCAAAAAAATATGTATTTGGAGCTTTCACGGCTGGACAATTCAAAGAACTCTAACTAGAGGAAAACAAATTGCGAGGTGCATGACGGGAAGATTTTGGCCCCTCGAGAGTGTGAAATAGTTGTTAGTTATTTTTTTCCTATGACAAGTCAGGCGAAATAAGTGCAATTCATTTTGACGAAGCATGAATATATTATATGAATGTCTGTTTGTTTTCATTAGACATTTAAAGTTTATAAATATAATTTTGAATGTATAAAGATTATTTTCTTCAAAGATTTTTCAACATGATTATATTTGAGGCTGCTGATATAAAAATTGTGCTTGTAACCCTCAATTGGATTTATACAGCAATGCTGTTGAACTGATTGTAATTACCAAATTTGGCTCGTACTTATTTCTTGAGTAGCAATTTCTGGAAATGAAAGTTTTTAATAAAGTTTTCATTTGATTTCTAATTATTTAGAAGTAACTGAAATATTATATTTTTTCTCAATAACGCCGTAGATATAGTCGTTCAAAAACACACCACTATAAATTTAAAAAATATGTATGTTATCAATGATTTTGATTAAATTTTCAAGCAATTTTTAATATTAATTTTCAATTTTTTTTTCAAAATGCGTTTTAAATACAATTTTCTTACAGTTCACTTTGTAAATCACATACAACAAAAGAACAAGACTGTAAATATTTTAATATTTTGGTTTTTCAACTTAATAATATTTTTAAGCTGGCATTTATTCTGCAAATTGTGTTAATTAGAAAATGATACTTATAGAATGCAAAGGTTGATGTAATCAAGTCAAAGACAAAACAAGCAAACAAAATATTACACTATATTTAGATTAGAAGTTCGAAAAACTAAATTAGTAGTTGATTAAACTAAATATATTAGATTAAAATTCAGAATATTACACTATAGTTCGGATCAGAAGTTCGAAAAACTAAATTGATGTTGGTTAGAATTTACACTAAATATATTTGATTAAAATTGAAATTACAGGTTAAAAGTTTTTTTTTAATGAATTGAGCATAATAATGGTAAATAAATCCACAAATTCGAATGTTATCACTGTGAATAACAATTGGCAGATATAAAAAATATTTACAAATATAATCTTTGTTTAAAATCCTCATTTATTTCATAGATATTTGAGAAGTTCATATTCAGAAACTATATATTTATAAAAAAAATCACCATTTTATTTTCTCGTATAAGAAGAATAAAGAGAAATTATTGTAAATGACAAAGAATTCGTTCTTTGAGATTTTGAAGAATATCCACTTTTCAGACTTTTCTGAGTTAGACACGCACACATACATACAAATTGCTAATGCACATAGCACAGAAATCGCTCTTATTTCTTACTATCGAATGGCAACACTCAAATGTAAACAAATGCAAAACGAATGCTTCAGAATTGCTTCATTAAATGTTTTTACAGCTGCAATTAATTCGACGCCGCGAAAAAGAGATTCGCCATATTTCCAAAACTTTCATTCGCTCTTATGAAAGCAAATGTAAAAAATATGTAATATATTAACAGTCATAAAACAGAATGTTTAATCGAGCGTGAGATCAGGCTTAATTTTCGTCTGATGGGTAATATTATCACTTGCCTAAGGAAATAGCTTCCAAAGCTAATAGTTCACAAAAAATTCTTTTTGAATTACCTTAAAATTCAAAAATATCTTTCTAATGATATCAATTTATTTCCGCGCTATTCTTTATTTGTAATAAATTTATAAAATTTAATTTAATATACGATTTGAATTTTTGATACTATAATGGAATTCAAATTCATCCATGTAAGCAATCAATGGCGGGCTTTTGTCAATGTTAGGATAACTGTGAAGTTGGATTTTCACTCCTGCTTTTATTTCTTAGTATATACAATTTTTAATTTGCATGCGCAGTTTTTTATAGTTGAAGGATAATACAAATAACAAGGTGAGATATTTTTTTTAAAAAAATGCCAACTATATTAATCATATTAAAAAAGTAGATCCAAAATTTGGATGAACAAGCTGATTGCCAAAGACGGCTTGTTTATAAAATGTGCTGAAGCTTTATAAGCCAGATGACAGCTACGAGCCATGAGTAATTACTTTTATCTTGTGGTCTTGTTACTCGGCTACGAACCATAAGGTTGCGAGTTCGATCCTCGCTGTCGCCAATCGGTACAAGAATTATGTGTATATGTTTACTCTGTGAAAACGATAATTCAAAAACTCTTCCAGCTAGATGGATGAAATTTGTACAAATTTTCTAACTTTTAACAATTTTTGAAAGATCTTCACTCACAGGAAGTTCGTCTGTCTACCCGTAAGCAAGTGCATACAACAAGAGAGAAGAAATAGAGGGGAGGGGGGGATTGGTGACAGTTCAGTATTTTAATTGTGAATTCGCGACAAATTTTAAACCAAATCCGTTAATGAGCTGACTGTCGATCTGTTTTTTCGCACGCATGTAAAAGCGATAGCTAAAAATGCAACGATTTAGATTAGTGAAATTTGGTATGTGATCTTGTTATTAAAATTGTAGTTTCATGTCAAATTTTGGTTTCAGTTTGAAAAAGCTTATACGATTATTTGCTTTTAATGGTTGGTGTAAGTTTAAATTAAATGTCCAAAATTGCCCCTTTCTGTCACATGGTGTAAACATACATTTATTTTGTTACTCAATATATTTAACTAAATTATAGGTCATTCTTAGAAAATTTTAAATAATTTATCGTAAAAATTCGTTATCTGTGGCTTTTTAAAGTTTTTTGGAAGAATTCGTGATTTTTCGACAAGCTACGAGATTTCAAAATTATTTAGTGAAACAGATTAAGATTTCATCTAGTTTAAATTTAAATTTAATAAAGTTTTTCTTTCTTGTATAATATATTTACATCAATATAGCTTTCAATAATTTATTTGCTATGAGATAACTTTAACCCTGCAATTCCAAGGATCATTCAAGTACCTCAGAATAGTGGAACGGAGTTTCTCTTTTAAGGGTAAGAAAAATTCCCTACCCCTGAAAAATAAATTCTACAATAAATCTTAAAGGATGTCATATCAGTATATTAATATTTTCAGATGTATGGCAGCCTGTGTTCTTAAGGGGTTGTTATACAAACGAAAATCTAGTTTAGTTTATGACAATTAAACAAATGTATGCTTGGACATTCTTTGAGAATTCGCAGAAAAACCTGTTTTCTAAAGCCCTTTAAGCGAGCATTTCTATCGAACAAAGTAAGCGCCACAAGTATTCAATCAACCACACTTAACGAAAGAAAGAGGAAATTAGCAGTGATATGCAGGCATTTTGGGTGGCCGCCAAAGTTTGGAGAATTTGGATAGCGATAAAGTTAACTTCTACTCTATATATTTCATATATTATACCTCAGATTTTGATCAAAGATATTGAATTATAAGAAAGTCTCCAGCAAAGTTTTTGCCACCATTATTTAAAGATTTCATCTTTCATTAAGAAAAGCATTAAAAGAAATTCATTCTGAGAAAGTATTTCAAGTATTAAGTATACATTTCTTGATTTTGTGGTTTAAGACATGTAGATATGTTTTTGGAAAATTGATTCTTTCAAAACTTTATTTCCAAAGCAAATTTGGAGGGATGCCATATCTTGAAAATAATATTTTCTGATTTATGATACGCCTAAGGCGCAATGGAAAGAATACTTTTTTTTTTAGTTTGTCATGGCATAGCGGAAAATAAATTCTGTACATTGAAAAAAAATGATATTAAAGATTGTTATTGGATTGCTTTATGATGTTTTCTTGAGATAGATAATAAATTATGACCTGAATTAAGAGGTAAACTTGCAGTATTACCTCCCGAATATCTGCCTCTGTTGCCACCTCATTGATTTTGCTTTTTGAGAAATAACGAAAGTTGTTTCACAATCCAAAAATCAATAAATTAAATTTTAATCTCATTTTATATTCAGCTTTGAAACAAAACAGATAATAATCACAATAATGAAAGCGTGTCAAAATTCTATGAATCTGTTACAATATGTTGCCAATGAGATTAAATAAATGAATAAATAAGTAAATAAAATTAAAATAATATGGAATTTACAGTAAACTAAATATTACAAGTGTCATTACATCATCTATTCTACGAGAGTTATTATTAAAAATTCTCAAATATTTCTCTAGGAGTTCAGTATTCATTTGACGTCATCGTATCAAGTTTTTATGTTTCCATTTTTAAATACACGCGATAAATTTCTCTGCACTTTAACAAAAACTAAGTAAAGCAGTTTTTATTTTCTCTTGTACATTGTACAGATAAATTATTGTAATCGTCAAAAAATTCGAACTCGAGATTTTTACGAATTTCCAAGTTTTAGACCTTCCGAGTTTGAAAGCAAATTTTCGGAAAGGGTCCGTCTGTCTGGGACAAAGATAACTGAAAAACGCTTTGAGCTAGACGATTGAAATTTGGTATATGGTCTTTACACTAAATTTGTCGAATTCTATCACATTTTGAGTAAAATGTGTTCAGAGGAAGTCCGTCTCTCTGCTTGTTCGAATATAAGTTAAAACTGTAATTACAAAACGAAGATATCTATACAGATAAGATTCGGCCCGTGAATTTAACATCTACAAGGTATTCATATCACTGACTCTCCTACGCGTCCGAAGGCACACGGATAAAGAAAACTGAATGACCGTCCACCGCAACAGCAACATTGGCTGTGGTTGAGTCCTAAGGGCCATCACCGGCCACGGTACAACCCTTCCCGAAGGAAGTACGTCCCGTCAACGATGGGAGGAGCCAGATCACCACCTATTTATGTACCCATCAGGTGGTGAGACCCAACCACCATACCGGAAGCATCTCATCCTCATTTCGAAGTGCCCCCCCCGGAGGTCACATCTACAGGGCAGATACCTGTCAAATTTTAACAAGGGTTGACCATGGGTACTTTCAGACATACATAAACGCAACAATCCAAAAACGCAATGAGTAAAATATATAACATTTGGTTTGAGATTTTAGGACTACAAGTATAGTGTTGTATCAAATTTTTGTTTCAATCGATTTTTAAAAGCATGTCTAAACCACAAATCCATTCTTTAACGTATCTCAGGGATTAATGCCAAATAATTCGCCAAGGTTGACACGATAGATCCATTAAAAATACTGACTTCACGCCAAAAGTTAATATTTCGTAATTGTATGCCAATACCATGTAAGTCGTTCTCAGGCATGACAAGTTTATTCGAGAGTATGAGCGAAAATTTTGAGATCACTCCAGTTGGTTTGAATACTGAAAAGAAATTTCCTTCTGAAGTTTGTAGGGAAAGATAAATTCAATAAAGTTGAAATAAATATTGATTAAAATATCCCGATTTAGGAATTATCCTGGTATCGACTTTTATCACATTAGTACACATCAATAATTACAAAGCTATGATTAAAATAGATAAAATTTGATATGGGATTTTATTAATAAAATAGTTACTCCATGCCAAATTGTTGGTTTCAGACAGATGAAAAAAAAAAAAAAAAAAAAAAAAAAAAAAAAAAAAAATCAATTTCAGTGATTTCCCTAAAACTCTCCAATAGTCAAGTCAGAGAACGCCTTGCTTGGCAGTGGCTTACAATAGTGATGAAGTTTTAATCTTTGGAGTGAATTTAGCATTTTTATTGAACCACTTATGTGATCCTTGACGAATTTAATTTAGCGATTAATCCATGGCATGCGTTAATAATATTCAACGCATGCCATATAGATATTCAGTAGAGGACAATAGACATTCAATAGATTCAATTTTTCTCTTCGATTAAAATAGAAATTTGAGACAAAACTACACTTGTAGTCACAAAATCTCACACCAAATTGCATATATATTGTTACGAAATTTCCAGGGTTCGTTTGGCTAGTGGGAGTTATATGGTGTGGAGAACGCTCAATCAGCAGTAGAAAATAGAACAACGACGTTTATTTACACGAAGACACACAGGACAGCACAAAGACGACAACTATATACAGCACAGAAGACGATTATCTTCAGCCGAGACGTGCAGCATACAACAAGTCTCTACTGCAGACAGTAGCGCACAGCTTAGTTCAGCACTAGCTTCACTCCGTCACTGCTCCGCTTATCTCTGGAAGGCCAGTTCTTTACCGTCGATCCTGACTACTCTTCGACTCCACTGGTCCACGACTACTCGGCAGCTGCAGGCTGCTCCTTTTATAGGTCTCAGGAGGCGGGGCTAGAAGCCTCTCAACCAATCAGAAACGTTCGAGGCGTATCTCCGTTCCTACTGGACGGATCGGGAAAATTCTCGATGTTTCGGGTATAATCTATTTTGGAGCCAAAGTCGTCAAATGGTCGCCAAGTTTGTCGCCAAGCTCTGGAACCTCCTATGGAACCAACTATGCTGGGAAGCAGCATCACAGATTCGTAACAATATTTAGGTCTTTGCATTTTTGAGTAATTGCTTTTTGTAAGTTTCTGAAAGTACAGACAATCAACCCCTTGTTGGGTTTGGCTAAAAATTTGACAGGTGTCTACACTGCAGATGTTAAATATGTGTACTGAATTTTATTTACCCAACGCTTTTCACTTCGTAGTTATCGTTTACGAACTGCCGGATTTCCACTGGACAAATTTTATTCAAAATTTAATAGAAATATGCAAATTTCTTGTAAAGACCTATTACCTAATTTCAATCGTTTAGCTCAAAGCGTTTTTGAGTTATATATGTCATAGACAGACGGACACTTTCCAAAAATGTGTTTTTAGAACTCAGGGTGGTCTAAAACGTGGAGAATTGTCAAAATTTCGATTTCGAATTTTTTGATGATTTATATACATTCTCCATATTACGTATACGAGAAAGTAGAAAAAAAAAAAAAAAAAAAAAAAAGAGAGAGAGAGAGAGAGAATGAAATAAAAAGTTTTCTGCTAATGATGCCATCACATTTTTTATTATATAAAATGATGTATATGATACTTGATTTCCTAATTTGGCTCCTTGCCAAATCTGCTAGCAAACAAAATATTTCCCACAAGAGAGATCATCGAAGAAAGCTTTGAATAAAACAAGAAAACATCTAAAATTCAATAAGTAAAAGTATTCTGATCGTTTTTATTTTAAATTAGGGAGAAAAATTCGATTAATGGCCCAAAGAAATGAAAAAGAATAGAGAAAATAGAATGTCGATGTAGTTAGTTTTAGTTTCAATCCTCTGAATTTCTTGGGAAAAGTGAACTAATTTAAAAAAAGAAAATTCTTGAAATTCATTAAAATATATATGAAGTGTGGGATAAATTTCTTTAGAATGACAATTGTTTACTCATCTCGGATAACAAAAAATTTTTTCAACGACAATTATAAACTATATTACGGACAAATACGTGTCAAAAATCATACAAAACATAAAAAAAATATTAAATAAAAAGGAAATATTTTGCTTATGTAATAGAAAATAAAATATATAATAGAATGAACGGATCATACAAAATAGAAGTATTCTTGTGACACCAAATAGATTGTTTTCAATCAGATTATCAATAGATATTATCATCATGTGATATTTTAATAATAATTTTTTTTATTTTTAAAAGTTTCAGGAAATTTTTTTAATTGAAAGATATTGGAAAAAGAATACAATGAAATGAAAGCATTTTTTTGAGGAATGCGGGGACTGAACCAAAGATCTAAAACTGAACTGAAAGTGATAAAAATTTCCAACAATTTTTTCTGTGATTAAAGAATGTTCTTATTAAAAGCTAATCGACTTGGGTGATCATCTGGCAATATTGATTATATTTAATTTCAGTTAAATCCATTAGAGCCAGTTACGTTTTTACTAAATCATCTTTCATATCCATGATTTGTTCAAATTATGGTGTTAAAACCGTGTTATTTTCATTGTTCTTATTTTGTACAAAAAATTTCTAATGGAAACCTGGTCCATAATGTTATAGCGCTATTAAAATTGTAAATGCATGTTCAGAAGATAACTAACTAACTTTTTTTATTAAAAAATTTTATATAGTTCTTCTTTATTCTTCGTCTTATAAAACCCATCTTCTTTCTTTGCTTATTTCAACAATGAAAAAAAAATCACGGGATTAAATATTTGATGAAACAACGGAAACGATTCGAATTTCAGGACACCGATGATTATTGTTCGAAATTAGGCAATATATAAATTCAAAAATTGCCAAAATTCAGGAAAAATTTATATGGTTATTAAATTGGTATCATTAATAAGATATTTAAAAAAATTGTGAAGTGGTTTAAAATTTTTTATGCAATAGTAGACAAATATTTCTTGAATTAGCGTTGAAAAATACCAAAATTCAGCTGGATTTTTAATTAAAGTTGTAATTAGATTTTTTTAAAATCTCACCAAAATGCACATTTCTACCCTCCAAGGGTGTGTGCGTGCCAAATTTGCATATTTAGTCAAATAGTTTATCATGTAGAGCACCATGATACACACATACATGCAATTACTTGCTTAAATACTTTAATATTTAGAAATTTATTTGAGATTTGATTAGTATAACTTCCAAACATTAAACAATGTAAAATATGGATGTTTTGCTCTATTTATAGAATTTTACTTCAACCATAGTTTCCTGCCTTAAACTCACGACTTTCAAATATTTGACCATTTTGTCTTGTGTCGTTCTAGAAATAATTGTTTTGAGAAAATATTTTTGCAAATCATTACGGATAGTTATAGGTACAAAAATAATTAATTCTTTTTATAAAAATAATTTACATTATTAAGTTTTTGGTAAAAGTGAGTGAATTATAAACATTCTTTTATCGACTTGATGCAATCTATTTACACTGAAATCTAATTCTGTCCCAATTCCAATGTAATCGGAGAATCAAAAAATGAATTAAGGCTGCAAAAAAAATCAAGATTGAATCTTACTGCTCAAGAGAAAAAGATAAAGAAAAAAAAGTAGGGAATTTTTCTAATTTATAATTAGATGAATTGCAATGATATTGCATTTGTAAATAAACAGGAAAAATATAAAACAACAATACTATAAGAGGAAAATTTCTACAACTTATTTATCTAAAAAAATTTAAACAACGCTAATACATAATACCATGAAACACATAATATACACGAAGCATACATACATACATACACGCAACATGTCAAATGCGCCTTGCTAATTCAAATTTAAAATCCATTCTGGATCTTTCAAATGCTGCTTGTAAAGTTTTAAACAATTGTTTTGACGTTAAAAAATATTTATTTTTTGCTTCGTATTATCGTTTGCAACATAACTCGAGACCATACGTTACAGTTTTAATCAAATTTATTGATTTTTTTTTACTCATTTGCTGTATTTTAATATGGTTTTCTTTTTTTTGATTAGAATCCATCGCGTTTGTTATCATTATTGAAATAAGAAAAATCTAAAAGAAAATTGATTTTTTTTGCATTTATAATAATTAGTTTTACAAAAGATTTTTAAATTATTTAATTTATTATATTATTTCTCTACTACTAAAGACAAATCCGTGTGCTTGTGTGCCTTTGTCCGTTTTTCTACAGACCATATCATTTGACCTAGAGGTGCTAAATTTGATACATACATACTTTGGAGATTGAAAATGTGTATTTTGGAGCGATTTCTTTCAAATATTTAGTAATTAAACATTTTGCAAAGCTTTGATTTTTAACCCTTTAACTTCCGAAAAACCACAGCACAAAAAACGTTTTTACTTCATCTCAAAATTCAAAAAATTAAATTTTCAATTACATCAATTTTTTGCAGTATAAGTTTTTAAATGTTAATTAATTAAAAAATATTTTAACCATATATTACGACAAACTTCTGTTATTATCTTTGAAGTGAAGCTTAAATCATTTTTATTATTGATACTAATAATTTATTCTGAATTTTCTATGTATAACGTTAATACAATTTATACAGTGTTATTTATAATGTTAATTTATACAGATATAAACAGAAAATAGGGAAATTCTTAGTACAATTAACAGAAAGACACGAAGCTGCTAAAATGGAAAATGTCTATTAAAATTTAAAATTTGTAAATATTTTCCTGGAGAAGCTATTATAAAACTAAAAAATAAATTTAATTGAAATTTTTAGCAAACATGTATTTAGTCTTGTGTATAATAAATATGTATATAAGCATTTTGAAAAAGCTTGTACACTTAAAACTTAGAAAGAACTCAGCATATAATACAATTATAATTTTCTATAAGTTTAAATCTCCATTTTGAGTTTATGACTGTCCATGTTTTTAATAACTCAGAATTTAAAAAAACTATTCACCTGAAAAAGTCATCTTTAGTGTTTGTATTCTGACTATCAAAAGCTGATCAATGGTGTGTGTTTCCGACTGAAAAATATAAGTAGTATATCACAACATAATTTAAGTTATTGATGATAATCATATGTGCAGCGTACATTAAAATGCAACATTCGATTACATATTTAAATTATTCACATTCGGGTTCTTATACTTTATTACTTTATCCGCTTATAATGTAAGCAGTATCATATCATCGCGTAAAAATTCTACATCTTAATTGTATGGTTAATAACTTAATCAATATTGTATCATAATAATCTATATCTACAATACATACGCTTGAAATGTTTCGAACAGATATTTAAAAAAATGTACAAGATATGATATCAAAAACGAAAAGTTCTCCATTAATGAGTTTACGAAATTCATTTCAAAGATATAGTATCTAGTTTGATTCAATCTCATCCATAATTTTTCCGGCTACTGACCATCAGATTAGTAACTTATTCATTCCAAACAAAATAATTCGAACAAAATTAATTCACTAAAAGTAATGTTATAAAAAAAATAATAACGTTCCACTTCGGTGGGCAATCCATCAAGAATTCCCAGCAACCGTTATTCTAAGAATGAAAACAAAACCGCTAGATGGCGCTTTGACCTGTGGAATGAAATAGGAGGTTGAGGTTTCGATATTATCCCAGCATCTGAGCGCGAAAAGTTGATTCGCAAGATGATTCGGCAGGAGAAGGGTCCAACACTCAGGATGTCACACCGAATTTTGTTAGCTCTTCTCGGCGTGGTTTTTACCTCTGGAACAGGTGAGTCAAGTTTCCATATATGCGAGTCGGCTGAAATAATTAGGAAGTGCGATAACGATTTTCGGAAATCGTTTACCTTTTTGTCGAGTGAATGATGCCAATCTGCACGAACTAAAATGAAATGTTACTGTAAATTTATTCGCGTTCTAATAAAATCGTTTGAAATTTGGTGGCTATTTAAATAATTTTAAGTAATTTAAAACTAATACGTGGAAATGGTTTCTTAAAAATTGATGATACCAAATAAAATGATGTATTTTGTATTAAAATAATTTTGTAAAACTGAAACATTTTGCAATAGAAAAAATATCCTTGTATTTTTATCTAAAATTTTCTATTGTATCCGTTTTTAGTACTTTAGCAATTTAATTACCATCTTTAAAATATATTTTGCAGTAGTTGATTTTCTAGATAATATAATGCATTTTGATTGATTTTCTAACAGAAACACAATTTTTACAACTTAAAAAAAATAACCAAAATAAGTTAGTTGAATTAATTTACGTATTTTGTTTCTTTAATACAAAGAACGAATATTAATTCCGTTCTTTGAGAATATAAAAGAATATTAGTATTAGAAGTAAAAAATAGTGTGAAATTGTTCGAATTTTTTTCATTTTTTTTTTGTATATTCAGTTAATAAAAAATTATTTTTTGTACTAAAAAATTATTGATGTACTCCTATTTCTGAAAGCATTATTCTACTGTCCATTGCCCGATTATTTTGCATATACATCATATACAATCTATATTTGCATATACATATCATAATATACATTCAATAAAGATTGTATGAAATTTACAAAGTATACTCGTATATTTTATACATATAAATGTTTGGTGAAAAAAAACTGCTTTTAAATTTTTAACACCTAACTTAACATCCTGAAAAAAGACGCAAAATTTTGTTTTCTGTTATCTGATGCTTTTTTTAAGTATCACCGATTTTCTATGCTGAAAGGAAAACGTTTGATAAAAAATATTTTTTATCAATTTAGCACCATTATCACTTAAAATACTTTTCCTGGAGATATTTCATAACCTGATTCCTTTGAATAATATTGTCATAATCATAAAATAATAAAAAATGTTGTATCTTATTTCTCAAATTAAAAAAGTTAAAAAATTACAGTCGCAATATTATTTTAGGATTTGGTTTGTAATAAGGATTAGTTTTGCTATATCGTAGACTTTATTTTTTCAACATCTTGTTTCATTAATCTCCGTGTTAATTTTGTCTGTTTTTGTGTTTATAATAATATTTTTATTTCTACCTATTAAAAATGTCTAATATTATATAAAATGATTCTGTAATATTTGTGGAGAAATTTGGGTCAAAAAATAGATTTCAATTGATCTTTTTGATTCATATCTTCTAATTCATTATGGATGTAAAAAAACTTTCAATTTTTGTCTTTTTTTAAATTTTATTTTGAATAATGTGTTTATTTGTTAATGTGAAATAATAGTAATAAGCTATAATTAAATTTAAAAAATAACACTCATTTGTAATGAATAATTTTTTAATGTTCTATTATCAAAAAATTAAATAGCGAATAAAGAATTGTATTTACCAAAATTTCTAGCTAACATACATTTCGTCCTTTATTTTTTTTATTATTATTTGTGCATTCTGGGATGCTGTTAGTTTCTATAAACAGATAGGAAAATTTGTTAGTTTTTGAAATAGAGGGAAAATTCAGCTGAGAGAACACAGTAAAAAATAAAAAAATAAAAATAATATTTACAAATAAAATCAAAAGTTAATTTAATATTCGCTATTCGTTTGAAAAGCATATTTATATCTTTATTGAAATTTTCGATAGATAATAATCCAATAGAAGTGACATGTTTAAAATCAAACGACTTTTTTTTAATCTAAAATAATACTTGCTTAAATATAGCACAAATTATTTTATTTGCTTGAGATTTTAAAAACATTTATTTCTATTATAATTCTATGAAACGAGGAGTAAATGATACTATTATACAGACTGCGGCTTAAAATTACATTAGGAGAAAAAAAATCTCTATTATTTCCTTATAAATTCGTCACTTATTATTCCTTATGACAGCAAATGGGTTTTATTTAATTCGAAATATTAAATATAAAGTCGGTTTTCTTTCTTAAGATTGTGCGAATTCTAGAAATAGCCTGATTTACTATGTGGTTTTATTAGAATTAATGCATTTTCAATAGATTTCTGTTGAAGGTGATTTAAAACACGTTTTCTTCTTAACATCCTGTTTTTTTTCCCTCACCGTAGCCATACTGAATTAAAATTACCTATCATAGAACAATAAAAAAAATTGAATACTGTTAACTGTCTTTAACTGTTTTGATGCTTTTATTTTATAATTATAGTTCTTTTTTCTTTTGTTAAAAAATCAGAAAGGGATAATTGGTTGCAATTATTGATTGATTAATATTATTAAATTAGTGCGTGAGTTTTTTTAAAGAATTTACAATTAAAAAAATAAAATATTTTATCACTAATCAAAACAATTCCTTATTGTATTCATATTTTTTTTTATTAACATGTAAATACTCTTAACGTAAAAATAATTCAGATTTTTACCCCTTCCATTTCTTTTTGAAATAGTGATTATTAAAAAGAATGAAGTTGTATAAATCCTCAATTCAAAAATCTCATATAATGTGAAGTACAGTTCTCTGTATACTTAAAATAATTAGTAAAATCTAAAAACTAGAAATGCAATTAATAGTATTTGGTATCGAATTATATACCCAAAAAAGTCTTCGAAACACTGCCTATCTGAAAATAAAAAGTAAATTTAATGGCATTTTGATTGTTTATATCTGAAAATATTTTAATTGAACGCGCCAATTTTTTTCATTCCATAAAAAACTTGATGACTCCTAGACGCATCATTAATGATCGTCTGCCACCACCATTTTCATTTTCGCGAAATCTAGTAATTGGCAGAACTCCCAAACTCAACAATTGAAGCGAATATTTTAATTTGCTCGCCATTTTACAAGCATAGCTAACCAATCAGATTTCTTCATGCTTATTGTGCAAGAATATCTTAAAACAGTTGTTTCTTTTGTTGTGATAAAATAAATATAGTCAGAGTTGATTGGCATGGTTAAATTAATATTTATAATGTGGTGAGCGAACAACTGATCGCCAAAGGCGAGTAGTTATTGTTTATCTTTATGATAACCTATTTAAAATAACTAAAGTAGAAAAATTTTGCAAGACAATTAACTACCTTAGGAAAAACCACTTACGACTAAGAGACGACCGATATAAATTTAATTTTCTTAACGGCAATTATATGCGAAATTAAATCAATAAAAATATTATGAATTCTGATTGTTTCTTAAAGCCAAACATGAAATCGTTTGTTTTGAAATAAGTCTTATTTTTAATTAAGAGATTTGAGTAAAAGGTTTTGTAAAATATAATAATTTTAAAGATTAAAATCTATGAAATTATCTCCTTCTTTGAAATCTATGAAATCTTTTGGCAGTTAAAATTATATACAAAAGCGTTAATATAAATAAAATACTGATAATATTTTTCTGATTTCATAAAATAAAAAAAGATATCATGGTGATTACATATGCACATGTAACTAAAATAGTAAGTCTTCATAATTATGAAAATTTATCAGAGGCAAATAACATATTATTTGATATAGTATATGCATATATATTATTATTATCTCTACTAATAATGAAAATGAATTTGAATTTGTCCGTCTCCTGTTTGTGTATTGCCAACAATCCAGGCCGTTTGATATAGAAATACAAAATTTGGTATAAATATACTTTTGAAGATAAGAATTCACTTTTTCTTTAAAGCGAGTTTTTTTTTTAAATTTAAACTTTAATGAATTAAAAATTTTTAACAATTTAGTATCTTTTACGATAATTTCCGAAAATATTATAGCACAAGATTGAATTTTGTATCATTTAAAATTCAAAGAATTATGTTTTTAATTGAATCAGTTTTTTTGCCCTATAATTTTTAAAATTTAATTATTCTTTAAAAATATATGAAATGCATTTAACACAATATATTTAAATTGAACCTGAAATCTTTTTTTTTTTTTGCTGCTACTAATATGTTATTCTGACCTCTTTTTTCATTATTAATGATCAAAAAGATAAGTGATTCAGCTTATTTTTCCAAGTTGAATATATTCCATCATAAGATACTTGTGATATCATAAGACATTTAATAAAATTTTTAAAATATTGATATATTTATAACTAAGATTTAACTTCAGAATCAAACAAATGAAATTTTTTAAAGTCTTTTGAACACTGTCGCTCCTTCTTTTACTATAATGCATAAATAAATAATTTTATTTATAAATGTATAGACAGAAAATTAGAAACATTCATAGCACAGTGAATAGAGCGGTGTAATGCTTATAAATATTATGAGTTATATTTATCAAAATTTGAATTTAAAAATATCTTACTAGAGAAGCCATTAAAACCAGGTTATACTAAATATTCTTAGCAACAATTTATCTTAGAAAATCAATTGTGAGCAGAGATGGTGAATTATTTTTATGTAAAAAGAATATTAGGTTTTGCAGTCTACGATAATTTTTAAAAATTCAGGATTATCGTAAACAATTTGGAAATATTACTTAATTTTGATTTTTAAAAAAATCAGTAATTCTTGAATAAAATCATGAATGAATTATTTTTATCGATTCATTTCTATTTCCTTAAAACTATATGAACTTTTCAACGGCTTTTAAAGTAATTAATTTATTTTTTACATCATTATATTAAATATTTAAGATAGAAGTTTGTTTTACATGAAGTTACAAGTTTTTTTTGTTATATCAGTTTAGGGTAATTTTATTTAATTAAGATCTATTACTATTTTAAGGACCACGGCGGGTAAATTTTATGAGCTCGATTTTGAAATTCGAAACTTGAAACGGATTCGAAACTTCATTTCATGAAGGTATCCAATCTTGTTCATATTCAGTGTACTTTAAAAGATAAAATATCTTCAGTTTAGGTTACACTGGATTGAGCTTTATAACTTTAGAAAATGGGGTTCCGGCTGAAGTATCGGTCTCGTTGTCTGACAATGACTTAAAATTTCGAGATCTGTCTTAAGAAATCTTTCATGTAGCTTCAAAATTTGTCAGATAAAACCAAGTTAAGATATATTATATTAAAGATTGAAGCATCAATTCACCCAACATCATTTCATGAACTAAATGTGTGTGTTTTTTTTCTAAAACCTTTTAGCTATTATTTAACGCACCCCTTTTGTATTCCATTGTTTGACTTAATACTGTCTATCAAGCCTAAATACACCCATTGTTGTTTACTGTATATCCTGATTGTTAAAATCGATAGTTAGTTGATGATAGTTTATTGCCAGTTATCCGTTAATTAAAAATTCAATCACGTGTTTAGGTGTTTTATGCTGCCTGATATTCATTCTCACGCTTTGTTGATCGTGAAAAAGAAGCGGTGGTCATTCCCGATATCTTGATGACCCTACCTTCCTTCCTTACCAGATGCTTGACCAACACCGCCTTGACCTATATGAGAGCTTGTCTTTTGTAGGTGTAGGTGGTTGCATTTAAAAAAAAAGATCTTACAGGAAAGATGATCTTTTGTTCTGAAACCAAACGTTTATCCATTTATCTTATTGTGCTAAAAGTTCAAAAGAAGATTAATTCTCTTAATATATAGATTTTAAAATATTTTTTAAAAAAACAGGCCAATTTTGATTTATTTAACCGTAAATTTGACTTTTATTATGGCTTTCTTTTTAGTTTTGTTTATTTATTATCGAAAAACAGCGTACAAGAAATCTGAAAGCATTTTATCACTAAAAGATGTATTTTATTTGTAACAAAGTTTTATTGGTCGTTCAAAAATATTTGCTATGAAATAATATAACTTTATATTGCTTTCCAGTTTTTCAATTTAAAAGAAATATAAGACAAATTCTTCATTTTTTTAAAATTTTCTTGTAATAAATTATTTTTTGTTTCAAAAAGATTTTACAATTTACACCATGAAGCTATAGTTAGAATATTTAACACATTTATGCATACTTGGCGATTTTGGGTTTTAATTTCAAATGTAAAATCATTAAATTAATGCATTCTGTAAATTGAAAAACTCGCTCAAATATTCGAGTATAATTGTATTATATTATCATTACTATACTATCCTTTTTAATTCTAATAAAGGTAATCCTATGATAGAAATTAGTTCTGAGATTTGAATGAATGTAGAAAAAAAATTTAAATAATTTTATTTGAAATTTTTTTTAAAAAAATTGTTTTTTTTAATGGCAAATTCATAAATACAACTGTATTGCAATGGAATGTATGAAATATTTCTAAGTAACACACACAAAAAAAATAACGTTATCACAACGACGGAAATCATTTACATGATGATGTCGTTTCCGCGTTACTACAGAAAGGGGGTGCAGTAGATTCTGAGGGTAAATACCCCTGAGCACCCGAGGGCAGAAGTCTGACTTCTAACTCATATGAAGATGAAACTCAGACATACGCGTGCACAACCCCTTTTTACAGGAGAGCTCATTCACACACCTCACAGATAGAACACAGAGGAAGAATAACCATGCCCGAACCGAGATTCGAACCCGGTACGCCCCGATCACGGGGAAGACGCGCTACCCCCAGGCCAAAACGCCGTCAATCATTTACATCAAGTAACACATAAGAGACTTAATCTAAATTTAAAGCAATCATTATTCTCGAGGAACCAACTGATTGTGAAAGTCAATTAGTTTAGAATAAAGAAACGATGTCAGAGGGAGTGGTTTCCGTAAAACTTTCTCGCATACCAGAGAACGCCTTGCGTGACATTGGTGTACAGTTGTAACGAAATATGAATCTGACAGAATATGACATTTGTACTGGATCTATCGTGTCACCCTTGGCGAGCAATTTGGCGATTAATCCCTCAAATGCGGTTAATAGCATCCGCAAATCTAATTTATATTTTAGACGCGTTTCTCGTAACCAATTGAAACAAAGATTTGATACAAATTTGCACTTGTATTAACAAAATTCCATACTAGATATATTGAGTTTGAATTATCACGTCACTGCGTTTTTGAATTATCACGTTTATATGGCTCTGAACGTACAGACTGACGGACAATCAATCCGTCGTTGGATTTGACTCAAACTTTGACCGATGTCTACACTATAGATATTAATTCTGTGTACCGAATGCTATCTATCTAGTTTTACTTCGATTTGTAGTTATCGTTTAACTTATATTAGGGCTTACGAATTTCCTCTAAAGCAGAATTTACTCAAAATTTGATAGAAATGTGAAAATTTGGTGTAAAAACACTACAAATTTCAACCGCCAAACTCAAATCGTTTTTGAGTTATCTTTGTCACTGACAGACAGATGGACATTTTCCAAAAATGAATTTTTTTAACTCAGAGTGGTCCGAAACGTGAAGTTTCGTCAAAATCTCGTGTTGACGATCTTTGACGATTACTATACTTCCGCTATACTACGCATGTGAAAAATTAACAATCCTTCTATAACAAATAATACATATGAATGTATTGTTACATATTATTATATGGATGCATAACAATGTATTTTTTTGCTATGTAAACTTTTCCTACATTACTTAACCGAAAGAAAATTTCAGTTTGCTGGCACTATCAAAACATCGCTTTTGCGCACGTTACCAACCACGTGTTTTCTTGCTTACAAACAACGAACACACAGATCCATAAATACAGAACAATAAAACCACTTATATTCGGCACAATAAAAGCCGGTCCGTTCGAAATCCCGTGCACATCCTCTTCCACTTCAGACCTCATTCGGCATCTCCGCGAACCAATTACGACCCAGTAAAAGCGTGCAAACAAAAGAAATCAACCAGTCTGTGCCTTTTAGAATTTTTAAACGGGCTCGAAAACGGCGCACGGAAACAATACTTCCACCCTCCCTCGCAGTCGAATCCTCCGGGTCGACAAGTAGGCCGACTGACTGCAAAAAATTCCGGTCATTGACTGACTATCATCCAAAAGCTACCTGCTCGCGTGCGATCTGGGTAACGGGAACGCACAACTCTGGATGTGGGGTCTCGGACTATCCTCCCCCCCCCCCAACCTTTAATCTCTGGACTTCTCTTTAATATGCGGTGGTCACTCGTTTCCTATTTGAGCAACTTCCAGGAATACCAAAAGTTTCGTCCATCGGTCAATTTGAGGGGGGAGGGGTTGACCATTCATTACAATGATGACTAGATCGTTCCTAAGAGAGATAAGCCACGGAAGATATTTGTTTTTACTTTAAGGAAAACTTCTACTTTTCAGAAGTTCTAAGATTGAATTCTGGAAGTGAGAAGAATTTAGAAAAGAATTTAACTACAATCCCGAATATCCGATTCGTGACTATCCGGCTTCCGTACTATCCGGCCTAGTTTTCTTTTATCGTAATTAAATCAGAAAGGCAAGGATACATTGGCATTGGCAACATTGCCAAGGTATTAGAAGCGGATTAAAAAGCCATCATCTATTAAGGACTTTTTCAAAAACTAAAAGTTGTAAGTTTTGACTCATATCTTTTCATATCTGTATAATCATTTATCAGTGAAAAATAAAATAAATTTGAGTCAATTTTCTTAAAAACCAGGCCTACGATTTACGTTAATAGTTTGCTTATGTTTCCTGCACTTAAGTGAGGCATTATATACTTTAATTTAACATGTGAGCAGTTTATATCCTTTAACTTACGTTTTCTCTAATAAATTCTTGAAATGTGCAGTGCATTATATAAACATATATAAACTACCAGTACAGAACCTTTTTGTTTTAATTCGAGACGTTACCAGCAATTGTTTCTACGATTCACTGGGCCGTGGCCGCTTTACATTCTACGTGGCTTGAGACAAATGGAGGACTTAGCACTGAATAAGAAGTGAGAAAATACATATTATAACAGTGAGTTGTAGTATACAAACTTTGTATTCTGATATTGGTGGGCAAAGAAATGAGATAATAGAACGCCGGCCTATCCGGCTTTTTTGTTATAAGGACTACCCTTCAGCCACATTAGGCCGGATACTCGGAAATGTACTGTATTTATAACAATAGCGACTCATAGCAGTGCATTCATAAATGAGCAACACTACATGAGATAGTAGTAGAAGGAAAAGGACGCCTAAAAATGGAGAAGTGTTTTGTTTTCCTTCATTTTTTTATACAAAGACTTTGTACAGTTTCAAATTAAAATAAAATAGTACAATTATGAAACAAAATAAAAATTAACTACGAAAAAGCATACCAAAAAAGAAGATCATACCCAAAAAAGTACTCCGGAGAAGTACAGTACACTACCGAGTATTCGGCCTAATGTGGCAGAAGGGCAGGCCGGATAACAAAAAAACCGGATAGGCCGGAGTTCTGTGAACTCATTTCTTTGCCCACCAATGCCAGAATACAAAAGTTTTTTTATATCGAAATTAACTGTTATAATGCATATTTTCTTATTTCTTATTGATTACTAAATCCTCCATTTATCTCAAGCCAAGTAGAATGTGAATGTGGCCTGCTGAATCATAGACGCAGTTGCCGGTTTTTGCTGTTACGCCAGAGTCTAGTAAGTGTAAGAGCGTAATTTCTTCAGCATAGTCGCTACAATTTTTTTTTTCGGTTGTCACCCATTTTGAAATTTTCACTGCTTTACACTTCAAAAAGCATTTAAGTATACACCAAGAACAATTATACGAATACTGTACATATTGTGCAGGAACGTATATGTATAATCAGGAACAGCAATTGAGGGTCGTTACACACAGACGAAACAATGAGCAACGAGCAGAACGCTGCTCTTTTCCTGTCACAACTTGCATTTTGCACACGGCACGTAGAAGGATCGTAGCAGAAGCCCTCTTCCAATGGCTTGACAATGTTACCAAGGCAAGCCTTGCCTTCTTCATTTAACTGCGACAAAAGAAAAATAGACCGGATAGTACGGAAGCCGGATAATCGTGAACCGGATACTAGGGAGTGTACTGTACTCTTTTTCCTCATTATCTATCATCCCTCTACAGAGTATAATCTTTGAAAAGTGATAAGCATAAAATTCCAAACATTATTTATAACGCAAACTAAATTTGACAGTTGGAGATGGCGGTTAATGGAGTACACGAACTCAAGGGTTCTGCACTTGACTATGTTGGAAGAGAATAAAGCAACAATTGCACTATATCGTCAAATAAAATTTAAGATGAGAAATTTCAAAAACGCGATGATAAAATTAGGAACAAACTGGAGATTGAGAATTAAACAAAGCGGTGTACACCAGGAACCAGAGGGTATGGTTCTTCCTGAAGTTTTATTGCATACTCCTTAAAAAATTTCATCGCCTCCTCCCTTTTTTCACCATCTGCATAAAACTGAGGAGCATGGATAGGAGCGTGATTGGTCTAATCTTCTTCAGAATCTCGCACATGAGAATTTTATGCTTCGTAATTTGGTAATGAAAAACGAATATGCAATTGGACGCTTTTTCTTCGACCGATTGAAAACAAAATTGGACGCAAAACTACAGTTGCAGTCACAAGATTACAAATAAAATTTCATTAATTTGTGTTTTCGAGTTATTGGGTTTACATGCATGCGTATGTACAGACTGGCTGATGACCGATACTTTGACACATTTGGCTCAAAATTTTATAAGAATTTACATTTCAGATCTAAAACTGTTTACCAAATTTTATCTATCTAACTCTTCACCTTTGTATATATCTACATTTGTACTAAAACAACCAGACAGAGATCCACAGAATGTATTTTATTCAAAATTTTATAGGAATCTACTATTTAACAATATTACTGGAATCTAAAGAATACATACCAAGTTTCATTTACCTAGCTCAAAGTGTTTTTCAGTTATTGTGTCCACATATACAGACATAATTCCAAAAATCTGTTTTTTCGAACTTATAGAGATCTGAAATGTACTGAAATCTACTTTGTAAATGAGAAAGTAAGGATCAAATTTTTTTAAATAAAAATCCCATTTTCATCTTTGGTTTGTTTTCGTATCTTATTTCTCGCAGGGAACGAGGATAATGTTAAATTCAAATGATATGAAAATTTAAGCATAGTGCATAGTCATCGTAATGAAATAGTTCCCTTCTATAGTGAGACATTTCACACGATTGTCCACTTATTTTGATTAGTTTATATGAATTCGGGAGGCATACGAACAAAATCAAATATTTATTGATGTATTATTGATGATATTATTGATGTATCAAATATACTTATTGATGTATTAAATGTTTATTAATCGCTCATGTGCATACAAACTTTTAGATTTTTTTAAAATTCATTAATCGGAAAATAATTGTATACGCTTTCATTCGTTGATTTAAAGAAATCTACATAAAATCAGTGTTTTGTTCGGGTAATGTATTTCCTCATTCGTTTAGATTTCCCTAAAACGCTTTTGAATAAACCTTTAATCCATCACGGTAGTCTGATGACCGATGAGTGTCATTAGGTTTGTCCCACAGCTGGTGTGACGATAACAGAAGCGTTGCCATTTTTTTTTCAATACTGAAAATCAAATTAGTTTTAAAGCAGATTGCTATCTGAAATCGATGATTAAGCACCTGAATCACCACCATCGTTTTTTTTTTTTTTTGATGAAAAATCTTTGAAGACCGTAATGTAAATTATTTTAACTCTTATGTTTATCTTTACTATAACTCCAGGCTAGGAGCTATATCGGATGACTTTACGTTGGTCATCACTTTATATCTTATTTAAAAGAGGAAAATATTAATTCCTTGCTTCAAAAATTAAATTACTCATTAATTTTTTAAGAACAAAGTGGGAAGTTTTATGAATTACTTTATGATTCAAATGAAAAAATTATCATTGTTTTTATTTAGTTCACAGATTTCAAAATCATAATCCATCGATCAAAACAGGTCTTAAGTAAAAACAGACTTGAAAACTAATGTGTAAAATTATTGAATGTTGTTGCAAGTTTGTTTTAATGGCAGTTGAATAAAATCATCAAATTTCAAATGTTGATTACAAGTAATATTTAGAGTAAACAAATAAAATGCCGCAAAATTAATTTCAATGTAAACAGTATGAGGTAAATAGCAACAAAGGCTAATATGTTTTGCTAAATATTACTGATATTCTTGTAATAAAGAAAACACTAGATAAAAGTATTATCTATTTAACAATGCCTTCACACGCATTATTTACATGTAAGTATTTTTAATAGTATTCAGTATATATTATAGTACTATATTATTTATTGCTACATTACCATGAGAGTGCTATACATATTATTACTATTAAAGAAATATATTACTGTTCATCCCCGGATTTAGAAACATTCCTCGCTTTTGCGCATGCGTAAAGAGGCATATATTTCGTCAAAAAATAGTGAGTGAGGAGATGTTGACATTTAGCAATAGGGTGTGGTGAAAGCTTATAAGCCAGTTAACTGCTATGCTACCGGAGCAACTGCTTTTGTATCGTGGTCATGTTACAGGATTGCGAACCACAAGGTCCCAGGTTCTATCCTCACTTATTCCAAATCCGCCACATTGGTGACTTCGGACGATGAACCTTCAACCTTCGTACAGCTGTTGTGGCGACATCTACCCACAGCAACCAAAGTCGTCAGACTCACTTGATGCGGCAACCCAAAACAGGCTTGGCGCTACTCAAATGGGTACAGGCGCATTAGAATCAATAGTTAATACATCACCACTCAACAGCATATCGTTCGTCTCACCTCCGACTCACTGGAGGGAGAGTCTGTGGTGAAAGCTTATAAGCCAGTTAACAGCTATCCTACACAGGCAATTGCTTTTGTATCATGGTCATGTTACTGGACTGCGAACCACAAGGTGCCAGGTTCTATCCTCGCTCCTAACAATTTGCACAAGGGTAAAGTGGGGTTATTCAGGGAATTAGGAGGCGTAACATCTATTCATCTTTCTGCCTATTTCCCTTCAGAGAAGTACGAAATTCGAAAAGTGTTCGCCTAGGGATCCTCAGATGAATAGTACATATTAGTATTATTAACATAAATAGGACCGTATTATTAAATAGACAAAAGTGGCAATAACCTAAGTGCTCCTCAACTGTAGAAGTCCCCAAGCCCACCAAATTTATTTTGTTGTATTTCCATTCTTTCTTTTTGTTCTTTCGTAGAAATAATTCGATAAGTAAGCATATAAATTATTCTTTAAAAAAATAGTATTAGAAACTGCGTATTTATAAAGGCCATGTGATTAGATTAATTAAAAAAAATCAAGCATTATTTAAATTTTGGGGCCTTATTCTGGTGATATTCCCAATTAATATTTCACAGTTTTAATTTATGTTATTTTATATTCACAAAGAAGAGATGCTTTAGAATTTTAAAAAAATGTCAGATTTTTAATTAAATATTATTTAATTTACCTTAAAAATGTTTTGCATTCTTTTTTATTTCTTACTATTTATTTTGAATTTTTATTGTGCCTTTTTTGATAAGTGATATAAAGAATTCTTTTGGAAGTGATCTGGAATTAATTATCTTAATATATATATAGAAAATTATAGCAGCAGTTAAGAAAGAAGTTGTATTATCTTATCTGTAAAATTTCTTTTCGTATCACACTAATGCAACATCTTACGAAATAGCGCAATGTATAAAGACGTTTAAACAAAATAAATATATGGTATAACCACTTCTTACACGAAGTAATGATATAATACGCTACTACTAAACATATTAGAATGGCTTTGGGGTTGCACAACTTATGCAATTCCCACATTAACGGTGAAAACTAAAAAGAATCTGCTGCGCAGCTACCCGTGGGAGGGGCCGGTCTTTTTGGTAAGATGACAAGGCAACTCCATCCCAGGTAAATGACCCCTCTTCTAACCGGCTTTTAACTCAGCTCTTCTTCATTTCTGCCAGACCACTTGACAGTACTATCCTACGCTGGACTACTACACGTACAACCAACCACTCTTCAGCATTTCCCTCGAGAGTCCTTTGCTCTTTTTTGGGGGGAAACGCTGTTCTTTTTCATCGGTCAGTCTTTTTATGGACCTAGCTTCCGGGGTACATGGGAATTATTTAATATGTTTCATTGACTCTTTTGTGCGACGTTTTTCAGATGATTGTTTACCTTCCTGTTTCTATTGAAGGGCGGTTTGATAGTGAAAAGTTTTGATTCATTGTATTCTGGACATTGAAATGGATGTATTCAATTCTTCCTGTAAGAGAGATGACCGTGAAAAATGTGAGGGCTTTAAACTGTTGGTTGTGAAAGAGTTTGGCAAATCTAATTGATGATTAAATTAAATTGTATTAAAAGGTTTTTAATTCGCAGGTAAAGTAAGACACACAAAATTATTTGGAATGTAATTTAAAAGCTTCCTACGATAATGTATAATGATAAGTTTTCAATTAAATTTTTGTTCTATTTATTTCCTTGTAGGTTTGTCTTTGATATTAATTATTTAATTTACAGAAGAGTTATTATCTGATTACTTAACTTATTAACCAAGTTAATTCGTTTCTTTATGACTTCATTGTTGAAATCATATCTTGCAATTTTCATGAAAAGTTAGCAGACTGGAAGATATCTGACTCAATCTTTTAAAAATTGAAAAAATATATAATTAATCATCTTATGTTCCGAAAATAATCCAATTATTATATTTCCATACAATATTGAAAGAAACAACTTTTCTCTCAAATAATTTACAGTTATTTAATGGTTCTAATGACATTTACTTTAATTAGCTTCCACACGTAGTATTGTGGATTTTTTCTTATTTAAAATGTTAGTATTAGAAAAATTTTCAAAATTGTATTAATAATGCAAAATTTAAATTTTATAAATTGTGTGCAAAAACTTAAATTAGACTCTAACGGTTTAAAGATTAGCTATTGAACCGTAGTTAAAATCAACATCTTATTAGACAAAAGAATCTAATAATACAAGAAAGGATGTAAGAATTTATTTTTTAAAGATACAGATTATTAATTTCAAAAACCTTTATGTTCTATTTGATTCATATTTTTCGAAAAAAAAAATCTTCGATTTCGTTTTATATAAAAAAAATGTTTAGTATTTCAAATGAACTTTATTAAACAATTATATCTTTCGAAATGACTTTAATCATATTAACTAGGAGATAGATTTATAAAAATTATTTAAAATTATGATTGTCTGGTTAAATTTTTGTAAGTTGTTCTAGAAAACTTAATAATAATTTAAATGATTAACTGATAAGGTTTGATTATAATATGTATATATTTTATTCCCATTGAAAACAGTATTGCCGTTTGTCAAAATCTCGCAGTAGAATTTTTCGCCGATTCCAATGCTTTCACTTTGTATGCTTCATATACGATAAAGTAAAAAAGGAAGGAGGGGGGAGGGGTATTTTTACTAAATAGAGCTATAAAGCATTACACTATTCTTTTTTTCGATTTTGAATTATATGATTAACTAACTTAAATTGTTTGATTCAAATTCAGTCTCATTAGATTCGAAGTTATTTGATTTTTTAAAACCAAATATCGAATGCTGCATTCTTATTTTTTAAATTTTATGCATAATAAGAAATGAATAAAACTTAATAAAAATTAATAAGCTTAATAAAATAATTATAAATAGAAGCATCTTTATTTCAAGAACATCGTTCTTTAAGCTTGACGTTCCTAATGGCTCACATATGAATTATAAAGATTAATATAAAAGAAATCTATAGGTTATGTGCAAAAAATCTATCAGTAATCGATTGATTGGCAAAGAAAAAAATATTTAAATTTCCAAACGCAACTATGTTGTCTATAAAACTAAAGAACCAACTTAATTAAGATTTGTTGTTCAGTGTTATGAAATCCCTCGTATATCGTTATCACTTCAACGCATCAGCAAACTGATTCCAAATATTTTATGTCGTCAATAGACGACCAGGAAACCGGTAGTGGGATTTTTCAAGTTAGTCTCGAATCTGGAAATACCAATCTGAAATCCATCACGCTAATACGTGATAAGTGCAGCTGCCAAAATGAAGTAATCTTGACTACTGCTAGGTGATTCGCTGTGGTTTGACCTCTCGGCCTCGCCTACTGATATATCCTGTTCGAAACTTCTTGTTCCGAATTTGAAAGGCGTGAGAATATTTGCTATTTTATACATAAGGTTCAAATCGATCTCCTAAATTATTTCATTAAGTGATTACAAAGATTACCTTTGCTTATATAATAATCCTGAAATGTGTTTTGAAAACTAAATCAGATAATCATGTTCACCTAAATTATTTGATCATCCAAACCAGAGTCAATGAAAATATGCACTTAGACTGATAATCAGACACATAATCTCTATTAATAATAAAGATGAGTGTGTGTGTATTAAGGCTCTACAGGTTAGACCGTTTGACCAAATTTGATCTACAACTATCAAATTTGGCGCATATATATTTTAGATATATATGCGCCAAAGGTGAAAATGTGCACCTTGAAACGATTTATTTTTTGAAATTTTGATTATAATTTTAATTAATTAAAAATTAAGCTGAATTTCGGGGGTTTTACGCCATAAGATCCGAAAATATTATAGCACAAAAATTCATTTTATATCGCTTTGAAAAATTAAAAAAACGGTCTTTTTAATATACTAATTTAATATTCATGCCTTGGAGTTAGAACAGGTAAATTGTTTCATCAATTTTCTGATCACGTGATTTTCTTTCAATATTGAAAGTTAAAGAAGATGTATTTCGTTTAATATGTGTAGTTTACGAGACAGATTAAAAAAAAAGCGAGTTACAGTTAGATAAACCGGATATTTATCGCATAATAGCGTTATAATGTTATTCAACTATCTTTATCAGAAAGGTTCATGGAACATAAGTAATTATTAAAAAAATAATACGGCTGTAATATCGCAATTTGTCGGAATTATAGATGTGAAGTTATATCTTAATGATTTACCTAAAATTAAAGATCACCAACATTCCCTGCAAACCAACTGATCGTCAAAAACGACTAGTCAATAAAAAAATATAAAAAAATCCCCGAAAAGCATTGCAAATTATCTTTTTTAATAACTAGTTATTCTGATGAAAATAATATTTATAAAACATACAGAACTTGAACATATTTTTAATGCAATTTTTATGAATTTACAATTTATTTCTTAAACAGCAAATGCTCTGATAAACCATTTTTTTTTTTTTTTTTTTGCAAAGTATTTTACTTGTTGCTTCATGCACGCTTCTAAAAGTGCTCCCCGTAGTTCTGAAGGACGTTTAAAACGTCAGTACTCATTAAAATTTCGAGGTCGGATTTTTTACGGTTATAATACTCCCTCTACATTTCGAATATGAGAAAATAACCAGAGGGGGTAGTTGTTCTGTCGACTTTCATATTCCATTTTATCTTTAACCTCGTCGCACATTGAAGAAGTGAATTTTGGAATACGTCATGTGAATTTTGGAATATTTTTATTTCAACCGATTTGATGCAAAATTCGTTACATATTAACCATTATTGTGTAAATGCTACATATGTGCTGATTTTCATTGAGCCAGCACATCGAATTTTCGTGTCTGTGGGCATACAAGTGGACAGATAGATATACACTAATCAGTTTACCCACTTATATGAAATTTGTGATTTGCCTAAAATTATAGCTATAAAACCATATTTAAAATGAGAAATTTCATAAAAGATCTTAAATTTTTATGCGACAATGATTTGCTTAGTGCATATCGTTTATGAGAAAGTAATCACTAATTGACTAATCTAACTCGCCCTGAGGCGTATGGATTAAATCTGTCTGATTGGACAACCATGATAGCAGTGGCGGAAACTGAGGTTGAGTCCTAAGGGCCGTCACCGTCCACGAAACAACAACCTTCTATGGAAGGTACGTCCCTTCATCGGCAAGGGGTAGCCGACCCCACACTATATGTGTATACACCTGGGTGGCGAATACCAAACACCGTACTGGAAGCCTTTCATCCTGATATCCAAGGTGAGATTTTACGAGAAGATAAAAAATATATGAAATTTTGTCACCATTCAAATGAAAAACCAAAATTAGACGTTAACCTTTTAAAGTAAAATTTATTTTATCTGTACACAATTTATATTAAAAGTAATTATATGCTATTGTGTGTGTTCCATGTTCTAAACCTAAATAGCAAGAATGGAGTGAAAAATGTTCTTAGTCCTTTACACTCACCATTTATGGGTCACAGTTCTTTGATTATACTTGTAACCAGCCGCTTATGGCGACCAGTTGATTTAATGGAAATATTGGTTTTGTTTCATTTTAACTAAGTCCCTTACGCATAATTTAGTGTTTATGATTCTCTCAACAAAGCATTTTTAAGAATCAAATTGAGATGGCTATAAATAAATGAACTACGCTAATTGAGTCAAGTCCCTTTACATCAAAAGGCTATCAAAAACCTAACTGTTCAGTTAATTTATCTTCTAACTGATAGTAGCTTCTCTTTTTTATAACTTATGTGAACTACATAAGTATTAAGCAAGGATATTTTTTTCCTTTGCTTTTAACAAATGTAATAAAAAAAAAAACCGCGACATTGAAATGTTAAAAATCAAGCAAATATATATATATATATATATATATATATATATATATATATATATATATATATATATATATATATATATATATATATATATATATATATATATATATATATATAGTTTGTGAAAATTTATTTGTTTTTTTTATTGCCCGAATTCAATACTGTCATTATAAAAATTATGAAAACTTAGAAAGAAAATGCAGGCCAGTTAAATTAGTATTTATTAAATTTTGAAATTGTGAAAGGCATTTATGTACAATTATATTTTCTGTATTGCATAAAAACCAAAAATCTTGCTTCATTTTTAATTTTAATTAAAACTTTTAAAAAATAGCTCCCAGATGGACATTGGCACCCTTCATAGAATATCAATATCAAATTAGTTAGCTCTTGATGAAAAACTATCTGGTCTACTCATCAGAAGATAAACTTATATAAACTTTCCCATCTTTTATTAATAAAGTGAATAATTGTAATAACTAGTACAGTACATAAACTACATTATTAAAGTTTAATAAATACATGAGTATAATTAATATATCAAAGAATATATAATAATAAGATATCGAAGAATTAATATATCACAGAAGACCGGCTTGTTAGCTCTGGTTGAAACGATCTGGTCTGCACAACATCAAAAGATAAACCTACATAAACGTTCCCTTTTTTTATTAGTAAACTGGACAATTGAATAACTAATACTACATAAACTATATTATTAAAGCATAATAATTGCATGAGCATAATTAATACGTGACTCAATAATTAATGAATTGAAAAATTTTCTTCTTAAAAGACATAAAATTCATCACATAAATTAAGAGTCGACAAATACCTTGGAAATACTATAGATAAGCTTGGAATTACGAACTTATTTGCTTGCTTTACATATGCGTACGAAACAGTTTCTAAATTTACATTGCATCGTATATTTTTCATTTAAAAAAATTATCTACTGTATCAAACCACGATCAATCAATTCTTTTGTTATATTTGGTATACGCGATGCTGAATATAAAGCATGCAATTTTGCAGAGCCATCACGAAATCCTTTCCCCGCGAATACACCCCACCGTTTAGGAGGAGACCAAAGGTCATTTCCTCGGTCCATACGTGACCATTATATCATTTTGTGTGCATTTTGCATGGGTAACAGCGCGTTTAACACCCTTTATTGTTGACTAGAGTAAATTGGAACACATTTCCCTAATTAAAAACTTTTTTTTTCTCTCTTTCTACCGCTTTGCCACTTTCTAACCTGCCATGGCGGTCTTGCTTAAAATCCAGAATAAATTATTTCGCGTGCCGCGTCAGAATTTAGGCCGAATCCTGTAATTTTTCTAATCTAAGGCAGCTATCATTACTATGCTAAATTGCAGAGTTACATAATCGTGTTTTTATCAGCTTATCTAACTATGCGAGCTAAATCAAAATAAGATAAAACAAACTAATTTGGTAGATAGGATTATATGATAGTTTTCCAGAAATTTATGTCAAACCTTTAGGATATATATTTTGAGTTTAGATAGATATGCTTGACTGGTCTATTTGGGTCATTATGAAAGTGTGAAATTTTTTCCATTAACTCCATTTTAAAAGGTTAATATAAAATTTATATTGGAAGAAAAATTAAAAACAATTTACAAATACCTTTTTTAAGTAAGTAACTATATTAAAAAAAGTTGATTTTTTTAAGAAAATATTGAATTTTAAAATTTTATTATTTTTACTTGTCAGCAATATTCCTCAAAAATCCGTTAGAATTTTATTTCTACGTTTCATTTTTTGGGAAATTACTTTCATTTTCATATTTGCAAAACTTATATTTTGATTCTATTTATTTACAAAAAGACCTGATTAATTAAAATGTAATGCATATTTTTTTGTCCAGATTTGGTTCAATACTATTTCGATATGGTCTGCAGTTCTTGAAAGAAAGAATAAACAATATGTTCATCAAAGAATATTTTACATCATGATGTGAAAAACAACAACAACAACAACAACAAAAAAAAAACCCGTGAAACTTTAAAAGTAAAATTTTGAACAAATCAAACGTTTTTGCTTTGCATCACTTTTCAACCGTCCCAACCAAACAAAAACCAATATTCATTTTAATTTTCAAAATACTTTTGGCTTTTTATGTTTATTCTAATAGTTATTATAGCTGTAAGTACTTTATAACATTTTTTTAATTCATCCCGGACATATTTATATACTCAAAGTATTAAGACTAATATTGGATAGTTAGTTAGTTATATTAACGTCCCGTTGTAACGCAACACTAGGGCTAATTTGGGACGGACCTCGTCATTTTGAACCACGGTCAGATGACGATGACGACACCTGAGCTGGCACCCCCCTCTCCACGCCACACCAGAGGGAGGACGTTTGGCATGACGGATTTAACGTGCAACAGACCCCCTTACACGACGGTTCTTCGGTGAAATCGGGTCTCGAACCTGAAACCCTACGGCTCACAAGCCGAGACCTTACCACCAGGCCACCGCGGCCCGACTAGTAGTGGAAAGATTCAGAGAATTTGTTAATGTCTAACTGATATACTCGGCGTTCCTGGGGATTAGACATTTCATATACAATGTTTGTAATATAGAAATTCCTTTTATAAGAAATAATATAATATACAGATCCTGCTTTAAGACATATGTATTGAAATAAAAGAATTTTTTTTTCTAAAATTAGCGGTATTGGTTTAGTTTAAAGTCTTAAAGCTGTACATCAAAATAATATCTACCTAGAAAAAATATCCTTGCTTCAAAATCATCTGTGTTAAATTTTCTTAAAGAATAAATAAAAATTAAAAGAAAAACAGTCCGAAATTGAAACTGATTTCGTTGAAAATCTAAATTTTCTTCCTATTCAGTTTCTGAGAGGGAAAAAAAAAGCAGCTGCTGTAGACGTACACCTGCTCCATTCTCTCTCCAGTCTTTACTATACAGCACACAACTCTCAGGTATGGGGCTCAAACTAAAGCTCTATGTATTGGCGCCTCTGTGAGGCAGCTGGTGAATAAAGGGGGGGTCAGTTTACAATCTTATCATGGTATTTACAGAATTACCCAAGCTTCACAATTTTATGCCGGATTAGGGAGATAACATCTGCAGTAACCACACAAGACTACTGTGCCCTACCTAATTAAAGGTAATCGGTGAAAATTAGAATGACCGAACACCACGACAGTATTGTGGAAACTAAGGCTAAGTCTTAAGGGCCATCACCTGACATGGTGCAACCCTTCCCATGGGAAGTATGTGCCGTCATCGGAAGTAGTTTGCCGACCCCCGCCATTTCTGTATCCACTCGGATGTCGAGAACCAACCACCATGCCGGCCGCTTCTCATCCTCTTATGAGGTGCCTCCCGGTGGAAGTAACATCTTCAGTAAGAGAATATGTGAGAAAGTTTTGGAAGACCCGCTCCAGCTAAGATTTGTTTGTTTGTTCGTTTGTTTGTGTGTGTGTGTGTGTAAAATCAAAAATCAATTTATAGCTTCAATTTTATTTTAATGGCGATTCTTGAATGAACCCGCGTAATTTGCATTAGGTTTGTGGCAAAGCTAAAATTTTCGAAATAAGAACTCTCGAGTCAATAGCTTGCTTTAATTTATACGAACGTATCTTTGCTGCTCTAGCCAGTTACAAGTTAATTCAGAAAATGTAACAGCAATTGAATGTCCGGAAACTTCAATCCCTCACTTCGCTAAACTATGAAAGGAAAACTACCGGTTAACTACTTTTAAATTTGGTGACAACGTCAGTGAAGTTTTTGAAAGCAATGAAGTCTGACAAGCTTTACGATGTCATAAATTTTTAATTTTTTAATAAATTTTTACGAATTATAGCAAATTTTTGTAATCGTCAATTAAACTGAACTCGAGATTTTGACGAATCTCCACATTTCAGGCTTCCCTGAGACGGAAAAACATATTTTTGTCATTATGTCTGTCTGTCAATCAGTAGCACGATAACTCAAAAATGCTTTGAGGTGGATGATTGAAGTTTAATGTATGGAATTATGATAAAAATGTATAGATTTCTATGAATTTTTGAACGAAATCTGTTCACGGGAAGTCTGCCTATACGCTTATAAGCGAGGTTTGCAAAACGCAAATATCTAGGTGGAAAAATTTGCAGGCTTAAACGTCTAAAATATCAAATTTTGAACCAAATGGTTAAACAGTTGACCATCTATCAGTATGTATTTTCGCATGCATGCAATCGTAATAAAAATAAACACAATGGCTTAAATCAATGAAATTCGTTATCTTCTAACTACAATGTAATTTTTTGTCAAATTTTAATGTCCAAAAACATCCAAAATACATATTCTCATGATAGAAATCAGTAAAAATGCTAAATTCACGCGAAAGATCTATATTTCATAATTATCATCTTAATGCCTAGCGAGTTATTTGCGGCATTACTCAATGTCTATAATTTTATGCGTAATAAGGGAGAAAATATCTTTTCTTGGAGAGAATGCAAGAAAGCTTCGGGGAGACCACTGCCACTGATTTTAGAATAATACTTGTACTATTGTGATTGAGTTATAAATTATATAAGCATATTTTTTTCGCATATTTGAATTTGGTATTTTTAATTGTAAAAATTATCTGTAAATTAAATTATTTTAATACAAGATAATTCACCGTTACAATTCGCGCCTTCTTTCTTAGTGATGATGATGTTGTGTCCGAGTTACCACGGAAAGGGGGTGCAGTAGCTTCTGAAGGTAAAGACCCCTGAGTACCCGAGGGCAGAAGTCTGGCTTTTAGCTCATATGAATATGACACACAAACATTCGCTTGCACAACCCTTTTTTACAGAGGGGCACATTAACACACCTCACAGATAGAACGCAGATAAAAAACAACCATGCCCGAACCCGGATTCGAACCCGGGACGCCAAAATCACGGGGAAGATGCGCTACCCCTATGCCAGGACGCCGGCTCTTTCTTAGTGAAAGACTATATACGATGCAACAAGACTATATACGATGCAACAAGACTATGTACGATTATATTGCTTCAACGTCAATTTCTTGACGGACTTCTTTTACAGTATAGGTGTGTTATGACGTTTAATTTACATAATCCGGCATTTTGATTACATTAATGCATTATGATGCATATGAAAATGAATAATGTTTGTAAAACTGGCAGGCATATGAAATGTGGTTGTTTTTACATAGTTAGTTGTCAGATAGGGAAATGCGGGTTTGGCCGACAGTCAACCGAAGGTGGACTGGTTCTTGATGGGTTTTTTCGGTGGAATCTTAAAGATTATGACACTTAGACGGTTAAGACAAAAACACATTTCGGCACATCCTTACGTTTGTGAACTGTTATATTTTTGAATTTTTAATTACTTCAAGATTAAATCTGTCCATTTTAGTCGTTAAGCAATGTAGATGTGATTTGATCCGTGAGAAGTGGTCCGCCCAATTGGACGGATATACCAAATTTCATATACCAAAACGGACTGTCACACTGCCAATCGCATTGTTTATATTTAGTGCTGCAACGATATTCATACCTTGATTTGATTCAGTAGGCATTTGGACTTGCCTAGTTTTCATTTTTTATTTGAACTTAGGAAAACACAATTCTTTGATTTATTTTTCTTGAATTTTAATTCTCTTTTTACTTTCTTGTATACGTAATATAGAGAAACTATAGCAATCGTCAAAAAATTCGAACTCCAGATTTTGACAAATCACCTCGTTTTAGATCTCCTTGAGTGCGAAAATAACATTTTTGGAAAATGTCCGTCTGTCCATCTGTGTAAAGATAAATTTAAAAAAAAAAAACGCTTTGAGGTAGACGATTGAAATTTGGTATACGGTCTTTACAACAAATTTGCAAATTTGTATCAAATTTTGTGCAAAATCCTTTAAAAGGAATTTGATCTTCTTTGTGCCAGGCTATTCTAATATAAGTAAATACAATAACTACAAAACGAAGAAAACTAGATACGTAAGATTGTCCACACAGATTTATCATCTATAGTGTAGATACCTGTCCAATTTCGAGCTAAATCCAACTAGGGGTGATTGTATGTCGGTTTGTACTTTCAAAAATAATTAACGGCTCGGGATAGCCTGGTTGGTAGGGCATTGGACTCGCGTCCCTTAAGTTGTGAGTTCGAACCCCGCCGAACGAAGACTCCCCGTGTGTGTGTGATGACTGGCGCACGTATAAATCTGTCGTGGTCACAAAGTACTCCATGTTGAGAGTAATAACACGGGGGGTTACTAGTTCAGAGGTGATTGTTCTCTGATTCAGGTCTAAATTACGATCTGTGAATGAAATGCATGAATGAAGTACGTAAAAAGGGTTGTGACGCGTGAGTAGCTAAGTCGTACTTTTGGCCCTAGTTGGCTCTACTGTAAAAACAAGAGACGCTCACTCGGCTTAAATCGCTGACAGATAACTGTCAAAGGGTTTGTAAAGTGCCATAAGTCACAACAATAACAGAAATAAGTAAATGTTATAGTTAAAAAATAACTTAATATACCAAACTTAAATATATCAATTTAGTATGGGATTTTGTGACTACAAGTGGAGTTTTGAGTCAAGTTTTTATTTCAATCAGTTGAAAAAAACGTGTCTAAAACACAAATTCGATTTTTGGATATTATTAACGCATGCTATGGATTAAAAGACAAATACCTCCCAAGTATCACACGATAGTGACGTCAGGGCCTTGTAAAGCGTTCTCTGACATTACAAGTTTATTAGAAAATATGCGAGAAAGTTTTAAGGAGACTACCCCCACTGGTTTTGTGTGTTTATCTACATTATTTTCGCCCATCTCCAGGGTTAACTTCTTATTGCTTGGAAATTTCTGCTTAGAAGGCTGTAACATTCTCACGTTTGTGTTTCGAAAAATTAAATGACACGAAAGTCATATTAAGTTTGGTCCTTTACTCGGCTTAAAATCGGTAAGTATATGCCCAATAGATTTTATATGGCTTCGAAATGTGACAAATAATCTCTCTAATACCCCCCCCCCCAAAAAAAAAATACTAATAAATAGTTAATAGGAAATTTTTAAAAAAACCTTCATTATTCAAAGAATATTCCTTTCATTGCCAAAATCTTACAAGAAAAAATAATAATTGTTAGTATAATCAAATTGATACCTCGGTTTACACAGAAGCTATAAATCACAGCAAAATATTGAAACCACTTGCACAGGCGAGTGAACTTATGATTTGACCTTGACATTCTTCGCATCAGGGTACCTTGCGCAAATCAAACATTCTTGAGGAAAGTAACAAATTAAAAGATAGGAAAGAAGAAGAGGAAAGTGAAGAAAATAAGAGGTCGTATTCCATGCAAGCGAAAGTGAACCGTTTCGACATTTTCACTTTTCTAACCATCACATTCAACCTACTTCTTTTTTTCCGATACGAGTATATTTACGAACCGGAAGAAACGGCTTTTAGGTCGCTGGGTGAGAAGGAAAAAGTGAAACTTTCACTGGTTTTATAATGATGGGAATGGGCCTTTTTTATATGGGAAATTCTTCTTCTGTTCAAATGATGCATCTGTGTCACTGAGTCGAAAATAATATTGGATCGAAGAGTTGATGACTAGATTACGTGTCTCGAAATATGTGATTTGAAACACAAATTAGATTTCAGCGTGTCTCGAAATAAAACAAATTGATAGATATCTTTAATTTTAAATTCGAAGAATATGATAAAAGTCAATAAATCTTGTTTTTCTGTTGATGGAAATAGATGACTCTCTCTTCATATTTTAGAAATAAATAAGTTGAGGGGTTTCTGTACCAATCAGGGTTTTGATAGATTTAGCTATAACCATGATTTTTTTATTATTATTATTTATACGCATATACTAATGGCAACGCGATAGCTAATTCCAGTTGTTGTTCCTTGCGATAAGTTGAGTTGAGTTGAGTTGGAGTATTTATTTTGAAATTTATGTTTGCAGTTCGGCCGCTTTATCTCAGGCTTTTTTTTTTTTTTTTGCCTCTTTTTACTAAGAAAATAGAAAAGGAAAGGGAATAGAAGTGAAATGTTACTACTCATTAGCCTGAATGATTCCTTGGTCGATGAAACGATCAGATCGTGACGTATGAGCAACACTACACAGAAAACTGTCCAAATATTTTTAGCACACATCACAAAACCCTAATTTAGAAATATTTACATTATTTAATTAATATAAAATATATAAGCCATCGTACTAACCGTCCCTCTCTAACTAGAAGTAATCGTTCTCTTCTCTCGCTTAAAGTTTAGTTTAGTTATATTAACGTGCCGATTTAAAGTAACACTAGGGCTATTTTAGGACGGACGTCTTAATTTCGAACGGCGGTCAGACGACGAGGACAACACCTGGGCTGGCGCTCTCTACTCCAAACTTTCATATCACGCCTGAGGAAGGGCATTTCGTCCCTATGGATTTAACGGGCAATAGATCCGCTTACATGACAATTCTTCGATGGAATCGGGTTTCGGACCGGAAACCCTTCGGTTCAGCAGCCGGGACTTTACCATCAGGTCACCGCGGCCCTTCTGTTGCTTAAAATAAAACCCTTAACAGGAAGTCAAACTCTTATTGCTATTCCATTAGACGATGCAAGCCTTACAAGATCCAAAACTTTGTTCAGAACAAAAAACAAAGGCCTTTATAGGAAACATAATTATAAAAGTACGTTTATGGATCCAAAAAATCGTTTGCACGTATTTCATTATGAATTTTTTTCTTCATCTTTTGTAAAACCTAAAGGCCAAGAAAACAAAACTGGTATGTTCGCGATAAATTTTCGTCCTAGCATATTTATATTATCTCTTGTGAAAGAAATTAAATGAAGTCAATTCATCCGCACAAAAAGGATATTGAATAAAATCAGTTCATCAAACTTTTTAAAAAAACAAAAACTCAAAAATTTAGAGCAAATTAAAAGTAGCACAATAAAAAAGATAGTAGTAACTATTTATGCGAATCAGAAGACGAAAAATGATAAACTTTTTTCTTAGATTTTTCTAATTACTAGAAAATAATGATGAGAAAATAAAATCATGCGAACATATATTTGACCGTTAAAAAGCATGCATTGTTGACAAGTGTTACGATAGGTGTTGGTTCTTGTTAAAAATAGCAAACTTAGTGGCAGTAGACCAAAATAACAACACAGTTTTTCAAATAAAGAAAAAAAAATGAAGGCAATTCGAAACTCTTGTTGGAAATATTGTAATAAGAGAATGTTTCGTTTATTTTAATTATTAATTTATATTACTTAATCGTTTTCGTTTATTTTACTCTTAATCGTATTGTGGCGGTGATTTGCATTCAAAGAAATGAATAAGCGCGTGTATAAATATGAAATAACTGAAGCAACGAAAAATATTGTTACGACATTTATTTTACCAGCAGGAATGATTTCCCAAAAACTTTCTCGCAAACTCTCTAATAAAGATGTTATTCCAGAGAACATCTTGCATGGCATTGGCATACAGTAGTTACGAAATATGAACCTTTGGCTTAAATATAGCATTTCTACTGAACTATCAAGCAACACTTTGGCGATTAATCCCTGGCTTGCGGTTAATAGTACCCGAAAATAGAATTTGTGTGTTAAACGCGTTTTTACCAACTGATTGAAACAAAAATTGGACATTGAACTACAAATGTAGTCACAAAATCCAATACCAAATTTGGTATATTTTAATCGATACGATTTTGATCTATCATGCTTACAGGTTTCTGAATGTACCGACCGATAGTTGGTTACTCTCTAATTGAATTTGGTTCAAAATTTGAAAAGTGTCTTGACTATAGATATTAATTTTGTGTATCGAATTTTGTGAATCTAACTCTCTTCGTTTTCTAGTCATCGTATTAATTGTAAATGTAAAATATTTCACTCCGTTTATTTTTTGTTTTATGTATGTGTTCAGTTTATGATTGTGCAATATTATTTTCAATATCTGAATTTAAACCGTCCACGTATAACCTAGGAATTACTTATTTTGTTTTGATTTAGTTTGTGCTGTATGGCAACATCTTGTAGATAGTGTAGTTTGTTTTTTGAATGTTTTTTTTTTCGTTAATAAAAGAGCTGTGATATGAAATCAAGGTCATTAATTGCAATTAAGAACACTTATTAATACACTTTTTCGTGAGTATATCATTCATCTAGGGATCTTTTGATCATTTGAGTGAATTGCAATAGAAAAGGCGTCCGCAATGATATTTTTTACTGCCATTGTTTACATTAGTTATATTCGAACAGCTGGACAGACAGACTTCCAAGCGGAGTTTGCTCAAAATTTGATAAAGAACTTGATTGATCAAATTTGATAGAATTAGATCAAATTACATCCATCTTGATCAAAAATTTTTGAGTTATCTTTGCCACAGCAGAGACAGATGGACACTTTCCAAAAATACATTTTTTTTTCAAACTAAAGGAGGTCTAAAACATGGAGATTCGTCAGAATTTCGAGTTCGAGTTTTTTGACGATTACTATACTTTCTCTATTCTATGCAAAGGAGAAAGTAAAAATGTATTTAAAAATTTATTCAAATCAGAGAATGCATTGCGCGAAAAAAAATCCATGCCACGCAAAGCTTATCTTTTTATTTTAAAAGTGATATAAAACTGGGTTTTGGACTATGATATGCTTCGAAATTATTGATATTAAACGCTAACATCTTAACTAGCTTTCAATAAATTAAAAATATAATTAAAATTTTGAAAAATCCTTTCTTATTTAATACCTGTTAGTAATGAAGTAACTCTAAGAACAATTGTTCTAGACTGAAGAACATTTTGAATTATTTTTAAATCATGCATATGAAATTTTATAAATAGTATAACAACGTATAAACATTATCAAAGCTTACAGCTCGCACTTTTCCAAACATTAATACAGAATTAACTAGAATTCAAATTTTTTTCATTAAACTGATATTGGTATAAATGTTTCTTGAATGTATTGAAGTTAGCATTTTATTTTTAACACTCTTGTGCAAAATTAATTTCTGTTTTTCTTTATCTAACTCATCGCGTGTAAACATGCAAAAATTAAATTAACTTCCTTTTCTATTGATAATTAAAATTCTTTGACTGAAATAAATTGTTTGAAAAATTCTGTAAGTAGTTCATACAAAATTAATTATTTCTAATTTGTCATTAAATTCGCAACCAAACGAATTGCAAATATTAATTTCATAATTTTTTTTTTTTTGAAATTCTAATTCCAGATCACGGAACTGCTTACTAAATATCATAAAGATAAACATGAATTATTCCGTGTTAATCAAACTATGCATCTTACATTTGCATCAACAAGTTTTAAATCAGACAAATTGATTTATCTAATCTACATCATTATGTACGGTATTAATATCAGGAATTACAATGCAACTTGAAGCTGCGATTAAATAGTTGTAAAATCGTTTTCTATTTGGTACTTGGTACTGAAGTGTTTCAGTTTATTAATCAGTCTCAAATACGATCATTTGATTGATAAAATAACAACAGCATGTGACCTACTTCAAATTCTATTCAAAACGTCCATTTAAATAAATATTAATTATTTTATTATAAATTGAATCAATGGCTTCCTGTTTTTTATATAGGTAACAATGATTAATAATTTAAATGTGTTTTTAAAAAACAATAATGTGGAATTAATAAAGATGAATTATTTTTTGCCGTGGTCAGCTTTTTTTACTTTTTAGAAAATATTAAACTCTAGAACTTTTTATTAAGCAATTGTATATCATAATACAACCATTCTTATTGTAATTCTGTATCCTATTTCGTATATTAACAAATAAAAAATATCTCAGTTAATTTGGTGAAACATACTTCTTAGTGAATTAAAAATTTTGTATGATATTTAGATGGAATTCATTTTTAATTTAAAAGCTATAATTCGTTGTTAGTTGGGGAAATTTTTTTGAAATTTATTAATTATTTGAAAGAATTCTTTTTATAATAATTGTTAATTATAGATGATAGTAAAAATAATTTTTAAGACTTGACATATCACCTTCATTTTTTAATATTTTACGTCAAATGTACAAAAATTTCATTCACATTCTTCTTTTTAAAAGAATCATTTTTAGCTCAGCGGATGTCGATCAAAATCATTCATTCCAACAGTTTAATCAATGCACCCACTGACCTCCTAATAAAAATTGATCGAAACTGGACACATCTTAAAGGGGACATGTTGAACACGTGACCTATTTATGAAGGTCAAATAAGGAAATATTAAAAGAAAATTCCGGTACTAATTCTTCAAAATAAAAAAATGCATTGACTTTTTCGATCTAAGAATTTCTTAAGTCATATTGAAAAGCCATAAAAGAATGCTGAATTTCGTATTCCTATTATTATTAAAGCATAAAAAGAATCGAATGTAGGGTAGATAACTCAACGAACAATTGATTGAAGTTCTCCTAACCCATAAAATACAGCTTCACACATGATTAAGAACAAAACGGAAAAAAAAAAAAAAATCATCTTTCGTATTCCTGGTCGGTCGAGATTTTTTTTTTTTTTCATTATTATTTTTATCTGAATTATTTGAAACGCTCTGAATAGTATAACATTTGGCTAAGGTTCTGAGACTTTTTCTGTATGAATTTTGCTATTATTCTGTTCAAGTCCGTGCTTTATTTTAATTTCGAATATAAACATTTTTTTTAAGAATTGTTCGGTAATTTTTTTTGTTTCCTATTTTGTTGTAGTTTTCACTGAAGTTCCAATAACATTTTATTTTATAAGCTTTTCGTTACTAAGCCATTCTAGTATATTAAAATACAGAAATGAAACTAACCTGAAAAAACAAACTATTTCAAAATTAAATTTATTTTAGTTATCTGTGAATAAAAATTATGACTCTCATTCGATGCTATAGGAGAATAGAATGTTATATTTCATTTCAGAATGTTCTTTTCATCTAAATAGGAGTAATCTTAAATTCAAATCAAAATTGTCAAAATGAATAACATTCTTTTTTTATTTGAAAAGATTATTTGACTCAAAATAATTTTTAATGCATGGATTAAAAAATAAAACAATTTTAACATATTTACAATAGCAAAACAAACGTAGCGGAAATGTCATCTAACATGCAAATGCATATCTATTACGTCTCATTCATCTATGCGAGATATTTGATGGATTCAAAAACTTAAATAGATATCGTGCATTTAATTGGCTTCTCGTAAGAATGAATTTACTAAATTAAAACAAAATAGCAAACATAAGTAAACAATATTTATTAGCAAAACATAAAAAAATGAAATAGCCAAAAATGAAAAAGCATCATATGAAGAGCATTCGGTTATTTTCTTTTTTGTGCATTGTAAATGATAATTTTCAGTTGATTTAATAATTAATCTTTCAGTAATAAAATATAGAAAAATGAAATAGGCCAAAAATGAAAAGCATCACATGAAGAGTATTCGGTTATTTTCTTTTTTGGGCATTCCAAATGATAATTTTCAGTTGATTTACTGATCTATCTTTTATATTTCAAATACGTTCTGAATTATACAGCAGCAAATCTTGCAGGTAAAAAAATAGTATTTAGTATCATCGCTTTCGATCGATGTAAAATGCAGTAATTAAAGCAATAAAAGCATTATTATAAAAAAATTTTAATATTTTGTTAAATTACTGGAATAATTTGTGCAGCAATAAAGTGATATCGTTAAACTTCTATTTTTTTAAATTTTATAGTGATATAAAAGTAGTTTTTGTGCGATAATATACACTGAAATTATTGAGAAAATTTTTTAAAATTTTGATTAATATTTAATTAAATTGAAAATTTTTAAAACTTTTCTTGAAGAACACTTACTACCTTTAAATAAACTAACTTTAGATGTCCATACGATCTGCCGTAGTGAGTGTTTTATACAATCTTTAATCATTTCTGTCGCAACCAGCAGTTTATAAATAATATGCCAACCTATAAGAATTATCATCTAGAAACCTATCTAGAAACCTAACAAGTTCAATATTTGCTCCTTTTAAGTTAACGAGTTTTCAGAATTGTAGCGAGACATGATTTCAACTGTTCAAGACGATTATGGCATGGCTCATCGGCGAGTTGCAATAGCGTTAATGAACGTGATGTCTGGTTGCTATGGAAATTCGGCCAGTGAACTTTTCATATATGGATTTGGCAGCATTTTGAAAGAGAATAAATGGCGCAATTACTGTCTTGTTTAGATGTCTAAATTATTTCATTGTCTATTGTTTTACTTTTTAAAAGAAACTTTATTAAATTACCTTCTATAATTGATGTCAAAAGTGTAATTCCGCAAGGAAATAATTTTGCAAACGATTTTTAAAGCTCTTTATTTAAAAGCTTGGTTTTTTTAAAAAATCATTTGGTATTGAATGATGTTGATTATTTAATAAGAATAAAACTTTACTTTAATAACTGAAGCACTTTCTTTTTTCATTTTAATTTCATTTACAACTTTCAGGGCATTTAAGAACATAAAAATTTTTAATACTTTAATTCTTGTATGAATTCTTTGATGAGAATTCCTGTAATTACTTTATTGAAATGTGTTAGGTTAAAATTTTCAAGCCAAATAAATTAAATATCATTATGAGATTAAAAGAAATACGATGATTTCCATAAATATCCGAAATTTCGAGAGAACAGTTCTTTTCCAGTTATTCATCAGTATGAATTCTCTTTAATCAATCTTTGAAATTATCCGTGTTCGAAATGTTCAATATTGATTTAATAATATAGAATAAAGTTAAAAATCAAATATAAAATTGAAATTTAAAAAAAGTAAGAATGTTAAAACAACTTTTATTTAAAAGCAAATCTGAATCGAGTTGAACCTGAAGAGAATTGTCTTCACCAATATAGTCATTCTCATCAATCTTTGAAACTAGCCAAGTTCAAAACTTTCAATATTGATTTAACGATAAGGAATGTAGCTAAAAATCAAATCCAAAATTGATTTTTAAAAAAAGAAAAAATAATAAAACTTCTTTTATTTAAAGAAAAATCTGAACTTAGATAAACTTCTAACCTACTAAAATTCAGATACAAAGTCATTTTTCCATACTTAATGATTGAAATAATTAATAGTACCTGAGATTTCATGTCTTTTTTTGGCTAAAAAGAATATAACAAATTCAGAAAACACGAAAAAAGTTAACGCACAGCTGGATATTTTCATTAATTCGAAATTTTTTTGCGAAATAGTCTCGAGAATTAATTATAGTCCGGCAGAAATCTAAGAATTATAATGAATACAGCTAGCTACTTACTCAGCAGGTGACCGGAGGTTGCAAAATCTTTCAGATTATTAGTGGAGAAATCCCGTTGTGATTGTATCTGATTTGTCGCTACTGCAAAGAATTAATAGTTTAGAAATATGTTCCAGAGTATTCTTATTTTAAACAATTCGAAAAGCGTGAATTTCGGGGTCATTGGTTTTATAAAATCAAACGTTATCTTGAATTCCAATCTGGTCTTTTTAATGAATGCTTGTTAACATTCTATGATGTAAGTTTTTGAAGTACTTTCCAACTTAAAATTCCAATCCAAAAGGTATTATTAGAAACATTACCAAACTTTCACTAATTAGAAATCACTCAAAAAAATTCTTTTAAATAACATATTTACTGAAAGATTTCTTTAGCGTTACATTTTTCACAACTTTAAAACATGATAATATGATATGATTCCTCATATTCTAATATATGTCATTCATCGTATATTCTGATGAATGATTTAATCTCGTATATTCTGATGTCTGGCACGGTTTCTTATGCATTCTGAGATAGAATTCCTCTTATATTCTGATATCTGACATGATTCCTCACTTTTTCTGTTGTCTGACACTTTTTCTTATTAATTAAGAAGAATTCTAAGATAGAAATTATCTTATATTCTGATGTCTGATTTGATTTCATTTGTATTCTGAAATACAATTCCTCTTATATTCTGATGTCTGATTTGATTTCATTTGTATTCTGTATTACAATTCCTCTTATATTCTGATGTCTGATTTGATTTCATTTGTATTCTGAAATACAATTCCTCTTATATTCTGATGTCTGATTTGATTTCATTTGTATTCTGAAATACAATTCCTCTTATATTCTGATGTCTCATTTGATTTCATTTGTATTCTGAAATACAATTCCTCTTATATTCTGATGTTTGACATGATTCCTCATGTCTTTTGTTAATATTCTGATAGAATTCCTCTGATATTCTGATATCTGACATGATTTCTTATATATTCTGAGGTAGAATTCATCTGATATTCTGATATCTGACATGATTTCTTATATATTCTGAGGTAGAATTCCTCTGATATTCTGATATCTGACATGATTTCTTATATATTCTGAGGTAGAATTCATCTGATATTCTGATATCTGACATGATTTCTTATATATTCTGAGGTAGAATTCCTCTTATATTCTGATGTTTGACATGATTCATTTGATATTTAACATAATATCTTATTTATTCTGATGTTTGACATGATTCATTTGATATTTGACATAATATCTTATTTATTCTGATGTTTGACATAATATCTTATTTATTCTGATGTTTGACATGATTCCTCTGATGTTTAACATAATACCTTATTTATTCTGATGCCCAAAATTATTTCTAACGTATGCTAACAGATGATTCCTTACGAAAGTAAAATAAAAATATCTAGTTAGTAATCCGTTCGTTCGAACCTACACGAGAATAATTTTAGATCAGCATTTTTTTCAGCGATCAAATGATAGAGATCTAAATTGCAATTCACCCTTCAAACTTCCATTCCACTCTAGCTACGGAACGAATTTTTGTGATTCCATTGCTAGAGGCTTGCTTGCTATCGGTGCCAAAAGAAATATTCTATCACCATGAGACCATGACTTTCAACGCTGAAATATAATATTCTATATCGTGTATAATTATCGCTTAAAAGTTATCACAAGTATTAATTGATATTATTAATTAATAGTTTCCAGATTTCAAAGTAAGATTAACAGATATAATTCTGTTAAACAATTTAACAAATATGGATTTCATGAATTAAAAAAAATTACTAGCTATTTGATTGAATTATGAAATTTATGTCAGTTTCAATGATATGCCAGGACAAATTGAGAACATAATTTAAAATTCTGAGCTTTGATCAGATGACAATATACTTTACCTCAAACTTCTGCGCCATATCAACATGAAATTATTTAACACCTACCAACATATATAGCCCTGGGCACACATCCACAGTGGATCTTTACTGCAATCGAATGTTATATTTGCTATCTGGCCTTGAAGCAACATAAGACTATTGGGGCCCTAATCTCAACTGGAGCTCGTATAATAAATTAATATAAAATATAACAATTTAACCAGCTGATAGATTTATTTTATATATTTAGATTTTATTTTCAATTGATTTTTCTGTTAATTCAATGGTTGATGAAGATTAACCTTTTCCAAGTCTGTGAAGTCATTTGGTATCACAGATGTAATGCGTTTTTCTATGTCTTTCTGCTTTTAATTTAGGCTAGAAAGAGTTTGATTAGGCCTAGAGGTCAATATAACGGACATAAATTAATAATGATCTAAATATTTTAATTAATCTAAATACAATTAATTAATTAATTAATTTGAAATAATGAGTGATTTTAAATATAAAATATTTTTAAGCATATTTTTTCATTCTTTGAATGGCAACGAATAATTTGAACCTTAAAAAGTTAAATTAGGTTTCTGATAAAATTCCTAGGGTTCCTATTTAATTGTTGGAATTATTCTAACTACTGTCCGCTCTTATATTTTGCCAGTCTTGGAAAAGTGTAAATATGATTATTCCCTCTCCCATTAAAATAATCGCGGATACAATAAACTAAAAAAAACTAAGAATTATTTATCTATACTTATATAAAGCTCAATTTGTGTGTGTGTTGGCGCTCTACAGGCCAGACCGTTCGACTTACAGCTACCAAATTTGGCACATACATACCTTGGAGGTCGAAAAAGTGCACCTGGGGTCCCTTTTTTGGAATTTTTAATTAGAATTTTAATAATTGACTAAAAACTAACTTTCCTGCCAAAAAAAATCTTTTCATTTCCCCACTGCCAAATGAGTAAGGCTTCAGTTTTTTTTTCCACGCTAAAGAGGATAGGCTTAAGAAATTTTGGGCAGATTATTTCAAAGGATTCTGTTTATTTTCTTAATGTTTGATGCATTTAAAATTAAACATTGTTCATTAATCGATCTTTCAGATTCATTCTGAAGTACTTTTGAATTAAAATAAAACAGAATAAAGGAAATTCAAAATTTTTAATCTGCATAGCGTTACCCCAACTTGAGTAGAAAATTCACGCATTTGCGTTACCATAATTGGCGTTAAAAATTCACGCATGCGCATTGTGTTCTGATTGTTGACAACTATTTTCAACTGATACGAACTTGGTTTTGAAGGCTTAATATGTTTTCGACTGATTATTTCAAACGTTTCTGTTTATTTTTTTAGTGTTTGACGCATTTAAAACTAAACATTGTTAATTAATAGATCTGTTCATGATGAATCTGAAAAAATGTTATTGAAAACTTCTTGAGATATTATATGAATTGAGAAAAATATTCTTTAGTGCCCATAATGTTTAAATACTCAGTGACTCTGTTTTCAGCACTCATATTTAAAAAAATGCTTCGTTTCAGTAAAAAAAAAATATTATTATATTTATTGCAGTTTAATCATTTCCTCTTTAATTTAAAGCATAAATTCTACCGGTGCTAACAGAAAATTAGAGAGATATATATTACGCTATGGCTGAAGACCTTTATAATATTATCAGAGAATTATATGACTATTAAAATTCGAAGTTTCAAAATATTTTAATGAAGAAGCAATTAAAATGGGAGTTCCATAAAATATTTAATTATTAAAATTTTAACTTGCATTAAGATTGGCGAACCGGCTGGTCGCCAAAGGCGGCTGGTACAATATAAATTACGACTTATTATTTTTGTTGAGTATATGTGTTAACAAATGCAAATTCTTTAAATTCTATTCAGAACATTATATAGAAAATTTTATGCCGAATTTGGTGAAAGAGGCGGCTGATTATTGACCATATCGATAAAATTATAAAAAGAACTCATAAGATTAATTTTATATAAAAGAAATAAATACATCATGACACCGCGAAAAGAATGCTAAGTTTTCTCGAATGTTTGTGTTGAAAGAGACAATATGGCAAAGTTGCAGTGCAAAATACAAAGCAAAATTATAACACATAGAACACTAGGACGAAATTATAGAATTTGAATCGTAAATGTTTTTCGTTTATCATAGAATAGAAATCTTTTTCGACTTCTTTTTTAATATTTTGTTCCGTTCGGGTTTAACTTTTTCTCCCAGAAGCGTTACACGGATTTAATGATTTTAACTGCCGTGCGCGAAGCCTTTTTATTATTTTGGTTATTTAATTTTTTTTTCCGTTGAAAGCTACTAACCTACTTGCACTGGCTTGATAGCAAAATATGAACAATAGGGGACTGTTTACAGAAATTTTTTTTTTATTTTTGCTCTTATCTTTATTTAATAATTAGTTTAAGTCAGCTTTTTTCTAAAAAGGGCATATTGCAAGTATCTCTTCAATGTTAAATTTTTCAGTTGCAAAAACGTTCAAATTGCTTTACACTGCAAAGCTGATGGTGCTATTTACGCAGATTAGGGAATTAAAAAAAATGTAATAAGATCCATCTTGTCCGAAACATCGTAGCAGGGTAAAGTTTTAGAATACATTAAATTATCTTTATATATATATATATATATATATATATATATATATATATATATATATATATATATATCACAAAAAAATATGTTTAATTAAGATTATTTCAACGTTTGCTTGTATAAAAGCAGCTACAAATCAATGGAAATTTGTTGTAAAATACAGTTTAAAATATTTTGAATGTTTTTTATTTAACTTTCTTTAATGTGAGGAAAGGTTTGAGCTATAAAATTTTATAACTTCAAACGAACAATTTTTGTATATATATAAATTTATTTCGTGTATTTCGAGAACGGCTCTGACGATTTGGATATTTAAATAAGGTTTTACTTTTTAAGTTTATCTATATAGGTGTCTTTTCTCAGAAAACGCGATTTTACACACAAAGAAACAATATATTTTTTAAAAAACCTAACTATTAGAGCCTTTTTCTATTTGCTCTCATGCTGACAAAGTCATATATAATCTCGAACCCGATTTTACGAAGGTAAAATTGAGTGTGAGGCGGTTGGGATGAGCGAGGATAGAACCTGGGACCTTGTGGTTCTCTGTCCAGTAACATAACCATTATACAAAAACAACTGCTTGTTATGCGTAGTTATTAACCGGCTTATATGCTATTCGCGACAAGTGTAACTTCAAAAATAAAGTAATGATAGGTAAACTTTAAAATGCTTAAATTTATTTTAACTTAGTTTTAAATAACACTTTAAACTAAGTGTATTCATGCCGTTTTTATTTAAAAGCATTTTTCCAAATGGAAGTTTTTCCCAGTTTTTAACGGTTAAAAAATTAGAGTGAATACTTTGTATAAATGACACAAAGTAAGCTAGTCAGTGTTAAGACAAATATTTTCTTGAATGTCTAACCTTGTAAACAATTATCTAATCCGTTATTAAGTTGTTCCACAGTTTTATAAATTTAAATGCTGTTTTAAATACTGATAAAAATCTTATAATGAACTCATCCGTATGAATTATTCTAAAAAGTAACCAAAAATACTCCACGGCTGACCTTAAGCGTCTACTTTCAACACGATTCTTTCGTTATCATGACTGCTTTGCGCCAGAATAAGGCATGATTCAGTAATATTCGTGTTTAACGTAAGTGCATGCTTCTATCGCCATTAATATTTTTGACATAAAATCATGGTTTGATCGAAAGAAACCGAATACATACATTATTTGCATTTAATTTGTATTTAATTAGAGGTTTGTAAAAACTTTATGTTAAGATTAAAGGCCTACATATAGAAATTATAAACAAAATCGGAAAGTAAGATACTTGTAGCTAGATAGATTATGACATCTCAGTCCCGTGACTTTATCCCGTGACTCAGTCCCGATGTTACTTTATGGGCTTGTCCTTTTCTTACATGAAATATAGAAATAAAAAAAAATATTCCGCCATCAAATTTTTTTATGAAATCTCCACATTTTTTTTTTTTTTTTTACTTTTTTGAGTATTATTTTCGAACTGCGTATATCGGTTAGTCTGTTGGTTCTGGAGTCTAAAATTTGAAAATAAATTCCTAATAACGGAAAATAATTCATGATAAATAAAAAATAAATTAAAAAAAAATATTGCACTTTAAACCTTTTTCATAAATAAATGCGAAATTATTTTTCTACACATGTATTAAATTTAACTTTGCATTTACCTATTGTTATACATCTTAAAAGAGAGTAAAGACTACAGGAGAAGTAAATTAAAACTTTATTTTTAAAAATAAATTTTAATTAAAATTATTAAAAGATTAGTAATTACTTAGTGATAATTTCTTTGTTATAGTTTACTCACATCAAGTTAAAATTCAAATTATTATTGTTTTTGATAATTAAATTATTCATATTTAATAAGTAGAGTTTAAATTTAATTTATGCAGAAATACATTACTATGGAAAAAACACTGATTGTCACTGTAGCATAGAGTTTATAGCAAACAGCTGCCACTATTTACATGTTTCTTAGATGCCTAGATTTTGCTCCAATTTAGCCTATATTTTAAAATGTTACATTATCTTCTAATTAATTCTCAGTAGACTGACTGCTAATGTAAGTAACGCCTTGTTACTTAGATAAGACAAACAAAAGAATGGGAGCAGTTAACGTGTCACTTTTGGGTGTTGCGAAATGCTTTGTCTAAGGATGAGTGTCACATTTTAATATCAGAATCATTCACCGAGAATAAATAAATTTGAGAGCTGCCCGAGTTGGAAATTGTATTTATTCCTTCAACTGACAGGAAGTTGACGTTTTTTTTTCTTTTGAAGTATTCGTAGTCAAAATAATTCAAATTCAAAACAATTTCAGTTTGAACTAGCAAGCAGTGACATCAGAAACTACACGTGTTTGCTCTAGATTCAAATAGGTTTTTTTTTTTTTTTTTAAAGAAATAAAATTTAGATGTTTGTTCCTCATTGATTGTTTCGGATTATCTGTTCCAAAATTTATTATTCTTATGGACTATTATTATTATTATGGATTATTATTCTTATGGATTTATTATTTTTTTCAACATTTATTTAGTTTAAAGGTTTAATATTAATTCTGATAAAAACTTAAAAACTGTATATTTTAAATGACTTGATAACCGTGCTTGAGTTTTTCGAAAATTCATCGAGTGTTCTGCTTACAAATTAACTTCGTCAGAACGTTTAACTTACTAATAGATATATAACTTTAATAGACGGTTAAATATTAAATGATATTTGCTGTAATGTTTATCATTTGATTATGACGTCATATGAATGAATTCCATTAATAAATTAAATTTCTGCTTTCATCTGGATTAAAAATATTTCTTCAAATATTGTAATATTACATTTAATAAGCAGTTAAAAATACAAGAATAAATGTAATTATTTATTGTTGTAATTTTACCTGCTTATATTTATATAACTTCTATATAATCAGTTTTTATTAATTAATGAATATTCTGGTCTATAATTTATTTGTAATAAACATTTTCATATTGTTAGTGATATTTGTGATTAAATTGCAATTTAGAACTATTATTATTAAAAATGTTAAACGTATAATTAATCTAAAGTTTAAAAATAATGAGACAATTTTATATTAGAAAATTTGCAAAACTGATATAAGGAAACAAACTGAGGAGAAAACACTTTATTTCGATGAAAAATATTAGTATTAATTTCACGTATAAGGTGAGTTAATAATAGAATTCTTAATTGGCAAATTTGTGCTTTAATAATGAATGGAAAATTAATTGGAAACAAAGCAAAAGCGCTGGACCCATAAGGCTTTGTATTTTAGATTACATGCCATTCAACTAAAACAGCGCCCTCTATTGTACTTTTAACGAACTTGCTAGTATGTCACCTGCTGTTTATCTTCTTTTTACTTCCACTTAAAACAACAGGTCTACCAGTTAAGATTTTTTTTTTCTGCCATTTCATGGTTTTTTTTTTGGGGGGGGGGAGGGGATTCGGTTATAATTGACCATGAAGAAAATTAGAATTGGAAAGAAAATTATCATCAAAGGGGGGGGGCTAATTTTTTTTTCTTTTTTGTTAGAGTGTGTCATTATTTTAACTGTGGGACATTAACTGTGGGACATTTTGGGTTTATAATGCTTTACAATTCAGAATTTTTTTTCATACGTATAATTGGAAGAATTTATGTGAAGCTTGAATGCTTTAATTCTAAGTAATTTGAGTAGTATTTTAATAAAATTGTATTTATCCCTTGAATTACATCGCTTTTTTTTTAAATGTAATTCTTTTAAAAGGAAATTTTATTGCAGTTATTACTTTTAATTACTATAACTTTTCATTTCTTGCACGAATGTCTTTTATTCTTTTCGAAATGATAACGAAAATAAGAATGCTGTTTCTTTAATGTGATTTTCATATGAGTTTTTGAGTTACGTTTAACGTTGCACGATTTTATAAAGAAGAAATGAGAAAATAATTTCTTAGTTTGATTAATAAAAGGATATGAATTGACCCATTAACTTTGAATTAAAAGGGAGAATTCTTGTTTCAGCCAACATTTCTCCAAAAAGATTCAAAATTTTTATTTCACTTATATTCTTATTTTAAATTTCATTCTTTTTTCTAATTACTAAAATATTTAAAATTTAAAATAAAAATTTCTTAGTAAACAGAAGCATGAGGAGAACGGCTTTTTGAACATGGTAAAGCTTATAAACTGCCGCATTTTTTGCAAATTGCGATGTTTGATTTGTATCAAAAGTAATTATTTTTTTAATTATTCTATTAGATAATAAGAGTTGTGTTCTTAATTCAATTATCAGAAAAATGTAAAGAAGTTTTAAAAAACTTCTGATATGATTTCTAAACTTCAAAATAAAAGTGGTTGGTTGCTGATGGTTTGAAGAATGGATACTAAATTTAGCTTGGACCTCGTCTCCATAGCAATCAAAAATATAACCATATGTAATTGCATATTGTTTTATCCAAAAGTGCATTACACCCATACCAAAAAACTCGTTCATTATCACTAAATGAGGAATGATGCTTAAAAGAGAGCAAAAACCTCATTATAATCAGCGAAATAGATTCATAAATTCTTTTTATAACCTACATTTGGAATTTCATTTACTGGATTCGTATAAGCTGACACACCCCTTTGATTACGTTAAGGAATCAATTGAGTTTAAAACTTGGTTGCGCCATGAATTCAATTTTCTTTGATGGGAAAATGAATCTACTGTTTTTCAACTTAATTGAGTAGCGTTGAGAACAATTATTACTGATAATTATTTCATATGTAAAAATATCTTTTTTGTAATTTATTTTTTATAGATAATGGAATTTCGATTTAAATACAGAAGAATGTTTTTATTTGATGTTTTTGAGTGAATTTTGAGAAATATAATTAATTTCACTTATTTTTTCATGTTTTTTTTTCTTTTGATAATGAAGAATAATGAATTTTGATAATGAAGATAATGAATTTTGATAATACATATGACGCCAGGCTATGAAAAATGCAACTGCGCATGTCGTACTCTATATTTGTATGCCGTTGTTAAGTAGAAGAGATGAAAGAGAAAACGCAAGAAAGAATTTCGATTACATATAGTTTTAGAAAGAAAAGTGCTAATCTCAGCATTTTGATTCCACGGGAAAATTAAAAGCCCGTTCAACTCCGAAGTTAAAGTTACAGTGAAGATAGAGTTTCGGACGATTAGGAAATTATAATTAGAGCATAGTTAAATTAAAATTCTTACATACATGTAAATATAATTTTGTAGCTGTGTGGGCGAAAAGAAGAAACTGTTGGAATTAGATTTCAACTTATTTTACAAGGATGGCATTATGTACAGAGAAAAAGCGATAAGACGTAACTTCAATCTACAACGCAACACAAGAGCAAAAAAGAGACGGACATTTGTCCTTTCTGTATTCTTTTTAGTATGAGATTCTGATAGGGATTTATTTGCCACTTTTGTTTAGGCAAGGGAATCTTAGGTATTTTTTAAAAGGCATGCATGTGTTTAGGATTTTCAACCCTTTCTTCAGGCGTAGCAATGATGGTGTCAGCAATTTCGTTAAGTGCATGTTAGAAACAATTAAATAAAAAAGTGGAAATTGGTCAGAAAATAAGAGGACGTTTTAGAATAAAGTTAATATGGGTTAAATTAAGATTTAAAAAATTAGGAAATTAATTGGGATTTAAGTTAGATTAAGAGATATTGTTACACACATTTATATCATAATAATAGAACAATTTCAATTAGATACAAGTCTTGAATATCTTGTAAGGAGAGTAGAAACCACGAAGGAGTACGAAGATGAGCCGTCTAGCTCAAAGAAGGTAGAAATGAGATTTTCGTATCCCCATAACATTCTTATGATTGAATATGGAAAAATAAATCAAAATGATTGAATTAGCATATTTTCATTTCCCCATAACATCCTTATGATTGAATGTAAAAAAATAAATCAAAATAGGTGAATTAACCTATTTTTATTTCCCCATAACATCCTTATGATTGAGAATAAAAAAAATAAATAAATAATAGGTGAATTAGCCTCTTATTAAAACGAACAACTTTTGTATTAAAGTTTTTCGGAAGCTGGAATTGCTTATGAAATCAAAGCTGAGATGTGATTTCAATGCCTAACTTCGTATATTTTTAAAATTATCTATATTGCCAGTTTTGAAAGAAAAATAAGATACTTCCTGTATTTTATTTCCTTATTTTGAAAGTGTTTTAAATGCAAGTGGTTTAAAATTTAATATATTGAAGAAAGCTAATTAAATCTACCTGGCAAACTTATGTAAAAATGTTCACTTTTAAAAAATTCCAGAAGCTGCAAATATTTTAATTGGTTTGAGTATGCTTTATTACAATCTTTATCATGGAAGTGAGAATGTGAGTGTGTTTGTTTTGTCTTTATTTTAACTTCTAAAATAAACCAAATTATTTTCTATAAATGGGTTTTCTTCGTGACAATATACATTAAAGCGAAAATCTCCTTAGCCATTAGACTCTTGAAATTTGACAAGTGCGTTTTTTTAGTAACAGACTTTTTCTTTAAATATGATCATACTATCTAAAAAAATTTAATATTTTTCCATCCAGAGAAAAGGAATATCATGAAATTGATTTTTATCTTGGTCAACAGATTTATTAAATGGATATCAGTGACTTTTCCAATCCTTAACCTAGACTGCTGTTTAGATTTTGAATTATATTTGGCTATATTTATTACATATAAAATAGTTTTCTGTATAATTTTGTATATTTTATACAATAAAAATTTGGGTTATTATAAACAATTTCTTTTTAAAAATATGTTGAATTTTTTTTATTCCTATTAATAGTTATAAATGAAATATACAAAAGTGTAACAGATAAAATCTTATTTCCAGTAGTAAGAAAACAAGACGATATTTTCACCAATATATTTGAAAGAATCAAATGATAAATTCTTAATTTATCTCATTCTCTTGTCGTTATTCTCTGCATTTATTAAAAAAGAATAATTGAAAATATATGCTTAAAAAGCAGACGACATTTTTTTTCAATTCTTGGTGGCTGATACAATCTTTTGGCATTTATTAAAAAACCCCAAAGATTTTCAATAATACATATTAATCTTTGAAAAAACACATTTGTATTTTATTTTTATAATATTTGTTAACTTAGTAATATTTATTTTGCAATAAATGCTGAAACTATGCGATAATAATAAAACCATTATCTAAGATTAATATACAATATTTCATTGTTTATATCTTAGGATTGAAAGAAATTTGAAAACATTAAAAGATTTTTAAAAAAACCTTTTGCCTTTTCCAGCTTACTGAAAAAAAATCTTTTTTTTTTTCTTTACAAAAAAAATGTACTTATTGTTTAAATATTGTGATTATAACACAAGGCAATTGTTATAAAAATGTTTTTCATTTTCCCATTTAATGATAAGGAGTTAGTTATTTAAAGCATAAATTCTGAAAATTTTGAAGAAAGATTAAATTTTATGTCTGCATAACACACATATATTGCTATTTATTATTTTAAGCAAATTACTTTTTTGAACGTGTTTGTGTACATATTCATTAACTAACTTATAAAAATAAGTGGCAGTCTAATATATAACATAAATAGAATTAATTAATAGATTTTATATTCATAATACGTTGATGCAATTAAGGTTAATTCTGATGTAAATAGAATTGATAGTAAATGAATTAATATTTTAATCTTAGTAAAAAGAAAGTAAAAATTTTTATTCAAATTGTGAAATCAATTAAAATAAAAAAATTAATTCATAATGTGAGAATAATAATGATTTGTTTACCAAAATAATTATGATAATTCATGAATAAATCATTAATAAAAAGTATCATTATGAATAATTAATAAAATAAAATCATTAAAAAATGAATAATAATAAAAAAATAAGTATGAAAAATCATTAATAAAAAGTAAATAATTACGAGTAAAAATGTAGGATGTAAATGCATTTCATCACATGAGTAAGTGTTGTGATTATTATGAGCACTCTTTTTACATGTAAAGTGATCTGTGTTCCTTAAGATATTTCAAAGGCTATTCACTGCGTTTGTACATTGATTTGAACACGATAGTTTGATCTGTAAATTGCCAACTTTTTCAGTTTATTTTAACATATTTATTTTTACTGTTATTTTCAGTTGCAGCCCAGACAAAGTACTATGGTAAATTGATAGGCAACTTTAAAACCTACGTTCATGGAGTACAAGGAACAGTGTACATTGCAAATGAAAACACAATTTTTATAAAGGATTTTGAATATGACGGACAAGGCCCAGGTAAGTAGATCTATTCTTGTATTGTTATTGTTAAGAATTTGAATTTCTACATCATATTATTAAAAAAAATATATATATCTCTTTTTTTGGTTTATACTTGTATTTCATTTAATTATTTTCATTGTTAAGAATACAAATTTCTACATCATATTATGTTAAAAAAACAATATATTATATGTTAATAAAACAATTCGTTATATGTTATTAAAACAATATGTTAAAAATAATTCGTATTCATTGTTAAGAATACGAATTTCTACATCATATTATGTTATAAAAAATGTTTTTATTTTTGTTTTCTGTTCTATATGAGTATTTCATTTAATTATCTTCTTTTATGTTTTAATTTAAATCTAACGAAAATCAACTAATTCTAATTAGATGCATTTATGTAGTTAAAGATCAATCCAAAGTATCATTGTGAGATCGTTAACTTCAAAAAAAAAGGCAACCAAAATATCAAATACAGCATTTTCTGAAACTTATTTATTACATTCTGTTCTTCAAAGGATTGTAATTAATTCTGATTTTCACATTACATTTTATGTGTTGCTGTATTATATAAAATACAGAAACTCATATAAAATATTAGCTTTAAATAAAATATTAGATTTTTCTTATTTGTGTAACATTTTCACTTATTAAAACTTTTAAAATATACATTGTTTTAATATATTGTTAAGCAACATATCATTTACTAAATCTGTGCAGTAATAATTAGATTCTGATCATTGCGAGATACTTTAGGTTGTAATTTGTATAGTCATCTGTCTTATATAGTTGTAACTATATAATTTAAATTAGTAATTAGCTTTATATCTTTTATTTAAGGTTACTAAAAAAAATTTCAGATTTTATTTCTGTGAATTGTTGATTTTATTGTTATAAAAATGGCTTATATGCCCAATTTTTTTTAATGCTTTGATATTTTTAGATCAAGATATTACAATGCTTATATGTTATTTAATAATTAATTAATTTACTGAATCGGTATAGTCAAAATTAGATTCTGCTCATAACAGTATACTTTAAGCTGTAATTTGTGTAATTATATGTATATAATTAGTTTTAACTATGTAATCTGTAATTAGCTTTATATCTTTTATTTAGGATTCCTGAAAAATTTTCAGATTTTATTTCTGTCAGTTTTTGATTTTATTACTATAAAAAATGATTTCTAAGCTTTATTTCTTTTTTTCTGAAATGCTTTGACATTTTTTAGATCAGGATATTGCAATGCTTATGATATATATTCTAGTGTTAGCCATTGTCGAAGTAACAACAAAAATTAAGAAAAATAAAAAGCAGCAATGTTTCAGGAACAATAATAACATTCTATTTGAATAGCAGAGAGAGAGAGAGAGAAAAAAAAAAACCAAGGATTTTTTTTCCCCGTGTCCTGTTTGTATTTCTTGCTGTTTGATATCAATTACCAGCTGCGTATATTCTTTCCCAATTTACAAGAACATGCCCAAATGAAGTACTGTTTTTATGATTGGTTTTTCAATTTTATTTTTAGACGCCTTTTTCTGGGGAGACACATTAGAGGAACCAACGACTGGTGGATTCATTATTCCAATTGAAAATGGAACAACGTAAGTTTATTTCAAACAAAAATATTTTTGATTCCTTTCCGGTGGTTTAATGATAAATATTAATAATAAATAATAATATTCCTGATAAAGACTTTCAGAAAAGAAACACAAAAGCTTTTTCATATGCGAGCTTGACGGTGGACTTCAATAGACACTAGTGAATTATTCTCTTAAAGTTATGAAATTTTTAATGCATATGTATTAAAATTATAAATGCATCAAATTTCTTAAGAAAACTTCTTAATATGAAATATATTTTTATTTAAAAAAAATAAGAATATGTATAATTTTTAAAAATTTCAAAATATTCCAATCGATTTAATTTTTAATTCTTTCTATTATTTTTTCTTTATTACCCAATATACATTTTTTGAACAAAACTTTTTATAATTTTCCATTAAATGCTAATTTCTTAGAAATATTTTTATGCACACTTACTGCATTTTCATAGGAATTTTATGATTTTCTTAACTAAAATTTACTTTTAACGAGTTAAAAAAATTCGAAATATAAAATGCATACCCTATTTTATTTTATTGTTTAACCGAAAATAACCAAAATATTTAAATTTAAATTCAATATAATTTTGCGAAAAGTCATTAAGATGCACTTTTTTTCCCTCTAGGACCTTCATATACTCATTTTATTTAGAGATACATTTTATAAGACTTTCAGTTGAATGTGTTTTGACATTATCTATTTTTTAATTATAAAAAATAAAATTTCATCCATTTCTTTCCATTTTATATTTTCGTCCATTTTTGCTTATTTGCCTCCTCAGAATAAACAGGCTGCGACATCTGGTGGTAGATTTAGGAATTTTGAAATTCTAGACAGTGCAGCATTATAATTCCACTCTTAATAAATTGATCAACTTTTCAATTAATATTAACTTATTAACATGTTGATGGTTTATTTATTTTAATTTTTTAACAACTCATGGATAAAATGTATATATTTTTATTTATTGTGGTTCATGATTATGTGTCATCCGCTTTTGTAAATAATATTATTTAAGAGACGCACAGTTTTTAGAAATAATGCACTCACTAACTGAACGTAATAAACTCATAGAAACTTTACCAATCATACTTGACAAAATTTTAATATCATCTCAATATTTTGTAATTTTGATTTTTATATTTTTTATAAATTTATTTGGCAACAAAATTATTATCTTTATAATTACCCGCTAGAAACCGGATATTAAAAAGCCCACCTTTCTAGTCGGAAATCCACTTCCAGTGACGTCATAAAGGAACTTTAAAAATGAAATTGATTGGTATGATCAGTGACAATTGCTGTGCGAACTGATCACGCGGAATTCGGCTCCGCAAAACCAAATTATTTTATTTAATTTTATTTAAACAGGCCTTCTTTGATTAACGACCAAATTCCATTCTAATTAAAAAAATCTTAAGTCGAACTTTTCATAAGTCAGGTTTATGTTTTGCCAGTACTATTTTCGATCAAATAGCTTAGAAAAATTGTAATTCAGTTTTTAATTAAGCACAAAAATTAAATTTATGTTCATATAATTATTCCATATAATGCCAAAAATGTGTAATGTGCACATTGTTCTCCGTAATGTTAACTGAAATTACATTTTATTTTAAGGTTAATATTTTTTGGGGTCATAAATCGCATAGGATGTAATTCGAACAAAGAAGGGTTAACTTTAAATATTTTTTTGTAGAATTTGACTTGAAAATAATAAAAATGAATTGTGGATGTATTCGCAAATCTCCAGGTCTTTAAGTCTGTGGGAAATAATCAAAAAGTTTTAGAATTAAATATCATAGATAATTAATTTTTTGTAATTATTTTTTGAATTTTTCAATAATAAGAATTAATTGAAAATGCAATGCATATGCTCATAAATTGCACAGATCGTAAATCCAATTAAAGAATAAATACATTTTCTCTTTTTTTCAAACTGTATGCTGGGATTTGGAATATTTATATTTAATTTGTAAAAATGATCAAATTAAAAAATATATTTCTCCATAAGAATATAAGAATAATATGTAGTTTCTAATGAGATTTCTGTTTCTAAATTTCATGGTAAAATTAGTCAAAACTCAGAGAATATTATGCCACATTCATTTTCGTATAAGACGACAAACACAGCTGATTTTTCAGTTTATTTTTGTTTAAATCGCGTTCGAAACTATTTGTTTGCAAAAATATGTTAATCCGTACATAGCCGAAGTTTTTAATTAAAATTAAACATGAATAAATAAGTGTACAAGCAAGTTCATTAAGTATTATTAGGAATCTTTCTTTTACTTAATTTTAATATTTTATTTGGTTATATGTGTATTAATTTCAAACTTAAAAGGAACCTCAGGTTGCTGATCCTTATTCTAAGCCACTGATTGGCTCCATATATGTATGTGAAAATTTTTTAATGTTTCTCATATAAAATATTAAATAACCTTTCATAATGTGTTAGAAGTGTTAGTTGAATTTCCGAATACTTTAAATCCATTTAGTTTATTTGAATGATTTAGTTTTATACAAATTCAACCATACGCAACCGTAGTCTTTGTATTTCTATTATCCGATAACCGGATGGATCCCGGTTGCCATAATTTTGTTAAATAACACTTTTATATTCTTTTGCCATTAAAATATTAATATATATGACAGATCTCTCCCTGCTCAAATATTCTTATAGTAATTATTTACATATATTTTTAACGAATGTTGATTGGATGTCAAGTCTATGAATCTATTTGACGTTGTATTCGTTAACTTTGGTGATAAAAAGAAGATGCTAGAAAATACAAGAATTGTGGCTCTCTTTCCTTACGAGACCCGGAAATTCTTCTGGAAATTTTCATAATCTGTCGATAAACCTATATAAAAGCGAGGAATTTAAGCGAATCATTCAAATGGATTTCCTCTTTGAATTGTTCATCGCAGAGCGAGCTCTCTTGTTTACGCCGAACATTACTGATTGTACTATTACTGTTGTTTAATTGAAGATTTGCTGTTTAATCGTGTGTTGTTGATTTTTACACATGCTATCATTTTTGTTACGTGTGCTTTATATTCTTTTATGGAATAACGTATCGCTATCCACTATCGACCTTACTGAGCTACTTGCATCGTGCATCCACTGTGTGATTTCCATAACGTATATAAATTATATTAATATGCACACTAAATAATATGCTAATGATATGTATATCAATAGTAAAAGTAAATAGACATTTTCTCAATATATGTAAATTTCTTTTAATATTTGCTTTAATAGTTTAGATATCTTAAAATTTACAGTATTTTATATCCTTAATAGAACTTTTCATCATAATTTTTCAGAGAGGAAGTTCTGAAACAATACGATGGCCAAGACTTAATACTTACTCTGCCGGATGGCAAACTAGTCAAAGACATAAAATCTTTGTCCGTGTGGTGTCGCCAGTATTCTGTAAGTATTTCCTGCCATATTATTTGCCATTCATTTTCCATCAAAATGGTGAATAAACTTATATTTAACTCTAAATTAGGAACATAAGTTTGAAAATAGATCATAGATCTAAAAATAAAATTATTTAAATAAAAAAAATAAATTAAAATACAGTTTTATTGAATAGAATCAGGATTCCCTGGGCATGTTTATCTAATGTCGAATGAAAAACTCCCAAACAAAAACATATAACAAAATTCGAAGTAGTTTTTAAATAAATTTAAAGGAAACAGTTTTTAAAAACTCTTTATTATCATATGAATGGAAGATTTTAATTATTTTCCATATTTTAATCTTGAGAGATCGGTTATATTATTATCCATTATATTATCAGATTCGCTGCTATATAGAGCCACTAGTGCAGAATCAAAATTTAATTTAATCAATGATTATCTGTGCTTGAAATTTGTAAGATATAATAGTGTATTATCATTGTGATATGTAAAAGTTTATAAATTTGAACTCTCCAGATATCGGGAAGTGAACGAAAAAATCGATCGTAAAATTCTATTTTTACTAAGATTAAACAAATAAAATTAAATAAAAATGCCTAATTAAAATAAGAAATATTTTTTGTTTTATATTTTGTGTCACTCTTTTACGGTAATATAGGATATCATTGTTGAAAGTAAGTAAGACAAAAGTTTTTAAAAGTGCAGAAAGAATTTCGGCTAAGTATCATTGAAGTAGCCAAATAATGAAAAATAGAAAGAACAATTTCTTATTTCCACTTTGGAAATTAAAAAAAAAAGGCATGTGGTGGTAACAGAAACTTCTTGAAGTTTTTTCTGTCTTCTATCAAACTGTTAATTTGAATGTCAAAAGTCTATACTCTTAATTGGCAGTAGTATGTATTTTAAACAAATGTAACGAAGTGAATCTGAAAAGCAGGAGGTGGACATTTTTTTCTCCACATTGAATAAGGATTTTATCTTAATAATTGAACAATTAGCTTTTGATAACGTCAGGTTTGTTCACCGTATTATTTTTCTCTCATTTTCTTCACCAGACAAAGCATTCATTGAGTATCACAACAACATATATACATCTGTTTGCATATTTACGTCATATCTTGTTCTTTTATTTCGCTCATATAATCATGTATTTTTTTATGTGCTGTTGATTTTATTCCAAATTGTCTGCTCTAACAGGATGCGGACACACAATCTGAACTGCCTTTTCTATGCAATTAACGTATCATAACGAATAAACTAATTATTAAAGAATTAATATATTAATGATTTTGTTCCATGAATTAACTGAAGGGCTATTTTGATAGATAGCGTTCCTCCTTTCTTATTAGATTTCGCTGGAGATTTATTTTTTTCCCTTAGAAAAACTTGAAATATAATTTTTACTTTCTCGTATATATAGTATAGAGAAAGTATAGGGAATTACGATTTGAGAATTTTGACGAATCTTCCCGTTTTAGACCTCCAGGAGTTTGAAAAACACATTTCCGGAAAATGTCCGTGTGCCTGTCTTTCTATGATAAAGATAACTCAAAGACGCTTTGAACTGGAAGGTTCAAATTTAGCATACGGTCTTTACAACAAATTTGCATAGTTCGTTCAAATTTTGAGGAAAATCCGTTCAAAGGAAGTCTATATGTCCGGCTGTTGAATATAAGTTAAATCGATAATTTCAAAATGAAGAGAACTAGATAGATAAAATTCGGTATGCATATTTAACATCTATAGTGTAGACAACTGTAGATTTTAGCGCCAAGTCCGACAAGAGATTGACTGTTTGTCGGTCTACATTTTCAGAAATGTAAGTAAAATATCATTCAGAAAAGCGAGAATTCAAAAAGGTAATAAAATCTATCAAATTTAACATGGATTTCATTACTATAAATGTAGTTTTATATTAAATTTTTGTTTCAATCGGCAAGGAAAAACGTGTTCAAAACACAAATTCGATTGTTGGATACATGCCGGTGATTAATCGCCAAATGACTCGCCAAGGATGCCACGATAGATTCAGTAAAAATGTTACATTCTCGCCAAAAGTTAGTATTTGGCAACTATTGTATGTCATTGTCATGCAAGGCATTATCAGACATGACTAGTTTATTAGAGAGTGTGCGAGAGAGTTTTGGGGTGATCAATCACTCAAGCTGGTTTGTATCCTAAAATGATCTGGTTTGTATCCTAAATTGTTTCGCCTTCAATAATTCTCGTGTAGCGTTAATGCAACACGTTATTCTAATTATTACTCTAAGTGCTTTTTTTGTTTTATATAGAAAAAGATAGATAATAATCATCTGTTTTATTTTAGGTGAATTTTGGAAGTATCGTCATACCCTCAGATGATCTACCCTATCAAAAAAGTTTGGGTCCTCTACCAACTCTGGCTCATGGCGTTCGATCTGAAGACGTTATCATCTTAGATTCTAAGACAATATTCATTGTGAATTTATATTACGATGGCGCTGGACCAGGTAACAAATTATTCAAATCCTTTCGACATTTCCTTTGATTTATATCAATAAAACAAGTTCATTAAACTGTGCGTTTTTGTTTTTTCAAGTAGTAAAAGCAATTTCATATTGTAGATGCCTTTTTCTTGGTTGGCAAAGGAGTTAAACCACACAGCAAAGGGCAGAAAGTTCCTGATGAAAATGGAAGGTGAGCTCGAATTTGTATTCATGCCTTAATTTCCAATAATAATTTTTTTTTTATTTTCATAATATTTATCCATTTAATTATTCATTGTAAATATTATTATTATTTCCCTTTTAACTTTCATTATATGAAACAGAGAATTTCTTATTGAATATCTAAATGTGAAAGTTTCCTAAGCCTTATTTTTTTCATTCTTTTCTATGAACATGATAAAACAAAGAGCTCAGAAGGTGAAATTTGTCATGTTGTCTTACATGCGAAATTACACTTCTCTTTTAAAGTTTAAGCAAAAGCTACTTAGTTGAAGTAAGTATATCTGCCTTACCAACCTTGTACATGTAAACATAGTAATTATTAAAGGCAACGAATTAGATAGCTGAATATTTTCTGACCTTTTTTCAATTTTTATCGCTAAAATTGTTAACGTACATCAAATTTGGACAAAATCCATCATGGGGTTGACTGCCTGTAAATCTCTTTTTCTATGTGTATGTGAACACGAATTAGGTACAAGAATTTTATTATGTAATCTTCATGTCAGGTTCTAGAATAAAATGATTTGAAGTGAAGTTATTTCAATATACTTCAATTCAAATTTGAAGAAGTATTGTTTCGAAATTCTCCAATGCAAATTTAAAGAGGCGTTATTTCAAAATACTTCTATTCAAACTTAAAGAGGCGTTATTTCAAAATGATTCTCAATTCATATCAATGTATGATAAAACTATGAATGAATGCCAGATTCTGAACCAAATCAGTCAATTTAAAAAGGTGTTATTTTCAAAGTGATTCTCAATTCATATCAATGTATGATAAAACTATGAATGAATGCCAGATTCTGAACCAAATCAGTCAATTTAAAAAGGTGTTATTTTCAAAGTGATTCTCAATTCATATCAACTTATGAATGAATGTCAAATTCTGAACCAAATAGGCCAATTAGAAAAGGTGTTATTTTCAAAATGCATACTTAATTATGTCATTATATGACGAAGCTAAATATAACTCATGCTATTTTAGGGCAAAATACTCACGCTGTTTTTATCACGAAAATGTACTTTTCTCTTAGAAAAAGCAAAAACTATGAAGTTCTGTCTGTTAATTTTAATTCTAAGTTTGAATTGTTCTACGACCACCATTGAAGCATTGACTTTGGTATCGAAAAAAATCACAATCTAAGTATTTTATTCCCATTTTTTAAACAAAATATTTGCTTTTATTATATGCAATATTTTACGACTTATTTGACATAGAAATGCATTATACTTTAAAATCACGATGTTATATGCAAAGTCAGAATTTTTTTCTTTAAACTCGCTTTGTAGAAGGGTCTTTTTACTTGTTGTTAGCCTCTATTTTACTTCAGACACGATCAAATCGTGCTTGGCATCGTTTCGTTCGAATGCTATTGTTTATGGTGTCGCTGAAAATCTTCTCATATTTTGATTAATGCAGTTTGCATAGTCAAAGGCAATCTTTGCTGAGGTTAATAACGAAGAATATCCTATACGCCTCAAATATATGGCGAAAATTTATGCTACCTCCACTACAAAAGTATTCAGTTTAGATTTAAAAAAAAAAACATTTTCACAGGACATGAAGTAACAAAAAAAAGTTAAATTTTTTAATGGAATTGAAATAAGTACCTCAATTACTGCCATAATATTAAAATTTTCACTTATATGAATCATATTTTAAAATTATATACAGTACATCAAAAAAGTATCTGGACTCTGCTTATTGCTCGTAATCTATCAAACTTAAATTTAAAAAAAATAAATTATAAGAAAAAATAATTATAAGATTTTTTAAAGAAACGAGATTTCTTTAAAAAATATATAGAAATTGCATTCACATAAGGTGTCATGTACGTATTTATATCTGCACAGTCTTCAAATTTTGCCTAATGCAACTCCCAATATTTCCTCTCCTAATTGATTTTACATAATAAGAAATACTCAGATATAAAATTTTAGTCAAATCAAATTAACTAGTAGCATAAGAGGAAAAAAGATTAGGGTTGTTGGTTTATAAAAGAATTAAACTTGTGTAAATCTAAATATTTAGACGAATCTTTGTTTGAAAAAATATTTTATATAATCATAGAATATGTTATTTCATAGAATATTTCTGTAGCAATAGGCATTTATAATTTTATTGTATGATAATTAGTTTCTGAATAACGAGCAGTATCCGAATGCTTTTTGACAGAGTGTTTCCAGCGGGGGGTTTTCGCACTCTCTTAACGTTTGGCCGTAGAGAGACTTTTTAAAAAAATTAAAGTTAGCTATCCCTTTACCACAACCCCCGAGGGTCACCTCGAAATGAGGATGAGATGCTTCCGGTATGGTGGTTGGATCTCGCCATCCTGGAGGGTACACAAAAAGGTGGGGGATCTGGCTCCTCCCATCGATGAAGGGACGTACTTCCTTCGGGAAGGGCTGTACCGGGACCGGTGATGGCCCTTAGGAGTTAACCACAATTCCCGCCCGTGTTGCTGTTGCGGCGGTTTCATTCAGTTTTCTTTATCCGTGTGCCTTCGGGCGGGTCGGAGAGTCAGTGATATTACTTACTCCGTTACATCAGAACTAAGCCGTATAAACAGGGATTTATTGTGACTGGCTGTTATGCTCATTAACTATCCAACTTTTGCATAAGGAAACAACGGTCAACAAAAGCTCAGAGAAGCTTAAAATTGTTGGTAAAAGGCTAGAAATCTTTTCCGTTCTTTCTTTTAATACTACCAACTTAATTTCCAGGGTATTGTAATATTGTGTTAAAATTGTTATCCATAGTGAGTTTTCCTCTAATTTCATTGAGTTCGACCCATTCTGTTATGTAGTGCCGAACCTATTTTCCCACATATATATGTGTCGTCTTGCATCCTTCCGAATCTGTAAAAGTATTCAGGAAATCTTCCAAGTCCCGATATAATTTGCACTAGCATCGAGGGAATTGACATAAGAAGTGGATGCTTACTATCGTTCCATGAAATCAATTACATTACATATTAATAAAAAAAAGACATTAATCAATATTCAAGCCTGAAACATTGTATTAGTTAAGAGAAACCTATCAAAAAATTGTAGAGCAATATTAATTTAATACAAAAAGTCCCTTTGATTACCTGAATATTAATATATTCACTGCCACTAACGTCTATGATTTATATTTATCACTTAATTATAGTAGAGAAGGAACCACTTAACAAGCTAACTGCTTTGTGAGCCACTTTTGATTCGTATCTGCTACCTGATTCTACCGAACCATCAATCTAATTAGATGAACCGCATCTCTATATAATTAAGAGGCAGCAATGAAGGGTCATCCAATTAGATAGAGGGTGAAAATATCAGGTGTGAGTTATGGTTGTGTTGATAAGATAGTACATGTGAAACATAGACGTCGGGGGCATCCGACGGGATAAAAGTTGAATGTATATAGCGCTCACTTCTTCACCGAATGCAACATTATATTGCTCACAGAATTAATAAAAAAATATATCTGTATCCACTTATTTATTTGAGAGCCGTGTGTACAGCGATAAGAACAATTTTGTTTCTACTGCAGCCAGTTGTGTGTAGATTCTTTCCCTTGTAAAGAGCTTGGATAATTTGTTTTTGCATGGCATGGTGATCCTTATCCTACTTGATTCTTTCCAGTGGAATTATCTGAAAGAGATGTATGCGACTGCAATGATAATATTGCAGAATTTTTGATGTCTTATAACTGATGCGTCAGTTAATGGATCATCTTATTTTCCGAAAAACAAAACAAGAAAACGAACTTTTAATAAGAAGAATTGCAATATTATAATGTTTTAGACTAGATTCGTCTGTCTGTATTTATAAAAATGTAATCTTAGTTATAGCAATGATAATATAAACATAAAATAATGTATTTGATTAGAGTTGCAACGCGCATGCGTATAAACACAGATAATAAAAAAATGAAAAGTATTGTTGCAAAATATATTAAAAACATTTTGAAAAATTTATTAAAATTAGAAAAAAATTGTACAGAAATTGTTAATATTGCAAAGTTGTTTCCAATTTTAAAATTGGTGTAAGATAGGATAGTTTGGTGACAGTTATATACTCTGAAATTATTTAGGAAAAATTAATCCTAAATCCTTTCATCTAATTTTTAATTAAACATCTAATTAAAAATTTAAAAAAAGGGTCTTAATAAGAACTGACTGCCCAAGAAATGATTACTTACTACATAGTGTAATTCTTTTCTTTGTAGAATATTCTGAACGATTTTGTCTCTTGCAATTCGCAATCCAGTATGCCATTCTGTAAACCTTATTGAGCATCTAGTTGCATATTAATATCACATAGAGCAGTATATTGTATTCTTCAGGAGGATCGAATTAACAACAAACAATCATCTTATTTTTTCCATAACCATTCGAACATGTATATATTTTGTCTGTAAGTTTGAAAATAGCGATTCATTTGTCAGTGTACTTAGGAAAATTTTCATGGAATATGAATCTCCTTCTTTTGATGAATAGGAGAACGGATTAAGCATTTTCCTTGTGTTTCAAAAGCATAATGATTTTTTTTTGTTTAAAAAATGTGAAGCTTGCAACATGTTCATTATCAAATTTCTGCCTTGCAAGTTGGAAAGACATTTTTGCACATTTCCATGACGTTGGTCTTCACGGGGTATCCCCATCAAGGATGGCACTTCTTGGAGAAGTCAACAAATCGGAACCTTGAAAGCCTCCTGCTGACATTTACAGGTGCTTAAATCTGCCAACTACACCTGATAAAAACTCCATGCCGCGTTGACGAATTTCTCTTTGGCCGAAAAATAATATTTATGAGCTTTTTTGAAGGCCAAAGTACCCAAGTGTTTCGTTGTCAACAGTCGGATAAGTGAATACCATGAATAAGTGGAATTATTTTCACTAATTACCAAGGCCATTTGAAATTTCTTTATGTTAATGTTTAATTAGAGAAAACCTTGTTAGCGCAAGATATTATACGATATCTCCTCAACGTTGTGTGATATTTTGAATGCTGAACATTATCATAAAAAATGCCTTAACGATGTTGTTTAGCATTTTATGCTAATCTAGAAAATTTTTACTATATATGTAAACTATTGTCGTTTTTCTAAAATAGAAAAATATGAAGGTGCTTTTATGATTTCTTAAAACAATAAAGGGAAATTTTTAAATTCAAAATAATTTATTTTCAATAAAGTTGATTCATCGCCTCCTAATCTTGTTTTCATAGTAATCTTTTAGATTTTGAAGTTGTTGTGAAATGTTAATATATCTCTAATTATTTATTAAACAATTTTTAATTTAGCTATCTTATTTTTTTTCAGTAAAAGTGAATGTAATTTTGCATATCTCTAACCGTTATAGGGATTTAGGCATTTTTATCCTAGGCAGTTTATATTATGAGGCCACATTTCAATCCAATTTTAATTTAATTAAGATATTAATGATTTATCCTCGCTTATTTTTTATTTTTATATATTTTAATATCTTTTTAAAAACATATATGTTTTTGTTTATTCATTTATTATAACTTTTCATTACGCAGTATTTCTATTTATACTCAATCATATTATATTTAAGCAAATGCTTGAAAATATTATAGTAACCAAGTGAATTTAATGAAACAGATAAGAATTTGGCTAATTATATTTAACAAAATCTTACTTTATTAAAATATTTTATTTTACTTGATTTAAAAAAATGTTGATTTTATCCTATTATATTTAGCTTGAGTGTTTTCCAAATCTATTTTGCATGTAGGCTAATAACCTCTATTGATCGACTTTTCCGCTGTCTGTCTCTTAGCCTAATGGCCTTAAACAATTGCCTATTGGAAATCCGCCATTGTTTTTTACTCAAATGATGAATTTCCCATTTGAACACATTGTTATTTAACTCAAATTTAGAAATTCATTTGAGTTTAACAATATTTGAACTATTTGCAGTCATGTATCTGAGATTATGATTGCAAATGGTTCAATTCGTGAATTTGAAAATTATTTGTTCAATTTAAACAAAGAAAAGAATTTTAAGAATTTTTAAAATCTAATATTATTGGACAAATGACGATTCTCCTAAAATCATAATTACTGACTTAATCATTGACAGAGATTCGAAGCAAAAATAAGTGATGATATGACAAATATTTAGACATATGTTCACTATTTTTCCGGCATACCATTTTCATATCTTTTATACAAACTTAAACCATTTTGTAAAAATTCTTCTTCTTTGTAAACCAATTTGTACAAAGATGTATGATATCATCTTTGTACTTTCAGATTACCACATCACATTGTGAAACAGTAAAGTAGAAACCTACAAATAATGCTAATGATTTTAAGAAAGTCTCTTCTCATTTTGATCGTAACTTTGTCTTATGTATATTTATTTATTTTATTTTTCATTACAAGTTTATTTACAATGTTTTTCAGCTTGGAAAAACTGCATGGCTACAACGGTGAAAATGTCACACTGGAATTGCCTGGTGACTTGACTGTTTTTGATGCCGACTGGTTTGCTCTTTATTGTATTCAATTCGAACAGAATTTCGGACATGTATATTTTCCGGAACAAGCCAACATTCCAGCCAATATCGAAGATTTAAGAATGACCATTAGTAAGTTTGAAAGAGAAATTTCAAGTGTCCGTCATTTTATGTTTCTACAGAGTATTTCTTAAGCATTTCATTTTATTTCAGATAAATTATTAGTTAAAAATAAACACTGCTCGAAAAAAAAAAATAAACCATGTTCGAAACGGACAAAAATACATATATTTCAAAAATAATGTTAACTGACTGAAAATAATTGCAAGGACAAGGCTGAAAATGCTTGCTGACTTAAAGAATTATATTAATTAGTTCAGATTTATCTGTTTTTCCAAATTCAGAAAACAAATTTAAACATTTAGCAGACGATTAATTAATTGTTTTCATTTTTACTACATAAAACTAATATCTTTAAAATATATTAATATCGAGTTTGTTACATTAGTAAAAACTACTCAGCATATTTTATTGGACATAAAATTGTGTTGATAAATTTAAAAAATTTCCCTTAAATTACTAAAATAGGCCTATTACACTGCTAATATAATGTTACAGAAATATTGGAAGCATCATTAAGAAAACGTTTCTATTTTTAAGTCTACTCAATTGAATTTTTCTTAAGTTATGCAACAACGTTCGGGATGAATGTTTTAAAAAACGTTAGAAAATAGTTATATTTTTGTTAATATTTGCACGAAAGAAGATTTAAAAAAGAATAACTATAAAACCAAAATATACCAATTAAATAGTAAAAGTTTTTTTAAAAAAATTTGACGAAAAGAGGATTTTTGGGGGGCAAAAAGGTATAAATAAAAAAAATCTTCTAGTTTTTAGATTTATAAAATGATTCGCTTAAAATTTTGCAGATAGCTTAATAAATATATTATCTAGTATTCTTTTCTGAACCAAATAATAAGCTGTATTTCTATCCATTCTTTAAATAATGGGGTTCTACTGATAAATGACACAAAATTTTCAATTTTTCACATTACGAAGCACTAAAACAACTAATTTTTTTTCTAAACGAATACAATAGTTATTCTCTAGTTCAGGAATTGAGAAACATAAGGATAAATTGTTATATTAAATTTGAACAAAAAATATGCATTAGATTTATGAGAACAGAGTCTTTGACAGAAGAAAATTCTGTCAAAGACTAAATTTTGAGAAAATAACATCTACACTTTTTAAAAGCATTAATTCAAATATAAAAATCAGTGTAACTTCCGAAAAAAAATAGAAACAAAATTCTGATGTTTTTATAAAGAAAACCTGTTCAGACATTAAGAATATTAAACAAAAAATAATAATTCCGTGAAAAATTTGCTTTCCAACCTTGTCACCTACCTTAACATAAGTAACGAAAGAAACATTATAAAATCACAGAATTTTCTTTAGAAAATGAAAATGTAAAAGCAAAATAAACCTTGCCCAGAACGATCAGCGATTCCTATCGTTATAGCGAAATTTGACACTTTAATATGTTTAGGCTATTCAGTTTGGTTGAAATATAATGCATTTTTATATCAATTTTTTTAATTCACCTAGTTAAAAATTTGTTTAATTTCAATCAATTGTATTAAATTCTTATTCGATTTTCAGTCTAGGACATAATAATAAAATGAGAAAACTTATATTGCTAGTTATCCAATTTTAATCTCAATAATTTAATTTCTAATATCTTTCTATATCTATCACATCATGGTTAAATAATTATGTCATTTTCTTAATTTTTAACGGTAAACAGATATTCTAAGTGCAGTTAAGTACTATTTGCCATGTTTTACAACAATAATACCAAATGAAAACTAATATTCTATGATATATTCCAGTTCCCATAGGGGGGGAAAACGCTTCTTGAGAAATTTTATTTGGCACAGACATCAATATTCCAATATTTCAGATATGCCGAGTGAAGTAACCACGACCCAGGGCCGGGCCGCCGATGGCCCCATCAGTGCCCAGTACACCGATGGCAGTTATTATGGCAAACCCATTGCTGATTTCAAAACCAATGCACACGATGTCAAAGGAACCGTCTTCGCAGCATCGGAGAACACATTCTTCATTCTCGATTTCTCTTACGATGGAGAAGGTCCCGGTAAGGATTCTCATATTTAAACTGATAATCATATCTAACCACAAAAGCATTTTTGATATTTCTTTGCATTCTATTATAATAATTCCAGTTATACGTTCTGTCCATCTGTATATTTTGGGTTATGATTTACAAATATTCCTACAAAGTTCTTGAATAATAAAAGCTTTCTTAAAGCTTATTTTCTTTTTTTTCATAAAAAATTGCAACATAATTCAGTACGAAGAAAGAGTCGATGTAAAACTTATAGGTCTGTCGATTCCGAGTCGACATGCTAAAAGAGTGACATAATTTTAAGTCTTTCTACTATAAAGTACGAATACATTAAAATAGGTGCTACTCCCTGCAATAAATCTTGCCTCAAACGTTTGATCCAACGTTTGAGTTCAATGATTCATTAGTTACTCGTTGTAATATATATTTAATCCAAACAAACTCGATTTTTAACTTTTTAGTTGATGGCAAAAGAAGTGACAGTTATTATTAGGCAATGGTGGTATTATTTTTTTCTAATTCGTTAATTACAAACTGATACATGAAAACGATTTTTAACCTGATTAAAGCGACAAAATGCTTTGTGCCATGTAGCTGCACGTCCCCATAAATACACGGATTGCTTAGAATGTTCGAGACTTCCTTTGATCCGGGCTTGAGAGACAGAGAGCCATCAAAACATTTTCCAATGCAAATGTTCAACGTTTGAGATTGGAAGATCACACACTGTAATCCCGCCACAGATTGCAGCACATTCTAATTTATTCTAAGAACATGTTCATACCATCATGTAGCACCGTATTTTAGGAAAAGTTTTGCTTTTCCTGACAGTCCGCCCTTACACTGTCGATACTGCTACGTTCAGTGGTGGCGGGGTGGTTGACTGTACCCAAGAAGAAGAAGTCCGCCCTTACAATGCATAATGGCTTTTTATTTAAATTTATCTATTGTCATCGAGAATGCGCAAGTCTGAACATTTTTTGGATTATATAGGGAAGATGCCTTTAACTCTTATTGTTATCTTTATACGACTGTTCAAGTACTCATTAACTCAGTACCTATTAAGCATCGTCCATTATAAACAATTCCCGTTTTATTTTCTGATCGCTGTGTCCTCGTAGAAAAAACTTAATATAGGACTGGAGAATCGGGAATTTGAGTTCCATTTTACAATATACCAACCACGTATATAGGCCTGAGGCACGTTAACTCTGCCAAAGGTCAAATATTCTCCTGCTGGTATAATGCATTACATGAAAGAGCTGAGCACCTGATCGGTTGTCTAATTACGATTTATATTTAATTGTTTATATCTAATTATGATTTACAATTATGCCATTCATTCCATTAGTAACTCTTGTACATCTTCAAAGTGGGTCGTGAACTAAACCACACTAAATTTAACTTATATTTAAAATTAAAGCCGTTGTTTTATGTTTTTTTCCTTCATTTTATTTTTTAAATTAAAGTAATAATTTCCCCAAAATATGACTTGAACTTTAAAAACGTTCTTTTTGTAAATTTTAATTCATTTATTCAATATAATAAGACATAGTCTTGACATAAATTGATTTAAATTGTAAAAATAAGTGTTTTTAGACAAACAGATTAATACATAAAACACATCGAAAAACCTCTGTATTCAAATACCATTAGTACAAGTATTTCGCTTTTTAATTAAGTATCGTTATTTAATAACCGATTGCAGAATAATTTATTATGAAAATAAATATAACATTTTTGTCTTTTCTTCAATTTACTTCTTTCTGAACGTTAATCATCGTATAGAATTTGACAAAAATGGCAGAACATTTCTGACGCTATTTTTTAATTTAATTGTTCGTGTTCAGCATTTTTTGAGAAAGTTTTCAAACTGGAATCGGTGAAAGTGTTTAATGAATTTAAATTTTTATTTCTTCTGTGTGATATTTATTGCAAAATTTTGGAGTTTTTTAGATTCTACTTTTTTTTTGGGGGGGGGACAGTTGTTAGTCTTTATCGGAATAGTCGTTAATCAGAGAAATGAAGTGGAGAGAGTAAAAATCGATTAAACCTATATTTTAAAATATGTGATTACATTAAGAAGGATTTTTTAAATAGTCTACATTTCTTATCAATCTTTAAATACGTGCTTTGATATAACATTTTTGGTACAACTTTATTTCCTCGGAGACCGCGATAAACTGCCAAATCATGTAAAAAAAAGCCAAAAGTAACCAAACTAAGAGTAACCATACACACTTTCACTCGAGGTTTCCCTTTGGTGTTTCTAGCTTGGTGTTATTTTTGGCGTCATTTTGATAGCGGTCGTCGTGGAAATCAAGATGTACCACATTTTCAATTTTTAGCAATGTGAAGCCTCAAAGCTACAGTAAAATCTTTCTAAATGTCAAGTTCAGGTATTGCAGAATATATTGAGGAAACATTATTCCATATTTGGATTTAATAAAAATATGCATTAGATTTTTATGTACGAGATTTTTCTTTAAAATTTTTTACCAAATGTTAGAATTGGAGAAAACAGCTTTAAAATGTGAATTATGAAAATCTAAAAATGAATATAACTTCTCGAAGAATAAACGTAAAAACAAAATCCAAACAATTCTATTAAAAAACACTTTAGAAATTAAGCATATGGAATAAACAAAATTTGACATTTTGCACCAAATATCAACTTTTTATCTTTTAACCGCGGATGAAGAAAATTTAAAAAAAAAAAAAATGAAATGAAGTTCAGAAATTGGGGATCATTTTAATATATTTTGAGGCTGTTTAGAAGTAAAATATGAAATTCTAATATGAAGAAAACTGCTCAGAAATTAAGAATATCGTATAAAAAAATATTGATATTTTAGTCAAAAATCGATTTTTTTTAACTCGTTTAATCACGTACGAAATCAATCTTAAGAAGTAAAATAAAACACATTCTGTAGGATTATGTATTCTAGCGCTCTGTAGAACCAAACGATAAAATTCAGGCAAAAGATTTCCCACAGACAAAAGCTGATTTCGCAGTTTCGCATCCTTGAGAATCTAAAAGAACAATCGATCACGCAGTCGCTGAAAATAAACTGCTTTCACCGGTTAATCAACATATTTTCTGATTCGTGGGAGAATATTAATGAAAATTGTTTGTTATTTCCTGTCTTGCTTTATTTGCTTTCATCTGCGTAATTGAAATTGTTTGATGCATCTGCATCCGGTATTTTAAAACAGTATTGGATTTTTTTTTAAATTTTGTGATTAAATAATAATGGTTATTTATTTGTTTTCCTTGCAGATGCTTACTTTTGGGCAGGAACAACCGAAAAGCCTTCCCCCGAAGGCTTTATTGTGCCTGATGAGTTTGGAACGTAAGTGTTATTATTATAATTATTTTATTTCCTCGTAAGCGCATCATAATCGCTAAGAAATTCGATGTAAACTAACCGGCACATTTTAGAACCGGCAAGTTCGAAAAACAAATTTTTGGAATTTTATGTGTTTATGAACGCGTTAACTCATGGATATAGTTTAAAGAAGTAAATTTAGAATATGTTCTTTACAGCAAATTAGTAGTTTTCTATCAAATTTTGAACAAATTCAAAGTAAATATGTCTATATTCAAAGTAAATATGTCTATAGCTGTTCGGGAGATAGGATCCCCAATTCACTATGCCACCGAATGCCTACTGACTCTCTCATGGCACATGAGAAATCCAGAAACAAGTCTCGAGGAAGAATGGTACAGGAGAGTTGCATCGAATACCCTTTCACGCGGCAAGATCCACTCCATAGTAAACCATATTCATAAATACCAAGACCTCTTCAAGACTGCACAATAGCTGAGACCAAAATGCCACTTGTTAAAATCAACCTAAATTATAACTTCAAAAGTCCCTCAAAAGTGCAGTTCTCGCTAAGGAAATCAAAACCACAGGACTCAGACGGACGCTACAGATATCTGACTCTTCAGTGATTATTTATATGCTTATACATGTCATACAGATGTTCTCAATGTAATTTATCAAATTGTTCAGTTAGTAATCTCATTTCCCTGTACAAGAATTGCTCGTTTAAAGTTATAAGAGTTTTACTCTAACTCGGATGTTTACAGATTTCTGACTCTACAATGTTTGCTTATATGCTTATACATGTCATACAGATGTTTACGAAGTTATTTATCAATTTTTCCCTTTTCAATTAGTAATCTCATTTCCCTGTAAGTTCAACCCATAGTCTCCATTTGTTTAAGTATTCTTGTCTCCTCCATTTAGTTATTACTTCACCAAAAATTGAATACAGTCGTGTAGGATTTGACACCGATGGGATTCTCTCTGAAGAACCCTGGATGGTCTGTCGTCTCTTTCTATCAACAATTTTCTTTCCTTTTTTTTTTCCTTTCATCTTGTGCTCATTCAACTGGTTAGATAACTTAGTGTTATAGGCACCGGGGGCACAGGATGGCGTTATGTTATATTCGAGATTAAGTGGGCTTGAAAAATTAGAAAACCCCAACTGCTAGAAACAAAATTTAGACACAGGTTTAGCATATCAAAAGGTTGACCATCTCTCGGTCTATACTTACGCGTGCATACAAAAGCATGCCATGGTTAAATCAATGAAATGAGGTATGTAGTTTTGTGATTACCACTGTAATTTATCAAATTTCGGTTTCAGTCGGATGGAATAAAGGTGTACAAAATAAACATTCGATTTTCGGGGATTTCTGTATTAATCGTATTCTAAAGACTAATCGCGAAAGATTGCATAATAGATTCCGTAAAATGCCAAAGATCTGTAATTCGTAGCTCTTGTAAGGGTTTGTAAGTCATTCATGTCTTTACCCAAGATCCTCAATTTTATGCAAACGAAGAGAGATAATAACTTTATAAAAAAGTATGCAATAAAGTTCTAGTAAAATCACTCTCTTTCTATTTTTTTGGCGTCTTAATAAGTGACAGAGGTTTTCATAATAAAGTTATGAAAACCTTTGCTTTAACTAACTACTTGAATTCTTTTTTTTAAAAGTTGAAATTGTTGTTTCCATCTGATGGAATTGAGGTATGATTTTTTTTCTTAGGAAACAAGTATTGGGAAAGTATTCAAATCAGAATATAGCTATTACTCTGCCAGACGGTAAGAAAATCTCGGATATCAAGTGGTTGAGCGTTTGGTGCAGAAAATTTGCTGTAAGTTTACTTTATTATTATTTTATCTACATTTTCGATTTATAAATCGTAATATCATGATTAAAAATACTTTAAATAATTAGTTTTAAAAAGTATATGAATTTTGATACTCATAGGGTTTTGATATAGGCTTTGATATAAATGAAACAAATGCTAAAACTGAAAAGGCTATATATTTTTATGCTTATCACTAACTTTGTTGTATTATACTAAAATGTACATTTCTACACAAAACACTTGATGTTCGATTTTATGAACATTTTAAAATACGTGAATATAATGAAATATATCAAAACCTGATCAATTACATTTGATAGAGTGTTAATATTATCCTTATATTTTATTCACGAAATTTTATTTTTAATATTTTATTTTTATTTTTATATTTTTTTCTTTCCTTTTTTTTATTATTATTTTATTTACATCTTCAGTTAATAATTCGCAATAGCATAATTAAAAAATGCCATAATTAATAAGTTTTAAAAAGTGTTTGAATTTTGGTATTCATATCGCGTCGGCATTGGTGATAATGAACAAAACCAAAACTGGAAAGGCTATATATATATATATATATATATATATATATATATATATATATATATATATATATATATATATATATATATATATATATATATATATATATATATTATGTTTATCAATTAATTTTGTTGTATTATGCAAAACGCACATTTTTGCACAACATTTTCGATGTCCGATTTAATAAATATTTTAAAATAAGTAGATATAATGAAACATATATAAACCTGATCAATTATACTTGATAGGGTGTTAATATTATCCTAATATTTTATTCATGGAATTTTTTTTTACAAACTTATTACTTACCAACTACATCCATATCAAATGCACTACTAAATCGTCCAAAGTAAGCTGTATTTGTTCCGTTTTCTTATTTCTCAATCTTAACAGTTATTCAGTTGCGGATTTAGGCATTTTAAGGCCCTAGGCGAATGCATATCACTTGACCCTTCTTTTGATAAGATGGTCAATCAGTTTTCATATTTTAGCATATTTTTATCATGTTAATGATTTTTAGCTTAATATTTTTTTTATTTTATTAACTTTTGAATGTATATTTGTTTTTATTTACCTATTGTCAGTCTAAAAGGAAACATCTGTACACAAAATTTTCGATATTCGATTTTATGAATATTTAAAAATAAGTGAATGTTATGAAACATATAAAGCTGATCAATTATACTTGACAAAGTATTAATATTATGCTTATATTATTATTCAAGGAATTTGCTTTTTTTACAAACTTATTTGCTTGGTAATTCGGAAACAAAGCTTTTTAATCGACTTACTAATGGCCCTTTTCAGCATAGTGGGCTTAGGCAGCTACCTAGTCCAATTAGTTGCAAATTCCTCATTGGAAATATCAAAAATTTTTAATTTTAGCTATACTAGTGTTAGGTTCTAAATCATACTTGATTGGCACTGAGAATACAATAGAACTATTTTATTTATCTATTGTCGCTAGGATAAAGGAAATATTTGTACTCAAAATTTCTGATGTTCAGTTTTATAAATATTTTAAAATAAAGGATTGTATTGAAACTTACAGAAACTTTATCAATTATACTTGATAAAATATTATCCTAATATTTTATTCGCGGAATTTATATTTTACAAACATTTATTTAGCAACTAGGAAAACAAAGCTTTTTAATCAACCTGCTAGTGGTTCCTTTCAGTCTAGCAACTCTAGGCCTAGTTTAACTAGTTGAAAATCCGCCAGTTGAAATGTAAGAAAATTTAAATTTTAGCGATACTATTGTTAGCTTCTAAATTATACTTGATTGGCACTGATACTACAATTTTTATTTATCCATTATCGCTCTGAAAGGAAATATTTGTACACAAAATTTTGGTTTATTCGATTTTATAAATATTTTAAAATAAGAGAAGGTAATGAAGCATATAGAAACCTAATCAATTATACTTGACAAGATGTTGATATTACCCTAATATTTTATTCACGGAATTTGTATTTTTTACAAACTTAATTATTTGTCAAGGAGGAAAACAAAGTTTCTTAACCACCTGCTAGTAACTATTTTTACTTAGCGGCCCTAAGCTGATAGGCATTTTTAGTATTTTAAATTTAATTTTTATGATATTTCTTAGGCATTGGAAATATCAGAAAATTTGAATTTTAGCTGTATTAGTCTTAGGTTCTAAATTATACGTGATTAGCACTGAGAATACAATGCATTTTCAGGTGAACTTTGGTCACATCATGATTCCAGAAGATTTCGAAGCTCCCAGAGAAGCTGATTTGGGATCTTTGAGCTCACTGGCTCATGGAGTTAAATCTGGTAGCGTTATTGTCAAAGATATCAAAACCATCGCCATTAAGAATTTGTACTATGACGGGGCTGGACCAGGTGAGATTTCTACCACTTCTTAGAAAATCTGCACATACACATTTTTTAATATTTTTTTTAAAAAATTTAATTCAGATTTATTTTGAAGATATTTATATTTCATATCTTTTAAGGTCTAGCCGTTTTAAATAAAATTCATTATTCTTTCATACACTAAATTCTTACAATTTGATTTGGCTGTCAACTAAATAGGAATAAATATGTATATATACTGTTCATTTTGGGATTTTGAAACCTTCTGTGCTTTGCGCATGCGTCAGAATTCGTTTATATCTTCAAAAAAAAAATTGTGAGATCTAGTTAGAGACCTCTGATTCCAAATGGTAACTTTTAAGCTGAGCTGGCATATTACATCAAGTTGATATTAAGTCCCATGCTCATGACCCGTGTGCCGCTGTCGTCTGGCCAATTTAGTTCTCTTTTCCCCTCATTTGTGGTCATCCAGAGCTCTTTCATGCCTGTTCATTTTACCAACAGTTTGTGGGAGGCTCCCGACTGATGTTCACAGCCAAGAGTGGTCCTACAATGGGTCAGATGGCAGAATTATGACATGTACGTAAAGGCAAAGGGCCATCGGCTTCCCATGGCCTGTGGGATTCATGGTCCCATGCCACTCTCATGGTCCTCCGCAGCTCTTTCAGGCCTGTTCATTTTACTGACAGTTTGTGGAAAGCTTCCAACTGATGTTCTTAGCCAAGAGTGGTCCTACAATGGGTCAGATGGCAGAATTATGACATATACGTAAAGGCCATGGGCTTCCCGTGGCCTGTGGGATTCATGGTCCCATGCCACTCTCATGGCCCGTGGGATCCACAACGAGCCAGAAGGTTTTGCCGCCAGGGATGCTAGATCACAAACGAGAGCTGACATAAAGGTAGATATTTTTGGATCCCCAATCGAAAAATAGCCTGTATTATGCGTCATATTAAGACGCTGATATAATTCAGAAAACCTAAAGCAGAAGAGAAATAGAAATTGTACACGTTCAATTAATTAAAAGAATAAAAATTAACATTAGTCCAATGAATTTATTTTCAAATTATCAATCTCCTAAAATTATGAGTTCGTATTTGACTTTTGAGAAACCTCAAATAAATTTTGTACCATTTAAAACAAATAATTTACAACAATTTTAATTAATTTTAAAATTTAAAATTTTTAATTAATTATTCTTTTTAACAGATGCTTTCTTCCTCGTTGGTACTGGCAGTGAACCTCATCCCGAGGGTACAAAGGTACCTGACGAAAATGGGAGGTAGGAGTTCCTTTTATTTTTCGTCAGCAAACTTAGAAGCGCTTATATTTATATGAAACTATTTTGATCAATGAGCTTTCTTCGCAGCTTAGAGAAACTCCACGGATATCAAGGTCAAGATATCGAGTTGAGGCTCCCTGGTGAACTAACTGTATTTGATATCGAATGGTTAGCCATGTACTGCATTGCCTTCAAACAGAATTTCGGAGATGTTAGGATACCGAAGTATCTCAATGTTCCCGCTGATTTAACTGCATTAAAGGCTGAAGTTACGAAGGTAAGAATGCTATATTCTGTTAAATATCAATTTAGGATTTACATGTCTACAAGGATTAGACATTTTATAGTGGCCTTCAATTGACTGCAGTTTGTACGTCACTGTTAACAGATTGAAATATTTATATGATGATATAAACATTTCAATGATATTTAAATGTTTATATCACCATTCATTTATTGAACCATTGTTGAATCCAATTCATTGAATCCATCAGTGTTGTGCACAATTTGCTTTCAACGATACAGAAATCGCAGAGCACTTGAAGCAATGCCAGATTTGCTGACGGTTCAGATAGATCGACCTATCTTCTTAAGAATCTTTGGAACGTTTCAGTAATGAATGCCGAAAAGTGTCTCCTCTTTGAAATCAAATCATTATCACATTTCGGGTGCATCAATACAAACTACAGAGAGAATCTCAGCCACCAGTTGCAATCAAATTGTTCTAGAGATTCTTAAACAATAGATTGTTCCATTCTATAATTCCATTTGTCTAGAAACTTGTTTTACACAACGCTGATTACTCCATGAACAGTTATAAACTTTTCAAGCCCGTACCAATGTCGTATCGAATGTAATTATATGATTTTCACTATTAATTTACAATCCTTATAAGTTGAAGGAAGCTTTAAATAGAGGGAAATATAAGAGATAATTTGTATAGTAATTATGTTTATTGATTGGCAGAGATGAAAGATTGTACACTAAGTCCATTAGCCTTGTTGAGCAGGCTGGATTAGATCATAGACAAAATTTCCTTACTGATTCGTAGAACATTAACGAGCAATAGAGTGATGTAGTTGAATCATTGGAGACGAAAAATACTTTAAAATTACATTTATTAATATAACATATTTTAGAACATGCGTGTGTGTGCATATATATCTATATAATACCGCTAACATCGTGCATTGTACAATGCAAATACAGTTAAACGTACTATTTCTGTATGAGAAAGAGAAAAAGCTGGACAGTACCTTTCATATAAAGTAAAATGAGTATGCATGCCGTACCTCTTCCCATTAATCAATTGAATCCAAACGGCGCACCAAATTTTATCCTAAACCGGTGTAGTTTTTAGTTGTATTTTCATGTATTGATGTAAAGACTGTTTAAGAAAATTCATATTTCTAGCATTTCTTATCTTTGGGTTTCGTTTTCACAGCCAGACAGACAAGACAGCAAATCTATCATGTGGAATTTCAGCACATTTTTTAGAGTGAATGTTTTGTACATTACGATATTTTCTCTTTGTATATAAGAAAATAGGAAAGAATTAATGTTCGAAGCAAAACAGCAGTAAAGTGTACAAACTCATCATAATGTCACAAAAGTTCATACTCAGCAAGAGTAGTGATGTATCCAGTGGGCGTGGTGTGATAATTGGATTTGAAGTATACAATATTTAAAATTCATCTTTGCTTAAATCTGTCGTGTATGTCCGTTTCATACCTGTTGAATCTGTTGTTGTACTCAAATGTCCTTATAGTGTTGTATGTAGGTTGAGACAGAGAAGTACTAACTCAAGTGTTATAGACTTTACAAATTAAATTAGAAAAAATGGTATTGTATAACATATCAAACTCTAGTCTTTTTATGGCTAGTGTTCCACTCACTGAAAATTGTAGAATACATGATCAAAAGATCGCTCAAAACTTCCCACAGGCTATGTCGTTGGGTTTAACAAAAAAAGAAAAATTAGTAGTACTTTTTGGATTGTAAATGTTCTAGAAGGAGAAGTTTTCAAAATCAATATTAGATTTTTAATTCTAATTCATTAGAATTTTTGTGTCTTTTTTTTTAAATATTTTTAGATTATATTATAATTCAAAACCCAATTTTACAACAATTTAATTTTTTAAAAAAATTAACTTCACAGTGTTATCAATTTTATTTCCATGCGATTTTTTTTTCTAATTTTAATATTTTTTAAAAGATATTTTTAAATATATTTTGCAAACGAAACTTTTCAATGTTTTAATTACTGTGTTCATACATATGCGCATTGTGATTATATAAAATGCATTTTTATGCATGCACGTTATTGTTTCTATATATTTAAAAGTAAATTTTAAAGAATAATACTTACAAAAACGAATAAAAGCCTTTATTATTTAACAGAAATTCGAATTTCCTTTAAAAAAAATTTTTTAATAGAGTGAGTGAATCTCTAAAACAACAACTCTTACTGATTGTTTTTTAGGAAATAAAATTTGACAATTGTGAAGAATTATTCCCAGGAATTCTCCATGTTAGCTGGAAGATTTTAGGCCAAGATCTCATTCTGCAATTGGCAGGGCGTGCAGGTAAGAATTTCATTTTAAATAAATACTATAAATCTTTGAAGCACAATAATTAAAAATGATTTGAATTACTTTTTTAGAAATATTAAGTAAATAATATTTTGTTCACTTTTACTACAGACGATAATGAGTGAAAGAAAAATTTACATAAATCCATTTTTTCTTCTGCAGACGATAATGAGTACATTTCTTTTGGGCGAAGTGGCAGCGACAACAGGGCTGTCATGATTGGAGGAGACGTTGCTGTAGCCTATTACGACGCTGATGCTAAAGAAGCTCGTGTTGTTGACTATTACCTTAGTGCAAAATCACAGGTAAAATCTTCAGAAGATTTATTTGAAAAAAAAAAAACTAACTGCTTATTAAATGTAACTAACTTCTTAAAAATAATAAATTATGAAAGAAGGAAGATGGCGTTTCAGATGCTCAAAATATCACAAAAATTATTTTTTAAAAATTTTGTCTTAAAATCATTGTTTATATATAATATTAAATATCATTATTAATAATAATTTTTTTATCAAAAATGATTCATTATTTCGAATAGTTGAATAGAGGTTTCAAACAGATTGAAACCTCCAAATTTTGGAATTTTATTTTCTAATTATATATTGTTTTTTAGTAAATATTATTGTTTTGAAAGAAATATTTTATTATAATTCTTGTGAAAAACTCATTTCACCTTCCATAAAAGTAAAATTAGGTAATCTGTTAACGTTAATCTGTTCAGATTTATTGGCATACAATATTTGTTTAAGTTTCTGTAACTTTACAAAATACCTCTGATCAGGAAAAATTCTTTAATTTCATATAATTTATAATGGGCTCCCTTTCTTAGTTGTCTTTACCGAAATTAACTGATATTTCTTATGTATATTTGATTTTGATATAGAGTCTAGTGTGAAATTATTTTAGAAATAAAGTTTCACTGTTCATTACCACTTAATCAAATGGCAAATGTTGACTGCACATTGCCACCTGTCCTACTATCAATTGTTTCCAGTAGGCACAGTGGATAAATCAGTGCAGCAAATTTAACCTGATTACGATGGCACTAATTGCTATTATAATTACGTATGTTAAATATAAAAAAATTATATTAAATTATGAATCTTGTCGGATCAGTGCTTCATGCACCCAACCTTATTAAAAATCATCGGCTAGCATTACATCATTCAAAAAATGCTCTAATTATGTGTAATTCGATAGAAAAATTTGACTCCATAATTATTAAAACCTAGTGTAAACAGCTGAAATTGAAGGATAATGTAAACAGCTGAAATTGAAGGATAATGCGTTCGAGAAACAATGGTATCATCTAATTAAATTGCAGAGGTAACAAAAGAGTTACGATGTTAAACTTTCAAGGGCAGACTATCATATATACATAGCCATCACTAAATATATATCTGAATTTGTGATTATATAATTGGAATAAGAATGCTAAGATTCCTTTCTGTGCGGATTTCTATAGTCTTTCCTTTCTTCACTTAGTGTTCTCAAGGCAGTGGTGCTTGTCCAGATATTAAAATGAGGGGCGAAGAGAACACGGCACTGCTGAACTGGGAGAAATCAGATGGAATCATGAAGGTCACTTTCAAAAGGCCATTAGGCTCTAGTAAGTATAAACACCAAACTGTTTGTATGTGCTAAAATAAAATGATTTTATTTGTAATAAAACCCATCAGTAGTTTTTTCACTTAAACTTGCTAGCATACTCTCTAATAAAAAATATTATCCCTGTGAACGCCTTGAATGGTATTGGCGTACAATAGTTACGAAATATTAACCTTTGGTGTAAATTTATCAATTTTACTGAATCTACCATATGATCCTTGGCGAGTATTTTGGCGATTTTGTATGCTGCCAAAAGTATCCAAAAATCGAAATTGGGTTTCAGACGCGTTCTTCTTAACATAAGCATAAAGTTAAATTTGATATAAAATTATACTTAAAATCACAAAAATCTAGTGCCAAATTTGATATATTTAAATCATTGCATTTTCGAGTTATCGCTTACATGTTTCTGAAAATATAGACCGACAGATTGTCAACTTGTAGTCCAATTTGACTTAAAATTTGACACGTCTCTATATTATATATATTGAATCCGTGCATCGAATTTTATATATCTTGCTCTCTTCGTGTTGTATTTATCGTGCTAACTTATATTGGAACAGCCGGACAGTCAGACTTTCTCTGAACAAATTTTGCCACTAGACATATTTGGTTTTAAGCCTATATACTAAATTTCATCCGTTTATCTTGTGGTGGTAACTTCATAAGCCAGATAACAACTTCCGGAGAGGAGTGTACACTTTTGTCTAGTGGCTTTGTTACTCGGCTATGAACCCAAACGTTGTGAGTTCGAACCACAAACTTGCGCATTAGTGACCCTGGTTCTGAACAACCGCATCCTTCGTTCAGCTGTCGTGGCTCCATCTACCGGCAGCAACCACTCACACACGCTCGCCGTCACCCGCCATAACGCTTGGCGCGATAACAATATTCGTCGCTCGTCATAACTGGCGTGATAAAATTCCTCCGACTCACTGGTGGGGGAGTATTGTGGTGGTAACTTCATAAGCCAGATAACAACTTCCGGAAAGAAGTGTGCACTTTTGTCTAGTGGCTTTGTTACTCGGCTATGAACCCAAACGTTACGAGTTCGAACTTCAAACTTGAACAATCTCAAAGCCTTTTTGAGTCATTTTTATCACAAATAGACAGACAGACATTTTTCAAAAAGGCTTTAAAAAAAATTCAGTGAGGTCTAATACATAGAGATTCGTCAAAATTTCAAGTTCGAACTTTTTGATGCTTACAATATTTTCTCTATACTTTGTATAGGAGAAAGTAATGAGATAAAATATTCAATTTTAGCTAATCTATTTAAACTGCTTCATTAAATTATTTAATGGAACTAATGTAAGTTTGTAAACCACATATGTAAAATACCAAACAGAAGTTTGAATACTTTATCAATGCATGAAGTATATTATTCTTTATTTTCTAGGCGACGGCCAAGATCTATCCATACCAGTTTCAATCCCAGTTTCTGTGATAGCCGCCATTGGACCCCTTAACAGTCAGAAGGAAGTTGCCTTCCATACCCATTATTATACCAAAGGTAATAAATAAATCACACTTTCTTCCAAATATAATTTCCTTAACCTATATTTCAAGAATTGATTCTTTCTTCTCACATTAATTCTTTATTCTTCATTCTCTAGATGCTAAGAAAATACACTTCGGTCGAAGCCCACCGCAGGATCGGTGCAATCCTTTTATGTCTGCAACGACGATGAAGCCCAAATCTTGGCCTCCCACGCAAATTGTCGATGCCACTACGTTCCGAGCTCAGATTGGACCTACGGGAGGGGACAAAGGATATACGGCAATAACAGGTGTGAATTCCTATTGCGCTTCTATTGCGGTAATTGTTTGTTAAAATGTGAGAAAATATTTATTTTGGATAAGGTTAAGGACTCTCCGATACCTGATGATAAAATCTCCTCTTTGTTTCTATTAAAGTGGAAGCTTGATGCACGTTAAACATATCGGTGAGGATCAAAAGTAAACCTTGGAAGTTAAGAAAGTTCCAGCTTTGTCCTTCTCTTCTGCAAAATATTAGAAATGATAATGACCATCCAATCTAAAAATATAAGCCCAGCCTTTTTTAGCAGTTTCTAATCTTGATATCAAGACATTAAAATATACTTAGCATTTATATTCGATTACCAACATTTTTTTTTTAGGAAAAACAAAGAGCATGTGATAATATGATAAATATTCTGATCAGTTCTTTTACCCATATTTTGAGAAGTTTGCTCTTAAATGGTTTGTTATTCTGCTTTGGCTGTTGGATGCTTTAATAGACAAATTTCTGATTTATTTGTCTACAGCTCAAAAAGGAATGCCCCTACCCAACTAAGTCATCAACAAATCCACTGAACTTCTAATTTGAGCTTCAATTACAGATCAGTTCCATTTCTTTCTCTTTAAGAATATGGTATTCTTTTTGCAGATCGTCTGTTAATTTTTTTGACCAAAAAATTAAAACTTCAGTAACATCCAGTTCTGATGGCACTAAAGATAAATCATAAAAAGAGGATCGTATTTTAAATAAAATTCAATACTATAAAAAATAAAAATAAAATTGTATTTTCATAGTATCCGAAAGTCTTAACAAAAAAAAGTCTTTAAATATTTATTAACATCTTTAAAATTATTGCTGAAATTGTAAAGGTCCTCACTGGCAAAGTGTTATGCAGCTGACATAAAGTCGAGTTACGAAATAATAGATCTATGTACACAAAATAAACGCCGCAGAACACTTGTCCATAGAGTATATGTTTTGCTCGACATTACAATTGCAGTATGTGATTGAGCAACAATTTACAGCCAAACCAAACATCTTAAAACAAGTGAATAATATTTTAAATTTAGAATCTTTCAGCTTATATTCACCATTCCATGTGTAATTAGTTTTTGCATTTTAAGCATTTCTGCTGTAATTGTTTATTGTAAAATTTTCTAAACACTCTTTTCACTTTAATTCTTAAACAACTGTAGCAGCATCTGCTGTATTTTGTGGAATGTTATATTAGAAAGATTGTCATTCTCATGATTAATTTGATAAAACTGTAAAATATTCATTTTATTTCTATAGGTTCTCAATCGTGGGGCATTGCTTGGTGGATCAATGGACAATTGATTCCTGAATTAACGGTTCGAAGAGGTGTCAATTATACTTTTATAGTTGAAGGCGGCAACAATCCGTCTAATCCCGCCTCTTATCATCCATTGTACATCACAAACAATCCTGAAGGTGGTGGTGGACAATTCTTGGATCAGTTAGGACTGCCAGTATGTATGACATATTTGCTAAGTAACTAAGATATTCTAAGATCCTGTAACTACAGAGCATGTTTCTCTTAAAATCATTTGCTTTGATGAGTTAATTGCAGTAAAAATAACTTTTGATAGCGCACAATAGAGTAGTTTCAGAATGATGCATGCCAAATAGCTTATATTTACGTACATTTTTTCAATTCCTACTATTGGTTCACACTCTCCCTATATATATATATATATATAATTAAATACCTTGTTCAAATTTTCAATCGTTAATAAAATACTTTTTATTCATCCACTGAAATTCAAATACATTTTTTAAACTTGTAGTGGATGACACTTGGTGTTAATACAGTTTTTTTTCAAATATTAATTAATTAAATTTGTCGAGTAATTTCTATTTTGTCGCCAAATCAGTCGCCATGTCGCCACGTTTGTCGCCAAGCTCTGAGATTACTGACGCGACACCCGATCATAAATAATATAAGAAAATAAGTAGGAATTCGAATTTTAAAAAAATTTATATATTACTTGAAGATATTTATATATCTTCATTCATTATGTAATTTCAAATATTAATTCATTAATTAAATTTAATTAATTTTTAATACTTTAAATAGAGTCGCCAAGCTAAAAATTTTAATAAGTAATATAAAAGTAATATATAAAACTTGTAGTGGATGATACTTGATGTTAATACAGTTTTTTCAATACAATTTCTATTTTGCCTCTTACTATTGTAATTTGTAATATGTATGTACATATTTTTATTAATTGTAATTATTTAATAAAAAGTAACTAAAATAAATTTTTTGTTGTTGACCTAAGTAGGAATTGGCTTTAAAATAGTTTTTAATATATTACTTGTTTCTAAATATGAAATCTTGCATGAATAAACTAACAATATGCATATAAAAAAGCAACATGAAACAAACAAAAATAACTGCTTATCTCATGGGCCTGTTCAAACTCATTTTCAAAAGCTTAGAATATATATTTTATCATACTGTAGTTTTCACAGCCGTCTTTTGAATGAAATGGCTTTGTTTAAATGTTGGCCAAGCTTGGCATATGTATGAATATATTAAAATTTTCATAAAGAATTCATGAAAGTGTGTGTGCATTTTTCTAATTTCATAATTAGAGAAACATTGCCGAGATCAATAAATTTTACGATAAATACTTGAATTTGTAATGAAATGTGAGCTTATATTCACTTTGAAAATATTCAGTCAACTTCTGTCACTAGTAAATTTCTCTTAAGACCTAATGATGAACTGTTTGTAAATTTTTTTAAATTATTTCAGCAATTTATAGATGGTCTTAGAAATTTAAATAAAAAAATCCTTTCAAATTAAATATATATATATATATTTAGGATAATTGTAAAGGCCCAATAATTTGGAAAATACTATAATATATATTAGCTCATATCTATTCAAAAATATTTTCAAATACTATGAAGAAAGGAAAAATATGAGATGATAACCATTTTTTTTCTTAATTTGATTTTATACACTTTATTATAACTTGTATAAAAACCAACTAATAAACAAACTTACTAATAAACAATTTGATCTATGAAAGATTCTTTATCTCCTTTCAGTCAGTTTTAACATACCGAAGCGTTGTGAAGTATAAATAATTAATAATTATTGTACGGCAATAATAAATTATGAAATACATTTCTTAATTATAAAATCATTAAAATGTAACTAACATTATTATAATCATTCATTCTCACAGTATTGCAGATATTTTGTAATCATATTTAGAGTAACTGAAAAATACATATTTACACGTGCAAAATATAATACATTAAAAGCAAAAATTGTTTTAAGATTTCATTACGTAGTAGCATATGCATGCTGTATAGTTTTATACTACATCTTATGATATTTGAATAGTAATGTGAAAATATCAAGCAGCGTTTTTCTTTCTTAAACTTTTTTTAATCCTTTAAATTTCTACTGTTTATATTTTCAACTATTTTATCAAATATGTTCGTATTCTTCCTAAATTTATTATTATTTAATGTCATTATAATGAGTGTAATATACAAGAAATATCATTGCTTTTATATAATCGATGCGGTTATTTATATTCTATTTTAATACTTATCAGAACCACACTGTGTATGCTGGAATTGAAACTGACTCAAACCAGAGGATGATTCCAACTGGAGGTAAGATACCTTTGGACATCTTATGTTTATTAACTTTGTAAAATATTAACTTTATTAACTTTGTAAACTATTTTCAGTGATGTCTGTAAATGTATTTTTTTCCATATAATTTATCTTTAACTAAAGAATGTTCTGAAAGTAGATTTAATCATTAAAAAATATGTGTTTCGATGTATCTTCTTTTTTTTTTAACGTATAAGCTGCTCATGTTTACTATGACATTTTACTATTATAGATAAAATCTTTTGGCTTGAGTATGGTATAATTTCTTCACAATTTCACAAACATTCTCGGTCGACGGTGTAGCTTGTAATTACTTTTACAAACTGAAACTAAGCTATTCCTAGATGTTATAATTCGATTTTTTTTAAAAAAAATTATTTTATTCATAAATATCTTCGAGTGTTCCATTGCCTCGTTATTTGAATCCCTGAAATAACACAATTAAAAATGAGTACAATGAACTCTATGCAATTTAATTATTTTCTTTATTTGATACAATTAAAAAAGCTGTTCGCGCTGTGTATACATCAATCTTGATTTACATTATACTTTATAAAATTTCTCTACTTATTATTTCTGTTGTCAACAACCTTTTTCTCGACTAGTACAAAGTCTTCGATGGTGCATAAGGTGTCAGTAAGACTTTTTTCTGATTTTTGATTTTAAAAGTTAAAGAGAAATGATAAATGTGCAAATGTTTCGCATTAGAATGGAATGCTGGTGATTATAATTGGTTTAGTTAAGAATATGTAATATTGCTAACCTGCGCAATATGTTTCCTGGCAAGGAGGATAGTTTTACATATATAGTATTGGCTGCTGGATGGATGCTGAGTCACTGATCCCTCTTTTTTGGCTACAAATTTAGCGACTATTGCAAAAAGCTAAATTATCCCTAGTATTTGAAAATCTTGGCGATAACACCATTAAGGTTCGAGTTCCAGCATTTGTTCAGTGCCTTCTAAAGGAAGTATAGAATAGTTAGCAGATCTTCAGCAAGTACTTTCTAAGCACTTTGTGCTGTTGCGAATTTTTATTAACGATTTATAGCTTGTGCGAAGTTGATTTCTGAAAGTACTGCATTTGTGTACGCTTTAGTTGCGATTTGTTACCTGTGTTGTGCTTTCTGTCGAATAAAGAATCTTGTCCAAAGCTAGTGCCTGTTGGAATCAACAGATCGGAATGAACAGATTTTTCTGTAAAACTATGGACTTTTAAATATTGACATTAAAGGATTTAATATAATAAAACAATATCATATGTTAATGGTACGTTACGGTATAAAATTAATATTAAAATATAGGCTGTTAAATGGCTTTAAAAAGTATTAATAAGTGTTAATATCTGTTTTGTTTCAGAATATTTATTTTAAAACATTTTAACAAATATTTGCTATTCTGAAATATATTTCATGATTTAAATATGTGTAAATATTTATTTTTAGTGGGTAGGCTGTGTGAATGGAAACATAAAACAATCGACAAATCTGCAGAAGTTGAAACATTTGAGGAATACAAAAAGACACTGATGCTGGACTGTATGGACGGAAGTCCGGGCACTTTTTATTGGGTACCGGATGAAGCTACACCGGACCTCGTATATTATCAGGTATAATAAGAAGAATCTGTTTCATTTTATTTTCTTGCATAAGGACTAATGCATGATTCATTGTACAGATAGTTTGTAATAATTCAATTGAATATGATATAATTGGAACAATACATTTTTTTTTTTTTACTTATTCATGTATTAGTTTTATGTAGGCTATCATTAAAAATGCGTATTGTATTTTCATATACGGATGTTATTCTGTTTAGAGGAGTCTTGATTACTATCATGAATGATGACCTTATTCCAGTAGCCATAAAAATAATAATTTAGATTTAGCAAAGTTTTTTTTTTTTTTTTTTAGGAATAATATTCCTAGATTTGTATTTCACAGAATGTTTCCGTATAATAATATTTTCGACCTCTCAATTCTAAAAAGTCTAATCAGTTTACAAGAAACTTTATTTTTTAAATTAAAAAAATTAAAACAATATCAAGTAATGCCAACAACTTTAATAAATTCATATTATCATATATGTTATTTTTGTTTACCATATTCCTTTTTAATTTTTGTATATGAAGTATAAAAAGAGAAAATCTTGTAATCGCTAAAAAATTCGAGCTCTTTCGTCGAATCTCTACATTTCAGATCTGCTTTTTTTATAAAATTATATCTAAGTATTAAAATTATATTTCAAAGAAATTTTGATTTGGACAGATAAAATTTGGTCTGATCTTTTATCTACTAAAATTGCTAATTTCTATCTAATCTTCAACGAAATTCTTCACAGAAAGTATGCCGATTTATGCTGAGAGCAAGTGAAGATAAGTTCAAAATGCATAGGTCTGGATTGATAACATTTTAATTCGTGGTTTTAGCATCTAAAATGTGGATATATAATAAATTTGAAATTAAATTCTTGAACGGATTGACCGTCTGTCAGTCTGTACATATGAATGCATATAAATGCGTTAACTCAAAAACTCAATGACTTAAACGAATGAAATTTGGTCTATAATCTTGTTATTGAAACTATAACTGTCTAAAATTTTGATATCAATCAATCCTTAAAATAAGTCTAAAATGCACACTCAACTTTCGTCACTATACTATGAAACACAATGCTGTTATGCCTGAGACTCTGAAAATAAAAATCTGAGTATTTGTGACGACATTAGCATAACTCAAAGACCCAAAACTTTTATGTGTTTTTGTATCTATAACACTTTTTTAGAGTTTATATGAGAAAATATCTAGGAGAACACTCCCTTTTTTTTCTGTGCTTACGAGATACTATAACAGATTCTTAAATGTTCATTTTATTATTATTATTTCTCTTCAGTGCTTCACTCACCGCAACCTTGGCTGGAAAATCCATGTTGTTGATTCCGACGCCAAAGTTGCCGGCGCCATGGAACACCTCAGCAACAACGAGCCAAATTCTGCAGCAGCCACAACACTCTCATACGTCCTGTTGTTCCTGGTCACATGTATCGCCATCTTTTAAAGCGCCATGTCAGCTTATTCTCAACGAATAAAAGCGCTTTGGAATAAAATTGTAAGCAACTCGACGAGCTTTCTTCTAAATATCAAATGCCAACTAGTCTACATTATATGGAATTAAATTACATTAAAATCATCTTCAAAAAGAGTTATAAGAACTGCATTAAATTTTATTTTGCATCTTTTTGTCAGTTATGTCACTGAAATATTTGTTTTCATATTCCCGGTTATCTATGCTGTATTATTTATCCAAACAAAAGTGTTATCTGTCGGTTCTTTTTTATAGAATTATTATCTAATTACAGTCAGAAACCCTGCTTATATTGGTAATACTGGATTATCTCCGAGGTAAAATAGGCAGCTGCCTAGAGGCCCCGCGGCTCTTTGGTATCTGAAGCCTTGAGATTTTTTGGCAGTATTTTCAGAGTGTTTAATTTTGTGATTCCGTTTTTCTTTCACTGAACTTGCACTCCATTTTATCCAAATTAAAATAATGAATAAGGAAATTTTTCTTATGGTCTCATTTTCCATGACTGAGCTGTGTTAAATACATTTTGTAATTTTTATACTATTTTCTTCCAAATTATTTTTAAATTTAATTTTTTTTTATACTCGAGATAGTAAAGTTCTCATGAAAATTACCCACAATCAAACATTATCTTATATTTGTTATTCAAAAGCTGCTGAAAAAAAGCATTTAATTGAAATTAATAAGAAATATCTGGTTTTGAATGTTTGAGAGGGGACAGTAGGCCTCCAAAATTTATTTGTCTAAATGCCTGAATAGAGTTTAATCCGGGCCTTTCCATTAGAAAAAAAAATAAACCTCTTTAACCATTTATTTTTTTATTTCATTTAGCCATATTTTCTTTCATATGATTATTTTAAGATTTTCACTGAAAGCCATTAATAAAGTAAAGCAATTTTTTTTTATAATTATTATCTATAAATCAGTTACAAAATAAAGAATAATAAAAAGTGTGCCCAAAGAAGGGATGATTTTACCTTTGGATGACCATAAGCAATCATTAGAGACATCACAGCAGTCCATTAGAAATTGATATGTACGTGAAACATTCGCAAGGACATTATCACGAAAAACAATAAAAACTAAATATGAATTATGTATTTAATTCTAAATATTTCGAGTTTGTTCATGAATTATTGATAATTAAAATATAAGTTAAATTAGAATTTTTAAAAAATATATTCGTTTTCGCTTTGTTAAAATGCTAAATTATTAAATACTTTTTAAAGCTCATATTTTTTATTATATTTGTGTACATTTGAATCTGCATATGAAAGTTTGAGTAATATTGATAAGGGAACTTTTAGGGACTTTTAAAATATTTTTGCTTCGGGGCACCTTTGTACCATACCTGATCAAAAGTTCTTGTTTCGTGAAACTTTTTTGCATCCTCTTTTATATATTTTAACTCTTTCTAGGGCCTTGGGAAGTATGCTTCCCACCAAATTTATAAATCTTTGTATAATATTATGTAGGTTGGCATAAGTTCTGACAAATTTTTTTAGAAAGACAGAAACTTAGATGCTTTAGTTCTTTATCTTACACAAAGTGACGTGTCTTGATTTGTTACTTAATTATTAAATAACCAAATTAATTAATGAATCAAATTAAATGTATCTAATAAGCTAAATGAATCTCTTTTCTTATTCGGATTTCAAACCTAAAAATATTTTAACATAATATGACTAGAAAAAAATGGCCCTTTAAAGGGTTAACTGCTAAAATGTATTAATAAACAATTTACGGTTCTAGATAATTATACATTTTTCATTCTTATTTTGAAAAATTTAAATTGATGTAAATTTCTAAATTGAATGGAGCACAATATATTATATTTAAAATTGAAAGCATAAAAATTGCAGCATTAATATTTGTAATACCAAATTCTTATTAAATCCAATATACAGGAAAAAATTTAAAATGTTTAATAAAATATAGCTCTTCTGACGCAATTTATTTTAAGCTGTACTGATAAATTACTTTAAAACTAATTCCATCAATAGCTGATAGTTGAATAATTAGTAATTTTATAGCCGTTTACAATAGTTTATTTTCAATGCACATGTTTTATTCAAAGGCGCTTTTATAGGTACAGATTGTCCATATTTTTTTTATTTATTACACTCCATGTTTTGTCGATGTCCATTTTGTAATCATTTTGCCCAATATTGTATTAGATATATGTTATGTACCTATATAAACATTACCTCTCTTATATTTTGTATATTTTTTAAATATTGGAATCTAGTTATGCGTCTTTAAAAAAATCATTATTATCCGTCCATTTTGACCGTGTCTCAACAATAATTTCATAATTAAACAGTTATTTCAACATAATCTTTATCGATAAAGTTTCATTTGTATATCTTGCAAGTCATCTGAAATTCAATATATTTCTTTTGAAAGTTTTATAATTATTCTATAATTTCTTGTGTATTTTATGTTCTTGTAACTAAAATAAAAATTTGTTTTATAAAACAGCTTGCTGATTTCATTTTTGTTTCATATAAATACACTTTTTGGGTAATATGTGCTATTTCGCAATATTTTGATTTCTTTTGTGTTACTAATAAAAATTTAACACTTTTGTAAAAAAAAAAAAAAAAAAAAAAATGCATTTAACAAAATAAAACTTAGTTTTAATGTATGTTTGTAAAATAAAAAAAAAGTGTTCCTCAAAGCACAATTTATAAAAAAAAAAAAAATGAAACTATATCAAAGCATTTCCGCATTCCTTTTCTACTTGTGATGAACCCGTGAGTATTTGCTATGTGGTGTGGTTTGGTTTGGTTATATTAACGTCCCGTTTGAAGCAACACTAGGGCTATTTTGGGACGGACCTCGTAATTTGGAACCGCGGTCAGACGACGAGGACGACACCTGAGCTGGCACCTCCCTCTCCACACCACTCCAGCGGGAGGACATTTGGTCATAACGGATTTAACGTGCAACAGACCCCCTTACACGATAGTTCTTCGGTGGAATCGGGTCACGAACCTGGAACCCACCAGTTCCGAAGCCGAGACCTTACCACCAGGCCACCGCGGCCCTATTTGCTATCTGATAAAGGTAAATAAGTTTAATAACTAGATTTTCAGTTCTACTCTTAGATTGTATTTTAGTCAGCGGTAAAATTTATTATCAGTCAAAGTCACCAACTTCGAGGTCCAAATGCATCGTAAAATCTTTTTAAAAAAAGGAAAAAAAAAAAAAAAAAAAAAAGATAAATGAATCGTTTAACTAGAACCAGTCAATATTAAGTCCTAACTTACCACTGAGGCCTACCTTTATCTATGATCTGGGAATACAAATACTTTGCTTCTTTATAAATAAAATAAAAAAAATGCTTTTATAAAATAGATTAAAGTTTCGAAATTCCAACAATTTTCATTTAATTTGAATGTAAAAAAATGATACCATGCATCTGTATGATGAATTATTTAATGCAATGTATAGCGTATTTCAGAACAGAGCAACACATTTGGGTCATACATTCTCAAACAAAAGAATCCTCAGTCTTTTTACTTTCTCGTATAAGTAGTATGGGAAAAATATAGTAATCGTCAAAAATTTCGAACTCGAGATTTTGACGACTATACACTTTTTAGACCTCCCTGTGTTCGAAATAGACACTTTTTGGAAAATTTCTGTTTGTCTATCTATGACAAAGATAACTGTAACTCAAACACGCTTTGAGCTAGACGGAAGAAATTTGGTATATGGTCTTTGCACGGAATTTGTAAATTTCTACCAAATTTTGAGCAAAATCTATTCAGAGGAAGTCTGTCTGTCCAGCTCTTCGAATATAAGTTGACATTGTGCAGGTTGAGGTTCGAACTCGCAACGTTAGGGTTCATAGCCGAGTAACAAAGCCACTAGACAAAAGTGTGCACTCTTCTCCGGAAGTTGTTATCTGGCTTATGATGTTACCACCACAATAGTCCCCCACCAGTGAGTCGGTAGAGTTTATCGCGCCAGTTATGGCGAGCGACGAACGTTGTAATCGCGCCAAGTTATGGCGGGCGACGGCGAGCGTTTGTGAGTGGTTGCTGCCGGTAGATGGAGCCACGACAGCTGAATGAAGGATGCGGTTGTTCAGAACCAGGGTCACCAATGTGCAGGTTGAGGTTCGAACTCGCAACGTTAGGGTTCATAGCCGAGTAACAAAGCCACTAGACAAAAGTGTACACTCTTCTCCGGAAGTTGTTATTTGGCTTATTATGTTACCACCACAACATGATTACTCAAAGCGTATAGATCTAGATAAAATTTGGAACGCAGAATTAGCATCTATAGGTTAAATATCTATAGAATCTTGAGCCAAATCGAACAAGAGGTTGATAGTCTGTACTTTAAAAACATGTAAATGCGACAGCTCGAAAACGGTGGTATTTAAATACATCATAGTTTTGTATGGGAATTGTACACTACAAGTGTAGTTTTGTATAGTATTTTGTGACTACAAGTATAGTTTGGGGTCAAATTTTTGTTTCAAACGCATTTTTGGTGGAAAAATGCATCTAAAACACAAATTCAGTTTTCAGATATAATTAACTGTTGCCCATAGATTAATCGTCAAAGAACACACTATAGATTCAGAAAAAAAATTCTAAATTCCAGCCGAAGGTTAATATTTCGTTATTGTTGTACGACAATGCTATGCAAGGCGTTTCCGATATAACATATTTCTTGCGAGAATGTTTTGGGAGACCATTCTAGGTGGTTTTAGTTACAGTTGTCCTGTCTTTAGCAACTTCACTGAAACACACTTCATACCCAGCAACGCAATTCAGACAACGGTCCTAAAAATAACACTTAAAGTGAACTATCTAGATTCCTAATACCATCTACCTATTAAAGCTATCAGAGCAAGAAATTCTATCTGAAAAAATTAAACGACTAGCCATTCAGTTCTTCATCAATTAATGATTAATAATTCCTTTTCTCCACCGGTCAACAATATCGATAAGGTGACTATTCAGTTGATCGAAAAAGATGATGAAATTCTCAGAATCACATTTCAAAATTTTAAGTATTCGTCTGAGCATCTTATAAAGCTTTCATTTCTTCACTTTAATCCCAACATTTGTGACATATTTTTTGGAAGACTTCGGTTTGCAAAATAAGATACCTCAATGTCTATCATCGAAGCTATTTTTGTTGAATGCATCCAGGTTACTTTTCCAATCATTTTATCACAGCTACTCATGGCTCAAAATCTCGCTCATTGGCTTCATTTATTTGTCTATCCGCAATTCAAAAAATTTCTTGTTTGTGTCCATCCATGAAATTCTGTTGTTATTTTTCAGCTTAAATCTTACCAATCTCTCAAGTATTAAACGAACTAACAGTTCCAGACAAAGGTGTGCCGCTATAAAATGGCGCCCTGAGCAAACACGAAAACATCGCTTCATCTCAATTTTTTAAACTATATTCTCATATCCCCACCATCGCCAATCGTATACCGGGAAAGATGTGAAGTTAAGCCTAAATAATTATGAATTAAAAAAAATTGAATTAATATAGCATAACAGATACTCAGTACATCTTAATTATTCAAACGGACTAATTAAACTACACATAAATGCTATTTCAAAACATAATGACGTACAAATCGAAATGCACCTTCTGCATGATATTTCTTATTAGTTATATTAATGCCCCATTTTTAAAACTATTAAAAAATGAGCCTCGTAATTTTGAATCGCGGTCAGATGGCGAGGACTACATCTGATCTGGTATCATCCCTCTCTAAACTTCTACATCACACTAAAGGGAGGATATTTGGTATCGAAGGATTTAACGTGCACCAGACCCACTTACACAGCATTTCTTCTGTGGAATCGGGTCTCGAATCTGGAACTCTCCAGTCCATTAATCAAGAACTTAACACCAGGTCTCACGACCAGGGCATTGGCAAATGAATATTCTCCTTATTTTAAAACTCAAAAAAAAAATCGGTTGCTATTAATTTATGATATTTATTTATTATCCAAACTTGAATAGATTAATTATATAATTTATAAATATCCAATCAATTCAATGAGCCATTCTTTAAAAAAATTCTAATATCATGGTATATTTTGAGGAATTTTATAAATTTGATGTCAGATAATGAAAGATTTATAGTAAGCCGAAATTAAAAACACGTTTTTTAAAATAAAAAAAAAGCCCTTTGATTTTAATTTTAAAAATGGTTATATTAGAAACTGTAGAATAAAGAAATCCAATTCAAGAGAGTATTTTTACAAACGATTAGCATGCTTTTTCATTAAATTAAAGCCAGTTGTTAGAAATATAAAATTGAAACTGATAATTAATTTAGAATTCTCTTTATTTTAATATTGAGTTGAAGATTTAACTGGAATAAATTTTTCAAAAGAGCCTTTGAGATGCATTGTTGGAAAAGAACATATTTTTCAAATACACAGAAACTTGTTTTTCATCGAATTAAATTTAAAAAAATAATTCAGCAATTGATCTTCAAAATAGGAAAAAAAAAAAAAAAGAATAAAATTTTTACTTTCATGAGAAATTAACTGATCTTTATTAATTAAAAAAATCCAAATTATTGCATTGAAATTAAAAGGCTACAATGAATTAATATATTTTTAAAAAATGAAACTGATCAACTGGTATAGACTCCGCGAGACTTTCTTGCAAACTACATAATAAAGCTGTTATTCTCATATTCTATCCATACCTCTAATATTATCTGCGCAATTTTAGTAGTAATTTCTACATTTGGCAATTTTATTATGAAATGAATTTATTCTCGGTTATCATTCAGTTAAGTTTACAGTAATCTTAACAATAATCCTTTTTTAAAATAATAATCTATTAAGCATTTCAAAACACAAATATGTTTTTTGTTTATTTATGAAAATGCTGGATGAATAGAAATATAGCCATTTTAGGTTCTTTGTGTGAAGTCCGATTTCACGTTTAGTCTACGTTTCTCAAATATACCGTGTGACTCACTTATATTACGGGAAAAAATTTGCCTTTACTTGCTAATCAAACAAGCATTTTCGAACATCCATGACTGGCTATCCAGAAACGATACTTGTTTAATAAGGAGCTTAGTCATTGAAATCTGGAAATTAATTGTGATAAAGGAAATAAATACTGAAATGAAAGGAAAAGTCTCCATTTTTTTTAAGAAGATTTATTTTAGATCTGAGAAATTAGGGTACAACAAAAAAGTACTTTTTACTAAATTCACCTCATTAATTCCGCAATTTTTTACCCCTTTGTAATAATATTCAGGGACTTGCCTTGTTTACCCACCCTAATTACATCACTAGTTCCATACGAAGATATTTTATTCCTTTTTCATAGTTATTTAACTCTGACTTTACTTAAAAGTATCACTTTAAATTTTATTAAGCAAGGCGTTTAAAATTATTTAGCATCTCACAGTTCATATCAAGGAAAGACTGAACCAATATATTTCTCTTTTATGGTTCCTGGTAATTCAGGGATTTAATGGAACAAAGAAGCAAATGTTCTTGTAAAAGCAGCCACGGAATCTAAATAACGTCTGAAAAATCATCATAGAGGCAAATATCAAGTTCCGATCACAAACATTGCTACCATCAGAAGCGGGTTCGGAGCAAAATATGAGACAGACTTATTTCACGGTTAATAAATAAAATAATTATTATATCTGGTCTCTTTTACAACGGTGCTTCTGATAACACTTTGTACACCATTTGTAATGAGTTCCACGAGATTTTTTTTTTTTTTTCATTCTATTAAAATATACAAAATATTCAGTTTGCTAGGTTTTTTTTCTGGGAAAAAAACTTGCAATCATTTAAGCCAGCATTTCAGTTTCTTTCTTTTCTTTCAAGCTCTTACTAAAAGAAAAATCTTTATACAATCTCTTAAGTAATTTGACATTAATTTAGAGATGCATAATCCACGATTTTTTGAATAACAAATAATTTTGCAATTGTTGTTTTTAAATATTTGTTCCAAATATCTGTTATTTCAATCATATTATTAATTAAAAATTAGTACTTAATATTAAATATAAAATTTATTAATTGTAATTAAGACTTAATTTACCAATTTAAGTAACGTGTGATTGAATTAATTTATCTATTTAAACTTATTTCTTAAATCTGATTTTTTTTCAAAACTATTTATTTAATTTCTTTATTGGAATAAACCATTTTCTGAAAAATTTGAATTAAATATATATTTTATCTCTTTAAATTGCTTACTTTAGTTTTATATTCCACCATTAGATGGCGTCAGCAGTAAACGGAATATATGCAAAGTCAAGTCACAAGCAATTAAAAAGGATTTGTATGGAATAGTGCGAATATATGAAAATCAAGGTTACCCTCATGAAGTAGACTTCACACTTTCCAGTGAAATCACCGCTCCGATAAATTTCAGTGATATGCAATTCAATGATACGATAATTCCAATAACCTGTCCGTTCACTCCATTCACAGGTTTCTCCTTTTCTGTTTTGTTCGAGAGCTTCCATTGGACATATGGTATCGATTGTTACTTTTCAGTGAAGTCACCGCTCCGGTAAATTTCAGGGATATCGTATCACTTGTTACTTTCTACCGTGATCCAAAACCTGTAATCGAAATATCACCAGTAAGATCGTATCAAGGATTTGAATCACATCCCTCTTTGAAAAGTATTGATCACTGGTATTTGTGACTTTTTGATATTGTTTACGTATTAACCGTCTGTAAAATATTCGTCATCCCTACATTAATTAATTACAATCTTTTGGTCTTCAGGGGATATTTACGTTCAAGTTATGCCAAGCGATGTGAAGTATTCGGTTCGAAGTGAAGTGAAACAACTCAAAGTTGTGACTTAGTCACGTGTGCACCTACAAGCACGTGCATAAACAAAGCCGGCAATCATTATTGATGTGAGATTCGGCTTTCACGTGTGTTTGTTGATTACAATCTACAAATTGTTTTTGACACCAGTTGTGTGTATTAAAAAAAGAAACTTTTTGGAATTTTAATATTCTTTATTTAATACTTGGTAGCGGAGATATTTTTAAAAGCAATTTTCACAGTTTTGCTCAATTATTTACACTTATTGAAGCACCATTTATCGACTTGGTAAGATCAATTTTGCAATATTAATTATTATAATTACATTAAATTAGAAAATATTTCTACATCTCAGGATCGATTGGAATAAGAAATCAAAAATCTTTAATTTAATATTTCCTTACTTCATCTATTAGTATGTATGATGAATCACACTGCTAATTTTAATATTTTTTTTTATGTTTGTTGTGTTTAATTTTTTTTTTTATTTTAATAAATATTACAGCATCTTTTTAAAAACGGTTGACCACCCTCTCCCTCTTTTTTAGATCTCGAGTGTAATTTCAGTTCATGCAAACTTTTTAATTAGTTACTTGAAGTTTCACCATGCTTGAGTTTAAACTGTCAGGATTTCTATATTCCATAAAACTTATTTTCCAATTTTGATGATCAGTTGATTTTCTGGCATTATTACATGTGAAAGATTTCGATAAAATATTGTTTGTAATTTGATCTTTATGGTTCTCTCATAAAATATTTGTAAAATTCTAATTTTAATGGGCATTAATTTATACTACTTTACAAGTCTTATACCTATTCTATTCAGGTTATGCACTTGCTCAATTTTCTCTATCTATTACTAAACCTAAAATTTGAATTTTGTTTTGAAACTGATTAGACTTAATCTAATTAAATAACATGCTTATGTTGAGTTGAATCTTGTTCTTAAAATGTAAAGGAATAAAAAAAATTCAGTATTGAAGTTTTTTTTTTATATAATATTGAAATATTTCATTTTTTAAAGATTCTAGAAAATTTATATTTATTAATTCAATAAACTAATTAATTGCAGTATAAAAGCAAAATTTCAAAACTTAAGAGAGTGATAATATATTTTTGTACATCCTGTCATATAAAAGAAAGGAGCAAACATATTTTCTATAATCAGTCATAGGATTGTTTTCTCTTTTATTAAATCTTATCCAAGCGTTTGATGTTTTAAGATATTAAACTATTGATCAGTCTTGGACTATTATATTTACATTCATTATTATTTATGATTTATTAACATTAACAAAAATTTTCAGAATAAACTAGTGATAATGAACGTGATAAAATTGTCATTATTTTGCCTAACAATTTTATCAAGAGATTTTGTGTTGCTGGTACTTTAATTTATATACTATGACTTCTAATTTATATACTTCTCTTATTACCAACTAAATTAGGCTATAAAGTAGTTAGTAAATTTTACGTTAATTTTATATGAAATTTCAAGCCTGAGTTTTTTAATATGTAATTTGCTTGTTTTTAGTTAAATAAAAAAAAAATGCATGGCACATTTTTGAATGATTTTATTCTATTTTTGCTGTTAGTTGTGCTGAATAGTCATAAACTTTAAGAAAATGTAATGTAAATACTAGTTTCAGGGTATTTTTATTTTTTCATATAAAAAGAGAAAACAAAATATAATTATTCCAAAAAACCTCATTCTAAGATACTGATTAATTTTTATATTTTAAATTCTTCTTAATCTGTTATTATTATGTGCAACATTCTGTGAAAACATTAGCTGAAGAACATAATAATGAGATTCACCAAGGAAGGTGCATCTGTCTTTCTGCCTTCCTACTGGTAAATAAAAATGTAACCAACTACTGCATAAATTTGGTGTGAATGAATCTTAACATACATTCATCATTTATTGCCAAATTAGCACACATCAAATGGATTGTTTGTTGAATATAATTAACAAACATTTCACTCTGACTTACAAATTAAAAACAATAACAATGCTTTAAGTCTACGTAAGTTCAATTTTATTTGCTTTTTCTAAATATTAATCAATGTTAATGTTTTGTAGCATTCTGTTTTATTTTTATTTACAATAACTTTTAAGTAAATAAAAAAGCAACTACAAATTATATAATGTAAATTCCATATAAAATGATTTCATCAAATATGATTTTAAAGAAATGGCCTCAAAAATTGTAATATTTCATGGTAGTTACTTTTTATTTGCTGTTGCATTTTTTGATAAAAGAAACTCAATTGTTGAGCTTCTACATACATATAAATCATAGCAGCTTATGCATTGTTAATTTGTTAAAAGCTAGATTGTTTAATATTCAGCAGAAACATATTCGATTAATTTATGTGATAATTACTTTTTAATGCAGAATCCACATACTAAACCATATTTATTTTTAAAATCCATATCATGCCAAGCTTGTCAGTAATCTAAAATAATGTGTGTGTCATTTATATTAAAACTGCCATGTGTAGTTAATTTTTTTATTTGATACTGTTTTGCTGCTTTTTTTTATCATAAGATATAATAAAGCTTCTGATTATCAGTGCTGGAAAACATATATACAAAGATTCTACTGATTTTTATAGAATAAAGATTTTAAAGTAATAAATATTATTTCAAATTAAAATAATATTCCTTGATTGCTTTAATTTTATTTCAGGTTAGAAGATTTATTATATCTTGAAAATTTTTATCTTTTAAGTAGTCATGGTTGATTATTATCCTTCAGAAGTTGCAAGATTGGTTTTAGGTAAGACTTAGTGTCCTTTATGTAAAGTTTGGACAACAAATTTTCCTTATTTTAAATAATTTTTGCAAATTAATTTTATATTAATAATGTGATTGATATTGAATTTTATTTTCTCATAAATTTTAAATTTTGATCATTTAAAGCATGGCATCTATTATCTACAATAGGATTTTGAAAGAATAATAACCTTACTAGCATACCTTAAAAATTAAACCTTAGAATAATAAGTTTAGTAGAACATTTAAATTATATTTTGGAATTCATTAAAGGAAGGAAAAGGGAATAATATATATGAAATATATATGAGCATTTAAACACTGTAACAAAAATATTTTGATGTAGGTTCTGAATTTGAAAAAAAAAAAAAAAATCTTTAATTCTTTTATCTTATTATTTGTCCTAATCTTGCAATTTAAATGGAAAAGGATATAAAAATGTCAGTATGTAATCTGTAGTATAATCTATCAGCAGTATATAATTTGTAATTAGACTGAACATAGAATTTTCTAAATTTCATAATGACTTAAGAATTTTTAATGTATTAAATGTATACTTTTTTTTTTTTTTTTTTTTTTTGTATAAAATTACAAAGTTCTTGTCTTAAAGAAATAATAAAGTTGTATATTTTTTTAAAAATATATTACTATTAATATAAAAATTTTAATTTCAAAACATTATTGATCACTTTTTCCTAAAACTTTTTAAATATCTTAAGATTATTGCATGATGGTTCGCAAAATACTGTTGTTATTTTGAGTTTCGTTTGAATAAGAATTTGAATTTATTGTGATGTGTCTCTATGTAATCTTTCTTATAAAAATTGTTTATTTGTATTCTTTATTTATTATTGTAAAGTATTATCATTATTTTTTTATGAATACTGTATGTAGGTTATATGAAAGAAGTACTTTGTCCGCAAACATGGGAAACCTTTTTATCAGAAAGTGCTGATCTTCAAGAGCACAATCGAGTGCTGCAGAGTGGAAGATCAGGCTCTACAAATATTGAAGGAAAATCTCTCCAAGAAATCCTTCACGAATACCATTGCTTAAAAGGTAAAATAGTGAGGGTTTTTATCCTTAAACTTTTGTTCTGATGTATATTTATTACTATTTTAAATTTGTATTTCAGATGCTGCTGAAAATAGAGTAAGAAATACATCCAATTCAAGACTTGCTAGATTAAATGGTTCACATTCTGTTGCAATTTCAAGTAAAAGATTTAGAATTAAACCCTATTCTAAAAATATTTTAACTCCCCAAAAAATATCTTTGCATAGAAGACATCTTAGATTACAGGTAAATTAATGTGACTCAGTTTTATTTATTTATTATTATTATTATTTTTTCATTATTCTTGGACTTTGGAACTTTTGTTTCTCAGGAATTGTATGTCTTGCATTACTTTTCATTTTTTTAGCTATAATTTGTGTAGTACTAAAAACTGATAAAATTTCAAATTATGTTTCTTAATGTATTTTCTCATCTTTTAATTAAAATTAGTGTTTTATTTTCTTTCAATGGCAATCTTGATAATTTTACATTTATTTATTTATTGCATAAAATTATTATCTTATGTTTTTTTTTTTTTGTTTTTTTTTTTTTTTCTTCAATTTTTTATTAACGTGGACTAGGTTGCATAGACTATAATACTTCTAATATTTCTTGTCATTCTGATTTCATTTGTGCAGCTTATTTTATGATAGCTCTACATTTCATTTTATGATATCTATCTATTTGATATTCTGAATGTTGTCCAATACTATGAAGAATTTGTAGGAATATTATGAAGTATCTAGATTTTAAATCTTTTTTACTACATCATTAATTACATTCATTTTGTCTGTTTTATTACCTAAAATTCTTCTTTTATTCACTGAATGCTAGAGCATTCACTTGTGAATAATATTATTAGAACGAAATAAAAGGGGGGGGGGGGAAGTATCAGCCTAAAATCTAAAAGAAAAAAAGTTCAGGTAGTAATGTTATTTAAATTAAAGGATCCAATTTTTTTTTTTTTTTTTTTTTTTTCTCAGTTATGCCGTTACATCATGCATTTAAGAAAAGAATTTAACTCGCTCATAATTATTTGTGATGACATATATTGATTTTATTGGTAATAGACAGTTTCTTTACAATGTTGTGTGATATGATTCATTCAATGTTGTTATAAATAGCAGTTATTTTTTCCACCTTTGACTCAAAATATTAGGAATTAAAACCCTGATAAGAATTATATTTTACTTTAAAATATCACTAGATTATTGTATATAACAATGTGTTATACTTTTATTTTGGCAAAATTTAAAATCTTTTTATATTTTTATTGAAGTTTTTGAACTATTTTTTGTTATATAAATACTCTATTAAATTTAAAAATAAATGGAAGATTTCAGCTGTAAATCAAAATCAGTAATCAAATTTGTATCTCTTTTACAGAATAAAAGAGATACAAATCATTTTTAGCTAATTTTAAAATATTTTGAGAGTAAAAAGACCATTAAGTTAATGGGTTTTCTTCTATTGTTTCTTTGCAGAACTTACCTGAAAGTTTAAGATTTCTGAAATGTTCATAATATTTTTGGGAAGCAAACTAAATTGTAGAAAAAATATTAAGTAAATATAAGCAATTACATATCTTATATATGTTATTATGTAGTTATGTGCAATTGTTGCTCAGAATCAGTTTAACTATTGAATTTGGGATGAATGAATGGGGTGTGTTTTCTAATTTTAATATAATTAATTTAATTATCAACAAATTTTTTTTATATATTTTTATTATGAGACGTTAGTCTGTTACTAATGCAATTCATCATTAACAAACTAAACTACCCCTTATTTGTTTTGATTTCTTATTATGTTGATATTTTATTTGTATTGTTATGCAAAAGACAAGCCACAATAATTTATTTTAATTTCTAAACACTATACATTTTTGTTTCAGAATAATATGGCAATGAATAGGTTTACTCGGTCAGAAACTGCTATTCGTTTTGCTGAAAGTGGACACCTATCGCCACACAGTGTGCAAAAGTATCTTTCTACTCCTACTAGGTCATATTCATTCATGGTACCTGACCAACAGCACATAAAATGTGTTACTGCTCTAAATTTTGACATTAGCATTGAAGGTAAGCCACAAAAATCTTAAATTTTTGAGGATTTTGAAAGATAAAATTTTATTTTGAGGGTATTATTTTAAAATATAAGAAATATTCTCCTATCTATCTAGAAAGGCTTTTCTCTAGTATGATCTCAATTATCATTATCAGTTAGTTAAAAAGAAAGTACTGAAATTTTCATCATTAATTCATTAGTAATATTGTTGCTGTATTTATCAAAATCTTAGCGTATGAAATCTATTGACCACATAGCATATAATGCTGCTCAGTTCAAAGGCTTATAATAGTCTGATTAGGAATGCACTGATATTTATATATAAAAAGCACAACAACATGGTTTTTCTCTTTTTCCTGGTTGTATAACATCTCTAATATTCATGTATTCTAATTAGTGCCAAAATCTCTGTATAAGATTTATCCCAGCATTTATAACAAATAAGCATGTTAGGTTCTTCAATTGATTATCAACTGTATTTAATACGGTCTTCGAGATAGTATATTAGTTGCATTTAAACCCATAATCTTTTTTTACCTTTATAGTATAAAACTGAATTATTTCACATTTAAATGAATAAACTATCTGTTTCAATCTGAAATTCTCTTCCCCCCATCTCCACCCCCTTTTTTTAAGTTGGGCTTTTTTCATTGTTTCTCATTTTATAAGAATTAAAAAGTACAATCTATCTTTTGCAGACTATAAAAGGCAATGAAGTTTTTACCGTCTTATTAATATTTTTTTTAATGACTCAGAAACTGTACTTGCATTTGAAATTTCCTTGAAAATTGATTTATCAACGTTATTGTAAAAAAAGGGTAAAATGTGAAATTTAAATGTAGTAAAATTTCTATTTTGGATGGTGAGTTTCATTTTGCATAATCTTTTTATTATTTGTAGAGAGGAAATAATTATCCATGGATCAAAATACAAACTCCTGAAAGCCATTACATGAAATATATTTCTCTAACCAAATCTGGCCTTTACAATATTATTTTTTATTTGGATTTATTTTTAAATAATCCAAATATATTCCAATAATCCAAATAAATAATAATATTTTATTTGTTTTTGCTCTTTTTTGCTTTGATTTCTTTATTTTTCAAGAAAGATTTATTTAATCAAACTATGAATTCTAATTTAGCATTATTATTTGCTTCTATATTCTTTTTTTATTATGTAAGGAAAAAGCATGAATTCTACTTTTATCTAACTGTTGTGCTTTTTTTTCCCCGTGAAATAGTAATTCCCTTTACTTGATAAAATTTGTTTTATGAAGGTTTTTCTGCTGTAAATATAAATTCCAATTTTTAATATAAATGCTTTTTGTTTCTTAGTCTGATACTTTACTCGATTGATTTTGAAGTTGCATTCATATATTTATCATGTTGATTCATTTTTCTTTTAATATTTAATTTATTGTTTTATTTTATTATTTTATTGTTCTTAAATTTCTTTCGTTAAGATATGGAATATATAAACTATTCTTAATATACCCTTTTCTTTATAGGAAACGAAGAATCCACACCTATAAAAAGTAATTCCGAAACTACTTCGTCGCCGCCTTAATGTCCAGCAATAAATACAGTCTAAAAAATGATGATGTACTGTATGTAGAAACTGTATGATGATAACTGAAACTGTATATTAATGACAGTATGAAACTGTTGATGTACTGTATGTGCTGGAAAAACATTTGGTCCTGTAATATCAACATCTGTAACTGCAACTTAATATCTATTATTTGCATACACTATGATATCTAAAATCTATTTTTGTAGATGATATTGTTTGATATGAAGTCGACATTATGATATGCATTTGCAAGACAGCCAGTATAAGACGTTGTTACGTGATTTAAGAAGAAGATTTATGGATGTAAAATAAAGTTACCTTTGTATATTGTAGACATCCTCACTTATTATTGTTTCAGAATCCAAAAACTACCACTTTTCAACAATTTACCTCGCTAAGGGGTGAGAGTTGGAAGCATGAGCATATATCTGGGATTGTTCGTCACTCTTTGACCTTGATTTCCGCTCTATTAGATATATTTTCATTCAAGTTTTTTTTTTTTTATGTGTATGTGAGTACCGTGTCATATGATTGAATCATTTTATTTTAACTCAGACTTTCATATTGATTGCTTATATGGCTTATTCAACAAGCAAAAAACATTTAAGAGTGGCACAAATAATATTTTACGTTGTTAATCGCAAATTTTTTTTAAAAAAAATTAATAATAAATTAAAAATTAGTGGTTTATCATAAAAGAATTATTATTATTTTGTAAAAAACTGACTTAACAAATTTTAAGAACATAAATCTTCCATTTATTCATCGTAATTTAATGTGTAGGCTTTTTATAGTTAATAAAAATTGCTCTAAAGTCATTTATTGTGAATTACAATTATTTCCTGTCTATGTTACGAGTTATCAGCAGTTTTTAAGCCTCCGAGGTTCTTGTGCAATCCGAATTTATTGTAAGCATCTCCTCCTCTCACCTCTATTTTGCTTAAATAAACATATGCGCAAAAGGGGGGGGGGGTTCGAATCCAAAAACGAGTATTAGGCAGAGCGGGATTAAGTTCCGAAAGAACCCTTAGGCATCGTGTGTTGTCCCCTCTTATTCTTATTCCAAAACTAGATATTTTTATTTATCTTAATTTAATCTATCTGAAAGTTTTTAAGTAACAAATGTTGTTATCAAGCAAAATAACAGTGGGAGTGGTCTCCTCCAGCCCCCTCCCCATAACGTTTATAAAGATGTTCTAACTGGACACGCCTTTATTGCACTGGCGTATACGAAATATTAACCTTTGATGTAATTCCATTCGAGTTTTTTTTTTGGGGGGGGGGATTAATCCCTTTCATGAGGTTAAAAGTATCCAAAAATCGAATTTGGGTTTTAAAAGCGTTTCTCCCAACCGATTGAAATAAATATTTAACACAAAACTATATTTGTAAACATAAAGCCACTCACCAAATTTAATACAGTAGACTCCCGATTATCCGAGCCTGCCGCACTAAGTGTTGTTTTTTTTGCTTCCAAGCAAAGAGAAAATGCTTAAAAAGCAAGAAGCAAACACAAATGACTGATTTCTTCAAAAAGGTGCAGTTTTACAGTTATGCTTTTGTAATTATATAATACATAATAGTATTAAAATAGTACATATGTATTAATTTTTCTGTGTATCCTTGACGCCTCTCGTAAGTACAAAGCACTTTTCTATTTTCATTAACAAAATGCATTTTAGGTTAGTTTTGAGTGATATACTAAAATATTAAGCGTTAGTTAAACATTTCCTGCTGTTTATTTTACGTTTTATTGTACATAAAACGATATTTCAAAGTTGGAATGACTGTTTTCTCTTTTGCTATACCCGTTTTTAGCTTTTTTCGGATTATCCGCGATTTTTGTTATCCGCGGCGGCCGCGCCACCCAATTTCGCGGATAATCGGGAGTGTACTGTATATTTAAGTCATTGCCTTTTTGAATTATGGCATTTACATGTTTCTGAAAGTAGAGACTGCACAGAAAGTCAATTCCTAGTGGAATTTAGTCTCACAATATGATAGTTGTCTAGAATATAGATTTTAATTCTGGTTTTAGAATTTTATCTCTTTAGGTCTCTTCGTTTTACAATTATCGTGTTAAATTGCATTCGAACAGACAGACGTTCTCTGAACGGATTTCGCTCAAAATTTGATAGATATCTTCAAATAATTTAGTATAAAGATCGTATACCAAATTCCATCCTTTTAGCTCTAAGCGTTTTGGAGTTTTCTTTGTCACAGACAGATGGACATTTTTTAAATATGTGTTTTCAAATGCAGGGAGGTCGAAAACGTGCAGATTCGTCAAAATCTCGAGTTCGATTTTTTTTTTTTTTTTTTTTTTTGATGATGATGATTATAACATTAGCTTTCAAGAGTAGAAGAAAAGCGCCTGATTAAATACTTGATGAACAATGAAAACGGTTTGAATTTTAGCACAAGGATGTAACCTATTGTTGGAAATTATGAAAGAAAATATTTTCAAATAATTGCGCAAATTCGCACGATTATAAAATTTGTATAATTAAAAAGACAATATAAATTTTTTTTTGAATATATGTATAGTTTTAAATATTTAAAATTTTAATAATATTAAATTTTTTAATATATGTGTAATTTTAAAACAAAATAAAATTTTATTTTTGTACAGTGATATTTTCAGATGATATCGCGGGAAAACGGCAAAATCAGCTTAGTTTTTAATTTATTAATATTTTTTTAAAAAATCCCTTCAACGTGCATATTAACTTCCTCCTATATGAACGACATTTGGTAACTGCAAATCAGACGATATGACTTGTAAAGCACCAACAAATACATACACATTCATCTTTATTAATAGTACTACTCGCCTTTGGCGACCAGCTGGCTTGTTGAAGATACTGGTTAACTTTCATTTCTGTTAAATCGTTTAGATATAGCTGCAAATTCAAGATTCAGTGAAATTACCACACATCTATCTTAATATATATAAATTACGTGTCACGTTGTTTGTCCGCGATGGACTCCTAAACTACTTAACCGATTTTAATCAAATTTGCACACCGTGTTCAGTTTGGTCTAACTTAAAAGATAGGATAGCCCTTTTTTTGAATTTTTAATTAGAATTTTAATTATCAATTAAAAACTAACTTTCCCGCCAAAAAAATCTTTTCATTTTCCCCACCGCCAAATGAGGCGGCTTCATTTTTTTCCCCCAACAGTCATGAGGCTAGGCTTAAGATTTTTCGGCTGATTATTTGAAACGATTCTATTCATTTTCTTAATGTTTGATGCATTTCAAATTAAACATTGTTAATTAATCGATCTTTCAGATTCATTCTGAAGTATTTTTGAATTAAAATAAAACAGAATAAAGGAAATTAAAAATGTCTAATCTGCATAGCGTTACCCCAACTGGCGTAGAAAAACTCACCCATTTGCGTTACCGTAACTGGAGTTGAAAATTCACGCATGCGCATTGTGTTCTGATTGTTGCCATGACAACCATTATCAACGGATGATTTAAATTATTTTTAGATTAGTTGCATGATTTTGTAATTAAATTGCATTTATGTTAGTTATATATTTTTTGTTACGCTTATAGTTTTAAGTATATCGTTTTTTTTTATAGTTTTTTTTAACCTGTTTTCAACCGATTATTTTAAACGATTCGTTTTATTTTTAATTAATCGTTCTGGTCATAATGAATCTGAGAATATTATGTTGACAAATTCTTGAAATATTACATAAATAAGGAAAGATATTCTTTAGTGCCCATAAAGTTTAAACGCTCAGTGACTGTTTTCAGTAATCATATTACAAAAAAATACTTTGTTTTAGTAAAAAATATTATTATATTAATTTCAGATTAATCCTTTCCACTTTAATTTATAGTATAAATTCTACGGGAACTAACAGAAAATTAGAGAGATACATATTACGTTATGACTGAAGGCGTTTATAATATTATGAGAGAATTATATGACTATCAAAATTTGAAGTTTTAAAATATTTTGATGAAGAAGCTATTAAAGTAGGAATTGCATAAAATTATTAAAATTTTAACGAACATTAAGATTGGCGAACCGGCTGGTCGCCAAAGGCGGCTAGTACATAGTATAAAATGAAGTCTCCTGAAAGCGTCTGTATGTAATTCGAGAAATACATAACTGATATTGGTTAATTTGATATTTGTACCATTTTGTATTGGAGAAGGTTTTAGTATAATGAAGTCATATCAAAAAAAAAAAAAAAAGGAGTTTTATAATTGCAGTTTTAATTTCCTACTACGGTTCACGCATGCGTAAACAGCAGTGTTGCGAAAACCTCAAACTGCGCATTCAGAAATAGCAAGAGCTGTGGTATACATATGCGATACATTTCTTTTTTTTTTTTTATGTTTGATTTTAAACAGCGATTCAAAAATATTATGACCAAAAAAAGGAAATCCAACCTTGGCCAGAACACATAAAATGCCATAACGCTTCGTTTGTTGCACGATAGTAAAAATGTAGAGGAAAGAAACGTTCGGTTAGCGAATATCAGCGAAAGAATGTCCACACTTAGGAAAGGTGAGCGAAGAAACCGTCTCTCTTTAAATCTCACTGCAGTTGAATTACAGAGGCAGAACGAACTTCATGAGGAGCGAAGTGGTCGCCCAACCTATATAGTTTACAAAGAAATATTATGAAGTAAGAAATTTATTTTTATATCATATTATACAGAGTTGATAAACAAGTGTGGAACATTGGGTTCAATGACTTATTTGTATATTTTTAAACAGCTTTTATATTGTATATTTTTAATGAATTGTTTTGTCTATGAACATATCATATTTTTACCTTTACAACAGTCTAAATATTTCTGAATGTGTGCTATAAACAAATTTAAAGCGATTTTTTCCTCTTGGATGTTATGCCACTGGCAACGATGTTCGGGTACTGCTAGTGTCTTATAAAATGTCGGTGTTGATATAGGATACAAATCGTGTTTTAATTTTGTATTATCAACATGCAAAAACTTATTATTACAAATTGTAATAATATACACCCAATTCTAAAATATTTCCATGAAATTATAATTCAAAAAACGTTTTGAATCATCGTTTAATAATCAATAATTGAAGTGATATGCATACAATACGTCACTAATGTTTTAGCAAAAAGATATATGAACTCATCATAATTCTGTTTTTAATTATTTCTTAATTTGCTCTCGGAATCATTAGTGCCATAGTTTTATAATTATTTTGATTCGAAACTTTTAAGAATAGAAAAATTACTAAATTAATGAATGATTTCATTCCATCACCATGTACCAGTTCTTGCAAAAATGACCCAAATGAGAAGTTGCCACTTATTAATGAATTTCTAGTTCCACTTTCCCAACCAGGAAAAGTGAGAAAATTTTAGGAAGAATGACGGTTATTATAGGAATCCCTTTAAGATCGACATCTCTCAGATTTACTGTAGCCCTTATTTATGTACGGAGCAAAAAGATTTTAGAGTGATTCTAACTTGGTTTATAAACTCAGCTGTCCTATCATTTTTTCATCTGTGGACAGTTGGACCTTAGATCCACCCAGTGACAGATGTAACAATCTGCCAATTCCCGCCGATCAAAATTGTCATTTCGTCGATTTCTTTTTGATGTCGAAGTTTTTCCAAAACGGAAGGCCAAAACTTCCTACGTGTTTTTCTTTAAGCTCTTTTTTTGGCTAAGCGAAAGAGCCGCGGTGGCCTGGTGGTAAGGACTCGGCTTCGGAACAGGAGGATTTCAGATTTAAGACCCGATTCCATCAAAGAACCGTCGTGCACGTTAAATCCGTCATGCCAGACGCCCTCCCGCTCGCGTGGAAGTTTGGTGAGGGGGTGCCAACTCAGTTTCGTCCTCGTCATCTGACCGCTTTTCAAAATTATGATGCATGTTCTCCACTCATTCATATACTTGAAACTTTCTAATGGAGATCAGTCCTAAGGCATCATAACACTATTAACACGTTCACTGCCACGGTTCAAGCCTGATATCCGGGCCTTCTGTCTAATTAGATGATCCCTTCTTTGCTATCTTTTAACTGCAGCAGAGAAGGTGTCATCTAATAACATAGATGGCTTGGTACAATTATATATTATCTGCGACGCGTCAGTGGCAGCGAATGTGTTAAAAATGTAAGTGTGTCGTTCACTTTGCCATATAAATTTAGCAGATTAAACTTCACTTTTTTTATACGTCTTATAAACTACACAAATATCAAACAAAATCTTTCTTCTTTAACTTTCACGAAGAAATTAATGGTAGAAAATCACGCAATCAGATAGTTGATGAAATAATGAAAATGATTTGAATTTCAGGGCAACAATGTAATCTATTTTTGGAAATGAAACAAAAAAAAAGGACAAAATTTAAGAAAAATTTGCACGATTAGTAAATTTTTATCATGATAAAGATAATTTTTTAAATTTTGAAACGGTGTAAAATTTATTTTTGTGCAATGATATTTTCGGAAAATTATCGCAGTAAAAACGTTACACTTCAGTTAAATTTATTAAGTTTCTAATTAGAATTTTTAAAAAAAATCGTTCTGAAGTGTATGTTCTTACCCTCTGAGGTATCTATGAGCAAAATTTGGTAGTTGTAGGTCACATTGTCTAGCTTGTAGAGTTGAAACACAGATTCTTGTGTATTAGATTAGAGATAAATAGCAATCATTTATATTTCTAAACAGAAAAATCTATTCTTTTAATCGAAATATGTTTCTTTGAAGGCTATGTAGCTCCAAAAAATTTAATTTAGCTCGTATAATTTATATGTATTTTACAAATTGCTGAGATATTGGTTAAATTTATTATATTATTTTGATTCGCCTGAGATATTGGTTATATTTAATTTCTATTAAATCGTTTAGATATAACTTCATGTCTATGATTTCATCAAATTGCCGTACATTAAAGCCGAGTTATTTTAATCGTTTTAGACATGCCCTGTTCATTGCGCATTTGTTTTCTTATTATGATCATTTTTATGACATCATAATACTATTATGTCCGGTTTATCTCTAAACTTAACAGTATTACCTCTTTTTTTATTCGACTGTAAATAACGTATATTTTAAATAAGATCTTTACTTGGCTTTAAACAATGGAAGAAAATAACGCGATCAAATATTTGATGAAACAATGTAAATATTGTTGTAAAATATACTTAAAAATGTATTTAACAGTCAATTAAATCCAGACTAAAGAAATTTACAAAATTAATGTGGCATCGTTGAAAGATTTTTTTTTTTTACTTTAAATTAGTGAAAGTAATCAATTTTGTGCGGGACTATTTTTGGAAGTTATCGCGAGGAAACATCAAAATTAATAATAAATACTAGCATCTTCGGACGATCTGCTGTTCGTCTATCATAAAGTAATTAGCAAAGCCCACAAACCTTCGCCCAACCAAAAACATTGTACCGATTACGCCAATTTTAAATTTATATGAAATCATTCACCAATGACCGTATGTATATCCTATTAAATCAATGGTGAATTTCTCGCAACCACGGTCATTTCCGAAAGATATTTCAAATACGTAACCTCACTGTATATTCTTTGTGGGGAAAATCCTTGATAGCATTTGTCAATAGCAACCATGAAGTAATATGTCGATTTTATCAATTTTTATTTAGATGAAAGCTTATGTTCCCTAGATTACATCATCAAGAATCATAGCAGCATACTCCACCTTAATTTTTTTTAAATAATCCAAAATAAAGCTTCCAACGTCAACAATTGGACCGATTTCGCCAGTTTTCGTACTAATTGATTTCGGTACATTGTAAGCATAGCTAACTAAGTAGAACGGGCTTGCGTTATTATAAGATCATGATGATAAATAATGCTTTCTTTTGTTTTGATAAGATATATTTCAATAAAATTTGTCACATGATCATATTAATGTTATTAATATGATTATCGAAGAAAATTAATTGATAAGATTAATTTAGTCATATCAGTCAACTTTGATGAACTACAACCTTTAACAGTAAAAGAATTGTTACATTAATTTGTGGAAAAGTTGCGCAATAATGGTGGAGCATTTGGTTGGTTAGCTATATTGGAGCGAAAGGATAATTGTAACTTTATTAATGAGTGATTAAACAATTACATAGTATTAAACTAGACGGAATGTTAATATTGTCTTTATATAATGATATATATTAATCTAAATTAATTTCCTAATTTTTACCTTAATTTACCCATATTAACATTATTCTAAAATATTTCCTGATCTAATTTCCATTTTTTTATTTAATTATTTTTAACATGGTCTCTAGAAAACTGCTGACTTAAGTATTTTTGCACGTTCCCAGCGGAGAAGTAAAAATCCGTAATTCTTGCAACATGCCTTTTTTAAAGGTACTTAGATTCTTGTTCCTAAGTCTACACGTGTCAAAGAAATCCCTAGCAAAATCACTGTAGTAATAACACGATGTAGACTGACGTATCTTTTCTCGCTTTTTCTCTATACAAATTATGTCTCCCGGGATGAAATAAATAGAAGTTAAAATTCCAAAAGTTCCATCTTTTCGACCAGGAACTGTTTAAATCTCTCTCTCTCTCTCTCTCTCTCTCTCTCTCACACACACACACACACACACACACACACACACTATGAAAAGTGTTACTTGTTCACAAATATGGAGTTTGGCAAACTGAAAAAGATACTTTTAAATATGTAGGATACTTTCTTATATTTTTAAATTGAACAAGTAAAAAACGTTTTTATATCTTTATTTTTATTTAATGATGGGATTTCTATTCACAAAAATTTTAGGAAGTATTTAAATAAAGTTCATAGTTAATTTTGATTTCTTTATCTAGATAGTTACCTTTCAACATTAAATTTCGAATGAAGAATAATTATCGTTAATTAAATCCTAATATTGTCCATGGCAACCAGTCCACTACTTCTTTAGGTTTATCCTCTTTTATTTGATCTTTTTGAGTTTTGGATAGCATTACCGGATCTTTCTGTTGTTTTTCGACATTTGCAATGATCTTTGGCCCTGTCAATTGTTTTCCTGAAGAAATTTCGGTGGTTTTCACATGTGTTTCGGAATTGCTTTTTGAATCATGAGTCGATGTCGTTGGCTTTGTTCCAAATTCACCTGTAGCGCCAAATGTCATTTCTTCAGCTACTAGTTTTAATTGCTTTTTTACAATTCTTCTCTTCTTGGAATTAATATTTTCAGAATTATTGTTGCTGTCTGAAGAATTAAGATGATTCAATTTATGATCAATATCAGTTTTCATTTTATTCATGACAGAATTCACAACTGAATTGACCAACAAGTTCTTGATTTCGTTCACATGATTCTTATTTAAATCGAATCCTTGAGCTAAGTTCTTTGGATAATTTGTTGCATTTGTAATATTTTCATTCCATATTCCACTGCTTTCTAGTTTCATTGTTTCGTTTGAAATTTGAATAGATTCCTTTGTTATTGGTTTCGTAATATGAGTCTGAGTCACTGGATTGACTTCAGTGCCAGGTTCTTTGATTGAGTGTGACTGGGTAGAATTCCACAATATGCTGCTAAACTTATCTTTGACGGTGGTGGCTAATTCATCATCTGCTGAAGTCATGGTTGTAACAGCAATCTTGTTCTGAAGAAAATTGTTCATTCCTGCCTTCAAGTTGTTACTTATCCTGTCCATGTCGTCATCGTCAATCATAACGCTATTTTCATTCACTCCTGCAAGCGCCGCGTTAATTAAAGTCTTTTCTAATTCACTTAAAGATGAATTCTTAACTAAAGACCAGTACTTACTTTTAATTTCTTCAAGTTTAGAGAACTTTGTAGCCTTAGTAGTTTCTCCAGAGCTACTGATTGAAGGAGAAGTAAGTTCTTGTGAATTTGTTGTGTCTTCGGAACTTTCTTCCTTCATAACCACATCGAAAACTTCACCTTCGCCAATTATAAAATTTTCCACAAAATCTGGGGAAACAAATTCATTTATTTGCTCCTTAGCATTGGCGGAAAGTGAATTATTCAACGTATCAACAGTATCATTTTCATACCATGTTCTTTCCATTGATGAGTTGCTCGCCATTTTATGAGTAGTTGAATCTATAGTTCGTCGTGTAGAAGATGCTGCAGCATAATTTTGAACTAAAATATTCTCTTTGTTCTCTTCTGTTTCTCTTTCAGCTGAGTTCAAATTTGTAGTGTGACTTACATTGCCATCCTTCAATTTTAAAACAGTATTCCTTTCTTTAATATTTTCTGTTTCTGCTTTTGTTTCTTTAGTAATTTCTTTGGATGATTTCCTTTCTGATGCAGATTTATTTTTGCTTTTCAGAAATCTTTCTTCAGATGAATGTACTATAGGATATTCCAAATCCTGCCCCAACATCAAAGAAACATATGAATAACTTTTTTCTACTTTTACATGATTCATCTTTGAGTTGTTATATTTTGATTCCATGCTCTTGGTTACTGGTTGCGGAGTTACTAATGTTGTAGAATTACTTCTTTGAATTCCAGGTGTTGTTACTGATTGAGCATTCATTTTGCCTTTCTCTGAAGCTGCCATTTTTGAAGTCAACTCGAGTTCTGATGCTGGTGAACTAGAAATATTTTTATCCTTTCTAAAAGTTGACTTTTTTGTTGATTTTAGCGATATCTCTTCTCTGTCTTCCTTTTCGATTGCTGGAGTTGAAATATATTTCTTTTCCGATTCCAGAGTAGATGTTGCCAATGATGAACTATCCAGATTCTTTGTTGCAGTGGGTGGTAAAGTACTTGAAACTTGGGATTTAATAAATTCTGCGTAGGTTCTGGGAAGCAGTTTGTTCACAAACAATATGCGGTCATCCAATATAGGCTTTATGACTTTCATTTTTCTTAGGTATTGAACAATAAGCAAAATTTCTAATTGACCTGAAGGGGCAGAAAAAAAGATATACTTTACACAAAAAAATGAAATTTACGAGTATATATGTTAATAAAAATGTGAAATTTTATTTATATTAAGATGATACTTATGTATCAAATTGATTGTAAAGGGTGTCCCAAAATTAACGCAAGATTTGAAATTGCAACCATTCGTGCAGTAAAGTGTTGGCAACCGTATTAAAAAATTCATTTGGCAGCTGATAGTTTAGGGGTAGTAAAAATGGAGCATTGCGCGATAGAACGACTTGTTAACGCAAGATCTGAATTAAATAAACACAATTTTTTTCTTTAAATTGTTATATTTTTATTGAATTTTAAAGTACATAAGATAGGGTTATGCACAGAATAACACATAAGGCAAATGGTTTCCACGGCTTTGCTAGCAATATACGCAATATTTTGTCGAAATTTTCCATAACCATTTTGCATGCATGTGGCTGAATTTCGTTGGTACAACGTTGAATTTCCTCCTTCAATACATGCGTGTTTGTTGGCTTGTTGGCGTAGGCATTTAACCTCAAATTACCCTATAAAAAGAAATCCAATGGTGTTAAATCCCACGATCTATGGCCACCAGACATTCATTATTTTAAAAATATTTTTCAGCAATGAATGCACGTTGTTCGATTATGCAACGCTCCATTTTTACTAAGCCTAAACTAACTGTCAAATATTTTTAATAGTGTTGCCAACACTTTACTGCAAGAATGGTGGCAAACTCAAATCTTGTGTTAATTTTCGGGCACCCTTTACAAACCGCGTGTTTTATATTTATTCCTTTTCGTAGAGTTTCATTTCCCTGAATTAACCTTCAAATAACCTATTTATAAAGGAATCAATGCATTTGATATACCTTTATAAATATTTTATTCGAAGGAATTGATGTCCTTCGCTTGATGGCTCCTGAATTTGTCGTATTCTTACTTGCCTTATTTGCACAAATTGCTCAACGAAATTGTTCCTATATTTACACGATATTCAATCAAAATATCTAGTAACATCATGGAGATATTATACAATATCTTATGTTTATAGGGTACTATTTAAAGAGTCTCTATCTAGACTTTTGCGAATGTTTCCTTTTCGTTTCAGAATTTTTAGTCTACAATATGTGCTATACTCAAATTAATATTTGCAAGAAAATTCGATTCTTTCTCTTTTGCTTGTGATTAATTTCATATATTTTAAAAATCATTAAGGGAAATTGCTAAATTATGTACGAACCTATATCTTCAGGATCTGCTCCTTGGAACTTCGGATAACCGTCACCGCCTTCTGAAATGAATTCAGGCATAGCCACGTGGTATGTTTTCTGAGGATCAACTTCTTTATAATTATAGACGCAAATATCACATCGCACCAATAATTTCTTAACTCGATTTCCTGGTGAATCCGATATGTCATACAAAACTCGGAGTCCTAGGAAAAACGGAAACTGTGCAAAATGAATCTGTGCAATGTAAACATATACATCATAAACATAACGTTTATAGTAGATGCTTAAAAAATTTCATACAGAACAAATAATGATCATTTAAAAAATTTCTTGTTAAAGAAAACTGCCTGAACAATGATATGTGTTAAGGTGTACGTACACACTTGAAGATTTTTTTTTAAATTTTAACTTTAAAAATCCAGTTTTTTCACAGCAGGTTATTAATATATGTTTAAACTCATTTCAGTGAGAAAAAACCATATTACACTCATTATTAATTAATTAAATAATATTTAATGAGCTAATTAGCCTATTTTTTGGAACATGATATCTTAAATTCTAATTTGTACAGACACACAATTCTAGTTTGAAATGATGCCTAACATTAGTCTTCATGTTGTTTGCCTCAAACAAGTTATAAAAATGGATAGTTTTTTTTAAACAATTTTTTCATCAACGATGAATAGGAAAAGCGAGATTTTTCCTGTCATTTTAACTTTTAAACAGCTATTAAAAATTTATTTCTATAAATATAACTTTGATTGAGGCACAAAACATCCGCTATTTCATACAAATTATTTTGATATATAAATAACTGTATTTGGTTCATTTCTTGTTGAGTTATGATTGTTCGAATGAAGCAACATAGTGGAAAAATATCATTCATAAAATGAGTTTTAAAAACACCGTAACTAGAGTTTTTAATGAAAGCACCTCAAGAAAAATAATTATAACTCCAGAAATATTTCGAATATTGACAACATCTTGGTATCGTTTGAAAGCTAAAGGATCAGAGAACATTATTAAGCAATAAAAAAATATTCGATATTTTGAACGATTTTCGAAGTTTCAAGTGTGTATATACACCTTAAAGAATTGTCTGAAAAAATGATTTTTTTTTTTGCAGGAAAATTGTATAGTTTTAAAATCTTTCGACTTAATGCTAGCACAAATTTATTTTTCGCTCATGATCATTTTTCTTGAGGGGAAGGGGGGGGGAGGAAGGAACCAACTTTCATTCCTAAGTATAATATCGTGGCGTTATTATAGCCAGCTACGAAATTTCTGTTTGTTTACTTTAAGTAAGTACTAAGAATTCCCCCTCACACACTCCCTATTTTTTTTTTTTTTTTTTTTTTTTTAGTTTACTTTAAGTGAAATTTAGGGGACAGAATAGTACGTTGGTATTAGGTTGAAAAGATTTTTTTTATCACTTCATTTTATTTTATAGTCATGCTATAAAGAGTGGTTATAATTAAAGTTCTACTTTGAAATGGTCATAAAGAGGGGTGGGAAGATGTTATCAAACTTGGTAATAGTTTAAAGGAGGTCATGGGAATTTCATTTACGCACACACACACACACACACACACACACACAAAAAAAAAAAAAGGTTTAAAAACTCACCATTAGGACAGAGAAATGGCGCTGTATGCAATATTGTTAAGCAAAATAGGATTGAAGACATTGGTTTAAAATGTGTTTAATCGATTCTTAAACATATTACAAAGAATGTTCAGTGTGTGTTAGCTCAAAAACACTGTTTATGGTGATAATCAAAACAATTTGACGGAACTGAAAGATGCGATACAACTACATGCGCGTAACATTCTTCCTGATATGCTAAGAGCTATTGTTGAGAATGCAGTAATGCAATTTAATTTGCTTTCAGAAAATGGTGGTCGCCCCATTGAACATGCTTTGTAACACGTTTTAGAAACGATTAAATACATTTTAAACAGATATCTTCATGTCCTAGTTTGCTTAACAATATTGCATACAGCGCCAGTCCCTCCCTGGTGGTGAGTTTTTGAACTTTTATTCTTGGTGGAAAAGAAATTCCCTCGATCTTCTTTAAATTATTGCCAAGTTTGATAATATTTGGTCCAATAGTTTTCCTTTTATGACATTTCAAAGTGGAACTTTAATTACAACCACCCTGCGCTTCGATTATAATTAGTGGTAATTTGAGTCAGCAAGCCACGAGTAATTACAACACCTACATTAACTGGGTAATTCAAACAATTATACTCGGCCAGAATTTTTAAAAAAATTGCAAAAATCAGAATTTCCACTACACATTTCAACCTAGTTTGCAACATTTACAATTCAAGATAACAGTTTTTATTTAAGATTACTTTATCAAATAACAGCTTTATGTACTTAAATAAAGTAGATGGATGAATCGTTAATCTATACTTATAATAAAGCTGAATGTGTGTGTGTGTGCGGGCACTCTACAGGTCAGACCGTTTGACCTACAGCTACCAAATTTGGCACATGTATAACTTTTAGGTCGGGAATGTGCACTTCGGAGTGAGTTTTTTAAATTTCAAATTAAAATTGTAATTAAAGATTAAGCAAAATTTTAGTGTTCTACCGCTATAACTTCCGAAAATATTATCGAATAAACATAATTTTTACATCAAGTTAAAGTTTAAAAAATTATCTTTCTAATGATATCAACCTTATAATTTAAGTTTCTATTTTTAATGAATATTTTTTTAAAAAAAATATTTTAACTTCATTTTTTAACCATTTATTTCGCACAAAATAAATTTAAAATTCAGCCTGTGCTTGCACATTACAGATTAATGGGAAAAAATTAACTTTTATCAACCTGTTGCCATCACATTGACAAAAGCTTAAATTTAAAAAAAATATGTTAACTATTATTGTAAATTAAGCATACAAAAGGGTGATTTTCAGCACATGTCTTAATGTAATGAAATACGCATAAAATATATTTTCTAAAAAGCAAATGCAAGAAAAAGTTTGCTATGATCTTTAGGAATATCTACAATCTGTATAATTATTTAAATAAATCATGTTTATTCAGTTTCAGAAAAAATGATTTAATAATAAGCACTCTAATCAGGGTCTAACAGCTAATTTGTGAATTTTAGTACTAGACATACATCTGTTCACAACATTATCTAAATGAGTTTCAATAATTGTATTTTATGTAACCTGAATCAATAAAGGCTCTGATAAATTATAAATTTTAAATTTTTATATAGACTTTCACATGCTCTGGGAATCACATTCAACAAAATATTTCTGAAACTTTAATATTTTAAATAAAAAAAAAGCTACACTTCTTTCAACTAAATCAATCACTACAATGACTGATTTATGAAAATTTGAATATCACTATTCTATGAAAACGAACGATTTTAGAATATTTCATCGACCGTCTCAAAGAAGATCTGCCAATCTCAAAATGGATTGGGGGATTTACTAGAAATGGTGGACCAGGTTTTCACAAGACTGATTGTTATAAGGATTATGAAAATTTTGGTAGATCTAAAATTGTAATATTCAAAATTTAGTGACTCGGTTCGATTTGATCGAAGAAAATAGAAACGAGCATTTATTTATTTAAAATTTGGAGTGTCAAGAATATTTCGCAGAATATGATTCCTTAGGACTGTATAAAATTTAGACTCCATACATTTTTGAAGTATATTTATAAACCGAAGCAAAATAGTTTATTTTTATTCACGTCATTTAAATTCTTTTGGAAATAAAACTTAAAACTGAGTTTTACGGTTAATCTGTGAAATTTTTGTTATATAATTCTTTGAGATGTTATAAATTATGAAAAATATTCTGCAATGCATATTAGACTTCAAAGCCAAACGGCTCTGCTTTCACTTCTCATATTTTTTTTTTATAAAAAAAAAAGACATTCTTGTGAGTATTAATACTGGCAAACAGGCTGGTCGCCAAAGTTGATTAGTTATTTAATAATGGTACTACAATCGTCAAATATATTATATGAAATAGAATATGCACTCTATGAATGATCATTTCTGAATTTTGTATAAAGGTAAAAAAAAAAAAAAAAAGATAAAAGAATTACTTCCTTTCTTTTATTCATCGAATTTTTATGTTATGATTTACATAAATATCTTAAAATGGTGATTTCTGCAACGAAACAAGAAAGTACATCCCTTCCTTTTTAATTTATTTGAAAATGAGGTTCCTTGTATCTTCTGAGGTAGTGATGTTATTCAAGGAGCGCCTACCCCTGAACAGTCGGTAGATGGAGGGCCTAGCTTTCAGTAGTCTGCCGTGACCCTTTTAGGTGAGCTTGAAAGATGAAGTAGCTCTTAGTGTAAGAGAGTCTCTTGATGTGAAGGAAGATTATCTTTCTTGGGTCTTCTTGTCTGTAGAACAGGTGGAAAGAGCGTGATACAGTCTAGTTTCCTGACTGGTTATCAGGAAGGGAAGGGGTAAGGGGATATACAGCTTCGAAGAAGTTAAGTTTTGCATGACAGAGTGATCTGTTATCTCTTTTGACCGTCCATAAGAATATATTCTGGTCTATTGTCATTAACATTCAATGAACCTATTTGCATACAAATTAATATAATTGAAAAAGACAGGAGGATGAAATTATCTGCCTGTTGATTAGGGAGCAGATAGATTTGTCGTTGTTCTAACCCTATTAAGTGTAAAATTTCAAGTCAAATCCGTGAATCAAAACTATAATAAAGGAGAATTATTCATCCACTGTTGGTCAAACCCACTAAGAAATCCCAGTAGGATCTCCTAGGGGATTAGGATCTACCTGCTAGGAGATCCTTATACAGTTGAATTAGCCCAATATATGAGGGATTCTGGAGGACTCTCAAAGACAGTTAGCCAGCATTTGCGTTTTCCTTTTTGAAAAAAAAAAAAATCAGAAAGCCTACTGCAGCCACCTCGAGGGAAGAAATTCGTTGCTAAAGCATAATGACGATTTGCCAATTTTTGAATAATATTGGTTAAGAGCAATAACAGAGGATAGAACCTATAACCGTCTTCCTGTGATTCATATTCCTGCGCTATACTCAATGGTGTAGTAATAAGAAATATAGTATTTGAAGACAAAACCTTAATGCATTTATGTCACTTTTTAAAGGAAATTATGTAGAAAAAGCATAAAACATCATGTCTTGGATGGTGCTTCAACTGTTACGCAGCTTAATCTCTAGCTGATGATAACTAGAGACGAAAAATCATACTGTAGCCCTGATACACTTTTTTTTCTATGTCATTGACCATAATATACCTTAATTCATAAACTACTGGTGAGCCTCAGAGGAATTATAAAAACAAAAGATTTTCAGCCATGCACTGCAAACCTTATTAGTGATGAAAAAATACTTAATGTTAAAGCAATTGTACCATCCTGTATATAGAGAATAAAAAATATAATGTGCTTTAATTTATAAGGTTACTGATGAGCGTATGAGGAGCTATCAACATAAAAGTTTTTCTACGGGATATTGCAAATCTTACAAGTTATAGCCAAATGGCTTGATGATAGAGCAATTGTTGCATCCCTTGTACAAAGGAAAAAATATTATTCGAACATGTTTTTGTTTCCGGTAAGAAAAAAAATTTAAAAAACAAAATATATTTCATGCATAAATAAAATTACCTTTAAGCTATGAGATCATCTTATACCAGTTGCCTTTATCAAGAACTCTTTCGTTAGGTACACGAATCCTCCTAAAGTAGTTATTAAAAATTAATTGAAACTACATACCTGATATCTGAAGGAATGAACCTGGAGCTGTTACTCCTGTAGAGTCGTATTTTTCAACGGAATGCTCCATCATTTTAACCAGTTGTTCTCCCTTCATAGATACTATCTTCATGAAATCGCCAACGAACAACGAATGCACCAAGTCCTTTATTGTGATATTTCCTACAAAAGTTTTATTAAAAAAGGCTTTATAAAAAAATTAAATATTTATACTTCATTATGGCTGATTATCAATATGATTGCTAAAAAGGGACCTGTCCTGAATAAATGAGAAAAAGTGTATGGATCTATGGCTCATATATGCATCCACCAAAGTGGATTACATTTTCGAAGCATTTATCACAAAAATCAGTATGAACATTTTCCCTTTTAAGTTTTCTTATAGGAGGGTCGTCCAGAAAGTAAGTTTCCCATGGCTATAAAAAAGAAAAATAACACACTTACCTGGAAAGATTTATTGCAAAAGGGGCAACAATATTTCATTTACTTCTTATCATTATAACAACCTGAATTATAAAGCTTTTAGATGCCATGATATAAGTTTTTTGTAGTCAGTATCATGACAATCTGACGACTGGGAAGTGACATGCCCAAGTTGTCTACAAATCTCTTTCTGTATGAAAGTGATGATAAAGCAGGAATTTCTTCAAGAACCAAAACATGTGGAAGTCACTGAAAGCAAGATCGGGATTACTGGGTCTAAAAGTTCCCAGAGAAATTTCTGCAATTGATTTTTTGTTGCAATTTCCGCATTCGGGCGAGTGTTGCTTGATCAATGAAACATTTGATTTGTGCATTCAACGCCTCTTGCTTTGAATGACTCGTCGCAACCTTTTTAGAGTTGCGTAATGAGACTCATCATTTAGGACCTAACCTCGAAATCGGTGAGGAGCCGACATCTTCGAGCACTACACCGAAGTTAATGCAAGCAATAGAAAACTCATAACTGCCACCTATTATAGCCACATCTACAATCTATCTAGCGTGTGCCTTTGTGTTTCCTGCATTTTATAGCGCTATCTTTTGGAGATGTGAGAAACTTACGTTCTGAATGACCCTCATACTTTGTCAGTGTGTGTGTATGGGGGGGGGGGTCTTGGTTTTGTTTTTGGTTAACTTCATAACTAATCAAGAAAATCCTTAATTTCTGGCCTTTCCTTCGTAGTAATTGATGCAATAATTAATGCCCTCTGCACATGCCTGTGGAACTGTTGCTACTTATATAAAGAACTCAAAGATTATGTTCGCTCCATATTCCTCCTTTTAGAACGTGTTGCCGACCATATCATGCTCTATATTTTAAGATTTTAGTTCTGATTAAATTTTAATTATGTTGAATAAATTCGTGTGTGGTTAGCTTGTTATTTTTATTGATTTCACTGGCATTGGTTGGAATTAGTGACGACATTTATCAATAGCTTTCAGCCTTTTTATCAATGAGACTCAAAATTTAATCCTTAGTTTAGCTAGTAAGTCCACAAATCAAATTTCATTCATCTTACTCATCGCATTTTTATGTTCACATATGCTCGGACAAATACAGACATTATTTCAAAAGTGTTCCTTTTTTTCCTTCCCTTTCAAACATATAAATTTATAAAAATTTCATTATCAGATGTTTTAACGATGGCAATACTTTGCATGAAAAAATACCAGATGGTGCTTGAGTTTCCACGTTATTCTGAGGCATGGGGTGAAAGATGCGCCATCTTAAGAAGAAAATTTGTGTAATTTATGGTAATAAGCATAAAAGGTGATCCATAAAATCCTTTTAAGCTTTTTAAATTCAGAACAGCGTCTCGTATAATCAGAGAAGTGACACTTAACTATAGTAAAGAGAGTATGCTGAATATATTAAGGTTACAGCACCGGTATCGGCGAAATAAGGAAGTTACAAAAGTAATTCAAAAAGTCTAAGTTAAAAAAACGTATGCAATACCAAAATGAAGATGCGAGAAAAAGTTTCACGGAATTATCTGTAAAATTGGCGGAGATATTTGCGATTAAAATTATGAAACTTCCGTGGCTTGCAAAAGGGTTTGTCTTAAAAATTGAAAAATGCATCTTTAGATTCCTTACCACCACCACCTGAATGCCTATTTTAGAATCTTTTAATTATTTCTGTTTACTTTCTTCGTTGTTTAAATTTTAGTTCGCCGTTCCTTAACTCAGAAAAAACTATATAAATAATACCATGCAACTCATTTTTCAATTTTAAAACAAATTTACAGAAGGTTCATAATTTTAATCACAAATATTTCCGATAATTTTGCAGATAACTTTGTGAAGAGTTTTCCTGTGTTTTTAATATAGTATAGCGTAATTAGACATTGGGCTTTTTCATCAATTTCTCTAATTTATTAAAAGTTTTTTTGCAATTTGTATTTTGCAGCTAGAGACGCTGTATCCTGTCTCAATAAATTTAGCATAGTCACTTTACTATATATACACATTACTTAACGTGGCTTATACAATCTTACATTTTGAATTTAAAGGCTGTAAGAAGACTTCGCCGATCATTTTGTAGCCAAGATAAAGCAGATCGCAACGAACTCAGTAAACTGGGTGTATTTTAGCTTCTTGGTTCCAAGTTTGGCGAGTTGGCGTCATTAAATTTCTATACTTTTTTAGTCAGCTGCTGTCAATTCAACAAGAACAATTGACGATCGCAAAAACTAAAAAATCTTGCAGTAAAAATGTAGAAACTGTGAAATTCGTTGAAGAACCGTATGTTTATACAAATGTGATCGAATTAGAAAATAACAATAAAAAGGATAATAACAAATATGGTCAAGTGAATATAAGTGATCCAGGTTTATGGCCAAGTATTGTAAAGGATAATATTAGAATGTTTTGTGTTAACACTGGACCTGTATAACACAAAGGATTTTTGTTAAAAATGCTGAGTGTAAATCATTTTCTACAATGCTCTATTTAAAAAAAATCCAAATGGTTATACCCAGCTTTGCAGCTTAATTTATTCAAAAATGCCATTCGATACTTTGTTTTTGCTGTACAAATTTGCACTATTTTTCCAAAGAAGAGGAAATGAACAATCTACACAATTTATAGGTGGCTGCAATAACTGGAGAAAGCTATCATCTGTAATGCAAAATCATTAGCGTTCTATCTGTCACATTAATTTGTTTATTGCTTCGAAAGACTCACTAAAATATTAAATTTATGTTCGACTATTGCTAAAACAAATCAAATTACTATAAATAAGAAAATGGAATGGCTTTGATTACTATTTCAAAGAAATGTAAATGAGTTTATTTTTTGCATGTAATAAACAGTTTGAATAAACTATAATATTCTAGAAAAATTTATTGATGCAAATAACGATAATACAGCAGTATCGGAAACGAAAAGTGCATTCAATTCACTGTAAGAGATGCCATTTATTTTATGTTTAACTATATGGTTTGTAATATTCTCCAAAATTAACACTATCAATAAACTATTTCAAGCAAAAAAAAAAAAACTGTTCTTGATTGCATTTAATGTAATTTAGTCAATAAAATTAAAACTGAAATCGAAAATTTAACACAGTTTTAGACGGAGCAAAAGAGACATCACGTAATTTGAATATTTCAAAACATTTTCTGGAAAAAGAAATTCGAAAAAGAAAAAGATTGTATTCCAAAATAGTAGTATATGAAGTTTTTTAATTTCCCCGTAGGAGAATTAAAATGTTTTTCTTTTATGCTGCTATTGTACAGATAGAAGATAGATTTAAAAGTACTTCAAATTAATCACTGATAAAAAAAACTTTAAAAAATGTGAATTAGAAAAAATGTTCCAAAAATTTTATAAAGTTTTATAACAAAGATGTAAATGAAAACCTGATCCAGGAAATTAGTATGCTATAGAACTTGATTTGGAGTTAAAGGAATACAAATAATGCACAAGACATACTGCAATACATTTAAATAATAATTATAATGAATTATTATTTAAATAATTCATAAATACATTAGCTGTGAAATAATTTATAAATACATTAACTGTGTTAAAGCTTATATTTACGTTGCTGGTTACTATAGCAAGCGCTATGCGCTCTTTCTGAAAATTAAAATTGCTTAAGAATTATCTTCGGTCAAACACGTGTACAGAACGCTTAAATGCCCTTGCTATATTGAGCATCAAAAAAGAAACTGAAAAAAAAATGTACTTTTTTTGAAGAAATTAATAACAAAAACAAAATCACCCAATAAATAAACATGCAATAGTAATATATATTCGTGTATTTTTTTTTTTACTTTATAAAAAAAAAATTAGGATCTAAATGGTTTCTTGCACCCTGACCCCTTTATAGAGAAGACCGGCTCTGTACACTACGTATGCGAGAAACTTTAACAAAGCAATAATTAAAGATGAAGTTTCTGAATGCAGAATGAAAATAATATTCCTTACCAGCTGGTAACGGATAACGGATAGATCCTGCATTGAAAACAACAGCATCCACGTGGCCCCACTTCTCGGGAATTTTAGATGACTTCTTTGTGTGCTTGCTGTCCTCGTAGACTTGCAGAATTGCATCGGTTACCAGGTTCCCCAGGCTGCATTCCTTTATTCTGCACTGGCGGGACTCGAACTCGAGTTCAGCCCGGGCGAGTACTTCTGTGTCATCTGGCAATCTGACATTTCTGGTGACTTCTTCCAAAATGGATTGAGCATTTTTCAAATAATTTAGCGTTTCAACATCTGAAAAATATTATATAAAACATTTCTAATTAAAAAAATATTATTATTATTATTATTAATGTGATATAATAGTAACCAGAATAAATTAAGTGATGCAATTTCGAAAAAAAAAATATTTTTGAAGTTTGTTTGAAAATTAATGCTTTTAATAAGTACAGCCAATGCTTAACTAAATTGCTTTTTAAGGACGTCTGAAATGATTGCATCATATAAACCAGAGGGAGGGGTTTCCTCAAAATTTTCTCGCATATTCTTGAATGGAATTGCGATACAACTGTTACGAAATATTAATCTTTGAAGTGAATTTAGCATTTTTACTGAATCTATCTTTTCATCTTTGGCGAGTTTTTTTGAAGTTTAATCCCTAGGATGTGGTATCCGAATTGTTTCAGACACGTTTTTCTCAACCATTGTAAACAAAAATTGCACACAAACTACAACTGTACTCACAAAATCTCATATAAAATTTGGTATATTTAAGATATCCGAGCACGTTCGGAGCACTTTTTTTTTAGAAAAGCATGGTGTAGTCATACTTTAACCATATTTCTGGGTTTAATATTATTAAAGATTAGTAATAGATTGTCAATATTTGAAACAGACATTAATAATTTTTAAAACTTGGCATTTAATAGCATAAATTTAAACAAATTCTTAAAACATTTCAAATTGGCTTCACTAAAAACCATTACTCTCATCCGAACAAAACTTATACTAAAATAAACTACATAGTTTTCTCTAGGGAATGATCAACAAGAGTATGGTTATAATAATAAATAAAAATTTTAGAACCAGTCGAAGATTTATCATGAAATTTTTAGTAAATTTATGACATTATTCAAATAGTAGGCTGTAAATTTAAAAAAAAATATATTCACTCAATCTAAATTCTTTTATTTCATTCCCTAGAAAATAGTATAAAGACAAAAGTAGTATGGTAATTATATTTTGAGTTATTTGATTTGAAGTAAGCAAAAAATAAGTAAAAATCAATTTTGAGAAAAATGCATTTAAAATATACAGTAAAGTCTTTTAATAATAAATTATGCGTGTACATACTTAAAATTCATCACATTTATAGGTTATATCTTCTTCCTCCTTAGATTTTAATAATTTTCCTTTTTTAATCATTATATTTTTTTCTGGCAATTTTTGCATTGGGCAGCGAGTGTCGCCTAGATTCATTTATTCCATCTTTGTCGAGTTCAGCAAATACTCTAACTATATTTGCACTAGGATACACTGCAATAACCTTAAGGATATTCAGTAATCCTATAAAACCTCTGTTAAAATGTTTTATAGACATAAATGCCCCTAATCTGAGAGTTCGGAACTCAACAAAGACAGCTTTAGGTACAAATTTCAACAAAACACCGTTGAAACTCTCATTGGCATTTTGCGTTTTTCCGTTTCCGTCCATATTTAAAACTAAATTTGTGTTTATACAAATTTTTAACATGTTTTAGGACTTTTAACCCTTTAAAGAGACATTTTTTTCTAGTCATATTATGTTAAAATATTTTTAGGCTTGAAATTAGAATGAGAAAAGGGATTCATTTAACTCATTAGATAAATTTAATTTGATTAATTAATTCATTTGGTTCATTAATAATTAAGTAAGAAATCAAGACACGTCATTTTGTCTGAGATAAAGAACTGAAGCATCTAAGTTTCTGACTTACTAAAAAAATTTGTCAGAACTTATGCCAACCTACATAATTTCATACAAAAATTGATAAATTTCATACAAAGATTGATAAATTTGGTGGGAAGCATACTTCCCACGGCCCTAGAAAGGCTTAAATCGGTGCTTCCGGTTATTTAAATGTCCACTTCCGGTTTACCGATCATTACGAAAATATTAATATCTTGACTTCTAATCAACATTAAGACAAAAGTAAACCTGTTTTTGGATAACTCAAAGATTGGTCTATTCAATATAAGAATTTTTTTTTAAAGTGCCATTTTTAGCGAAAATCGACCTTTTCAACCCCAACAACCTTAAGTCAGTGCGTTTTTGAATTATCGTATTTGCATGTTTCTGAAAGTACAGACCGACAGACAATCAATCCGTCGTTGGATTTGGTTCAAAATTTGATCCCCGCGATATACGTTAAATATGCGTACCGAATTTTATCAATCTTGCTCTCTTCGTTTTGAACTTATCATGCTAACTTATATTCGAACAGCAGGACAGACAGACAGTCTTCCTTAGAATAGTTCTCCTTTTCTTCAAACTTTATCAGAAATCTACAAATTTGGTTTATATATTATATACTAAATTTCATTTATCTAGCACAAAAAGTTCGTGAGTTATCTTTGTCACAGACAGACAGACATTTTCCAAAAATGCCTTTCGAGCTCGTTAAGATCTAAAACGTGGAGATTCGCTAAAATTTCGAGTTTGAATTTTTTCCCGATTAGAATACTTTCTCTATTCTACGTATATTAAAAAGTAAACATACTAATGATATTAAACTGTAGTTTAGAGCTTATACCCAGGCTATTAGTAAATACTTTCCAAATGAAAATGAATAAGAACTGTTTGATTAGTTTATAGGAAAAAAGTAGGATAAATATTTTGCCTGTTAGATTAGATATATGCGAATTTTAATATTAAATGCTTTACAGTGCATTAATCTTTATTAATTTATTAATGTAGTTAAGAAGTTTAAAAAGGCTAATAATTTAACCCAAGAAAGCTGGCCTTGCCTTAAGAATATAAGATCTGCAATATCTCCAGCTTCTCTATATATTGTTACGAAATTTCCGGGGTTCGTTTGGATAGTGGAAGTTATATGGTGTGGAGGACGCTCAATCAGCAGGCGGCAGTAGAAAAAGAAACAACGACGTTTTTTTACACGAAGACACATAGGACAGCACAAAAACGACAACTATATACAGCATAGAAGACGATTATCTTCAGCCGAGACGTGCAGCATACAACAGCATACACAGCAGCTTACAACAAGACTCTACTGCAGACAGTAGCGCACAGCTTAGTTCAGCACTAGCTTGACTCAGTCGCTGCACTGCTAATCCCTGGAAGACCAGTTCTTCACCGTCGATTCCGACTACTCTTCTCCGTCGCTTCCGACTACGACTACTCAATTCACGACGACTCCCCGGCAGCTGCAACTCCTTTTATAGGTCTCAGGAAGAGGGACTAGAAGCCTCTCAACCAATCAGGAACGTTCGAGGCATATCTCGGTTCCTACTGGACGGCTCGGGAAAATTCTCGATGTTTCTGGTGTAATCTATTTTGGCGCCAAAGTCGCCAAATGGTCGCCAAGTTTGTCGCCAAGCTCTGGGACCTCCTATGGAACCAACTATGCTGGGTAGCCGCATCACAGATTCGTAACAATATAAAAGGCTAATGCACGTGATGCAGAAATTGCTCTTACTACTTATTGCTGAATAGCAATAGTTAAATGTAAACAAATCCCTATATGAATATTTCACAACTACATTTAATTCAGGGCTTTGCTAATTACTGAGCTGCAAAGTAGTATTAGCAATGGTTTGAAGAAGGCTGGCATTTCATTCAACCAGAGGAAACAATATGTTTTCTTCATTACACTTTAATATTTAACATAAATATATAACACTATTCAATAATTGCGTTTGTAAAACGTTTGTATGTACTTATTAAGTGTGCTAAAAATTCGACTTTTCAGAAGGTTTCAAAAACACACTATACAATTTTTACACTCATTCTAAATTTTCAATAATATTTCTGAAAAAAAAAGAAAAAAAGAGTAACACTAGATTTGTCATTAAAAAGTACCTTGTGGTATCGAACTGTCCAAAAGCACGGGATTTCCTTCCTCTTGGACGACCCTTCCATGTTCGTCGAAGGACACTCGGATGACACCCACGTACTTGCCATGCTGTGGGATGTGGAGAACCAGAGTCCTGTTCTTCAACTCGGCTTCTGTTGCGTTGCTGTCCTCGTGATGGTGAACACTTGGATAATTTCTATGAATGTTGCTTTTTGTTCGAAATTCATCTTCATCTGTAGAATGAATTATTTTAGAACAAAAAAAGTCTATTGGAGATCTTAATCAAATTTAATTATGCATTAAACAAAATTAATTTCCTTTAACCCTAAAACTAATTTTTTTTTGTTGTTTCGTAAAATTATGTTTTTTTGGAGAAAATATTTAGAAGCGAATCACATATTGATTATTTATAAATATATTTCAATCTTAATAGAGATGCATAATCCACGATTTTTTGAATAACAAATAATTTTGCAATTGTTATTTTTAAATATTTGTTCCAAATATCTGTTATTTCAATCATATTATTAATAAAAAATTATTACTTAGTATTAAATATAAAATTTATTAATTGTAATTAAGACTTAATTCACTAATTTAAGTAACGCGTGATTGAATTAATTTATCTATTTCAGTTTACTTCTTAAATTTGATTTTTTTTTAAACTATTTATTTAATTTCTTTATTGGAGTAAACGATTTTCTGAAATATTTGAATTAAATATAAATGTCATTTCTTTAAATTGTTTACTTTAGTTCTTTATTCTACCAATAGATGGCTCCAACAGTAAACAGAATATATGCAAAGTCATGTCACAAGCAATTAAAAATGATTTGTATGGAATAGTGCATCATCAAGTGCGAATATCGGAAAGTGTGGAGCGGCGACTTCACACTTTCCAGTAAAGTCACCGCTCCAATAAATTCAAGTGATATGCAATTCAATAAAACGATAATTCCAATAACCGGTCCGTTCACTTTTCAACCCATTCACAGAATTTCTCCTTTTCTGTTTTGTTCAAGAGCTTCCATTGGACAGATCGTATCGACTGTTACTTTCTATCGTGATCCAAAACTTGTAATCGAAATATCACCAGTAAGATCGAATCAAGGATTTGAATCACACCCCTCTTTGAAAAGTATTGATCACTGGTATTTGTGACTTTATGATATTGGTTACGTAATAACCGCTCGTAAAATATTCGTCATCCCTAATCTTACCTACATATAAACAGGCGATTAAAAAAAAATCATAAATGCTCTTAGTTTAAAATGTTATTCGAAGCAATCTACTATATCACAGTAATCATTTTACAGTTTGTCTATTATTACTTATATTACGGACACGACATCATCATTATATGTCCTGGAATAAACTGGTGCAACTAGGCACTCCTCGCTCTTTATTAGCTGCGGTATTAACCGTGAAATGCTACTTGTTATTCTAAACATTATGTGATTTACATACATGTTTTGTGTGTGCGTGTGATGTCAAGACGCAAAAATAAATTACCAAAAAACAACCAAGAGTTTTTCATTGGATAAAAACCCACATAACTAGCTACATCCTACCCGAATACAATTGTGGAGAATTTTGTGCTTAGTAACATAGTAAAAAAAAACCGAATATATTTTTCGCATGTTGTTTTTTCCGATCGATAGAAACCAAAATATGACACAGAATTATAATTGTAGTCAAGAGATCACGTACTAAATGTCATTTATCCAAGTCCTGGCGTTTTTGAATGAAAAAAATACATATCGGCAAATGATCTAATCTTCGATGAAAATGATTCAAATTTCTTTCGGGTGTATAATTAAGATGTTAAATACGGATAATAAATTTCATTCATCTGTCTCGTTATGTTGATGACAAGATGGCAAAAGAAATAGGAAGACGGCGAAACAGGCCGGTCCACATTCAACATAATACCAAAAGTTTCTCTCTATGTGGCCAACTGGAACAGAGCGGATGCCCTTTTCTTCACTGGACAAGGCCCATTCCCGACATACCTACACAGATTCCATCTGGCCAACTCTCCATACTGTAGCTGTGGGGAGATAAGATCCCCAATCCACTATGCTACTGAATGCCTACTGACTCTCTCATGGCACATGAGGAAGCCAGAAACAAGTCCCGAGGAAAAATGGTACAGGAGAGTTGCATCGAATACCCTTTCACGCGGCAAGATCCACTCCATAGTAAATCATATTCATAAATACCAAGACATCTTCAAGACTACACAATAGCTGAGGCCAAAATGCCACTTGTCAAAATCAATTAAAATATTCATTCAAAAGTGCAGTTCTCACGAAGGAGATCAAAACACAGGACCCAGACAGACGCTACAGATTTCTGACTCTACAATGTTTGCTTATATGCTTATACATGTCATACAGATGTTTACTAAGTTATTTATAAATTTTTCCCTTTTCAATTAGTAATCTCATTTCTCTGTAAGTTCAACCCATAGTCCCCATTTGTTTAAGTATTCTTGTCCCCTCCATCCAGTTATTACATCACGAAAAAATTAAATACAGTCGTGTAGGATTTGACACCGATGGGATTCTCTCTGGAGAACCCTGGATGGTCTGTCGTCTCTTTCTATCAACAATTTTCTTTCTTTTTTTTCCTTCCATCTTGTGCTCATCAAACTGTTTAGATAACTCAGTGTTATAGGTACCGGGGCACAGGATGGCGTTGTGTTATGTTTCTTTATGTTTTGTAGCTCTGGTGTTCACTTGTGCTCGATTAGATATACAAATTTGGTGCAAGGACCGCATATCGAATTTCATATATCTGGTCCAAAGAACTTTTTAGTTATGGTAGTCATAAATAAAAATCTATTTTTCAGTCTCAAAGAGGTTAGAAACGTAGGGATCGTCAAAATATCGCATTTGAAATTTTTGACCATTACAATAATTTTTCTTTGTGTACTTCGTACATTAGAAATTATAAATAAGTTATATCTCTTTTGTCACTTTAATAAAATAATTTCAAGTTATTTTACTGGCAGTTAGTCATTAAGTCATAAGAAAAAGCAGTTTTTTTTGTTTTTTAAGTGAGACATATTTGTATAAAACCGAAAAATAACTTTTTACTTTTAGATGCAATGCTTAATGTGACTCACTATGTTAAAGGTCATTTAAAAACAACTATTTTTTTGTAATTTTTTTTGGTGTATTTTAATTAAATAGTACATAAAAATAATACACGACCACGATTCCATTATTATTTTCCCACTTTTGACATTTTTTATTTTTTTTCTTTCTTCCAAAATCAATTCCGGTATCTGAAGATTTATATAATTGGATAATCGTGTAATTGGATATACATATAAGCAGACTTCGAATAGTTGGGATTCTACCATACTTTGAAATCTGAAACTCGATATGCCGATTTGAGCGGAGTGACACGGAGTTCTTGAACTCAAGGCTCTTAACCTCCGGCCATAACAGGTGAATAGAGCAATGACATTTCGATTATTTCGATTTCGATTATGGCATTGAGATTATTTAGGAAGTAATAATCTCCGGCATATTTATATAATTGGACCTCAAATAGTTGTATAATCCCATAATTGGTCATCAGATAATTGGATATTCATATAAGTAGTCTTCGGATAATTGGGATTTTACTATAATTTGAATACTGATGCTTGATTGGCCGATTTGAGGGAATTGTCACGGAGTGCTTGAACTCAAGGTTCTTAACCTCCGAACTTAATAGGTGAATAGAGTAATGGTATGTCAATGCGATTACTAGGTAAGTAATCTGATACTCACCGTCATAGGGTTCTTCTAGCACGATGTCTGAATTCCCGCCGATAACGATGTCAACACCATTCACGTTTTTGGCAATTTCCAAATCGGTATAGTAATCGGAATGCCCCAGAGCGATGATTTTATTGATTCCGTGACTTTCTAAACGCTTTACTTCCTCTTTTATTGCTGGTATTTCAGGGGTGAATTTCACACTGACGGCTGAAATGAAAAATGAAATTTTAAAATATACTAAAAGAGTAAATTCAAACAGTCCTTAGTTACCTATAATTCAACTATCCAAAAGAAAATCAATTGACATAATTTCCTCACATTTTCATTTTGTACGTATTACTATAGTGCTATAGTCAATCACATCAATAAAATAATCATAAACTCCGAAAGATTAGCAAACTTAAATCGGGTAAAACATAGTTATACCAAATCATCTAATTGTGTCCTCGAAATTGAAAAACCAGTTCGCCAGCTTTAACCAATGCACCGATTTCGATAATTTTGTTATTACTTACGTATTTATCACATGCTGTTGACGAACTTTTAGCTTAACCGTGTGCCTTTGGCTTCAACAGCATATCATTGGCGAATTTACTCAATAAACCAGCATGAGAGTTTTGGCGATTTTTTTGTGGTGGTTAATCGTTGACTGCAAATAAACGTGACGTGTTTCGTGATTTTTAGCGATTAATGGCTGGCATGCATTTAACATACATGTATATTTTATTTTTGTATGAAAGCTTTACTTTTAGATACATCATGAATAGCCGAATTGCAGTCACCCAATTTTTTACTATTCATTTTAGGGGGGAAAAAACTCTAAAACATCACATTAATCTATATATTCTCTCTAAGAAAAACTTGAGAGTGTCAACCACTGCATCCAATTCGAGCATTTTTTTTCACATGAAAATCTAGATATATCTCTAGATATGTCATCAATTGTCAGTTGTCCTCCTTCTTTCTTTTTCATGTGGGAGGTAAGGTAAGATGATAAGGTCTAGCCTTTGAGACCGGAAGGCTCCAGATTCTAGATCCGATTACATCTACGAATCGCCATGTAAATTCGTAGGGTTTGATTCACGCTGCATCCGTCAGTGCCAAATGTTCTACCTTTGAGGTTTGGAGAGGTTGGTGCCAGTTCAGGTGTCACCCTCGTCATTTGATTGTGGTTCAACGATATTCATTCTAAAATAGTGCTCGTGCTAGCCCAAAATAACAATCTTGCGTCCTCATCCCAAAATATTGTTGCTTGTAAAAAATGGGACATTTTTATAACCAAACTAACACTCCTTTTTTCTAAGAAATCCGAAAAAATATCTCTTCAATATACATTCACAGCACATAGCATAACGTATAGAATGATACAAAGTTTTAATAACATGACGAGTTAAATCTCTATAATAATATGAAGTTTGAAAAAAAAAAGCATCAGATTGTCAAAGAAGACTAGTTCAGTCATGAAAAATACCATGATAGAATGAAATATGTGAGTTGTGAACTTACCTTTTCTTGAACTTTCTAAGGTTTCTGGGTGTATATATCCCACAATTCCAATTTTTTCACCATTAATATCAATAACTGCACTTTTATTGACTCTGCTGTACAAGAAGGATGTTTCGCGAGCCCACATGTTGGCGCAAAGAATGGGAAATTTCACCCCATAGAGGAAAGAGGAAAGTTCGAAAATGCCGCTGCTGAAATCATGATTTGACAGACTCTGCCAACAAAACATATTGAAAAAAAAGTTAAAATATTATTATCATTATTACTATTATTTATTATAAAGATACACAGGAGCTTTGCAAATTTGTTTTATATAAAAGCGGAAGAAATGCTTACTATTTGAATTTTTTCGTGTGTAATATGGAAAAAGTGCATAAAAAAAGTAAGAAATAAGAAATAATTCATAATGGTTGAAGTAATAATAATTAAGCAGTAAAATTTAGAAATGAAATGATGTTTATGGTATTCATACTTTCAAGAAACCACCGGGAATGATGTCTCTAAAACGTCCTCGTATACTCTCTAATAAATTTATCGTGCTAGTATCGTGACGTATAGCATTGGCGTGCTTACAATAATTACAAAATATTAACTTTTGGCGTGAATCTGGCATTTTTACGAAATCTATCGTGTCTTCTTTGGCGAGTTTTTTGGCAATTAATCCTTGAAATGCGTTAACAGTATTCGAAAATCGGATATGCGCTTTTGGCGAGTTTTTTAGCAATTAATCCTTGAAATGCATTAACAGTATTCGAAAATCGGATTTGCGCTTTTGGCGAGTTTTTTGGCAATTAATCCTTGAAATGCGTTAACAGTATTCGAAAATCGGATATGCGCTTTTGGCGAGTTTTTTGGCAATTAATCCTTGAAATGCATTAACAGTATTCGAAAATCGGATATGCGCTTTTGGCGAGTTTTTTGGCAATTAATCCTTGAAATGCGTTAACAGTATTCGAAAATCGGATTTGCGCTTTAGACGCGCTTGTCTCATCCGATTAGAAAAAAGATTTGACAAAAAAAATGCACTTGTAGTCATAAAATTCCATACAAAATTTGATACATTTAAGTCATTGAGATTTCGAATTATGGAATTTGCATTTTTCTAAAAGTATAGACCGTCTGACAATCAACCCGTAGTTGAATTCGGTTCAAAATTTCATAGGTATCCACACTATAGATTTTAAATCTGTGCACCGAATCTTATCTATCTAGCTATCTTCCTTTTGTAATTATCGTCTTAACTTATATTCAAACAAATGGACAGATGATCTTTCTCTGAATAGATTTTGCAAAAAATTTGCTAGAAATCTATAAATTTGGTTTAAAAATCGTCAAAATCCGTATAACTCAAAGGGTTTTTGAATTGTCTGTATCACAGACAGCTAGACAGACGGGCATTTCCTAAAAATGAGTTTATCGAATTCAGGAAGATCTAATGTGGAGATTCGTCAAAATCTCGAGTTCGAATTTTTTGCTATGACTATACTTTCTCTATACTACGCATATGAGAAAGTAAAAAGGTTTGTAAGCACTTGTGTGCCTTTTCTTTACAGGGCAAATCCTTTTGAATTAAAACAGCCAAATTTAACATAGATATACATTAGAAAATGAGGAAAGTTCTTTATTTAGAAAAGCCTTGACATCATTGACAAAACTTCTCCTTTGCTGAAACAATCATGAGCGTCCAATTATACGTGAATGACTTAATTTGAACTAAAGGCAATCAATATTCCTAACGAATTAAATAGTCACCAAAGAAGGCTAACTTTCGATATTAGGGATCATACAGGTTGTCTTCAAGTTATTAACACAAACATTTGGAGGGAAGTGAAAAGCACCAAAAGGTATCACAGGAAACCGAAGTTGGAAATTTTGTTCGAAAATGTCACTGGAACAAAAAACAGCACACATACGAGTAGTCAACAGAAAACTCTTATTGGGAATAGTCGAATTTCATGGCAATCAATTTTGTTTTTCACTTGAAGATGTACCTCTCGAGAATGGTTATCTTTTACTTTCTCTTATACATAGTAGTATTGTAGTAAAAAAAAGTCATATTCGAGATTTTGACGAATCTCTACGTTTTAGACCTCTTGGAGTTCGAAAAACCCATTTTTTGGGAAATGTCCGTCTGTCTGTCTGCGACAAAGATAACTCAAAAACGCTTTGATATAGACAGATGAAATCTAGTATACGATCTTTATCTAAAATTTTTACATTTCTGACAAGTTTTGTGCAAAATCCGGTCAGAGAAAGTCTACCTGTTCGGCTTTTCAAATATAAAATAACACGATTACAAAATGAATCAAGCTAGATAGATAAAATTCTGTACACAGATTTAACATCACTAACACTTATCAAATTTTGAACTAAATCAAACATTGGATTAACTGTTTGTCGGTCTGTACTTTCAGAAACATGTAAATACTATAACTTAAAAACACAGTGACTTAAATATATCAAATTTAGTTTGGGACATTTATGAATAGAAATGTAATTCTATGTTAAATTTTTACAGTACACTCCCGATTATCCGCGGAATTGGGTGGCGCGGCCGCCGCGGATAACAAAAATTGCGGATAATCCAAAAAAAGCTAAAAACGGGTATAGTAAAAGGGAAAACAGTCATTCCAACTTTGAAAAATCGTTTTATGTACAATAAAACGTAAAATAAATTGCAGGAAATGTTTAACTAACGCTTAATATTTTAGTATATCACTCAAAACTAACCTAAAATGCATTTTGTTAATGAAAACAGAAAAGTGCTTTGAACTTACAAGAGGCGTCAAGGATACACAGAAAAATTAATACATATGTACTGTTTTAATACTATAATGCATTATGTAATTACAAAAGCATAACTGAAGAACTACATCTTTTTTGAAGAAATCGGTCATTTGTGTTTGTTTCTTGCTTTGGACGCATTTTCTCTTTGCTTGGAAGAAGAAAAAAAAAAAAAAAAAAACTTAGTTCGGCAGGCGCGGATAACCCGCCCGCGGATAATCGGGAGTCTACTGTATTTGAATCAGTTGGGAAAAACGCGTCTAAAACGCAAATTCGATTTGTGGATACTATTAACATATGTCAGGTATTAATGCCAAAACACTCGCCAAGGATGGTTTGATAGATTCAGAAAGGATGTCAAATTCTCGCCAAAGGTTAACATTTCATAGCTTTGTATGCCATACAAGGCATACAATAATTACGAAACTCTCTATCTCTGCTTCTCCGGGATATCGCCTTAATACTTCACGCTTTCTATACTTCGTATGCCAGAAAGTAAAAATGAGCTTTCTAAGTAAATCCTTGACTATAAATAGCACATTTCATATGAAATGTCCACCAAATATGCAAAGAATATTAACTCATCATTACATGTACAAAAACGTTTATTTACCATCGCATCCAGATCCAGTCTTGGTAATAAAACATTAGCTACCTTCCATCCGTGCAAAGGATTGAATGACCTTTCCAGAAAAAATTCTCCTGAACTTAAAACGATAACATTCTTTTCTTTCCTGCGTATATCTCGCACCTAGAAAAAAATATATATAAATAAAAAAGACCACAACATTAAATAAATTTAAAACATTGTTTGTAAAAATTTCTTTGGTAAGGCTTAAAATTAGTATCCTCTTTCATGCTAAACAAATCGTACCAATTGTCCCAAAATATGCTACAAGAAATAATAACAATTGACTTTTAGAGCTGTAATAAAAAATAGGCAAGCTTTCATTTGGCTAGAAATTTTCCAAAATAATTCAGATTTCTTTTCCTCGGTAGTTTCCTGTAAGTAACGGTAGGAATAGAGCAATGACCATTTTATGATGGAAATGAGAAACATTTGAATATTCTCTTCATTTTCAAAGTACTGAAAGATAAGAATTATGCCTCTTTATTCCTAGGAAGGTAACTTGTTTTTATGATTCTCTTATTGACAATAAGCTTATTCGCCAAAAAGCCATGATGAAATACAGTAAGGATGTAATAAACCTTTAGTCTGATTACAAAATAACATATAAGCTTTGCAAAGGGAGTATAATCCTAATGGCTAACATGTACAATTTTTATACTACTTTACACAAAACGGTAAAACAAGTTTTTTATATTGCATCTGAATACCAATAAGGAAAAATGGGGCCTGAATATAGAACAGAGAGTAAGCTCCTAACTATAATTTGTTAAAGAATAGAAATCGCAAAATATGGTAATCTAACTGCATTTTTTGTTGATGTTTGGTGAGTTTTCTAATGCTTGGCAGGATTTGCCCAAGAGTAGTGAAAAAAAATGCAAATCTTGTCGATACTGCTCCATTCAATGGTGGCGGGTTGGTCGGATGTACACAAGAAGAAGAAATGTAGTTTAAAATATATGCCGTATTCCTTAGATTTACAGAGATGGATAGCTTGGGATTTAAGATAATGATTCACCTAGTGAATAGAATGCACTGGTCAATGTACTCTCTCACATAGCCAAGTCACCAAAGTCATAAATCAAGATAGTTAAAAAGATAAATAATGTCCTGTACATAGTTGCTTGTTACTATAATGGTAAAAGCTTAATGGGTGCATTAAAGTATATTTCAATCTCAATTTGATTAATGCTTGTCTTTACAGAATTCGTTGATTCGATGGTAGCGGTTCATTACCTCAATTGAAAAAAAAAATTGATTCGAAATAAAAAGGACAACCAATAAAGAACATATTTAAAAAAAAAATCTTATTCGTATCTTCTTTTTTACCTTCTCCGAAGAGAAATATATAAAGAGAAAATACTGTATTCTTCTAAAAACGTAATTAAAAAATATTGATGAATTTCTACCGTTAAAGTCTTCTCGAAGGTGAAAAATGTTTCTTGAAATTTGTTTTCTCTTAATCTGTGTATTAAAACAATAATTCAAAAATCTAATTAACTAGAATGAATTTTGATATATAGTCTCTAGGCTAAGATAATAGATTTTGTTATACTTGTTTCCATTCTCTATTAGCACAAAACGTTCAACAGCATTCTCGATGTAGTTTATCTACGATCTCCCACCAGAATAATATTCAAATCCTGATCATCATCACCCAACAGCATTGTTAAAATGTTTTGACGATATTGGACGACATATAGAATATCGAACAACATCGTGGAATTACCGTACTACACATGGTTCTTATAGGATTGCTCAAATCGCAAAATTTCGTCAGCCTCTAAGTATTCCAGATATAGCAAAATATGAAGACTCACCAGATTCAACAAGCGGGGGAATCCTCCAAAACATTTTTCAGCTTTCGATTCGTCATTTGAGCATGGTCTTTCTCTATCATTGAATTCAAACCAATGAGAGTGGAAATCGCTGATATGGACGACGGTTAAGTTGAATTCGCTCCATGCTTGCTCTGTCAATAACAAAAGTGTTACAAAACCAAAAATCTTTGCAATCATCATAACAGATTGAGGATATTCTGGAAATTCGTTTACATGTTTCTCCAAATCCCAAAGCTGTAACCTTCTGAATATGTGTATTTATTTCTGCTGCTCTATGCTTTTCTATCAAATTTGATAATAAAGCGCGACTTTTTTTTGAAAATAAAATTGACCAATCATTTTTTCTTACGATATATTATTGCCATTGTATTTTTAAAAATAATAATAATATCTTTAAATTAGTCTCTTCTCTTTTCTGTAAACTTTGTTAATTCTTCTACATAATAAGAAGAAAACCAAAATGTTATATGATATTCGATGTTCAATGTTGTTTACGATCTTGTCAAAATTTGTCGCACATAAAATTTACTTTTCCTACATAAATAGGGATTTTCCATTGTTTAAAATTCACTACCGCAAGCCAACCTAACAAAACAGTCAAACGACCAATGAGTTGGAAATCGACACCGGGTTTCTTTTTTTATATTTATTATTATTAATCGCTTAATATCAAATAAAATTCATTTTACTATTACTCTGATACCACTAAAATATTATACAAGTGATAATTATAGTGCCGTTTTTTAGTATCCCTATCAGCACCAAATACCCAACACTATTTTCATGATGTCTTTATGAAGAAGTGGAATGCTAATTTGTAATATTATGTTAATTTTCTGTTGATCAAAGAGATATTCCAGTATTTAAGGTACTTTCGGCAAATGGAACTTCTATGTAAGTTAATATATAGGTTGCATTCCTCGAGGAGATTCGGGAGGAACTGGTCCATATTTGAGTTTCTCTATCAAGAAATCAGAAACATGAACAACTAACATTTCGAGCATATCATTTCGGCGGTGACAATCCTTTATTTTAATAAAAACAAATTTTTTATTTTTATTAAAATAAAGGATAATGTGAAGGATAAAGGATAAAGGAAAATGTGAGTGTTTTAAAAGGGTTTTACTTATTTTTAGAAGTACAACACCAAGTTCATAAGTTCGAAATCGAAAAGAGATCCTTGTCCAAAATGTAAACCCCATGTAGCAAGAAAAGTGATGCTAGGTTCATAATATAATTATTTCGACACTTGTCATCAGTAGTTTTTAGCAAAGGTTAAAAAACTGCAGTCAAACCTGACTTAACGAGGACCTCTCATAACGAATGATTCGCCTAACGAGAAAAAGAGTGACTCTCTCAAAACGATGCTTCTCAGAATGAGTGACGAACAGAACTGTAATTTCACATGATGGATTAACCTACATCAATATGTGTCGGGCATTTATTTGAATTATTTGTGCTTTGTTTGCTTTTGACACATTTGTTGAGCATTTTACTTAAGAATTATTTATTCCCCATACACAAAATTTCAGAGATAAAGTCTATATTAAACAGCTCTCAGTAACTGCGCCGTGTTATGTGGTATGTTCATAATATATTTTTAGAAAAATTAAAATTTATTTCAGAAAATTATTGTATTTTGTTGTATGAAGTCTTTCTACATCGAGCAAACCTTTTTGATTTTATTGCTATTTTGGAAAAGGCCTTTTTTTCATTTTAATACTTTAGATTTTTTAGTTAATAATTTTTTTTCAATAACCAATAAAATGTTCTAGTAATGATATCATTCCTAGACCGTTTCCACCTCCTATTTTTGAATGTAGAATATCTAGTTTACCTTATCTTGCATCATTTCTTGAAGACATATTTGGAATTATCAATACCATAATGATAAAAAAATTTTATGGTCATAAAATCCTTCACGATCATATGTGTATGCTTACGGTTTTAGCTAGAGTACTTGATAAAAAATATATACATTGAGTCCCTTACGAAATAAGTTTCATTATGGCGTTATCCAGTAAATGAAGCGTATGTAAAACTGCATCGAATGTCCCTTAATCAGGAGTAGATCCTTTAAATTATCTTGCACGATTTAATTTTCTTACTTATTAGTTTCCTATTAGCACAAAATGCTTAACAACACTTTTAGAATATCTTCACGACATTAGCCAATATTCAGAATGCCGAATGACATCGTGGAGATATCGTACAATATCTTGTACTAATAGGGTCATTTCTTATTATCATATTCGAGTTGACTCCTCCGACAAGTGGTTTTCTTAATGGGCATTTTGTGTCAATAGAAACCAAACCATGTCAGCACAAAATCCATAAAAATATTGTTACGATATCTTATATGGCATTGAAAATATCGAGCAACATCCTGTCATGGAGATATCGTGTAATATTACGTGCAAATACGGAATATAAAATTTCTTAATATACCCCAGCAAACGTAAATATTTTATAAAAATTACGCTACATTATATTATATGAATTTCAGGAGATATCGAATACTGTTCCAGATCATTCTAGAATATATAACTATATTTCCAAGATTCCAAACATATTGCAAAAATGTTAATTTTTTAGCAAAATGCGTTAGTTTGCATTATATCATTGTAACGGTGAAATGCTCGGCTAATTTACTTCAGATAGAAAGGGAAGCCTCAAGTGACCTGATATTCTATCACTGTGCTAGACAAGAATTAATTATAAAAACTGACACAGAATTTTGTATATAAGATAAAAATGATCTTAATTAATATTATTGCTCGGAGGAGTTGATTAATAAAAGCAGGTAAATTGCTCGCAACTAGGATTAAAGAAATACATCCACTTGCTAAGTATTCCTCATGTTTCACTAACCACTATGCTACTTCATGTTGCGATTAAGAGCCAATCTGGAGCCATTCCCGTCTCTTCCTCTGATCACTGTTTTCATAAAAAGTAAATAAAACTGCAAAACGTGAGAGTTGTTTGTTTACTTCGGATTAATTTTGGGAATTCTGTTGTAGTCATTAAATAATATTACAATGTCCGACATAAAGAGAGAGCATGAAGAAGACACTCATGAAATAAAGGTAATGTGTTTTTTCTTAATATTTTTTTTAACGAAAATTAATATAGTTAGAAAGAAGGAATCTTCAAACATGTCCATGATTAAAAATTTAATGATGTCCAAACTTATATAATATTGAATATATTTGTTAATATAATTTCAAAAAAAGTAAAGGTACATTTATATTTCTTCTCAGAATCTGTATTGATCAAACATATATTTAATAACAAACAGTTGGTTGGATTTTTCGTATCTTTCGCATATTATTATTTCAATTCATAGATAGGTATCATAGATAAGTATATTCTCAGATAGGTATAAATTTCTTAGATAGGTGTCTTTTTAATTATTAACTTCTTATTTTTTTACAATTTATGCATAATGTGCCATTTTTTACAATCAATATGCAATAAAATTGTCATAAAACATTTTTACTATTCCTAAAGTTTATGATTTACTTAAACTAATATATATAAATGTATTACTGCAATGTAAAAAAGGTTTTCAGAGATTCTTTGAAGTTTTGGTGATTATGAATTAATTATTATTGCACAAAATTTCCAACAATATTATGATATTTTCATGTTGTTACACAGCATTTAGAATATCTAACAACATCATGAAGATAATGTGCAATATCTTGTATGTATTTTTATTTCCTAGAGCTGTCATAACACAAAGTTTTATGAGAATATATTGGTTCAATCTTTTTTTTTTAAAGTTTGTTTTGTTATTTGACTTAAGTACTTGATGACATAAGCTTTTAAATTTGTTTTATATTTATCTTCTTTTTACAGAGATATAGAAGAGAAGAAATGGAAAGAAAAGAACAAAATGAAAGTGATGACAGTGATTATCAACCATACATTCCTTTGAAAGAGAGAAGAAAAGAAAAAGTAAAAATGGAAAATTTTTAATCTCTTTTCCTAGAATTTTGTTTTTATGTAATATAAATGTATTATTTAATGAAGTCATTGTCAATTAATTATGCTTTTAACTCATTTCAAAAATTTCTAAATATTTATATTTATAATAAATAAATTAAAGCATTATTAATTACTGCTCTTTTGCTTTTAACATTTTAAAATGATAACTGTTTACATTAATTTATGATATATTTATTAATCATCAGATTAGAAAACTAAAGGTAAATGTCAGATTACAGACTAAAATATCTTCTAAAAATCTGTAACCATAAAAATAAAAATTGCTTTTACAACATTTGAAGTTACAATTGATGATTGCATGTAAATTTTTATTTTTGTTAATCCTCTGTTGCTATCAATTTTCTATTACTCTTAGGATGAAAGATTTGGAAATGAAGTAAATTTTTTTGATAAAGTATTGAAGAAGAAACAGATTATTTCAGTGGAAGGATCTAAATCCTAAACATTTAATAGTGTAATAGTTGTACCTGCCCATAAGCAAAAGAAAATTTTACTGTTTCATTCTGTTAATAGATTCTTAGACAAAAATCTATGAAATCCAAGTGATAACTCTTCTTGAAAAATTTTGGTGATGAATGTTAGTAATAACAGGAAGCATTAACATTTGAATTTAAAGATGAATGAGACTCTATTAATTAAATAGTACCATTCTGCTAATATAGCGCATAGTGAAAACATTTTTTTAAAGTTTCTTGTAAATTCCATATTATAATTAGATATAAGCATGTTAGAAGAATGGTTCTGAATCCATCTTATTGAAAAAATCATTCTGTTAATGTAATCCATAAATACATGGAACAAATACTATTTTTTTAGGGGTATATTTATGATGCTGACTTTAAAAAAAAAAAAATCATATTATTTAAATAGTTGCTATGTTTCAAATAAAATTTTTATTTTCTTTAACCAAGAACTTTTTCAAAAACTGTTATCTTCCCATTCTTATTTAAAGTACTCTTTATTTGAAAAATATATTTTAGTAAATTTTTGTTTATCCTTTTAGTTTAAATGATTTTTAAATTTTAATTTAAGGCTTTATTGGGACTGCTACATTGCAAAGCTGTGTTGTGAAATTGTGAGCATATTTCATTAATGTGCATCGTAATATATTTTGGCATGCATAAATGCTTATTTTCTCTTATTATATACAGTAATTAAAAACTTATGCTATAGATATTTTATTGAATATTATAAATAATTCCAAGTGTTAGATGTGCATTAAAAATTTTCCCACCATGTATGAAAAGGCAAGAAAGATGCCAACCCACCTTCCCCAATGAGTTAATCATTTTTAAATGGAATATCAACAAAATTATCATAAAAGTAGCTGTTAATGTATATTTTTTGGTATTTCTAAATCCATTTAATTAAAAAAATCTTCTTACTTTGTATGCATTGCCTTTATACAGCTTCAAAGATTGGGGCGTTTGGCTGTACTACAAGAGAAAGAGAAAAAAGAGAAGTACAAATCTAGTACAGATGTCGAAACAGATGAGTTTGAAGATGAATTTGGGCGAAAAAATAATGTTAGCCTTTTAGATCAACATAATGAATTAAAAAAGAAAGCAGAAGGTAATATTCTGATGTTTTTTATTCTTCTAAATAAGTACTTGTTGCATTTTTTTTGTTTAATAATCTTTTTTTTTTTTTTTTTTTTTTAAACACCTGCAGCCCGTAAGGAAAGTGCTCTTGAAAAACAGCTGAAAGAAGAAGAAAAAATTTTGGAAAGTGTTGCTGAAAAACGAGCTTTGATGGGTGTCGCAGAGTTGGCAAAGGGTATACAGTATCAAGAACCTATCAAAACAGGGTAATTTTATAGCTTATAAGTTTAAAATATTAGTGTAATTTAGAAAAATTCATCTATTTAAAAATTAATTAACATTTGTTTTTTTTTATTTGTGTGTTTAACATGTTTATTATTGAGGCAAATTTACAGTAATTTTTAAAATTTTTTCCTATTTTTATGATAAGATCATTTTAAATTTTACAACATCTTTGTTCATCTATTCCTATTAAATGATTACACTATTTTATATACTAATATATCATTAATAGTGAGTAGATTAAAAATTAATTATTTATTGGAATAATTGCATATTCACACAATCACAAATTCTAAGATAATTCAATGAAATATTAGTAAAGTTGGAAAAAAAATATAGGAAGTGTGTTATTTGTTATTGCGAAGTACATTTATTTGTATTATTAAAATAATAATTCTTATAAACATAGAATTATGTATTTCAATTACAAAGCTCTAATTTTTTTAAAGAGTAATATTTGAGGTGAAAATATTAATTTTTTTTTTCCACATTAAAACAAGTTTTAAAAAAAACGAGCTTTACAGGCAGTTGAAAACTAAGATATATTGGTCAATTAATTTATTAGATACAATTGGCAAATTTTTTTAACTTTGTAAAAGATAGAAAATGTCTCATTTTTTTTTAAAAATTATATTTTAGTTGGCTTTTAAATGTGTTTTATGAAAATATAACTAATTGTATGGGATTTTCTAACTTTCTAGACTGAAAAGTCAGTATAACAATCAATTTTAGCCATTTAACAAGATTATTTTTTAGAAATTTAATTATCGGATTATGCATAGATTATGTTTAAAATAGGTTTATGCTATTAAAACACTTGTTTGACTTTGTTGCCCCAGTATAGTTCAATAAAATATATTTTAAATAATTCTGCTGGAAAGAGTGTGAATTGTTAATAATTTTATTGAAAGGTAAATTTTAAAATTTGCTATGACAATAAAATTTAATTATTTTGGATATAATTTTATGATCTAAATATAATAATAAAATCCTGTGAATTTCCAAAATTTATGAATTTAATGTAACTTTTAAAGTGTAAGACATCAAAAATAAGAGGGATTTTGCCATTCAATTTAGCTAGTTGTGTAAATGAAGTCAAATTAAAAAACATCTGGAATAATAAATTTTAAAAGTATAAACTCTTTATTAGTATTTGTTTATATTAAACTGCCCTTTAATAATACTTGTGACCTCTGAATTTGTCATTGTTAATCATTAATTTTTCTGCTATAGATGGAGGCCACCTCGTTACATTTTAGAAATGTCTGAAAAACGGCATGAAAGAGTAAGAAGAAAATATCGTATTTTAGTTGAAGGTGAGGATGTGGCTCCCCCAATTAAAAGTTTCAAGGTTAGTGTTCATAGTATTTTTTATTAGTTTATAATTTCAATTTAACATTTTTTTTTTTTGCATACTAAAGTTGATCATTTTAAATGGATTCGTTGCTATTAATTAATTATTTTTTTGATTTACGTATTTTTTTATATTTGTAATTTAATTTTATCAACTTTTTTTTCTATGTGAGCAATAACTTATTCATAGATACTTTCTTTCCGTCCAAAAATAAAATACACAAAAACTACAATTTTAGCCTCTTTTTCTTTGCTTGTTAATTCTCAATAAAATGTGTTTTAATGATATTTTTTTTTATAAGTGGTTTTATAGTTTGATGTAATTTTAGGAAATTGAAAAAGATCTTTCTTTCATTAAATACTTCGTCACATTTTTTCCTCAAACCTACTTTCTTTCCCTTCTTTTTTGATGAGAGTGGTGATTAATTCCTACAATTGAGATGGGTGATTTTTCATATCTTATTCGGTAGATAGAATAACAACATATAATCTCATATTTCACTTAGAAATGTCTGTATATCTGGAGTTGGAAGAATTTAAAATTCTTCTATGACTAAATATATTAACTAAATTATATTAAATATATATTTCATTATTATATTATCATTTACTGAAGATATATTTTAGAAAACTATTTTAACGATATAAAAGTTTTCTTTTTTGTTTATAATTTTCAGTTGAATTTGTATTAATAGTTTAAACTAGCATATGACAAAGTAATGTGTTATTTAAATGTATTATTTTTACCATATACTGTTGAGAATTAAAAGTGCTGAATCATTATTTATTTTGTAGGAAATGAAATTTCCCAAAGGAATAATTCAAGGCTTGAAGAAGAAAGGTATCTCTAAACCCACCCCTATTCAAATGCAAGGTTTGCCCACAGTGTAAGTATTTTATATTAACATGAAAAATTATATTCTAAAGTGTGAAATTAAAAAATAAATTTAGACATTGGTTTAATTTTCATGTCTTGTAATGTGACCTTCGAGAATCTCCCATGGGTCACATTCATAATCAGTAAAAATTGCAAAATCATTGTTTATTGTTGCAGTTTTTTTTTTTTAATTCTCCTTTTGTAAAATGTTGTACTGTCACATATACATAATATGAGAAATAAGGGAAATATAAGAATTACAGAAAGTGCCTGAAAAAATTTTTAACTTTTGGTTGCAGTTTTTGAGTATATGCTGCTGCCCAATCTTTGAAAACGTCTAAAATCTGTAATGTACCCAGATTCGTTTCTAGTTGTTTTATGGTCATTGAGTATAACATATGATAAACAGCATATATAATGAATCACCATAATCTTTGAAAGTTGATTTTCTTATATCTGCTTCTTAATTATTTTTGTCATTAAAATCTTAAGACTAAAGTATTATTTTGATCTTAAAATTGCATCACTTTTAAAATAAACAATCAAGCCTCTACAATTCTTTTCTAGCTTAAAGACCATAAATGTTCATTTATACTTATCAAAGCCGAAATGTTTTAACACCACTTCAATAAATTAAATATAGTTTTTATTTGTTTTCTGTAATATATTCAGAAATTCTGTCCTGAATTTTTCAATTTATTTTTAGCAGAATTGTGTGATGAAAATGATGTTTGTTTCACATAAGCCGGGAAGAATTTTTTTAGTTTGTAGTTTTGTACTACACTCTGTTTCCATTTAAGTGTCAGGAATAAAGTATTTTCCCCATTCAAAATATTTGATAAAATCATTGAAAATTTTTATTTAGAAAAAGTATTATAGTTATATTATTAGTGAGAGAATGAATATTTTTATTATACACTATTATGCATTAAAATAATTTATTCATTTGATTTTAAAGCTTATGATATTAATGAAGCTATTATTTATAATCCTTTATATGGTGTAATTCTTTATAAGCCTTTAAACTCCTTTTAAAAATAATTGGATTGAGTTGTATATCAAAATATAATGATAATTTAATTAATATTCATTTGTTATTAAAGTCTTAGTTAGATATTAAACATGAAATGAAAGTTTTAAATTAATTTGAAAATATCAGGATTTTATAGATATGTTCATGCACATTATTTGCATTTTTAAACATCATTAAAGATATCACCCAATTTATTTCTTAATTCAAAAAGTCTTGTATTTGTTTTAATTTTTTATTCTATATTTAATCTAGAAATTTTTATAATATTTATATTTATCGTCAGTCTTTCAGGTCGAGACATGATTGGAATTGCATTTACAGGATCTGGTAAAACTCTAGTTTTTGTTCTTCCTATTATTATGTTTGCTATGGAGCAAGAAAAGCATTTACCTTTCCTCCAAGAAGAAGGGCCATATGGGCTTATAATATGCCCATCAGTAAGTAATACTATTACTTGCCTAGAAGGATAATATATAATTAAATGTATCATTAAATTTGAATTATTTTTTAGAAGAAAGTGGTTGTTTGTTAATTGTGTTGAACATTTTTTTAAAAAGTATTTTAAATTATAAAATTTATGTGTTGTAGAAAAGAAGTAAAAGGGAATTATTTTGACAAATAATTCCTTTACTTTACAATAATACTAATTTTTATAAAGAAATGTATTAAATTTGTTCTTGCACTGTTCACAATTATAATGACGTCAAAGATAACTAAAAAGTCACATCGTCTTGCTTAAGGGTATAGCAGCAAAGATAAAGAAGCTTCAGTGTCCAATTATTTTAATACTGTATCTTTGAGCATTGAAGAAGGAGCCTTTAAACTGGTCAAACATAATTTTTTTTTATTTGCTATTTAATCAAAAAGCAATTTGGCCATTTGAGGGAGGGAGCTTAACAAAAAAAATGAAACATTATGGTCGTATGTCATTTCTTACTATGTGATATTCTACTCATTATTTTTTTATTTCAAAATTAACCTAGCACTAAAACATTAAAAAATGAATGACTTAGTTATTATGTTATGTTTCAGCAGCAGTTGATATTTTGCAATAAAATCACACATTGTGTAACCAGTGTTTTACAGTGGTAAGAAACAGAGAAAATATATCATTTGGCTGTTTATAGAAGACTTGAAATCAGAAATACCATGATTTTTTTTCTAAATAAAATACAGTAAATACCAAAGTTTGCAACTTAGGAATTGATATAAGTGGCTAATGCAGTAGAGGCTTTGAAAAACAGTGCACTATAATGTTAACTATAGTGCGAATAATGCACTATAAACTTTGATTGGTATATGTCCCCAGTGATGTAAGTATTCTAAAATATGATCTAGAGAATGTAGAAAGGGGCATCAGGATGAGAATGAAAATTCCTAGTGAATAAAATTACTTCTGACCTGCACTGACACACTGTAACAAGGTAAGTGTCAAAATTTGCAAGACCCCCCCCCCCTCCTGCAAAATTTGCACTTCCTATTTTTAGTCTTCAATTAATTTTATACATCTAACTCTTAAACATGTTAAAGTGAACATATACAACATTTATATGCAAAAATTTCATACCAGTGGGAAAAACTTAGATTACTTTGTTTTTTTATTTATATTCTTGTAACTGTTAATATGAAAACTATTGTTTTTGAAATATCAAATTGAATTTTAAAAAATTTATAATGTACAATGTAGCTTAAAATGTCTTTTCTTTATTAGCGAGAACTTGCAAAACAAACTTATGAAATTCTCTCATACTATGGCCAGTGCTTGTCAAATGAAGGATTACCCGATTTGCGATGCTGTTTATGTATTGGAGGTACATCTGTACAAGACCAGCTCAAAGTTATAAAGAAGTATGTAACTATAATAAAACAAATTTGGATTTATTTTATATCTAATGATAAACATTTGAATAACTACTAAACAAAATTTAAAATATTATATATGATATCTAAATTTTTCATTCACAGTAATGTATTCTCATCCAAAATATTAGTGTAAAAGTAATTCAGCCAATTCATTTCAAATATTTTATATTTTATGATTAATATAAAATAGATTTCAGTGTAAAGTTGCTGGCAGGTAATTTTAATTTCTTTATCTCAGCATTGTAAATTTTATCAGTAATTACATATTTTTTTGTTATTTATATTTTCAAAGATTTATATGTATGAAAATAAATACATTTTCTTTCTTTTATTGACTTATTTCTTGTAAGTGTTGCACAAAAAATTTTCTTTGGAAATGCTATGAGCATGATTTAAAACTGGAACTTGAGTTTTTCAGAATTTGCTTGACCTTTTTTATTGATAGGGAAGCAATTTTTAAATCTGGGGAAACATAATTTTGTTTAAAGCAACAAGAAATGGTTTGATTGATTTAGTTGACAATATCTAAAATATTCATGGAAATAATATAAAAAAAAAAAATGTTTATGTATACTGAAGAATATGTGCTGTGAAATAGAACATTGTTTAAATTTATAATCTTATTAAGTGTTATTATATTTATTATTTTTCTTTGCTCTTCCCATAGTTCTTTTGAAGAATTAGCATTATTACAAATCTTTTGTTATTAAAAAAAACCCTACTTTTTAAAAAGATATTTCTTGTATTTTAAAAGTGATTAAGTTATTAATTTGTGAGATATAAACTTTATATTTTGTTTATTATCGAATTCTTATTTCTTCTTATATTGTGAAGTTTAGGCAATTTTTCACGATCTGTTCCTATATATATATATATATATATATATATATATATATATATATATATATATATATATATATATATATATATATATATGTATATATATACATGCACACACACACACATTTATCAGATTTTGCAAAATTTATTTTACAATTTCACAAATTGATAAATATGAAAACACATGGAAGTTTCATAATCTGTTGAAAAATTTAAATTATCTTATCATTAACATAAAAGAATTTTATTGTATTGATTTCACAGTGTAATTTAGAAAAATAGTTCATTAGTTACATATGCAGGAAAATTATGCAGTGTATATTAAAATATATATACACTGATGAATATTTTTTTCATACACATTTTTAAAAGTGCACAAATTTTAGGACTCAAATTATTTAATACAAATATTGAATCTTATCAGTTATAGGAAGGGGTCAAAATATTGGCCATAAATTATTTAGGAACTGCTGATAATACAACTAATGAAATCATAAACATAGTTAAACATTTGAGTTCATTTTCTATTAATGATTTATCTTGATTCAACAATTGTTGCTAGTCATGAGATATAAACTTTATTTCAAATGTCTCTAAGAAGAGAAATTCATATGGAGTGATATCTATTGTGATGAGGATCTAAAAACTTGCTTCTCAACTTAACATAATTGATAATTGAAATTAATTACTTTATTAATTCAAAAGTAATTCTAGAGTTTTGATTAATCTAGTTGATTCAGATTGTAATCATCTTGAATAATTGGAAATTGGATTTACAAAGACTACATTTTAAATCTCGACTTATTTCCTTTTAGCATAGTTTTTAAAATTGTAAATTCAAAAATATAAAAAAAATAAATTTGCTAGTATTACTATTTATTATATTTGAACATACACAAAAATTAATAATTGATAAGTTGATTCACGAATGTTTCTGATTTTCATTGCTTCAAAGATTCCTTCCAATAACTATCTTTTAAAAACCTTTATATCTAGAAAATTGTCTCCAATGCCAATTTTAACACTCTTTTTGAAACATTTGTTAACTTTATTTAAAAAAGAAACTGTAAGACAAAGTTTAATTTTCGTACTAGCTTGGTAATAACAGATCTTGGTTGATAGAGGCCCAAATAATTGTGGATGTACTGTATTGTATGAATGAATTTTTGTTATAATGTTTTTACTTATCTGTTTATGTAATAGTTTTTGAAAATGTATGTGTAACTTTGGGATACTTTTATTGATGTTTAGAATGCTTTGTTGTTCATGCAATTTTGCTATTTGTAATTATTATTTTTGTGTGTGATTATTCATATGCTAAATAGGCTAATTAATATTGTTAATAGATGGTGCTGCATGTATTCTCTGAACTGTATAGTTTGAGAGTGAGTGGTGAGCACTGGTGTTTACTTACTCCCATGTCTGTTTAGAATAAACTGGGGCAACTTGGCACAACTCGCTCTTTGTTAGCGGTGGTATTAAATTTTAAATGCTATGTTTTATCCTAAATGTTATGCGATTTACTTCCATGTTTTGTAAATCTGTATGTGTGATGTCGAAAGGCAAAAATAAATAAGCAAAAGGCAACCAAGAATTGCTCATTGGATAAAAACATACAAACCTATCTACACCTGTATTAGTGTCTGCTCATTCACAATGGATTTGTTGGTTTTCTGTATCTTGTATACTCTATAATGATATATTTTTTTCTTCAAAAAATTTTATTTTTCCATTAATTTAGAGGTGTGCATATTATGGTAGCTACTCCTGGTAGATTGATGGACATGTTAGACAAGAAGATGGTCAATTTGAAAATATGTCGATATCTATGCTTAGATGAAGCTGATAGAATGATTGACATGGGTTTTGAAGAAGATGTGAGGACAATATTTTCATATTTTAAGGTAATTTACTTTTACCAATTTTTTCCTTTACAGAATTATTAAAAGTTGTAGTTTAAAATTTTAATTGTTGCAGTTATAAAATTGATTATATTTTTTGAGTGATTCAAGAATTCTTTTATTTTTCTCGCTCAGGGTCAAAGGCAAACACTCCTTTTTTCAGCCACCATGCCAAAGAAAATACAAAATTTTGCCAGAAGTGCATTGGTAAAGCCTGTCACTGTTAATGTTGGGAGAGCTGGTGCTGCTAGTGCAGATGTCATACAAGAAGTAGAATATGTAAAGCAAGAAGCAAAAATTGTGCATCTGTTGGACACATTGAGTAAAACAGCTCCACCAGTGAGTTTTTCATTTTATTTTCATGTTGGCTTATTAATATTATTTGGAGACTATCTTTTTGAATTTTGCTTCATAGGCATTATAAAATTTTATTTGACATTTCCTTTGAATATTTTTTCATTATAAAATAATTTTCAAAAATATACTAATATTATTTTTATATGAAATACTTTAAATTTCTATGACTCTAGATTATATATTAAAATGGATCGGAAATTCCACTAATATATTGCAACCTCATTGGTTATATATATTGAAAATTTGAATTTTATAAATTCAAGCATTATCATGTAAAGTAATATCCTTTAAAAATGATGCATTTGGCATGCACCAGATGCATAATCTATTTTTATTTGATTCCAAAGTAATATATTGTGATGAATGTATTTGCAATTTGCAATTACTTAAGTTAATGTGTTTTATAACATACATTTTCTTTGACTTGATTTCCTTTTATCTTATAGCCATATAGTATTCTTTTCATTATTTTTTTTAAATATCTATTTTTTAAGTTATATAAGTTTTTGTCATATTAAGATATTTTTAATTTTTTCCATTTATTTTATTAATATATTATTTGATAGGTTCTTATTTTTGCTGAAAAGAAGCAAGATGTTGATGCCATTCATGAATATTTGTTACTTAAAAATGTAGAAGCAGTAGCCATTCATGGTGGAAAAGGTATGATCCTCTTAATCTTCACATAATGACTGATTTCATTAAAATTTTATCTTTTTTAAATTAATAATTAATTAAAATTACTTAAAAGATTTTATTCTTTTGTTTATTGTGTGAGAATATCTTCATGCTGTTCTATTTTTTCTTATATTCTATTATTTGATTCACCGTTTGTTATAAAGTGTGTATTTCAATGTTTGATGAAATCAAATCAGAGAGAAAATGCTGATCTATTTTTTTGATGCGTAGATTTTTTTTAATTCTTTGATATTTTAAAGGAAAATTTTTAATGTCTTCTATGTTGCTTCTATATGAAATATATCATGTAGGTTACATTACATGCCCTCCTCCATGTATCTGATATATTTATTTCATTATCGGAGATATGATTTAAGGATTTTTTTTTCCTAATTTGCTTTGGGTCAGTATATAAATACTCCCTTATCTTATTTTTAAGTGTATTTTGTTACTTGTGATGAATTGTGTTATTTGTAGATGAATCAGAAAAAGTATCTCTTTTTCTTTCTGTATTGATATTTAGCTGATATGGGACTGGGAAATATCAGAGCTTTTCTTTTTTCTTAGAATAATCTCATTTTATAGTTAAGAAAAGATTCTGCATTGATTTTCTTTTCCTCTCTCTATGATGAATTTTATAATTTTCCAAGTATCTTTAAAATAAGAACTGTTTCTTTATTCGTGGAACTTTTGAAATTATTATCAACTGCACAAAATATTTATTATTTCAAAAAATAAGATACATTAAATGTTAAAACAATTCATTTTATGAGATTTAACCTATCACAACTTATTTCATTTATGCCTCCCAGATATTATCACTTCTACCTATTTCAGGTATTTTTCTGCATATTTATATATTACTAAAGATTTTTTTCTCTTTAATATAATGTCAAGTTAACAATATTGCATTCATTTTGAAAACATTGTAAACTGTTTTCCCAACAATATCAGTTTACAGTTGAATTTTCGGTTTATATTTTCTTTTTCACACGATTATAAGTTTTTTTTCTCTAAAACCCATATTAAATCTTTTTATGCTGGGCAATTTGTTGCTTAAAACTTACACTAATTATTAAAAAAAACAACTTTATCATTAGATCAGGAAGAACGTTCACGTGCTGTTGAAGCTTTCCGAAAAGGGGAGAAAGATGTCCTTGTGGCTACAGATGTTGCATCTAAAGGTTTAGATTTTGAAAATATACAACATGTCATCAATTATGATATGCCTGAAGATATAGAAAATTATGGTAATATATGAATTTTTTTTTGTTTATTTTACAATTTTACCTTGATATGTATTATTTTTATTTCATAAACATGAAATTCTAACATTAATTTTAAATATGTATTTAAATTTCTGCTTGCAACATTTTGATGCAGTAGAATCTCTTACTTCTCATGTTATTACCCACTATTGACTCTATCTGATAATCCATGGATTTCTGTTATTTTATTTTTCTACTGAAGATTAAATAATCTGTTTTAATTATGCAATTTGAATAATAAAATGTTTACATATTAGACAAAACAAAAAAGAAATAAAATAATGTGATCAGTATAATCACAGAAGTGAAATATGATACTATAAACAAGGTTTCTGTTACTTATTAAATAAGTGGTGATTTATGTATTTTAGGAAGTGTTGATAAAAAAAATATGATATAAAAAATATCCCATCAGATTTTTCAAAAAAAAAAAAAAAAAAAAAATCCAAATCTGAATTTTATTGCATTTATTCAATTAATTTATGATATATGGTGAAATGAAGATCATTATGACCCACATAGTGGAATGAATAATCCACATTTTTTCTGACTTATATTGATAATATAACTGCTTACATCATTACAATAGCATAAATTGCCTTTTATGGGACTCCCTTCCCAAAATATTTCTTATGTTGATTTTGAAAAATGGATATGTTAATTTTTTTTTTTTCTGAATTTTTGAAGATTCCATTTTTGCAATCTTGATCCAAGTTGTGTTTTTTTTATAGATAAATTTAAAAAAAATAAGCATAAATTAAAAAGTTCTATTTATAGATCAAGCACCTATAAATAAAAATGTAATACATATAAAATGCAATCAGTGCTGTAAAATATTATCCAAGCCTTATAAATGAAATTCCTTAAAATTGGAAGGTGGTGGAAAATTTCTTTAATATATTAATTTTTGATAAAATCTATTAGAAATACCCAGTGTATATTGAGAAACAGAAGATTCATTAAAATTTGTTTTTCAGTATAATTATTCTTAAACAAGAATGCTAGACATATATTAGTAAAAATAATTGAAAGAATAATTACTATTAATTTTAATATTTACAACAATTTTTCATAATGATTATGTTTAAATTGATCTTGATGTATAATTTTTAATCTAAGTGAGATTGTTTTTGTTTTCACTTCAGTAAATAATTTTTTGATTAAAATGAACATAAATATCTAAGAATTATGCTGTTTTGTTATTTAAATTTTTCTTCTTCTAGTTCACCGTATTGGAAGAACGGGTCGATCAGGCAAAAAAGGAATAGCTACTACATTCATTAACAAAGCTTGTGGTAAGTTATAATTTTTTTTTTTTTTTTTTTTTTGAAACTTCACATATTATTCTACTTTTTATGTTTAGTCATGTCATTCATTTTTTAAAATATAATAACCCCTTTCTCTTTTTTTAAAGAGATAAAAATTAGATCTTGAAGGCTCTTTATTCCATTGAAACTTTATCTAAAATCCTTCAAAGATTCGATTTATATGTATTTGTTTTATGCATAAATAAATTCATAATAATTATATTGTTTGCATTTCCAAATTGTATTTTATTTATATTTATTATTATTATTTTATTTATTAATTGTGTTTAATTATTTTTACCAATTTTAATGCAGCACATTGTATTTTATTTAGAACACTTAATTAATAGTTTATAATTTATTTTTATTTTTTTGTTTCCACAGCTATAGGAAAGAAAGAAAAAAAAATTACATGCTAGCTATATTGTTTAAATTTTGATATTTCTGAGTTTCATTGTGTTTTTTCTGGGTTTTAATTATTTAAGTCAGAAATTACTTATGTGAATTACTTTCATATTTTACTGACTGCAAATAAAGAAACATTTGCTATAGTCAATTGAAAATTCATGTTGGTTGTATATAAATGACATCATCAATTAATAACATCAGATATCTTATGCAGTTCCTAATCTCTAGAGAAAAACTCAATTAAATGAAACAATTACCATATCCACTTCCATTCATTATGCTGAATATATATATTTAGAGCTTTTCAAGATCAATATCCATTAATATATATCATTTGTTTTTATTCACTATTTTGTTTAGAGAATTCATATCTCTGAAAATGTGATACTTTTCTCTAAATATATGAAAGATAAACTGTTTATGTTACTTTGTGAATTATTTTTCCTTCCACCATTTTAACTGAATCAATCCTTGATTTTTTTAAAAATGCAGAACCCATATTAATTTTTTAAAAGATAACTGCATTTTTAAACAGAAACTGTTTTCTTTATTTGGAGAGGTTTCTTGAATTTATTTAATGCATTAATTATTTTTTTTAAATTTCATATTTGAAAAAATAATAACTTGATTAACTGATTAGCTTTTCGTGTTTATGAAATCATGCTATTCTTTATATAATTTTTAAGCAATCTGTTTTCTTTTCACAGTTTTGTTAAAATTCATATTAAGAACACAATTTCAGCTTGGAAAAAAAAAAATGTTCTATTATTCAGTAATTTATCTGTATTTTTTATTTTTAGATGAGTCTGTATTATTGGATTTGAAACATCTTTTAATGGAAGCCAAGCAGAAAGTTCCACCATTCTTGGCAGCATTACAATCTGAAAATGAGAAATATCTTGATCTTGGTGGTAAGGATGTTGTTTATTTAATAAATAATAATAAAGAATTATTCTCTTATTGATAAACATGTAATTACATATAAATTGAGACTCATTAATTTACTAATAGTTTTAAGCACATCAAGCATCATCAATTCATATTTGATACACATGAGTTAAGTCTTACTATCAGACTCCATTATACTAATATTTATTTTCCAAAGATTTTGTAAATTTACATTAGATTATATAAAAGAATATATTTATAAACATTTATCTTTTATTGCCATCTTATGAAAAATTACTCATTTTATTTATTATTACAATAGACTTCTGGATAAAAAGTCTAAAAAATTGCACATTATATTAAATATGCATTATTGTATACAGCATGTGAAAATTATCAATGATTGTTTAAAAATTTGCAAAAAGAAGAATTTATACATTTATATATAAAATACAACTTTTTGGCCACATTATATTGAATTCCTATACATTTAGAAAAGAAATTTAATAAAAAGTAATTAATAATAATAAAAAAAATTAATAAAATCTAAAAAAAGTATTGTTCTCTATTTCTGTGTTATTTTATTTATCAACTCATGATTCAATTTTTTATATATATTTAAAAATGAAATTTGTTTTTCATTGATTTTGCCATTTTTATTAATCTTTCATGATAAAACACTCCTTAAGGACTTTTCTTTAAAAAAATCTGTTTTATTTTTATATGGTTTATTTGCCATTTGATGCTACATTATTGGAATCTTTATTTTACTGTTGTAAAAGAAATTATTTTAGTACTGCATAAAGAATTAGTTTATATGGAAATGGATGAGAATATATCATTTTCATTTATTTTTGTTTCTAGAAATTTTTTCAAACCAAATTTTAAATGTGTAATTTTTTATTTAAAAAACTATGTAAAATAACAGATTGTTCTGCTCTTCTCAAATAGTATAAAATTCATATTACTTAGATTCTTATTACAAATATGTATTTATTTTGCAGATGAAAGAGGTTGCTCTTACTGTGGTGGTCTTGGTCATAGAATTACTGATTGTCCTAAACTTGAAGCAATGCAGAACAAACAAGCTTCAAATATTGGCCGGAGAGATTATTTGGCAAATAATAGTGCTGACTGGTGAATTATATCTCCTTGTATAGCTGGTTAACAGACATTGTATCATACTGTATATAAATATGTATTTTTAAATATGCCTTTTATTGTGTAATTTCTTATGTCTATAATTTTATTGTTGTTACACATTGCTAAAAATGTTTTTAAGCTGACAAAAAAAAAAAAAAAAATCTAATTTAAGATGCTAGAAATATCCTTTAACTTGATAATTTTTATAGACTAGCCTGGGATCTGTAAATTGCTACACATGTTGCAAGATTCATTCAAAATTCTCTATATGTTTATCCATTTGATCTTGAAATAACAAATTTGTCTTTTTATTTCTTTTTGGGTAACATTTCTCACATACAAAAAAGGGGGGGGGGGGCTTTTAAAAAAATGTTTTATTGATTTTAAATAAAAATCAATCAAATTGTTCTTCAGTTTTCTCTCTTCAATGACTTCGGACTATTATTTGGCCAAGTAAAAGACATTTTATACCTCTTTAAAATTAAAAATAAATAATTAATTAAATGAACTTTCAATTGTAATGCATTTTATTTTCATACATCTTTTTCTAATCTGAATAATTTATTAAAACCATTCTTAAGTATGTTTTAGATCATTATTTTAGTTACTAGATTTATATTCATTGCAATATGATATTATTAAATACATCATTTAATACACATCACAACTATATAATTAAGATAAAATTTTAAAATGAAGATGACTCAAATCTGAAATATTAGCATGCTATGAGATTCCAGACTAGAAATTCAAATGTTCTGTACTATTATTTTATAAAATCTTGGATCGAAATGTTTTAATTATGAAAAACTGGAAATAAAATGTTTAATAAAAAACTTAATTATAATATAAGTGATTGATTCTGATAGGAATAAGGAGAAAAAAAAGGGAAAAAGAGTTTGGAAAATATGTTTTGGCAGCATGTGAAAATAACTATTTTATGTTGTTGTGCAGTCTGTAATAATTTTGCTGTCTGAATTCTAAGTGCATCAAAATTTCTTTTTTGAAAAAAAATAGTAAGTGACTAATAATATTGTAAAATAATAATAGTATAAAAATATGTAAATTAAGACAAATAAAATGACACTATGTTGCATATTATATTAAATAAAGATAATTAAATTTCTGTGTTGATCAAATATTTTCAAAGATATTTGTTTATATTCTGTGATTATTTTATATCAATTTTTCCATATGTGAAGGTCATCTCTGAGTTCAAAAAACTTTTAGACTTTGGAACAAGTATTAGTTTACAATAATATTCTGACAGCACCCCTCCCCCCCCCAAAAAAAAACACGATGAATAGCATTGATGGTATTTAATGACAGATTACATATACAGACCAAATATAATAATTATAATAGCCACTAAAACTCTTTTAATTTTAGAAATATACATTCCTTTGTTTCAATTAAATAATGTATTTGTGCATTAATAGACAATGAGAATTTAAAAGAACTGTTTTCTATCTATATACCTGATAGTACTGTATTGTTTTTATTTTCATTATATTTTTTTTGGTCAATTAATGATAATCATTGAACACATTTATGTATGCATTTTATTAACTGAAAAAAATTAATTTAATAAATGATTTAAATATATTTTAATTACCATTTATGATATTTGTATTAGAAAATGTTAAATAACATAGGTGATTCTAATTTAAAAAGATAATATTATTAAATAAATTGGGCAAAGATTAAGAGCTAAGAACAAGCAAAACTTTAATTCCAATTTTAATAATAGAAGAGTTATATCATAAAAAAAACCATAAAGTAAAAAATAAGCAATTGTTCATAATTAATATTATGAGCAGCATTGTTCAGTAAATTTAAACTTTGGACTCACATAGGCTAATTTATGTTTATCAAATGTATCTTCGTTTTTTTCCCACACTCATATAGAAAAAGATTATTTATTTTAAAAATTGAACATTTTATTTATTTATTATTGAATTTAAAAAACTATATTATATTAACTATGATTTTCAAGTATTAAAATCTATTCTATTGTTATGTCTAGCAAAATAATAATTTAAAGAACAATTTTGTACATGCATTCTTAGCTATTCCCAATGGAAAAATGTTTTTCTTGTTCTCACATACAATTCTGGCATTCCTACTTTTGAAATATTTGTACCTGCATCCTTCTTAGTTTGTGTAGAATTGTCTCTAAACGAAACAAAAAAATTCTTGTTAGAATGAGAGAAAATTTTACTATTTGAACAAAAATGAATTTTAAACAATTAATATGATAGCAAAAGTGACAAATTTCTGTTTTACATTATAAACAGATTATCAGGTTAAAAACTGGCATACTATCAATAAAATGTATGAAAAAAAAATCAATTAAAAACATTCTAGAAAGCAAACCTTTGGACCATGGAGCTATCAAATCTGATACGTAGTTTCTTTTTTAGGAAGTAGATGTTTATTAAGCAAAAATTTTTCAACCTTTTAATAGCATTTTTAATTAAAAACTATTAAAAATTTTAATGTTTTTTCTTAATAACTTTGCGGCATATTATCAAAAATTATTTTTACAACACTTTAAAATTTTTAAAAAAATTTTCAATAATAGCAATTTTATTTTTGCATAGTTTTAACACCAATTTTAATAATTAAAAAATACTTTTAAGAATATTTTACAATATTTTTAATCATTACTGAATTTATATTATGTAATTAAACATCAGTTGTATTTTTGATGCATTATAAATTAATATTCAAAATAAAAGTATATATAAGAGAAAAACAAAGAGTTTAATCCAAAATGATTACTTTAAGGTTGCTGCATGTTTTAAATGGAAGTAATCGAAGAATGAATACAGAATCGAAGAATTCTGTATTAAATTAAATTATGTTTTTTGTATACATAGATAGAGAAAGTATAGTAATTGTCAAAACTCGAATCGATATTTTAACGAATCTCCACATTTTCGACCTCTCTGGGTTCAAAAACACATTTTTTGGAAAATGTCCGGCCCTCTTACGTTTTTGAGTTATTTGTGATAAAGATAACTCAAAAACGCTTTGAGCTAGACATCACATTTAGTATATGGTCTTTATACCAAACTTGCAGATTTCTATCAAATTTTGAGCAAAATCCATTCAGTGGAAGTCTGTCTGTCCATTTGTTCGAATATAATTTAACACAACTACAAAACAAAGAGAGCTAAACAAATACAATTCGGTACACAGAATTTACATTTACAGTGTAGTTACTTCTCAAATTTTAAGCGAAACTCAACAAGAGGTTAACCACCTCTAAATCTGTACAAGCAGATATATGAAAAAGGCCTGGTGGTAAGGTCTCGGCTTCGGAACCGGAGGGTTTCAAATTCGAGACCCGATTCCACCGAAGAACCGTCGTGTAAGCGGGTCTGGTGGGCGTTAAACGTCCTCCGGCTGGTGTGATGTGGACAGGGGGTGCCAGCGCAGGTGTCGTCCTCATCATCGGATCGCGGTTCAAAATGACGAGGTCCGTCCCAAAATAGCCCTAGTGTTGCTTTAAGACGGAACGTTAATATAACTAAACTAAACAGAAATATGAAAACGCAATGGCTAAAATATATCATATATAAAAATTTTAGTATTTATAACTATAGTTTAGTAACTACAAGTGTAGTTTTGTGTCGAATTTTTGTTTTCATCAGCTGGGAAAAACGCGTTTAAAACGCAAATCGCATTTCGTAATTATTGTACGCCACTGCTATGCAATGAGTTCCCTGGGATTAATCGCCAAGGGTGGCACGATAGATTCAGTAAAAATGTTTAATTCACGCCAAAGATTAATATTTCGTAATTATTGTATGCCATTACCATAGAAGACGTTTACTGGGATAAAGAATATGAGAAAGTTTTGAAAAAAACCATTCATTACATTTCCAAACTACTAATTGTATTTTTAAGTAGTATATGTGCTTACTTCGGTAAATAAACCTGACTGTAGTTTTCTCTTCTGAAATGGCTTAGGTTTGTTTGCGTGGAATGGGTTTTCTTGCTCGTAAGATCAACCTAAAAGATAAAAAGAACTATAACATGTACATTAGCTTTTAAACGGATTGGAAGTCGAATTGAACTGAACTGCAACGTTTGCTTACATATTTCAAAGCTTGTTTCCTTAGGCTCCACTGATTCCAGTTGTAAGTATAATCTATATTCTTTTCTATTGGATGCAAAATGGTTTGCGCACTTCTCTCAGAAATAAAGATTGGTAATGTCCGTTTCTGTTTCAGGTTATTCTGAAATACGGAACTGTAAATCTGTTATTCAGTTAAACAATCATTGTAGCCATCTTATTTACCTTTGTAATCAATACAGTTATTCGGTTATGAAACAGTAGTTTTGTTTTTATGTAGAATTGTATCAGATTTTTATGAAATCAGTATTTAATACATTTGTTCTAAAAATGATTTTAAGCTGTTTTATTGCAGTTTTTCAGAACAACTCATTTTTGGATGTAAAAATAAGACGGTATGAAATTCTTTGAAAAAAATAAATCCTCTCTGCAAGCTAGAAGGCAAAGGCAAATCCTTTACATCTAAGTTACTATTTGGCTACATAAATTGTCACAGAAACAGTCAAAATTAAGGCTAGAAAATCACTTTTCAGCTCCTGTCTTCAAAAATATTGCTGTTATCAAAAATCTTTTTAAAAAAAAGTTGTCGGTCTTAAAGTTACATGTGAAGAGGTTGATTATTCCAAAAATATTATTTATCATGATCTGACTCCATGTAAGGGTTTGGAAGCAACACTCTACAGTTTATTATCAAAAATATATCTTTATTCCACACACAACATAGCGTGCCTTGTCACCGGGATCTACTCTCTAGTTGTATTCCTCCGCGTTCTCTGAGAGGCGGGAATACTGAGTCATGCTGTGTCTCCATGCCATTGGATGATTAACTGAGATGAAACACACGTCACACTTTGGCGCGCTCTCTCCGAGAGAATTAGAACGATCACTACACATGACTTGGTTGCCGATGTTCCAATAAAAATTGTGAAATCGGTTACCGTGAAAGATGCAGCATCTAAAAGAGATGGAAGCTGACGAAGAAGTTAAGGGTGTAATCTTCTTCACTTTGATGAAGACATTTTGATTGTTGAATCTTCTAAGGAGCATGGCATAACAAAAAGTGTTGTGAAATATGATGAAGACAGTGCATTGATAAAGATGAAAAATTTATTGAAAAATACATCCACAAGAAATGCTTATAGTATTTGAAACAGTACAAAGGGAATTACAGTTTCAAGAAAATGTTTCAGATTATTTATTTCAAACTTTGAAAACTTCCAAAAATTTTTTATAAACTGTGTTCTTTTTAATAAATTGCACGATCAAGATTGCACACTTCGTAGAATTTAGGATACATGTTAAATTCAATAAAGTGGATAGATAAGTTTCAATTTGTTTTTGTATTCGTTTTTATAATTCAATTTAGATTTCTATTCAACAAATTCTGTTTAGAATATTTTTAGATAGAACAAAGTGACTTCATTAAATATAGACCCCATTGTATATAGCGAATAATTTTTGGCATTGCAGAGGCTTAAATTAGGTTAGATGCAATAGCATTAAGGTTATTCACAGATTCAACTACTAAAATTTGCACTTTTCTCAAATGATTTCAATTAGCTAAACCACCTAGAAATCGAATTCCATATTAAAAATATTTATAATTTTTATGACAAAACTTTACAAATATCATTTTTGATTTTATCAAAATATCAGTGTTAACTATTTATGATAAATGCAAAAATCTTCAGATTCTATTCATCAATCGATTAGATTTTCATTTCAAGTTAAAAAATCTCATGTAAATTGAAACAATAATGGCAATTTTATGAACAAAAAAAAATCAGCTTACTATTACTGGAAATTGAAAATTTTCTTCTACTTGAAGAGTGAAAATGAGTTGAGGTATTTTAAGAATGCAGTCGAACGCAGAATTAATGAATTTTGCAGGCTGTCTTTTAAATAATTCCATAACGTCCACGTTCGAAAATCCATAGCACGCTTGCTTGTACATCACAATGCCTATTTCTTTGTTACATGGTACAAGAATTCCCATGCTACAGTAGAAGGTGCAGAATTCCTGTAGGTTAAGCGTAAAAAGAAAATGATAAAAAAGTTTTAAATACATAAAACATATTCATTTGAATGATCGTCAAAGAATTGCTTGAGATCGGATAAATAAAGGTTATCACTTGATGCCAGGTCAGGACTGTTAAGAGTTAGAAAAGTTATTATTCCGGAGATAACATACACGACTTGTGTGTTGCATTACCTTGAATTATTATTTAGTCTGTTATTTGAGATTTAACGATCAAAATCAAATAAAGTGTTGGTAATTGGAAAGAGAATATATTTTTTTGGAAAATTCTAAATTCCCTGAGACTCAGCAGTTTGGGACATTGTTCAGGGATTATAAGGAAAATAATTCAACCTCTAGCAGATTAGCTGTTTAATTACCCTTTTAACTGTTTAAGCCGGCAAATAACGGATAAACTTAGTGACGAAGCAAAAATAATTTTGAGATTAAATAACTTTTATTTTGGATTGGATGACAGATTTCTGATTAGATAGCTGCCTAGGGTCATTGAATTGACAAGAGTCGTACGCAGACCGGTTAAAAAATATTGTCTGTTTGATTTGTTTAAAAAGGATTTTAATAATCCGATGTCAAGTATAATTAATAACGTATTTATAATATTGGAATGTTAATTGTTCGTTTGATTAGTTTTGTTATATTTCATGTAATTGGTTTTGTAAAATAACAATTTTGGAAATTTTATTTGTTTGAAGATTATTATCTTGGAGACTTTTATAAAATAACTATTATAATGATTAAATGCTTTAATTTGTACGCTAAAGAAATAAAGAAAAATCCTTAAAAAAAACAAAATAAAAAAAAACGAATATACAAAACTGGAGAAAAATAAAAATGAAATCTACGATCACGAATTTCAATTTATCATGTGATAACATTATTATTTTTAAGTCATTATTTGTCTTAATTAATTTAAGTCCTTAACCAGTTTAAACCGGTTTGAAACAATCACGAGACTTCTCCCCCCCCCCCTCTCTCTCTCCATATATATATATATATCAACTAGCCGCCTTTGGCGACCAGCCGGTTCGCCAATCTTAATGTTCGTTTAAATTTTAATAATTAAATAGGTTTAACCGGAGTTTAACCCCCTTCTTCGCCAAGTTGCGATAACGCACCAAAGCTGGCAATCTTTATTATGCACTATAATTGAACATCTGCTTCTTTGCTTTTGAACATTTCGCAAGGCCGTTGTTTGCGATTTTTAAAAATTTCGCCAAGCAGGGGATAAAACTCCGGTCGTACCATTAAACATTTTACGCAATTCCAACTTTAATAGATTCTTCAGCAAAATATTTTAAAACTTCAAATTTTGATAGTCATATAATTCACTCATAATATTATAAAGGCCTTCAGTTATAGCGTGATATATATCTCTCTAATTTTCTGTTACCCCTCGTAGAAATTATGCTTTAAATTACAGTGTAAATGATTAATCTGCAATTAATATAATATTTTTTACTGAAACAAAGCATTTTTTTTAATAATATGATTACTGATAATAGAGTCACTGAGCGTTTAAACTTTATGGTCACTAAAGAATATCTTTCTTAATTTATGTAATATCTCAAGAATTTGTCAACAAAAATTTCTCAGATTCATCATGAACAGATCGATTCATTAACAATGTTTAATTTTAAATGCATCAAACACTAAGAAAATAAAATGAATCGTTTAAAATAATCGGTCGAAAACAGGTTTAAAAAAATCTACTTAAAAAACGATGTACTTAAAACTATAAGCATATACAAAAAATATATAACTAACATAAATACATTTTACTTACAAAAGCATGCAACTAACCTAAAAATAATTTAAATCGTCCGTTGGTTGTCATGCCAACAATCAGAACAATGCGCATGCGTGGATTTTCTTCGCCAGTTACGTCAACGCAAATGCGTAAATTTTTCTACGCCAGTTGGGGTAACGCTATGCAGATTAGACATTTTTAATTTCCTTTATTCTGTGTTATTTTAATTCAAAAGTACTTCAGAATGAATGTGAAACATGGATTAATTAACAATGTTTAATTTTAAATGCATAAAACATTAAGAAAATAAACAGAATCGTTTGAAATAATCCGTCGAAAAATGTTAACCCTAGCCTAATTACTGTTGGGAGAAAAAAACAACTGATGCCTTACTTATTTGGCGATGGGGAAAATGGAAGATTTTTTTGGCGGAAAAGTTGGCGTTGGGAAAAATGGAAGATTTTTTTGGCGGGAAAGTTAGTTTTTAATTAATAATGGACTACCCCTAACATTTAGGGGGATGAAAAATAGATGTTGGCCGATTCTCATAGATACCGGATAAGCACAAAAAATTTCATCAAAATCGGTCAAGCCGTTTCGGAGGAGTATGGCAACGAAAACTGTGACACGAGAATTTTATATATTAGATTTTTCTAGCTGGAAAACAAAATTTTGGAGCTCGACCGATTTTGAGATGAAATAACAGCTATGATGTCATAGTTCTGCGTCAACCTTTTAAAAACGCATCTGTTTTCAAAGAATTATACATAATAATAGTGCAATACTGGTAAAAGCAGGTAAAGAAATAACTGGATTAAAAGATGATGAAAATTGCCATTTATGCTTTATTCATTACCTACGCGATTTCGAGCTTCAAAACCCCCTCACCAAAACAACACCACGTTCTCACATGATTAAAAAAAAAAAAAAAAGAACATATAATGTGCATTGCCAAGGGCCGCAGCGCAAAATATATAAATTCGTTGGCCATTAATTGGATGCAGCCGTTTTCATAGAATATCACAATAATACAAAGTACTTATTGTTTCAGTTACCAACAAAAATCAGCGTTTTCATACCTTTGATTATTGTGAACGATTTTTCTTCTCAAGATAATAATCTAGAACTACATTTTTGGAGGCATTCTATAGTTTTTTTAATTAGTTTTCAAAATCATAATTGTTTGAGTAACAGAGATTATCTACATTAGTGGTGTTTGAATATTGACAGAAAAGTTATGTAAAATAGCAGTTTCATCTTTTTTAAATAAATGTGTGGAAAAATGTAAATTAATGAAACACTTACTTTTTTTGGATAAACTTCTTATAAAAACCAGTTGGAGTAGTCTCCTCAAAACTTTCTCGCATACTATCTAATAAATTTGTCCTGCCAGCGAACGCCTTACATGGCATTGGCGTACACCAATTAACGAAATATTAACTTTTGGCTTGAATTAAGCCTTTTTACTGAATCTATCGTGTGATCACCGGAGAGTTTTTCGGCGATTAGTCCCTGCATGCACTTAATAGTATCCGAAAATCGAATTTCTGTTTTAGATGCGTTTTTTCCAACCGATTGAAACAAAAATCTGACACAGAACTATAGTTGTAGTCACAAAATCCCATACCGAATTTGATATATTTAAGTCCTTGCGTTTTTGAATGATCGCGTTTACGTGTTTCTGAAAGTACATACTGACAGACTGTAAACCTGTAGTTGTATTTGGCTTAAAATTTGTCAGATGTCTGCATTATAGATGTTAAATTTGTATACCGAATTTCTATTTGTCTAGCTATCTTCCTTTTGTAATTATCATGTTAACTTATATTTAAACAGCTGGGCAGACAGACTTTCTCAGAAACAGTTTACTCAACATTTGATAGAAAGTTGCAAATGTGGTGTAAAGACCGTATACCAAATTTCATTCATCTAGCTCAAAGCGTTTTTGAGTTATCTTTTTTACAGACAGACTGACAGACACGTTCTCCCAAAATGTGTTTTTTGAACTCAAGGAGGTCTAAAACGTAAAGATTCGTCAAAATATCAAGTTCGAATATTTTTGACGATCACCATACTTTCTCTATACTATATAAATGAGAAAGTAGTATTCTTAAGAATTAAGTTATCTTATTAAAACAGCAGATCCAAATCACGTTCAAATTAGCAGCAGCCAATCAATGCTTACAGTTAGTAATAATTAATTTTATGAAATTTACCATAACCACACTCTGCTTTCAATAATCAATATTCCTTTTCCTTGTTTTTTTTTTTTTTTTTTGGTTGTACATTGATTCTTAGAACTGAAAGTATGGCTTTTGAGTGTTACTTCGCCGAATTTTTGATTTAAAAATCGAATTTATTACTTTTTATTATTGTTATCAGTTTTTACCTGCCAATTTTAATTAATAGTTTCTGAAAATCGGGGATTTTTTTATTAGGCTTCGTTATATTTCTTTGATTTTATAGGAATTTTTATAATGTCAAAATTGTTGCAGATGCTGAGAAGATTTTCAAATGTTTTGTTTCTTCATTTTTTTAAAATGAAAGTTCTTAAAATTTAGTTTACGAATATGTTAGCTCATAGAAAATTAAGTATACATTTTTTTGTCCCTTTTTTGGCACAATTTAATTTCTTTCTTTGACATTTAAGCGTAAAGATTTGCAGATGAAAATTATCTTCCGGTTTGAATATATCTGTCGGGATCTGTGGGTCTTCTGAGGTAATTTACTGCATTAAAAGTTTTAAAGAATTTTTTTGAGAGTAAGATTATTTTAGGATTGAAAGAATGGATTCCATTGCACTTAGCAAAGTATATCTTAATGAAACCTTTCTATTATGATTTAATTTTTTTTAAAATTCTGAATATCCTTCCTCTTACGGTAATATACTCCCTCCCGATGTCTATTCCCTCTGTTTTAACAACCTTTTTATGATTTTTTTTTTCGTTAAACATATGTATTAGATTTCATAATTTTCCAATTAATAGCATCATCGCGTTGTTGTGGTATGTTCACCTAAGAAGATGCCATCCCAGCTATTTTTTTCGTCATCTGACCCCAGTTCAGAATTGCGAGGTTGGCTCCATATAGCCAACGTTTCCCTTAGAAATGGACGTTAATATAACTTAAAAAAAATCGAGCCGATGAGTAGAAACTTGTATGCTATTATTAATTTAATTATTTAAAATTGTAATATATTTATATATTGTTATATAATATTGTTAATTAATTAACGCTGTATAAGTTAATTTATTCTGCGCATATTCTGGTGTTAAGTGAAAAACTTACAGAAGAATTATGGGTGATTTCTTTGTTTCAGAATGAAATTGCTTTCTTATATTAATAGCTAATTATCATGCTTATGAAATGAACTGTGCAATTTCGTTATAGCCGAAACAAAGAAAAATTCAGTTTTGATTGTACAGAGAATTGATAGAGGCACAAAATTAAGTAAATAGATTTTTACCAACCTTAAATTCCAAAGTGATTTCAGAAAAATTCTTTACATCATCTGGGAGGATTGTTATTGTCTTCTCCTCTGTTTCTTGTTCGTAATTATCTTCAATTAGAGGAATGTCTGATATATCTTCTGGACCTGTTGCAATTATTCTCTAAAAAATAGAAAATAATAAATTCTAAGAACTTTGATTTCATTTTGATAAATGATAGCTAAAAGATAAATACTTGCACTCTTGCATCTATTCAATTTCAGTACATTGAAGCCTGCTGATTGTAAGCATTAAATACAACCAATAAATAGTAAAGCGTGGGATATTTCACAATAATTACTTATTTAATGAAACTCAAAGATTTTGTCCGCTTTCTTTTTTTAATAAATTTATCCTATTGTGATACTAATCATACATTGCTAAGTTCATAAAAATCCCTTGGCTTAAAAAGTTTTAATCACAGCTCTTCAAGAATGATTTATCTTCTACGTAGCTATTTAGAAGAAATAAACGACAGCGTTCTTCCTTTAGAGCTTTCATGGACACCGGGCCTTAAAGACATCGAAGAGAATGAAGTGGAAAATGATCGTTCTGAAATAAGTCCAAGCTATCGCATCCATTCTTGAATCATACCAAGTAATCTAATTAATTTTATTACCAAATAAGCTAATGTTAAAGAAATGGTGGAATTCAAAAATAGCCATTGCGGACAAAACTTTCCGCATTTAAATTTCCATTCAGTCAAAATTCGTCAGTTTAAACATTACTGAAGTATCACTAACTGTCTATTCCGACTCGTCCGCAGGTAAAGAGATAAAACTGCATGACCTGACCACCTCTACAGTAACACTGGCTGGAACTGTGGTTGAATCCTAAGGGACATCACCGACCACGACACAGTCCTTCCCGTGGGATGTCATCGTTGGAAAAAGTCATCATGGCTACCTTCCGTCATCGATGGGAGGTACCAACCCCCATTTCTTTCTGTACTCACCAGGCCGGCGAGAACTAACTACCAACTGGAAGCTTCTCATCCTCATTTTTGAGATTCTCCCCCCCCTCACAGTATGGACACTATCTTATGCTGTTATGCACGAAAAATTATTCTGATGTGGTTATATCCCCATCTCCAGTTTACAGCTTTTGTAGGAAATCTAAACTGTAAAACAATCTCATCCAAAATATGAAATAATATGGGACCCATTTCGAACAAGATTAGGAATTATTCCCCCTTACTCTTTAAGAGAAAGTTAAACACACCGCAGGCTGGACTTTGTAATGAGAGTTCGAAAAAGAAGGGGAAAAAAAAACGTTGAAAGTGTTAGACTATAATATTATTTGCGAGATAGTTAGCAATGAATTATTATATAATTGAATTAGCACATTATTGTATTATATATTGAATTATTATATTAATTAACAAATTATTCCCATCAATAAAATTCGTATTGACTAGCACGAGAAATAACTGGATTTGCCAGCCACATTTTCAAAAGAGCTGAAAATCGTGCCTTCATCTAAAGTGTTAATCAATCAGAGCTGTCCAACAAGAAAAATGACCATACTCTTCAATTTATAATATATTTCTAATCAGCGTATTGAATAAAGCATTCCAAAGGCCTTTTATGTTTTGATTCGCTTTTCTTCCTCATTATCATCATCATTATTTCATCGAATATGTGAAAATCACATGGGAGTAGATCTGAATGATAGTGGGGACTCATGATTTCTTAAATAAATTTCTTTAATTTTTTTTAATAGTTCGAGTGATCTAACGTTGTCATGCAATATGATGATAAATAATGGTATAACGACAGTAAGTGATGACCCGGGCATATAATTATTTCGCTCCTTGCCGTCCACAGTAGTATAGCATGGGTAAACGGCTTGTGAACGTTCCTTTACTCTCTTATGTGAATTTAATGCTTCCCTTAAGACTGAGTTAGGAGCCATGCATATTAGAACAAAATGCCGTACAACATTGTTCGATATCTATTCGACATTGGCCGGCATTCAGAAAATTCAACTACATCATGGGAACATCTACAATATCTCGTGCTAATAAGGATTCCATGTCCAGTCCGGTCCTATGCCAGTGAAACATAACACTACGAAAAACATTTACCGGTTTGATTTCCTCGATGAGCATCATTAATGTTTCATAGGGATGACGAATATTTTCAGAGCGGTTATTACGTAACCAATATCAAAAAGTCACAAATACAAGTGATCAATACTTTTCAAAGAGGGGTGTGATTCAAATCCTTCATACGATCTTACTGATGATATTTCGATTACAAGTTTTGGATCACGATAGAAACTAACAATCGATACGATATCACTGAAATTTGCCGGAGCGGTGACGATACGATCTGTCCAATGGAAGCTCTCGAAAGAAATCTGTGATTGGATGAAAAGTGAACGGACCGATTATTGGAATTATCGTATCGTATCATTGAATTGCATATCACTGAAATTTATCGCAGCGGTGATTTCACCGGAAAGTGCGAGGCTTCACTGGAAAGTGCGAAGTCACCGATATTCGTATTTGATGATGCACTATTCCATACAGATCATTTTTTATTGCTCGTGACATGATTGACTTTTATTACATGTATTCTGTTTACTGCTGGCGCCATCTATTGGTAGAATATAGGACTAAAGTAAACATTTTAAAGAAATGACATATATTTTTAACTCATCTTTTCCAGAAAATGGTTCACTCTAATAAATAAATTAAATAAATAATTTTGAGAAAAAAAAATTTAAGAAGTAAGCTGAAACAGATAAATTAATTCAATCACACGTTAATTAAATTAGTAAATTAAGTATTAATTACAATTAATAAATTTTATATTTAATATTAGGTAATAATTTTTAATTAATAATATGATTGAAATAACAGATATTTGGAACGCATATTTAAAAATAACAGTACCAATATTATTTGTTATTCAAAAAATCGTGGATTATGCATCTCTAATGTTTCACAATAACACTGAGCGCTGATTGCAATTTTATGTCTAGAAATTCAATGATAAGTGGTCATTTGCAGTCGAATGAAAATGAAAATGTTACTTCATCAGTATACGTTTTTTTAGAGATAATAATTATCACTTACACCAAGACACTATGTCAATAGTGCACTCACATACTCTAAAAGGAACACACCACACACACACGAACATTTTGGATTGTAATTTTTTTTATAATGATTTCAATGAGCGGAGAATTTACATATGAACAAAGCCATCTGTCGCTGATTAGGAGAACCATATACAAGAAGCGAAGAATAAGCAGAGAGGAATAGTTATACTACCACGGAGGATTTAGCCATAATGACTCAATTTCTAAAGACAAACATTAGCTGAGAAAAAGTCGTTCCCATCATTGTTGTAAAGTTACAATATCTTCTACTTCGATGTTTTTTGATTATATCTAATGTATTGTTACGGAACTTTCTCCAATAGGTCCTTAAAATCAAGGGTTTCGTCTATAGTGGATGTGTGACATGAAACAATCAGCAGGTCTAAATAACAAATGACAACGTTCATTAAGAAAAATGCACGAATATGCAGACGACAAAACACAGCTGGAACGTGCATAAGCAATATACAGCAGCACACTACAACAAATAGTAGTAAACAACAACCACAGTGCAGAAAGCGACCAGACAGAACTCAGCAGGAGGAGGGAATCAAAGTAGCTATTCTCTACGGTATCTCCAAACGTCTTCTTCTGCCGACTCACTACTATACGATTGGCCACTCCACATTCGACTCCTGCTTTTTCTATAATAAACTCCAAGATTCGGCGCACAGCTCAATTCACCAATCGCTTGAGTTACACTAAATGCTTGAGCTTCGCTGGACAGATCCAACTAACGCGCCGTTGATTCGCTATACTACTCTATATCACTAGACGACTGTCTTCGACTTGGACTGTCAACCTTTTATAGTTTCTGGAACTGGGTAGAGAAAGTTCTCAAAAATCGCCAAAATACTTAAAGATACTAGTTTTATCTATTTTGTCGCCCAAGTCGCCAAATGATCGCCAAGTTCGTTTCCAAGCCCGGGGGTCATTGATCCGGCATCCGATCAGCATCCAACGGTCTTTCCTACAATGGACCTAACTGTGTTGGAAAGCAAAATTATAGATTCGTAACAGTATGTTATCATCTCAATATGGCTAATATTGTTTCCTCAAAGAATAGCGCCAGTTATTTTTTTTTATTTAATGAATACTTACTTCAGCAAATCTTCTGACATCTTGGAACAAGTTTGTATAAAAATTTAAAAGATGTCCTTCCAATTGTATGTGCTTCCATATTTTGGCGAGCTCTTTATACAGAGGCTAAAAGAAATTTTGAATATTTTAAATCACTGATGCATAATTTTTATTCACTTGTTAAGTGTCAATAATAATAAAAACCAATAATAAAGATAAATGAGTGTGTATATATTGGCGCTTTACAAACTAGATTGTTTGATCTAGAGCTTCTAAACTTACCACATGTATACTTAGGGAAGTTAAAATGTGCATCTAGGAATAAATTTTTTAAAAAAATTTTTTAATATTTTAAATACTAAAAATTAGACGAAATTTTGTCATTTCCCCGTGATATCTTTCAAACATATTATTATTAAATTTTATGTCATTTCCTTTTCAATGATACCAATCTTGTGAAATTCCCTTAATTTTGACACCTTTTTTTTAAAAAAATATTTTTTTGTCTAATTTTTTTAGAGAAAATATTACATTGTTGGTCTGAAATTCAAACCTTTTTCGTTGTTTCATCAAATATTAAATAACGTGATTTCTTTTTCTATTGTTGAGAGCTAAAGAAGAAGAATTCTGTTTAATACCTGTGTAGTTTACACGACAAATAAAAAAAGAAGATGCAATATCGTGAAATTTAGAATAAATGAACAGAATATTTCAATTTTTAATAGTTTTATAATTCTATGGAATTGTCTCTATTAGAAAGGCTCATGTATATAATAAACAGAGCTTATGTACGACAATTAAAACAGCAAGACTATTAGACTTTCTCAATGCAATACTTCCTTTCTCATGTACGAAAAAATAAAAATAAATCTCCATATTTTATCTAAACGTGGAAATGACTTTAAAATCAATATATAAATACTACGCTTTTATCGTTATCATCTGCTTTACTTCCGGATATTTTATATCCACTTCCAGATTGCTATATTTGGCAAACATTTCTATCTAATACTAAATTATCTCATTCATTTATTCTCTGATGGGCTGCAGTGGCTGGTGGTAAAGTCTTGGCTTTGGAACCGGAGGACTTCAGGTTCGAGATCCAATTCCACCGAAGAACCGTCATGTAAGCGGGACTGATGCACGTTAAATCCGTCGGGGCTAAACGTCCTCCCGCTGCTGTGGTGTGAAAGTTTGAAGAAGAAGGCGTATACATATATATATAAAAAAAGCACAGTTTCCTAATTTTCCATTTTAGCTCTCAGAACTTACATTAATTCGATCTCCCCTGGAAAAAGGCCCAGTTTTGGAACATATATTGATTTCCTTGATTTGGACTGTGAAACTGTAGTCTAATTTGTAGGTTTGTACAGCTACTTCGTCTATATTTTCCTGTAAAGAAAAACACAGAACAAATTTTATCATTACGATGTTAAAAAATTTTTTAGGAATATATCTGCAGAAATTTCGTAAAACAGTAGAGTTAATTTCTTACCTTTAGTATTTTTATGAATTCAAAATAATTCACTAATCCTATTAAAAGTAATTTTTGATGGTAAATCTCTCTATCGTCCTTTTTTAAGTCTTCAGTTACTTTTTCCATTAGCTCATCTGAAATAAGCGAGGAAAAAATAATTCTGTTTCAAATTTCGTATTTAATAAAAATTATAATGAGTTAAGAGTTAAAAAAATTGTCTAAATGAAATAAATAATCTTTTATGTAGTTTGAATCAATAAATGTTTTGATGAACAACGAATTTTAAATTTTTATGCAGGTACTCTACTCTGTGAATTATATTTAATAAAATATTATTGGGACTTTAATATTTTAAATTAAATAATAAAAAAATTAAAATCTGTTATCGCAAATTTCAAGTTATTATGTGAGAACATTATTTTTTTTTAAAGTCATGCGGTATGTCCGACAGAAAAAACATCATGTTCTCACTTTGACTCATATTTCACAATCACCAACATTTAGAAAAGCGATGGCTTTTGATCATTTCAAAGTCAGTTTAGTTCTAAAGTTATTTTTCTCGAAGTCGGATATTTTTTTTAGTGAAAAGCCAGTTTAAACTGGTTTGAAACAATCACATGATTATCAGATTACACATGCCTCGATATTTAGAAAAAGTATCCCCCCCCCCCATTTCAAAATCGTTTGAATTCCAAAACTTTTTCTGGAGGTGTCAGGATATTTTCTTAAGCGAAAATTTGGCTTAAACTGGTTTGGAATGATCACGTGATTATTGTACTAAGCAGTCGCCAACTAGGAGATTTTATAAATTTTTTTAAATAATTCTTTTTGTCTTATTGTTAGCAATAAATTACATTATTGCTCTGAATTTCAAACCGTTTTCATTGTTTCTTTCAAATATTTTATCGTATGATATGTCATGATTAAAAACTAAAGAAGGATTTTGTTTCATATCTGCGTAGTTTACAAAGCGAATAAAATAAATAAATAAATAAAACAACGATACCGCGAAATTTATAAGATAGTTATCCCCGACTCTAATAATTTTAATAGCGCTATAATGTCATGGGACTGGTTTCAAAGATAAAGAAAAGAAATATTCAGGCACGTGTTAAACAGAACTTATGTAAGATAATTAAAATTTCAGGGCTTTAATATCAGACAATTTGATAGAATCTTTGACATGAGGTTATAGCTAAACGATTTAACTGAAGTAAAATATTAACTAAAATCCCCGGTGTATCATCTATTCGGCAAAGATGAGAAGTAAATAATAAATTTAAATATTTTAATACGTAATTTTTATTACTTCTCAGGAACTCTATCTTCTCTTTGGTAATGCTCACTTCTTCATGGCAGTCTTCCATAACTTTTGGCAAAATTTCTTCCATTATTTTCCGAACTGCAATACAGGAAATTCTAGATGTTGGTATTAGTTTGATAATTTACGCACAACTGTTTGGACTAAAGATATGCAAAATTAATGGCACGTGGTTAGCTGTAAATTTCGATTTCTTTAAAGTATAAAACGGCTTGAGTTTTTTTGAAGGATAATGAAATTCAGTCTGAAATTCAAATGGCTCAGGTTATTGAAGTGATTTTATAGAATCATTTATAACAATACTGTTTTCAAAAATATCAAATATTTTCAAAATATGACATAATTTGAATACAATTTACTGTTACACAACATTTTGTATATATATATATTGCTTATTCGATCAAAAATTTCAACAAAAAAAAATATCACTTAATGGGTGAATTTTGGAGTAATTATAGCAATATTCCTAATTAGTTAACATTTGCAAGTCTTATATTAGGTTATTTATAATTCTAAAAAGATTGAGTATTTTATATTTTCAAAAGTCGTTTGACCCTACAAATATATAATATTTAGACTGTGTTAAGAAGTATTTTGACATTTTTAAAATTTTGTTTAAAATTAATTTTAAAGTTTAGTTGCGCATTTTTTTATACGTGATATATTGAAGAAACTCTTTCGAAAGTGAAATTAAACATTTTGCTATCACAGTTTCTCAAAATTTGCTACTAAATACTTTTTCTATACAAGTTAAATTAAAATAGATTTAAAAAAAATATTTTGAAAGTTCGGAAAGGAGAAGGGCCCCGATATTTACATTACCTACAAATTTGCTGCTTATAACTACTTATGCACAAGCTAAATTAAAATAGATAAAAATATTTACGTTTAAATGTTTGGAACAGTAAAGGGCCCTGATATTTGCATTGTGTACAAATTTACTGCTTATCACTACTTGCTAAATTGAAACCGATAAGAATATTTACTTTTAATGTTTGAAATGAAGAAAAGTCTTGATATTTGCATTGTATCCAAATTTTCTGCTTGGACCTAGATTTTTCTATCACCCTTAGAAGGTTAAATTGATCTTAATCGGTATTATAGTCTGTGTATATTCTGTAGGCGGTTCAAGGTCACATTTTCTACCTCGTTACTGGTTATCTGCCGCTCCACGCTGAGGCAAATAACAGTGTCACTCTTTTTTTTTTTTTTTTTTTTTTTTTACACAGCTGTTAAGGTATTCCAAAGGTATAAGGTATTCCCGGCGTGAAGGTACTGGCGTGGAAAAGAAACAAGCTTTGTCGAAACTATGGCAACGGAGAAGGAGAAAGAGTGTAGAGTAAGGAAAACGAGTGTCCTTGAAACACCTACAAAAATTACACAGACTATAGTGGAATTTAATTAATCAATAACGCCGTTTCAATGGATTCAAAATACATTTGACTTACTGTTTTACAAGTATTTAAATGAATACCCTAGTGTTCGGTGTTGTGAAATAATTGTATGGTGGCGCCCCCAAAGTGAAGCGAAAATAATTCTGTAACGCGAGAGTGGCTGTGTAGAGAGAGAGAGAGAGAGAGTGGAAAGCACGCGAATAAAATGGAGTTGTTCTAAAGTCTCTGCCATCTTATTTGTGTTGTGAATTACATTAAATGTGTGCGTAGAACTGGCGAATTAACACCTAGCAAAAAAGTGAAACAGAATTATGTATGTAGATAGAACCTAAAAGTAGGGTATGTCTTCGAATTCGAAATCCAGTAACACCTCAAATGGGACTGAGTTGCATAAGTTGGACACCTATAAATGTACTAATTTATGCTCTTATTGAACTTCATTTAAATGTAAGAAAGGGGTCTCTTAAATGCGACTAAAACTTGTTATTCTGTATCTCAGAAGTAAATTATCTTAAGTTTTTTCTTTGAAAACTTTCTTAATAGAAGGAAATGTGACTTTTACCAACCATTGAACATAAATTTTCCGGTCTGTTTACTATACCAGGAATAAAGACGTATGCCAGCAGATATGGATGACACTTCGTTTATAAAAGCCATTTTGGTCTTTTGGTTACTTGTCACAAATGTGGAGAGAGCAGATGGTGGAAACACACAGTTAACAGCAGCTGCAAAAGAATATCGAACGATTAAATCCTGCCAAGATTCGGGATAAATTATTCATAATTTTGAAATATTTAAAATTGATATAATTTTGATTAATAACATTGATATTGTTACAAACCTGTAATATTGCTCCCCAGCACGGTTAGTTCAATCACTGAAACGCCCATTTTATGATCAGCTCTGTTTTGTGTTGATCAGGTGCTGCCTCAGTGATCTCATAGCTTGGCGACTTTGACTACAAAATAGATATTACTGGAAATTTCCAGAATTTTAGGCATTCAGCCAATAGGAACCGAGATACGCCTGATTGGTCCAGAACTTTCTCTGCTCGCCTTGCCGGAAATATATCAGGCAGGCAGTCTCGATTTGCATTCAGTCGTGGTCGTGAAACGAGTTGGGTAATCAATCGTGTAAAGAGTCTACGTGCGAATAATTGGATCAGTCCAGCGAAGAGCTCAAGCGATTGCTGAATTGAGCTGAGTGCCGAGCCCTGGTGTTTATTATGGAAGCAGCATCGAGTCGTGTGTGGAGTAGCCAGTCATGTAGTAGTGAGTCGGCAACTGGATAGACCTAAAGCGAGTAGACGGTGGAGAGATCGTCAAGTGAAGCTACGCAGATTCCCTCCTTCTGCTGAATTCTGTCTGGCCGCTTTGTATGCTGTGGTTGTTTTTACTACCGAATACTACTTGTGGACTACTGTTTGTTGTAGTGTGTTGCTGTGTGTTTCCTGAGTTCGTCTCTACTGTTTATTTGTCGTCTTCGTGCTAATAAATGTCGTCGTCTGTCACTAATGGACTGTTTATTTCATAGACCAACAAATCGCAAAAGAACCCGACGGTGTATTCGTAACAATACATAATTAGGATGATTTAAAAAAATTATTGATGAGTGCAGAAGACATTTTACAAGATCAGTAAAGCCTTTTTAAATTCTTTAAATTCAAAATGGCTTTCGTATCGCCAGGGAGATAAAGTGTACCTATAGGAATGTGACAATGCTGAATTTTTTGAGGCAGGTTACAGCGCCCTTAGCTGCGAAATAAGGAAATAAATAAAAGAGATACGCCTAAAAGCCCGGTAAGAAAAATGTACGCTATATCATGATAAAAATACAAGGGAAGGTTTCTTGGTGTTGTCTGCGAATTGGATATATTTTTGATTAAATTTACTAACATTCCTTGAGTAGAAAAAAGAAAAGTTCGTTTAAAATTGAAAAATATATTATCCGGTATTATCATGCAATTTTTCCGAGTAAAGCAACGTCGAGGTGAAATTTAAGCAACGAATAAAGTAAGTAACAACAACAACAACAAATAATAATAATGAAGATAATTGAAAAATACATTCGGATTGGCGGAGAATCTGTGGATATATTTCTCAATTTTAGGACGGATTCTTTTTCCAAGTCTTGAATAGTTCGTAATTCTAATCGTAAATTTATCCGCCAATTTTATTGTTAACTCAATGAAAATTTTCCCTGTGTTTTTATTATGATGAAATCTATATTTTTCTAAGTGAACTTTTTGACCGATAACTTTTGCTTACTTCACCGCTAGGGGCACTGTAATCTGTCTCAAGAAATTTAGCATAGTCCTTTTTGCTGTAAATATACTCTACTTCCCTGGCTATATGAAATGACATTTTGAATTTAAAGGGCTTGCAAATACTTCACCGATCAACCTATATGTGATTTAAAAAAAATATTTATGAATGCAGAAGACATTATATATTAATAGAGCGAGATAACCGTAACTAGATATCATAAACTGTTAAAAATTCCAGTACAGATTTCCCAAATACATATAATTTAATAGAAACTATGAATCTTAAGTTATAAAGGGTACATTACAAGACGATGAAGGAGAAAAAAAAAAGCGATTTTTGTCGCACAGGAATAGATATTCTGCTTATAATTCATTTGTTATCAAAAAGTATTAATCCCCCCCCCCTTCTTTGTTGCCATTTTTGAATTTATGACATGAAAGGGTCAAGAATGAAATCTACTGAGAAGTCAGTTTAGTTTAGTTATATTAAAGTCCCTTTTTTTAAAGCAGAAATAAAGTTTAGTTTAGTTATATTAGCGTCTCGTTTTAAGCCCGCTTTTCAAAGAAATGGTGCACTAACGCTATTTTGGGACGGATCTCGTAATTTTGAACAGTGGTCAGATGACGAGGACGACACCTGAGCTGGCATCCCTCACCAAACTTCCACACTACACTAGGGGGGGGGGACGTTTGGCCCCGACAGATTTAACGTGTAATGCTTACACGACGTTCCTTGTGTAGAATCGAGTCTCGAACCTGAAACCCTCCTTTTCTAAAGCCGAGACCAGACTCAGTAGCCACCAGGTCACCGCGGACTGTGATCTACTGAGAAATTAATGGTCATATTGCGCGAACAATAAAAATTTTCTTAACATTTCTCTTTAGCTGATTCTTTCATAACCATTCTTTATTAAAATGAATCTGAAGTCAGGCTTTAATGAGTTGAAATTTTTAATATATCCCAGTCTTAAAATTAATTTGCAGATCATATCTGTGCTTATATTCCGGAAATTAATTTAAGGCAAATTCTATTTCTCTTAAATTTATGTTGTACATTAAAGCCATTACAATTTTGATGATTTTAAAAGTCATTAAAATTGTAATGGCCCTTTAAAGAAAAGTTTGGAAAATTATTGACCATTAAACTTTATGCCCCACGCATAGAAAACGCTCAGTATGTTATAAATACAGATACTGAACAAATAAAGAAAGAAAGAAAATTAAAATAAAAAAGCCAGGGAAATTACTGTTGCTAAATTATTGAAACAGTCAGACATCAAATAAAGCAATGAAAACAAAGTCATTTTAAACTTTACCGTCAGCTCAACAGTGGTTGTATCCAAACCCAACTGTTGGCGCGAGTTTCTCATTTTCTTTTAATGTGACTGTCAGCAAAATGTGCCAAGTATATTTGTGTGAAAAGTGACTTGAAATCTCTTTGGGTCACAAAAAAAGAAGCTTTTAACCCTTAAATGGACGAATTGTTATTTTCCATAAACAAATCAATAAAAATAAATTAATAAATTTGAAATCAACCAGGAAATGGATGCAGTTAATTTAATTAAAAAAACATATTCATGTATTTCTACATCATCATGAACAATCACATCTTGAGTTCTAGAAATCTACTGTTTAAGGTAATATAATATTTCAGATATAAATAATACGTCTCATTACATTACAAAACATGAAAATTTATGAAACAATTATTTTTAGCATTTAAACATAAAGGCATATTGCATTTGTTACATGAGCATTGTGTGGCACGTAACAAATGACTACCGTGACATCCTTAAATAGGGAATTTTACACCTGAATCTGTTTGAAAATTTAGGCCAGTGATCAACGCCGTCTTTTGAACTTTTATAGGCACAAACGGATGAAATCACATTTTAGGTTTAGTGAACAAATGTAGAACCGATTTTGTACATTGATGCCTTTTTACATTTAAAAAAATTAACATTACCGAAAACAATTCTTTCTGTGTGTTTTCATTACTTTTTATATAAGTAATCGTAATTAGTAACATCCGCTGAAATGAAATTCTATTGATAGTGCGCCAACAACGCAAACTATCACACATATAGAAATAAACTGTCAATTTTTGGTGCGTTCGGAAGTGATAAAATAGTTTTGGTAAAATTAAAATTAAAAGAAAAATAATAAACTATGCAGAGGTTGCTACATAAAAAGATATAAGGTTTAAAACATACTATATAGATCTACATCGCTCTGCATTTAAGGGCTAAGAAACGTTGCCATCGGTCTCTGGTCATACTTGGTTTCTTTCTCACTAAAGTAGCGTTCACACGAGGTCAACTATACGCGCAATGGAAGGCCACGCCTACCTCAGGAACATCACGTGACCCGATGGGAGGGCAAAAGGCAAATGGTTGTCTCATCGGAACTACTATTTGCCGTTTTCCCTTTACGGTCCGAGATCTTCCTGTAATAGGCGTGACCTTTAATTGCGCGCAATAGTTACCTCGTCCGAATCCTGCTTAACGGAAAACTCGCTCATCTGGATGGCTGTCGGGAAAATAGAAAAACTCGAATCTATTGGAATCAAAGGAAGACTTAAATCTCTTACTTCTCATCTCATCAAAAGCTGCGCGGTCCCCTTGATATTCCATTCCTTCTTTGATCAAAATGAGCCTGACCAGGTCATTGTGCATGTCTCTTAGGTCCTCTGAAGCGTTGTGCCACACTTTCTTCAGTTTCTGAAGTAAATGGAAACAGTTCCTTAGAAGAATTTGTTTCTGATGATCTTTATATGCCTCTGAATAAACAGATAAAATTACGCTTTAATGAATCAGGTGAACAGAAAAATATTTGAAGACAATTAAGTACTCCATTCATTTTTCAAACACAACAAATTATTACAAGTCATTTCAACAGGCGAATTTTAGAAATCCCAAATGAGGAAATCCCAGTTCCCTCTTATTAGGCTCGCAATTAATATTTTTTTATTAGTAGCCAAATAAGAGGGATCTCCTAATTTCTTTTAAGTAATTATTAGAAATTAATTAGATCAACTGTAAAATGGAAACTACACCATTGTACTTTGTTTTCTGATCGCCACAAGAAATGGATGGATTTTTCATTGATCATTATGTTTAAATTTTGCCATGTGAATATTGTCATATATTTTGCCAGTGATTAAAAGCCAAATAACTCGCCACGGATAACACGACAGATTAATTAAAAATGCTAAATTACCGCCAAAAGTTAATATTTTGTAACTGTTGTATGCTAATGTTACGTAAGGCGTTCTCTGCTATAGCATCTTTATTAGAAAGTAAGTGAGAAATGTTTGCGGAAACGATCTTTGCAAGCCTCTTAAATCATCTCGCAGTATAGATTACTGATTTAGTAAAATAATAAAAAATATGAAAGATAGAAGCAAAAGAATATTGATTTAATCTGAAATTCATATTAGCAAGCTTCTGAAAAAAATTAAAGGATATTGAAACCTGTCTCTAGTTCGAAGTATCCCAGCATGATAGTGCTTTAGGTTTGATTTGTCTATATGTGTTTCATTTTTAAAATTTGCTCTTAATTATATAGCAACTAAAAGCAAAAATAAAAATAAAAAACAAGTATTAAAGTAAAGAATTAAAAACAAGTATTAATTACTGTCGCAAGCTGCTAAGTTATAAATCAAATAATAAAAACAATGAAAAAATATTGTTGCAAAATATCTTAAGACAGATCATTAAAATTTTATAAGATTATGGAGAAAATTTGACAAAAATAAAATAGATATTACTGAATAGATTTTTTTTTTAATTCCAGAGTCATTTATTAGTGGTTTTTATGATATAATATGCTTAGAAGCTAATGAAAAAATATTAAAATAAATCAGATTTTAATTAAAAATTATATTAAATTTTTAAAATCCTTTCTTAATAAACATCTATTACCCAAGAAATAGATGTTTATTGTGCGAAATTTGATAACTCTATGTCCAAAAGTTTGCGCCAATGTTGCCAAAGCTGTGGGTGGTTTTCTTGGAAGCGCCTAGGCTCAACAGCCTTTAATCTTTCTCTCGGCTGAAATGAGACCAACCAAATATGTCGATCATAAATTTTAAAGTTTATTGGCATTCGGTTTATTATTCTAAAAATTGATATGATAATAACAATTACCGAAAAAAAAAATTCTGCCCTTTACAGCTTTTAAAAGGTTGTCTCATTCTCTTTGTCGGCTTAGCGTTCTTGAGTATATTTTTAGCACAAGAAATTGTATGATGCCACTACGTCATTTTTCATTATTCTGTATACAGTCCATATAGAGAAAATATCATATCAATATTGTAGAGCAAATTGTGCTCTAAGTGTGATAGCATTTTGATAGATTGTTATTTATTATTTTACAATATTTACTTATATCATCATTTTAATAAAATATATGAAATTATTCACATGACAAAATTTGAGCATAGTGATCAATGAAAAATTCCTTATCATTCTCTTGTTACTATCAGAAAATAAATTACAATGACCTATAATATTAATAAAATATATGACAATATTCACATGGAAAAATTTAAATATAATGATCAATGAAACATCCATTATCATTCTCTTGTCGCAATCGGAGAATAAATTACAATGAGTTATAAATTAATAAAATATATGACAATACTCGCATGTCAAAATATGAGCATAATGATCAATGAAAAATTCCTTATCATTCTTTTGTTACTATCAGAAAATAAATTACAATGACCTATAATATTAATAAAATATATGACAATATTCACATGGAAAAATTTAAATATAATGATCAATGAAACATCCATTATCATTCTCTTGTTGCAATCGGAGAATAAATTACAATGAGTTATAAATTAATAAAATATATGACAATACTCGCATGACAAAATATGAGCATAGTGATCAATGAAAAATTCCTTATCATTCTCTTGTTACTATCAGAAAATAAATTACAATGACCTATAATATTAATAAAATATATGGCAATAATCACATGGCGAATTTTAAATATAATGATCAATAAAAAATTCATCATCATTATCCTGTTGCTACCAGGGAATAAATTACAATGACTTATAATATTAATATATATTTTAGACACATTGTTCTCAATCGATTGAAACAAAGATTTGATACAAAACTGATCTTGTAATCACAAAATTACGTTCCGAATTTAATGTATTTAAATTATTGTATTTTTGAATTATCGGGTTTAAATTTTTCTGAATGAACAGACAGAGAGACAGTCGATCCTTAGCTGGATTTGGTTCAAAATTTGACAGGAGTATGCTCTATTGATGTTAAATCTGTGTACCAAATCTGGTCTATTTAACTCTCTCCGTTTTGTAATTATCGTGTTAACTTATATTCGAACAGCCGGATAGACAAACATTCTCTGAACAGAGTTTTACTCAAAATTTAATAGAAATCTTCCGATTTGGTGTGAAGACAGTATACTAAAGTTTAACTGGCTAGTTCAAATTATTTTTGAGTTATCTTTGTCACAGACAAACAAGCAGCCATTTTCCAAAAATGTGTTTTTCGAATTCAAGGAGGTTTAAACCGTGGAGATTTGTTAAAATCTCGAGTTAGAATTTTTTGACGAATTCTATACTTTCTCTATCAAATCATCTATACTTACTATATATTCTATACTTTCTCTATCAAATCATCTATACTTACTATATATTCTATACTTTCTCTATCAAATCATCTATACTTACTATATATTCTATACTTTCTCTATCAAATCATCTATACTTACTATATATTCTATACTTTCTCTATCAAATCATCTATAACTATATATTCTATACTTTCTCTATCAAATCATCTATACTTACTATATATTCTATACTTTCTCTATCAAATTCTATACTTACTCTATCATCAAAAAATTCGAACTCGAGATTTTGGATGAATTTTCACGTTTTAGATCTCCCTGAATTCGAAAAACACATTTTTGGAAATGTCCGTCTGTTTGTCTGTGAATACGATAACTCCCAAACCACTTTCATCTAGAAGAGTGAAATTTGATATATGGACTTAAGACCAAAATTGTAAATTTCTTTCAAATTTGGAAAGAAATTCTTCCGGAAATCTCTCGGTCTGGCTATTCGAGTACATGTGAACTTGGTAACTTCAAAATGTAAAGGGCTAGATATATAATATATGGTATACAAGTTTAACACCTAAAATATGGATTCTTATCCAGTTGTGAATTAAATATGGCAAAGCAGTGATGATCTATCGATTTGCACTTTCGTATACATTTAAATACAATAATTCACAAACGCAATGAAATGTGTGATCTTGAGACTTACACAGTTATGTGATCTTGTGACTACAACTGCAGTTCCATGTCAAATTTTAGTTTCAATCAGCCTAGAAAGAGCCATCCAAAATGCATATTCGCATTCTAGGCTCAGTAAAAATGTAATTCATTCTATAGATCTATATTTTATAACTATTATTCACAGATACCTAGCACGGTATTTGTGGTCTTACTTAGGGTTTGTGGTGAATAGCATATAAACCCGTTAACAACTCTTCTACCCGAACGATCGTTTTGGTATAATGGTTTAGTTACTGGAATGCTAACCACAAGGAACCAGGTTCTATCCTCCGCTCATTCCCATATCGCTAAATTGGTGACCTCGGACGATGAACCTTACAGCTGTTGTGGCGCCTTCTACCCGCAACAAAAGTCGTCAGACTCACTTGACGCAGCAATCAAAGTCGCCAGACTCACTTGTCTCAGCAGCATCTGTAACCACACGCTCTCGCTACTCAACTAGGGTACAGGCCCATTAAGACAAAAGCTATAATACATTACCACTCAAGAGCCATATCGTTCGACTCACTGGAGGGAGAGTACTGTGGTGAATAGCATATAAGTCAGTTAACAACTCTTCTACCCGAACGATCGTTTTGGTATAATGGTTTAGTTACTGGACTGCTAACCACAAGGACCCAGGTTCTATCCTAGCACATTCCATACCGCTTCAGGCTCATAATTTTATATGGGGAGAAGAATAAGACCTTTATTTGAAAGTTTACAGGAGACCACTTCGGCTTTTTTACATTCTCGTATACGTACTATAGAGGAAGTATAGTAATCGACAAAAAAATTCGAACTCGGGATTTTGACGAATCACCACATTTTAGACCACCCCGAATTCGAAAAACATATTTTTATAAAATGTTCGTCTGTCTGCCTGTGACAATGATCACTCAAACCCGCTTTGAGCTAGAGCGAAGAAACATGATACACGGTCTTTACACCAAATTTGCAGATTTCTATCGAATTTTGAGTAATAATGTTCAAAGGAAGTCAGTCTATCCGGCTGTCCGCCTTTAAATTAACAAGATAACTACGAAACGAAGAGAGCTAGATAGATAAGTTTCGGCACAGATATTTAAAATTATAATGTAGACACCTTTCAAATTTTGAGTTAAATCTAACTACGGGCTGACTGTCTGTTCGTCTGTAAACACGTAAACACGATAGTTCAAAAACGCAATAACTTAAATATATCAAATTTGATATGAGACTTTGTGACTACAAATGCAGTTTTGCGTCACATTTTGGTTACAATCGGCTGAGAAAACCGTATCTAAAACACAAATTCGAATTTTGGATACTATTAACGCACGCCAGGGGATTTTGGATTAATCGCCAAATAACTCGCCAAGGATGCCACGATAGATTCAGTAAAAATGCTAAATTCACACCAAAGGTTAATATTTCGTAACTATTGTACACGAATGCAGGACAAGTTTATTAGAGAGTATGCGAGAAAGTTTTGGGAAGACCATTCCCATTGGTTTTTAAACTGGAGCTCGTACCTTCTAAGTCTTCTCTGTTACAAACCGAACTACGTGTTAATTTGGTCATCTTGCTGAAATTTTTTTAACCAAATAGTATTAAATATTAACAGCAAATGGTGAATATTTTCAGAGCATTAAAATAACTGTTGCTTATTTCCAGTTTCTCAGTATAGATACTGTCGCTAACAAATTCAATAAATTACAGCTCATGCTTTGCTATACAATATTAGAAAACAAATGCATATTAAGAGCTTTCTAAAACTATGATGAAAAATTCGAAATTTGTTTTCCTTTAAGAAAGCAACTGTTTTAGCTACTTGAATTCCAGAAACTTACCTCTACTTAAGTATCTTCCGTAAAAGAAACATTGCATTCGTACTGTTACCCCGGAAATGCATTTTTCGTCGAAAAGAAAGCTGAAGCATGCCTAAAAATAAAAGACTGATTTTAAAAATAGATATATTAATAGAAATGCTGCCTTCATGGTTTTTAATCATTCTGTTTATGATTATCATTAAAATTTTATATAAAACTGCTTTATCTTACGTTGTATAAAGGATATTAAGGTACTTGTCGGTTTTTACAGCGACCAAAAATGTGCCAAGAAAAAATTTCGCCAATCTGGCAATTTCAATCGTCAAACTAAAACGCATGTGATTCACATATTCAAAATTTTTCATAATAAATAATAATACTTTTGAATATATTTTTATAATTTGGCGCAATTTTTCTTGGCACTTTTTGTTCGTTGTTAAAACCGAATTGTACCGATATTAATTTTATTTTGTTATTATTTACAGCATGAAGATTCCTTAACAAAAAAATTGTTGCTTTAAATTCTATAAAAAAAAATGTTATATGTAGACTATTAATATGATAATGTTTATAGACTCACATACTATTTGCAAATTGCATCACGTATGTTGATAGCAAAAGACATCAAATGCGGCAAGCAGTTATTTCTTAGTTAGTTTAGTGCTCTCTAAGAAAGGTTTATTCAAAATTTTAATGACAGTTTTATTTAAAGATTAACGAACATTTGAATTTCCCTCAATAATTATGGAACAAATTATTGTACGAATATAACCTTAAAATTTAGGAAATAATAATAATAAGCTTCTCAATGTCAACAGCTTTAATTCCACACATTTTTAAAAATATATTTTATAGCATACTTTTTATTGTTTTAGTTATTCATTTGTACTCATGAGCATTGTGACAATATTAAGAACATTTTTTTTTTTTTTTTTTTTTTTTTTTTTGTGAACCAAGCTATCGCTCCTATATAAAGAAGAACAAATTTTGAGCAGGCGATAAAAACCGGCGCAGGCGATAAAATCGCCAATAATGATGCAACCACGCCAAACGGAATATCGCCGCTAGTAACCGTTTGTGGCGTCTGCTTGATGTGATTTGTTTCGGTGACTGTGTGCTATCGCCAGAAAGTCAGTTTGGCGAGATTTGCGCCGTATAATGGAAAAGACCCACATTTTACAAATAAAATAAAGAAAAGATGAGTCAAAGCTAAACATTTATTTCATGTTTGCTCTCATTTTTAGCCACGATGTTTTGAGAAGAGATTTTGAAACACCTTTCAATTTTTTAACACTTAATTCCTTAAAGCCATATTAGGAAAATATTTTTCATCAGTTTGCAAGAAAAGACAAATGAAATGCAACTCAAATATATTTTGAATTAATAATATTAAGTTCGAACGAAGTGAGAAATAATCGTGATTCTAATTATTACTATAAATGTAACAGGTAACATAAATGGAAACAATCACATTATTGCCAATTATTAAAAAAACAAAAACGGTGAACATTTGTGTGCATAAATTTAATATTTATAATCTAAATTTTTCGCTATATAAGTATTTTAAAAGAAATTCCATAATATATTTATATATATATATTATTCATTTTACCTTAATAAATTTTTGTTTTTCACATTTTGAGACATCATTTTGCAATATATAGCTCCATTTTGACTCCAGTAATAGAACTCGGACCTACAAACATAATTTTTTTATTAATATTAACCCCATTTTTATTAATGCGATTAAATAATCAAATTATTAGAAATTAATAAATTTAACCGTGATTTGAGCTGTTCTTTGAGAAATTCTTTCATTTTGTTGTCTACAGTATGAGCTAAATGTACTGGCTAAATTAAGAACTTTTTTATTAATTTCTGGATTAGATGATAGCATCACATCATTCACAGACATATTGTGAGCAAAATATTGTAAAAAATCACATTACTGAAAAGATAATTTTAAGCTGGCAAAAATTAGCATCACTGAAACCTACTAACAACAATACGCATCCGATTGTTTACATCAATGTTGTCATAGAGACTGGTTTTAAAGTTACAGTTAACTGGATTGTTCCATAACTCATGGAAATTAAATTTTTAAATAATAAGAATTTTTTCTTTATATTGAAAATAAATTAAACAGTATTACATATAATAATTTATAGTAATGCAAAACTTTTATTCCTGACTTATATCCTTGAGAATCGGTGATATTTTCTTATATATTCTATTTTCTTTTTCAAAACTTAGAGGACAAACAAATTTTCCGTAACCGTTGGTTTCGGTTCGATTTACTCTTTTCTGCAATGTGACCATCATTTGGTAAGTGTAAACACAATTCTTATGTTTGTTTATATTGATTTTAAAGTATATGAAATTACCTAAATCTATTAAAAATGTATATAATTCAGTTTGAATTTCAATTAAATAAAAATATCTTTTATTCTATATTAAAGTTATTTATTTCCTATTTCAAGTGAGCACACTATTTACAATTGAATTGAGTTGGAACGAAACCAATTCATTACATAAAGGTGTATTAATGCGATGCATTCAAATTTCATTTAAATCTTTTATAATTTGTTTTTATTTTCTTTGGAGTAGGGAAAAAAAAGTACTAAAATAGAATTTAAGAATGAAACTTGGCACAAATTATAATGTAAATTCAAATTGATTCTTTTAGGATAATAAAAAATAAGGTGTATGAAATTTTAAAAATACGTCTTATCCAGTTTAATTTTTTATACTACGATAATTTAAAATAATTTTTCTGATCTGTTGTTTTTTTAGTTAATTTATATAACTGACGATTCTTGAAACTTTATTGAATTAGTAGACTGAAGCGAAAATGTCTAACTTTTATTGATCAGAACCTTTTTAACAATATTTTTGTAGTTATAATTTGTTATTTTAATTCTAAAAATAATCTAATTTTGTAATTGAGAAATTCTTGTATTTGTTTTTAAATCTATTTTTTTAAAATTAATGCTTTTTTTCAGGGCCAAATTTTCTTGCATACCTAGGAACATGAACTAGGTAAAAATCATGTTTAAATTGTCCCCTTGCATAATCAAGCATCATGGCTCGATGAAGTATTTGAAGTATGTTATCTTCATCTCGCGACAAGTAAGACTCTCTTTTTGTCTATGGAAAAGAAACTTATAGCAACAAAAATAAAATATCTGAAATAAGAGAGAATACTTTTTAGTTTTTAATATTCCTCTACTCTTACTTTAAATTCTTGATGGTAAAGTTTTTATCACTCTTGATACAGAATGGTACTTTGCCATTAAGTTCTATTGAATCCCTTTTTTTTTTCAGACAAAACAAATTCAGAACTGTGATACTTAAATGAACATTTTAGAAGAATTTTAATTTGATATTTAACTTAAGGATATTTATTCCTATTTTATTTAAATTTTGTATTCATTATTTAATGGCATTTTGTATAAATTTACATCATTTACACAACTTTTTCCTCATGCCTTTGAGTCTCTTTATTAATTTATTTTGTATGATTGCAATCTCTTTGATATTAAGTTAAATGAATAAAAAGAGATTGATAAAATTTTTGAGTTCATTTGAATCTTTTATTATGCAATTTTAGAAACAGCAAAGATTATTAAATAATGCCATAGCATTTCTGTGTTTTGTATAATATGCAGCTACTTAAAATTTATTATAACCTCTATTAAATACTATTGGGAGATGAATTATTATTGTTCTCTTTTATTGCATCTATTCGCACCTAATTTTTTAAAATATAAATATGTTGTTACCTTTGTACTTTTTAAAACCAAGTATTTTTTTTATTAATGACAATTACGTCTAAGTTTAATTTTGGATTGAAATTTTACTTTTCATTTAACAAGGCATCCACCAAGTACAGCAATCATATGTTGTAAATATTCCAATAAATCGCATGTTTCACTTTGTATGATTGCTGTACTTTGTAATTGGTATAAATTTTAGATGTATTCAAGCTGCAGGAAAAAAAAAATCTTATACTTATTATATATATGTATTTTATTTCTTTTAGAAGGGGTCTAAATCAAGAAAAACTTCAACAAAAATTTTAGCTGCTGCATCATCTTCTGTTATAAAGCCTGCAGAAGAATTTGATAATGATGAAAGTACCATAGCAAAGAGAAAAGTTGATTTTCATTTTTTAAATGATCCACATTCTAAGAAATCTTCATTAGGAGAAGAAGATGTAGTTAATTCTCAACTTCATCAGCATTTAAAGCCTGTTATTAAACCAGATGTGACAGCTTCCTTATCTGATACATTAGAAAAAAATGTACCCACAACAGAGAAGGAAGGTGTTAAATTGCTAAATACAGTAAAGCCTGCAGATCTAGATTGGCGGAAGCAAGTTTTAGATATTAAATTATTACCTCATTATTACAAAAATCTGTCAAAATTCAGGCTGACTGGTAATTATTATTTCAGTATTATTTTATTTATTTAGAAATCTTTGTAAATAGTAATTTTTAACTTTTCTTAAATTTCTAGTTGGGAAAGACTTTAAATTACATAAGGATTTGTATTTTATTCTATTTTAGCCAATAAATTATTTCTAAAAAAAAATTAACGTCTAAATTTTTATACCCAATCCTCTTAGTTATTGATATTCTAATATTTTAATTTAAAAAAGTTTCACACTGCAGCAGTCAAAATTTACCATGTTATGAAGCTTTGAATTTCATGTTTTTAAGTCAGTTATTGAAAGCTCCAAACAAGAACTGCTCAGTAATTAATTCTTTCTTGAGAGGCCCATTGAAATAGCCTATAATTGTCTAATGAAGTATATATATATATATATATGCCATGTTTTTAAAATGATGCATAATAGCCAATTAGCTTTATATGAATATGAGACATCTATTATTTAAAAAATTATTTATCTGCCTAAAGTGGACTTTTTTCTGTTAGTAAATATTGTTAAAATGGAGTAATTTTAGTAGAGTTTTGTATATTTTTTGATAAATAATACAGAATTTGTTCAAGTTATTTTTGTAGTATCTATATATCTTAAAAATGATTGATTTGTGGTGTGTGGATTCAGTCAATTCATTTAGCAGATGTCTATTTTATATCAAGAAATATAGAAAACAAAGATCCCCCTCCCACATTTAAATACTTTTTAAATACAACAGCATTTGAATGGGGGGGGATGCAAAATACATCCTTTGTATTTAGTATTTTTAGATTTTTTTTTCTTTTTTAAAAGGGGGAAAAAGGTTTTATTTCTAGATTTTCTTAAAAAACTTTAATCGCTTATTCTTAATTATTATAGTTGTTTTGCTTTTAATATATAATTTTTTTCTTGAATGGGAGCATTTATGGTGCATTTCAATTGGATGTTACTATTTTTAGAACATTTATGGCATGTGTTTATTAGATGCTTGCATGTGAAATGTACCATTTTCCTAGTTATCGGAGGTGATCGGGGGAAAGAGAAGCATATGCTCTAAATTTATCTTTGACACCTTATTTTTTAGCCATGAGGTCAAGTACCACATTTAGTAATATTATAGAAAAGATTATTATCTTTCAATAAAATTTTTTGGATTTCTTACTCTGTCTCTAACATGTGTTTAATTAACTGATACATCTTTTAAATATGTAGTTACCTTTATATAGGTCTTTAGATAGGATGTGGTTTTTATTTTAGGTCTGGTGGTTCTTACTACCTTAGCAGGATATGGAATGGCTCCTGGAGCATTTGAGCCTGTTACATTTACATGTATGGTTTTAGGAACTGCTCTTTCCTCAGCTGCTGCCAATGCTGTCAATCAAGTTAGTTTCTTGATTTTGTTTAATGTTTTTAAGAATTTGTCTTTTTTTATTTGTATTATTTTTTAAAATTTCAAAAAAGTAAATGTTTAAATTTTTTTCTATAAAACTAATTTTTTATAGTAATAAATAAGATTTTCTTTTTTTTTCTGGCTTGGCAGATGAAAAACAACAAAAAGAATAAAAAATATTATAACAAAACCAATTTTAAATTTTGTCTTTGTATGTCAATTTTCACAACCACCAATACAAGGCCTAAGTATCTACATCTTGGGAATTTATAACATCATGGTTAACTGTGTATTTGAGAAACATGGGCGAAAATGTCTTCCTCATGAGTAGAACTTTCTAAGAAATGAACTTGTCAAGGCCATTTTTCCAATCAGTGGTCAGTCTTATATTGAGGAGCTAAGTGAAGTATATTTTATTATTTGCAAGAAAAATATTTCAAGTTTGCTAAAAATAAGAGATACAATTACTTTAAACTTTTCTGTATTCTTAAATTTAGTGAGAACTGTAGGAATTGTGAGTTTTTATTTTTTGGAACCCTATAAAATAAAATGGTTTACTGCCACACATCGAGAAGCATTTTACCCAACAAAGAATAGTAAGAATAATTCATTTAATTATATTAAAATAATGCCAATTGTTTCAAGGAAAACTAAATTATACATTTTTACTTAAAATTTAAAATGCCTGATAATATGTATTAATTATGAATTCAATCATCAGATATTTTAAAAAAGATTATTTCATAAAATATAATTAGCAAACAGAAGTATAATTATACTATTTGTAATGTTTATGCATGATATTATACAATAATAACACTTATGTTTTAGGTCTACAACTTAATAATTAAATAATAATGCGATTTAGCTAAGATTATGCGCTTTTTCTGTTATATATACACATTGTTGTGTTTAAGTGTAACAGTCTACTTAATTAAAAAGTCTTATGTTATACATACACTTTATGTAATACACTGTACTTACACTTTACATAATCTATGTCATTTCAAAATAACTGTAGATCTGTGAATGTGATCCTTTATTGTAAATCTTTGAATTACATATCACATTAAAAGATATTCAAAGAGAAACAAGCATGTTTAATCCTAAATTAGAAAGGGCATCTTTTAAATATATTAGGTAAGTCATTGGTTTGTTCTATTTCAGATGTGGAATTGCTCTTTCTACTTTTCATATTCAGTACTTTATAGGAAAAAAAAAAATCCAGAAATATAAAAAAGTAGAGATTAAGAGTAACAATTAAGAAAAAAAAAAAAAAAAAAAAAAAAATCCTTCTCCAAAAAAGCATTATTGAAAAGATGAGACAATTATTCTATTGAAATGATGATTATTCAATCTTTTCAATGTTATTCAATATGATACTTAATTTAAGTTGAGTGAAATTCTGTATTTCCCAAAATGCATTGTAAATGTGAATTCCATATTATTATTTTTTTATTTTTAAATTATGTACCATATTTTAAAATGGATTATTCTAATTTCTGAATCAAAAGCATATAGTAATAAAATTAATTTTAATATTTTAGCAAATAAAGAGTAACTTCATAGTTAGGCCAAATGGATTTCAGGATACATATCATAGATAATTTGTGCTGTAGCAAATTCAGTATTAAATAATTGTTGCAAGAATTTCAAGAACAAATTGGAAAAAAAACTCCTCTAAAAATGGGATGTGGGGGAGGAGACCCAACCTTGCAAAAATTAAATAAGAACTAACTTTACTAGACAAAGAATTATGTCATAGACATAGAATAAACATGTCATAGACATAGAATAAACATGTCATAGACGTAGAATAAACATGTCATAGACATAGAACAAAGATGTAGAACTATGTCTTTGTCATATTTATCTTTATACTGATATAATTAGAATATTCACCTTTCTTAATTGAAGAGATTAGTCAAATGAAATTAAAGCAAGGAAAAAATAATAATTTTGAACATCTTGACTGGGAATTTTTATCTTACTAATTTACTTTTGCTTGATTCTACCAAATTAAATTTCTTTTATGGGAAAAAAAAATCAAATATATTCATGTAAGATTAACTTTGCAATGAAATCTTTAATATTTTGTTAATTCAAATCTCAATGATTTAATGCTATAGTCATCATTTTCTCTCTGGGAAGATATTTTTTAAAAGAAATATTATTTCAAATTTTTCAAAAAATGTTTCATATTAACATTATTTCTTTATTAGAGTTTTTAATAGATTTTTCTTTGTTAATACAATCCATGTTTTCTGATTAATGATGTTTCTTAAATTCAAGTTCAGACTGATAAAATTTAAATCAAAACTGCTTTTTTACATTTTAGTGTAAAATAATTTTTTCATTTTCTTATATTTTCTAGGTTTTAGAAGTACCTTATGATTCTCAAATGAATAGAACTAAAAACAGAGTTTTAATCCGTGGATATTTGACGTAAGCTAATTTTTTTTCTCGAAATGACAGTTTTCTGAAAGTTAAATTTTTTTAAAGTTTCTATAATGTGTATTTTTATTATTTGTATATATATCAAAATAATTCTCCAAATTTAAAAATTATTGTTATTTATTATTTGTTTAAAATAAAAATAAATAAACAGTCTTATTTTCTATTTTATACATACAATTTTTGCATTAGAATTAATTGAAATTTATATAAAACTTATTATAAAAGAGGTAAGAAAATTCTTAATCATAAGTTTTATTTCTACCCTTTATGATATAATAATTTAATATTTTTATACATCAAAAGTTAACTTCTGTATTAAGTGCATTTATATATATATATATATATTTCAAATTTTGGGTTTTTGTGTTAATGAAAGGAAACTTTTTTTTCACTTATAAAAGCATGCTACCATGAAATATTTCCTTTACATAATTTTCTTTTGTTTTTTTTACCAGACCTCTTCATGCATCAACATTTGCTGTTTGTTGTGCAAGTATTGGTTTAACAACCCTTTATCTTGGTACAAATACTTTAACAGCTACATTAGGAGCTGCAAATCTTATCCTGTATACTAGCATTTATACTCCAATGAAAAGATTCAGTATTGCTAACACATGGCTGGGTTCTGTAGTTGGAGCAATCCCTCCTTTGATGGGTTGGGCTGCTTGTACTGGAAGTTTAAGTGCAGGTAAGTTAAAAAAAAAAAAAGATTGTTTTGAACTTTTTTTATTGCAGCAGCAAAAATAAATAATTTTAAAACCAATTTCACCAATTTTTAAAAAATACAAAATTTAAAAACCCATTCCCTCCCCCTTCTCACAAATTACATGAAAATAAGCTCCTTATTTTATTTCACAATTATAGATGACAGCCTTACAGAATATTACTTTCTTTATGGGGTTAATTTTAAAGTTAGAATATTCTGAACTTTTAAAACTTGAAAATGGAAATTTTTACAGTTCTTAAAAATTACAGTACTAACAAAAATAATTTAATGTATTCCTCCAATATTCTTAAGATGTTAATTTATAATTTTATGATTTAAATTCATTTCTGAATGTTCCAAAATGAGTATTCTTAAGGTATTCTCATATGGAGGCAGTACCTGTTTGCAGCTTCTCTCATCTTTGTGAATGAGAAGTATGATTTCATGCAGAAAGTATTTTCATTGTGGAAAATCATGCCAAACTTTTTATATGTGAATCAAATAGACATTTCTATCTGCTTCAAGCATATAAAATAATGAATAATTTTCAATTTTTATAATTTTTTATTTAATATTTAAAATTTTAAGAAATATCTTAAATTTTTTTAATTTAAATATAATAAATATTTATTTTTGTATTTTGGTTTTTGATTTTTAGTTTTATTTCTATTGAATTGGAATTATTTTTAGTTTTTTATTTCATGAATGTTTGATTTAGTCTAGAATAAGTTTTGTAAAAAATGTACAAAAAAAAAAAAAAAAAAAAAAGAGAACATAAATAAAAATATTTGTGAAATTAAGATAATCATATTGTAAATATTGTTCTAAGAAATTTATCTAAATACCTTAGAAGATATTCTTATCAGTTGTTTTAACTACCATGTTCCCAAATGTACAACCCCCTTCCCAACTCTAACATTAATGTCTAGAACATCAGTTAAACCTTTCATTCTACTTTTTTTCAATGTACATAAGAAGTTTTAATAATCTGTGCAGGAAAATGTTAACTCTGATCTTTGAAACTTACAATATTACCTTGTTTCTTTTTCGAAAATTAGAGAAATTTATTACTTTCCTCAAAATCTACATTGACAGTTCATAATGGGTGGATATAATAAAAGTTGACTCTTGATGGTTATTAGAAAGATTTATTACCAAAAGAATGACTACTGCTTAATTTTTATTAAATATATGCCTGAATGAGTGTTTTAAAATCTTCTAATACTCCAATTCCAAATGAGAAGCAATGTTAATGAAAAGCATGCATCTCAAGTGTTCTATTTATTTTTAAATGTAATTTGTGAAATATCTTGAGAAAAGAATGCCATATTCATCGAAAATCATTGTATAAATATTCATTACATTTCATTGTTGTAATGGCTTTATTTTGAGTTGTGCAATGAGACTTTATATTGTTTTAACATGTTAATTATTTTATTAAATTAGGAAATATATGTACATTAACTATACAGTTAATATAAGTATTTCTTTTCTAAGAGTAAAAGTGATAAACCAAACAGAATATGAACAAAAATGAACAGAATTAGTCTAAATATGATTAGTGATTTTTTTAAACCATTTTATTTGCAATGCTAAATATTTTTATAATGTGACTTTGACCTAATCTGCCAAATGAAAGACGATAGACTAGTGAATGTGAGTCATAAAACATTTAGTCAACCATATCCTATCTCTCACCATTTGCAAGTTATGATGGATAAAATAAATATGCTCCCAATTGAGAAAAAAAAAATATTTAAAAAGATACATAAACATTAAAGAAGAAAAAAATGAAGATATTTTGAAAAGTCAGGGAAAAATACCCTATAAGATGACACCATTGTCACTGAACTACAAATACTGAAATCAAAATAAAATTGTTTACAAAATTTTTAAGCACAATACCATTACCACCAAATACCATTCTAATTGCTATGTGCAATTTAGCAAAAACTTGTCCTTTGCATCTGCTTTTTAGCGAACCTATTATAAATTATATTGGTGTTTTAATTCAGGAGAAATTTAGTATTTGGTTTACAATTATTGCTAAAATTAGCATTTGTCATATATATATATATCTTACAGTACTTTTGTCAATCCTGATTTTCTTGTCTGCATTAAAACTAGTGTTTTATTGAGGTTCAGGAAAAAGAATTTTGAAAGTCTAATAAGAAAAGTAGAATTTTTATTAAGTTACAAACACATAATAGAAACAAATTGACAAATATCTTCATAGTTCATATAGACTAATTTGTATCCATTTTATCTATCATCTTTTCATTTGATAACCTTTACTTTGAAGAATGCTGATTACTGTGATGTATTTTACAAATTGGCTAAATTTTCTCTGAACTGGAAATCTGGTAAGTTTATTAGCCTCATTCAAAAGTTAATGAAATGTGAAAGGTTTTGGTAAATTTAGAACAACATTTGCAGTATTTGGTATTCAAGATTTTGATAACAATTTGATTTTGCATGTACCAAAATTTTAGAGCTGGTAGCTCTGCTTTAAATTCAGGTGTCCTAATGAAAAAAGGGCCACCTTACAAATTTTGTTCTGATTTTATGTTTTTTAAGTCTGCTGGAGACTTTCAAAATTAGAATTTTTTTCCTCATTAGTACTGATTTTATTTCTGTAACTTGGAAATGATAAAAAGTAGGACTGAGTTGCTGTTATGCTTTATAATCTACATGGACCTTTCTATAATACTCTTTATTTTAGAACATTGAATCAAATCCATTTCTTACTTTCTTTGATATTTTCCCTTTATTTACAATACTTTTTGTTGGTTCCTTCGGATTTCCTATGTTCACAATGTATTAAAATTTTCAAGTTTGTGTTTATGATAATTTTTAATAATTGGCAGGAAGCATGAGAGAAAGAAGGGGGACAAAAGAAATAAACTGGCCTCCAAACAGTAATGCTTTGAATAAATATGGCATCATTTATAGAAAACAATTTTTTTTCTTTTCTTTTTAATGAATTTGAAAGTGCAGTTAGAGGGAATCTAAATTTTCTTTTTGATCACATATTTTGGTAAGAAACAATAATTGTGTTTTTCTGTTAATACTGTAAATGTAATATTAATTTTTAATGTTTTATTCAGAGAAAGAATGTATTGGATCTTTTGTATCTGTAACATACTTATATTATGAAAGATCCATAAATTAGTTTAATGATTTTAAATACACTTCTTCTATTATTGGATAAGCAGAATTACAAACTCAAATTAGTATCAACAATTGATTTATTTCAGATATTTATTTAAATACAAGGAATGACAATGAAATATTCAATAATATTTATAATGTGCATTTGTGAAATATTTTTACCTATAAAATAGTATCCTATAATTTCCATAAACTATTAACAATGTATGAGTATAGTAAACAAATAAAACAATGTCAAAAATCTCTGTGTTGTTTATAGCTAATATTTGAAGAAAATTTTAAGTTAAATGATTTTTTTTTTATTAAATCATTTGTATATTTGTTTTTAGGTGCAGTTCTGATGGGTGCCATTCTATATTCATGGCAATTTCCACATTTTAATGCACTATCATGGGCCTTACGACCAGATTATTCAAGAGCAGGATACCGTATGACATCTGTGATTGATCCCGCTATGTGCCGTCGTGTGGCTTTGCGTCACAGTGTTGGTCTACTTGTTCTTTGCAGTTGTGCACCTCTCCTTGATCTAACTACATGGACTTTTGCTTTTGATTCTTTCCCCCTAAACTGTTATTTAATTTATCGTGCTTGGAAATTTTACAAAGATGGTGACAATCACAGTTCTCGGAAATTATTTCGTCTCAGCCTGGTTCACCTGCCTGCATTGATGTTCTTGATGCTTATAGGAAAAAAATATTCTTCTAAAGACGATAAACAGGAAAAAGTATCTTGATGAATTCTAATTTATTAAGTAATAATGATGTAAATAGGAATTGTAAAGTGCACAAATCAGTAAAGATTAATTTATTTGAGCAGTTAATAAAATCATATTCAGAGATGTATTTTAGGTTTATTTGAATCATCAGTTTATTGCAATTGAAGGTATTAGTATGATTGTATAAATAATTGTATTTATTACATTTTTTTATACAATTATCAAAAAAATGTTCACCCTGAAATTGAGATATTTGGGAATATTTTAAGATACAAGGATTTTTTAATTTTACAGTAGTGGCATAGTTCTTAAAATATAAATATGTAAAAATTACCTTATTTTAAAGCTGTGAATATATTACCTGTTATATGCATATGACATAACTCAACAGTGGAACAATCTAGACAGATGAAATTTCGTATATGGCCATAGCACCAAAATTCTAGACCTATGTCTAATTAAGGATTAAATCTGTCAACAGATAGACTGCTTATTTTTTTCAGGTTTGTTATATTAAATCCAATATAGTATAACTTCTATAATAAATGAAATTTGACACCTGAATTGTTGGTCCAAGGAAAGAAATCCAAATGCAGTTCTTCAAGAGTTTCATCACCTATACTCGAAATGTACTGCTTTATGCAGATGTGCAAGAAAGTTCAAAGAAAAAGCATTGCTTTTGGTTCATTTATAGAGACAGGTAAATATTTGCCAATATCTTGTCAATTAATAAAATTCTTTTTAGATACCTGGATGAAGTGAGATATGGTTAAAATCATAATTCTGAAATTTTATCAGTATTATTTGTATGAAAAATAATCCTAAACAAGATAAATCTATTACAAGTAACAAGGTTAGTATATTTTTCAATTCAGGGTTATTAAAATTAAAATCACACTGCTCTGGCATTTAGCTGCTTGAACAGATAGTTTCTGCAAATAGTAACATGAATCTGAAATTAGTTAAAAAGTAGCACCACTCCATAGCTCCCTTTCTTGTCCATTAATAGTTGTAAACATTGCAGCCACAGTTATGCTCTCCCGAGAATTCACTTACTTATTCAGAGCATTTTAATGCACATATTCATGATGTCCTTAAGAAGGCTCAAATTTTGCTTGCTTAATGGATTTTGCAATTTCTCGAATATTAGTTAAAGCTGTCATGGCCACAATGTTTAAGCATGATCATTAATACCGAACTATTCCAATTACTTGGGACAAATGGAAAAAAAAAAAAAAAAAAACAATTTTTTTTCTTCTGAAACCATAGCTTTTAATCATTACATACCTTAAGCAGACTTATAAATCTCTATATTAGTACGAAGTACATTCTCCTTTAGCAAAAATGGCCTCTTCAATATGTCTTGGCATTGATTCCACTAGTATAGTGCATATGTTCTTGACTTCATGTTCCTGGAACCACACTTGTATAGCACATTTAACCATTTGTTTCTGTTGCTATGCAATTCATTTTAGTTTAATTTTTGAGAATACACCATAAGTTCGCAATGGGATCGCACAATAAGTTCGCGTCTGGTAAATTATGAGGCCAATCAAGCTGTTTTATTTTATTTTCCTGTGCAAAAGTCTGGATCAATTTCGAAGTGTGACAAGGGGCCCAAGTCATGTTGAAATGTTCCATTAAATATTTCCTTGAATGGAACAGTCTTACTGCTTAATATTTCAATGTAATCGACAGAATTCATAATGCCTTCAAGAGGAGGAACTAAGCTTCCAGTGCCATTTTTTGTGAGAAAAACTCCAAAACATCTCTTTGTTTAGAAGGGTGTTTTACAGTATGTGGGATATGATCTGGTCGCAGTTTTACCTTCACTTCGTCTAACTACACTCGATTTATATCCCTGCACAAATAAATGTATTTCATCAATGAAAATCACCTTCTTCCAGTCATTAACAGTCCATGATCTATATTTTTTGGTCCATGCGAATCGTTTTTCCATGATTTTCTGAGTTAGGAATTGTTAATTCCTCGGTTTTGTTGCCTTACAACCAACTTTTAGAATCCTTTTCCATACGGTTGAGGTTCTCAATTCAACACCATAATCCAATAAATCCTTTCGAAGGTCTGTGCTTCTCTTTTTTCGATTTATTTTGCTATTTCTTATTAGAATTTTAGCAATCCTTGGACTAATTTTCCTGTTTGTGCCCAATTTTCCCCTTTCTTTTTGGAGACGAAGATGCAGAATCTTGAAATGTTCTTTAAACACTTGATTTTCCCACACTCATAGAAATATGTTCATTAAGGGCGATTATTTTAGAACGTTTCCTCGGAGTAAAATTCATCTTTGAACAAGCTCAAGTAACCTGTTACACAGAATGCAAAATTATAACCACTAGCTGCCATGCTCAAAGGCTTACAGCTGAATTACTGATACGCTAAAACCAGTCAAACAATAAATTAAATTCAATTTGTCATACTACCTCTAGGCAGATATAACTAGTTTGAGGCATCACTGGTAATCACATACCAACTCGGAGAGAAAAAACATGCCTTGTTCCAATTAATTCACAAACAAAGTAATAGAAATCTTTTGAACAAAGTAATGGCAATCTTTTGGCAATGAATAAAAAGTGAAAATTTAGTAGAAGGCTGATTTTTTCTTTTATTAATTTCCAAGGAACTGTATTGGAGAGAAGCATCAGCATGAAAATGCATGCTGTATTAGATAATACAATTTGTGCATGTCTGTAACTTCATCCAAATTAGCTACTTGAACTGTCTCTCAGAAAAATCAAAGCAAGACAGGAATGATTGACTTCAAGGTCAGATATTTCATTTAAAGCTATGAATATGTTAAATAAAAAAGATCAGGTAAAAAAAAAATTATTATTAGAATTTTGTGCATGTCTGTGTTAAGCGCAGAAAGGACAAAGAAATGCAAATACTGAAATTTTATAAATTTATTTTTTAGTAAATAAAATTAATAAAATCTTTCAAACAACAAAAAATTGATTAGTTATTCTAGTCAAAACAGCTGTGGATTTTTATGAAATATCAACTAAAAATTGCATGAATATAAATTTAAAAACAGGATAATTTCTTTTAGACAAAGACAGAAATTCTAAGCAGATTACTTTATGTTCTGTAAATACTTTGAAGTAATTATTTGTTCTAAAATTTTATGTTTAAGTAAGCATAGATGAGTTTTAAAGCAAAAAACTTTTCATCAATATATGCATTATAAAATAGACAAAACAATGTGTTGATATATTTAACAAAGTAATGTTAGTGACTAGAACATATTGAAGTATAAAAAAAATTATGTTTTAAAATAAAGACGATTTTTATTTCATGCTCAATATAAAACTAACTGAACAGCCGAAATATATAAACTATAAAAAGTAAGTAACAAATATGAGTTTTCTTTTTTCATATCATATTAAATAAGCTATATACACTGAAATGTCTTAAAATTTGCTTTTTAAACAAATGCATAAATTGATAATGATATAAATAAATAATTAAAAGTTGTAAATTTCACTTTATTAGAAGATATTATAAATAAAATAATAGATTTATATAAACCAGATTATTAGAATAAATAATATAAGCTGGCACAAATTTTACATTTTATAAAGGAAAATAACCTAAGAGTTGCTTTTTCCTGTGGGCATTAAAACTAATTTTTTAAATGCCTTTTGCTTTTGAAGAAAACTATGCTCAACTTTGTATTTGCACCAAACATCTTAGAGTATTTTGATATAAATAAAAATGATGATGCATTTCCAACTAGCAAAAGCTAATATCACATGTTATGCTAAAAATCTTTTTATTATAAAAATACCAAATAGTAGCTTTATATTTGCACGAATAAAATATTTTCTAACAAAAATTTCATTATGCATTCAGTGTTATAAAAATTCATTACTACATCATAAGAAATTATTCTACTATGATTTCCTTTGGTAAATTTCATATTAATACATTTATACAATAATAAAAAAAAAATCTAGTTCTAAAAATAATAATTGATACAAACAATTATTTTAAAGCTAGTAATATGAATCTCCAGTTTGGTAAAATAAAACTATGTGTGTATAAAATGAGTGCATATGCAAAAAAAATTAAATGCAAAAAAGATGTCAAGTACTTATTGTACCTAATGAATCCATGTAGATTTGCATTCAAAGTAAAGTATCTGATTGTATGTTACATTTAAGTACAGTGAATTAAGTATATATATATATTTACACATATGTTTAATTAAAAGCTTTGACTAGGATAATATGAGCAATATTAAATATTTAAAGAGTAATCAAACATTTCTCAAGGAGGAATTGAAAGGTGTCATTCAGAAACTCATGTGATTATAGATTTTCAAATACTGTAAAGTTTTTGATTAACAAGATATTGCATAATTGATTAAAACAGTACAGATCAGCAAATCCTAAAAGGATATAATAATTAAAATTATACAATCTTGAAATAATTGTGAACAATAATTTAAGGCTCTTGCTAGATTAATAAAACAATTTTGGTTTCATGGAAACTAATACAGTTGAAGAAAAAAATCATTAATGTGTAAAATGCAAATTTGACATTAGCAGTAACAACATAACAATTTATAACATAATTTTTTGATTTATACTTGGTGAGATATTAAAAAAAATTACCAGTTCATTAAAAAAAAGTTCCAGAATATACCTCAAGGTTAAATACATCAAATGCAAAGATATATTAAATTACTGCTCAGATAATCAATGATTGTTTGCTGTTAAAGAAACTCTTGAAATAATTACATATTTTTCATTGCATTCAGAAGTGCTACTTCCTTCTGTTCTTTCATTCGATTTCTCTTTTCATATTCCAATCTAAAGGGGTAAAAAAAAAAAAAAAATCACATTATTTAAAGAAATTAATACAGAACATCTGTAAATATTCTATTTCAATTGCACAAGAGATTAAGCTCACTTATCTAATGCAATGCCTTTTAAGATATAAGACATCAAAGTCTAAAAGAAATTGTTAAAAAAAAGTATTATTGCAGATTTCCTAAATTATCCTACAGATTTCCCAATAAATAAAAAATGGTTTAGAGATGTATTTTTTTTATATTTTTGAAATTATTACTTTTTCAATGAAACAGTACAGTCTTAATAAGTTAAAATAAATTTAATACTAAGATGTAAAAAGGTTTATATACCTTTGCTGAATTATTCTCTCAACAATTTTCTGGGTAGTGACATCATTCCCACTGTCAAGTTGCTTAAACTTGTTTTGTTTCTTAGGCTCCTAAAATAAAATAAAATTTAAGTCATACTATATATATAAAAAAACATAGGGTTTACTTTTACATTGACATTTTCTCAAAACAAAAACTTCTTCAAAACCCTAAAAATTTTATCACTGATATAAACGAATTATTTCATACTATTAAAAAAATATTAAAAGATTCAATAGCATATAGTTATATTTTAATGTTACCCATATTTTAAAAGTGTACAATAAAAAAAAGAAAAATAATAATTTTCTTAATGATATAAACAGGAATGGAAGGAAAACGCATTTAAAAATCAAAATACAATGACTTCTTTTTAAATAGAGCCAGTCTTAATTTGTTTTGTTCCAAAAGAGAACTATATAAATCCAAATTCAATTAAAAAATAATGAAGCGCAAAATATTCTTACTTCATAAGGATCAGCCCCATTAATATCAGACATGATAAAGGTTTGACCATGACAAACAATATCGACCTAGAATTGAAGTTATTATTTAGTACATTACAGTATAATATTTATAAAAAAAATATTCTGCATTTTACAAGTATATCTGGATGAACTAAAGTTGAACATTTTAAAGGAAGTGAGGCACGCACACCTAGCTACTACAAGCATCACTTTTATCATATAAACATAACTTTCTCCTCTTTTCTTTTGAATGCAGAGATACTAACTGAAGACATTAGTCAATTGGTTAAATACAGAGCCAAAAAAAAAAATAAATTAAAGTTCATTTAAATTTATCCATTTTATTGAAAAATAAACTAGAGTAAATTATCTTCTCCAACAATAAAATTGTAATCATCACAGAATTTCAAATCAATTAAGCCACTTTAAATTCGAATGACATGCTAAACTGATAACAATACAATGTTTGTATTCTTCATTTTACTATAGTACCTTTTGAATTACGTTCCTTTCTAGGAAATGAAGATAAGGTGACTTATGTCACTTAATTTTAACTTATCCACATAAAGAGCTAAATTTTAAAATTAAGTTATTATGCAATTTCGAATATTAAAGAAATTACATTAACTGATAAGTTAATTTTATACCTTGAAATGTTCCATAAGGTCAGCAGTGACTGCATAAGGTGCTCCAATGACAACTTCATTCACATACTAAGGAAAAAAAAAATTCTTTTTTTATTAAATTGAACTGCCAACTTTTATACACCATAATATGGGTGCATAAAAGTTGCAATTAACATATTAGTCAGAATATATATATATATATATATATATATATATATAAACTATGATTAATAGAATTTAGGTTATTATAATGAATTACAAGAATTACTGATGCAACTCTGTTTACAGTTTTAGACAAAAAAAAAGTAAAAGTGAAATTTATTATAAGACGTTTTTTCTTTATTTTTAATTAAAATATTATTTGTACAGATTTTTTTTGCTGCAATTAATAAAATAGTTAACAAAATCATACTTTGCAAGCAAGAACACTCAAAACTCTTTCATGTAAATTCATGATTGGATAATTGCTGCCTTTGTATCTGTTCACGACCTAGAAATTAAAAAAATAACATAGTAAATATTTAAATTTAATTAAATAACTATGTTAGTAATTTAATTTATGAATTATTAAAATAGAAAAAAAAACTTAACAAACTAAAATATTTTACAATGCAGTACCCATGCAAAAGCTAAATTGATGGAATACTTACAGGATCAGTATGCAATCCTACGATAAGATAATCTCCTTCTGCTTTAGCTTTTTCTAAAAAGTCCACATGACCTACATCTAAGAAAACGAGTTAAGAAAGATAACACCAATGACTTTAATATGCTTGCTTTTAGAAAACACAAAATTTTAATTACAAAGAATAAATATTTATTAGATGTGAAGGTACACTTGTGATGATACCACGTGCATTAAAGCAATTTCAAACTTGTGAATATTGAATAATAAAGCCTACTTCTGAGTACAGGCACTTCTGCAAATTTAGTGTATCCCTTAAAATGAGTGTTTATATCAAACTGTATATTTTATGCTAAGGGAACGAAAGTAATGATAGAATTTACAATGAATCGATCATAATAATAAAAGGAATTATTTTTTAAAACGTTTTAGAGAAATTACTTTTCAGAAGTAAAGAAAATTCAATTAAAAGGAACTCTGGCAACTCAGAAAACTGTTTGAGTATAAGCAGTTACAAGTAACATCTTTTACAATAGTATAATATTAATTTCAGTATGTACTATAATTTAAATTTGACAATTCTAATAATTAAACTAGTTTAAGAAATAAGAAGGGGGAAAAAAAATCTTTCCTCAAAATCTATGTTTTAAATTACAAAGAAATATTACATAAAAAATCTAAACATTTAATGAGTTAAATTAATTCAAAAATTATTACTAACTTAGTTAGAATTTTTGCTTACTTTATAAGCATATCAAAAGTTTTATTTCCATTTAAAATAATTTGTAACATTAAGAGAAACAAATAACAAATCTATATTCATTTGCTGGTCTCTTCCTTGTCTAATTATTCATACAAAATATCATACATATAGGACAAGAGAGCAAAGGAAATTATCTAGATAAAAACCTATTAAATTAAAAAAATATATATTGTTCCTTAAACATTTTTTATAAAATATAATAATTAATAAAAGTATTACATTTATAACTTATTTTATAAAAGTATTACATTTATAACTTATTTTATAAAAGTATTACATTTATAACTTATTTTATAAAAGTATTTACATTTGTAACTGAAACTTAATAAAAAGTTGTTTAAGGGTTTTATAGACTCATCAGGTACTGCTTCGGATTAAAATATACTGAAAATGTTCAGTCCAGCCCAGCCTAGTAAATGACTTGTATAAGACGAGAGCTCAGTCCCACTGAAGTTTGTAGCAGTTAGCTAAAATGCCTTTATATATTTTAAAGAAATTCTTTCATCCTCCCATTGGTGTGGGGTGGAAGTTTAGAGAGGAGGGTGTCAGCTCAGGTGTTGTCCTCGTCATCTGAGCGAGATTTGAAATTATGAGATCCAACTCAAAATAGCTCTAGTGTAGCTTTAAAATGGGATAACTAAACTAAAACTAAAGAAGTTCTCTGATTGTCCAGAGTTATAGGAATGAGATCTAACAGCCTACGTTAAATTTTTCAAACAAATAATTTTTCTTTAACTCATTTTTAAAGAGAATAACATTCTCATATATAGAGCTAACTTATGGCATGAAAATTTTGAAAATGACAGATTCAACAAATGGATTAGTCAGCAAACCTAAAACATATCTGAAATATTCTTGGGAGAAGTGCATCTTTCCTTTTCCCACAAAAAATCCTTTAGGAACACTTATTTTAGAAGTGGGATCAAATGTCTAATGGAGCAGTAGCTAAGGCCCGATTCTTGACTTGATGAAAGAGTAATAACTGTGAGAAGGAAATATTCCACAAAGCTATTCTAAATTTTTTTCTAGTAATATGGATTTTGGATATTCTCAGGCTGATGAACTTATTAGTGATCATAAATGCATAATATATGGTTTTGGTTCGTATGAAGGAAAGTCGAAAAGTAAAGGGACTTTTGGAATTTATCTTCCTATGGTTTGGTAACATTGCTAATATCCAGAATTGAATTAGTGAACTCGGCAACACTTCTATGTAACATGTCACTTGTCATCCTGCATTAGTTGTTGGGAGTGTAACAAAACGTTAAATATAGCAGCTCTAATGTCGATCTGTATCAAGGAGGAATGAATTTTGTTTGTGTAAGGTATTAAACTTGCAGAAATTATTCATTGAATGCAACAACCATCATCACCAGAGGTTAAGGAGTTTAAATGTCAACTATCAGCCAGTAAGATTATGCTAACACTATGCTGGGATATGGAAAGCATAGTAGCCATTCATTTCATCCCAAGAAGTAAAAGTGTGAACAGCGAGAATTATTGCGATGTGTTGCAAATTAAATTGAAACCTGCAATTAAATCTAAATGCCAAAAACCGAGAAAAGTTGTCACCCTGCAGCAAGATAATGCTCGGCCACATTCTGCCAAATGGAATAATAGAGTTAGGGTTTGAAGCACTAGAACATTTACCACACAATCCAGACCTGGCTCCAATCAATTTTCATATGTTTGGACCATTGAAGAAAGCACTAAAGGGTAGAAGATTTGCAACTGATGGAGAAATTACTGAAGTGGTGCAAAATTGGTTACAGATACAATCAAAAAACTTTTTTTTTCCCCAACAGAATAAATGAATAAATAAAATAACAACAACAAAAAAAACCCCCTTTGAACTTTGAAAGAAATGCATTGAAGTTTACTAAACTGTTTAACTATAAAACATGTCATTAAAATGTGTTAATTTTTCAGAAATTTGATAAAATGAGCAATTTTTTGAATGTTGAATTATAGCATAACATTTCAATTATGAATTTTAAATGAATTACGGCATTAAAAAAAAGAAAGCAAAAATGACATTCCTTGTTAATATTTACAAATAAAGGATACGGAATAGATCAAATGCACCAGCAACATAAACAATGCGATCCCCCGGCTAAAAGAAATAAACATGTTCAGTAAGCAGAAACAAAAAGAAGAAATAAGAGAAAGTATTTTATAATATTTATAATAGATTAAAGCATATGATGAAGTATTTTTGAATAATCGAGTATTTAATTTTAATATGAAATATCTAAACATGCATAAAGTTTTTTCATCTTTTCTAATGAAAACTAGTATACTTTCCAAAATTAGCAAATGAGATGATTATTAAACAAATTATTCATTTTTAGCAACTGATACATTGAACAATTTCTTAAACTTGATGTGAATTTGAAATGGTTTTTAGACAAATATATATTTATATATTGGTCCAAGCGTGAGAAATTTAAATTCCATTACAGGGTCAGAACTATAGAATTTTGATTTAAAAAATTTACTGTAGTTCAAATAATGCAGAAAGAAATGTATAGAAATCCAGATTTATGAATATATTTTCCTATTAAAAGAAGAGTCTTAGCTTTTAATAAAAAATCACATAAGATTGTCAATAAAATTTTCTTACAAAAAAAAAATTTTTTTTTTGCACAATATATATACACAATTTAAAAACTTTAATATTAAATATGAATGTCACTCTTCTAAAGGAAATATTCACAAACTTCAGCACCTTTCTATTCAATGAAAAGGCACTTTAATTTATAATTAAAACAACATTTCTAGAGAAAAAAGTTTTAATTTTTCATTATTTATAATTTTACTATGAAATATCTTTTCTTTTTAATATAATAAAATGAATAAAATAAAATGACATCTGCCCTTAAGTACCAAAATAAAATGCTATTTATAAATAAAAATCATACTAGTAAATTAATTTATTAATAAAAAAGTCTTAATACACTTTTTGAAATATAAAATGTTAAGTAATTTACATCTGTGCATAGAATGAACAAATATTTTAAAGAAAATTAGACATATATGAAAATAATTATATTAATTGAAAATACTTTCAATTTTCAATAATAAAAAAATCAAATTTCTAAGGAGGCAATTACTATACCTTAGGTTCCTTTCCTTCAGAGAATTGAATTATTTTTTGAGTAGTTGGAAGGAATTGAGAAATTCCAGTCCAAGGACTATGAGTACTAGGATCCTATGAAGATAAATTAAGAAAAATATGCCACTTGACATATTAAATGAAATTTATGTACTAAAAGTGCAATATAAACAAAACTGATTTAATTTTGAAGTTAAGAGAGCTTTCAAATGTTAGAAATTACAGAATAAGATGGATAAAATAGTACTAAGAACTTGTTATTACTATCATTAAGACATTTGAGTCTTTAGCATATTAAGATTGCATGTGGAAAAGATATATAACAGCATTGCTGCAATTTCAAAAAGAGTTTCAACTGAGGTAATTTCCATAAAATGGTTAGCAAATGGCAGAATAGGGTTTAAATAATTTTTGCTTCAGAATATGCTTCTATACTTTTTAGGAGGCTATAGGAATGATTGTTTAAACTAAGGAAAATATAAATAATAGGAAATTACTAACTACCACTTACACTTAATATAAAAGATTAAAAAAGTGCCTCAAACAATGAGAAAATGTTAAAGACAGTAATATAAAAGCAGGATTTTAATTCAGATTAAATTAAATTTCTGTTCAATTATCAATAAGTACTTCATTTTCAGAAAATGAAGTACTTATCGATAATGAACTTAATTATTGATAACTGAATTTTCAGTAATAACTGAAACTTCAGGTTTGCAACATGTTTCTTGATTGAAATAGGAATGATGGAGAAAGGGTACAAATTTTTGTCATTGGTTTGGTCAAATTTGGTTTCATTTTTTGGCAAACAAATCATTCATTTTAAACTTTTTTATACAGATATATTAAATTTTTTATAATATGGAAAAATAAATAAAACAATACAGATTATTATTAAATATCCTGCATTAGCTTGAAAATACATTGAAAGAGAGGGGGAAAAATTAAAACATTTTGGTTTTAAAATCTAGCTTATGTGTAATATATGACAATTGCAATGTGTTTACAGGTTAAAAATACATGCTCATTTGTTATGGGGAAGGAAAAAAAACAAAAAAACAAAAAACAACAACAACAACAACAAAAAAAACTACAGTACAATTAGATTATCAGAGAAAAGAAACACAATGAGCATGTAAACTAAATTGAAAAGATGTGAAATAAATTTGATTAGCACTGCCTATAAGTAAAACTTATTAAATTATATGGAAAGAAATACTTAGCAGTAAACCAAAAAGAAAATTTACTAAAAATTATTTTGATTATATTGAAAAGGATAAATTTCATATATAAACTACCTTGCTAATAGTTTTGGCATGCTCTGTATCAATACCATATTCTCTTTCTCCCCGATTATGATGTTGTTTTGTCAATAAAAGCATTCTAAAAATGGGGAAAAAATTCAAGAAATCACCATTATAATTAAGAAACTTTAATATTCAGAAAAATATTCACAGAAAAAGTATTCTATAAATTTCAGAATTAAACCAATATTAAGGAATTGAAACAATCTATCTTCTATTTTAATACTATAGCAATTATTGATCTTAAAGAAAGCCTTTACTTTTATTAACTAAAATTTTCATTTTCAGAATAGAAAACTGTGAAAACAAACAGATGATAAGGTGAAATTAAGTTTAAGGAAATATTCCTTAATATTAATAGAGTATGTTTTTTCCCTTCTTCCTTTTTATGGCCATGTTTTTTTTTTTTTTTTTTTTTTTTTTTACAATGCAAAGCACTTAAAATGATTATTATGCATTGAATTTGAACAATCTTTCCTGTAATACTGTTTTATTATTTCCAATTTAAATAAAAGAAACTTGTTTTTAAGAGGACAATGTAAAATATGCACAATTTTTTTCACTTTTCATAGAATTACAAAATGAAATCATAAAAATATCTACATAAAATAGGAATTAAGTTTCTGAGTAGCAAAGTTTTATTAAATAAAAATATATAAGTTAATAATATTTATAGTGAATAAACTTGATACTATTTCTACAGAACAGAAAAACAGAGCTATATAATCAAATATTTTACAAACCATTCTAAGAAATACTTATATAATATCTGGTTTATTTTTTTTTAATGAAAAGTGGTAAAATATAATGATAATTATAATCTGTAATTATATACAATTTCATGAAATAATAATCTACCTGCCAACCAGATCCGTTGTAGATACACCAGCAGTTCTTTTGCATTCTCTGTAAAAGTTTTTTTTTTTAAAAAAAATCTTATTATCAGGATATTTATACCAATTAACTTTTTATGATTTTTGAAAAATCAATTAGAAATGTAAATGAAAATTTCAAATTAATTTATGAATTTTAAGATGAAAAAAAAAATTATAAGGGTTAGTTTTTCACATATTCTAACTTCACAGCAATATGAATTATTGTTTTAAAAAACAGAAAACCAGAGCAGATTGATGTGCTTTGTTACTGGTAAAGATTTTCTTTCTTTTTTTTTTTTTAATGGAAAGAAAATAAAAGAATACAAATAGCATAATTACAAAACTTACTTATATCTTCCTGCTGCTTTAACATAGCGATAAGTATCTTTTCCATCAGCATCCAGAGTAATATCATCTATAAAATTGCAGAGTCAAATTACCATAAATAAAATTAATAAATTTTAGAAGCAAGCAAAATATATCAAATATTGGACAGTTTTAGAAGTCATTACTTTTTGAAATAATAAATAAAGGAAGGAAGGAATAAAAAAAAATGAAGGAAGATATAATTTAAGATTTTACCTGCATGGACACAAAAGTCACAGTTATATTTGTCCAATGTTTCGATTGTAGTTATATATGGTGCACCTTCCACAACCTAAAAGTGTTGAAAAAAATTTCTACATTAAATGTTCTTAAGAGAAAAAGGCAAGTTAAAGTATTACCTTTAATAAGGTATAAAAAATAATTCTTTTTGAAGCTATTTTCTTAATAATTTATATTAGTTAGGAATTCACAAGTTACAAATGAGGAGCTTTAGAGCTCCTATGATTATATGTTATATCAGAGGAAACCTAGAGTGTCTTATAAACAACTGGAGGCCTTGCTTGATATAACTGTTAAAAAATAAAGAAATATTTACATAATTCTTTTGACAGTTTAACAATCATTGATGCATTCATCTACACAATTACAGTGTCTTAAGACAATATACCAAAGTTCTTTAATTAGAAAATACTCCCATTGAATTGCAAATGAGGAATTTTAGGGTCCTATGGTTATATGTTATATAATAGAAGATCAAAATGCACCATAATCAATTATTTATAAATTCATTTGTTCAATTACAGTACTTTAAGACAAACTAATAATTAAAAAAAATGCTCCCATTAATAAATGACAATTTTTACTAACTGACACTTAAGCATTTATAAAAAATTTTAAAAAGCACCAAATATCATATCATACAGATTAAAGAAGTTATCAGGTTTAATTTATTTCTCAAGACGTAGTTTTGCAAAATTGGCATTCATCCAGATGGAATAATAAAATGCACTTGGAATTTCAAGGTTTTCATCATTTATGGTAATTTTCTGAACTTAACCAGTTTCATAAGGAAAATAAAGTTTATTTGGCATACTGAGCTTAAAAATAGATAATGCAGTTTATTTCACAAGTTATTCTGAACAGTAATGTATAAATATCTGGTGAATTTTTCTTTAGTTTTCTTCCTCAAGTCATGGAAGAATTTTTATTTTTTGTAATCAACATGAATGAAAATGATATGGAACAGAAAGAGGAATAAAATAACATTTTTATTAATTTGACATTTATATATATTATTCCGTTATTATATATATATATTATTCAACATAAGAATTGAAAAAAAAAAAAAAAAAAAAAAAACATGGTAAAAATATCAATGCATTACAATTATTTTTAATTACCCCCCCCCAAAAAAAAAACCTGGTAAAAATACCGTACATTATAATTATTTTTAATTGCAATCATATGTTGGGATAAAAGAGATAGTCTAAATTAGTCCAAATAGATTTATTTGTAATTTGTTAGAATTTATAATATAAAACTCAGTCTTTAATTGAAAAAAAAAAACATTCATTTTCTATGCCTATAATTTTCAAAGTAATCTCACTGCTTAAACCGCTATTTCTTTTAATGCAGGATAGAAACAATTTTGGATTATTAAAATGACAAATAATATTTTTAAATTCATAAAACGGCTTTTTTGTACTTTTCAGAATAATATATAAATAATTTTAAGTAAAATTTTTAATTTACAAATTATTTCACACCTATTTTGTTACTTGTTTAGTGTACGACATAATTTTCTCAACTTTTTATGCTGCTATATATTTAAACATTAAACTTTCTTTAAAATTTAATAAAGAGGTGTTCCCAAATTAAAAATAAAAATATTCACAAAATAGCAAAAAAAAAAAAAAAAAAAAAAAAATCAAGATAATACTTTTAAAACACATCACAGCATTGATTACTAGTTAAAATCCTTGTTTTGAAAATAATTTTGTACATAAGAAAATGCTGAAATTTTTGACAACTGTTTTATTTTAAAAGACATTAATGATATTTCTAACATCAGAAATGAAATGAAGGATAAAACATTTTCTACCAATTTAATTCATTTTTGATATCAAACTAGAGATTAAATGGTCTAGAAAAAAATACAATGAAATAATTAAATATTTGCTGAGATAAAACAAAAATTTGAAATTTTTTAAATATTAAAGATTTAAAATGGTTTATAATGCTAAAAACATATTAAAAAAAAATTCTGATTCTGTTCATAATGAAACATAGAAAAACAACTTAAATTATGTCTGTAAAAATAATTTAAAGTACACCAATATTTATTGAATTTAATGAAATATGTTTAAAATCTTACTTCATCTACCCATTTCACAGCTCGAACCATCTTATATCTTTCTTGTTCAGTGAAAACAGGAGGACCTTTATGTCTAGTTATTTCCTCTGCAATACAAGGAAATAAAGCAAACTGGCATCATAAATATATGCTGTTAGTTTTTGAAATTGGGTAACATTCAATATTCAGAATAATATAAAGAAAAACAAGCTATATCTAGCAAAAATACAGCACATTTCTGATAGACAAACTTTCTCATAAAATTTGGAGCTTTTAGGTCATTATGGAAGATCCTTTCTTTTGTTTGCAAATAGATGATATTAATCCTCTCATTTCGAAGATCATTTTAATGCAGATACCTCAGAATAATGGAATGCTCAAGCTTCTCTTTCAAAAATAAGAAAATCCCCTCCCCCCCGTTCCACTTAAAATACCCCTGCAATGACAGGCAAGGTTTCTAAGGGATTTACACATAAAACAGATCTTTGCTTAGCTGTTAGCAACCAATCAAATGTAACTGGAACATCCTTTGTGTGTTCTTAAAAAAATTTCTCAATCTTTCACTCCATCTGGGTGAGTGTCTCTAATGAAGAAATTACTTGTCACGAGTATTCAATCAATCATTGGAAGGAAGAGAAATTTAGCAATGATAACCAGAGGACTTGGGTGACCTCTGTAGCTTTATTGAAAAGGAATTTGTGACTTTTTCTACAGGTAACGTTATTATATGGATGTAAATTATAAAATATTATCTACAAAAAAATATCAAGCAAGCATTAATGTATAATACTTGGTTGAGATGTAAAATGTATGCATTTTATTTTTTTGAGAAAGATAATTTTATGAGACAAAACAATATAGAATATAAATGAAAATCAAATGCTGTTATTAAAAAAAAAAAAGAAAAAAAAAAAAAGCTGAAACTTATTTTTTGGTAAGAACTGATCAGAATACAGTTGCAAAGATAGGTTGAAACACTTTTAAAACAATGATTTAGAAACAAGAGACAAAGAGTGATAAGCTGAAAAAATTGAGTACTGTAAAAAGATTGTAAAACTGTAAGCATGATTAACAGAAAATTCATTCAAATTGATTAAAAACAACATTAAATATTCAAGAATCTAATAAAAGACATTTGAAAGTGATGGAAATCAGCCAAAAGTAAGGAAGTCAAATTCCATTTACAGCAGACATTGCTTGTAATGATTACAAAAAATATGCCACACAATATCAATCATATTCATTCATTTTAAATCAAAATAGAAATATTGATATAATGCATGGGACTGAAAAAATAAACTTTATAAACATTTTATATATCTTTAAAAAGTTATCTAGACTAAAGAATTATCAAGCATTTGTTGGATAAACATGAATTTTCTGTGTATAGAAGCATGAAAGATCCATTCCATGCTATTTTGATTAATACAATTGATTGACCATTACATATGTAATCATTACAAGTGATGTTAAATGCAATTCAAAATTTCAGCATTATTTCTCTGAACTTCACAGCATAATTAAAATATAGAAACAAAACTTATAAAAATAAAGAATATTTATAAAAATAAATCATGAATTAAAATTATATAAAATCTCCTGTTTGTAATTTCAAATTAAAATAAGTTGAAAATTGTTACCATAATTCAATTAAGGATAATATTGTTTTAATAAAAATGTCAAGAATATTAACATACCATCAGTGTGAATACCAACAATTAAATAATCTCCCATAGCTTTAGCCTGCAACAATAAACAGATAAATATTTCAAAATTTAATATAATATAATTAAGGATAAATATCACAGTAGACTGACTACACAACAGTATTCATATTAATAAGAATATTTTATGTTGTAACAGAGTTTTTCTTGTTAGTATGGTAGCTCACAAAATATATGTGCCAATATAAGCCAAATGTACCAAGTCTATATTGCATTTAAAAGCGGGGATAAATAGCATGCATTGACACATAAAGTTGATATATTTTATGAGCACTGAGCATTTTAGTAACTGATATGTTTATAGAAAGGCAATATTTTAAGCAAACATTAATGATTGACAAAAAAATGCTCTTAGACAATAGAAAAAATATTAGATGGTTATGTTATAAGATCTGTGAATGAAATGATAAAATTTGCTTTTACTGAGGATTTGGAAGAATCAGTTGTCACATTTAGAAGCCTAAATATAAGCCTATATGACCCATAATTATATTCTTTAAGTTGTCAAAGAAGCCTTCCCTATTTTTTAAATGTTTGGTATCTAAGCAGTTTGCTCAAATTTAGTAATGAATTTTCTTTAATTTCTCCATATAAAAACAAATAAATAAACACAGCATCCTTGTTGCAAATTTTGAGCATTTGTCAAAAACAATAGTTTATCAGCTTTAAAAGTCAAAATAATCCATCACCTCATTTGCTGCAAGTAAAAGTTTACATGGACTATGTTATCATCTTATAAAAGCTAAATGTTTAAATATAATAAAGTCTAATAGATTCATTTAAAAAATTATTTCCGATGAAAAACTTCTTAGAGCACTATATATAATCCAAGAATTTAAAATATAAAGTTCTTGATACAATTTATTCTTTTTCATTTTCAATCATTTAATTTTTTCAACAGAAGAATTGAAATTTAATAAAGTATTGAATCAATGTAATAAAGTTTCATTTTTAATTTAATGCTTGTAAAATTCTAGCCAAGTCTTTGAATTTACAGCATTTTCTAGAACTAATAAAATAGTGTAATTCAGTTAAATTTGTTAAAAATTTCTATTTTAAATAAAAGTTCTAAAAGTACTTTTAAATAATTTTCTAAATCAGAGAAATTCCTGTTTACATATGATTTATTTATTCACAGGATATCTAATTATATTAATAAGTTTGATCATCAAAAGAAAATGTAATCTTGGAACTAACTACTGCCCTTATTTCAATACATTTTGAGCAGTTAGTAATTTGTGAGAGTAAATTTCAAGACAATTTTAATTAAAAAACAACAAATGAATGAGACAGAAATTAAAAAAAAAAAAATCTGTTAAACATTAGAAATTTTGGATTAAAAAAATTAAAAAGGAAGAATAATCCTAACTTTTTACAGATAATGGCTATTAAAATTTAAGTAAAAGTGAAGTGAACATTTCAAACTTAGCAAATATCTCTCATTTAATTAAAACTATAACTCTAAAAAAACTTCTTACTAAGTATAAAAGGAAACCAAAGATCTTATTTTATAAAGTCTAATAAATGATTTTATTTTCCTCAAATTCCCGTTATTTAGTCTGCTCACTTCATTATAAGGACCATTCATGAAATATACAAAATTTTTCCAGTTAAAAATAGGGATTTAAATTATATTTTTAGATGTGTAATATGAACATTGTTTTATATAACGGAAACAAGAATATTTCTTGCCATTATGCAATTATAAAAGTTTTGTTTCTTTTTATAAAAATGGATATGCTTAACTAATTTTGGTTATTACTATTACATTTTACAGTAAATTAATTATTCAACATATATTTACTCTTCTAATTTTCTGACCATTCACATCATGGAGCAAATTGTATATTCATATTTAAAATGGCAAAAGATGAGAGATTTTCCACATCAAAAAATGTTAAGACAAATAGCAAATAATTTTAACACAAAAAGAAGTTTATTGAATGAAAAAAGATAAGAAATTATTGTTAAAATATTTATACATTTTTTTAGACTATTTCTCCCCCAACTAGTTTGAAAACTGCAATGCATTTTCCAGCACCAATCTTGATAACAGTGCTAACACACTTTTTATTGCATATTAAAGAAATGTTATGAACATCTCTCCCATTCTAGAGTTAAATAAAAAGGCATCATTAAAAACACCTGCTGCCAAGATACACAATTCCATCTACAAAGAGTATGTGTTACATCTAATTTTCTTTCCCATAAGACTCCACAGATATTGGGCAATCTTTTATTGAAGTCAAGGTAAAACTGGGGTCAAATTTAAAAACATTGAAGGAAAACAACTTCTTTAAAGAGTCAACTGTTCTTTCCCTCTCCCACTTATTGTTATCCATTCCAATTAAAGAATGTTTCTTTTAAATAATATTAGAAAGGGAGAAAAATAAATGAAGGAAAAAAGGAAAAAACAAGCAAAATAATTAAATAAAAATAAAACAGAGAGAGAGGGGGGGGGGAAGCAATGTGTGTGGGGGGGGGAAGGGAGAATGTTTTCTCCCATTAAGATATTCTTTTTCTGCTTTTAAAGTAATTGATCCTTGAGGTACTTCCAAGGCCTACAAATGTGTCAAGGACTGTCATAGCAACAGCGTGTGGCAGATAAACAAAATAACTTTAAGCACGATAAGCAAATAATAATATAACTATAGATACTAATAAAGCAAATTGAGCTTGCAAGCATCAAAATTCATGTATAGAGATAAACTGAATTAAAAAAAAAATAATATATGTGTTATCTGCATTGCATCATACACAATATTTAAAAGACAGATATATATATATATATATATATATATATATATATATATATATATATATATTAATTTGAAAAGGGAGAATAGGAATTATATATATATATTAAAAAAAAACCCAGTTTACTTTTCTTTTTTTCATTCTAAGGAATCAAACCATTATGAACTAAGAGTACCTTTTTTAAAAGGAGAGGAAAAATAAATGAAAATTACAGTTTTAACTAGTATATTGCTTCTAAAATTCTTTTCATTATTAGAGATTTTTTGCCTATTTTCAATAAATAAACAATCATGGTTAAGACTTAATCTAAGTTAGCATAAAATAAAACAGTCATGATTACTGTACAAAATAAACTTCAAAAACAATAACACATACACTTTTAAATATAATTGATATGATTACAATTCTTAAAATACTAACATTTCATTCAAAATTTTAAGAAATCTCAAAATGATAACAAAGTTTAATTATATAATAAAATCTGAACTATTTAAAAGCTTTTACTTGTTTACTTACTTGTCTCAACTGGTTTGCATGTCCAAAATGAACCATGTCATAGCTATAAAAATAAACACTGAATAAGAAAAGAATACAAACTAATACTAATTTAGATATAAATATATATCATTACTAATAACATGTTTCAATATTATTAATATGCTAGTCTACAAAGTCTACAAAGAAAAATAGAGAGATTTCAAAAAATTTTATTTGAAAATAATATGTATGTATTTTTACATAATATATTTCCCTATTATATAACTATCTAGGTTTCATGACATAGTTTAATAATAACTGTTATAGAGAAGAGTAAGAGGGGGAAAAACTGCAATTAAAAATGTATTTAGTATTGAAGAATTCATTTAAATGAAATTAGTCATGCAATGTAATCACAGCTTTTTGTTGCATTAGTCAGATCGGTAAATATGCTGCTCTTTGATAAATATTGATGAGTAAAAGTGTACGTAATTGCTAATGATTTGGAAAGTAAATGCGTTTACTTTCCAAACCTTGTTTACGTTCCTTCCTTGGTTGTTTGTTCAACCAAGATAAGATATTCTTATCACATGCTTAATAATGCATGAGGTATTCTTATATATATTTAACAGAAATGATATGTTTTAATATTTAACTTCCTTTATTAAAATTTTTTTTATTAAATTTCTTTAGAGGCATAAATTTGCATCTGATTCAGTTATCAGTAGGAAAGAGAATAAACACATACATTAGACAAATTATCAAAAAGTTTTTTAAAAGAAAGTTCCAATAATTAAAATTTACAGAATACTTTAATTTCTTTGAGATAAATCAGTCTTGTAATAGAAAATTTCTCACTGAAAAATAATTAAATATATAAATGTTTTTCATAAGTTCAACAATTAACAACACTCATCCAATGTAGACAGATAGTATAGAAATCAAATTTTCTAGTTAAAAGCACATCTATAAAGTGAATTGAGATTATCTTTTAAGAATACCGAATTAAAATGTAACAATTTCGAAAATATGGTAAATTTAGAAGTGTTATGAGGACTTTTCCCCAGACTGATTGCAAGGGTTTAATTTAAAGCACCAATAACTCAATTAATTAATTTGACCTTTTATAGTTTAATATAGGGGGAATAAAAATGTAAGGAATGAATCAAATGTAACTTAGATAATTGCAACTCTATAACACACACATACATAAATGCTTACAAAATTTTATTCTTACCATCCATCACACCAAACACGAGTTGGTTGTTCACGGTTGCCATTATTGGAAGATTCAGACATGCTGTATCCGTTTCCTTCAGGAGTTTGTCCGTTCATCTTGGTTCAGCACTTCTCTTATCAAAAAGGCAGGGAGTATCTTGTCGATTCATTAAATACACTGAACACTTTCATCAACAAGGTCATCAAATTTTCCTGCTTTGTTTACCAAGCAACTCAGAAGTGTTGCCATATTTTAGTTCTTAATAATTAAGTTATACTAAAGTTAATCGAATGACAATTGAATCATGGTGTTGCAAAAATTTCAAATAAAACAACAAATATATTTTATTTTTAAGTTTTTAAAAAATTTTTATGGTTTATAATATATAGCATAAATTTTCAGTATATAACATAAATAGTTCAGTAACTATTAAAACTTTTACTAGAATTTATTGCAATTTAACTGTAACCTTCTTTGATTGTATCGTGTTGTTTTGTTTTATTCTGAAATAGAACTTTTTTTCGCAGAGGTTGTCTCCTGACGTCTTTATTTCACCGATGTTTGAAATATGTACAGTGCATATACCGTTCCGAAGTAGCAAATTATATTCTTGCAATGATTAATATTCTTGAACAATTAGTAGAACATTTTTTTTATTTTTATATGTCAGCAGCAAATCTACAAAACAAATAATTTGTATTAATTGAAAGTTTTGTCAAAATCGAAGATAAATGAAGATTAAAATAATGCCAATCGTTAGATCAAGTATTAGGAAGTCATCTTTGTGTTCTGTCATTTTATTCATTATTTTTTGTTCTGCTGTATTTGTATTATGTATCAATAATGAAATATTTAGCCAAGTTTTAGACTTCAGAGGTAAGTTAATTATGTTGTTATCATCGTATAAGCTTTTATATAGGTCGTTTTTTTTTGCTTAAACATCTAAAATTATGCATATTTCAATAAATTAATTTGTTCCAAAAAATTTTTACTTAAAAATGGTATTTATTCATAATTTTTTGAAATATTACATTTTAATAGTAATGAAAGTATCTGTTATGATAATATATGTTCAATAGTAATGATAATAATCTGTTAGACTTCAGAAGTGGTGTGGAATTGTATCTGTTAATCAATCTCAAATGATAAAGAGTGTTTTGCAGTTTAATATTAGATTTAAAGTCTTATCCAAAATATTTTATTTTCTTTGCTTCTTTTATTAATAAATGCTCATTTTGCTTCACAGGACATTGATTACATCATAATATATAGCTGAGCTGCTTTTATATAATAATAATTTTGATGTTCAAAATATGGGGAATATTTAGCTAAAAAGGAGATTTCCTGCATTCCTTTATAAGAATATAAATTTGGTGATTGTTGAGTCATTTAGCTGATAATTGATCACATCTTATATTCAATTTCTCTGTTTAACTCATCTTCTGGCTGTCATAGCTATGAAGCACCTGTGGCTTGCTTTATTGAAGATAAAATGTATTCATTATATTGATGAGGTGTAATTGTGAATTTTTTTTATAGAAAATCACAAAAAAGTTGCTGATATCAAAGTATGAAAGATATAGAAAAATCTAATATGATTTTTATCAATTATTATAAGTTAACTATAATCATTACAATTACAATATGATTATTATAAATAAAGATAATCTGAATTAGTGTCTGTCTCTCAATGAGCTCCAGTTAATCTTTAATAGTTGAACTTCCTGAAAAATCTCTTTTCATTAAGAAAATAATATTTATATAGTTGTACATAAAATGTCCTTCATTTCTAGCATCTGATCTACAGAATGAGTTCAAAGCAGAATGGAATTATTGTGATGCAGTCATATTTCAAAATAATTATATCCCATATATGTCCCAATTATGCTATTTATTAGTGCAGCTGTTTCAGTTTAATATTTATTAATGATAAAATTAAAAAAAGCATTTAAGATCTGAGGTTATAAAGATTTTAAATATCTTCAGTATTAGTTTTATAATTATATTTATGTCTGTATTATCATCTTACGTAGATTTTTTTTTCTTTTCTTTTATAGATCGAAGATCCTTACTTCTTTTATGTTTTGGTGTAGTTACTATTATTTCCCTCTCTAGTATTATCAGTGTGCTCCTTTTGTTTGGATTTGAAGATTTTCTAAATGGCAAAAATTCAAATGTATTCAAACGAGTTTGTGAATATATGATGGCTCATGAATATCTTTGTATTTCTGTGTGTGTGGATGTAGTTTGTTACATTTCATGCATATATGTGGGATTACAGGTTTGTAATTGAATATATGTTTTCTTTTAAATTTTTTTTGAATGCAAATAATAATGTAGTACAATGTACATTTATTGTGCATATATATTGGTCTATTTATATTCTGGTATATCACCTATCTGGTTTCTCAAATAATGTAGTATTTTTATAAGAATGAGTAAAGAGAGTTAAAGGGAAGATAACTCATTGCCAGTGATCTTGGCATGAAAATCAATAATAGTTTGCTGCTCAGATTTGAATTATGTTTTGTAATATTTGATATTTGTTTATTCACCACATACCAGCATTGACCCCCCCCCATAAAAAATGTATACAATGTTATTATGTATATTTTATGTAATTGAAATAACTTTTACTTTTCAAATAGTGTTTTTAAATGAACCTCTACTAATCCATCATTCTTCTAATCTAATCTGTACTAGATTATTCAGAGACTACGTTATGTAATATTGTTTCTACATAATAATTTGAATACTTTCTTTGCGTTTTTACTTTTTCATACACATACTGATACATTTAAACTCGAGATTTTGACAAATTTCCACATTTTAGACATTCTTGAGTTCGAAAAACATATTTTTTGGAAAATATTTGTCTATGAAAAAGAAATCTAAAAAACACTTTGAGCTAGATGGTTGAAATATGGTATATGATTTTTACACCATATTTGCAACTTTTTATTAAATTTTGAGTAAAATCTGCTCAGAGGAAGTCTGTCTTACCAGCTATTTGAATATAAATTAACAAGATAATTACAAAATGAAGCGAGCTAGAAAGATATAAATTTAACATCTATAGTGTAGGCACCTGTCAAATTTTGAGACAACTATGGGTTGACTGTCTGTCTGCATTTTCAAAAACATGTAAACACAATCCTTCAAAAATGCAGCGACTTAAATATATCGAATTTGAAATGGGATTTTGTTGCATGCCAGGGGTTAATCGTCAAATAACTAACCAAGGAGAACATGATAGATTCAGTAAAAATGTTAAATTCATGTCAAAAGCTAATATTTTGTAACTATTGTACCACCAATAAGGCTTCCTCTGGCATGACAAGTTCATCAGAGAGTATATGCGAAGGTTTTGGGGCTGCCACTCCTGCTGCTTTAATATTGACACTGTTTTTTTTTTGTTTTTTTTAAAAATAATTATATATCTCATAAACGATAAAAATGGTCAGCAATCATATACTCTCATTTTTGACCTGTTATTTTATTCTAAAAATTACTGAATAATTAATATATTTCATTACAATTAGTGTAATAGTATAGCTTTTGATTTGATTTTTTTATTAGTAGTTTAGAAAGATGAATTTTGTAAAATGAAATGCTTGAAGGAAATTTTAAAAGTTAACATTTTGTGAATTATTTCTATCTCAAACAAAAGTTAATTTAAAATGTCCATCCATTGTAAATAATTAAAATTTTTTGTGTGAAGCCTATTGATAGGATTAATTTTTTGTTTTTTTTGGATATATATATGAAATTGATCTGACTTCTATTTCAACTGATTTGATTTTATTTGAAATTGATCTGACTTCTACCCTGATATAATTTGCATGATTTCAATCTCTTCTTTGTTATTTTTATTGTAATTTGTTATTAAGATTTTCAGTTTTTAGGAAGAAGATATCTGTTTATCAAATTTCCAATTATTTGTCTGAACATTAAGTGTCTTTGAACAAATCATTAACCAATGAAAAATATCTGAAATCTCAGCAATGAAAAATATTTAAAAATTTATTCTTTAATTCTTGCTTTTTTTAAGTTAAATAAAATATTAATAAGAACTTTTCAAACAAGAATTAAATTTAAAATTTGCCATTTTTTTCATCAATTTGGTCTGATATATGAAAATGATGAAATAAGGCCAAGCCTCTTTAAAAGTTATACACAAAAAGTCAAAAGTTTGATTTCTTCTTGATGTCAGGAATGAGATAATTTTTACAAAAGTGTTTCTGAAAAATGGCGTATAACAAATGAGTTGATGAATATGCAGATTGCTTAGTCCTAAAAAAATTCTGGTACTTGTCAATGAATGGTGAAGGATTGGCTTTTCGTTGGTGATAATTTTGACTCTTTTAATATAAAGAGTATAGACAGATGCTTGCTTTCTTCTTGTAAGTTAAAAGTGTGCTCATAGGGTTGTAATGCCTATTTGGTTTTGGTGCTACATTTGCCGAGTTTTGCCTCTTTCACCTTTAATTAATAAGTACCAAAATTCCAGCATCCCATATTCTTCTAAAATCATTTTGATGTAAACATATTTATATTTGTGTAAAATTTAATTTGTTCCCAAATATCATGTATTATTACCTCACTTGATTGCTTTCTTTGTCTCTGCATGAGAATTTGCCAATTATTGTATGTACCAGAATTTTTAGCATTTTGCCAAAAAGTTATCGATAGAAAACAAAATAATCTTAATCCATCCTTGATTTCATTCATCGTATTAAAAAGTAATTGAAAAATTTTATAGATGAACTTTCAGTATTTATAATTTGTTTCATGGTGCTGACTATTTTTGCCATGTAAAAATATATATGGATTTCACATGTACTTTAAAAAAAAAAGGTTAAAAATAAATTTAAATTAGAAGAAAGAATAAAAAGGGTATTAATATGCCCAAATCATAAAAAAAGATCAGGGATCTGAAATTTCACTTTGATAATCCTGTATTATAATATTTTTGTATTAATTGTAAGTACAATGAAAATGAACTCAGTAATAACCAAATGATCCTCGATTATTTAGCAATTGAATAAAAAATTATTAAAAATTGTCTTGGGAACTATGCATATTAATAATAGGAGACAATATATTTATTTGTGAATGCATTTGGATTTAGAATTTTAATTATCTGGAAATATTATACAAATATATTTTGATAGTGATATTCATTATGTAGTATTAATTTTGAAGTCAGCATATACTGTTAGTTTAATTTTATTTAATCCTTTTTTTATGTATTTTATAGTTAAATTTGACTCACTTTCTCGTCATCATTTCTGCCAGTATACTTTTTGCCTGCATAATTGTAGTAAGTTTTTTAATTCAAATTTTATAATTTAACATTATATTATCTCTTTAACACTGAATCCATTATTTATTTTTATTCAAATGCTAATGATTTTGTGCATGTGTGTGTGTGTTTAAATTGAATTATTAGAAAATATATATTGGTCAATATTTTCAGTGTGCCAAGGGTTAGGGAAAAAAAAAAAAAATGTTCTTAAAATGTACACATTTTTTAAAAGATGTATAGAATGAGTTGAAAAATATTCAACACATTTCAGACAATGGTTAGTCTTACACAGATGAGACAGGAACCTGTTCTAAATACAACTGATAAGTTCTAGTTGTGACATTACACTAATGAAAAGAAAAGGGCACCATATGTTACTTGAAGCCATGTTTTAGTGAAACCCATACTGAGATGCAGCTCTGGGTACACTTATTTCAAAAACTTATAATGTATTTTATTATTAAGCCATAATGGCCGTATGCGATGCAAAAAAAAAAAAAAAAAAATCTTATAACATTTAAAAAAATTAATTTTGCTTTGGATAAGATTGCTCCTAGATTTTTCACACACTTATAAGTACTATTCATGCACAATTCTTTGATAATACAGTGTCATTTATTAAAAATAAACCTGCCCGGTTATTCCACAGCGGCACAGTAAGTTTTCCCCATCTAACTATGACGAGTTCCCGCGTTTTCTGACGGCCCAGGTTGACCGTTCTGTTAATTTGTCATTTCATGTAGATGTGGCCAACTGCTTATCGGCATAAATAAAAGCCAAGCGCCAGATTCTAGGCTATAGTTTTAATTACATAAATTTACATTATGTACATGGGTTGATTGTTGTGAAATGTACAGCTTTGGTAATTTAAGAAATATTTTCTTAACCATCAACAAACACAAGCCAACTGGACATGACATCCTCTCCTGTCTCTCTCCTCGCTTCTTTACACCCCGTCCCTCTCTTTTCCCTCCGGTTAATGCTCTCTGGGGGCCACCTTGGAACCTGGGATGCAAAATTTGGCAGAATATCGCCCTGTGGAGTGAGTGAACCATGGTCAATCCTTACTCCTCTCACCGGGAGAAGCGCATTCGTTACTGAAATATCAATGCGCTCCTGCTACGCTCATCTCATCTAGTGTGACCTAGAAATAGACTGCACACACATTTTCCATGCATACAAGATATCAAATATTACTATTTCAACTACAAAGAAAATTACAATATTCTGAAAGAAAAAAATATATAATTAGCCTGATAACTAAAGCAAGAGCTCAGAAATCTTCACGCAACCTCCTTTTACATTAACATACACAAATAAAAATTTTAGAAAAAAAATTAATCTGATTAATAATAATAATCATGCAATACTGAAAGAAAATAAGACAAAAATAATTTAACACTTTAAAAATAAGAATTTAGGACAATCATTCTCGTTCCTGGATTGGAAGTCGCGATAACGCGTCTGCATTGGTATGTTGGGTCCCCTGCTGATATGTCAATTTAACATTATAGCGTTGTAACGCTAGTGCCCAACGAATAAGTTTTGCCCCTTGTGGCAAACATTGTGTTAGGAAGGTTAGGGGGTTGTGATCGGAGATGATCTCAGTGTCTGTTCCAAAAATCCAAGTGTCGAATTTCTGTAAAGCCGCAATTACACTATAAGCCTCCCTTTCTATTGTAGACCAACGTGCCTGGCAGGGAGTCAGTTTTTTGCTATAATATGCAATGGCGTGTTCATTTCCATCATCGTCTCATTTCGATAGACAAGCTCCGATGGCTGAGGCTGAAGCATCAGTGTATAGTTGAAATGGTTTGTCCATCTTTGGTGTATATAGTGTAGGCAAATTAATAAGTATTCCTTTCAAGTCCTGGAATGCCTTTTCTTCTACTTGGCTCTAAGGAATTTTGTTGGGGACACTTTTCTTAGTAAGATTAGTCAGGTTTAGAATTTTCAGTGTGAAGTCAGGCACGTAATCTCAATAATAACTAGCCAGTCCTATCATATCTTTTAATTCCCTTTTCGTTTGAGGACAAGCCAGGTTTACAATCGCGCTGACTTTTTCTGGGTCAGACGTGTGGGAGCCTGAACCTATGATGTGCCCCAAGAATTTTACATGCATCTTTGCAAACTCACATATTTTTATGTTCACCGTGAGTCCAAAAGTGTTGAGCATGGCTCCGATGTGCAGTAAATGTTCAGTCCATGTTTTTGAGAAAATGCTCACATCATCAATGTAAGATCGACAGTACTGCTTATGAGGCTCCAGCACCTTATCCATGGTCTTTTGGAAAATACTACCTGCATTTTTCATGCCTAACGGAAGCACCTTCCATTGGTAGTAGCCTATGTGTGTCACAAAGGCCGTAAATTTTTTTGAGTCTTCCTCCATAGGGATTTGCCAGTAGCCCTTTGTTAAGTCAAGTACTGATATGTACACTGCCGATCCCATTTGATACAGAAGCTCATTTGTGCATCTCATGGGATATGCGTCTGGGACTGTGTACTTATTTAAAAGTCTAGTCGACACAGAGTCGAATAGTACCATTTTTCTTGGCTACACACTCTACTGGATGGACCCAATCACTATCGCTTTCTTCAATGAGTCCTGTTCGTAATAGGTCACTGATTTGCCTCTCTATTTCATTTTGTAAAGCAATAGGCTGCAGTTTTTTTGGAGTACAGTCCGTTATTAACTTCACGGACTTGCATAATGCATTGGTAAGTTCATGACACTGAGCATCCTTTAAAGAGCACATTTCTTTAATTCGTTCTTCTACTTCTTCATAGGTGGTGGTGACACATCTTGTGGGAGCATAATGCACTTCCCCAAACTCTTTGTCTTCATCGAAAGTGATTTCTACATGTTGAACTTGAGACACATACGGGCGCATCTTATTGTAGTGCACTTCTCTAACGCTTCTGTTGGGCAGTCTAACCTTTGCGGAGTGCTTTATAGTCATCTCGATGATCGTTGCTGGCTCAGTCCATGATGGTAACAATAACAGCACTTGGTTACCCACAGCAAAAGACTTTTCTTTTGATCTCAAGTTGTACCGGTTGGTATATTTCTCTTGCATCGTATTGGAGATCTCTGTTGCTATCTCATGTGCCTGTTGCATTTACCCCAACAATTCTTGTAAGTAAGCTTCTTTCTGAATCCGAGCAAAGTCTTCTTCGACTTTCTGCTCTCCTTCGGCGTCAGTGGGATTTTCTCCGCTTTCTGCCACTCCCACATTGTCTAGAAAGGTGATTCCTTTATTGAAATTACTGCCATTATTCCTTTGGCAACTCCTTTTGATGGTATCTTTCAGATTTTCTCCTACAGGGCTATGCAGCTCAATATTTTCTTTAAGGGTCTCATATGCCATCAGACTAATCAACATGTTGCTGACTAGCTTCTGGGATACAGCACAGATGAAAACTTCTCCATGTTTTCCATCGTTAATTTTCATTTTGAAAATCTTCAACGGGGTTGTTTCTTACTCTCCAAATGCTGATACAATGTCTATTTTTCCTTCACCTTCCGCTGGTGCATCCTTGACAAGCTTGGCGCCAACTACTGATATTTGGTTTCCACTATCTATAATCGCATTGAAGGTGATATTTTCATATTGCATGTTCACGCATTGAAGCTGGTCGACATCCATAGATGTTCCTTGGGAGCAGTTACACGAGCAATCACTCTTTGGCTTTCCTTGCTCTCCTCTGCACTTCCCACTAAGTTTCCTTGTGCCTTCGCTGCTTCTTTCCCTCGAGGGGGTGCCTCTTCGGGGACAAGGCCCTTGCCAAATGCTCTTGTGACCCACAGGAAAAACATGAAGGCTTATATCCTGATCTATTTTTGTCTAGTTTCCAACTGTTACTAATAGGCCGTTTGCCACCTGCTTGGGTATCAGTAAACTTCAGCTTTGTCTGAACTTTACTGAGAGCTAATGAATCGCTGTTCCTGTCAAACAGTTTATCTTTTACGTTCTTGTTTGTTATCTTTTTGCAAGTTAGTCTGACACTCTCATATGGTTGATCTTATTGATATTGCTCATTTAATAATGAATTTTGTCATGAGTGGAAGGGGATATATCTGTAGCTGCAGTTTTGTAAAAATTTCTACATTACCTTTTATTTTGCTGCTAATACAATCGAAATCTCAGAAAATTAGAAAAGATTATTAATATTTAATAGATATAAGTGGTACATTATACATAATTATTGTCAATAAGAAGATTCAATTATATAATATGAAAAATGATTTCATATTTTTGTGTTAAATATGTTCTGTTAATTCAATTACATCTTTTTTATTTCATATTCTCTATCTATGTATTAATGTACCTGCTCTGAAAGTCATGTGATCCATATAACAGATATAAAGGTTATATATTAATCCTGTGTGTGCATGAAATTTTGTTAAGCTTTAAAGTTGGTTAAAATGGTATATTAATAATACAGAAATAATCTAACATGCTTTATTTCTTAAAATTGTTCAACTTAATAATTTTTTTTTCTTGCTTAGTGGACTGATTATGATGATGTTGATCTTTCTTCATCTCAAAATGTGGAGAAAAGCATTGGTGCTACTTGGGCTCATGGTGCTTATTCAGCTTTTTATAAAAAAATTCTTGTTGGTAATTTTTTTTCACTTATTTCAAGATGGCATTTAGATTTCTTTTTCTCTTCCACATAATTTTTTTGATAATTGAAATATGAATTGTATTAATTATTAAATATTTCTTTTTGATTTAATTTTTTAATTTAAATAGATTAATTTATTTCTAATTAAAAATTATATTAAACCAGTGTATCTGATTTTTTATTCCATGATTTACTACATATATAATATGGTGAGAGATAAAAATTGTCTTCTGAATCTTTATTTATGAATGTGTAAAGATATTTTAAACATGATTTTTAAGATGTATATTTAAAAAACTTCACTAAAGTATGCAGGATATTTTTTCAATAATTATAATAATTTTTATAATAAATTATAATAATTTCAATAATAATTTTTAGTCCCTACTCTTTATATTATATTTGAAAGAAAAAAAAAATCTTTGGAATTCTGTTTATGTTTCAACTTTTTTTTTTGTAATAGACCAATATTTATGAATTAGGTTGACCTAATAAATCAACATCATCCTCAGCATCCCATCCAATCTCCTTACTTTTGAAAGCTTAAATTTCTTTGATTCTTAATTATATATTTATGAACCCTTTTTTTAAAAAAAGCATATGATCTGTATATTACTGACTAGTTAACATCAATGTCAAGAAAATCTTACTAATTTTTGAGACACTTGTAATTATTGCACTACCTGTATTTGTTAGATTATATCCTATTCTCCAGCTTTTTGGGAGCTATTGGAAACTGATAATTTGAACGTTTGCATGATATTGTAGATAACATAATACGTACTCCAGTTTCCATCCTTTGGCAATTTCTAAATGTTAACTAATTGAATTATGGATGACAGCTGATAAGTCATCATATCACATCTAATATCCTTTGATAATCAAATGCTCAATTAACTCTGGTAAATGATAAATATAGTTACATTAGGCAGCCCCCCCCCCCCCCAAGATCTCATGACTAGGATTGTTGATGATTTTGAATGTATTTTTTTGTTCTGTGCTGTGATTCATAAAATACCTGTGATTTGAAGAAAAGTTAACAAATAGCAAAAAGGTGTTAAATTATCTAAATATTTTATTGTGAACAGAGAAATATATGATTAATTACTTGAAAAAATTAAGCAAATTAAATTGTCACTGAAGAAAACTTCATTGCATTTGATATTATACATTGATTTGGTTGATTACATGAACTATTTTTCCATGATAGAAATGGGTAGCATTTAGTGAATGATTTCATATCCCAAGAGTGCTGAAATATATTATTTGCCAATTGAAAGAAATCTGGATATAATCAAAGAAGCTCAATTAGATAATGAATAGGGAGGTAGCAATAAGCTTTGAATGGAAACAGATAAAAGTATGCAAAATGAGCAGTTTGTTCTGTTATAGTAAAAAATAGGAAAAGAAGATATTAGTTTCTAAACAAATTTTACACAATGCACCAAACATCTGATGCCAAATTAGATGTTATTGATATGTATAATTGATATGTATAATATGTATAATGTAATTGATATAATCAAGTAGAGGCCATAGAAAATCATCATTGATTATCAAGATCATTTAAAAAAGTTGAGTTGTAATATCAAAACAAGCAGAATAAATAGCTTATAAATTAAATGAAGCATTTTTGACATTTAAAGAGACATTTATATAGCAATAATGGCTGAGAATTTGCTATCTGCATTGTAGACGAATTTAAAATCTTTAAGGCTAGAATTTAAAATTGTACACAATAAGCCAAACCACTTTCAAAGCCAAGTCTCAGTTGAATCACCAGTCAGATGTTGAAAATATGACTATTGCCCAAATTATCCAGTATTAAAAGTCTTCTAAAGTAAGAAGCTTTGGGAAAAGTTATTAGTAATGTTGAATTTAGTATGAAGATTGAACTATGGAATATTATAGTCTACAAGAAACAAGAAATAATAACAAATACACACATACACATACACTAATATTAAGCTTAAGGAAAATATTAGCTTCTGACATTCTGACTTTGCTAAAGATAAGTTTACTATGTAACTGCTGTAGTGTATTTTTATTATCTTTTAGAATAAGTTGGAAACATTAAAACTCATAATTTATTGATTCATTTAAAGTGAATCCTTGATATTGAAACTTGATGCAAGTATTAAAATGAAGTGGTTAGACCTTTCGATCTCATCATTTTTAATGTATAGAGTATACAATTCTATTGATTTATAAGTCTTCATATACATAGGTCCGAAAAACTAAAATTGTAAAGTAATTTGTAGCATATATAATTATAGCATATTATATGATTTTGTATTTTTTTATTGCATAGATATAACCTTGAGAATGTCAGAATTTGAAGAAAAGAATGGTATTACTTTATTGGTCAAGAAACTAGTCATTATATGCCCTTTATCGTGCAATGCCAATGGTAGTTTGGATGGCAAAGGAGGAAATATAAAGTGTGAAGGGACTCTGAGAGGAATACAAGACGATGAAGGTGGCAACAACAATAGGCATTTAAAAACAAATGTGTATAAACTCTGTGAACCATTTGTAAGTGGATTTTTGATAATTTTCTTAATTACCATAGGGATTTTATATATTTTTAGAAAGAATCAGGATAATGATTATTTAAAAAAATTATGAAAATTAGCAGATTTTTTTTATTTTTATATATTCTGCAAAATAATTGTAAAACAATTTAAAGCCATACATTTTTTTATATGCTTCCGTGAAAAACTGTTTTAGAATAGTAAACTGAACTTTTGTGAATAAAATCACTTTCTTAACTAATGGAAAAAATTAGAGAATTATCTTGTATTTTTCTTAATTGTGAATCTCATATTATTGCTGTTATATCAAAATATTGCATATGAATAACTACGTTTAATCACATGTTTTGATGTAACAGTTAAAATTGCTAAATGCATAGGGCATTTGGTTTTTGGTTGTTAAATGTAAAAGGCTTATTAATCATGGAATAATTTAAGAGAGAGTGCAGCTTATCTTTATATCTTTATGCATTATTTTTTTGTGACATTTTGATAATATAGTAACAATTTCATGTTTTCATAAAAAAAAATGAATTCTTATATTTTTGCTGCAAACTTCGATATGAATTCTAAAATGTTCCTGATGACATATTAAGCCATTTCTTTTAATTAATTGAGTAAATGATTAGAATTTGGATTTCTTATTCTTAAATTTATTATTTTTTTTATGGTCAATAGAAAATTAAAAAGCATTTTCTGCATTTTTGGTATTTAGAGCTTTTATAAGTTTTGTGAGATGTATTGTAAAGATCAAGAATAAATCACTTTACATTTCATGCACTGCACTTGTGAAATACTTATTTTATTCATGAATATCAAATGACATTTTAATTATAAAATTAAAAAAATGTTATTATATTCAAACTATTATTTTCAGAGTTATTTAATTTTAGAGCCCAGAATAGTTGGAAAAAAAATGAAATTTTGAAAATTCTTATGATTTCAAGAATTTTTTTTCTAGAAATTTTGTTAACATAATGTCTGTTTTAAAAGATGATTGACCGTGGTTTTTTATTTTAATATGGTGCATATTATATTTTATATTTATTTAATTGAGTACTAAAGAAGTTTTTATTAAAAAATGAAAGTAATTTTAAGTTACTATCATGAAGGAAACATATTATACCTTGTTTGCATTTAATGCTGTCAACCAAGAAAATTATTATAATTAAAAGGAATTGTTATAACTAATACCATTAAAGAATAACTAATAAAATCAGTAATTTAAACTATACATTTTCACCCAATATAAAGATTTTTTTTGTAATGGACGAATGAATTTTTCTTATAAATTTGAGTGGAATAGATTTTTGGTTTAACTATGGTTTGTTTTCTGTTTTGCTATTGATGTTAGGTCTAATGTGATGATTATGTTTGTTATTTCTATATTTTATCTTTAGTTGCTTTTTGTGATCAGTTTGCGCAACTGGAACTTTGACCCCCTCCCCCTTAATCTAGCCATGTGAAGGTAGATCTTGTAAATATCGAAATTAATTTTATTATATATTGATTTGTAAGTTATAAAAATCATTCCAAAATAGGGATAATTGATTTAAAACAAAGCAGAGGATGTGAAAATAAAACAAAAGAGCAAAAATAATTTGTATTGTTAAGATTTATATTCTTTTTATTAAAAAATGGCAACAAAATGCGATGCTGACAATACAAAAAAAAGCATTCTTGTATTTTTCAGCATCATATATTCGTAAGTTGTTAGAAACTAAGAGAAAAATGCTTTGTAAAATTGTAATTATTTTCTGAAAATTTTTTTTAATGTTTATTTCAGTATAGTTTTTATTAATAATTATAATTTATATCTAAAAATATCATTCTTTTCTTTTTTAATTTAGATTAATATTCTTTATTTATTTTTATAGAATTGTTTTACTTTAACCTTTAAGCTTTGGGAATCCAAACTCAGAAAAGTTACTTTGAATGCGGGTATTTAGTGAGAAAAGTTAGATGATGCTTTCCCCTTCTTTTAAATGTGATTGTTGGAAATAACCTTTTTGATTTAGACCACCCGTTGAGGTAATTGGTTATCTGTCCTCTCCGTCGTAACCAGGTTGCGTTTTTGCGGTTTTAGCGTCTGAACATTGGAAAATGCTTTTTATTGCAATTTTTTTTTCTAAAACATTAATTTGCTAATTCCATATGATAAAATATTGAATTAAATTTTATGACATTAAATAAATTGCAAATAGAATAACTGCGGTATAGTTATTTGGCACATTAAATAAAATGTTATAAATTTTTCAATTATATTCGTAAGCAGGGTTCACAAAACTCACTAGTGCCAACAGTGATTATAACAACTTCTGGACGAAATCTCCCAACCCTAAGGGGTATGACACAAAAGCGAAGGGATTTTATGAGGCAATTAGGGTTCATCTGGAAAAGTTAAGTGGGGGAACAAAATCCAAACTTGTTGCTGGTACAGCAGTTGTACCAACCCGTAAGAAAAGGCAAAAAAAAGTTGGTACAACAGTTGTACTAATGATAAGCTAAAGGTTAATTTAGCTTATCATTATAAAAGATAAAAATTATTTTTCACTCTTAGTAAGTAATATAATTTTTAGGTTAAATTTTTCTTTACATTGGCATTAATTAAAATACATAATTTTATTCATTTGTATAGGATACATTATAAATATGGGTCATATCAAGAAATCTTGATTTCACTCCATTTATTTATAAGTTTTTCAAAAATTGTGGATCAGATAGTAGTTCTAGTGCATCACTTTAAATATTAGTACAAGGTATCCAATAAACTCAATCTTTGAAATGTTTCTGTACGAAAAAAAATCCGAAGGATATAAATGTTGAGATTTCACTACATAATTACCGATTAAACTTTCTCAAAGAATACTTATCAGACTATACTTATTGCCATCTACTAAATTTTGGTAAATTATAATATTATGAAACAAAACTTTAAAAGTCTTGTTTAGTATCTTGTTAGTTATGCTTTGAGAAAATGTCATTAAGTCTTGTTATTATTTTAATACAATTTTGCAATACACCCAAGGTTTATTGGTACTTTTATGATTCATAAAGTATCCATTTTGTATATTAAATATTTCGACTTTTTATATCATTAAATCCTGTTCCTGTAGGTATCGTATATAGCTGCAGAAATTCCGAGTCCACTAGCAACTTTGTATGAAATGAGAGATGTTATGGATGCCATTGTTTTAGAATATCATCGAAAATGTTTTGTTGAAACGTTGAAGGATCTTTTGAAAAGTTACCAGTGTATTATGTTAGAATATGATGGTAAGCTTAGTTTTTTTTTTTTACTCTTTGTACTTTTTGTACTCTTTGACATTTTGTATTGTTCATTTTCTTATAATTTTTTTTGTTCCCTTTATTTTTAAATATGAGTATTCTACACATTTTCTCTCTTCTTTTTTTCCAGTTAGTTATCTAATTCAGTAAATGCATTATTAAAAAGATGTCATGAAAAATGGTAGGATTATGTGTGAAGTTTTTATTTCTTTGGAAAATTATTTTTTAATTCCAAAGAACCTAAAATATCCAGAATAATAGTTAGGAATAATTATTTACTGATCTTTCTAAGTGAATAATTCAGTGTTAATTTGAAGGGTATTTTGTGAATATATAATCTGCTTTGCATTATTTTAGTACTACAGTTTTTTTAATACTATGTTTGAAGTTATTTATTAATTTTTATTGAAATTTGATATCTGAATTTAATTTTTGTAGAACTTTTTATTTTACAGAAACTCTTTAAAAGCATTCCTTCAACACACAAACTTTCAAATTAATTGGATTTAAAAGTTTTAATAGTTTTTTTTAAAATTTATATTGATAATTTTTTAGTAGTTATTTTGTATATTTTCTTTAACTTCTTTTTTGTAGAATTTTGGTAATATTTTTTTTCATTCTTTGGGTTTATTAATCGAATCAAAGATACCAATCCATATTTTTAAAATATTGATGCAGATGCTGGAAGCTAAAATTTTGTATTGATACTGAAAATGAAGACCATATTAACATAGAACTTTCATTATTTTAATAAATGAACGAAAACAATATAGTACTTTTATAGTTTTAATCGATCAAGTAGAATTACTGATATTATTAAATTATTTTTTTTAATATATTTAATTAGTAAAGCAATGAAAGCAAGTAAATATTGGATTTCTTTACAGCTGATTCTCTTATTTATTAATTGATTGCATGCATCTCCCTTAAAAATCTTGATCAGAAATTGAAGAATGTTTTGGTAAAATGCTATTGGAAGAATCTGAAAAAAAAAAAAAAATCAACACAAAGAATAGTTATTGAAAGCTTTTATTGACATCAGATTATTGCTTTTTTTTAAAAAAAACATAAAAAGCTTGCATTTATTACCTTCATTTAATTGCGTATTGCTCTGTACTATTTGCTATAAGTAAGAAGAACAGGTGAATAATAACAAAATGTTAATTTAATATAGCAGTCTTATGCTACAAGATAAATATTTTTCTTCCATATTTGCATTGCTGCACAACTTGCCAGCAATATTTGAGATTATTATGGCTTTCAAAATAAAAATTAGCAATTGTTTAATTTTTGTAAAATCTAGTATTCTAACTTTATAGATTATGACAGAAATTCTGATAATAACCAAAAAATATTAAAATTGAATTTTTAAATCTTGTGCGATGGTATTCTCACAATTTCAAATATGTCAAACATTCCTACAGTGATATAAGTACAATTCTATAAATCAACTCCAGCTCATTTGAATCATTACTGGATATAAGAGGAACTAAATACAGTTTTGATTTAACCTTTGATTTATTATGTTCTGAATAGTTTTTTCCCCTTTTATTATGATCTTAAATATTACACAATCTTTATATTATTTCTGTTTTGAAGGGGTTCTGTTTCCCATTCTGTCTTGTTTTGAAAGGGGTGGAACAACTTGAACTGATTTCTTTAAAATAATTAATTAATTGCAAAGACAGTTTTCAATATAATATGAAAAAAAAGTACTATTAAAATATCAGGAAATACAGTGTAATAAAGTGACAAGGAAGAAATTTTTAAAATATTGTCTTATTCAGATTCTTATTAAAGTGAATAAGCGAAATATCAAATGAAAATAATGAGAATCTCTCTAGATAAAACATTAATATACATGTCCCAGAAATAGAGCTTATTACTAATTGTCGAATGGCAGCAGTAAAATATAAACAAAACATATGAACATAGGCGTAACCGTTGTCAGATAAGTAACCATGGTAAGACTTAAGATAGTTGTAAGGTTTCTCACTGAGCACATCAAAATAATGCCAGTCATCCAAAAACTCTTGAAAAGCCTGCAATCTTGAGTGTATATCAGAAATGCTTACAAACGGCTTTTAAAGTTGCAATTAAAAACTGTCACGATTATATTTGCCAAGAAATTGCTCAAAATTTTTTCAATTCGGCACTTGTATATTAATCTTAAGTCTAGCCATAATCACTACAACTTGTCTTTGGAAATTGATACTTATATCTTCCAAAACAATTCTCTTTTAAAAAGTGCTTTTTGTTTTATCTTAAAACTAAAAAAGTTACCTTTTTAATGACATAAATTTCATTTTCATACAATTTTATATTTAACTTTAATAATATTTTAAATTCAGTTTGATACACTATCAGAAACAATGCTATTACGAGAATCATATTTTTGTTCATCATTCAATCTTTAGTAGGCTTTCATTTCTGTTTTTATTTCGTAATAAAAACGGAAAAATTAGTTTTGCTTTGTAAATTGCAGTAAACTTTTTTAATTGAATTCATGCGCTTTAGTTGTATTAAATAACTAGGTGTAATGTTTTTTTAAAGAAATGCATCCCATATTAATAATTTAACAGTCTAATAAGTTAATAATTTGGGCAAACAAACTGGTCGTCAAAGATGACTAGTTTTCTTATATTGCATGATTATGCTAATTTTATTTTGTGAAAATGAAATTTTTTTGATGTATATATTTTTATTTGACATTTATTGCATTTTAACAGTATTAATTTTTTTATGTAAAATTATGTTTTCATTCATTTTTTTTTTTGTTTCGTTTCAGATTTAAACTCGCCAGAGCCATTACACAGTTTTTTATTGTCGAAACTGCAAGATGGAAAGATAAAAAGTTTGTCAGTGTGACTGAATGATTTATTTTTGAATCTGCAAAATTTTCTTTTTAATAATTTGTTGCTGATTGTGATACTGTATATAGTTTATGTTTTTAATGTTATATTTCTAATAAATGTTTTTTATCTTTTTAACTGTGGAAAATATTTAATTTTGAATCAATTTACCGATTGTTTGATTAAATTTAATATTTGCTTTTTATTTTCTTGAAATTAACTTTAGAAGGATATTTGTATAAAATATTGAGTTTTAGAGAATACTGAACCCTTTCATTGGAGCTTAAATTAATTTTTTGTATATATGCAATTCCATGTAGTAATACATTATTTCTGAATGCTATTAATGATTATTTCTGTGATCTTTAGAGGTCTGATGGTGAGTCTTCAACCTTGGGATCAGGTTTCCATGTTCCAAGAATTCTGCAACTAAATCTTTCTGGTCAGTGCCGTTTTCACTGCAGGCATATAATTTCCTCAGAACATACATATTGCTTTTATCGCAAAATTAAATGAGCTATTCATTAACATGGCTTAACCCTTTGCGGTTGTTTTCAACTACATGTAACATCTAACTTCGTGAAATCATGAAATTCAACTATAAATGGAAAAGAAAAAAAAAATGTTTAAGATTCTCTTTTAACCTTCCTTTTTCATAACAGATAAGATTTAAATCAATATCGAGCATGGATTTTAGTTGTAGTACATTATGTAAAGTTGTTAATTTTTTTTTGTATCAAAAAATAATTGTTAAAAAATTTTCAATCTTATTTTGTTGGCTGTATTTTAAAGAATTTATTTTATATATTTTAAAAATTTTTATGGAGAAAGCATACTTATTATGAATCGATAAAATAAGGTGTTCCATCAGCTGAAATACTGCGCTAATAATGTTACTTGGTGGGATGCTATGCCGGGAAGTGAACACCTATATCTTCATTTCCTGTTCTTTTCCCTTTTTTGTGGAAAATGACCTCATTTCAAGGAATAGTGTTTGGAGGATCATAATTCTTGAAAATGACCAACCCTTACTACTGGTCTGAAGTGTCGTGGTTGTTTTCTTTCATCAGTATCCTTGTCATCTTTACTTAGAGCTGTACAGAGTTTCCTGCTCTTTATTTTGTGTTTTCGCTAATGCTCATTTTATATAATAGTGTACTTTTAATTATACATTATAACTTATTTTCTATTTTAAATATAACTATAGATTTTTTTTGTAAAATAATTGTATTGAAAATAGTGTTGAGCGATCAATTAATTTTTTCCGAAATATCACAAATGCCCACCAATAGCAAATTCAAGCATGACTCCTTGTGGTGCAGCTTCCATCGTGCTAAATCAGCTACAAAAGTGTAATGTAGTGTTTTTTAAATTCAAATTCTAGAGGTTTTCTCATTTTTCCACATTTTCAGAGTTCTAGCAACACAGTGTTTCAGGTGAGGGAAAACCCAGTAAATCAAAACGATAAGTACATGAAATTTAGCCTGTGTACTCCTTATAGGCCTAAATAGGTTATCTACAATTTTTTTAAAATTTAAAGGATAGTTCGCCGCAAAGGGTTAAAGCAGTAAGTACAGTACTATCGAGTGGGAAAATTCCAAACTATTTTTTTTTAGTGGAAACTTTGGCCCCAAGATCGAAGTAACAAATAAATAAAATTTCATACAGAAATGGAGTTAGGAGTCTGAGTACCATCAGTTAAATTTTAATCCCTGTATGATTAACACGAAAGTTACACGTCATTTTAAATCAGTAGTGGCAGATTTTGCCAGATTATCAGCTACCATGCATTGCCTATTATTTAGATGTGAGATGGAATTCAACACAGGAAAATAGAGGATTTCTGAAGTTATAAGACGATAATGTAGTTCGAGAATATTAAAGGCCAATGAACGATTTAAATGATGTATTGATATCAAAGACTCTAGGACACTTAATACATGAGGGGGGAGGGAATTCACAGTTTCTTCACATACATTTATATTCATAAATATCAAACAGTTTTTATTTAACCATATTCATTTTATCATTTGAGTTTTATAATTGCATCCTCATCTGCTATGTCATGGTAACAAGTGAAAACAGAATTCATGTGTTTTTTTCTTACATTTGATCTTTCTACATATTATTATTCCAAATATTTTTTCTTTAATTTTTTGAAGTTGAAAATTCTTGTAAACTATTCCATTTTTATTATCATTTCTTATATGTTTGTAAATTCTGTATATAGTTATTTTTGTTTTTTCTACTGTAAATATTTTGGTATTTAATAAAATTCCCGCAACATGCCCATCTAGTGACCAGAATGGTTACGGATAGAAGTTATTTTGGTACTAAAAATGGAGCATGGCAGCCCAAGGTGGAATGTGAAAACTTATAAAAATGAAGTATTAGAAAACATTTTGAACCATTTGTAAAATAGGACTGAAATTATTATATGCTTTATGATGATATACAATGTGTTGCGGGTTAATTGTAGGAGTCATATTAGATTTTTCAAAAGTTTTGAATTGATTTAGATGTGTTATTCCATGTCATTTCTATGGGCTGAAATGATATTTTAAAATTGTCATAATTGGAATATTGGTTAAGCTTAAGCTGTTGAAAATGTTTGTAGCTCTAGAAAATATATATATATATATATAGCTGCTGGCCTGCTATTTTATGAGCAAAGTTGTAATTAAAAAATTGATGTAAAGAAAAAAATAAAATCATAAATATATTAATAATATATTAATGAAGAGTAAGCACTCTTTGCCTGCGTTGAAGAGAAGGTCCATATTACTCAATGAACAAACGTTTGGCTAGAGTAATATGAAAGGTTTCACTACAAAGACCGAGAGTGATGAATGTTTTTAACACTCTCATGCAGAGTCATATGCATTGATGTGATTCTTCTGCGGATACTTGGTTTTTCCACTTTTTTTTTAATTTCTCATCTTTTTCCATGACAAATTTTTTTTCTGTATTTATGGAGATAGTATTACTATTATTATTATTACAGCCAGTCATCTCATTATCACAGAACTAAACTGTTTAAACAGGGCTTATTGGGTTTAAATCGAGCTTGCCTGGGTGTTATGCTCATTCACTGTCCACTTACACCAGCAGTCAATTTCCTGCATTATGACAGTCTCTTTGGAGAGGTCCGACCCTTCCCCCTCTTTATGTCCATCATCACTCTTAGTTTTGCTGCTTTCTTTTTCGTAGGGGTTGGCCCCCAGCCAAGAGGGGATAATGTTAAAAAGCTTTCCACTTTAGTCCCAAAGTTAAAATTGGATGTACTCAAGAAATTCAAAAAGAAGAAAAGGGGAAAAATGCATTAAAAACAAACATAATGTGGACATAAACAGCTCGTGGGCAAACATCTTGAATGCCCATGAGCATTGCAGAAGAAGGTGACACTTGGATAATTTGCTGTTGCTGTCTGTATTGCCATTTGATCCTGTTTGTTGGAAGCATTTTCTTTGACGTTCATGAAAGGTCTGTCTGATCTGGTGATTAATGTCATTAGTGTTGTAGATAGATATGCTTGTGACTTGGAGGTACACAAATAATCTGATGCCAATTTATGGTAATCACAGCAGAACTAGCCTGTGGATAATTGGTAGATGGAACTTGAAAATTCCAAATAATCTCCACTAGGGGATAATTCTAAAAAGGGGGTATGCCATACTCATCTGTTTTCGTGAGCTTAAAGTTGGTTTAATTATCAAGAACTTGGTCATCACTTCTGAAACAAATAAATTATGTGAAGAGTCATATGATGCCATTCAGACTGTGAAGTATGAGCATATGTCTCAAATTTGTAGTTCAGACGTATAAAAGGAAGGACTATTTAATCGTAAAATGTGCAGAAATATCTGTAAAAACATTAATTCTGCTGCAAAGAACTTCAGAGCAATCTTAAGAAAAAATGTTTGTGATGAACAGTCAAGTCCGAGGATAAAGCTAGTGTCAAAGAAAATATCTGTCGAATGGTAAAGAAATATTCCTCTGAAAAAAATGACGTCCCGGGTTTTAAAAATTTCTTCCTCATCCTAATCTTGTACACAAAATGACCAATGTGTCTGATGTTTTAAAGTAAGCTATGAAACACTAATTGAGTCATATCAGTTAGTGTATCAATTAGTCAAAATACCTTTAAAGATACAGAAAGGCAGTTTTTAATGTAGTGTAATTATATTAACGTCCCTTTTTTAAGTAATACTAGGGTTATTTTGGGACGGATCTCGTCATTTTGAACTGCGATTAGATGACGAGGATGACACCTGAGCTGGCACCCACCTTTCCAAGCTTCCGCACCACAGAAGCGCTAGGACGTTTGGCCTCGACGAATTTGATGTGCACCAGACCCGCTTGCACGACGGTTTTTCCGTGGAATCGGGGCTCGAACAAGAAACCCTCCGGTTCCGAAGCCGAGACCTTACCTTATGTCACCGCGGCCTTATAAAAATCTAGTAATGTGTCCGAATTATATCGCAATGGAGATAAAGAAATATTTACTAAACTATGTTAGTCAGGTATATCTACAAAAATAATATAGATGAATGCATATGTGTTAGCGCCCTATAAGCCACACCGTTTGATCTACAGCTACCAAATTTGGCACATGCACATCTTAGAGGGTAAAAATGTGCACCTCAAAGCGATTTTTTTAAAATTTTAATTAATTGAATAGTAAGCTGAATTGTGGAAAGTGATAGTTTTCTAAAATATTATAGCACAAAAATAAGTTTTACATCAATTAAAAAAAAAAACCATTTTGATAATTGTTTTAAGTTTTCGTAAATCTTGGCATTTTTTTTTTTTTTTTGCCTGATTTCGAACAATAGATTGCATAGTTGTTCGGAAATTCCAATTGTTTTCATAGTTTCATCTTCCGTTGTTGAAAGCTAAAGAAGGAAGATTCTGTTTAATATTTGCATAGTTTAAGAAACAAAAAAACCAACGGGAATGGACTCTCGAAATTTTCAAGCATTTTCTCTCTCTTTTTTTTTTTTTTTTTTTTTTTTTTTTATGAATTTGTTATTTCAGAGGAGGCCGTTTCATGGTATTGGTGCACAATAATTACGAAATAGTATCCTTTGGCATGAATTTAGCATTTTTACTGAATCTTATTGGGTGAGCCTCGAGGTGTTTGTGGTGATTAATCATTGGTATGAGGTTAATGGAATACGAAAATCAAATTTATGTAAAAGACTCGTTTTTCCAGCCCGATTAAAACAAAAATTTGGCATGAAACTACACTTGTAATCACAAAATCCCATATCAAGTTTGATATATTTGTCATTGCATTTTTGAGTTATAGCGTTTGCATATTTCTGAAAGTACAAGCCGACAGATGATCAACCCCTTGTAGAATTTGGCTCTAAATTTGTTAGATAATTATGCTATGGACATTAAATATGTGTACCGAATTTTATCTATCTAGCTTTCTTAGTTTTGTAGTTATTGTGTTAATTTATATTCAAACGAATTTTTCTCAAAATTTGAATTAACTCTACAAATTTGATGTAAAGATCGTATGCCAAATTTCATCCGTCTAGGTCAAAGCCTTTTTTGAGCTATCTTTGTCACAAAGAGAAGAGCACTTTCCATAAATGTATTTTTCGAAATCACAGGGGTCTAAAACGTGGAGATTCGTCAAAATCACGAGTTCGAATTTTTGATTATTACAATACTGTTTCTACACTTCGAACACGAGAAAGTAAGAGGTGAAGTTACATATCACAAAATTTAGAAGATAGATTAATCAGATATTTACATTTATAATAGCGCTATGACGTCATGGGATTGGTCTCCATTAGAGAGGTTCTTGTATACAATAAACAGAACTCGACTAAGACAATGCGGATAAAAACGCGTTAATGTCAGACAATTTAACAGAATCGCGAACTTAAAATTATGAGAATTTATTAATCTGAAATCAAATACAATTCTTGGTTTTTTCGATATGCGGAATGTTGGATATAGCTATATATTGTAATATATATAGTAAAATGTTGTAGGGCATTTTGTACAAATAGGATTATTATACATCTGTGATTGTAATGATTCCTTTCAGGGCTTAGAAATCTCAGGAAAAGTTGTAGGTTTGTTATAATTCTTAAAAATTAAGATGACATTTTTTTTGCTATTCATAATAATCATCATCCAACAAATATATCAAAACGATGTATTCTGCACAATGGACAATAAGATTGAGCATAGTTACTTTGAAGTATAGTTAACCACTCAAAAGGCTGTCTCATGATAACTCTTGTAAAATTTAAAATTATCTAATAAAAATAACATGATACCGTTAAAATAATATAATGTCTATTTTGTGGAATCATGTAGTTTATCTAAGTTGATTGAAAAGCCTAACTTAATTTTATTAGTATTTGCCATCTTCGGCAATTATTTCAATGTTATAAATATTATGTCGACCAGTTTTGATAAGACGTATTTCATTCGACCCATTTTGATGAAATACGTCTTATCAAAACTGAGGAAAAGAAATCAATTCAATTTTTAAACATCTTAGAATTGTATATTTTTGCTTTATAACATTTGCATTAATAATTAAGCATTTGCATCTCTTTCAATATCTATCTCAGAAAATTTTAATTTCAGAAATTGATGATTTAGTTTTTAATTTTAAAAATAATGTTAGTTTCGGGATAAGTTCTCCTTCCTAACCCTAGATGGCAGCACATTTCCATTGTCTTGAAAGTTATGCAGAAAAGATTTCTTATTCGCTTGGCCAGTCAAAAAAAGTAGACGTTCACGTGGAATGTGAGCGATCATTAGCTCGCGAGGAAAATTGCAACAAATTTATTTTAACGATCACGCAGAAACCCAGCGAGTTTCTTGTGAAATTAGTAGTTTTTGAAGAAAATAATTTTTATAATCTTTCAAGAAATACTCGTAACCGTGATATGGGATTGCTTTTCGGAAATTGTATAAAAATAAGGTGTGGCTTGATGTGAATAAATTTATGACTAGTCAAGAAAACTTTTTCCTGTTTTTATTGAGTAGAATCTTCTATTTTTTGCATACGGAAGCATAGGTTATGTGCTCACGAACAGTGCAGAAATACTTCGTTAGGGAAATATCCCCTATATTCGACAGTTACCAACAGATCATGCAATTTAAATTTATTATTAGTAATGAAGATATTATAATTTATTATTACTAGCGGAAATGCTTGATTATATGGCGAGCGAAAAAAGCGAACTAGAATAACGTCACATAATCCTAAGAGAATCATAATGTTAAAAATAATGTTAGTTTCGGCTGTTAATGTTAGTTTCGGCTGTTAATGTTAGTTTAATGTTAAAAATAATGTTAGTTGCTGGCGAACCGTTGAGTGGACCGCTCATTGGGTACTTTCTAGTATAATTCAAATATTCTTTCTAGAATGAAGGTAAAGTGAAATTCTATTTAAGTCTTTTAGTTTAGTGTTTGATCTTAAGCTTAAATAAGTTTTTGTAGAGCTTAAAAATGCTTCATTACTTATAACTTCTTCAAGTCAGAATTATAATAATTATAATTCGTCGTTTAACGAAAATGCACAGTTTTTATATTCGAGTTAATATTATAACAACGATCAGCTCCTGTCTTGAATTATCGTTAGACAACCTACAGCACTGATCTTGGATATAAATGATGCCATTTTGCTTGCAAAAATGTTGACATTAATATTTCATTAACCTAACATATTGATCAAAGTCAGATGTACCATTTTTGATAAAATATTAGTCTGTTAATAAATCAAAATACTTCCTACAAATATGGTCCTGAAAGTTAATGAAAATACCTAAAAATAATGAATTACATTTATCAAGTGCGAAGTTATAACCAGAAACAAAACAAGTGGGAAGAATCTTCCTAAAATTTTTTTGTATACATTCTAATAAAGTTATCGCCCCGCTTTCTAAAAAATTGTGAATTTTGAGTAGTACTGTGAATTCTACGCGTGCTCTAATTCAAAATTTAGCATACTTTTTATTTAATTAAAATTCTACGTAAATTTTTTTAAAAAAATGCTTCGATATGTACATTTTATCCTCCAAGGAATATATGCTTCAATTGAATTTGTTGTAGAAGAAACGGTCTGGCTTGCAAAGTATCCCCATTCTTGCATGTACGCACACGCACACATCTTTATTATTAGTAGCGATTTATTTTCAATTCAGTTGTAATTTTTATCCAATATACGTCCTTTCTTAAGGTTTCTGTCTGTAGTTAACAAAATTCTCTAGTCTCTTCTGCCTGCATACACATATCTTTATTATTAGTAGCGATTTATTTTCAATTAAGTTGTAATTTTTATACAATATACGTCCTTTCTTAAGGTTTCTGTCTGTAGTTAACAAAATTCTCTAGTCTCTTCTGCCTGCATACACATATCTTTATATCTTTATTATTAGTAGCGATTTATTTTCAATTAAGTTGTAATTTTTATACAATATACGTCCTTTCTTAAGGTTTCTGTCTGTAGTTAACAGAATTCTCTAGTCTCTTCTGCCTGCATCCACATATCTTTATTATTATTAGAGATTTATTTTGAATTAAGTTGTAATTTTTATCCAATATACGTCCTTTCTTAAGGTTTCTGTCTGTAGTTAACAGAATTCTCTAGTCTCTTCTGCCTGCACACACAAATCTTTATTATTATTAAAGATTTATTTTCAATTAAGTTGTAATTTTTATCCAATATACGTCCTTTCTTAAGGTTTCTGTCTGTAGTTAACAGAATTCTCTAGTCTCTTCAGCCTGCATACACATATCTTTATTATTAGTAGAGATTTATTTTCAATTAAGTTGTAATTTTTGTCCAATATACGTCTTTTCTTAAGGTTTCTGTCTGTAGTTAACAGAATTCTCTAGTCTCTTCTGCCTGCATACATATATCTTTATTATTAGTAGCGATTTATTTTCAATTAAGTTGTAATTTTTATACAATATACGTCCTTTCTTAAGGTTTCTGTCTGTAGTTAACAGAATTCTCTAGTCTCTTCTGCCTGCATACACATATCTTTATTATTAGTAGCGATTTATTTTCAATTAAGTTGTAATTTTTGTCCAATATACGTCTTTTCTAAGGTTTCTGTCTGTAGTTAACGGAATTCTCTAGTCTCTTCTGCCTGCATACACATATCTTTATTATTAGTAGCGATTTATTTTCAATTAAGTTGTAATTTTTATACAATATACGTCTTTTCTTAAGGTTTCTGTCTGTAGTTAACAGAATTCTCTAGTCTCTTCTGCCTGCATACACATATCTTTATTATTAGTAGCGATTTATTTTCAATTAAGTTGTAATTTTTATACAATATACGTCCTTTCTTAAGGTTTCTGTCTGTAGTTAACAGAATTCTCTAGTCTCTTCTGTCTGCATACACATATCTTTATTATTAGTAGCGATTTATTTTCAATTAAGTTGTAATTTTTATACAATATACGTCCTTTCTTAAGGTTTCTGTCTGTAGTTAACAGAATTCTCTAGTCTCTTCTGCCTGCATACACATATCTTTATTATTAGTAGCGATTTATTTTCAATTAAGTTGTAATTTTTATACAATATACGTCCTTTCTTAAGGTTTCTGTCTGTAGTTAACAGAATTCTCTAGTCTCTTCTGTCTGCATACACATATCTTTATTATTAGTAGCGATTTATTTTCAATTAAGTTGTAATTTTTATACAATATACGTCCTTTCTTAAGGTTTCTGTCTGTAGTTAACAGAATTCTCTAGTCTCTTCTGTCTGCATACACATATCTTTATTATTAGTAGCGATTTATTTTCAATTAAGTTGTAATTTTTGTACAATATACGTCCTTTCTTAAGGTTTCTGTCTGTAGTTAACAGAATTCTCTAGTCTCTTCTGCCTGCATACACATATCTTTATTATTAGTAGCGATTTATTTTCAATTAAGTTGTAATTTTTATACAATATACGTCCTTTCTTAAGGTTTCTGTCTGTAGTTAACAGAATTCTCTAGTCTATTCTGCCTGCATACACATATCTTTATTATTAGTAGCGATTTATTTTCAATTAAGTTGTAATTTTTATACAATATACGTCCTTTCTTAAGGTTTCTGTCTGTAGTTAACAGAATTCTCTAGTCTCTTCTGTCTGCATACACATATCTTTATTATTAGTAGCGATTTATTTTCAATTAAGTTGTAATTTTTATACAATATACGTCCTTTCTTAAGGTTTCTGTCTGTAGTTAACAGAATTCTCTAGTCTCTTCTGTCTGCATACACATATCTTTATTATTAGTAGCGATTTATTTTCAATTAAGTTGTAATTTTTATACAATATACGTCCTTTCTTAAGGTTTCTGTCTGTAGTTAACAGAATTCTCTAGTCTCTTCTGCCTGCATACACATATCTTTATTATTAGTAGCGATTTATTTTCAATTAAGTTGTAATTTTTATCCAATATACGTCCTTTCTTAAGGTTTCTGTCTGTAGTTAACAGAATTCTCTAGTCTCTTCTGCCTGCATCCACATATCTTTATTATTAGTAGCGATTTATTTTCAATTAAGTTGTAATTTTTATACAATATACGTCTTTTCTTAAGGTTTCTGTCTGTAGTTAACAGAATTCTCTAGTCTCTTCTGCCTGCATACACATATCTTTATTATTAGTAGCGATTTATTTTCAATTAAGTTGTAATTTTTATACAATATACGTCCTTTCTTAAGGTTTCTGTCTGTAGTTAACAGAATTCTCTAGTCTCTTCTGCCTGCATACACATATCTTTATTATTAGTAGCGATTTATTTTCAATTAAGTTGTAATTTTTATACAATATACGTCCTTTCTTAAGGTTTCTGTCTGTAGTTAACAGAATTCTCTAGTCTCTTCTGTCTGCATACACATATCTTTATTATTAGTAGCGATTTATTTTCAATTAAGTTGTAATTTTTATACAATATACGTCCTTTCTTAAGGTTTCTGTCTGTAGTTAACAGAATTCTCTAGTCTCTTCTGTCTGCATACACATATCTTTATTATTAGTAGCGATTTATTTTCAATTAAGTTGTAATTTTTATACAATATACGTCCTTTCTTAAGGTTTCTGTCTGTAGTTAACAGAATTCTCTAGTCTCTTCTGCCTGCATACACATATCTTTATTATTAGTAGCGATTTATTTTCAATTAAGTTGTAATTTTTATCCAATATACGTCCTTCCTTAAGGTTTCTGTCTGTAGTTAACAGAATTCTCTAGTCTCTTCTGCCTGCATCCACATATCTTTATTATTAGTAGCGATTTATTTTCAATTAAGTTGTAATTTTTATACAATATACGTCTTTTCTTAAGGTTTCTGTCTGTAGTTAACAGAATTCTCTAGTCTCTTCTGCCTGCATACACATATCTTTATTATTAGTAGCGATTTATTTTCAATTAAGTTGTAATTTTTATACAATATACGTCCTTTCTTAAGGTTTCTGTCTGTAGTTAACAGAATTCTCTAGTCTCTTCTGCCTGCATACACATATCTTTATTATTAGTAGCGATTTATTTTCAATTAGGTTGTAATTTTTATACAATATACGTCTTTTCTTAAGGTTTCTGTCTGTAGTTAACAGAATTCTCTAGTCTCTTCTGCCTGCATACACATATCTTTATTATTAGTAGCGATTTATTTTCAATTAAGTTGTAATTTTTATACAATATAAGTCCTTTCTTAAGGTTTCTGTCTGTAGTTAACAGAATTCTCTAGTCTCTTCTGCTTGCATCCACATATCTTTATTATTAGTAGCGATTTATTTTCAATTAAGTTGTAATTTTTATACAATATACGTCTTTTCTTAAGGTTTCTGTCTGTAGTTAACAGAATTCTCTAGTCTCTTCTGCCTGCATACACATATCTTTATTATTAGTAGCGATTTATTTTCAATTAAGTTGTAATTTTTATACAATATACGTCCTTTCTTAAGGTTTCTGTCTGTAGTTAACAGAATTCTCTAGTCTCTTCTGCCTGCATCCACATATCTTTATTATTAGTAGCGATTTATTTTCAATTAAGTTGTAATTTTTATACAATATACGTCCTTTCTTAAGGTTTCTGTCTGTAGTTAACAGAATTCTCTAGTCTCTTCTGCCTGCATCCACATATCTTTATTATTAGTAGCGATTTATTTTCAATTAAGTTGTAATTTTTATACAATATACGTCCTTTCTTAAGGTTTCTGTCTGTAGTTAACAGAATTCTCTAGTCTCTTCTGCCTGCATCCACATATCTTTATTATTAGTAGCGATTTATTTTCAATTAAGTTGTAATTTTTATACAATATACGTCTTTTCTTAAGGTTTCTGTCTGTAGTTAACAGAATTCTCTAGTCTCATCTGCCTGCATATACATATCTTTATTATTAGTAGCGATTTATTTTCAATAAAGTTGTAATTTTTATACAGTATACGTCCTTTCTTAAGGTTTCTGTCTGTAGTTAACAGAATTCTCTAGTCTCTTCTGTCTGCATACACATATCTTTATTATTAGTAGCGATTTATTTTCAATTAAGTTGTAATTTTTATACAGTATACGTCCTTTCTTAAGGTTTCTGTCTGTAGTTAACAGAATTCTCTAGTCTCTTCTGCCTGCATCCACATATCTTTATTATTAGTAGCGATTTATTTTCAATAAAGTTGTAATTTTTATACAGTATACGTCCTTTCTTAAGGTTTCTGTCTGTAGTTAACAGAATTCTCAAGTCTCTTCTGTCTGCATACACATATCTTTATTATTAGTAGCGATTTATTTTCAATTAAGTTGTAATTTTTATACAATATACGTCCTTTCTTAAGGTTTCTGTCTGTAGTTAACAGAATTCTCTAGTCTCTTCTGCCTGCATCCACATATCTTTATTATTAGTAGCGATTTATTTTCAATTAAGTTGTAATTTTTATACAATATACGTCTTTTCTTAAGGTTTCTGTCTGTAGTTAACAGAATTCTCTAGTCTCTTCTGTCTGCATACACATATCTTTATTATTAGTAGCGATTTATTTTCAATTAAGTTGTAATTTTTATACAATATACGTCCTTTCTTAAGGTTTCTGTCTGTAGTTAACAGAATTCTCTAGTCTCTTCTGCCTGCATACATATATCTTTATTATTAGTAGCGATTTATTTTCAATTAAGTTGTAATTTTTATACAATATACGTCCTTTCTTAAGGTTTCTGTCTGTAGTTAACAGAATTCTCTAGTCTCTTCTGCCTGCATCCACATATTTTTATTATTAGTAGCGATTTATTTTCAATAAAGTTGTAATTTTTATACAGTATACGTCCTTTCTTAAGGTTTCTGTCTGTAGTTAACAGAATTCTCTAGTCTCTTCTGCCTGCATACACATATCTTTACTATTAGTAGAGATTTATTTTCAATTAAGTTGTAATTTTTATACAATATACGTCCTTTCTTAAGGTTTCTGTCTGTAGTTAACAGAATTCTCTAGTCTCTTCTGCCTGCATACGCATATCTTTATTATTAGTAGCGATTTATTTTCAATTAAGTTGTAATTTTTATACAATATACATCATTTCTAAGATTTCTTTCTGTAGTTAACACAGTTCTCTAGTCTCTTCTGCCTGCATACACAAATCTTTATTATTATTAAAGATTTATTTTCAATTAAGTTGTAATTTTTATTCAATATATGTCATCTCTAAGATTTCTCTCTGTTATTAACAGAATTCTCTAGGCTCTTCTGTCTACATTTTATCATTCGGTTGAATAACAATAATCTTCTCTTTTCTTTCGATGTTTCCAAAGATTGCGTAACATGTAAATTCAGGGCCGAGAGATGTTGGGTAGGAACTCCAACACGTCAGAAATGCAAAAAAGATCAAAGAAAGCATTTCCATCTCCGCAGCCGTTTCCTGTCGGAACTTTTGCGCTGGGGGTGATTCGAACTATCCAGGAAATTTCCTTGCATACATGAATTTTTTATTTATATCAGAAAGAAAGTTTTCAACGTAGTTTTCGAAAAATTTGGAGCTGTGAACTTGATTTCTGTTGGAACACTGAAAATTTTAGGTGAAAGAGAAACAATAATATTCTAAAAATATAGACTTGCAAGGGCGTCAATTGGAGACGGTGGAAAATTTAGGCATTTTTTCGGCCTATGCAATGCACATTTTGAGGTCCCTCTTTTATAAATTGGTGAATTTAGTTTTAGATTCAGCACATTTTCAATTTAAAGATGATGTTAATGATATATTTAAGGTCATTTTTTTAAATAACCTAATGACAATTTACATATTTTATTTATTTACTATCTATTAAGATTATTTGCACTCAGTTATATTCACACATCAGCAACTACTCTGACCCGACCGAAGGCATACTGAAATATTGAATTAACAGTACGCCACGACAACATAGGCGGGAATTATAGTTGAATCCTAAGGATTATCACTGGCCACAGTACAACCTTTCCCTTAGGAGATACGTCCCATAATTGGTGTGGAGTAGCAGCCCTAATAATCTAGTGACAATTGACGTTTTTTTATTTATTTTCTATGGCTCAAAATTATTTGCACTCAATTATATTCTCCACACCCCGAAGGTACACGAAAATATTGAATTACTGAAATGTCGCGATAACATAGGCGGGAATTGTAGTTACCTCCTAAGTGCAATTCCCGGCTACGGCACAACCTCTTCGGTAGGAGATACGTCTCGTCATCAGTAGGTCTCCATACCATTTTTGTAGCCACCGGGGTGATGAGAACCAACTATTATAGCAGAATCTTCCCATCCCCATAATTGTGCTGCTTGCCCTTGAGATTCCCATGGGAATCTATTCATATAAGAGTATTCAAAAATGTCTACATAATCTCAAGTTTTAAAGAATTTTTTTTTTGAAGTTTACAATAAATATATTCTGCTAAGCTTTTTTTAAGCCTCATGTCAAGATAAAAATAATTACACAAATGTTATTGCCATACCAAAACATAAGAACGTTATTTAATACTTTTTAAAAATTTCTTTCATTTGAACATTTGAAATTATTGTCAACAAAATGAAAGAAATTGTAAATGAAAGGGAAAAATAACTACAATAATTTAAGAACACGTGAATAAAAATCTGACAAGAAATAAAATACGAGCAAGAAAAGAAATGACGATAGCTCAATTAACAAAGTAAAGTTTCGGCACTTAAATGAAATAGAGGGATTAACAGTGGACCGTTAACTTAAATATTTATCCCACTTTATGGTCGCTTACACCTAACGCTAATAACATCAGATACAACTCCATGTTTTAAGTAATCAACAAATTCTGACTGCTTTAACAAAAATAATCTCTTTTATTCACTATTTAGAATAAATACTATACTATTTACAAATATAGAACAATAAATAAATTGCACTTACCAAAATTCTTGAAATGACGGTATGCGTTGCTAAATAAATTCAAAAACAAGTCAGGTGATTCGTGGGAAATTCCTAAAATATATTCGAATAGCGCCATCTAGGAAAGGCGACTTTCCAGACATCAGGGCGAGTATGGGGTGATTACATTGAAACGACCATTTTCACAAAATCGCCGCCGGAGCTTGACCCGATGAAAAGGCGACCTGTAGAGGCGATAGAAAAAAAATATGATCAGAATCCGATATCGCCCCGACCCAAAGGCGATTATCGCGGAAAATGTGCGAGCTTTAGCCGAGGGATCCGATGATTGGCCAACCATTTAGCGACCACTCTTGCTGCTTGGACAGTCACATTTAATCAGATTTTGTTTGAAATGCAATAATAATTGAATGTAAGGAAACAGAGAATCTTGGTTAATCAAACTTGACCAAGCGTTTGCATTAGCGTAATATTTTAGCTTTTATAGAATTTGTCTTTTTTACAAATTATTTTTATTAATTTTTATATTTTTTAACAAATATTTTATAATTAGAATAGTAACATTTTTTCAATCGATCTATCTGTGACATCCTGAGCCTATAGACCCTAGTCAGTTGCCTAGTCGGCAACTTGCCTTTGTTTGAAGGTAAAATGATCATTAACATTAAGAATTTACTAAGAATGGTAGCATTCTAATAAAATTATTGATTGCAAAATTATGACCAGCAGCACGATCGCTAAGTGATAGTTTTCGCATGATAGTTTTTAGAAATTGGCGTATAATCTGTGTTTCATGTGACATATATGATGGAAAAATCACCCGAAATGCTCGATAAATCTTAACATTAGACTTAAAATTACTATATTTGGTATATGGAATTATTTTTTTTTGATAGTAAGTGCTCACTAACGATTGATTTTCAAAATTTTAATTAGATTTTTATTAAAAGTTAATTAAAATTTTATCAGTAAATAATACCGATGCCTTTTATTGTGAAAAAAAAATGATTTTGTATATTATTTTAAATTTCAAAATAAAATAACCTGTTTAGTGAGATAAATTTTATTTCCCCACATTTTCTTTCCATCAGATATTTTAATAAATTTTTGAAAATAATTTTAGTTATATTTTCCACAAATACTTTTTATTCCTCGAATTCTGGGTTATTTTCACGCTTCTAGATGGCATTAAAATTTTTTTGTGCGTACGGTATCGCTTTTATATTATGAAAAGTATTAGGGTGTCTCAAAAGTTTCTTTCTCATCGCGCTATGAATGGCCTTATCTGGCTCTGCTTGTGCAAACATGCAGGCCTATATATTAGCCGCCTATGACATCAGTTTCAGTCGTACCAGAGCTCTACTACACCCCAAGCCTGGATTACACCCCAAAAAGTTCTTTTGTCTATTTGGTGGGATTGGAAAGGCGTAATTTTCTACGAGTTCCTTTCTCAAGGTGAAACAATAAATTCTACGAAATACTGTCATCAACTGGATCAATTAAAAGCTGCCATAGCAAAAAACCGCCAGAATTTATGAGCCGGCGAAGCGTTGTTTTTCATTATGACAACTCGAGACCACATTTTGCGCTAGTCGTAAGAGAGAAGCTCTTACAGTTTGATTGGGATGTTTTGCCGCATCTTGCATACTCTTCAGATCTAGCTCCATCCGATTATTATTTCTTTTTATCCTTAAAAAATTTCTCTTCGCGATAAGCGCTTTAAATCTATCAGCGAAATAAAAGCGCACCTCGAAGATTATTTCTTGTTCAAAACAGAACAATTTTGGAAAGAAGGCATAATAAGACTTCCTGAGAGATGGAAGAAGGTAACACAGGAAAAGAGGTTCTTATATAACAAAATTAATAATATCCTAAACAGTAAATATTGTGTATTCATTTCATAGGAAAGAAACTTATGGGACAGCCTCATAAATAAATTAAACCAGCGGCAGCAGTTGCTTTGGAACTTTCTCGCGCTCTCACTGACAAATGTGCCCACTTTTTGTGTATGTGAAAGTAAGATAAAGAAATTTATTAACTGATAATTTCATAGTGTAGAGCACAGATGAAAATTTAATTTAAAAAAAAGCATTTTACAATTAACCTGCTCGGAAGTCATAGTGTTTTCATTCAATTGCTCACCATATTTAATAAAACTTTGTATCTAGGAAGTATATATCTAGATGCAATGTTTAGAAAAATAAAAATGTGTTTCATTTATTTGGGACACCCTACATGTATAATTGTATACATGTTTAATTATATGTTTAAAATTTCATTCCAACACTGATTATCTTTTGGACAATTATTTGGAATATAGATATTTTGGACAAGATTTGAAATTAAGAAAGAACTCGTATGTTGTTAGGTAGATATATAACTATTTTAACGAAAGAAATTTTTATCAACGTATTCTGCAACGTGTTACGGAAATAATTTTTTTAAAAAGTGTATTTATACTACTATTTTGTATTATCGTTTAGTGATAATATTTAGACTAGATTCGTCCATCTTCCTTTTATTTTTATTGTTTATTTTTAATTATATAATAAAAAAACTATTTTAATATCGTCATAACGTGAATGAGTATAAATCCAGTAATTAAAACAATAAAAATATTGTTGTAAAATATATTTAAAAATACTTTTAAAGATTTATTAAAAATGAAGAAAAAATTATAGTGAAATTATTCTAATAGCTTTGAAAAGTGGTACAGAATAGATGTTTTTAAAGTGCTGTAAAAGTGATTTTATGCTCTGAAATCAGAGAAGGGAAAAGCCAATATTTTGAATAATATTTAAATGAAAAATTTAAATGAAATGTAGAGAAACCCTTTTTATTGAATACCTACTTTCGAAGAATTGCTTAGTTATCGAATTATGTATCCTTTCTATCTAATGATTCATTAAATTGTTAATGTAAAAAGAAAGGAATTTTTATTTGAACTTTAATAAAAGAAAATAGATGCAATTGAAATGTTTGATTAAATAATGGAATTGCTTTAAATTTCTTTGAAACAAACAAAAAAAAAAAAATACTGTGATAAATAATGCCCAAAATTTTTTTAAAATATTTGTTAAAAATCAGAAAAGAATTGGATGAAATCCAGACGTATTATTTGAAAGACAATTTTGAGATTTTTAAGATATTGAAAAAACCGCAATCTATCAATATTATAGATTAAAGTTATCTGAAAGAAAAAAAAAATCTTAGTTTTTAGATAACTTGAATTCCAATTAAAGTTTCAAAAAAGTTTAAGTAGTTCCGAATTATACATTATCGCCTTCTAAAGCATGCCTTAAGCGAAATTTAATATCAAATCTATGTCTAACTGCTTGTCCTATAGTGCCAACAAACACACTTCAATTTTATTATTAATCAAAATACTTCTATGGTATCTTTATTTCATGTAGTATCTTCACAACATTTGTGGACAGTGTTTAAAATCGACATTGACATTTTTCGAGACTTTTTTTTTTGTATAAGCCGCTCTGTGCCATCTTTTTGATATGTCCATTTCACATTTGGGTATTAATAAGATTTACTATAAATGATAGAGTTTATACAATAATATAAGCACACAAAACATCGAATCATTTATCTAATGCTTCAAATGTTAATCACATCTATGTATTTCAATAAGCAAAATCATTTTTGAATAAACCAAAGATGAATACGCAATTGAAATTAATTTGCTCTTTTAGTTAATTTCTTGATGTAAAAAAGTCAATTTCGCGCTAAAAGCATTTGACCATTTATTTTCTACTATCAAAAAGGCAAAGAAGACGGTAATATCATTAATTTCATTCCTTACTCTCAATAAAATGACGCTTATTCAATTAGCCAAATCAAAACATAAGAAACGATTCGACAGTTATTTTATTATCTTTATCTTCATTTTATGGCTGGGATAATAAAATTTCGACATTGTCCACCAAGAACATAAACCCGTAAAACTTATGGGATTGTCGCATAAACTCTATCCTTCTCGTCACTCCTTTCGAATAATCTGCTTTTGTAAGCGGCAACTTTTGAAGTTATTCTTTAGTATTTATCACTATGAAATAACGACAGCTATTTGTTCCAATGTGATTATGGGAAAAAAGGCTTTAATTATATTTCAGTTATTTCATAGTATTCTTAATCAAAAGTTTTATTATGACTTCTTGAAACTTTTGGTTCGAATTTTGATAGAAAGTAAGACATCTAAGCGAAAGAAACGAAAGAAAAGAATTTATTTTTTAAGGATGAAAGAGTGATTTCTTTTAACAAAAAAAAAAAAAAAAAAAAAAAAAAAGAGCGATAGATAGATAGATAGAGATAGAGTTAGATAGATAGATAGATAGATAGATAGATAGAGAGAGAGAGAGAGAGAGAATAATATAAAATGTTATCAGACGATTTCTCTAATTCAAAAACGACAGAGATTATTGTCATAAAAATATATTTAAAGAAAATCGTCTGTTTTGAATTTTTTTTGATAGAAGAAAGAGTTATTTTTTGTCAAAACTTCTTCATCAGTCTTAATTTTGTAATTGTGTTTGCTACTTCATTTTACACTAAGTACGATATTATATTCGATAAAAGCTTTCCATTTAATCAAAAGAAATTTAAAAAAAAAATACACCCGAACTACAATTTTTCAATAACTATCAAAGTTACGTTGCTATATTACCAAAGTTTTGTTTGTTTCAAAAATTTTCAACTTATTTTAAAATGTTTACCATATTTTCGGATTAAGTGAATATTTATTATCGTCATGCTTGAAGTGAATATTTATTATCGGATTATTTAATATTAAGTGAATATTTATTATCGTCATTACTAATTCAATGATAAGCATTGTAAAAATGACTTAAAAAATTATTAAATTAGAGAAACACTTTGTACACAGAAATAAATCTATTATCTTTTTTTTAAAAAAAAAAACCCTCATTTTTTTAACTTTAAAAGCGATATAAAAAGGTTCTATTGCAATAATATACTCTGAGTTTATTTCTTTATTAATTATTTATCTCAACTCAGTAGATCGAAAATTAATGAAATATTCACACCAACTATTAATTTGTTGCAAGCGGTTATACACCGGAAAATACATGATATAAAACTGTATTTAAAATTAAAAATAAATTACATTTTTTGGAAAGTTTATTAAAATTAGGGAAAAAATGTATTCGGGAATAAAAGTACTATGTTTAGAAATTTAATTTTTTTAAAGTTTTAAATGATGGAAAAAAAAATTGTGTTTGTCGAATTATGTGCTTTGAGATTATTGAAGAGAAACATTGAAGATAAATTTGTATTAACGTTTAGTTAAAAATGTAATTAAAATTTTGAAAATTCTTTATTTATTACACCCTTACTACTCAAGAAGTAACTATATGCCAAATTTGATAGTTCTACAAATAAATGACTATTCTATAGATAGTTTTCGGTGATTGTTCAGAAACATGTCTTCATTTGCACATACTATGGATATTATCACGTTAAAATTCAAATGTGTATCGTTAAAATATTACATATTGAGTTATAACTGGTTAGTTGACCACCTGTATTAAGTTGATTCTGCTTTGTATATATATATATAAAAGAAATCATTGTTTTATTAGGGAGTCCCAAAAGTTTCTTTCTCATCGTGCTATGAATGGCCTTATTTGGCTTTCCAAACATGCAGGCTTATCTATTAGCTGTTTATGTCATCGGTTTCAGTATTAGCAGATCTCTTTTACAGTTCGTTTCGAGACTACATATCCCAAAAGTTCTTTTGTCCATTTGGTGGGATTGGAAAGGAGTAATTTTCTACAAGCTCCTTTCTCAAAATGAAACAATAAATTCTACGAAATATTGTCATCAACTGGATCAATTAAAAGCTACATAGCAAAAAAAAAAAAAAAAAAATCGATGAGGTGATGTTTTTTATCATGGCAACGTGGGACCACTTATTGCATTTGTCGTAAGAGCGAAGTTTGATTGGGATGTTTTACCGCATCCTGCATACGCTCCAGATCTAGTTCCAATTACTGATTATTACTTCTTTCTGTCTTTAAAAAATTCTCTTCGCGATTAGTACTTTAAATCTATCAGCGAAATAAAAGCGCATCTCGAGGATTACTTCTTGTCCAAAAAAACAACGAAGAAGGCATAATGAGGCTTCTCGAGAAATGGAAGAAGGTAATTGAGCAAAACGGTTCTTATATAACAAAATAAATAATATCTTAAACATATTGTGTTTTCATTTCATATTATAAATAAGAAAGAAACTTATGGGACACCTTAATATATTAAAATCTGATCAATATTTTAAAGCGACGAATAAAAAATTATTTCTAATAGAATAACTGCTTCCATTTTTATATCTGCAACTAATGTATTTGTTGGAACCAAAACAAATCACGGATTTGTAGCTATACTTCTTTGCTCGCTCTCTTCTTTAAACGAATAAAAGCAATGAAAATAAAACCAATTCAATTCAATAAAAGCAAAAGTACCTGCGAAACTGGTACGAATAGTTATTTTATAGCGCAAACATCTGTGCTTCAAATCCTCGATGCGCCATTTAGATTTTTGTTTCATTTATCGAAAAATCGAACTCCATTCTCTGCTACAGTTAAAGTTAAGCTAGTTCTTTTTTTCGAATATCATTACACTCGACAAAAAACGGTCAAAGAAGCATATTACGTGCTATAAAAATTGTGAGAAAGCTTTTTATTCCTCAGATGTCGAAGAACAATCGAAAAGAATATCTGTTTTATGATCGCATTTGCTCACAAAAGTCGATGTCACATGCTTTTTATGACAATTCGCATTCCACTCATATGTATGATGTTTAGTTTAGGAAGAGCAGCTGTTTCCATTTCGTTAATATCTAACTTGGATCCATTTGAATAAAATGCGAGTGTTTATTGTCATATTGTCACGTGATGTATTTTTATTTCATATATTTCGTTTTCTTGATGCATATAGCATTAGTTTCTATTTTAAGAAATGAGTAAGTTTATTCTATGACAGATTTTATGAGTTTGATGATTTAGAAAAAGCCTAACTTATCATTATTAGAAATGGACTTACATGCTAAAATATGCGAGAAAACGAGATAAATTTCTCAAAATTTATTTAATTTTTATACAAAAATTAAATATCCCCCTAATTTTTTTAAATGAAAAAATTGTTGAATAGAAACAGAACACTAGATACACTTATACGTATCATTTTTGTTATATTATTATTAATAAATGAATTAAAAAAAGCTGTCTAATTTTTACTATGTGAGCATTATATTATCTGAATCCTTGTTGAGAATCTGGAAACGCACTAACATGTCAGAATACAGTAGGAATTTTGAAATTTTGGGAAAAAGTTACTCAAGATAAATACTTTTTTTTATCGGAGATACTTGCCAAGAATAATAATTATAAAAAAACATTTGAGAAATGTTATTATCTGTATATTAAAAATATTTTTTTTTAAAAATCAAAATCTGAAGGTTGAAACAAAAATTGCAAAATCATGAGACAGAAAAGTTTGAAATAATTTGAAATAGTTTTCCCATTTATAATGTATTTTCATATTTATATAATGAATGTTTACGATTTTCTTTTTTATATGATCTTTATTGTGACTTTATCGGATTGTTATATTCTCATATGCTATTCACGCTTTTAAGAGTTTTGTTTCGATTTGACTGTTGCCATTCAACAAGTAATAATAATACGATCTCTCTGCCACGTACGTTAGCGTTTGATATATATACACATTTTCTACATTTTTCTTTTTATTTTATAATTTGGCTGCAAATATAATAAAATATAAAAATTAGTATTTTTAAAGATAATTGTTAGATTGTCCCACATCCGAGAATTATTTTTCAGCTAAATTAATAAATTAATTAATATTTAAGAGCTCTAAAATTTTTAAAAATATTATGTTGTCAGAGGAAAAAAAAAAAATAACTGTGAAAATTTTTGAACTTTTAGTGAAAAATCAATTATGAAATTCTATTCTGCAAACATATCACTAGTCAGTTTAAACAAAGAAACGTTTTAATAAAGAAAAAGGAGATATTTTTTCAAATTCCAGCATTTTTTCCACTACGCCAATAGCAAAATTGTAGAAAAGAAAAAAAAACTGTCGACTTTGACTGGATCAAATTTTAGATATATTCAGAACCAGGTGGAAAATCTTCTCCTCGAAACTTTCTCGCGTACTCTAAAATAAAGATCGGATTATTGAGTAACTTACAGAGCGTTTGTAGTCATAAGATAAACACCGAACTTCATGGATTTAAGTCTAACTGATTTAAGTCTATTGCGTTTATTTGCATACGGAAACACAGATCAATAAACAGTCAACCATTTGACAAATCTGTTTCGAAATTTGATAAAAATCTTTATTTTAAACTCTAAATCTGTGAACCAAATATTATCTATTTAGTATTTTGTAGTTACTGAAATCACTTCTCATCAAGAAGTTTGAGAGACAGGCATCCTGTTAATGGATTTCACACCAAATTTGATAGAAAATTTCAAAACTAATCACAATTATATATTCTAAATTTCAATATTCTAGCTCAAAACGTTTTTGAATTAATTATCTTCTTCACAGATAGACAGATGGATTGACTGATTTACAGACATTATATCATAATTTCTTTTTTCGAATTGAGTTAGGTCTGAAGCGTTGAGATTTGTCAGAATCTAGAATTCAATTTTTTTTTTTTTTTTTTTTTTTTAGGATTACAATATTTCTTCTGTACTAAATATGCGAGAAAGTTCATCTCCTTAATTTGGAACTTAAATTTCTTCAGCAAATAATTTGAGCTACACATCATGATTTGGAAAACATCTTCTAATTAATTAATGTGATTATTAAAATGTGTGAACATGTTTTCGTGAAAATATTTTTTCACAAAGAAATCTGTAGTGTTATTTCAGACCTCAAATAGGTGCATCGAATTTTTTTGACATTTTCTTTAAGAATTTCAAGTCATTACTTTTATCACATAAAATTGCTCGTAGATTTTTTATTTAACTAAAATTCTTATTTCATTACTTGAAGATCATTGAAAAAAATATATTTCCAATGAAATAACTATCTTCAAAAGAGTTGATTCACCATTTTACATAAATAATGGTTAGTTCTCTTTTTAAGAGGTATGATTTTCAGAAAAACTGTTACAGCTATTTATAAAAAATTTCAACTTTTAGTGCCTTTTAAATTCTTTATTATTTTTTAAATTGATCTTCCGTCTTATTAATGCCACAAAAATCGTTTGGTTTTATTATTTTTCTATGCCAGAAAAGAAAAACAAAATTTTGATATTTATTTTTCTACTGCTTTAAAATCGTTTGGTTTTATTATTTTTCTATGCCAGAAAAGAAAAACAAAATTTTGATATTTATTTTTCTACTGCTTTAAATTTTATTCAATATGGGAAAGAGAAGATAAAACTCATATTTATTTTTATGCTATTTTTATTTTGTACTTTTTCAGATATTGCGATTTAAAGCGAAAAATATAATATTATTTATTCAAGTGTTGGAAGTTTAGCAGATGGCAGCTGAAGTGAAATGACAGTTTCGTCCCAAGAGCATTGTTCGCAAATGATTCATGAAGGATTTCATTTCGGCTTGAAGTATTTCGTCTGAAATTGTTAGAGACAGAAATTGTTTGAAAGAGCATTTCGTGTTCATGTCAGTTTGTCACCTCAATTTTCTAAGCAAGACATTTATATCATATATTAAAATTTCTGTCTCACATCTGTGGAGTTGAATAAATGACCTTTCGTGACTACAGTCATAATCTTTTAAAAATTCATCAGAGAAATAAGACCGGATTTTGAAAAGTTAAAGTTAGAACACAATAAGTGATAGGGTTTTTTTTGTCACTTCTATTCCTAAAAAGCTAATTGTTTCTGCAGTTAAGTAAAGTAAAAGTCCAATTTAAAATTAAAAAAAAATTACTTAGTCAAAGAAACTTAGTTTCACTCAATTTTTTTATGCGTTAATTGAAACAGATGGATTAGGACAGTAGATAAAAATTACTCAAGAATATAGTTTTTTAAAAATCGAAAACTCATTAACCGAGTTAATTAACATAATTAATTAGTATCTCCGAATTTTCATATAATTTTTCATGCGCTAATCGAGTCAGAAAGACCCAGTACCAACAGATTAAACACCCATATAATGCTCACAAAATGGATGTTAATCATATAGATGCTCGATGTCAGATGTAAAAATGGAAGAAAAATTGCTACGTGAACCACTACTGTAAGGAACTCCGTAATTAAAAGTTTGATTTTAAAAAAAATAAGAAAATATAGGTTCTTTTTTAAATTTTCCGGAGAAAATACCTTTTAGGTTCATTTTTTATCTCCAAACTGGTGATTGATTCAATTTCAGTTATGCGTTTTTGTAATCGAGCATAATTTTTTTAATTTACTTAATATATGGAAAATTAAGATCCTTATAAATGTGAGCTTAGTCTTTCCGTTAAAATAAAATTTAGTCAAATAAAAATTGACTTTCGAACTGTTGCAACATTTCTCCTTTTTCCTCACATAGTTAAGTGCCTGCGGACTGCCAGATGGTGATCCTCTTCACCAGTAGTGTCATTGTGTCTGGTCATTTGTTGTATCCAGATAATTTGCAGATGGGTTTCGTCGTTTTAAAGATATTCATGATATCTTCAAGGGAAAGAACATCAAAACATCTAGATGTTAAACTTTTTTCCCATTATGAAGAGACTCCTCAAATATTCGAGAAACGATCTATCACCAGCAACTGCTGTCATTAAGTGTCGAAGTGAAGTAGACTTTAGCCGGTGTTAGCTGCTTGGAGTCACATAATGAATATCAAATTGATCATCATCGCTTGAAGTCACATGATGAATCAACGCTTGGAGTCACATGATGAATATCAAATTGATTATAATTAATTATAATTAACATGTGTTTGGGAAGGTTCAGCTAAAATTAAAACACACACACAAAAAGAACAACAAAGAATAAAGAATTACAAAGTTCTAAATTATATATAAATAAAAATGCAAACAGCTAGTAAGAGTCAAAAAGTAAAACACACACAAGCACAATACCGACACGGAAGCATGAGCACACATAAATATCATAATATGAATAGTTAAAGTTAATGTGTAGTCAATAATTAAAAATGTATTAAAGTCAATAAAAAAGAAGCAAGATCAAGTAGATAAAAGTTGAGAAAAATTGCATTTTAAAAACGCTTGGAGTCACATGATGAATATCAAATTCCCCAGAGAAACTGTTAAAATGTCTTTTAGAATTTATACAAAGTGAACTTTTAAATACAGTTAAATTTAGAACAAATATTTGGAAAAGTACGCTGATCCCTTAAAGATCTTATAGAATCAGCGAAGTTTATGAAATTCACAATATCAGTACAATCTATCTAACCATCGATAACTTTATAAAAGTTAAAAAAAATATTATATCTTGTCTACAACACAAACTAAGCAACTTTTTATGTCTTTTACAGCTAGTGGTGCATCTAGACAAAATCTACAACACAAACAAGACAAATTTTGATGTCTTATATAGCAAATAGTGCATAACGCAGCATTGACGCGTTGACTCTTTTGGTAATCGGGGATTATAAACCAGGTCATTGGTGTACCCCTATAAAAAGAAATCGTATTACGTAAGATCCGGGATCTTGATAGTCATATAATGAGAGGTAAAACAATACTATTTATATAACTTTCCTACAGTGCTAAAATGATATTTCAAATGGAATATTTGAACCACAGATATAAAACATTTTCACAAAACAATCAGCATTTATGCTTAAAAAAATTAATTACTTGTTTATTTTTTTGCATAAATTATCTATACAATAAAAAAATCCCGCTAAGAGTATCCGTTAAATGATTTAAAAATAATGGCAAGGAATGAAAATATTTTCTTAACCGTTAAAAGAAAATTTAAATTGTTCCTATGGAAAAACAGAGACAAGCACTGCGCTGAAAAAGAAAAAGAGCAATCATTTAATTGAACAAAATGAATAAAACATATTTGAATGACTCATCCAGGGAATTGATTAAAAAATTTCCTACATTTATATCCTTATTGTTAGAGGGGAGTAAGTGCTACAATGAAGACTAAAACAATGTTCGGAACTAAACGAAATTATAGATAATTGAGAAACTGAACAGGCTTATGCTGTCGTTAAATAATTTATCGAAAAGAAAAAAAAAACTCCCGTGTAACGAAATAAAAATAAGCAAAACAAATATAATGCAGTTTAGTTAAAAGCTTGTTTGTTCAAAGGGAGTAAAATTCTTTTACATTATTCCATTTGGCTCGATATCGTTTGCGTCAGAATTTATTATGCATTTCTTCTAATATGGATTTTCAAGATAATGTTATGAAAACTGAGAGGACTAATTTCGAAGCACTTACTTATTGGGTTTTTAATAAAAATCTACGGTGTAATTGTTAAAAAAAATCTATCAGTCTTTTTTATTTAATTTCATTTATAATTTAGTTTTTAATTATTTTTATTATTACCTCTCGAAATCATTTCAATTTTTCTGAGCGTAAATAAAAAAAAAGAAGGAATCAAAATGAGGAAGGAATAAAAAAAAAGAAGGAATAAAAATTCCTCTTTTTGAATGAAAAATTCCATTAATCTCTACTTAAAATAAGGATGAATGTGTGTGTGTGTGTGTTAGGGCTCTACAAGCCTGGCGGTTCGTCCTACAGCTGTCAAATTTCACTCAGACGTACTTTGGTACTTTACTCACATAGGTGAAATGTTTTGAAATTTTATTCAGAAATTTAATTAATTAAAAGCATGCTAGATTTTGATATTTTTTTCGTGATAATTTCCGAAAATGTCCTCACACAAAAATATTTTTAACACTGCTATAACTTTCTAAAAGTTATTTTTTAATGATGTCTATTTAGTTACTGTAAATTCTTTAGTCTAGTTTTAATTAAGTTTTAAACATATTTTAAATAAATTTCACAATATTTTCATTGTTGCGAATAAAACCAAAATCGTTTTCCTTTTTTCATCGAAATATTTAATCGAGTGATCCCCCTCCCCCCCAGAATTTTGATTGATTCCTTCTGATTTCCTAACAGAAATTAACTTGCACGCACGCACGCACACGCACACACACACACACACACACACACACACACACACACACACACACACACACACACACACACACACACACACACACACACACACACACACACACACACACACACACACACAAAAGGATTCGGATAGAGCAAAACATTCTTTTTTGAATGATTTACAACATTATGCCAAAAATATTCAATGAGATGCGAAATGTTAAAATTAAAAAAAAATGGTGGGAAATTAGTTGCCAATCCAATATAATTATTTAGGTCATTTAGAATAATTTTCCAACAATTAGTATATGTCTGTAAAATATGGGACATAAATACAGGACATAGTTTATATATTTCAAGCATAGTATAAATCTTACAGTATATAATTATCTTTAAAGGCTTACTATTAGGTATCCACACTATTAACAATTAAACTGACTTTCCGTTTAATAAATCAAATATCTCAACATCTATTTATATAAGACGCTAATGTACATGGTACAAAAATCGAGCTTATTACTAATTGCAGAATGGCAACGACAAATATAAACAAAACACGATACGAATTTCAGACTGCTTCATTCATTCAACATTTTTATAGCTGTACTGAATATTCTTCCCTAATTAATGGAGCTGCAAAATATTATTAAAAGTGTTCTGGAGATAATTCACTACGTCACCACATTCAGTCAGAAGGAAGAAGATATAAAAGAAAAATTTCAATCAAGTGCAAAAATAGACTTAACCATTGCCAGATATGTAATAGTTGTAAGGCTTAAGATTAACGTACGGTTTCTTGCCAAGCACGTCAAAAACATGACAATCATCCAAAATATTTCAAAGCAATCCTGAATGTATACCAGAAATGCTAACAAATGGACTTTAAAGTTGCAATAAAAAAATTGTCGCGATTATATTTGGCGAGAAATCGCTTAAAAAGTTTTCAATTTTGGTGCCCGTATATTCATTTTAAGTCTAGCCGTAATCATTATAAAGTGTAATGGAAATTGATACGTTTATCTTATATATAATTATAAAAATGCTTTTTGTATTATCTTATGATTAAAAAAATTACCTTTTTGCTGCAAAAAATTACCTTAATGCTGCAATTTTCATTTCTTTTTCATACAATTTTTCCCTTAACTTTAATAAAATTTTTAATTCAATTTGATACACTATCTGAAGCAATGTTTTTTAATGCTATGATGGGATTCAAACTCTCCATCAAAGCATTCAAATACGTATTCATGCTAATCATTGAATTCACAGCAGTATTTTCACCTTGTAATTTGCAGTAAACTGTTAATTGAATTCATGTATTTTAGTCATATCAAATTAAAAAATTAAATTTTTTCAAAAAATAAATGCATTTCATATTATTAATTTAATAGTCTGAAGTGAATTGATATGAGCGAGAATAGAACCTGGGACCTTGCAGCCCAGTAACATGACCATGAATCAAAAGAAATTGCTCAGGTAGCGTAGCTGTTAACTGGCTTATAAGCTTTCATTACAGACTCTCCCTCCAGTGAGTCGGAGGTGAGACGAACGATATTACTGTTGAGTGAGGATGTATTAACTGTTGATTCTAATGCGCTTGTACCCATTTGAGTAGCGCCAAGTGTTATGGCGAGCGTGTGTGGTTTCTGATGCTGTTGTTACGTCAAGTGAGTCTGACGACTTTGGTTGTGGGTAGATGGTGCCACAACAGCTATACGAAGGTTGAAGGTTCGAGGTCACCAATCTAGCGGATTGGTAGGAGCGAGAATAGAACCTGGGACCTTGCGGTTCGCAGTCCAGTAACATGACCATGATACAAAAGAAATAGCTCGGGTAGAGTAGTTGTTAAATGGCTTATAAGCTTTCACTACAAGCCTAAAAAGTCAATAATCAAGGAGAACAAAACTGGTCGAAAAAGGTGGTAGTTTTCATAAAAGAAGTTATAAGTTTTTGATAACAAATTAATCAGCATAGCTGAAAACAGCACAAATGGTCTCCCCGAAATTTTCTCTCTAATAAATGCACTAGTGTATTATTAACCGCGTGACATTAATTATGGAAGAATACAGTGAATAGTTATGAAAAAGCATATTAGAGTGACAATTTTATGGTGGTTACTCGCTTACCGAATTTCATCCATCTAGCTCTCTTCGTTTTGTAGTTATCTTATCTTGGAATCTTCATATTTGTAGTAGAGACCATATATGAAATTTCAACTGTCTAATTCAAAATGTTTTTGAGATATCACATTCGTAGACAGACAAACATGATGACAAATATGCTTTTCTGACTCTGAGAGGTTTGAAACATGGACATCTAAAAAAACGCCCGTGAAAAGCTAGAGTTCAAATTTCTTGAAGATTACAATTCTTTCTCTTTGTATATTTCGAACACCAGAAAATAAAATAAAATAAATACTTTTTTTCTTTCGTTCACATCTGTTTCTGTCATAGCACGGATAAAAATTTTTTTGAGACAAAGCCAAGTAGTGGCATCAAAACTATGTAGACTTTTTGTTTAAAAATAAAGAACATGGAAGGATGAAAAACAATGTCTGCTAGATTTCTATGAACATGTCACAAAACCAGAATCTGGAAAAAACAATATATTTTGGAAAAATATCAACGAGAAGGTTTACCACATATATTGTGAAACAAGAATACAATTAAATATACAGGGTGTTCATTAATTATTGTCGGGATTTCCGTACCTCATAACTTCCGAATAAAAAATATTACACTAAAACCGATTACGTATTCGTAAATTACAACTCAAAGAATTTTATTAATGATTTTAAAGTGTAAAGCTTGCACAATTTGTACTTTGTAGGCATTCAGCTGAAGGCGATTCTTTGAGTTGTACTTTACGAATACATAATTCTTTGAGTTGTAATTTATGTAGTCATAATTCTTTGAGTTGTAATTTACGAATACATAATCGCCTTCAGCTGAATGCCTACAAAGTGCAAATTGTGCAAGCTTTACACTTTAATGTCATTAATAAAATTCTTTGAGTTGTAATCTACGAATACGTAATCGGTTTTAGTGTAATATTTTTTATTCGGAAGTTATGAGGTACGGAAACCCCGACAATAATTAATGAACACCCTATACTGTGGTTTTATCGAATGGAGTTAAATATACAGCCATTTTATATTCACTCTGAATATTGAAATATTTTTTTTTGCACTACAAAAAAGATAACAGATCAGTGATACGTGTTTTATAGTTGGTTTAGTTTAGTTATATTAACGCCTCGTTTTAAAGCAACACTTGGACTATTTTGGGACGGACTTCATAGGTTTGAACCACGGTCAGAAGACGAGGACGACACCTGAGCTGGCAACCTCTCTCCAAACTTCCACTTCACAGCAGCGGGAGGACGTTTGGCCCTGACGGATTTAACGTGCATCAGAGAAGCTTACACGATGGTTCTTTGATGGAATCGATCTCGAACCTGAAGCCCTCCAGTTCCGAAGTCGAGACATTACCATAACGTCGTGTTTTATAGTAGGGGAAACTATGATTTAGGAAGAATCGCTACATTTCCCCCTAATTTTGTCCCATTAAAAAATTTCTGAACACTCCATAAAACTCCATCTTTACCCTTTCTGGGGCCGCGGGAAGTATGCTTCCCACCAAATTTATCAATCTTTGTATGAAATTATGTAGGTTGGCATAAGTTCTGACAAATTTTTTTAGAAAGTCAGAAACTTAGATGCTTCAGTTCTTTATCTCAGACAAAATGATGTGTCTTGATTTGTTACTTAATTATTAATTAACCAAATTAATTAATGAATCAAATTAAATTTATCTAATAAGCTAAATGAATCCCTTTTCTTATTCTAATTTCAAGCCTAAAAATATTTTAGCATAATATGACTAGAAAAAAATGGCCCTTTAAAGGATTAAAACATCTGAAAATATTTACTGCTTTTTTTCTCATTTCAATAGTTCTACATACATTACATCCTTAAATTTAATATTTCTAAATTGCAATGTGAATTCTGTTACCGAAATTATACCACTTGGATTCAGATGTCAATAATTAAAACAAATAATTCCGATTCGCATTAAAAATTTATAAATAAGTTGTTTCAATTCTCGCATAATCGTTATTTTATGTGAAAGAATATTTCAAAACCTGTTTAAGACAAAATAGCAATTAAATTTTTTTTCTTCGCTAAAAATGATAAAGTGCTAAATTCAATTTAATTGTTATTTCAATCCATGCTTGAGATTTACAACCAATTTAATTTTGACATCCATAAATTCAGAGCATATAAATGCTTTGATTTTGAACTATTGCTTAAAAAAGCATTTATTTTATTTATTTGTGAATAAATAAAATCTTTGTCTTTACGAATATGGACTATTTTATGAAAATGAACATGGATCGAGATTTCTAAAAGAAAATAACTAAGCTTCTTAACCCTAAATATACCAACATTTAATACATATCTATATCTACCATAGCTTGTCAAAGACCGGACTTTATCTTTCCTGATTCAGTGTATGAAATATAAGTGCCAGAAAGGAAATAAACAAATTAACTTCATTATAATTAAACAAAATTGTATATAGTCAATTTCTATGTATTACAAACACAAAGAATAAGAATTTTTAATTCATTTCTTATCGCATTTTTTACATATACAGGGGTTTCCATTGTGCATTTTCCTCAAAAATATTTTTCACATTTTAAACAAATTTTGATGGTTTTATTTTCGTTACAATATCCTATTTGACATGTCTTACGTTGATAAGAATATGTGATAGATTTAGGCATCGATCGTTTTATATTTGTTCTCTCTTTTTAACTGGAGTAAAAAATCTTGTCTCGAGATATTTTCATCCGTCGTTTCCTTTACAAAATCTAGGCATTTATGTGAGCTAAATTAATATGCAACTAACTAAATACAATACGTTGAATACGCATTAAATCATAATTTCTGATCTGATAACCTTATAAAGCAATAAATTATTCTCCCGGTCAAATGACCGGTTATGGCAGGTAAAGGTGTACAACAAGTATTACTCAAAATAAACAAAATACAGATAAAAAAATAATATTAACTGTGTTAACTGTATATAATTTTTAGAAAAAGTCATGAAGTAAAATGTGCAAAAGCAATAAGATATGCGCATTTTCAATGCAAAAATTCATAATTGATCATTTGACCAGTTATGGTATGTTTAGTGTTAAAAGAAATAACAACAGCAAAAAAAAAAAAAAAAATCGAAAATTCAGAAAATTAGAAATTAAGGATTCTACTTCAAAAGCAAGGAAATTTAGTATCTAAAATCAAATAGAAAATAGCTCAGCTTTTAATAAAATTTGCGATAACGAGCCATCTTATTGAAAAATCTATTTTGCAGTGATGAATGTGTAATTCAAAGATTATCTATATATCTGCAAGTAATAAAACTTCTTTAATAAATTAGTGTTTATAGAAAAAAATATTAAAGCATGTATGGTTATTTTATTTTTCAGTTTGCACTTGAAAAATATTGATAAACAATTCCATATTGTGATTAGATTTGGGAATATTGAACTCATTATGTAATCTTTTGCCAACCATTTTTATTCGTTTCAAAAAACAAGAGTTTTCTGTTCGAAAAAATTAAAAGTTGATAAATAGTTAAAGCATTCTCTACTCGAGTGATTGAAAATTTGCCTGAATCAATATGCATCTTGAAAACAATATAATAATTTATTATTCTTCGAAGTTCTTATTACCGCTTAGGGCATGTTTTAATAAGCAAGCGTATCATAAGCCATTATGTGAATAATCATAAATGTCTGGCATATCAAAGTATTGAAAGGAAAAAGAGTTCAAATATTTATCTTTAACTCAGAACAATAGAAGGCTCGTAATTATAAGATTTCCTGGAAAGCAGTCATAATCTTTTGCTTGATATAGTTTAGCATTTTGCTTGAAGGAAAAATGTTTCGAAGATTAACAAGCCAGAACAAATGTTCCGAGTTCGTAGAAGAGCAGTTGCTAGCGGCAGAGTAACTTCTAAACAAGAATGTTTGTGTATTCATTGAAAGAGGAAATACTTGTAAATCAGTTTACTTGGCTCACGAAGTCAAAGGATATCAGAAGTGTTGTTATTTAGAAATGTTATATTCGATGTTTTATTTCCTCTAGATAATTGCCAAATTCTAGATAATTGCCAAATGTGAATTCAATATACATACAGTGGGTAAAAAAAGTTTCCGTACACAGCTATGACTGTTATTGAAAGTTTAATTTTTGCCTGAAAATATTTTGTTATGAGAATGAAAATTTGGAAATTGATTTAACATAATTTCATTGATTATTTATGAATATTATAAAGAAAAAACTATCGAGAAAATTAAATACGTAAATTGAAAGAATCTGAAAATGTCACTAATAAGGAACAAAAAAATTTCCGTACGGTATTTATACATATTACACGAAAGATCTTTTCATTGCTGACTAACTTGCGTTTGATGATAGGTAGGCCTTCCTTTGGCTTTTATCACTTCTCTCAAACATTGTGGTATAACCATCACAAGTTTTTTTGTTGTTTCCGGAGAAATACTGCTCCAAATGTCTTAAATGGCCCTTTTGAGTTCAACCTTGCTATTTGTATCTTATTTTTTAAATTCACAACTGATTTCTTCCCATAAATGTTCTATAGGGGTTAAATTGGATTACTTGGGAGGGCTTAGAAGCAGTTGTTTAACAAAAACTGCTTCTTAGACATTACTCTTGACAAATCTTGGAGATGTGCTTAGAATCGTTGTCCTGTTGAAAAGTAAAGTTAGTTTCAAGGGACAGTTTTTTCTGCATTTTTAAAAAACGTTCTGTTTTAGAATGTCAAGATACATGTACTTATCCATAGTTTCTTCTATAAAACATAAATTTCCGACACAAGCAGCACTCATACACCCCCATACTATGTTCCTGCCATGACCGTGCTTCACATTTCCACATAAATTCTTAATTAACATTTGCTACTTTGATCTCCTCCAGATCATAACTCGACCATCTGACCCCTGGATATTAAATTTTGATTCGTCACTAAAAAGGACAGATTCCCAAAAAGATAGAGGCTTTTTTGCATGCTCCTTTGTAAACTCAAAATGCTTTTTTCTGTTGCAGAGACTGATAATAGTCTTCTTACGGGTCGCACGTCCATTATAACCTTTTTTTTAATGACATTTCTCACCATTTGTGGTACGACTTTAATGTTGTAATCAACCGTTAAATCAACTACAAATTGAGGTATACTAATGCTCGGTATTATCTTGCACTTTACACATGATATTTCTTTTATGCAAGCGATTGAACTTCGGAGGTCTTCCGGATCGATCTCTATCCTCAAATGTTTACATCTCACGGTATCTTTCAATAATATACTGCACCGTAGGCTTTGGTTTGTTAGTAATTTTACTGATTTTTTTCCGTAGATAATTCATCTTTTCCAAACTGAATCACTAACTCTCGAATGGCTTTCTGAACTTCCTTTTTAAGATGATCAGCTATAAACTGGATTAAATAACTGTGGCTACGGCGTGCTCTTCACTCTGACAAACCATCAAACTTCGAATATTTACTGCGGGCCGGTTGTAGAACACGTCAAGAATTTGTATATTGCGTACGGAAACTTTTTTTTGCATGGCATTTCGTCATTTATCTTAAAAATTGTAATTGGACTTGCTGCGTTTTGTAAAACAAGGAAATTTATTCTGAAACTCCTTTTCAAGATTCATATTAACCATAATATAAGTAGTTTACAAAGATAAAAAGCAAAGATTAGAAATTATGCTAGTTTATTTTTATTTTAGTCTCCCGTATGGAAACGTTTTTTACCCACTGTATATATATGTAATGATATTTTAATATCTAATTTAATCTAAATTAATTTCCAAAGGTTTATCTTACTTTAGCCCATAGTAATTTCATTCTCTTATTTCTTGATCTCATTCCACGTATGAAGCTGTGTAAAAATTACTGCGCAATCAATCTACGTATCAAATGAAAGTGATACTTCCGTTGCCCTTGTCAAAGGTCAACATATGTATTCCATCGTCACGTGGCCGGAAATCCCATGTTATATAAGACTAGTGATCATTTGTTTTGGCCCTTCATTCCTTCTGCTTTTGTGCTGCGCTGCGCCTTCTTGTAAATAATCATGCTTGCCTACCCGAGATGGATATTAAAGAGAATTAAAAATACAACGTCTTCTCTATGTCTTCAAACCTTCATTCTGCTTCAAATAAAATAATATTATATATATATGCTCTATACATACACAGTATCTTCTAATGGAGGCCTTTAGGAATGAATAACAATGGCAATTTAATAGAATTTTTAAACATTCGTAAGAAAATAAACCGAAATGCAGTGCCCAGTAGAATCGCAGGAAAAAGTCACCGGTGAATGTCTAGTGGGGTGAAAAACATGTATTTTTCTTTAAAGCAAGGACGATACAGGAAGACAATATAAACTTTCTCGAGTGTTTCAGTGATATTTTTTATCATTTGTTTGCAACCGTATTCAAGAAAGTGAAAACAAAACTTTCATACGTGCCCTTATTGATTCTTTACATCACTTATTCGCAATTTAAGTTGCTAAGTTATACATTTCTTGGACCTGTAGAATATAAGACTTAAGAAAATTCGAGAAAAATATAATTTTCTCGAATTATTTTAGATTTTCTTCTAATGTTTGATCACCTGATTTTCTTTCATTTTTGAAAGCTAAAGAAGAAGGTATATGTTTGTAGTTTATAAGACAAATGAAGTTGATATTCCGCGAAAGTCGTCAAATAGATGACCAGGCATTTATGCTTTTAATAGCACTATTATGTCGTGGGACTCGTCTATATTAGAAAAGTTCATGCACACAGTAGAAGAACATAAGCAAGGCAATTAAAATAACTCGGGCTTTATTGTCTGGGAAATTGATTGGATTAAGAAAATCAATTATAATCAATATCACAGCGAATCCACTGGTTGTCAAAGATGAAAAGGTTTCAGTAGCAAGTCATATCATTGACTCTCTGACCCGCCCGAAGGCACACGGATAAATAAAACTGAAGGACTGGATCGCCGCAACAGCAACACTGGCAGGAACTGTGGTTGAGTCCTAGGGGCCATCACCGGCCACGGTACAACCCTTTCCGAAGGAAATACGTCCCGACATGATGGATGGAGCCAGATCCCCCACCTTTTTGTATACTCTCCAGGATGACGAGATCCAACTACCATACCGGAAGCATCTCATCCTCTTTTCGAGGTGCCCCCCAGGAAGTTAGTTTTCAATAGTAAAAGAATTAACCCTTTAAAGAGCCATTTTTTTCTAGTCATATTATGTTAAAATATTTTTAGGCTTAAAATTAGAATAAGAAAAAGGGATTCGTTTAGCTGATTAAATAAATTTAATTTGATTAATTAATTAGGTTAATTAATAATTAAGTAACAAATCAAGACACGTCATTTTGTGTGATGTAAAGAACTGAAGCATCTAAGTTTCTGTCTTTCTAAAAAAATTTGTCAGAACTTATAACAAACCTACATAAATTCATACAAAGATTGATAAATTTGGTGGGAAGCATAATTCCCATGGCATTAGAGATGGTTAAGGGGAAATAAAAATTTAGATTCTACTACCATTACCACAGTCTTTGGATTGAATAACCTATATTTAGATTCCACCCTTACTAATATATAGCTTTCAGTTGCTAAAATGAGGATTCATTTTGGATTTAAAGGCTTTGATCAAAGATAAAATGATGAAAATTTTGCTTAGTCTTCATGTCAGATCATGAGAGCTAGTGCAATATGTAATAATCTTACGATTTGATAAATTCATTATATTAATCTTATAATGAATTTATCTAATACTTAATTAGATAGAATATTTATCTGACTTCAAGTAAGGGCATTTTAGGTAAAGAGATTTTTATCATTTCTATATCTATTCATCCATATATATTGCTAATTAATAATTTTAATTATAAATTATATTTGGAACTTGAATATTTTTTTATATTCCGCCAGTCATTTAAGTAATTTTTAAAAACTGTTTAAAAAATAAATAAAAATTCTGACTGTGAAGTATTGAACTTTGGAAAGAGAATAAATGAAAGAATTAAATATATGATTTTTAGAATTCTAGCAAAAATTAGCATTACATAATTAGGGTGATAATTATTATCATATAGTATAGTAAAATTCGCATTATATAAAAAACTTCTTTTCCACCTTTTTTCGCGTTTTTTTTAAAAAATATTCCAAAGATTAAAATTTATGTATTTTATTTTTATCTGAAGACTTGAAGTTTTTGTTTACTTAAATTTTGCTTTACAGTTATAAATAATAATAAAATATTATCTTTAATGGATGGGAAAACAATCTATAATAAACGTAAACGTACCAAATCTGCGAAGTACTGCATTCTTTCATGAGTTCAAATATCCATTTCGGCCTTTGCGGTAAGCTGGTTTTTTAAAAACTAAACATCAGATATTTATTTTTGTTTCAACAATTCAAAGAGATAATATCTTTGTTTATTAAAAAACGAATAAAGTTAAATAAATATTTTTAAAGCAAAAGTTTATTTTTGTGGAGCATATCAATATTTTTTCTAACGAAAACAAATCATAAAACCCTATGAAATATCAGCTGCAACACTTCATAACGCACCTGGTGGCTGAAACTACGCAACAACATCCGGGAATTTCGGTATTCCAGTGAAATTACGAAAAACGTTGCCAGATTTGGCAATAAAAATATACATAAATAATTTAAAGAGAAAATATTTTATTAAAAATTTATGATTACATATTAAACGTTTATAACGAGAAATTTTTTTAAAAAGAAATTAAAAGAATTGATACATATAAATTTATTTTATCGCGCAGGGCAACAGAACAACAATATTTTAAAAATAATTCCTTCTAACCTACTATTAGAGAATTCTCGAACTTGGAAGTCAAAGTAAGGGAGAATTAAAAACTTCTCTATAGGATTTCTAGAGGAGAAATTCCAGCGAGGGACACGTAAAAATCAATCGAACTTTCGTTAGTCGAGAGGGATATAAGAAAGGACGGAGTGCAGGATGTAAAGGGGGGGGGGGACAGAAAAGAAAATAGTGGGAATAACTCAGTTCGGAGAAAATATTTTCCCGAGATATTTGTTATTTTCCGCGTATGTTTTCATCGTTATTAAATAAAGAATGACTTTCAGAAAAAAGAATTCTCAAAGCGCTTCATAACTAAATGGCGGGAAACTGCTGGTCGCTAACCGCAAACGACATTTTGCTATGAAGTGAAATTATGAATATAAATAAAACTGTCTTAATTTTATTTAAATAATAAAACAAATTTAATAAAAACTCATTTATTTTAAAGTAAAATAAAAAATTTTTTCATTTAATCGATAGCTACTTTCTGGCATTTAATATATATTCCACAATATTACGGCATTTTAAACTAAATCTTTTCTCAAATTGTTAACGGTTTTTCTTTTTTTAATTATCTAATTTAATGCATTTTGTTTCAAAAATGTGCTTCTTATTGATTCAATTTAAGAGCCTTTGCAATTTGTGGTGGGCATTAGAGGAATTTTAGAGACTTTTTAGAGGCTACAATATGCTACGCATACGAGAAAGTAAAAACAACCATACAATAAAGAGTCAAAAATGGAATTAGAAACTATTATTTTGGAACAATTCATAAATATTTCTGAAATATACACTGAACTTTATGAGGTATTATTTAATCAAAGATTTTCTGAATTCGAAGTTTAAAAGCTTTATTCCATCAGTCAGGAATAATGTGGTGATAGAATGAATCATTCAACTAAAACCAATCTAATCCTAAACTAAGCAAAATACTATTACATAGAGATAATGTTATGAACAAAATATTCATCTCTCACCATTTTCATAATCTTAAATCAATATATATCCTTAAATTATAAAAAGAGAGAAGTCTTTATATTTTATAAGTTTTTATAAATATAAATATATAAAATATAATATAAATATAAACATATTTTATAATATGTTGATATAAATATAAACATATAAAATATAATATAAATATAAACATATAAAATATATTATAAATATAAACATATTTTATAAACATAAGGTGATAGCCCAATTTGAAGCGGATTAGATCAAGTCATCCACAATATGTTTACCAGCCTTCGACTTAAGAAACATTCCATATTATATTTACAGGAGGAAAAGATTCAAATTTTTCATGTATGGAAATTTTTCGAACTCCGAAGATGAGAATTTCGAACTTCATGAAATATTTATAGCTACGATTTGAACGATGACATTTCAAAAATTGTTCGATCGCTTGAAAATCCATGCTGACAGAATAAGAGCATTCGCTTCATCTTAATTCTGCATTAGAATCAGAAATCCCGTTTTAAATTCATAGAAAGACAATCCATCTATTATACTAAAAGAGTGCAATCTATAATAAGTTTTATTTAAAAATTATAAAATAAAATTTTATACTGTGTTTGTATATACTTTTAGTTTCATACGAAAATGTCGCATTAAATACATAAATTTCATATTAAAATGTATGGATTAACATTTTAAGTTGAGCACAAAGCCACACATTTAAAGACAAAAATGTAGGTCATGGAAAATGCAAAAATTATAGCTCTAATATAAGAATTATTTTTTATTAGAAATTGAGATGTAATGATCCGTTTTGAGAATTCTACGTGATATTACAGCCAATTGGGAAGCTATATAAAACGAGGCGCTCACACGAGCAGCACTTCTCTTTTGGGAGTTTTGATCCAATATAGGATTTTCTAGCTAATTTAAGCTGAGTTCTACTATTTTTTCTATTCAGTGATTTGCTCTTAATGTGCGCTATTAGCGTTTGCTCTCTTCTTTGAGCACATCTTAGCTGTGCTTTTGTTATCTGTACTCTGTGTTTTCTGGAATATTCGGAGAATAAAACGAGATATTTTTTTCGCGTTCACCGTGCAGAACTTATTTCATGTACATCAACAAGCGATTTTTATAGCAGCATAAATACAATATTGGAAACATAAAATCAAGGAATTAAATATTTACACAAACTGTGAATCGCATTGTCTCTAATGGGATTCGAACCCACAATCTCTTGACCATGAGGTCAGTGCTATGACCATTCGGCCATGGAGAGTCAACTGCCTCTTTTCAATGCGGCAATATGCAAATCAAGATATGGTAAAACCTTTGACAAATTTGGCTCAAAATTTGTCTCGTATCTGCGGTTTAGGTGCTAAATCTATGCACCTAATTTTATTCATTTAGCTTTTTACGTTTTGTAGTTATTGTTTTCACTTTTGTTTGGACACACAACCATAATTTATTTGACAACACACATCCGAGACGAACTCAAGCAATACACAGCAGCACTTAGAACAAACAGCAGCCCACAAATAGTAATCGGTAGTAAACAACAAACAACAAACACAGCAGCATATAAAGCGGCAAAGCAGAACTCAGAATCAGGAGCTATTCACTAAGATTCATTCTGCTGACACAAGTATACGACTGGCTTTACTTCATACACCACTCGATGGTGCTTTAGTACTTGCCTCCAAAACTCAATGCACGATAACAATTCTTAATTTACACTTTACTTGAGCTCTACTCAACGCCTCCACTTCGCTGGATTGATTCAAACAATCCATCGTTGATTCATTATACGACTATATCCGAAAGACTTCGGCTTGGACAGCTGATCTTTTATAGCTTCCGAAATAAGGCAGATAAGGTTCTCATATAATCAAGCATAACTCGTCTCCTATAGGTCCTATCGCCAAAATTCTAGCAGATTATTTTCCATTCTAGATCCATTTTCCCGCCAAATTCGTCGCCAAGCTCTGGGGTCATTGATCCGACATTCATTTAGCATCCAATAGAGCTGATCGTGAAACGGTCTTTCCTAAGATTGGCCTAACTGTGCTGGAATTGAGCTGTTAAACATTACAGATTCGTGACAATATATTAAATGAAAATGCATTTTCCCCATTGCTGAATATATTTAGATTCTTCTGTTTAAATAAAATATAGCTATTAATACACATTCGATTTAATAGAAATCTTATTCACGTATAATCCTGCTCCGGAAATTTAAATTAGATTCGGGAACAATCCAAATTCTCTTTATTTCTTTATTTAATCTTATAACTTACCTAACATTAGCATTTAAAAATTCAGATCAATTAGAAAAGTGCTCAGTATGAAAGTTTACTAGCTGTGAAATTATTCCTTAAACGAAGAGATAATTGAATGTTTAAGAAAGGCGTTTTGTCATCATTTAAACACATTCTGGAGCTTTAATTTAAATATAGAGTTCCAATTATTATACTCTAATCCCTGTTCTCCCAGGAAACGTCTTTAAATTATCCCCAGCGTAGCAGATAATTGTCGTTGTTAAATGTGCAATAATTTTACCCATTTAATGACAATTCCGAGAATTTTTCTAACAATTAATAAGTTTCATCAAGTGAAATATATATACTTCAATTTAGCAAAGGGGTATAAATTGACGTTGGATTCTAATTATAATAAATGATATATTAATTTAAGACAAGATATTAAAGCCTAAATGTAAAAGACTTCATTTAATATTGTTAAATGTTTGTTGAGGGAAGTAAATTTCTGATTGAAATGATTGTTACGTTTTTAGAGGATGGTAGACTCTATTAATCAAATTATTGACTGAGATTTTTGAATTTTTTATGCATGTATAAGAAGAATATAAATACATCAACTGTTAAAAAAGTTTGAAACAAAATCGAAGATTAAAAAAATCTTAATAGTTTTTAAAAATTCAAAATATATCAGATAAATATTCTTTTTATGAAATGACTAATTTTTTTCTCTTATTTTTTTCCTTATTATGGAATAAAAATTCGTTTGGAACAAAACTGGTTATGATTTTGGGATTGAATTGAAAATTTAATTTTTTATACGATTAGTTTCAGTTATATTATGCCCGTTTCAAAGCAACACTAGGGCTATTTGGGGACGGAATTTATAATTTGGAGCCGCTGTCAGATAACCAGAAAGACACCTGATATGTCATCCCCCTCTCCAAACTTCCACATCCCACCAGTGGGAAGGCGTTTGACCCCGACGGATTTAACGTGCACCAGACTAATTCACTCGATGGCTCTTTGGAGGAATCGGGCCTCGAACCTGAAATCCTGCTATTCTGAAACCGAGACTTTACTACCAGGCCACCGCGACCCTACAATTATAGGCGAACCACAGAATTCTCACACGAAGTTTGTGTATTCCAAGAATTAAACTTCTTAACTATCTAAAAGAATTCAGAACAGTAATCGAATTTCTTATAAATGCTCAACAGGAAGGTTTATCATAAATTTTATACATTTCTTCAAATAAGGAAATGCCTGGAATATGTCAAGGACACTTGAATCTGAAAGGAACATTTATTTGAAAAAAAGTCATTAAAGTGTATTTACTTCTTTGAATACATTAAATATTCATTTTATTTAGTAAGATATTTTATAATACTATGTTAATTGCATATAAGTATCTATTTTATAATTGAAAACGTTGAAAAGAATTTTTTTTTTTATTTTGGTAATTTTTTTTCCAAAATTGTAAAATTGACCACCTTTTTAAAATATTCCTATTCTATAAACAGTGAAATTGTCTAGATCGGTAAAAATACCTTTGTTAGAAGAATTGAACTTAGAAATGGGAACCAAGCCCAAACAACGGAAATCATATGAATCCCAGAAGAAAAACTGTTTTGCACATTAGCTTTTTTAGTTGCTTTTATGAACTGCAACATTATTTAGTATGTTTAAAAATCTATTAACATAATAATGTATAAGGATATATTTCTATTTATTTTGTAATTGATACTAAAAGTTAATTTCGATTAAAAATTGAAATAAAATTTTTAAAATTTCCTATAACATTATGATAAATCAAGTATTTATTTTGTTAAAAATTATTTATATCTCTATTCAAAATAAAGGAGAATCAGTGTTTGTGTCTGTGTACGCTTGTCCGATGGAGTCTGCAGGTGAATCTACAACTATCAAACTAAACATAGATATACTTTGGCGAGCGAAATTGTTCAAAAATGTACAAAGTGCATAATCATTGCATAAAAATGATTTTTATACTATTTCAAAAATATATATAAAAAGTCTATTTATATAAATTTTATAAATTGCAGCAATAGATTCTATTGTTGCAATGAAAATCAATCTATCTCCATTGTTTTATGAAATATTTAATCCCGGATTTTTCTTGTTGAATGCCCAAAAGAAAGTTTCTCTTTTATTATCCGAACAGATTGAATGCCAAGTAAGAAATCGGAAGACAAATATCGTGAAATAAGATGACCAATTAATAATAGGATAGATTACGGAATTATAATTAGCCCTGGGGCTACATTTAATATACTCAAGACAATTATTACACTGGGGGCACCTCAGCTAAGAGGATGAGAAGCTGCGGGCGTGGTGGTTGGTTCTCCCACCCGGGTGGGTATCTCTTACTGATGACGGGACATGCTTCCCATGTGAAGGGTTGCACCATGGCCGGTGATGGCCCTTAGGACTCAGCTAAATTCTAGCAAATGCTGTTGCTGCTGTCCAGACATTCAGATTTTATCCGTATGCCTCAGTGCAGCTCAGAGTAGTCAATGTGTGATATTCAGGACAATTCAGATAGCTTTGGCTACGTAGTCGTTGGACATAACTATCGGAAAAGGGCAACATAATTAATAAAAGGAAAAGTTTAAATTACTTCGTTAAAGGAATCGTGGACATCGAGTTATGTGTAAGATATTTAATTGAAATTAAACTTAATATTCCTATTGAATCTGCATTTGTTAAAAGTTCTAATTAGTCTGTTATAATAACAAGATGAAGGTGAGTGTATGCGTTGCCGCTGTACCGCCGTTAACATATCATTTGACCCAGAATCACAAAATTTGGTAAATATACACTTTGGAGGATGGAAATGTGACCTTTCAAATGACTGTTTGAACTTTTCAATAGAATTTTAATTAATCAAAAATTAAATGAAAATTTGATATAATTTCACCGTAATTTCTAAATAATTTACAGAACAAAAATGAGATTTCATATCACCTCTAAGATGATTTCCAATTATATAAATTTTTTTTGTTGAATACATTTTTTTTATTACAGATTAATTCATAATATTTTAAGCATATTTTACAATTATTCCATTCGTGATGTGAAACTCAAATCGCTTTCGTTTGTTACTGATATAACATCCATTCAACCTGGGCTTTTGTTTCATTGCTTATGATCAAGATATGATTCGGTTTAGTTTTCTATGTTCAGAAGATTTCAGAATAAAAGTTATGAAATTTTGTTAATATTTAGAATCATTGCGGATTTCAAAATTAATTCATGACGGAATTATTTAAAATACGCATATTTTTATATACTACCGCTCTTCTTTGTGACATAATTGGATATATAAAAATATATAACTACAAATAAGGAAGTGCCTAATACAATGAACAAAACGATGCAAGGCTCATAAAATAATATGCTTTATATGTCTCTCAAAATCTGTAATTTAAGAGTATTTTACCGAGAAAACCATTAAGATTAAGATCATTAGTATTAAGATCAAGTTGCACAAAATATTTAATTAAAATTTTGAGAAACAATTAATTAGTTGAAAGCCAAAGGAGGTTAGTATAAAACAAACGTGTCAGTAGAGTTGAAAAAACAAAGAACAAATTGGCGGAAACATGTTTTTAACAACTATCTAAAAGAAGAAATAAAATAAATTACAAATCGCCTTTGGAAATGAACCGGTTATAACGACCATTTTTTATTCGTCTAGTCGTTAGAAATATTAAATAGAATTCATCTTCTTTAGCATTCAACAATGGAAGAAAACCAATGCAAATAAATATTGGATGACGCATTGAAAATGGTTTGAGCTTCAGGTCTACAAAGTAATCTTTTGTTGGAAATAAGGGAAAAAATAATTTTTAAAAATTTCTAAAATGCAAGAAGATTCTGCACGACTACTGAATTAGCATTAAAATTAAAAAATAAAATATTTTTTCGAAATTATTAAATGTGTAAAATAAATTTTTGTGCAAAATATTGTAGGAAGTTTTGGCGGGTAAACGCCAAAATTCAGCTTAATTTTTATTTAATAATAATAATAAAAAATCCTTCACACAGGTGCACATACTCACCCTCAAAGAGTATACATACAAAGTTTCATAGTTCACACATACACACACACACGCACGCACGTACGCTCACATCAATTATTAGCCGAGATAATTGATGCAATTTGATCGATATGTAGGGCAACTACAATGCCACACAACGCAATCTAACACATAGTTATTCCCTGTTAATGAACAATTTTATAACAAAAAAAAATCTCACTTTATTCTTCGAAGCTTTTATAATTTCTAGATCATAAATTTCTTAAAGCAGTCTCTTTTCACCGGAGATTATTATGTAATCATCAGAGAAAGCTTCCACCATATGGTCTTCTTTCATTTTCAGACTTATTTGAGGACCTACAAATAATTTCCAGGTGCAGTTCAGTTATTTTCAATTGCAGCCATTTATTATATAAAGATGAGTGGAAAAATTCATTAATACCAAAATTCAATTTTTGCATTTTATAAATGATATATATATATATATATATATATATATATATATATATATATATATATATATATATATATATATATATATATATATATTTCATTTATATTGATATATATATTTTAATTTTTGAACAAGAATGTTTTAGTGCTTCGAAGTATAGTGAAGAAAAGCTAATAGGCATTTTAGATCTATCTTTTTTTGTCAACCGAATGAAAATAAAATTGCAGATGGAACTGCGATTTAAATAACAAAATCATATATTTATTTTATTTGTCTAAGCCACTGAGCTTTTGAGTTATGGCATTTTGATGCACTCGAATGTACAAACCTTCATTTTAAAGGATAAAATGGTGTACCAAATTTTATATATCTACTTTTTAGATTTCTAAGTTATCGCGCACTTGCACTTGGACAGCCAAAAGAATTTCTTCTGAACTGAGTTTAACAAAACTTGATTGAAATATACAAATCTAGTGTAATGACCACGTACCAAATTTCATCATATAGGTCAAATAATTTATAAAATTATAATGTTTTCAGACAGACAAGGTGACAGATATAATTTAAAAAATTGCGTTTTTCGAACTCAGAGAAGTCAGAGGCCCTTTGATTCTTAAAAATCGGGAATCAGAAGTTTTCAACGATTAGAATATTTTCTCTTCATATCATCGTATACGAAAAAAAAAGTAGATTAATTTATCTTCAAAGATGTATTATTTTGTGGTTTCATGTAAACCGCAGGAAATCGCAAATAAGACCAAACGATTTAATCTGCTGACAGTATAAGCAAGAAAATCTAAAGGAATAATAAATGTAAAGCTGCAAATCCTATTCCAGTCTACCAGCATTCGACAATTCAGTTTGTTAATGTGCAGTGAGGCATACTGGGGTGTAAATGGAACACAAACTAGTTCAGACAGGAGACAGTATTTCTGTCTCTTTCGGGGAAACATGGTTTCATGTTATTTCCCGTTCGTAGACGCTACTAAATGGAACAAGAAAACAAAATACTTTTACCAGAGAGATAGAGGAGAAGATGAATACAGATCTTCATTTCATAAGAGTTTGTTTATTTGTTGTTCTTAGAGAAGTTCTTTGGTTCTTATACGATTGAATAAAGTGGATGCTTTTATTTATAAATTATTATTTCTTTTAAGCTGAATTTGTGATATATATATATATATATATTATTCAATTATTAACAAGCCACCTTTGGCAACGAATTCTGAATCGTCTGAAATTCTGGTGTTATTCTAATTAATTTTTTAAACATAACTTGATACACTTGGTAATTTCAAAAAAAATATTTTTAATTAAAAATAAAGAAATTGAAAGAGAAAAGCGTAAATCGGTATTTTGGTTATTTGTAGTGGTTCAATCTTGGTTGATATGAGTTTTTATAATTTTGCCGAGCTGAAGCACAAAAAATCGTAACTGATTGCATTTTCTAACATCTAGTTGAACATTGTCTTTCACAATGCTGTAATTTAATTTTTCATTGTTAATGCACTTATTACATGATAATTTTATGAAGACCATCTACATGTTAGCTGACAGAATAGCAGTAACAAGAAGCTTGAATAGCAAGTGCAATCATTCGGCATATAAGGTTTATTTTTTAATGCACTTAATATCTAAGTTGGCAATATTTATGAATCCCCTCCAGGGAAAAAAGTCAAATCTAATAAAACCAGAAAGAAAAAAAATGCATCTCGATATTGTCAAAGAACATGAAAGTATTAACAGAATTTTCATTTCTAGAAGACATGATGAAAAGGGCTTTCTTTTCATTGTAGTAATAAAAAGTATCGTTGCAAATTTTGCAGAAATTGTTTTTTAAAAGTTTATAAATAGACCAAGGAAAACATTTTACAACAATAATAATAATAAAAAAATACTTAGAGATCAATTTATCATGAAACATTACTATAATTTGTTGCTTTGAACTAGAGGTTTCAATCTGCTTTTAATTTTTATTTACAAGTAACTCCTAATATATATATAAAAAAAATTAGATATTTTTTTTATCTGCAATATTATTTCCTGTGCAATTAGATTTTCAGTAAGAAAGAGCCATCGGAGATTTCAGATCAGTAACCCTCGGTCTTTGCGACCACTTTGCGATTTTGGTAACAAAAATGAAGGTTCTCAAATACACAAGATATTTATTTGGCAATATCTCTATTAAGAGCCAATATTTGAAATTCTTCTAGAAGATTCGATTCTGCGTTCAGGGGACTATGAAAATGCGAGGAAAGGCTATAGTTAGTGAATTTTATGAATTCTCTCTTTTTAGTGTGATTACGGAGCGTGCTCTGTTGCTGCAATCTGAGTGATATTGTGCTGAGCTTAGTATGAGCTGCTGGTACTCTTTTTGAGAGGTCGTGTTTTCGTTTTTTCTTGTGAACTAAAGCATCGTTATCCATCATCGAGTTTGCTGGAATTCTAACCGACATTCATGAGATGGATTTCCTATGACAGTACAATACGCCCTGGCAGAGTTGGATAACAATGTAATGATTACTTCTGATCTGAAACTGCAAGTCATTTCCTTGAGTATTATTCTGAAAACATTTTTGTTTGCTTTTAGAATGAGTATATTTCATTTCCGTCTGTCAATAAGATAAATTCATTTTAAGTAATTTTTTCTGCTTTTCTCATTCCTTAGTGAGACAAGCCTAAACTGAACCATAAATGAGTGATTTTGTAATATTTAAGGGGATTTGTTCAATAAATAAAGTGAATAACGAGACTCTTCTTCAGGACTGGAAATTTATTACTTTCATTAAATATAATAATTTTTCATATCATGCATAAAATATCGAAATCTTCTCAATTTTTTAAAATTTTTTGTTATTTATTGCTTGTGGCTTTGTTTATGGAAATGAAAAGTTAGAAAGTTTTAATTCTGTGATTGTTTTATACAAAATGTTTTTTAAATGAGTTTCATTAAATGTAAAATGCTAAAATGTACAATTGATGCTGTTCATTTCCGGATCCCGGTACTATCACCTTTTGACGATTCTGTCTTGCTAAGGGATGAAATGCAAAAAGATGAGCGCACAGAAATTCGTCATATTTTCACCTTGATTACTGCCCCATTAGATACTTTTTATATTATTTTTTTTCAAGTGTATGAGACCACCATCTTTTCTCACACCCCGATTTCGATTGAATAAACGCATCTTGACTCATGCGCAAAAGTGAGGAGGGTCTTCGAAACTACGAATGAAGAGTACACAGAACAGCACTTAAATTGTTAGTTAATATTAAATTTTGAATTATATTCAACAAATGAATGACCGTTTGCCGATCTGTACTTTCGCATATGCGTAAACAGGATAAATAAAAAAGAAATGCAATAATTTAAATAAATAAAATTTGACATGAGATCTTGATACTAAAATTGTATTTTTGTACCAAATTTTGATTTCAACCGGTCGAGAAAAAGGCGACAAAAGTGCAATTTTGATTTTTTTATCAGGTGATCACATGATGCTTTTTTTCTTGTTTGAGGTTTTTGAAGCCACAAAATGCACGGCTTGAAAACTGGTGATTTATTGTTTTCGAGGTATCAATTTTTCGCTTTTAGGGTTATTAAAAATTACAAAAAAGGTTGTTACATTTGGCGACTTAGTTCCAACAAAAAGTTACAACGTGGCACGAATGTTCGTCATGTACCCGATTCTAATGTCTGGCTAATAAATGGCAGGGTCGTAAGAAGTTATCGTTTGAAGAGGTTCAGAGAAGAAAATGGGAATGAACGCGAAACAAGTGAAGCAAGGAGAAGTGTCGGAAGTATATGTAACTTTTTAAAAAAATTTCAATTTTTCTTGCTGGCAAATAAAGGTTTGGAGCTCTAACGATTTTGAGATGGTCAAAATCCATCGCCTTTTCTAAGTGTTGGTGATTGCGACATATGAATTGTGATGTTTTTCTGTCGGATTAATACCACGTGACTTAAAAAAGTAACGGTCTCAGATGATAAATTTGCGATAGCAGATTTCATTTTTTTTAAATATATTTATTTATGAAGTTTTTATTTTTTACGAACACAAAAATCTCATGTGCGGAAAAAAATGCCTGAACCCTCATGGCGTTCAAGACTTTCACAAGGCCCACAATTTCATTAAGGATAACGCCCTTATTAAAAAGTATATGATAATATTTATACAGAGACCACTCCCACAGGTTTTTAATGAAAAAAGCTGTGGTTAATGCTTTTTTGGCTTTACTCTGACCACTGAAACATCCTAACTTCTATCAATCGTTGGGCGAAAATTCTACAAAAAATTTCAATAAATAAATAATAATTAATTAAATAACTAACTCTAAATTAATATTTATGGATAAAATGAAATATAATTGAAACTTCTTCTAATATAAGCGAATTGTAAGAAATAACTGTCACTGTTCCAAGGTGATAAATATAAAAGAATGGTTTCAATTAAGATTATTCGAAAAGATGGGTTGGGTTTATTCGATCTTCTCACAAGTTTTACGCCTTTATTCTTTGAGGACACGATCGAAAATCTTATTACATCCTCCATGAAGGGTGGATAAAGATGGGAAAACAACTGTCGAACAGTTTCTTATCTGTTTAGATTGTGCTAATTGAATAAGCACCGGTTTATTGGATGTAAAGGATGAAATTTCCGGCATTAATGCAGTTACCGCCCTCTTTGTCTTTTGGTTGAGTATTCACCGAAGGTTGTTCGTAGAAGATAAAGGTGAAAATACACTTTCCTGTAATGCTCGGGTGCTTAGATGAAAAAGTTAATGAAAGATATAATTTGCTTGCAGTATTGTTGAGTTTTGACTTCTTTTACAAAGGTGGTTTAATTCACTGGAATCTGTTTATATTTTAAAGCATTAGATAATGATAAATGGGACTTTGTAAGATGATACTATTATGAATTTTTAATGATTTTTTTTGAAGATTCTATGAAAATTTATTATGCAGTAAATTTTATTTATGCACAAAAGTGGAATGGATAAATAAGTGATAGCCTATATATAAAAAAAATTCTTATATGTGATGATGATGATGTCATGTCTGCGTTACCATGGAAAGGGGTTGCAGTAGCTTCTGAGGGTAAAGACCCTTGAGCACCCAAGGACAGAAGTCTGACTTTTTACTCATATGAAGATGAAACTCACACACCTTCGCTTGCACAACCCCGTTTTACAGGGGGGCACATTCACACATTTCACAGATAGAACACAGAACAACCATGCCCGAACCGGAACTCGAACCCAGGAAGCCCAGATCACGAGGAAGACACGCTACCCCTATGCCAGGACGCCGGCAATTATTATATGTAAATTTAATGATAACACATATAAAAAAGGAAGGTTTAAGAGATACAGATTTCATACACAGTTTCGCAAGTACTAGGGATACATTAAATAAATAATTAAATGCCATCAGAATATCTTTACATTAATACAAAAGGGAATATATGTCTATTGGTTCTTCTTAAGATAAACCACTGGATTTAGGAATTTGGAATGTCTTTAATATGGAGAAGGAGAATGATAATTTTGGTCAAGTTTTTATATTTTAATTAGGATTTTCTAAGGAAATGAAATATCTTTCCGCAATAACTTCAGAAAAAAATTTTATTAACGGATTTTACACCGTCTTAAATTTCAAAGAGTTACCTTATCAATCATACAAGTTTGGTTTTCGTACACTTTTTACCTGATTTTTAACAATTTTTAAAATAATAATTCAATTCTATTGTTTTTCTCATTGTTTAAGTTACGACAAAAAGTGTTTTTTTTGGACATTAAAACTTCACCATAGCTTTATTTCGTAATAAGAACAATCAGTCAAACCCTCAAAACTGTTTAATTTTTTTTATTATTCGTCTGAAGCAAATAAAAGCTCGCTTCATAATTTAGTGCTTCTAAATTTCCACTGCAGTCAATTCTTTTGGAGTTCTTTAAATTTTAAAATGTTTATTAACTTTTATTATTTAACTAGTATATAATGTATTTCTACGAATCTGTAATGTTGCTTCCCAGCACAGTAAGTTACATCATAAGAAAGACCGCTTCACGATCAACTCCTCAATCGACAAATTTTGGGTACCATCTGGCGACAAAATGGATGATACTAGAACCTTCGAGATCTTTGGCGAAGATTTAAAAGGAGTCGAGTTATGCATGATTGTTTGAGAACCTTCTCTGCCCTTCTCCAGAAGCTATAAAAGGCCGCCAGTCCAAGCTGGAGTCAGTAGAGTAGTAGTTTAGAGAAACATAGCGAGTCAACGGCGAATTAGTTGGATCAGTCTAGCGAAGTGCAAGTGTTGAGTGGAACTCAAGCAATTGGTGAATTGAGTTGTTAGCCGTGTATTGGAGTTTATTATAGAAGAAGCATCGAATTTGTGCGTCGAGTAGCTAGTCGTACAGCAGTGAGTTGGTAGTTGGGTACAGCTAAAGCGAGGTGACAGTGGAGAATTGCAGGCGTTTGGATAGACCATAGAGAATAGCTATGACGATTCCCTCCTCCTGCAGAGTTCTGTCTGTCCACTTTTAGTGCTTTGGTTGTTGTTTACTACAGATTACTACTTGTGTGCTGCTGTTTGTTCTAAGTATGCTACTGTGTTTTGCTTGTATGTGTCTCAACTGTGTTTAGTTGTGCATTCGTGTCTTTGTGATAATAAACGTCGCCATTTCTTATTGAGTTCTGTTGGACTGTGTTATACCATATACTCACTACAAGTGAACCCGTTGACTTTACGGACTGTGAAGGAATTTCCGTAACAGTATATATGTGCTACGTTTGTAACCTTGGATTAAGTAATCTGGTTTGGAGAGTGGCTACAATGTTATCATTTGACATATAGTCCCAATGAATAAGATTATTAAACCCATTAATACGATCCAAAGGTCAAATATTTGAATAAAAGACATGAAGGCAAATTCCAAATGCCTCATATTCACAAAGAATTAAAGAATAAAATGAGAAAAAAATATTCCATCATGGAGTTGAATTCAAAACAGCACTATAGCAGAAAGTACAATCTTGTGAAGGATCTCAACTAATATACCCCCCCCCCCTAATATAACCCGAAATGTAACCTCTTACTTTTGATCCAATTCAATTTTGCATTCGTATTTAAAGTTCCATTCAAATATACTCTATCTTTAACGGTTTATACTTTTTTTACTTCATTTTCCTCCATTTTAAGCTTATTTATGCGCATATGTAATGTGCTAAGCCCAGTGGGCTCATTGTGAAGTAAGAATTTTACAGCAAAATTTACATTATAATAGCGGGGTAGGAGGAATAGTTCTTTTTCCACCTTTACTTTCTTTTTGGATTTTTGCTTCAACTATAAATCTAATATAATTCGAAGAATGACATATGCAACTTTAAGTTAAAAAAATTCTTCAAATTTCGTCCGCGTCTGATTTTGAGAAATTTCTCTCTTTTTCTGGAATGGGTTTTCGTTGTCAAATGTATTTATTAATGTTCTTTCAACCAGAAAAATTTATTTTTCATAAATGTCAGAATAGTTAATAGTTGCAAAATATCTGAGGGAAGAAAGGGAATTCCAGATTTTAGAGTACATTTCATGCTTAAAAAGTTAATTTTTTCATTCAAGTTTTTGTAACTTCTTGTGGAATTCAAGATTCTATTTAGGAATGACAGACGATTTATTTCATTTCAATCTTTCCTCCGATATTTTCAGTTATTTTCTTTTATGCTTGTGGAGATGAAAACTATATTTTTTGGAATGTTATCTCCGGTTCAAATAAAAAAGATAAATGAATTTAACTATTTTTTAAGTAGTTTTTATTTTGCTGTTTCAGATCATGAAATAAAAACAACATATGAGAAGGTATTTTGAATATTAATATATTGGAATATTTTTTCCATCTTATTAGTAATGATTCCTTTATAAAAATTTGCAATGTTAGATTCTTTTAGTATTGTCAAGAATACAATTTTTTTCTTATTATTTGCCTAATTATGAATGTTAGCGTATTATTAAGACGAAATATTTCCTAGAAAGAAATTTTTGTATTCACTTAAATACAAAAATCATATTCATGCACTTAAGCTAATTTTTTTTTGTAAATTTCAGCCAATTTTTTTAATTTTCTGTTAATTAACTGTTGCAAACATAACCTTTATAATTCGTAGCAATTTATTTCAACATTTTTAGTTTATTTTGCTTTATTATTTTAATTAAAATTTTCAAAATTGCTGACTTTCATGAAAAATCTATTTTATTTTCAATTCTTAAGTTTTTGTTTTTACATTCTGTAAAACGAAATGCAAAACTAACAGTCTTTAGAACATTAAAAAATCGCTATTTTAATAGATATTGATATTTCAAAAAAATTTACGTTAAAAATCAAACACATTTGCGAACCATATACAGTGGCTCAAAAAATTGAGAGTACACCTTACTTTTATTTGATAAATCCGACTTTCAATATAAATAGTACATTATCGGGAAGTGCAAACATGTTTTTATCTTTACACATAACAAATGGTTTAATTTAGAGTAAAAATAAAGAAAAATCAACAAAAAACTTCAAAATTGAAAAGTTTTAAAAGCACTCTAAATAAACATACGCAGAATTTTGCCTCAAAAAATTGAGAATATACCAATGAAATTCTTGTAATATATCGCATAGAAAGAACGTGAACCGATTCGACCGATTTTTGGTGGTATCTGAAAATCTTTTAACCCATTCTTCTTGCATCACTTGTTTTAAATGGGGGTTTGCTTCTAATTATGTGTTTTTGGACCACTATTTGGAGTGTGACCCACAGATATTCAATGGTATTGATGTCGGGGTACTGTGGTGGTGTGTGTAACTGCTGTTTACGATGAAAAAGACACCATATTTTGACGTTACGTGCATTCTGTTTGGGGTCGTTGTCTTACTGAAAAATGAACCTTCCATCTAAACTCAAGTTTTTAGTACTTTCCTTTAGATTGCTGCGAAGTATATCCAAGTAAATGATATCGTTTATAATGCCATCTATAAAAATTAAATTTCCTACCCCGGATGAAACCTTGCAACCTCAAATCATGACGGAGTCACTATCATGTTTAACTGTAGAACGTAAATTTTTTGGATCCTAAGCAGTATCAGGCTTTCCCCAAACTGTACGATGGCTGTCACTGCCAAAAATGTTGAGTTTTCTTTCATTACTAAATATAGCTTTCTTCCAAAGGTTATTGGTCTTCAATTGATGAGTTTCTGAAAACTTTAAATGCTTTTTCTGAATTTGCAAGCTGATGAACGATTTCTCTCTAACAATGCGACTTTTATATCCAGCTTGTCTAATGGCATTTCGCAAAGTTTCAGCACTTACACTTTTGTCTATGATTTGAAAAGCTTCTGAAACAAGTTGGATGAACCATATGTTCGCAGCAATCTAAAGAAAAGTGTTAAAAATTTGGATTTAGATGGAAATTCCATTTTCCAGCAGGACAACGACCCTAAACAGAATGCACATATAGTGCCTTTTTCATTGTAAACAGCAGTTACACACATCAATTGTAAACAGCAGTATCCCAACATCAATGCCATTGGATATTCTTGGGCCATACTCGAAACATTGGTTCAAAAACACAAAATTAGAAACAAAATCCCTTTAAAACAAGTGGTGCAAGAAGAATGGGGTAAAATATCATCAGATACCATTAAAAATTGGTCGAATTGTTACCATGACGTTTATTGGCCATTTTAAGAGCCAAAAGACATGCAACTTAATAGTGACACTTAGTTTCTATGAGTGATATTGCAAACATTTCATTGGTGTATTCTCAATTTTTTGAGGCTAAATTCTGCTTATGTTTATTTAAAACGCTTCTAAAACTTTTCAATTTAGAAGTTTTTCGCTGATTTTCCTTTATTTTTACTCTAAATTAAACCATTTGTTATGTGTAAAAATAAAAACCTGATTGCACTTCCCGGTAATGTTTCATTTATATTGAAAGTCGGATTTATCAAGTAAAAGTAGGTGTACTCTCAATTTTTTGAGCTACTGTATGTATATTTTCCGGTTTTCTAAAACACACTATTACTGTAAAGAGAGGCAGATGAACATAATTTAGAATGTAATATTTTTCGCCCAAAAAAAATAAAAATAAATATGAATTTTCATTCAAAACTATCAAAGGCAAGACGCCTAAATTCATTTGTAATAAAATTTCGAGAAACTAATATATTTATATAAAATACCGCCATTAATTTTTAGTTGATTTTATTTTATTAATCATTTCGTATATTCATTTTTGCAAACAAATTAGAGAATTAGAAACAAAATCCGACTAATTTTTTCTAAAATAAAAAAAATCAACTTTTTTTAATTTATAAAATCATTATATGCAAAAAAAAACCCAAAAAAACATTAAAAACGTTGAAAAATTCCCTATAAAAATTGTTATTACTCAGTTTGAACAGAAGTTCGAAAGCTGAAACAGAAACAATTCGAAAAGTCTGGGAATGACTTTGTTACGGAAAATGTCTTCTGAAATGGGAAAAATACCAGGATTTCCGATAACATTCTTCTTGCAGTAAATAATAATATAATGCCAGTTATTATTCCTTATTTGTTTCAACAATTCCTAAAAATAGTTTAATTTAGGTTGTATTGCTTTCATAAATATATTTAGAATATCAACATATTATTTAGAATATAAACTTAGATTATCAACATATTATTTAGAATATAAACTTAGAATATCAACATATCATTTAGAATATAAACTTAGATTATCAACATATTATTTAGAATATAAACTTAGAATATCAACATATCATTTAGAATATAAACTTAGATTATCAACATATTATTTAGAATATAAACTTAGAATATCAACATATCATTTAGAATATCAACTTAGTATTATATTCAGCAAATATGTTTCCAATTATCACTAAGAAATAACTTTATATCTCTGCACAATCGCAAAACAATGTAAAAATTTAAAAAAAAATGGAGAGAAATAGAATAACATTTTATTAACATATGTTAACAACTTTTAATTTTACGTTATGGAATGTGCAAACCCAATTTAAACTTCCAAAAGGCTCTAAACGAAACAAATTTCCAACCTTTATAATCAATCACTATTCTTGAAAAGTTGAAAGTATTTCGCTGGTACTCCAGATTACTTTAGAGATCAGTATTCAAAAGTATCGATGCTTTCTTTCAAAATTCCACATCTCTTATCTCAGAGATAAAAAAAACAAACTGTTTTCTACTAACCGACAGATAAGCTTGCAGTCTTTTCCATTGACTAATGCTGTGGGACAATCCAGGGCCATCGATCCTACTCTTGATGGTAGGCAGTTGTTGCCAGTTAACAGCTGTGAGAAGCTATTTGGGGCGAAAGTCATGGCTTCCTTTTCGAAACAAAACCGTTTTTTTTGGGGGGGGGGGAGTTTATTCTATAGAAGTACAAGAACAATTGTTATCTTTTTTATATTTTAGTATTAATTTTTTTTATTGTTTCAGAGTTAATTTAAAGATTGCATAATAATTTATGCTATCTACTTTCGGTATCCAATTACTTGATCACTGTATAAATGCATTAATTTAGTCATGACAAATGACTGACATGACTAAACATTTATTACATTTACTCACAACAAGAAAAATTAGATTTGCACGATAAAAAGGATCATTCTGACACATTAACTACAGTACAACAGTACCGAAAAAAAAGTGTCAAGTTAAAGCTTTTTGAAAATATTTTATTTCAGTGGTGCCAGAAATTATTTTAAACCTTTGGGTCGAGTTTTTGCTGATGAGTCTGTGTCTTTGGAAGTATCATAAAATTTAATTACAAATATCTATAGTGATTTTTAACCAACTATTGAAATTATTGTAATTTCGTCACATTTGGAGTGATGTCTGTTTTATATACCAGTTATAGGATATTTCTATATAAGCGTTTTCATAATCAAATGTCTTCTATTCTTGCTGATAATGGGTTAGAATAAGGGTAATAATATGCCGTCATATCCGTAATTTAGCAACAGGAAGCCATCTTTAAATGGACGCAAGGTTGAACTCTTTTCGAACTTCGGGGCAATTCAATATATAGGAAAATGGAATATCGATGTTCTTGAAGAGAGGGATTGATGAAGAAGAAGTGTTGAATTCCAAACATCCTCGTTACTCATCTCGTCTTTTCGACAGCAACATTAAACATCATTCACAGGTCAATATTTGCCTGACGGTTGTAGACATTGGATGCGAGCTTTGTGACCCCTAAAGTTGAACTCGCTTTGTTCGTATACTATTAGGGATTGGCTTCAAGTAATTGTACTAAATGAAAGACGCCCCATCAAGAAATCGCTGATTTCTAAGAATATTCGTAAGGCGCATGTGGAATGAGCGAAGGCGCACAAGAAATGAATCAAGGAAAAGTGTGAAGATGTCCTTTGGGTTGATGAAACCAAATTTTGTTATTTGTTACGGTTGGGATAAGGAAGTATCGTCCCCAAGGCACCAGATTTCAGCAATGAAGCATGTAGATGGAAATGTTACTGTTTGGGGAAACGTCTCTCGACTTGACACGGGTCCTTTGAGACAGATTTAGGAAATTATGGATAAGTTTCATTTCGAAGACGCCCTTGAGAATACTATGCAATTCTCTTGATCGTGGTTTCATTTTCCAATAGGATAATAATCTGAAGCATCGATTCAAGCACATCCAGAACTGGTTCTCAGGCCGTTATATAGCCCTCTTTGACTAGGTAAGCCAATCCTCAGGTCTTAACATTATCGAAGGGGTAAGGCCCGAGCTGAAGCGTTGTTTTGTTGGAAGAAATACAACGAATGTCGATGAAAAATTCATCTAATTTGAGGTGGAGGAGAAGAAGATCTCTCTTTCAAAGATGTTTTTAATGCATTCATCTACTTACATTTAAACTTTCACCCTTCTATCTGAAAGATTCTTGATAGACTTCTTATTTTTAAATTTAGAGGAGCTTATCATAACTCTAAATAGAAATGTTTACTTCAGAAACGCAATTTTATTTAATACAAAGCAATCTATCGTATTCAAATATTTGTCGAATAATTCATCATCCGATGATCATAAGAGAAGCTAGCTAATTATCTATACTGTTGATTGTTTTGATTGGCAATTGTTAAAATTTTAACTTTATTAAGAAGTAAATTGATATTTGAAGATATCTCAGAGAAATAATTGAATACCGAATAGGAAAATAAAATTTTTTGCTGAGCATTGAATGCATAATATTTTTCGAAAAAAATGACATATTTGAGTTTCGAAGAATGTTTATAAATGCTATATATAATTGCAATGATAAACTAATTGCAGACGAAAACAAATCTCGTTTCTCGAATACCTGAAATCCTTCTAGGAAGTGTATTTATAGAAAGTTTCAGGAATTGGAAATTATACGATCTTTACTTCATCGGGTGGATGAAGCGTTATACAAATGCTGTAGGATCTGATATTTTGACTTATTTTTCAAGCTACACACATATTAGTGAAGACACAATCAATTCAAAACTCAACCTTGCGACACGACAACTTGGAGAATACTTCAACATAAAACTGACATCCCTTATTAATATAAGATCCTGGCATTCGTGGACTCCAGCTATAAATATATCATGATCTAAGTCCAGACTTTTGCATGTAGGTTCAACTTCAGATAGAATCAAATCCATATTCCCTAAGAAATGTAATTTGGATAGGCAGAAGTCATCTTAATCTAGATAGAAGCATGTTGTTGAAAAATTACTTTCAGAAAAATGGAAGTCCCCTATTAGAATAAGAGGCTCATTATAGTGACAATTTTCTACTAATATGTGGTAAAGCCTCAGAAATTTCTAATTTTGTGGAAGTACGCTGAATATTGAGCGAAAAAAAATCTATGGGTGCCAAAAAATTTTATATTTGGAATTTTCTATTATCAATCTCTGTGGAAATCAAAGTATTTGTGTATCATTTCCTTCCTTATTTAATAAAACTTTGTAACTGAAAGTATACGTTTATACACAATATTTAGGGAGATAAATACAAGTATACAGGGTGATCAAGAAATAACAGGAGGTATTCGGAGCTCTGTAGCGTGTTATGTACTGGACGAAATATAACAAAATTTGGCCACCATACGCATTAAAGTATGCGGTTTCTATTTGTCAAAAAAATAGTACCAAAAAACGCCAATGTAAAAGTAACTGCCAATCTAAACAATAAATAGTAACACACCAAATACCAATGAAAAACGTTTATTATAGCATCTTACAAATTTAGCTCAAGGTGACCACCAGCCTGATGTTCCAAAAATTAATTGCATGCGGTACACGAGATTTTTGACAATGATTTGCAGCATATCGGCATTTATTCGTCTGGCATGTAACGTTATTTTTTTTCTTTTAAAGTGGGAATGTCAAGAACATGTCCTTGATACACAATGCCTTTTAAGTAGCACCATAATCAGAAATCATCCTTGGCCTGGTTGCACACCAAGAATTCTTGTTTCAAATCTTTTTACCATTCTTCGTAATTTAGTTATGGTCATCGGTCCTCTACGTAACTGTTTTAACCACCGGTATTCACGAAGAGCAGCACTGGCATTTTCAACCCGCTGATAAAACAAGTTGACTAATAAGGCGCGTTTAAGTAGTGACAACGCCATCGACGGCCGAATTCTCGCATAATGAATTGAATTCCAGCAACCCTTTCTTTTATCCTCAATATCGTGTCACAAAGTACCAGTACATGCAAATTACATAATGAAGTTTTCGATCGCAGAGTCAGAATTTAACCTATCGGCGTTTTTCGGTACTAATTTTTTTTTGGACAAATTGAAACTGCATATTTTAATGTGTATGGTGGGCAAATTTTGTTATATTTCGTCCAGTACATAACACGCTACAGGGCTCCGAACACCTCCTGTTATTTCTTGATCACCCTGTATATATAGCGAAAGACTATAGTTTTAAATTACCTTAATTTACTTACAATATTTATATAAATCACTCATCTTTATTGATTTTTATTTTTATTTTTTTTGATAAAAAACATTTTCTGTCTTTTAGTTGATAAATGAAAAAAAAAAGTTTTAAAAAAAAATTTAAATTGAGATATTTTTTATAAAACTTTTAAATTAAGGGATTTAAAATAAAACGTTTAGATTAACTTATTTAATTTTTTTTTATTAAAAGCTTTTCAAAAACTTGAAGGAAACTAATAATTTGATTTTGATCAACTTACATTCATCATTATTATTTAATTTTAAAAGTTCCGGCAGTTTAATTAATCTTGTGAAATAAAAAAAATTATTAAAATTATTTTATGAGTAAAATTTGGAAATTCATAACCAATTTCTACAGAAATAAATAACAGTAATATACTTTCCCATTAGCTGCACAATTGGAATTCTGATATATTTCATTCAGGAAAAATACAATTGCTTTAAGTAATTCTTAAGGGGGAAAAAATTTGATTTATTTTTCGCCTTAAAAATGCAGATAATATGCTTAAAAATGAATAGGAATTTTAAGACAGACGATATTGGAATTTTAATTAAAGATGAAAAAAAAACCATCTTATTTTTTATGATTGGAACTTCGCAGTAAAGTGGAAGAAATAGAGTAGAGTCGAATATTGCATTTTAAACCTTTTCACGCTTAATTTTAGGTTTCAGACATCATTATTTTCTTGAATGAGATTTTTAGAGTTTTTTAAAGGTCTTTAAGTACTTTTTTACATCCTTCTCTTTTAAAGTACTTAAAAGAAAATAAAAGTGCTAATAAAGATTAGCACTTATTTGAAAAGACTTTTTCCTTTAAAAAGTGCTTCAATCCGTTACATGTTTTTTAATTAGAATAATTAATTCATATTATTATATTCAATTTTTCATCTTATTTTTTACATGAAATTCTTTTTTATTGAAATGAATAAGTGTTCATTATCAAAAGACAACTGAAATTGTATTTCAAAAATATTTGATACAAGAAAGAAAATCTTAGAAAAAGAGGAAACAAAAATTAAATTAAAGGCCGAATTTTAAGACATATTTTATTATAAGATGATTTAATTATTATACTAATCAGAATTAAATTATTTAATTTAATAAAATTTCTTGTTGCATCGTTAATTACTTTACCCGAATTATTTATTCATTTTTGATTACATTATAAAACCTGCATTGTTGAAAAACCTCTTCCATTTGAAATCTTCTTTTACCAAATTTAACTCATTCCAGTAATTTTCGTTGAAAAGTTGATTAAAAAAATGGCATGAACTAAAAAATGTTTCTATAATTGTTGGAGTTTGAAAAATACTTGATAAACTAAAATAAATTTTATATTGAATAGAGATAAATAAAGTTAATAATTGCTATGGTTACGCGCTGTTCATAAATAGATTGTGCTTTCATATACGATAACAAGAAATGACATCAACATGTTTAAGAATATATTATTTTTTTGAAATTATTTCCAATTTCAAACAGCCGTTTAGGAAAATTTTAATTTTGACTTATTTTTCTAAAAATGGAATGCGAATTACAATTAGAATTTTAGGAATTCTTAATACGCATGCCGGATCGCTTAATAGAAATTTCAAGAACAAGAAATGAGATATCTCGAATCATTTTTAGAGGGCTTCTTTCCGGATTGTTTTCAAAATAGAACGATGATAAAATAAAGATTTTTTAGATGATTTTTAGATATTTATGCCCCTTATATTAATTTTAAATCTGTTCAATTAAGCGACATTATCTTATAATGTGAACACAATTAAAAATTTCGAGGAAAACAGTAATGAAATTTACCCTATTAAGAATGTAATGAAAGAAAATCACGACATAGGAATTTAAAAATGCAAATTATTTTCTGCGAGTAAAACTAATGATTAAAGTACCCCAGTGAAGAAGATATAAATTATTTTGGGTCTCGAGACACTTAACTTTTATATAACCGAGAAAATCAGGTGTAAATAACAATAAAAGCAACATCAGCTGAAAGAATAACAGCTTTCTGTTGCTTATGAAGCAATCTATTCTGATAGATAAAGTTCAGATATTTTTGAATATTTAAAGGATATTATAATCTTTTTAATTTTCTAATTGATATGGCTTTATAAAAAAGGATTGTCAGTCCTTTTATTCAAGTTAGTTTATAACTGTTTACATATTTACGGTTTTATTATATTCACATTTTTTTATCCTTTTATTAGCATAAATCAAGCGATTTTAATTATGATTTCTTAACTCATTTTCTAAAGAAAGTTACCAATTTACTTTGAAATTGCAGAAAAAAAAACGCTAATAGAAAAAAAAGTTCAAATTGTGTTATTTCAAAAAATAATTATTTACAAAATAAAAGTATATGTAATTTTACGAAGATTGCTCTAAGGCTTTCCTACCAAATTAATTGGATAAAGAGACATTTTTTAAAAACATTATTTTGCTTCATCATTTTGACTCATGCTAGAAAACTAAAAAAAGGAATGATCTCAAGTAACTATTCTATAAAGAAAATAAATATATGCGTTGCTACCAAATAAAACCTGAAGGGAGGAAAATTCATATTATTTATATCATTCCAATGAATTGTGGATAAGAAATATCTAAAAAAGATTATAAAAAGGCTTTTGATTATAAAAATACGATATATATTTTTTATTGATTTTACTGTAATAAGATATAAATAATTTCAGAAAGCCTTCATGGTTATTGCTGTGATTTAAAATATCACAGCAGAATCTTTTCGATAAGCTCTTAAAATTTGAATTGATTTGTTTTCGAATTTGAGAAAAATTATTGATTTAGAAAAAGTATACATGTAGAAATATTTTTTACATGTCGTGTGTTTTCCAATTAATTCACAATAGAAAAAAGAACTTGCAATAAAAGTGTACATTTCTAAAATATTCAAAAATCACTTTCAGATTGTAAATCTCATACTCTTTCTTCCTAATCTTTCACAGGTAATTTTTCTATTCAGAAACTAAGATATTACTTTTTCTCTAATGATTTTATGCATGAAATAAATTCACAAAAGTTATTTTTCTCTTAAGGGCTTTTAGCGATTGATTTTTTCAGCAAACATTTTCTGAGCAAGCTTTTAATGAAAATGATACTTCTTTTGTCAAGCTGCAAAAAATACAAAAATGTTTGGTAATTTTTTCGAACGGATCAGCAAAAAAGGTGCTTTAAGTAGTAATGAAATAAATAACGAAAAAAAAAAGCAAAAACAAAATTTTCATTAATTTTATTTTCAATTTTCAAATGAATCATTCAACAATAAAATATTTACTTAAAAAAATATATTTTTTAGAAACAAGTTTAAGGTAAGTTTAATCCATGAAATTAAAAATATTTCTAATCTAGTGTTCTATTTGGTAATACATGCACTTATAAATATAGATATTGGTCATTTAAAAACTAATAAAGAAAAAAAAATGAAAAAAAAAAACTAAATTTAAAACTTCTCCTTGATGTCTTTTAGCTCGTTAATATATTGTAATCCATTTAGTATAATGAGGTTTCAATATTTTTTTCAAATGAAAAGGCAATAATTTACTGCAAAATGTAGATAAAGGAAATTGTATCAAAGATTGATAAGCCAGCCCAATCATTATAGATATAAAATGAAACTTCATTTCTTGAAAAACAAATTATTTTTAAATATGAATGCTCTAGAGAATGTTTGAAGATTTGAAATCCTAAATTAAAACAATAAAGTTGAAATCTAATGAATTCGTTTCTGATAAAATAAATTATTTGTTCGGAATGTTTACTATGGGTTTTAATTGTCAGAATGTAAAACATTCAACTATTCCTATTATTGAATCAAAACTAAAAGCATTTTTTTCTGTTTAATTTATTTCAAATTAATTTTTTTCATTATCTTATTCTATTGACATTTTTTGCTTTAGTATTATTGTATTTGTAGTTTCTTTGGATTTTCGACGACAGTGTGTCTTGTATCTTTAGAAATGAAAAAAATCAAGTAATTATAAATATTAAGAATTTTTTCACATTAATTCTGATGATAACAGTTACCATAAATTTTTTAAGAAAACACGGAAACATTAGAAACAATTCTACATAAATTCTATAGTAAAAATTTCTATAAATATTTGATATTGCAGCCTTTTAAGACAGAAATAAATGTTTATTTTATAAGTTTAATTTCTTTAATAAATTGTAATAAAAATCTTCCTTGATGATTTTCGAATGAAAATTAATAAAAAATAGTAGCAATGACTTTAAAAAGACATCGAAACTGATTTTGGTTTTCAACTCCATAACAGTAAAATTATTTAAAAACACATTATATGGTGATATCTGCAAGTAAAATTATACATATATATATATACAAAAGTATTAGAATCAAGTTAATAGAAAAAAAAAAAAAAATAAAAAAAAATTATAAAATATATAAAAAAAAAAAAAAAGAATCCGGCCTGAAGACTTTTTCAAGGGTCACCCTCAGGCAGGGATTCAAAGAAAGGGATTTTTTCTGTGAGGAAAAACAGACATTGTCTAAAAATGATTCCTCGTGACCCGAAAATCCCCTGAAATTATGCTCAAGAGATATACCATTTTAACAGAAAGGAAATATAAAACAACAAATAAGAAGAAATTAACCACAACAAAGTAAAAACAAAAATAACAATAAAAACAAACAAGCAGTAAAATTAAAAATTAAAAACGAAAAGGCCAGTACATACCATTAACAGTCAAGAAAACTTTAAACTATTGATTGTGATTCCCTGTTTTTAAAAAACTAGCGGTAAATTATGTAAACAGATGTAGGCTCCCAGCGCCATCTATTGAGTAGTCCAATATGCAAGGAAAGTTCTATTTTTATTTAAGCCAAAGGATTAATCCCAAACCATACCTTGTTTAATTAAAAAATTGACATTACAGTAATTTCTAGGAAATTCATTTTTAATTAAATTTTTAAGGAGGTTGTTTGATGCTTCAATATAAGAATTTTTATTATTGCAATATTATATATATATATAATGTGTATAAAACAATTTTCTTATTAAAATTGAGATTTTTTCATTCATTTCTTCATATGCTTTACCAGAAATGTCTTGATTTTAAAGAATGCATTCGTCTTAATTTTTTTCTTTTGCATATTTAAAAAAATGCTCAAATTAGTTATTTAAGAATTAGTATTTAGAAATAAAACACATTTTAATTCCCTGTTTTCCCGAGATCTAGTTAGTAATATATCAAGAATTTTTTAACAAAATTTCTTAGATTCATCATGAGCAGATCGATTCATTAACAATGTTTAATTTTAAATGCATCAAACACTAAGAAAATAAATAGAATCGTTTAAAATAATCGGTCGAAAACAGGTTAAAAAAACTACTTAAAAAAACGATGTACTTAAAACTCTAAGCATATACAAAAAATATATGACTAACATAAATACAATTTGATTACAAAAGCATAAAACTAATCTAAAAATAATTTAAATCAAGTCCGCATCGGTTAAAAATAGTAGTCAATAATCAGAAAACAATGCGCATGCGTGAATTTTCAACGCCAGTTATGGTGACGCAAATGTGTTAATTTTTCTACGCCAGTTGTGGTAACGCTACGCAGATTAGAAATTTTTAATTTCCTTTATTCTGTTTTATTTTAATTCAATATATTTCAGAATGAGTCTGAAAGATCGATTAATTTACAATGTTTAATTTTAAATGCATCAAACACTAAGAAAATAAGCAGAATCGTGTGAAATAATTGGCTGAAAATATGTTAAGCCTATCCTTGTTAGCGTGGGGAAAAAAAAACGGAAGCCTTACTCATTTGGTGATGGGGAAATGAAAATTTTTTGGTCGGGAAAGTTAGTTTTTAATTAATAATTAAAATTCTTAAAAAAAGGTGCAGATTCCCGACTTCCAAGGTATGAATGTGCCAAATTTTGTAGCTGTAGGTCGAACGATCTGGCCTGTTGAGCGCCAACACGCACGCACGCACACACACACACACACACACACATTGAGCTTTATATAAGTATAGATATGCATAAAGGCTTTCTTTTTTTTCCCCCACAAAACTTCACAATTTCGAGGAAATTTTTTTATTGTTTTTATATCCACAGAAACTACAACTTCTTCTAAATGATATAATACAGTCTCCAAATATAATTTTGCAATCGTTTACTTTTTATAATCTTAAAATCGTTTGGCACCACATTCGTCCGAGAGAAAAAAAAAAGCCAATGCTCCGAAACTCATTTCTTTTTATTCATTTATTCTTACATTTCCAGTCATAAAAAAATTTTTTTTAATGAAGATATCATTTTCAGAAGTGTTTCAAGTTAAACATGCGATAACTGAAGTGAAATGTCAGCTTCCATACAAGTGCACTATCAGCAAATGATTAATGAAGGATTCTAGCTCTATCAGAAGCTTTCAGTTTAAAGCTGTTGGCAACAGAAATGCCAGAAAGAGAAGTTTGTAATCGCTCCTGTCTTTCACTACATCTCTTCAAGTTAAGATGTAACACATCGTGGACGTAATTTTTTTTCCAAAGCTGTCATTTAAACTAATGACTTTTCTCTGTAAGAATTATAAACTTCTGAAAACTTTCTAGTGCGTGGAGTTTGGGGGCTTAAGGAGCTTTAAGTACCAATGTTTAATTTTATGATTCATGATTAACGAAAACAAATCTTTTTCACCTACATAGCAATGTGTAACTTATTTTGTACCACAGAAACTAGAAATTTTTATATGAACTTATAATTTAGGTTGAAAAATTTCGATTTATAACACAATTGTAAAGGAACAAATTTTTCAACATTTAGACCTCTACGATAACGTGTGAATGAACCGATTAAAATAAATTTTCAGATGCGTTTTTAAAGCTTTAAAAGATACAAAATATTTTGATATATCATGTAATTGAATGTAATTAAACGAATTCGTTTTACTTAATGAATTATTTTAATACTAAAATTCAAATTTTTAATCTCATTTATCTCAGTGAATTTGTTTAATATTCAATCATCAAATATTTGTTGCGAAAACAATGTACTTTCTTTATTCTCGTTTAAGTAGTACAAAAAATTATCTTTCAAAAATTCTATTATGTTAAACGAAACTGATTTGGGATGATACAGCTAAAAAGAAACTAGATTTTAAAAGACGCGAAATATCTAAAAAAAATCAGTTTTTGCATTTTATTTAATATTATGATATTTAATGATATATAAATATCAATCTTATAATATAGATTAAGAATATAAAGGTAATAAATAATTGCATTATTTAAAAAGATAAATCTATTCTAACTCTAAAAATTTCTGCATTTATGTCACTATTTAAAAATCAATCAAACTACTTACTTTCTGTATGTGCAATTAACTGAAAAGTCCTATAAAAACCTATGTCCTCTAGAGAAGAATCAATATTTGATTTCTTAATTTTGTGGCCCAGTCAATACTCAGTCTGTGGACTTTCTTTTATTTAAATTTATATTTCTAATTATATAATTAATATTATAATATAATTAATATTATATAGTTAATTATAATATTATATAATTAATATTATAATTAACTATAAAATTATAGTTAATTTAAATTTATATTTCAACTCACTTTTATGTTAATCAAATTATTGACGATTCATTTTATTTTAGCAACAATGTGAAAATATATACAATTTTATTTATTTATTATTTACATTTATATTAAAGATAAATAAATAAAATAATAAAGTTCTTGAAAATCCAACCATAATTATTAGTTGAGAATTTTTTTATTTACAAATAGCAGCATTTATTTATCAATGATACATTACAAGAAAGTAAAAAAATTCAAATAAACAATTCATTGATATTTAATATTTTTTAGAATTTCTTAAAAAGAATATAATATCAGTTAAAAGAATAATTATAATAGTAATAATTATTAATTATGATTTAACTTATTTAAAAATGATTTTAAACATTCATTGTTCAGCAAACATTTTAGTCCTAATATTTTATATGATTCATAAAATGTTTATATTTTATAAATTATTTACGTAAATAATATAATATGTAAATAACATTTGTTAATCGACTTACTTGCAGAGTTTCTCAGTTCAGTATACAATACAATTGTGTTTTGAGAAATCCTTAGCTGAAAATAACAAAATAATTCATGTCAAAAATTTAAAGGAACAATTGTGATTTCAAACAAAAAATATTATTCTTTCATGTGTTTATGATAATTTATGTAACAAAATGCGCTACATCCATTTAATAATTTTTAAAAATATTCTAATTATTTTTAAAATTACGTTAATTTATAAGACTGTATTTAAAATTTTAACTAAAATTTTTGGTTGTTGTTTGACTTTTGATGTTGTTTAAAATAATATAAATGCGCAACACTTAAGATATTTTTCAAATTTAAAATAAACACTTATTAGTAAACATTAAATGCTTTTGGGTGGGGTCTTTACAATGAATATATAATTGGTAATTTCATGGAAAACTCCTATTGAGGAATTGGGATGTACAGTAAATATTTCTAATATGAAGTGGCTGGAATGAACATTCCTATGCAGAGAAGATGTAACACGCACATGTCCTCTTTATTGTTGTTTTTAATGGCACTTGTCCTAGACAAGCCCACTGACTTTTAAGAAGTCATTTGTGGATTAAGCCAAGAGTACGTCTCTTCTTTTCACACTAGCGCCATCTATGGCCAAGAGTACGACTTAGCTACACACACGTCACAACCCGTTTTACGGGGCGGACTTCATTCACGCATTTCATTCACTCAACCACAGATCGCAATTTAGATCTGAATCAGAGAACGATCCCCCCTGCTCCAGTACCCCCAGAGGTATTACTCTCGACATGATTTTGTGACCACGACAGATTTAAATGCGCGTCAGTCACCACACATGCGGTCGGCGGGGTTCGAACTCGCACTCCAAGGGACATGAATCCAACGCTCGACCAACCAGGCTATTCCTATATATGTCCTCTTTGAACATGTTTAAAAGAAATTTTGCTTAGACGTTATGTTCTAGCCGGTGGATGTGCTTCAAAAAATATTTAAAAAAATACATGCTTTTCTTTATTTTGTTTCTTAAAGCTTACACATGTTTTTCCTTGAATTAATTTACAGTGCTGCAAGTACCAAAAATTCTAATAAAAAGATATAAGATAAGTAAGATAATATTAAGTACTTCGGATTGTATCAATGTAAACTGCGTAATGGTACCTACATCATAGATAAGGAAACTAGTGGGAGTAGTCACTGCAAAATTTTCTGACGTATTGTCTAATAAAGGTATTATCCCCCCCCCCCCGAATAAAACTTTGAACCTTAAGAAGGGCAGTGAACATTTTTATTTTCAGAATTTTACGTATAAGAATTTTGTTCCTCGTAGTACAGTGAAGAAAATTGTTTTGAACAGAATTTGAACGCATGTTTTTTGGAGATTGAAACCAAAATTTCAGATAAAATACAAAATACACATACACACTTGCATACAAACTTGCATGTACATACATACTTACACATACAAAATTCTTGTGGATGGATTTCATTCAAAATTTGATAGAAATTTACAAAATTGGTGTAATGATTACATATAAAATCTCAAAAAGACAAACAGACAGACATAATTCCATCAGAAAGATTTGTTTCAGTTTTTTACTTTCGCACTCAAAACAATATAAGATATTACATTGACATTCTTCAACGGAGTCCCGGGAAAATAAAAAAAGTATTCGACAGTAGCTCATTCTGGAAGCCTCACTATATTTACTGAGAGGAAAGTTCAGATGGGAAATGACAAACTTCTCCAAACACATTCCTCAACTGAATTCTGCGATTTTTCTTTCCTCTTTTTTTTATTTGCTTATAATTTTTTTATTACTTTATCTACTTTTTCTTATTCAGTCACTTGTTTCCTTTACTTGAGAGACTTGGATTGATTTTTATGTTTCCCACGTGACAGCAATCAGAATTGATCATCCAGAAATCCTTTCGAGATGTTTCTAATACTTTCTTCCTCTAATTTTTCAACTGGATATTATTATTAACTGGATATTCAACTGGATATTACATTCCACATTTCATATTTATTGAAAATAATAGTGTTATTTTATTTCCTTACACCGTATTTTTATATTCTTACGTACATTCAACGTTTCAGACACAATACATTTCGGCATTATGTCTATTTTCCAAGAAACATAACTTAATAACGCTTTGAACTAGTCGAATGAAATTTGGTACATGGACTTTAAATCAAACTTGTAATTTTTTGAATAAACGGATAATCATATATAATAACACGGATAATGTGTTTTGCACAAATTAATTATTATTAGGCCAAGTAAAGTATTTTCCTAAAGAAATACATCCTGTTAACTGGACCATAAGCCAGACAAAGTTACCACTACATTATTCCCAAGAGAATCGAGAATCTGCCTATCTTTTAAAGCAACATCTTAACCAAACTATTTATCTGATAATTCCAGTCAAGCATTAGGAATCCGTTATAAATCTATTTCCCACTTTACGCAATTTATTACATCTCGTGACTTTTTAGTCGTGTTGTAAAATATTCTTTGCAGTTTAATATTACCTACGTACTACAGCAATATATGTAAAATAAGCTGCCATGTGTTGGTGTTTAAAAAGAACTTACCATCTATGGCATTCATAATTTTTATGCGACGAGAAAGCGTAAATCTATCATTTGGGAATATGCAGAAAATGTTTGGAGAAATTACTCTCGTTGTTTGCATAGAAATATGATTTGATTATTTATAATTAGAAATATATTTTGATTTAAAATAAAAACAAATTATTGTGATTTTATTATTTTTTTAGATCAAACTTTTGATCACAGAAGTTCGTCCATGATCGAAAACCTATTATAATTTTAATTTATTGGAATGATCTTAAATTTTTAACATGAAAGGAAATATACTTTATTTCTGTTCGATTATTTTATTTTCGCAGTCAAATGCTCATAATATTACATTACATAATTTATTATATTATATTGTTACGAAATTTCCTGGGTTCGTTTGGATAGTGGGAGTTATATGGTGTGAAGAACGCTCAATCACCAGGCGGCAGTAGAAAATAAAACAACGACGTTTATTTACACGAAGACACACAGGACAGCACAAAGACGACAACTATATACAGCACAGAAGACGATTATCTTCAGCCGAGACGTGTAGTATACAACAGACTCTACTGCAGACAGTAGCACACAGCTTAGTTCAGCACTAGCTTCACTCCGCTTAGCTCTGGAAGCCCAGTTCCTTAGCGTCGATTCCGACTACTCTTGGACTCCACTGGTCCACGAAGACTCTTCCCTGTCGCTTCCGACTACGACTCTTCTCTGGTTCACGACTTAATTCACCACCACTCCCCGGCACCTGCAGCTCCTTTTATAGGTGTCAGGAGGCGGGGCTAGAAGCCTCTCAACCAATCAGGAACGTTCGAGGCGTAACTCGGTTCCTACTGGACGGAACGGGAAAATTCTCGATGTTTTGGGTATAATCTATTTTGGCGCTAAAGTCGCCACATTCGTCGCCAAGTCGCCAAATGGTCGCCAAGTTTGTCGCCAAGCTCTGGGATCTCCTATGCAACCCAATATGCTGGGAAGCCGCATCAAGGATTCGTAACAATATATATATATATATTGTAAGCCTTTAAGCTATTATTAAAATTTATGTTTTCTAATTTGTAATGTGTCAGTAACTAAGAAATTTGTTTAGTCTTCAAACTTTTATGATCACAATATATTCACAAAATGGAGAACTAATTTAATTTCCACTTTTATATATTTAAAAGAAGGCTCTACAACAATCAAGCGTTTGAAATGAATTTTATCAATTTAAAAGCAAGTGAGACTAAAAATTCTTAAAGAAATATATAAATTCTATCACTGCACTAACTGAAAATAATGTATCGAAACAATCATCATTCAGTAAAAGAAATTTGCATGTTTTTATTTTTTGAATTTATTTGAAAGTTTTCAACTACTAGTCTAAAAAATAAAAGGTCCTAAGACCACAATAAATATGAAAATAATGTTACATCTTTAATGAAATTTAATCAGTAATTTTAAAATAAAAAGATAACGCAATGACTTAATAAATATCTTAAATAATCACCATTAAGTAAATCAGAATAAATGAAATGAATGAAATGAAACTTAAGAAGACCTTGTCAGACGATAGTACAATTATTTTTTTTTCTTAAAATGCCTGTTCTTTTAAATCAAATCATTCGGAATCTCACACAAGGTGCCTTTTAAATTACTAGTTAATATAGTCAAAATAGTTTAATTCAATATATCATTTGTGGTCTCACCGAAATTTTCTTGCAAATATATGAAAGATATGAAGGTAATTGCAAAGATATAAAGGTGTGTCAAATTAACAGTTTACTTTTTAACAGCAAAATGAAGCATTATAATTTACATTCTATTCAATTATTACTTCAACGTTTATACAGTATTTCAATCAGATTTCGTTTCAACATTCTTATACTATGGGCAAACATTAACTTTAATATCGAACTGCTAATTGAAAGTAAATAGTATTCGTATTATTAATTAGTAACTTCATCAGAGTAGCTTCCGCATCAGAAGACGATTGCTGTTTGAAACTTCTGAAGGCAAGCAATTACTCTTTTTGGAAGAAAAGAAAAAAAAAAATCCGAAGACAAGAGCTTAATTCATGAGCCAATTAAGAATTGAGAGAACATCGAATAATAGAGAAATTCATGTAGAAAATTTGTGGACCTATTTCAGGACGAACAATGTGTAAGTTAAAGGAGGATGTTACGTTTCAATAGTAATTATATAAAGTATTTATAAAGAATCATTTGAACCGAATGAATCTTTCTGAGATGAATGAATATGTTGAACTTAGATATACTTAAATCAATAGTTATTACCTATACTATCTCAAATGATTTAATAGAATCGAGTTCTTTCTAAAGTTAATATTTCCTACTGTTTCTAGTGTTCTTTTGAAAAAAAAGCGAATGTCCTTTGGTAGTTGTTTCATTTCTAATAGAAGAAATAAAACATGTCTTTATAATTTTCGCTACAGAAAAATTCTATTTTTCTTTTAAAAGATCCCCGAGTTTGTCACCCATATATTGTTGTGATAAATTTTCCAGTAAATGTATGGCGAGAAAACCCCATCACGTAGGACAATGAAAATTAAAATGTTTTTGCATAAAAAAAACGTGAAATATGGGCAGCGGAAGGGCAGTCGAGATGTATGAAAAGAATAGTAATTGCGGCATTTACTACAAAAGCAGATATCAAATCACTAAATAAGCAATATTAATAAAAGGCATAAAAAAAGAACACGTTTTATGATTAGAACTCCAAAAAGAGAATTTCTTCTATCGCTTTAATCTCACGCATTTATGTAGGTGTTTAAATAAAGCATAGAATTTTCCATCCACTAGAAAACTGGCTTCAAAGTCTTTTGGACTTTGAGGCTGGAGACTGTCTTTAAGGGATATTTCAATACATGCGTTCTTTTTGGAGGGTATGTGTTTTAAAATTCCGTATTATGTCATATATATATTATGTTTTGTCTTTTGACTTCTTATATTTTCATTCTTTCTTACCCAATTTTAACTACTTTGTAGTAAATTTTTAAGGAATGAGACTTGATAGCTATTGATTGTAGAAATATTTTAATTAATCTACGAACCAGAAAAAACGGCCTACTTGAATATATTCCTTAAAATATATACCTTGGATACCTATTACTTAAAAATTACAAAACTTGAGAAAGAACAAGATCGCCTAGTGTATTTTTAGACCGATACCACAGCCCGAATCGGAAACTGGAGTAAGACAGAAAAGTGAGAACACACCACTTCTAGTTTTTCAAAATTTCACATGTAATTGTAGAATATGGTGGGTTTTATATCTAATATTTGGAAGGAAAAAAGATGCATTTTAAATGCATTCTTTTCATCCATTTGAACTGGATATCAGATACGGATATATATTAGGGGTTACAAAACCACATATCCTATTTCATTTATCGAAGTCGTTAAGTTGTTGAATTAATGTATCTACCTCCATGCTACCTCTACAAACGTTCGACTCACAGACGGATTTGATCCAAAATTCGACACATGTCTGCAATTGCGATTATGAACTATTGTACCAAATTTTATCTATCTACTTAATCTGTTTTTTTTTTTTAATTTTCGTGTGTACACGTGCACACGTAATAAAAAACAAACTAACAAATCTGATTTCGATCAAGATTTGACAAAACTCCTCAAATTTGATACAAAAATTTCATACTAAAATTATATCATTTAACTAAATAATTTAGTGATAATTTATAAAAGAAAATAAATTTTAGAAATGATGGAAAAATGATTTAGAAAACATTTTTTAATTAACGCTAATGAAAACATTAATGATTTAGAAAACATTATTTAGGATTCAGAGAAATCTGAAATGCAAAATTTCATATAAGTACAATGATACATTTTTTTTTGTCGATTACAATATTTTTTTATTAATGAGAAAATAATCAAAATACTGGATCAAACATTCATTTGTTAAATTAATATGTATAGAGCTTTCTGTACAAAGGACAGTCATGGATGGTGAAAAAATATGGGTATTTTTAAAAGTCCGAAATATTGACTTAGATTTTTATGTTTTTATATTTATCAGCAGTAGCAACAATAGTATTTAAGTAGCAGCAGAAAAAAATCTTCAAAAACAACCCTTTTCTTCCTTAGATCTATCTCGAGTAGTAAAGTCTTTTAAGATTTCGAAGTACCAAACAGTTTTCGGCAGAATGTTTATACGAAATGTCTCTGGAGGGCATTAAAATCTATTTAAAAGATTTGCAGAAGGTTCTGTAACTGGCAGAACTGACCCACTCGGGACAATAAAAATCAATTCAATGCATCCAGAATCTCTTCTTGGATGGAAAATAACTTAAAGAAAGTCTTTCGAGTTGAAAACCTCTGATCTTACACATAACAGCAATAATAACTTTTATACAACTTCTGGACATTCCACCAGTCATTTTGCTATTTTTTTCAAATCGCTTGCTTTAGACAGAAAAAGTTTAGTTTAATCAAACTTTAAATAGCGTTTGGACCGTTCCTAGAAAAAATAGTCTGTTCCCTTTTTTTGGCCACATGTCTAATCGGAAAATAAACACCTTTGAAACATCTTTTTGGGAATATGGGCATGAACATTTAAGCTGATATTTCATTTTCACATTAAAGGATAAAAACATGTTATGGCTTTTCTTTTTAGATGTTAGAGAATGCATCCTCCTTTGGTGGACTTTTACGCAAAGAAAAGTTTTTATATTTATTTTAATCAATTACCGAAAAACATTGAGCATATAAAAATACCACAGAGAAAAGGAATGAATACGAATAATTAATGAATAAAAACAGAATTTTTCAATTTTGTTGTTGCCAATCAGCTAGATATATAAAGCTAGAAAGCTCCCACATTTTCTGGATATATATGTTTAGATTGAAAACATATTTGTGTGTATATAGAATTGTGTGTATACAGAAAACACACACACACACACACACACACACACACACACACACACACACACACACACACACACACACACACACACACACACACACACACACACACACACACACACACACACACACACACACACGTTTATATAGAGAGAATGCTTATAACATAAATATTAATGTTGTAAACAATTTTGATTTACGCATCCAAATCAGAGTAGAAGTGGTGTTACCGAACAACATAATTATTGATAATAATATTTTTTTTTTGAAAAAATTATCTTTTCCGTATTACTAAAGGAACTTGAAGAAGCAGGTGCTCCTGTAATAAACACGGCGAAGAAGAAAGGAATGTTATAATTATCTCCCCTAAGAACATGCTTAAAGTCCCTCCCACTAAATTATCTTTATAATCCGATTATCAATGGTGCTGTCCTTACACAAAAGCTGCACTTGAAAGAACTTTGAAGTATTCGTTCGAATTTATTCCTTTATCATGGTAATTAAAAAGGTCAATTCGCACCTAATGGCTGGCTATTTTCCCGCGAGGAGCCCCGAAAAGCCCCTGATTTGTTAAGATGGGATTTCTTTTAAAAGGGTTTTCTTTTGAATAATTTTGTTAAATAGTTTTCGGCATTGATCCTGAGTTTTAGTTTTTATCCGTTTTTAAGTTGTTAATGGTAGGAAACTTGAGAAACATAAGAAATGCTCGTTAGAAAGCGAATGAATGAAAGAAATTCATTAATGCAGTTTTTACATTTCCTTTCCTCAAGCGTAGCTGACTCCTGATCAGTTTGGAACCGATGTGAGTTGAAATTCAGAATTGTGAAAATGAATACGCCTTTGTAAAAACGAGAGAGAGAGAGACAATGAAATTAAAAAGCTTTGTCGTAAAAAATGCTATCTTAATATTTAAAATAATAAGGAATATCAATGAACCAGTCCCAATCACCGGTTCGATTTCGCCAATTTTTTTTTTCATATAAGAGTTTATGATTTTTAGATATGTCATCAATGGATACTTGATCTCTTTTATCAGACACTATCTTTCAAAATTGTATCTAAAACACCGTTTTTCTGTACATTTTCCATGAAGAAAATCCATAACGGATCTCTTACCATAATCAATAAAGCGATTTTAATAAATTTTATTTCACATGAACGCTCATGAACTTTAGATATTACTAATGATCGCCGTCATGTCATTATTTTCAGAGAAATCGAAACAAACGCTACATCACCTTACGTTCTTTAGGGTGGAAAAACCTTAACCCCATGTATAGCAATTGCATAGATTTAAAAGATTTGAGTCATAAAAATTATCAAGACCCTTAAATAAGACGCAAACGTTCATTTTACCATCTATTTTTTCATTTCGAGTGTTATTGAAAAATAAAACATTCCCAGAGCCCTTATCCTCAACAAATGGGCTGATATCTCTAATTTTTCTACTTAGTTTTGCCATTTGGAAGTATAATTAACCAAAGTGAAAGTTCTATCATTATAAAAATATTCTGTCGTCATATAATGAGGTTAAAATAATGTGATATCGTTTTATATAATAAGGTTTAGTTCTTCAGTGACGTAAATAAATTAATTTTGTGATACCTACCTTCTTTAGTGATTACATCAGTGATAAGAATCTAGCGCCAATGTGCGGGAGTTTTAACGGAACTTCTCACCTTTGAGTATTTAAAATTTTTTTATAACAATTCTGGTATGTAGCAAATAAATTTCTAATCAGTACTATTATTAACATTGTTCAGATTATTTTAAATACATTTTATATAAACAAATGAAAGCACTATTTTAAATTATGAGTGTGTAACAATGATAGAACATTTTAATGAGTTATTTATGCCTGCAATGTGGTGAAATTAATTTGCGTTTAAAATTGGCGATATCAGTCAAGCTGTTGAGCAGGAGGTTCCTCATTCACTTTTAAATATTTTTTCAAAAACAGTGGCTGAGAGAGCACGGCACTTAATGTTGCATCCGGGGATCATAACGTTTCATATGAAATAAAAATTGTTTCTTCCCCTAATAGTTAACGTATAGTATAGTAACATTAAAGAAGTGTTTATGAAATTTAGAAAAAAATCACTGAATAAGATGAACATTGATAGCTTACTTTGATGTCATTAAAATTCATATGGAATAAAAATTCGTGAAATCCATGCAATGGTTATTTCTAGGGAGAATGTCCTTTCGCTTTGGCAATTCTTTTAACTCTAAAGATATTGATCGAACAGCTGGATATTGAACACCTCCGGTTAGAATTATTTCCATAGAAAAATATTTGAATTATTAAAAAATCTTCCTTCGCTTTCGACTTACAACTCTTCAAAATCACAACGTGATTCGTTTGGGGTCACTACATAAAAGTAGTTTGTTTTTCTCTCTCGCCATATAATTAACCAACCGTTTCATCAGGTTAAACAAAATCATAAGAATATTAATTATTTAAAGTAAATGCATTTATTTTATTTACATAAATTACAATCATTAATTTTTTTGATAATTACAAAATGTTCAATTTCTAAAATTAAAATTTTAGGGTAGAAATAAGACGCATATGCAAAAAGGCAAAAATAATTATTTCAGAAAAACTTTATGATGAGAGAAAGTCCAATAATAAAAAAGTGTGAGTATTAAACTGGCTTGTAAGTTGAGCTGTTGGACATTAGGTGAAGAGTAAATTCCAATTAAGTGTAAATTATATAAAGAAAAATATATTTCATTAAAAACAATTAATGTAATTTTTAGAACTCCATTCAAATATATGTTTTGGAACTCCGATAATATATTAGAATTCTTTCATAGAAAAAAATAACTGGTATAATTTTCATATTGATATCCATATTATTTTCCAAAAACTTTGACATCATTGAAAAAACAAGGTCATTCCAATAAGTGTCTAAATGGTTATAATTTCTTATCAATCAGAAATTTTGGGCCAATTCTATATACGTTTTCGATTTCAAATAATATAATAATGGTTGATTTTCAATAAACTGGGAGAAAAATTTGAAAAATGAAAGTTCATCTAACATTTTAGAGTCTGCTTCTCTAAAATTTTTAAAAAGTGTTGTTCACTAACGGATTGATCATCGGAAAATGCTCTCAAGTTTAATAATTCAAACAAAATGTTAATTTTAAATTCGGCTTTCGTTACTTTTTTAGAAAAATTGGCGGTTTTAATACTATTTGAAATTTGAAAACAACACATGGTCTCAGAATAGAGTCACTTTCGATTCACGAATTCTTTCAATATGTTAGCAAAGTTGAGAAACAACAACAACAACTAAGATGTATTTTTAAACGTAGTTCGAATTTCTTTAAAAATAATGCAGATATTGATCCGAAAATGTTACTATTTCTTTCCTTTAATGTAGCACGTACTTAAAAGGAATTAAAAAATTTCGTTGAAATTAAAAAAAAAAAAAAGTGAATTTTTGTTTTTAAATTAGTATTTTTTAGTAATTAACTTCTGACATAACCCACCATAATGTTTGACTAATAATTGTATCAACATTTAAAACTGATAAAAACTATAATTCATAACTTTTGATTCTGATTCATATTTTTTTAAACACAAAAAAATATTTTAACTTTTTTCACCCTCCCCCCCCCTCCGTAACTGTAATTTCTCATTAATGGAAAACATTTTGAACTTTCCAGCTTTATTTCTAATGGTCTTCCTGTGCCTTAGAAACTACATTTGTCTAATTAATTAATGATGATGATCAAATGATGAACAAATTAATAAAACAGATCGATTGAGGAAATTGTAATAACTAAAATTATTAACTAACGATTTCCCGTAAATAATTTTCATCAATTTTTTTGATAATTTTATATATTTTTCTCATATTTTTAGGATTTTCGTCAATCTACACCATAATACACTCAAGAGCCAAAACATTATGACCACCCCTATATTTTGCAATGAATTCGCCTGGATGACGTGGAAGTCACGTGATCAGGTGGAAGTGGTATTTAACTGCTGCTGGAGAGTCTGAAGAATCATTCTTTCACTTACTTCTGTGTGTGATGGGAAAGGCTGCGGATCTAAGCGACTTTGATAGAGGGCAGATTGTAATGACTCGAAGCTCGGAATAAATATTTCCGAAACTCCACGACTCGTGGGTTGTGCGCGATATACAGTTGTTAGTACTTATGCAAAGTGGATGAATGACGGTGAAAACAGCAGTAGGCGACATGGTGTTGTACGTCCACACGCTATCAAAGAAAAAGGTCGTTGGAGACTGTCTCGCATGGTGAAGCAAAACCGGAGCCAGACAGTGGCTCAGCTGACAGCCCAATACAATGCAGGGCCAAGTAGAATAGTATCGGAGCACACTGTCCAGCTTACACTGTTGGATATGGAGCTACGCAGCAAACGCCCCACTCCTGTGCCTTTGCTGACCAAGCGTCATCGCCAACTGCGCCTGCGCTGGGCCCGGGAACATCGTGACTGGTCCATGAATCAGTGGGAGAGAGTTGCCTGGTCAGATGAATCACGGTTTGTCATGCATCACGCCGATGGCCGTGTCAGGATACGTCGTCTTCCAGGCGAACAGTTGCTCCCTCAATGTACAGTAGGTCATACACAGACCAGTGGTGGCGGTATTATGCTTTGGGGGAACATTCTCTTGGGCGTCTCTGGGACCCGTAGTTGTGGTAGAGCATACCATGAATGCTACAGGGTATCTGAACATCATTGCGAACCAGTTGCACCCTTACATGGCCTCTGTTTTTCCAGCTGGAAATGGAATGTTCCAACAGGACAACGCCCCGTGTCACAAGGCTAAAATTGTGTTGGCGTGGTACCAGGAACATGATGCTGAATTCCAGTTAATGTCCTGGCCGCCTAACTGACCGGATCACAATCCGATAGAACACCTTTGGGATGACATGGGACGGCAGCTCAGAGTTCAAAGACCACCAATTCGCAATATCTCGGATTTCCGTGATCGTTGCTTAAACATTTGGTACAATCTGTCTCCGGCCATCTACCAAGGACTTGTGGCATCCATGCCAAGGCGGGTTGAAGCTGTGTTGCGCGCCAAAGGTGGGCCAACTCGTTATTGACAGGTGGTCATAATGTTTTGGCTCTTGAGTGTAGATACTACTCATTTTTATAGATATTTCGCTATCTTCAAGCTTCTGACTGAAATTTTTCAAAGACAGTATTATTTATCAAAATATTTTCTTACATCCAAGCCTAATCTTATAGCATTAGTTATTTTATAATAAATACTCAGCTCAAAAGCATAATTTAAGTAATTATTCCACTTTCAAAAATAGCTGTACAAAGAAACAACTAGATATAATTAAAACACATTCTCAGCATTTCGCTTCAAAGGTGGAATTGCTGTTAACACACTCAAGTTTGTGTTGTTCTTAGGAACTAAATCTTTAAACAATATACATCACAGGAGATTATTTTACCTTAATGTTTATATATTAAACTACATTTTGCATGTTTTAATTAAAGTTGTACGAATTTCTCTGCTGCTTAGTTTCTTCGTATAGAATATTTATTTCAGTTTTGTAAAAGGTTTGGAGTCATTTGCGAGTTACATAGAACATTGTATTACCTTAAAATGAGGCATTTAAGCTTCAATATTTCAATAGCTTTTGAATAAATAATAATAGCTTCAATAGCTTTTGTTTAAAGTTAAAAGATATTTCGCAAAATAAATTGATATATTATTGGATAGATAATTAAAGATTCAAATTGTTTTATTCTAAAATAAAGAATTTGAATAACTTTTAATCATCTTTCTTGAATAGATAATTTGATTGCTAAATTATGAAAGAATAAATAAAAATGGTCTCAGAATAGTTGCGAATTTTAAAAATAAAAAATATTTTGATCTATAATTTTATTTATACAAAAATATTTGTAACCTAACTGTGGTTTTAGTGTTTTTTTATTTTTTGGACGAAATTGAGCATTTTAATTATTTTTATAATGCAGTTTGTAATAGTTATTGTTATGTTATTATAGATTGAAATAATTATTATAGATTGAAATAATTATTTGTTCATTCTAAGACATTCTTGCCCAAACAGATTTCAATCCTTAAATATTTGGTGAAAATGTTCATAAAATGATTTTTATTCAGCAAGAACAAGAAGGGAAAAAAAAAACGTTTGCTTCCATTCCAAATAATTTCAAATTATTGAATAAAGTTCTTTTAAATAATATATACACCAGATTCTTTATAATCTTTTTTCGCTAGAATGTTATGCATAAAAACCAATTAGAAATTAAATTATTAAAAGATTATTATTTAAGAGGAAGCGTTATTTCATGGATCTAACATTGCATTTCAAAAACAATTTCATCCTTTAGTTTGTTTGTTTTATCGCTTAATTTGAAAAAAAAAATCATATTTTTATGGAAAGATCCGTATCTAAAATTTATTATGTAAGGAATTATTAAAACACCGCTTAATTTTATTTTCATATATAACAGTTCTAAAATAGTTTTAACATCTACAGTGACTCAAAAAATTGAGAGTACACCTTACTTTTACTTGATAAATCCGACTTTCAATATAATTAACACATTACCAGGAAGTACAAACATGTTTTTATTTTTATACATAACAAATGGTTTAATTTTGGTTTTAATGGTTAAGAAAAATCAACTCAAACTTCTAAATTGAAAAGTTTCAGAAGCATTTTAAATAAACATACGCAGAATTTTGCCACAAAAAATTGAGAATACACTATTGAAATATTTGCAATATCACGCATAGAAACAAAGTGTCACTATTAAGTGGCATGTCTCTTAGCTCTACTAATGGCCTCTAAACGTCATGGTACCGATTCGACCCATTTTTGGTGGTATCTGAAGATATTTTACACCATTCTTCCTGCAACACTTGTTTTAAATGGGCTTTGTTCCTAATTTTGTGTTTTTGAACCGCTTTTTCGAGTATGACCCACGAATATTCAATGGTATTGATGTCGGAGTACTGCGGTGGTGTGTGTAACTTCTGTTTACAATGAAAGAGACACCATATTTTGACGTTACGTGCATTCTGTTTGGGGTCATTGTCCTGCTGGAAAATGGAATTTCCATCTAATCCCAAACTTTTAACACTTTCCTTTAGATTGCTGCGACCACAGGGTTCATCCAACTTGTTGCAGAAATTTTCACATCATAGGCAGAAGTATAAATGCTGAAACTGTGCGAAATGCCATTAGACAAGCTGGATATAAAAATCGCATTGTTAGAGAGAAACCGTTAATCAGCTTGCAAATTCAGAAAAAGCATTAGAAGTTTGCAATAACTCATCAATTGAAGATCACCTTTGGAAGAAAGCTATATTTAGTAATGAAAGAAAACTCAACATTTTTGGCAGTGACAGCCATCGTATTGTATGGAGAAAGCCTAATATTGCTTTGGATTAAAAAAACTTACGTCCTTCAGTTAAACATGATGGTGACTCCGTCATGATTTGAGGTTGCATGGCTTCATCCGGGGTAGGAAATTTAATTTTTATAGATTGCATCATAAACGATATGGTTTACTTGGATATACTTCGCAGCAATCTAAAGGAAAGGGCCAAAAATTTGGGTTTAGATGGAAATTTTATTTTCCAGTAAGACAATGATCCGAAACAAAATGCACGTAACGTCAAAATATGGCGTCTTTTTCATTGTAAACAGCAGTTACACACACCACCACAGTACCCCGACATCAATGCCATTGAATTTCTGTGGACCACAATCGAAAAAGTGGTTCAAAAACACAAAAATAAAAACAAAGCCCATTTAAAAGAAGTGTTGCAAGAAGAATGGGGTAAAATATCTACAGATACCACCAAAAGTGGGTCGAATCGATACCACAACGTTTAGAGGCCATTATAAAAGTCAAAAGACATGCAACTAAATACTGACACGTTCTTTCTATGCGAGATATTACAAGAATTTCATTGGTGTATTCTCATTTTTTTGAGGCAAAATTCTGCGTATGTTTATTTAAAATGCTTCTGAAACTTTTTAATTTAGAAGTTTTGGATTGAGTTTTCTTTATTTTTGCTTTAAATTAAACCATTTGTTATGTGTAAAAATAAAAACATGTTTGCACTTTCTAGTAATATGTTATTTATATTGAAAGTCGGATTTATCAAGTAAAAGTAAGGTGTACTCTCAATTTTTTGAGCCACTGTAGCTTCAATTTAGAAGAACAATGAATCAGCTGAAAAATGATTTCCTAAGTGTAGCTTTACCTTTTAAATATTTTTTAAGTAATAGAAAAAATATTTTTCGACTTATAAAATATGCACAGAGATGACCCAGTTTTAATATGTGACAAGCAAATAAATTCATATTATACATATAAGGTTATATTTGTTTAATTTTAATGGCCTATTGAAATTAAAATGTGCAAACGATATCTGACAAAAAAAGGCAAAAATATTTGAACAGTTGTAAGTTCCAAGCGCAGGAAACCAATATGTATACAAAAACAAATGAAATATAAATGAATTTTTCTGAAATATTATTTATCAATGTAATTTTTGTTTATATCTTTCCTTAACAGTTATAAACTCTTTCTAACGTATTGGAATTTTTTTTTAGTCCAGCTTGATGAAAAGAAGTCGAATGTATGAAAAAAAGATCTACAAAGCCATTTGTGAACACATTCTTCCACTTCTCATCCGATGAAAAGTTTTCTCTTCCATGGGTCTTTATAAAGGCTCAAAAGATGTTAAGTACGTGCTGTGTTACAGATTCGTAAGAATATGGGATTATTTTTACGAATCTGTAATACAGCACATATACATTTTTTAATCTGTAGCACAGATACATTTTTTCTTCCATGTTCGTGCCATTGTTGGAAATAGAGGTTTACATCAATTTATAACGGATGCTGAATGAATGTCAGATCAATAACCAAATATGCTTGGCCGCAAAAAAGTAGAATTGGATAGAGTCAAACATTTTGGCTTTATCTTTATTAGAAACGGAGATCTAGAGATTCTTCTGTAAAATTCAAAGCTTTGCCGGCAAATCAACATAATCTGGAAGGGATGATTTCTCTGTTTTAATTAAATAGCATTGCGAGTTGATAAACCGATTGTTATTTTGATCTAAACGGGATTATCTGCCTTCTAGAATGTTCTTTATTTTTACTCGTGCTGTTTTTGTGCATGCTTCTATTATATAATTATTTCCTGCGATTTGAGTTTTTTTTTTTTTTTTTTTTTTTTGTGGATTAAAGCATTTTTTGCTACTATCCAATCTGATATATGAAATTCACTACCTAGCCACTGTAGGATTTCTGTAACAATATGGAGGATTTTAGAATGCTGTTTAGGATTTGATATTATTAAGCTAGACATTCAATATCAGCTAAATTTCAATTGGTTTGATACCTTCAGTTATTATAGGTTGAATTTCAGCTTTACTTAGTTCTTTATATTCACTTATTGTGATAAAAATAATTAATGAATAAACGTATGTGGGATAAAACCATGCCAAAAGATTGATTAAGCCTTAAATCTCTAAAGCAACATATTTTAAAATCGTGTGCCTCCTTTAAAAACATTTAATTTAGAAATTATTTATTCTCATAAATACAAAGAAATATAGCTTTTATCCTTTGGAATGGCATTCGACGTTTCAACTTTCTTTTCTGTGCATAAATTCGTATTGCAGTGAAAATGATAGAAGACAAATTCAAACCCGAAGACTGAATTTATTTTTCTCTGTCTGCCTCCGTATTAATTCCGGTTCACAGACGCGACAAATGAAGGACTTTAAACAATAAAAGAAATCACTCTAGCTCAAGGAGAAGAAGAATCCTTATTGATCTGAAACTCAAACAAGTTCTTCTTTTGCTAGTCTTGGACGAGTGATTCGATTCTAATGCAAGTAAATGGAGCAGAGGCCGAAATTATTTTGCTTTATTTGTGATATCTAACCTTTTTTTTAAAAAATGAAGCGTGTAGGATATACTTTCTACGCTGTTTTCTTACGAACAGTCATGGTTCATGCTAAATCACAGTGGGTTTCTATAATTCGAAATCTATACTGCCGTATGAGGATTTTCGATTAAAATAAATTATATCTTTTGTGTTTAGTATTAATTAATTTATTGATAAAAAGGATATTTTTTCTTTGATAATAATCATTTATAAGAAAGAAATTTTTAGCAAAGACCGTATTAATTTTTAATATTTGTAATTAAATATAAAACTTAATTTTCCAATTGCTTTTCTACACCTTACTCTTGTTTAATAAGCTTTAGGTACCTACGTTTGAGAATTAGAAGTATTATTTAAATTTGCAGGCTTATATATAAAAGAATAAGTTAATTTATTTTTATTAATACTAATACAAATGAAACATTTTTTTTCTGTTTTTATTCCAGGAGAAAAGATCAATAAAGCTCTATTTAATTTTTTGAGTCGATAAAATTACACGGGGAGACGAATGCGTAGAGAGGTATGAAGGAACATAAAAAGGAAATACAGACAATGATTTATTAAATGTAGTCAGGCAAAATTTGATATAAATCCGCAATTTCAATCTACTGATTTTCTGGAAAGCTTTATTTTTAAAGAATTCGGCTGCAAACATTTTACCTTCCCCTCTTTTTTCATTTACAGTCTTTATACACTGACGGAAAAAACTCCCAACACCAAGAAAAAGTTATTGTAGAATAATGATATTTGGAAAATGCATTTATTTAGTTAACATATTTAATTGATTAAATTTTCAAGGTCACATGTTAATTTAAACTCAAGAAAATGCATTTAAAATATGAAATGTCACATTAATAACCGGTGTATCCACCAGAATTTCGAATGTTAGCCTGCAAACGTGCATGCATTGTGTCATACAGGTGACGAATGTCACTTTGTGGTATGGGATTTCATGCCTGTTTTACTTGTTCTGTTAATACTGTGATTGTCAATGCTGACTGTGGATGATGCTGGAGTTGTCACCCAATGATATCCCATACTTGCTCAATTGGAGACAGATCTGGCAATCTAGCAGGCCAAGATAACTTGTCGACACTCTATAGAGCACGTTGCGTTACAACATCGGTATGATGGCGAGCATTATCCTGTTCGTAAACTAGCCTTTGAATGCTGTTCATGAATGGTAGCGCTACAGATTGAATTACCAAACTGACGTACAAATTTGCAGTCGGTGTGTTTGGGATAACCACGAGAGTGCTCCTGCTATTATAGGAAATTGCTACCCAGACCATAATTGCAGGTATAGGTCCAGTGTGTCTAGCCCGCAGACAGTTTGGTTGCAGGCGTTTCCCCTGCCACCTTCAGACAAATACATTTCCATCATTGGTATCAAGGCAGAACTTGCTTTCATCAGAAAACACAACAGATCTCCACTCCGTACTCTAATGAGCTCTGGCTTGATACCATCGGCGTCCTAAATGGCAATGGCTTGGAGTCAATGGAATACACGCTACAGGGTGCCTGGCTCGGAGTTTTCATTGAAGTAACCGTTTTCTATTAGTTTGTTGTGTCACTGTGGTACCAACTGCAGCTCGAATTTCTGTCGTAGACGCAGTACGATGCGCCACAGCCGTACGTCGAATATGGCGGTCTTCCCTCTTAATAGTGCCATGTGGCCACCCGGAACCCGGTCTTCTTCAGGCAGTACCATCCCTTGACCACTGCTCCCAACAATGATGCACAATTCCGGCCAAGTTTTTCTGCATTATCTCGGAAAGAAATTCCACCTTCTCGTAGTCTTATTACGCGACCTCGTTCAAACTCGGTGAGCTGTTTATAATAGTTTCTTCGTCTTCTTAAAGGCATTTTTGGCTAAAATTAACTCAATACGCCGAATTTCAAAGATATAAAACGCTCACGTACAACATACATTTAAAGGAAACCTGATTTGCAATTTGCTACTAGCGCCACACTTATGCTCGAAGAGCGAAATTTGAATCGATGTCATCTTTCAGATGTACAAACACTCCTACCAAATTTTGTTTTTCTAACACAAGTCTTTCCTGGTGTTGGGATTTTTTTTTCCGCCAGTGTATATTTATTTCAAAAAGAAATTTTAAGGCTTGCGATCGAGTTCGGATACTTTTATTTAAAAAGTATACTTCAAAATATTTGAAGCAATACTTCAAAATAAGAAATAATTTAAATTTGCAAAAAAATTGTAATTAAAATATTTTAAAATATGACAGTTTTCTTGAATCATTCATAGTTAAGTATTCATTCTTCTGGAGATGTTTTGAATTAAGTTCATGCACGTTAGTTAATAAAAATATACAAGAAACAAACAATATTCCCAAGCGTTTTCAATAGAATTTTCCAAAGTAAGGAAACTGTGTTTGAGTAGGTAGAGATTTAATATATAAACATGTCAAATATTCTTTTAGGGAATTTTTGGTAAAAATGAACCTTTCATTTTTGGTTTAAATATCACTATTTTCGTTTTTGTTTTTATCCCTTGCATATGGTGAAATATATATATGTTTATTTCTATCGCACATAGATTCAAAATAAGCACCGAATTCGAATCAGTATATTTGATCTTGTGACTATAATTAATATGGTGATTCATGCGTAATTTTCTGACTGTTCCTCAACAAATTATGGTTACAATTGACTGAAAAAATGCCCCAAATGCATATACTTTGATAATTCTGTATTAATAATATGCCTGCGATTATTCGCAAAAAACAGTCGCAAAAGATCAGACGGTAGATCCAGTAAAAATCCTGGGTTCACCTCAAAGATCGATGTACTTTTCAATGCCCTACAAATTACATATGTGTACCCGTTTTAATTATTATGCTAAAAATCACGCGATTATTATGTTTGGAGCTCTGAAAATAAAAATTTGAGTGCTCGGTGCATTTAGGGTTTCGTCCCAGGTTCGTAATACTAATTCCAAGGTAGTAATTCCACTGATTAATCATTAAGTGGAATTTGAATGTTTTTTTTTAAAGCATCCTTTCATCCCAGCCAATATTTTAATATTTTTGGAATAAACAATCGATATACAGTTAAAATTTTCAATTCTTAGAATGGCATTAAAAGAAAGGAACTTCCTTTTTTGTTAAATAAATATTAAAGAAAAATTTCAGTTACAAGTTACCGTCCAATTATATAGAATATTCAATCCATTCTACTTTGCCACCCTTCTATTCAATTAAGATGGGCTTATGTTCATTTGGACCGTAACGGCAACGAGTCTGCAGATCCCTTAGCCAAGCAGGCCATTTCTACAGGTAACGCCGTCCAATATCCATCTCTAAGAAGTCATCTTAAAAGTATATTAAATAAATTGAGCCTACAGTGATGGCAAGAAGAAAGGGACAATGGCTCAACTGGCAGAGACATTTATCAAATTATCCCCAAAGTCTCCTTTAACCCAGCATATTGGAATAGGCTAGATATAATCTCTGAAACCAGCCATGGCCCTTTCCGGTACTACTTCAAGCGATTTCCTATTAAAGAATCGGATCATTGAGGCTGTGGTAAAGTGTACGATCCACTTCATTATGTCACTAACTGTCATCTCACCACATCTTTTCATATTAACAAGCCCACCCACGACCTCGAACGAATCTGTTGGATCAACGTTATGGGAAACAAGATGCCCAAAATCCTACAAGACAACTATGAATTGATCTCCCTAGATCCAAACCCTGGTGGATCAACGTTATGGGAAACAAGATGCCCAAAATTCTACAAGACAACTATGAATTGATCTCCCTAGATCCAAACCCTGGTGGATCAACGTCATGGGAAACAAGACACCCAGAATTCTACAAGACAACGAAGAATTGATCTCCCCATACCGAAATCCTGAATAAATTTTTGTGTCCTTGCTCAGTCAAGCCTTTCTCCAAGAAATATTAAATTCATGAAAATTCTTGTATTCATACCCCACCGAGCACTCCCTTTTTTCATTATTGTATTTTGTAAAGATATTATTTTGTGTAATGTATGTAAAATATTTTTTTTCTTCTTAATTAATCTTTCCACTTACTCCCATTCAACTGGCAAGGATTCCTAGAGATTCGAAGTTCGGAGATATTTTGTAGCCAAAAGAAAAGATAGAAAGTTACAACTTGACGATCAACAAAATAGATTATATGAGGAAGAGGGTAACAAAGAAGAAGTAGAAGAAAGAATGAAACCTCTTCACAAGTTTTAAGGTTTTTGTCTTCAACAACATCATTTGTGCTCTCGTTATTTTTGGTGTTAGGTATGAAGACGATAAAGAATCTCGAGGTATTTCTTATCAGCTTCGATTTTTTACTAATTGAATAAGTTTTTGTTTACTGAGCGTAAAGAATGAGATTTCGAGCGCCAATATTATTACACCTCCTTTATACTTTGTCTTATACTGCAATGTTTAAAAAGGCTGGGATCTAAAAGCTCAAAATTCCTCTTATCTTTGTTTTTGACAAATAGTGCACTGTTTTGAGAATATGGGATATAAATGCAGAAAATTCCTCTTATCTCAAGGCTGACGATTTCCACTTTGAAGTTAATACAAAATGTTTGATTATTTATTGATTATCGGATTTCTAAAAATTTACTTTTGATGGTTGATATGTTAGGATTTTGATACAATGAATTATATAAAGGGGTAACACATTTTGTTACAAATGGAATCCATAAGACGTTGCCCGTGATATAATGAATGATATCTCAATAAAAGTCTCAATAAAATGTTATATAATGTTGTAGTATTTCGAACGTTTAATTTATTTTCTTCATGTGAATGATAGCACTTGACAAACTTCAGAAGGTAAAAATTGAAACATAAAAGTGAACATTATTTCATGTGAGAAAGAAGAGAGAGAGAGAGTCCTTCATATTTCGCTCTATATTCATTTATACCTTTTCAATGATATTTATCCGCAACCTGTAAAATTGTTGAAAAGTAACTTGTAATTGTTGTCAACCTATAGTAATTGTTTAATGGGATAATTGCATTCAACAATTTATGATTCATTATCTAATATTAGATGAAGAAGTTTATTTTAAACTTTTCTATGTATTTCATCATTTCCATATGCTTTGCATCAAAATGAATGAATAAATATTACATCAACAGAATGGTGTGCTTCTTTCACTATTGTTTCTACTCAACGTTTTACATTAGAATTACTTATATGCATCTATATCTAATTATTAATCTAAAATGATACTCGAAGAATACTTATTTTCCATTTCATTTAAATGATGTCCTTCTTTTAGTTACTTCAAACGATAAGTATGAAAAGAATACCCAAACGATTGATAAAAAAGTCCACATTTTGAAAGTTTCGTTCGATGTAGCATTGTTTAAAAATATGGAATAGACATGACTGGTAAAAATACTTAAAAGGTATATACAATTCAATTGAAGATTAATCAATTCATATCAGAAATTTTATCCCATTTAATTTTATTCAATAAGTTTTAAAATATATCATAAATCAGTCAAAATTGCATAAAACATTTCTCAACTTAAAAATTTTTTAAACAAATTTGTAAAGCTCTTTAGCATGCTAAAAAGTAATTTTTATTTTATTTAATTTGTTTCCTACTTAGCAATTTTTCTCATGACATTTTTATTGTAAAAAATGTGGAATCATAAAATCACATTTTTTTTACAAATTTGATAATAGTTTCTACCTTGGGTAAAATTAGAGTCCGCCATATTTTACTTTTGGTAAAATTTTTATTTAAACTTCCGTACACATATGGCCTGTTTATCCCATTTTATGATCCATACTTTATGTATATTGCATCTAAATATATTAAGCACTTTTTCAACGTAGCAAACCTAGAAAAGTTAAGTTCTGCGCTTTAAAATTGGATTTCAACAAAAAATTTACATCAGAATAGCAAAGGAAAATAATAAAAAATCGTTTGTTTCCTTTTTCATTCTGTTTTTTTTTTTGCTTGAAATATAAATCTGGAATTCTGAAAATAACCTTTTGAAACTGGGCTCTAAAATGCCTATTCTTAAAATTGCCATCGATTTTGTTACATCTAATTTCGAATCAAAATTCGAATCAAATTTCGAATTTTTCGATAAATTTCTTTTTGTTGTCAAGTATATGCATTAATATTTTCTTTTTACTAGGAAAAAATATTTTTCATGATTTTTCCAGATTTGAAAATAGAATTGATGTTTTCAAAGTTCTTTTCCTAGCGCAGTTTTTGAGAATCAGCTAGAATTCTTTTGTGAATAAAATGAATTCAAAACTTCTGGCACACATTCTTTTTTTTTCTTCTTTTCAATCGTTGTTTCTGTCATTTTTTAAAAACCTCATTGCTCATTTTCTTTATAATAGAGGCGCATCTACTTTTTCTGGAATTTTTTTCCTCGGATTTAAATGAATAGGACAAAAATTTATCTAAAAGATAAAAAAAAAAAACGCTTTTTTATTATGTTTATGGAAATGATGCGATGAAAAATTGATTCACGATTCCATTTAGTTCGAATATTAATTTTTTTCTGAATGAAGTTCATATTATTAATTCTGTCGGCTTCAGCGGATAATTTTTTTTCCATTTTTTTTTAATTATGAATATTGAAACAACATCAAAAATATATTTTTGAAAAAAGTATTGGCAAATAAATAAAAGAAGAATAAAAAAATGGGTTCAATTCTGCAAAAACGATATTTTTTATTTTAAATATTTTAGATTTCTAATTAATTAAATAAAAAAGTAATTGGGTTAAAAAAGAAACTCTTCTTATTTCGTTAATTTAATTAGAAATTAATTTGATGGGTCAAATATTTTTACATTTTAATTGTAATAGTTATATCATAAGTTTTTATAGTAAGTTTTATGTTTGTAGTTTACGAAAAGTTGCTTTTTAATTCTCTTTTAATCTTGTTTAGTTTTCTTTTAATGTTTTTATTTCTATCTTTCATTAGTTTTTCCAGTTACTCCAATTAGTAAATAATTAAAGGCAAATCTGACAGTGTAGTTTCATGCTCTTATAATATAAAACAACGATGTTCGAAAAATCGAAATATTGTTGGCAATTGTCAAGACAGCAAAGCCTCCGTCTTCGAAATCGAACAAAAAGCCATGGATGTAGAAGAGGTAACAGAAAAGATAATTCCAATGATCTTCAGGAACTTGAGACACAAAAACAGAATATACAAGAAATAAAATGTGCGGATAGAAATGCGTTTTGTATTTTCGGTAGGAAACAATATATATTTTTTGCATCTCCAATAAAAAATTATCGTTATTTTACATATTATACCTTTTTACACTTCTTTTCCTCTGTAACATTTTCTAAGCAAAAATATAAAGGAAGAATCATATCAGTTTTTATAGGACTTCCATAAGTTATTCACTTTAATGTTTTCTTATAAATAATTCAGTAATACTAGGTATGGAAAAGCGACTGAGTTTTTGTTAGCAATTCAAAATATATTTGCCTCAATACACTTCAGTATGAACGTTATCGTTTGTTCGGAAAATATCCTGTCTGTTGTGGATATTTTTTTACAGATATTTTTGAACATTTGCAGAGTCAAAAATGCTGTTTCTATGGTGATTCGAGAGTTTAATTGTCCGATGCTACATACCTTTGCGGTATAGACTTAGTTCTTCAGGAATTGCCAGAAAAATAATGAGAACATTATATGTTTGATGAGAGAAAAGACATGAAAATGAACGAACTTTACTAATTTAAATAGGTTTCATTATGAAAATCACGCGCAGGCTCTCTTGATGCAAAACATGTCTGACTTTTCAAACTGTTTTAATAAAGTTTTTATTGATTATTCCTTTGGAAAGGTTTATGAAATTAAGTTTGAATTGCCTCTGACTTGTCTGTGGAAGTTTGATGAGTTTTCAATTTATGGCTCTGTACTATATGCAAGTAAGCAAGACTCACAAATGCTGGTTGTAAAACAGATGGAATTCCATGAACTAAAAGTTATATCTATATAAATAAATACAATACGTTTCAATTTAATTTAGTTATAAAATGTTTAATTTACAGGCACCCTGTATGTTGAATTAACCCTATCACTACTTACTCGGCCTAACCTGCCTTGAGTTTAGTTAGTTTAGTTTAGTTATATGAACATCACGTTGTAAAGCTACACAAGGGCTATTTTGGGACGGACCTCGCACTTTTGAACCATGGTCAGATGACGTGGTCACGTGAGCTGGCACCCCCCTCTCCACAGCACACCACACCACACCAGCGGAAGGACGTTTGGCATGACGGATTTAACGTGCAACAGACCCCCTTACACGACGGTTCTTCGGTGGAATCGGGTCTCGAACCTAAAACCCTACGGCTCACAAGCCGAAATCTTACCACCAGGCCACCGCGGCCGATAACCTGCCTTGAAAATCATATTCTGTCAGGACAGTTGCGTTTCAAATGAGGGAGGCAGAAAGTAAACGAGTTATCACCAAGCATTTTCTAGCTTTACCTCATGCCCCGCTCGTTTCAAATCGAAACCGTCTAGCTAGGATAGGATTTGCAAGGCTGGTTATCCCGGAACCGTAGAAAAAGAGTTAAGCGAAAGTACAAATAACACAAACCTAACACATTGTAACAACAAAAATGAATATTTATGAAACATTTATATGCATATTCCTATGCATTTTATTCTATGTAAATGTTTCAGCGAGATTTATAGTTTCCCACCATTCAATTGTATTGTTTTTCTCAATCCTTAAAAACGAATAAAACAATTTTCTTATAATTTCATATAAAAGCTATCAAAATACATAAATTGTAATAAAGTTATATTTCTAATTATATAGCATATGAATTAAGTACGCAAAAAGATATTATTATCGTCGAAAAATACGAATCTGAGGTTTTGACGAATCTTCATAGTTCAGATCTGCCTGAATCCGAAAAATACATTTTTGGACTTAATGCTTGTATCTCTGTCTGAGAACAAAATAATTTAAAAAACGCTTTAAGCTGAACGGATGAAATTTGGTATGCAGACTTAACACCAAGCTTATAAATATTATTCAAATTTCGATTTAAGCCCATTCACGTGAAATATATTTATCTGCCGGTTTGAGTACAAGTGAGAAAGGTAAATATAAAACGTATGTATATTAAATTGAGTAAATATATGCAAAATATAAATTTGGTATATATATACTTTGCTTAAGTATAGATTCATTTCAATTTTGTATCACATTCATAATTGGGTCTACTATATGTTGATCCCTAACTTCTCAAGCACATAAAGGCTATATAAATAAATATTAACGATTTAAATGAATGAAATTTGGTATGTTTGGTTTTAATTCTAAAATTACACATCTTTGTCAATAAAAGAAAGATATAAAAAAATTCTTATTTCCAGAGAATACATTACTAGCGAGGTTTCTGCTAAATAAAAACGACTTCGTTCCAAAAGCAAAGCGCGACATTCACTTCAAATAGTTCCTAACAGCAGTTAACAGATGACAACTGCCTACCGTCAGGGCTGGGATTGATGGCACAGGATTGTCCCATAGCTTTGGTCAATGGAAAAGCGTATCTGTCGATTTGCAGAAAACTTTTTTTTTTTCAATACCGAAAACAAGAGGGGTAGGTTTTCGACGGAAAGCATCGATGCTTTTATACGCTGATTTTTAAGATAATCAAGGGCAACGGAGGGAGGTGTTTAAGGTTTAGGAATAGTTATTGAGTATAAAAGCTGAAAAGTGGTATGTTTAAAAATAATTTGAATGTTTTGGTTGGTTTTGAACATTTGATAAGGTAAATTAAACGCTATTATCATGCGTTAATAAAACGGTTTTTTCTGTTATTTCTGATTTTGAAAACAGATTTTGATAATTGAAAACAGGTGCACTGAATGTTACCCTACGTTGATGTTTTAAGTAAATAGATTCTAAGTAATAAAATAAATGGTTAATAATAATTATCGAATAATAACTGATATCCAAATATGAGCTATAAAATACATGATAGTTATGAATTTCAAAATAATATATAATATTTGTAAGTTGTCTGAAAATACCACTAAAATTCATTGAGCATAGATTCTTGCTGATTAGTAAGGCAAAGCTGTTTTGAAGTTTATGACTTTATTATAATTTAAAATAAAATGAATCTATTTCTAAACATTGTTAGAAAGATCAATCATTTAAGTTGCATTAAGTCAATTTGCTAAGAAAAAAGTATTCCGGAAATTTTTTTTCCGAATGACTTAGTGGTAATAAAAATATTCTGTTTTATATGATGTGTATTTGAAGATTTGCAAATCCATCTTCAGTGTAACATTATTAATTGAAAAAAACTGTTTTTAAAATATGTAATGCCATCAAAAACATAACTTGTAAAAAAAAAACCAAGTCTCGCAATTACGTTCTTCTATCGTAAAAAGTTGTGAGATCCATGTAATACCAAGTCGGTCAATTTATTCTGTCCCTACTTAAGGGTCCTTCTGTCTTAAGTTATTACGTAATTAGCTAACCTAACAACATCTTATAGCGACCATATCAATATTAAAAATCTTTTATAGTTTAAATAAATAGATTGACTTGGCAATCACACTAAACAATCTAATTTAATATAATATTAGATTATGTAATCTAATTTAATGTAAAGATACATTGTGTCTTCATGCGATGTCCAAGTCAATCTATTTATTTAAACCATAAAAGATTTTTAATATTTATATGGTCACTATAAGATGTTGTTAGGTTAGCTAATGACGTAATAACTTAAGACAGAAGGATCCTTAAGTAGGGACTGAATGAATTGACCGACTTGGTATTACATGGATCTCACAACTTTTTACGATAGAAGAACTGAGTTGCGAGACTTGGTTTTTTTTACATGTTATGTTTTTGATGGCATCTGATTTCTTTTTGTAGATAATACTTTTCTTATTTTTGTATGTAGTCTTCTTTTTCTTTTCCAGTACTACTTCTTGAGCTTCAGCTACAGTTTTTCTCAAAGCATACTCCCTGTCTCTATAAGTTTTTCTCGTAAGCTTTGATGTTACAATTTTTGACAAGTCTGGACGGTAAATGCTTAGTTTGTTGTATTCACAAATTGAGGATTCCTGAGCTGTAATACTTCCAAAGTCGACATTAATTAGATGTAAGCCGTCCAGACTTGTAGCTCTCGAAAGTGCCACGTAAGCTTGACCGGATGTGAATACTGCAGAACCAATTTCCATTAAGGCATTATTTAGACTTAGGTCCTGACTTTTGTGTATAGTTATAGCATAGGCTATACATATGGGAAACTGTTCCAGATGAACATAAGCTCTATTAATAATTTGAAATTTAGTTTTGACCGGACTAATCTCGTAAACATGTTCTTTATTAAATATAATGTATATTTTCTTAATTATTTTTGTATTTTCCGGATCAACCTTTACTCTTTGCACTATACCGATAGAACCATTAACTAAACCAAGACTCACGTCAATATTTTGCCTTAACATGACTTTCGCTCTTATTTTTATAATTATGTTCTCTTCCAGGCCTGCAGTCATAGAAGTATCGTCTTCATATCTGAGGGCATGGCAGTGCCCCCACCAAGTCGAGCAAAAACAAGCGGCACCACCGTACCATCCCTTTCCCGAAGCAGTTCAGGCCATTTTCGACCCCTTATAACATCGTTGTGGATAAAACTAGAAGCCTGAATTTTCAGTAACCAAGCAGGCATTATATAAACACGGTATATTTCAAATTTAATTAAATTTAAACTAGTAGTTTAAGAATTATAACTAGTCAAAGTTTGTGAATTTTGTCACTGACTGACTGACCGATCATCAAAACTCTAAGGCACTTCTAGCAGACATAGAAGCTTCAAATTTAGAATACAATTAGTGTTTAGTGTATAAATCAAGGAAAAATTAAAATATGCGTGTAATAAAGGACGGCTCGATAAATTTCTCGAAGTTTCGAGTATTATCTATTTTGTCTGCAAATTGTACGCCAAGTCGCCAAATGGTCGCCAAGTTTGTTTCCAAGCTCTGGGATCACTGGCTAGGCATCCGACAGCATCCAATACAGATTACTGTTAAACGGTCTTTCTTATGATGACACTATTCGCGCTTTGAAGCAAAATTACAGGTTTGTAACAATATCTAATTTGAAATAATTCAATTTGAAGGTGTGGAAGCTGCAAACGCAATGGGTGACTTTTAGAGAATCAATCTGGTAGAAGAAGTGCAAACTGATCTTCAAAGTATGATCGCAAAACTTAATGCCGATAAAAAAAGTGTCTTCGATATGATCGCAAATAAAATGGACACAACTGATAATAACGCTGACGTTTTACGTTGTTTTGTGAGTGGAACTGGTGGCACTGGAAATTGCTTTTTAATAAAAACTCTGAAAGTTTTGGTTAAGACGTATTTAAACAAAAAAGTGGCAGTTAGTGCTCCAACAGAAATAGATGCATTCAATGTGAATGGATTGACTATTTATAGACTATTGCAGCTGCCTGTAGAACACAAGCAAACACCGAAGTACAAGCCACTTTCTGATGAAGTGCTCCAAGTTCTGAGATCAGATTTGAAAGAAGTAGTGTTGTTTATCATAGACGAAGTGTAGATGATATCCCATGTTACTTTAAATATATTCATTTACGCTTATCTGAAATATTCGACATAAGCGACGATCAGAATGAGTGGTTTGGAAAAAAGCATATTGTAGTTTTTGGAGATCTCTTACAGCTTCCGCCGGTAAGTGAGTAGTCACCTTTTGAAAAACTATCAACTGCTGAAACTAACAAATTGTTAGGTTCCCTAGGTATACCGATTCTGTGGATTTAACTGTTTATATACGATGAACTTACAATTAACATGCGACAGATCAATAATTCTGACTTTGTTGAAATGCTAAATAGAATAAGATTAGGTGTGACTACACAAAAAGACCGCGACTTTCTCTCGACTAGATTAATAACTCACAAATACACTTCAGATGAAAACAGATTAATTGAAATAATTGAACACCTCTCGGAATTTCCTGATGATATAGTTTGTTTATTAACTGCAAAAAACATGTATCAACAATTAAATACTGCAATGCTTAAATCTCTCCCACATCCCGAAATAAAACTTACGGCTGTAGATATCATAGATTGCCCCAGATACCTAACAAAAAGAGCTCGTAAATGCATAAAAAATAGCCATCAAAAACATAACTTGTAAAAAAACCAAGTCTCGCAACTCAATTCTTCTATCGTAAAAAGTTGTGAGATCCATGTAATACGAAGTCAGTCAATTTATTTAGTCCCTACTTAAGGATCCTTCTGTCTTAAGTTATTACGTAATTAGCTAACCTAACAACATCTTATAGACATCGTAATTCAGTATGTGCATGTGTGTTTGTGAGTGTTTATGTTATTTCTTAAGAAGCTAGATCGTTTGATCTAAAACTACAGGGTTTGTTTGTTTGTTTTAAATTTTAATTAGAATCGTTATAAATTAAATATTTTGCAAGTAAATATTCCTTATTCACTATACTTTCCGAAAATGTCATCATACTAAAATTAAAATTACACAATTTAAATTATAGCAAAAATTTACCGTTTTCATGATACTAATTTAATTGTTATATACAAATATCGTGAATTTGACAATTTTTTTCGATAGAATTTTTGCAATAAGGGTTTTTATAATTTTAATAAAATTCAAACCATCTTCTATATTTCATTAAATGCTTAATCGATTGATTTTTATTCTACTTCTTGGTAACTGAAGACAAAAGATTATGATTATCATCTGTTTAAAGTTTATTTGATGCATAAAAATGTATCAATATAGCGAAAATATTAAACTACTAGCTGTTGTACCCTAGGCAAAGCTTCCGTCTATTTGTTCTACGTGTATATACGAAAAATAAACAGAAATACTTTAATATGGAATTAATCACAGTTTATTTAAATCAGCCTTGAAAAAATTTATTGAAAAAATGAGATAGATATTTAATTTTGATTAGTTTTGCATATTTCATATTTCTAAAGAGGTAATTTTATAATAGATTTTTTGCTCAATTCTTTATATGGAGAAATTCAGAAATTCCGATTAGTTGTGTGTTATTGGTGACAGCATAGAATTTCCATATTCTTCTTCCTTTCAGACAAATTATCCATTTTAATATTGAAATGCAAATCCGATAAATTATTGAATTTTTAACCAGAATATCAAACGCAAAAATTCATATCAAAACAAAATAAACAAAAATCAAAATTATTTATTTGAAACACTATTGTAAATAATGGCAACTAAAAATTATTTTGAATTAAATCTATAAAGTTATATAAGGTATGAAATTATTAATTAGACGTTAGGAAATTGTATTGATTTACGTAATTTTTTCAAATACAAAACTGTTCGTCTGAAAGCACATGTTCGGGAAGGTGATATTTCTGATTGCGCTCTGAATAATATAGAATTTTCATCACACATTAATATGCTTGTTCTATCTTTGGTCATTCCTGTATTCCTCAGCATTCAGTTAACCATTTAACAGGTCTCAAGCAGTCGAAGTAGCAAACTAAATGGTTTTTAAGTTGTTCCTCCTCAAATAATCAGTAGAATAATAAAAGCATTTACAAGAACTCATCGTTTACTGAATAGTTCTTTGTATTTTCGGCAATTTCAGTGGACAACTGATCTTGACTTAATTTCCAGAATTAACATCTAAAGAAACATAGTAATTTCCACCATAGTGTCATCATTGTGTGACACATATCGCAAATTAGCAGTAGTAAAAGAATGTGTCGGAAACATATATGAATGATTATCTCTCGCTTATTGTTGTTCTTTCAGTCTTCGGTTGGACCCGGGTTCAGTAGTTCTCAGCCAACTTCTGAGCAGTTTCCTGGCATCCGAAGAAACAAAGCGAGTACTTTCTTTTCTTTTTCCTCCTATAAGTGGCAGAAGAGATAGGCGTGAAATTATGGTCATACGTAAACAGTTTATTGAATTGCTCTTTGTAAGGAACTCTCACCCAACTTTCAAAAAAGAATTGGCATCTGAAGAAACATTAGTAAATTCCACCATAGTGTCATCATTGTGTGACACATATCGCAAATTAGCAGTAGTAAAAGAATGTGTCGGAAACATATATGAATGATTATCTCTCGCTTATTGTTGTTCTTTCAGTCTTCGGTTGGACCCGGGTTCAGTAGTTCTCAGCCAACTTCTGAGCAGTTTCCTGGCATCCGAAGAAACAAAGCGAGTACTTTCTTTTCTTTTTCCTCCTATAAGTGGCAGAAGAGATAGGCGTGAAATTATGGTCATACGTAAACAGTTTATTGAATTGTTCTTTGTAAGGAACTCTCACCCAACTTTCAAAAAAGAATTGGCATCTGAAGAAACATTAGTAAATTCCACCATAGTGTCATCATTGTGTGACACATATCGCAAATTAGCAGTAGTAAAAGAATGTGTCGGAAACATATATGAATGATTATCTCTCGCTTATTGTTGTTCTTTCAGTCTTCGGTTGGACCCGGGTTCAGTAGTTCTCAGCCAACTTCTGAGCAGTTGCCTGGCATCCGAAGAAACAAAGCGAGTACTTTCTTTTCTTTTTCCTCCTATAAGTGGCAGAAGAGATAGGCGTGAAATTATGGTCATACGTAAACAGTTTATTGAATTGTTCTTTGTAAGGAACTCTCACCCAACTTTCAAAAAAGAATTGGCATCTGAAGAAACATTAGTAAATTCCACCATAGTGTCATCATTGTGTGACACATATCGCAAATTAGCAGTAGTAAAAGAATGTGTCGGAAACATATATGAATGATTATCTCTCGCTTATTGTTGTTCTTTCAGTCTTCGGTTGGACCCGGGTTCAGTAGTTCTCAGCCAACTTCTGAGCAGTTTCCTGGCATCCGAAGAAACAAAGCGAGTACTTTCTTTTCTTTTTCCTCCTATAAGTGGCAGAAGAGATAGGCGTGAAATTATGGTCATACGTAAACAGTTTATTGAATTGCTCTTTGTAAGGAACTCTCACCCAACTTTCAAAAAAGAATTGGCATCTGAAGAAACATTAGTAAATTCCACCATAGTGTCATCATTGTGTGACACATATCGCAAATTAGCAGTAGTAAAAGAATGTGTCGGAAACATATATGAATGATTATCTCTCGCTTATTGTTGTTCTTTCAGTCTTCGGTTGGACCCGGGTTCAGTAGTTCTCAGCCAACTTCTGAGCAGTTTCCTGGCATCCGAAGAAACAAAGCGAGTACTTTCTTTTCTTTTTCCTCCTATAAGTGGCAGAAGAGATAGGCGTGAAATTATGGTCATACGTAAACAGTTTATTGAATTGTTCTTTGTAAGGAACTCTCACCCAACTTTCAAAAAAGAATTGGCATCTGAAGAAACATTAGTAAATTCCACCATAGTGTCATCATTGTGTGACACATATCGCAAATTAGCAGTAGTAAAAGAATGTGTCGGAAACATATATGAATGATTATCTCTCGCTTATTGTTGTTCTTTCAGTCTTCGGTTGGACCCGGGTTCAGTAGTTCTCAGCCAACTTCTGAGCAGTTTCCTGGCATCCGAAGAAACAAAGCGAGTACTTTCTTTTCTTTTTCCTCCTATAAGTGGCAGAAGAGATAGGCGTGAAATTATGGTCATACGTAAACAGTTTATTGAATTGTTCTTTGTAAGGAACTCTCACCCAACTTTCAAAAAAGAATTGGCATCTGAAGAAACATTAGTAAATTCCACCATAGTGTCATCATTGTGTGACACATATCGCAAATTAGCAGTAGTAAAAGAATGTGTCGGAAACATATATGAATGATTATCTCTCGCTTATTGTTGTTCTTTCAGTCTTCGGTTGGACCCGGGTTCAGTAGTTCTCAGCCAACTTCTGAGCAGTTTCCTGGCATCCGAAGAAACAAAGCGAGTACTTTCTTTTCTTTTTCCTCCTATAAGTGGCAGAAGAGATAGGCGTGAAATTATGGTCATACGTAAACAGTTTATTGAATTGCTCTTTGTAAGGAACTCTCACCCAACTTTCAAAAAAGAATTGGCATCTGAAGAAACATTAGTAAATTCCACCATAGTGTCATCATTGTGTGACACATATCGCAAATTAGCAGTAGTAAAAGAATGTGTCGGAAACATATATGAATGATTATCTCTCGCTTATTGTTGTTCTTTCAGTCTTCGGTTGGACCCGGGTTCAGTAGTTCTCAGCCAACTTCTGAGCAGTTTCCTGGCATCCGAAGAAACAAAGCGAGTACTTTCTTTTCTTTTTCCTCCTATAAGTGGCAGAAGAGATAGGCGTGAAATTATGGTCATACGTAAACAGTTTATTGAATTGCTCTTTGTAAGGAACTCTCACCCAACTTTCAAAAAAGAATTGGCATCTGAAGAAACATTAGTAAATTCCACCATAGTGTCATCATTGTGTGACACATATCGCAAATTAGCAGTAGTAAAAGAATGTGTCGGAAACATATATGAATGATTATCTCTCGCTTATTGTTGTTCTTTCAGTCTTCGGTTGGACCCGGGTTCAGTAGTTCTCAGCCAACTTCTGAGCAGTTTCCTGGCATCCGAAGAAACAAAGCGAGTACTTTCTTTTCTTTTTCCTCCTATAAGTGGCAGAAGAGATAGGCGTGAAATTATGGTCATACGTAAACAGTTTATTGAATTGTTCTTTGTAAGGAACTTTCACCCAACTTTCAAAAAAGAATTGGCATCTGAAGAAACATTAGTAAATTCCACCATAGTGTCATCATTGTGTGACACATATCGCAAATTAGCAGTAGTAAAAGAATGTGTCGGAAACATATATGAATGATTATCTCTCGCTTATTGTTGTTCTTTCAGTCTTCGGTTGGACCCGGGTTCAGTAGTTCTCAGCCAACTTCTGAGCAGTTTCCTGGCATCCGAAGAAACAAAGCGAGTACTTTCTTTTCTTTTTCCTCCTATAAGTGGCAGAAGAGATAGGCGTGAAATTATGGTCATACGTAAACAGTTTATTGAATTGTTCTTTGTAAGGAACTCTCACCCAACTTTCAAAAAAGAATTGGCATCTGAAGAAACATTAGTAAATTCCACCATAGTGTCATCATTGTGTGACACATATCGCAAATTAGCAGTAGTAAAAGAATGTGTCGGAAACATATATGAATGATTATCTCTCGCTTATTGTTGTTCTTTCAGTCTTCGGTTGGACCCGGGTTCAGTAGTTCTCAGCCAACTTCTGAGCAGTTTCCTGGCATCCGAAGAAACAAAGCGAGTACTTTCTTTTCTTTTTCCTCCTATAAGTGGCAGAAGAGATAGGCGTGAAATTATGGTCATACGTAAACAGTTTATTGAATTGCTCTTTGTAAGGAACTCTCACCCAACTTTCAAAAAAGAATTGGCATCTGAAGAAACATTAGTAAATTCCACCATAGTGTCATCATTGTGTGACACATATCGCAAATTAGCAGTAGTAAAAGAATGTGTCGGAAACATATATGAATGATTATCTCTCGCTTATTGTTGTTCTTTCAGTCTTCGGTTGGACCCGGGTTCAGTAGTTCTCAGCCAACTTCTGAGCAGTTTCCTGGCATCCGAAGAAACAAAGCGAGTACTTTCTTTTCTTTTTCCTCCTATAAGTGGCAGAAGAGATAGGCGTGAAATTATGGTCATACGTAAACAGTTTATTGAATTGTTCTTTATAAGGAACTCTCACCCAACTTTCAAAAAAGAATTGGCATCTGAAGAAACATTAGTAAATTCCACCATAGTGTCATCATTGTGTGACACATATCGCAAATTAGCAGTAGTAAAAGAATGTGTCGGAAACATATATGAATGATTATCTCTCGCTTATTGTTGTTCTTTCAGTCTTCGGTTGGACCCGGGTTCAGTAGTTCTCAGCCAACTTCTGAGCAGTTTCCTGGCATCCGAAGAAACAAAGCGAGTACTTTCTTTTCTTTTTCCTCCTATAAGTGGCAGAAGAGATAGGCGTGAAATTATGGTCATACGTAAACAGTTTATTGAATTGCTCTTTGTAAGGAACTCTCACCCAACTTTCAAGAAAGAATTGGCATCTGAAGAAACATTAGTAAATTCCACCATAGTGTCATCATTGTGTGACACATATCGCAAATTAGCAGTAGTAAAAGAATGTGTCGGAAACATATATGAATGATTATCTCTCGCTTATTGTTGTTCTTTCAGTCTTCGGTTGGACCCGGGTTCAGTAGTTCTCAGCCAAATTCTGAGCAGTTTCCTGGCATCCGAAGAAACAAAGCGAGTACTTTCTTTTCTTTTTCCTCCTATAAGTGGCAGAAGAGATAGGCGTGAAATTATGGTCATACGTAAACAGTTTATTGAATTGTTCTTTGTAAGGAACTCTCACCCTTTCAAAAAAGAATTGGCATCTGAAGAAACATTAGTAAATTCCACCATAGTGTCATCATTGTGTGACACATATCGCAAATTAGCAGTAGTAAAAGAATGTGTCGGAAACATATATGAATGATTATCTCTCGCTTATTGTTGTTCTTTCAGTCTTCGGTTGGACCCGGGTTCAGTAGTTCTCAGCCAACTTCTGAGCAGTTTCCTGGCATCCGAAGAAACAAAGCGAGTACTTTCTTTTCTTTTTCCTCCTATAAGTGGCAGAAGAGATAGGCGTGAAATTATGGTCATACGTAAACAGTTTATTGAATTGCTCTTTGTAAGGAACTCTCACCCAACTTTCAAAAAAGAATTGGCATCTGAAGAAACATTAGTAAATTCCACCATAGTGTCATCATTGTGTGACACATATCGCAAATTAGCAGTAGTAAAAGAATGTGTCGGAAACATATATGAATGATTATCTCTCGCTTATTGTTGTTCTTTCAGTCTTCGGTTGGACCCGGGTTCAGTAGTTCTCAGCCAACTTCTGAGCAGTTTCCTGGCATCCGAAGAAACAAAGCGAGTACTTTCTTTTCTTTTTCCTCCTATAAGTGGCAGAAGAGATAGGCGTGAAATTATGGTCATACGTAAACAGTTTATTGAATTGCTCTTTGTAAGGAACTCTCACCCAACTTTCAAAAAAGAATTGGCATCTGAAGAAACATTAGTAAATTCCACCATAGTGTCATCATTGTGTGACACATATCGCAAATTAGCAGTAGTAAAAGAATGTGTCGGAAACATATATGAATGATTATCTCTCGCTTATTGTTGTTCTTTCAGTCTTCGGTTGGACCCGGGTTCAGTAGTTCTCAGCCAACTTCTGAGCAGTTTCCTGGCATCCGAAGAAACAAAGCGAGTACTTTCTTTTCTTTTTCCTCCTATAAGTGGCAGAAGAGATAGGCGTGAAATTATGGTCATACGTAAACAGTTTATTGAATTGCTCTTTGTAAGGAACTCTCACCCAACTTTCAAAAAAGAATTGGCATCTGAAGAAACATTAGTAAATTCCACCATAGTGTCATCATTGTGTGACACATATCGCAAATTAGCAGTAGTAAAAGAATGTGTCGGAAACATATATGAATGATTATCTCTCGCTTATTGTTGTTCTTTCAGTCTTCGGTTGGACCCGGGTTCAGTAGTTCTCAGCCAACTTCTGAGCAGTTTCCTGGCATCCGAAGAAACAAAGCGAGTACTTTCTTTTCTTTTTCCTCCTATAAGTGGCAGAAGAGATAGGCGTGAAATTATGGTCATACGTAAACAGTTTATTGAATTGTTCTTTGTAAGGAACTCTCACCCAACTTTCAAAAAAGAATTGGCATCTGAAGAAACATTAGTAAATTCCACCATAGTGTCATCATTGTGTGACACATATCGCAAATTAGCAGTAGTAAAAGAATGTGTCGGAAACATATATGAATGATTATCTCTCGCTTATTGTTGTTCTTTCAGTCTTCGGTTGGACCCGGGTTCAGTAGTTCTCAGCCAACTTCTGAGCAGTTTCCTGGCATCCGAAGAAACAAAGCGAGTACTTTCTTTTCTTTTTCCTCCTATAAGTGGCAGAAGAGATAGGCGTGAAATTATGGTCATACGTAAACAGTTTATTGAATTGCTCTTTGTAAGGAACTCTCACCCAACTTTCAAAAAAGAATTGGCATCTGAAGAAACATTAGTAAATTCCACCATAGTGTCATCATTGTGTGACACATATCGCAAATTAGCAGTAGTAAAAGAATGTGTCGGAAACATATATGAATGATTATCTCTCGCTTATTGTTGTTCTTTCAGTCTTCGGTTGGACCCGGGTTCAGTAGTTCTCAGCCAACTTCTGAGCAGTTTCCTGGCATCCGAAGAAACAAAGCGAGTACTTTCTTTTCTTTTTCCTCCTATAAGTGGCAGAAGAGATAGGCGTGAAATTATGGTCATACGTAAACAGTTTATTGAATTGTTCTTTGTAAGGAACTCTCACCCAACTTTCAAAAAAGAATTGGCATCTGAAGAAACATTTGTAAATTCCACCATAGTGTCATCATTGTGTGACACATATCGCAAATTAGCAGTAGTAAAAGAATGTGTCGGAAACATATATGAATGATTATCTCTCGCTTATTGTTGTTCTTTCAGTCTTCGGTTGGACCCGGGTTCAGTAGTTCTCAGCCAACTTCTGAGCAGTTTCCTGGCATCCGAAGAAACAAAGCGAGTACTTTCTTTTCTTTTTCCTCCTATAAGTGGCAGAAGAGATAGGCGTGAAATTATGGTCATACGTAAACAGTTTATTGAATTGCTCTTTGTAAGGAACTCTCACCCAACTTTCAAAAAAGAATTGGCATCTGAAGAAACATTAGTAAATTCCACCATAGTGTCATCATTGTGTGACACATATCGCAAATTAGCAGTAGTAAAAGAATGTGTCGGAAACATATATGAATGATTATCTCTCGCTTATTGTTGTTCTTTCAGTCTTCGGTTGGACCCGGGTTCAGTAGTTCTCAGCCAACTTCTGAGCAGTTGCCTGGCATCCGAAGAAACAAAGCGAGTACTTTCTTTTCTTTTTCCTCCTATAAGTGGCAGAAGAGATAGGCGTGAAATTATGGTCATACGTAAACAGTTTATTGAATTGCTCTTTGTAAGGAACTCTCACCCAACTTTCAAGAAAGAATGGCATCTGAAGAAACATTAGTAAATTCCACCATAGTGTCATCATTGTGTGACACATATCGCAAATTAGCAGTAGTAAAAGAATGTGTCGGAAACATATATGAATGATTATCTCTCGATTATTGTTGTTCTTTCAGTCTTCGGTTGGACCCGGGTTCAGTAGTTCTCAGCCAAATTCTGAGCAGTTTCCTGGCATCCGAAGAAACAAAGTGAGTACTTTCTTTTCTTTTTCCTCCTATAAGTGGCAGAAGAGATAGGCGTGAAATTATGGTCATACGTAAACAGTTTATTGAATTGTTCTTTGTAAGGAACTCTCACCCTTTCAAAAAAGAATTGGCATCTGAAGAAACATTAGTAAATTCCACCATAGTGTCATCATTGTGTGACACATATCGCAAATTAGCAGTAGTAAAAGAATGTGTCGGAAACATATATGAATGATTATCTCTCGCTTATTGTTGTTCTTTCAGTCTTCGGTTGGACCCGGGTTCAGTAGTTCTCAGCCAACTTCTGAGCAGTTTCCTGGCATCCGAAGAAACAAAGCGAGTACTTTCTTTTCTTTTTCCTCCTATAAGTGGCAGAAGAGATAGGCGTGAAATTATGGTCATACGTAAACAGTTTATTGAATTGCTCTTTGTAAGGAACTCTCACCCAACTTTCAAAAAAGAATTGGCATCTGAAGAAACATTAGTAAATTCCACCATAGTGTCATCATTGTGTGACACATATCGCAAATTAGCAGTAGTAAAAGAATGTGTCGGAAACATATATGAATGATTATCTCTCGCTTATTGTTGTTCTTTCAGTCTTCGGTTGGACCCGGGTTCAGTAGTTCTCAGCCAACTTCTGAGCAGTTTCCTGGCATCCGAAGAAACAAAGCGAGTACTTTCTTTTCTTTTTCCTCCTATAAGTGGCAGAAGAGATAGGCGTGAAATTATGGTCATAAGTAAACAGTTTATTGAATTGCTCTTTGTAAGGAACTCTCACCCAACTTTCAAAAAAGAATTGGCATCTGAAGAAACATTAGTAAATTCCACCATAGTGTCATCATTGTGTGACACATATCGCAAATTAGCAGTAGTAAAAGAATGTGTCGGAAACATATATGAATGATTATCTCTCGCTTATTGTTGTTCTTTCAGTCTTCGGTTGGATCCGGGTTCAGTAGTTCTCAGCCAACTTCTGAGCAGTTTCCTGGCATCCGAAGAAACAAAGCGAGTACTTTCTTTTCTTTTTCCTCCTATAAGTGGCAGAAGAGATAGGCGTGAAATTATGGTCATACGTAAACAGTTTATTGAATTGCTCTTTGTAAGGAACTCTCACCCAACTTTCAAAAAAGAATTGGCATCTGAAGAAACATTAGTAAATTCCACCATAGTGTCATCATTGTGTGACACATATCGGAAATTAGCAGTAGTAAAAGAATGTGTCGGAAACATATATGAATGATTATCTCTTGCTTATTGTTATTCTTTCAGTCTTCGGTTGGACCCGGGTTCAGTAGTTCTCAGCCAACTTCTGAGCAGTTTCCTGGCATCCGAAGAAACAAAGCGAGTACTTTCTTTTCTTTTTCCTCCTATAAGTGGCAGAAGAGATAGGCGTGAAATTATGGTCATACGTAAACAGTTTATTGAATTGCTCTTTGTAAGGAACTCTCACCCAACTTTCAAAAAAGAATTGGCATCTGAAGAAACATTAGTAAATTCCACCATAGTGTCATCATTGTGTGACACATATCGCAAATTAGCAGTAGTAAAAGAATGTGTCGGAAACATATATGAATGATTATCTCTCGCTTATTGTTGTTCTTTCAGTCTTCGGTTGGACCCGGGTTCAGTAGTTCTCAGCCAACTTCTGAGCAGTTTCCTGGCATCCGAAGAAACAAAGCGAGTACTTTCTTTTCTTTTTCCTCCTATAAGTGGCAGAAGAGATAGGCGTGAAATTATGGTCATACGTAAACAGTTTATTGAATTGTTCTTTGTAAGGAACTCTCACCCAACTTTCAAAAAAGAATTGGCATCTGAAGAAACATTAGTAAATTCCACCATAGTGTCATCATTGTGTGACACATATCGCAAATTAGCAGTAGTAAAAGAATGTGTCGGAAACATATATGAATGATTATCTCTCGCTTATTGTTGTTCTTTCAGTCTTCGGTTGGACCCGGGTTCAGTAGTTCTCAGCCAACTTCTGAGCAGTTTCCTGGCATCCGAAGAAACAAAGCGAGTACTTTCTTTTCTTTTTCCTCCTATAAGTGGCAGAAGAGATAGGCGTGAAATTATGGTCATACGTAAACAGTTTATTGAATTGCTCTTTGTAAGGAACTCTCACCCAACTTTCAAAAAAGAATTGGCATCTGAAGAAACATTAGTAAATTCCACCATAGTGTCATCATTGTGTGACACATATCGCAAATTAGCAGTAGTAAAAGAATGTGTCGGAAACATATATGAATGATTATCTCTCGCTTATTGTTGTTCTTTCAGTCTTCGGTTGGACCCGGGTTCAGTAGTTCTCAGCCAACTTCTGAGCAGTTTCCTGGCATCCGAAGAAACAAAGCGAGTACTTTCTTTTCTTTTTCCTCCTATAAGTGGCAGAAGAGATAGGCGTGAAATTATGGTCATACGTAAACAGTTTATTGAATTGCTCTTTGTAAGGAACTCTCACCCAACTTTCAAAAAAGAATTGGCATCTGAAGAAACATTAGTAAATTCCACCATAGTGTCATCATTGTGTGACACATATCGCAAATTAGCAGTAGTAAAAGAATGTGTCGGAAACATATATGAATGATTATCTCTCGCTTATTGTTGTTCTTTCAGTCTTCGGTTGGACCCGGGTTCAGTAGTTCTCAGCCAACTTCTGAGCAGTTTCCTGGCATCCGAAGAAACAAAGCGAGTACTTTCTTTTCTTTTTCCTCCTATAAGTGGCAGAAGAGATAGGCGTGAAATTATGGTCATACGTAAACAGTTTATTGAATTGCTCTTTGTAAGGAACTCTCACCCAACTTTCAAAAAAGAATTGGCATCTGAAGAAACATTAGTAAATTCCACCATAGTGTCATCATTGTGTGACACATATCGCAAATTAGCAGTAGTAAAAGAATGTGTCGGAAACATATATGAATGATTATCTCTCGCTTATTGTTGTTCTTTCAGTTTTCGGTTGGACCCGGGTTCAGTAGTTCTCAGCCAACTTCTGAGCAGTTTCCTGGCATCCGAAGAAACAAAGCGAGTACTTTCTTTTCTTTTTCCTCCTATAAGTGGCAGAAGAGATAGGCGTGAAATTATGGTCATACGTAAACAGTTTATTGAATTGCTCTTTGTAAGGAACTCTCACCCAACTTTCAAAAAAGAATTGGCATCTGAAGAAACATTAGTAAATTCCACCATAGTGTCATCATTGTGTGACACATATCGCAAATTAGCAGTAGTAAAAGAATGTGTCGGAAACATATATGAATGATTATCTCTCGCTTATTGTTGTTCTTTCAGTCTTCGGTTGGACCCGGGTTCAGTAGTTCTCAGCCAACTTCTGAGCAGTTTCCTGGCATCCGAAGAAACAAAGCGAGTACTTTCTTTTCTTTTTCCTCCTATAAGTGGCAGAAGAGATAGGCGTGAAATTATGGTCATACGTAAACAGTTTATTGAATTGTTCTTTGTAAGGAACTCTCACCCAACTTTCAAAAAAGAATTGGCATCTGAAGAAACATTAGTAAATTCCACCATAGTGTCATCATTGTGTGACACATATCGCAAATTAGCAGTAGTAAAAGAATGTGTCGGAAACATATATGAATGATTATCTCTCGCTTATTGTTGTTCTTTCAGTCTTCGGTTGGACCCGGGTTCAGTAGTTCTCAGCCAACTTCTGAGCAGTTTCCTGGCATCCGAAGAAACAAAGCGAGTACTTTCTTTTCTTTTTCCTCCTATAAGTGGCAGAAGAGATAGGCGTGAAATTATGGTCATACGTAAACAGTTTATTGAATTGCTCTTTGTAAGGAACTCTCACCAATCTTTCAAAAAGAGAAATCGGTATCAGAAAAATAATAGTGAGCTTCCTTATAATGTCATCATTTTGTGTCAATATCACAAATAAACAGTAATAGATGGAAATGTCAAAAAATATATGAAATAGTTGCCCTTCGCATTTTGATTTGTTCTTTCAGACTTCGGTTGGTCCAGTGTTAAGTAGTTCTCAGCCAACTACTGAACCTGTTTCTGGAATCCGAAGATGATAATTTCTCCATTTAGGAACGGAGTTTGGCTTTGATTTCTAAGGATGTGCAGATCATGTAGACATCCTTAGAAAATACGATTGGAATTTCGCCATTTTTGGTGAGCTCATAATCATTTGGAAATTCGAGTCTGGCTTTCATGCTTAGCTTTTTGCAGAAACTCCAAACTGTTGAAGAAGGCACTGTTGGAATTGATTTTTCAGAGAGCTTTACAGTCTCGGTATCAGTAGTACCTGCCAGCTCTGCTTTTATGCCCAGAGCATGACAGAACAGAAATACAGATCGATTTTGTACTACGGGAATCTCAGTGTTGTTCTCTGCGTTTTCCTCTAAGTCGTCTGTTTCGCACATTATCATAGACTTTGCATATTTAAAAAGTTCCATTAGCAAAGCATATGCCAATATTGGGAGTACAAAAATAAATTCTCCGTATGTTGTGATCATCACACAGCACAACAAAACATGCAGATAAACTGCTATAAAAATAAAGGCATCCATAGTTTTTTTTGTTCAAAACTCAAAATTCACTAAAATAAATTATGCAGCAAATTTCACCAGCACGAAAGATCACTCGCTCAAAAACAATTATAAAACATTCCATTATTTGATTATTATTGATTTAGCATGGTTGTAATTTTTTAAATGGATCATTGTTAATAAAATAATAATGTGATATTTTATTCTTACATTTCAACAATATTGCTATTACTCATAGGTATCAACAATATACGATTGGAGATTTATATTTCAACAATATTTAAATGTGCGAAAAAATTTTTTCCTTTCATAATTATACTAACTATTGTCCATAACATTTTCAGTGATTTAAATAATTTGAAGAGCTGGAATCTAAAACTCTATTAACAAGAAATTTGTTCATTTGATTATAATAAAATGATGAGACAATTTTAAAAAAAATATATTCTTTCTAAAAGGAATTAACATGGAAGATTTTAATATTATTTAAGATTAATATGACTTTAAAAGTTGGTGCATTATGATATTGAGTTATTCATTAACTGCCTGCTTTATTATTTAATGAATCCTTATTTATTGAGTAAATTGGCATGGTTAGAATTAGATTTTATCAAAATAGATGTGATATCGAAGATACATAAAACGACTATATTTGCTTTGCAATGGTGCAAATCCCAATTCTTAGTGTAGTTTGTCCCAGAGCAAGCAAAGTTAATCAGTAAAATTGTATTAGTAATATGAATAATACGCATTTGAACTTCGGGGTTATAGGAAAAGAAATAGTACAGAATTTACAATTTATGAGATATTAATTTAATATAAATTGTATTAGGTTTTCTACGATATTATCCTTCCAATACTTGAGATAATTATAAAATTACATTGATAAGAAGCATATTATGAAATTTCAACACTGTTTTGTGATATGTATAGATATTGTTACAAATCTGTAATTTTGCTACCCGGCACGAATAGAGTCATCATAAGAAAGACCGTTGTACGATCTGTCCTGTACGTGCTGAGATCAATGAACTCAGAGCTTGGCGACAGACTTGGCGAGCATTTGGCGGCTTGGCGATGAATTTGGCGAGTTTGGCGACTAAATGGATAATACCGGAAAGTTCGAGAAATTTCACGATCCATCCAGTAATAACCGAGATATACCCAGGTACGCCCTGATTGGTCTGAAGATTCTAGCCCCGCCTCCCGGAACTATAAAAGACGAACACTCTAAAGTTGTATGGATCGTCAGAAGTTGTGTGTGTGAGAGTGGTCGAAGTCGCCGACGAGTAAAAAGACTAGTGGATTAGACAGCAAGAAAGCTGCTGAACTATAGCGATTAAATGTGCTGCATTATTACGATTAATTTGCGATATTTGTAGAAGAAAAATTTTGTAACAATATATATTTTAAGCTCTGTTTCCCACCTCCAAACATTTATTCACTCTATACACTTCGGGTGCGAGGAATAGTAAGTAGGCTTTTTTTAATGGAACGCAAATACGTCCTTTACGAAACTTCGATGTCCATTATATTGATATCTTACTTTTGTTCCGATTTTTATGGAGGGCCTGATATCAAATGGCAATGTTAGTTATGACACAATTCTTTCATCTGACACACTTATTGTGGCTCAGTTATTACCGCTTAATTGGTGGTTACATCCTATGCTCTACGAAAAATTTCGAATTCTTCTCAACGAAATTTGAACAATTTACAATTTAACCGATATCATGAGTGTTTTCTCGCTACAACTATAGGATGTCTTTAATTGCAATCCGAACTCTATACACTTCATTTTTGTAGGCGGGTCCAGATTCGAGACGATTCCATCTCTTACATTATAATGCCATGTTTTATATATAGAGCTCATTGTTCTGGTGTCGTCCATTCGCACAATTTGTTTTGAAGCTGGACAAATCCTTTCAGACATATAATATTATTCATTTCCCAGGTCTTAAAAAATTTAACGAGTTTCCGCCACAGAAAATTATCAATTTAAATTTTAACCAGACTTTCGAAATATGAAATAAATCGACGACACTAAATTAAATACATTTTTTTCTGATAGTCGACATCAATTATCCGGCTATGAATCTGTTTTACCAATGATTAGAAGGCCGACAGTCTTCTGGGTGATACTGTACATATCAGTTTAATTTAGTTATATTAACGTCCCGTTATAAAGCAACATTAGGGTTATTTTGGGATGAACCTCGTAATTCTAAACCGCGGCCAGATGACGAGGGAGACACCTGAGCTGGCACCCTCCTCTCCAAGCTTCCACATCACACCAGCGGGAGCAAATTTGGCACCGAGGGATTTAACATGCACCAGACCCGCTTACACGACGGTTCTTCGGTGGAATCGAGTCTGAAGCCCTCCGGTTCCGAAGGCCTTACCGCCAGGCCACACTGTATATATATATCAAAGGCACAATAATTTCAGTAAAATTGCCCGAATTTTACTCTGTATTAAATTGGGAACATATTCCATATACAGTGTTGTTAAAATAGTGATCACAGATCATAAATGATTTTATAAATAGATTCAAATGGCGTCGTTGAAACGATGGAAATTTTTTCTCCTTCAAGCAATTCTTTAGCCCGAAAATGCATTGAACTTTTTTTTTCTATTTTTTTAAGGCCTGCATGTAGATGTTTTGTTATTGGATTCCTGAAAATTCAAATATTGCAAAGAATGAGATTGCTTATAAAGTTGCTGTGAATCCAATAATAATGGTTGAAAATTTTGTGCCAATAAGTGGCAATTTGCATGCCATTAAAAAGCGATTAGCAAAAAAAATGAAGTATTTAGGAAGAATAAAATCATGATAAATATTATAAAATTAGCAAAAATCTTTAAAATTTGGTAATTTAAGTCAAAAGCAGACTATCATCTTAAATTTCCCTGGAATCGCACATACTAGATGGATTCATAAACATTCATTGAACTCTAACACTGTGTGCGCTAATGTAAGTCTTTCATCATCTTAAACATTTCGGAAGGAAATGCTGACATTTTAGCAAATATAGAGACACTGGTTTGGTTGTTCTAACATCAGTATAACATACTTGGTTGGAGATAATCAGCAACAGCACTCATCTATTTACAAAATATTAGAAATAAGCCAGAGATTCCTTTCCCTCAATGCCCCTTTTGATACTTTGCATTTACTGGTTCTTGGTTAACAACAAATTTGGACATAAATTATTTTTATGCGATTTAACCAAACTACCACTACCTCAGGTATGCAATACATTATCAAATAAATAATTATGCAATTTCTTATATCATCGCAATCCGAATTACATTTTTATTGTCTTTACATTCTCTCATACGTAGTAATCGTCAAAAAATTCTAATTTTGACAAAACTCCAGGTTTTAGACCTCTCCGACTTCGAAAAACACAATTTTGGAAGATGTCCATCTGTGACAAAGATAACTTAAAGCTTTGATGAAATTTGGTATACAGTCTTTGTACCCGATTTGTAGATTTCTATCGCATTTTCAGAAAAATTTGCTCTGAGGAAGTCCATCTGTTGGAATATAATTTAGCTCTAATACTACAAAGCTAGACAGAAAAAAAAATCAATGTATTGAATTAACTTCTATAGTCTAAAAATTGTAAAATTGTGAGACAAATCCAGAAAGGGACTGATCATCTCTAGAGATGCATAATCCACGATTTTTTGAATAACAAATAATATTGCTATTGTTATTTTTAAATATGCGCTCCAAATATCTGTTATTTCAATCATATTATTAATTAAAAATTATTACTTAATATTAAATATCACATTTATTAATTGTAATTAATACTTAATTTACTAATTTAAGTAACGCGTGATTGAATTAATTTATCTGTTTCAGCTTACTTCTTAAATTTTTTTTTCTCAAAACTATTTATTTAATTTATTTATTAGAGTGAACCATTTTCTGGAAAAGATGAGTTAAAATATATGTCATTTCTTTAAAACGTTTACTTTAGTCCTATATTCTACCAATAGATGGCGCCAGCAGTAAACAGAGTACATGTAATCAAAATCAATCATGTCAAGAGCAATTAAAAATAATCTATATGGAATAGTGCATCATCAAATACGAATATCGGTCACTCCCGTAAAGTGGAGCGGTGACTTCGCACTTTTCGGTGAAATCACCGCTCCGATAAATTTCAGTGATATGCAATTCAATGATACGATACGATAAATCCAATAACCGGTCCGTTCACTTTTCAATCCAATCACAGATTTCCTTCGAGAGCTTCCATTGGACAGGTCGTATCAATTGTTACTTTCCAGTGAAGTCACCGCTTCGGCAAATTTCAGTGATATCGTATCGATTGTTACTTTCTATCGTGATCCAAAACCTGTAATAGGAATATCATCAGTAAGATCGAAGATCGTATCAAGGATTTGAATAACACCCCTCTTTGAAAAGTATTGATCACTTGTATTTGTGACTTTTTGATATTGGTTACGTAATAACAGCTCTTAAGATATTCGTCATCCCTAATCATATACCAGTCTGTATTTTTAGAAACATGTGAAAGCAATAACTCAAATGCATCAAATATGACACGTAATTTTTCGGAAAACAGGTGAAGTTTTTTTTTTTTTGGTCAAATGTTTGCTTTAACCGCTAAAAAGGATTTTAAAACACAAATTCAATATTCGGACACTATTAACCCCATGCCAGAGATTATTCTCTAAATAGTTCGCCAAGGATGACACGAAAGATTCAGTAAAAAGGCTAACCTCACCTTAAAATTTGATATTTGTAACTATTGCACGCCACTGCTATAAAGTCGCTATTAGAGTAGGCGAGAAAATTTTGAGGAGACCACACCTGTTCGTTATTAACAGATCCAACATCCCTTTCCATGTTGACCGACTTCTCTCGGGATGTATGTAGTATTTGCATAACACATGTTGTTTTATCAGCAGAATCAATGGTGATTTGAATTGCTATGGGGAATTTATCTACCATTGAGGAGACGCTTTCTCTTTCAACATTTTACACACTCTAGTGCTTCGCTTTGAATAGCCTTTTTTCTTACGTATACTAGTGATTATTATATTTTATTCGGTTGGCTCTCATGTCCCTTGGGTATCCATGATCAATTCCCTAAGCAGACTTGGAAAAAATTACTCTTGTTAGAGTCAGTCATTAGCATTGAAGCGGTAAGAGATGCTCGAAGGATAGAACCTGGGACCTTTTGGTTAGCAGTCCAGTAACTTACCGATTTTACCAAAACAGCTGTCCGGGTAGAAGCGCTGTTACTGGCTTATATGCAATTCACCACAGTACTCTCCCTCCAGTGAATCGAAGGGGAGACGAACGATATGGATGTTGAGTGGTGATGTATTATTAGTCGTAGCTGTTGTCTTAATGGGCCTGCTGAATAGCGCCAAACGTTATCGCGAGCGTGTGTGGGTGCTGATGCGCCAAGTGTGTCTGACGGCTTTTGGGTTGCTGCGTCACGTGAGTCTGACGCCTTTGTTGCTCCAAGTGAGTCTGACGACTTTAGTTGCGGGTAGATGGCGCCATAACAGTTGTACGAAGGTTGAAGGTTCAGCGTCCGAGGTCACCAATGAAGCGGTAAGAGATGCTCGAAGGATAGAACCTGGGACCTTTTGGTTAGCAGTCCAGTAACTTACCGATTTTACCAAAACAGCTGTGCGGGTAGAAGCGCTGTTACTGGCTTATATGCAATTCACCACAGTATCAATAATATGATATTCAAGGAGTAAATAAGCTCCATTCCAACCTTAATAAATTTCCGGTCATTTAGCGGTGGGCGTATGCTAGATGTTAAATCGATTACACTCACCTTCGGTGCACTCGTTCCAAGCAGAAATATCTTTTTATGTGATGCGCAGTGTCCCATTGTCACATCCTGTCCTAACCATCATACTCTTCACCCCATTTCAGTTAAATGTCCCGTCTTTTTAACAATCTTTCACGAACGAAGTTCTCCGCCCGCCTTCTACATTCGTCACTATGAGATTAGAAGAGAACGAACGCATGTATGTGCATTTCTGAAAGCCATTAGCCTTTATGATTTTATATGGAATTAAGTGGTTTTAATTATTTTTGAATTGATAATTTTAACATTTTGTTTAAAATCATATTAGAGCATTTTAATATTTTTTTCTGATTTATAGCTGAAAATTTTCCAGCTGCAAGAGCAAGCATGATAATAAAGAATTTCAAATTTAGTGTAGGTTTAGTAGAGCATGGCCAAAATTGAATTTTGCGGAAAAAACGCAACCCCCCAACAATAGCTATCGGTTACAATTTTCGAGTTGCGGCTTTGAACTCTTCTAATTTTCACCACCGAAGAATTTAACAGTCATTTCAAAGACGGAAGCAGATACATAACTAGATAATAAAAAAAATGTAATTTTTTAATAATTCCGTTTAAATACCGTTACCCTTATTCTGATCGAGAAAATAACCATTTATTTTGCAATTATATTAGGAGATTCTTCCGTGTTTTAGCTGAAGTGTTCAGAATGGTTCAATTTTCAGAATGTCCGAGTTTAATTTCCTATTTCGGATGTAGTGCAGATGGCGAGTTCTACAGACGTTGCAATTTTTAGGACAATGAGAGAACTTCCACCTAAAAGTAATCCCATCAGAAAAATGAACGGAGAAAGCAGAATTGACGAAAGTGGGGCAACATGAATGATCCATTTTTATGTCTAATCCACCTTCTTCAAGCTACATTAACATTAAAAATTTCAGCAATGTTCCTAATAAAATTTACTCTTTTGGTTATTAATAAAAACTAAGCATCTACAATTTCCCTGTACTATACTGATTTTATCTTGAGCATAATGTAAACTCTCATTTTGCTAGTGGAAGGAAATTATTTTACTCGTCTTGTTTCAGACATTATTAGACGCCTCGAATCAGGGTAGAGAAAGAGTCAAAACAGTGTTATTCTTTCATAAAAAGGCTCACGTTGCTTTGTTTCCCATTTTAAGAAAAGACCAATGACTCTCACACGTAGCTGTCGCATTTCAGCTCATAATTTTAACCAACAACGTCCGAATGCGAGAGATACGTATACAAAAGAAGATTCTATACAAAAAAATTCTGTAAACATGATACATCATGTTTCGATTTTTACCATAAGCCATTTTTGTTTTTGAATAAAGGTTTATAACCCATGAAGGAACGGAAATTTGAAGTATGTCAACAATACTTCCGATATTCATTAAGAATCTTTTGAAGGTGCAAAGAAATCTTTTTATAGTGCAAATTGTAAATATTTTATCACAGCTTTCATCAGGAAGGCGTTCTAAGAGCAGAGTTCTTGCGTTATTATATTTATTACCAACCACCTATGGCGACCACCCGGGTTATCAGCATTAACCGCATAAATTGATCGTCGCTTATGTCGAATATTTCAGATAAGCGTAAATGAATATATGTTCAAGTAGCATTAAATATCATCGACACTTCGTCTATGATAAACAACACTACTTCTTTCGAATCTGATCTCAGAACTTGGAGCACTTCATCAGAAAGTGGCTTGTACTTCGGTGTTTGCTTGTGTTCTACAGGCAGTTGCAATAGTCTATGTATAGTCAATCCATTAACACTGAATGCAGCTATTTCTGGTGGAGCACAAACTGCCACTTTTTTGTTTAAATACATCTTAACCAAAACTTTCAGAGTTTTTATGAAAAAGCTCTTTCCAGTGCCACCAGTTCCACTCACAAAACAGCGTAAACCGTCAGCGTTATTATCAGTTGTGTCTATTTTATTTGCGATCATATAGAAGACTCTTTTTTGATCGGCATTAAGTTTTGCGATCATACTTTGAAGATCAGTTTGCTCTTCTTCTACTAGATTGATTCTCTGAAAGTCACCCATTGCGTTTGCAGCTTCCACAGCTTCAAATTGAATTATTTGAAATTAGATATCGTTACAAACCTGTAATTTTGCTTCAAAGCGCGAATAGTGTCATCATAAGAAAAACCGTTTAACAGTAATCTGTATTGGATGCTGTCGAATGCCAAGCCAGTGATCCCAGAGCTGGGTAACAAACTTGGCGACCATTTGACGACTTGGTGGCGAAATAGCCGACAAAATGGATAATGCTCGAAACTTCTAGAAATTTATCGATCCGTCCATTATTACACGCATATTTTAGTTTTTCCTTGAATTATACACTAAAAACTAATTGTATTCTAAATTTGAAGCTTCTATGTCTGCTAGAAGTGCCTTAGAGTTTTGATGATCGGTCAGTCAGTCAGTCAGTCAGTGACAAAATTCACAAATTTTGACTAGTTATAATTCTTAAACTGCTGGTTTAAATTTAATGAAATTTGAAATATACCATGTTTATATAATGCCTGCTTGGTTAGTGAAAATTTAGGCTTCTAGTTTTATCCAGAACGATGTTATAGGGGGTCGAAAATGGCGTTAACTTCTTCGAGAAAAGGATGGTACAGCCGTGCCGCTTGTTTTTGCTCGATTTGGCGGGGGCACTGCCGTGCCCCCAGATAATACTCATTGTATTCGTAAATCAAAGCTCTTTCTATAATCTGTAATAACTCAATCTAGTAGCACGGAAGACTTTTTCTATGTCTCAAGTCTATAAGAAGAATTTCATTAATTAAAATCTTTCATTTTAATATTTCGATGGCATTTCGTGGTAGGGAAAACCCATCAATAAGAATTTTTTTACTATTTTTTTTCCTTAGGATAAAAAAGTCACAGTTTGTTTCTAATTCTTTTTATTTTACAGAAAATTTAGTTTGGCTAATACTTAGTCTTGTTTTGCGGCCTTACCCACAAACAATAATTTTATACGTTTGCGTGGGGGGGGGGCTGGAAATAAGATCTTTATTGAGCAGTGTGAGAAAGAATTTCGGTTGCCATTAGTTATCGTTATGTCAACAGATGCAAGATAAATATAAGAAACAAGTTCTGAAACTAAAATGGAAATTTCGAAGTGTCCGCTGAGCGTTTACATATGTATGTTTATGCACAATTTTTAAATTTTCGAAACTTTTCTAATTGTTCGATATTTTCCTGCATGACTACACTTTATTAATAATCTTTCTGAATGAGTATTTTAATGTAAAAATGTGATTATATTACAAAAATTAAAGAAAAAAAAGTAGTTTTAAGTTACCGGAATAGTTTACTTTTTCTTTTCATATATTTTGATTGGCAAAATCAAAATATTATCCATATAAAAGTACATTTAATAGATGGAAGTAACAATGAAAACAGCAGTCACTTTCAAGATATGAATTAAAATTAATAAAATAGTTGTTATCGATAACTTTCTTCAAGTTACAATTTAATATATAAAAATCAAAATTAATGGTATTAAGGGTTTCTAGTCATAGTAACTTTTAGCCAATAGATATATATTTCAAAGGATATTATATTTTGACACATGATTTAATAATAAAGGGACGGAAACCCTGGTAAATAGTCGAAATAAATTTGCACCCCTTAATACTTTCGGAGAATGTCTTACAAGCGTGAAATTTTTCTTCACAAATAAATTAGGAGCGTTTACTTCTTTATAGCTGATATTTATACTAGGATTAAAGATAAAAATCGGATAAAGGTGTTAAAAGTCTGATCTTTTTTAATTATTTCTTACTTATTATTGATATCGTACTAACGTAAAGTATTAAACATTAAAAATTCACATAAACGTTTTAAATAAATTAGTAGCAAGACAACAAAATAAATATAATTTGTGTATTAAAGACTAAAAAGCTCATTTCAATAAAATCAAACAAAAAATATCTAATTTAAGGTAGATAATATATTAATATATAAAATATTTCTCTCTCATATAGCTGGGGATATTAGAAACTTAATTATTTTTCCCAAATACTGTATTACTACATGAAAGTTTGATAAGTTAGAATTCTTTCAACCTTCCAATTCTTTTTCTTTTTCAGTTTTCTTCTGCATTCTAGGATGATATTAAATTTGAGTTTTCTAGGAGCCGAAGTAATTTGTTTCTTCACTCTGCCGCTTCGACAACAGTTTAACACTTGAAATTTTTTTTCATGGCTGGAAATTTTGGCATTGCGGTTATCTTACATTATTCGTAGAATATGGCTAATTTCAGTTAGGTCTTTTACTTTCAAGAGACTTTTTAATTTAATTAGATATCTCCATAAATATGATACCGATGCTTATTTGGAAATTTTAAGAGTAAAAAACTTATATCTAACGATTAATTAAACGCAAATATCTAGAATATATTCCATCTCTAAATCAGAAGATGTTAATCATTTTATTTTAAACTAGCTGGTACCCGGCGCGTTGCTGCCTCAGAAGAAATAATTTTGGAAATATCATTTGAAATTTAAAATAGCTGTCTTATTTAATTAGGAATGATAGAAAGAATGATATTAATTTCTTATCGGCAATGAATACATTTATTGAAACTGAATGATATATAAATTAGAAATACAAATAATATTTATTCTATTTTTTATTTTGTTATTCAAGTTCTTCAGGATAGACAATATTTTTTGTTTTTTTCGTCTTCAGTAAAAACAAATAAATTTCTTGCCTTCTGCCTGATACGTAAGCATCCAGCATACAACTGGGCATGTGAAAGATATAGAGTTTCTAGGTTCAATACGCACACTTGAAGTGACTGACCTTGCGGCTTGTTGATGGTCACCAAGTCGAATGGGGAATCTCAGTCGTTGGAAATCAAAAGGCATGTCAATGGGAATAATGGGAATGCGTAGAATGAGCGCCTCTTCTCCAGTCATTTTTTCTTAAAGAAAAGTTGCCTAGCTTCTTGCCGCATATTGGTCTTTCGACTGTTGCCGCTTGTTGATCTTGAAATTCTGAAACACTTGAATTTACAGTTCGTAAACAATCTGCTTTTATTGCTTGCTCACTTGTCGTTTTTCGTTTATGTGAGAAGCTCGAATTGGCTTATTTCTATATACTGCACTGATAGATCTGTTAAGTGACGAACGTTTGGGAACATATGAGCAACGAGTTGTCGAAGCAATCAACTCGATATACGTACGTTTGTATAACCGAAATATCGTTTGTCGATTCATTGAATAAATTGAAAACTTACCGTTTGCACTGGATAATTTTCATTATATGTAACTTAACTTGATCGGCATCGATAATAATAATTATATTTTGTATGTGTGCGATAAATTCTGAATAATATATGCGGTTTGCTGCAGACAAAATATTTTGCAAGCTTAATGACAGCATCTTGTGTAGATGACTATTCATTAGTGAAAAGAAAAAAAATTAGCTCTTGCATTAAATATTTTCGATTTCATATCACTCACATTGACTGACATCAATCGTTAAAAATTTTATTTGGTTTGATATATGACAGAGTTTGATGTTAACTCTGAATGACATGTACCGCTCGCCGTTTACAGTTTGTCTTTTGTCGATTGTCAATTTTAAAATATAACCTTTCGCGTAAGTCAAGAAATAAGTTGGCAAAGTTTCATCCAAATCAGTTCAACGGTACGGCAACGCATAAGGTACGAAACAAACAAAAATTCATTTTTATATAATAGATTCATGATAAACGCTACTGAATATTTACTTATTTAACCAGATATTTATATTTTAAGCCAGATATTAAGATTTCCCATCCGTATATATATAAAAAAAGCGATTTCGTCGCATTTCAGTATAAAAAATGACGCATTTAATTCCTCATTTACTTTTCCTGGAGATCACGTAATTTATTTCATCTTAAGAACTGTTGAATTAGTGGAAGTGAATCTCTTCGAATTGTACTCACATATTTTTTTACAAATGTGTTATGAATCTTCTTCCTCTAGCATAAAATTTTTGTCACGTGACAAGGTAGTTGAAAACAACTATTATACAGATTTTTATTTTTGAAGCCCCGTTCATTATAGGGAATAAAAATCAAATAGTACATTTCAAAGAAATAGTACGCGCATCCTACTTTGCAATTAAGTCTGTCACCGAATAATTATGAAAGGTGACAAATACCTCACAGCAGTCATAGGTATTGCATGCGTCTACCGTTCATTCTGAAAACCCAATAATGATTGATTTATTAGAGTTTAAAAAAGACATGATTGTTGGAATGCGGTGCGCTGCTTGCTCGAAGACGGAAACAGTCAATTATTTGGGGCATGGAAGAAGTTCTGTGTATCAGCTGAGAAATGCGATTATGCGGATTATGGAGGGGACGGTACAAAAAGCTAATGGTGAGGGATAAACTCGCGTAGTAGCCTGAACGACCAAGCAATCTTTATCCCAGATGATGTCTAAGATAAGTGGTTATCACTGGATCCCCATTTTAGCAAAGAGAACTTCATGCATTGAACGTTTATGGAAGAGTTGCAATTCGTAAACCATTAATAGAATCACGTTATGCATTTCAATAACGTAAATGGTGTAAAACACACAGAAGCCGGATTCCATGACAGTGTTAACAAGTCATCTGGTTTGACGAATCAACCTTCGACGTATTTCAGATAATAAAACGTATTTGTGTGGAGAAAGAGCATAGAAACACTCACTTTCTTCTGACTGCCTCTTGTCGACGTGAAGCATGGAGGTGGTTCCCATAAGGTATGAAATGCATGGGCCACTTATTACTCTGCATAGGAAGGTTATAGCTGCTAACTATGTTGATACTCTGGGGGAATAAGCTGCATTTTTTCACTCTTTATTTTCCAGACAATGCTCACTTTATCAAGATGACAACGCTCCTATCCACATGGCTAAAATTCCCCCAAAAATGATTTAATTCTGTGATTGTATTTAATTTCGTATTGTATTCCCCCCCCCCCTGGGGAGCAGCTCGAAAAGAGGATGAGATGCTTCCGGTATGGTGGTTGGATCTCGCCACTCTGGTGGGTACACAAATAGGTGGGGGATCTGCCTCCTCCCATCGATAACGGGACGAACTTCTTTCGGGAAGACCGTGGTCTATGATGGTCCTAGGACTCAACCAGAGTTCCCGCCAATGTTGCTGCTGCTCATTCAGTTTTCTTTATCCATGTGCTTTCGGGCGGGTTGGAGATTAAGTGATATGACTTACCTTGTATTTAATAACCTACAAAGTTATTACAAAATGCTGTTTATAACCTCTATGCATCCAGTCCACGTCGCTACAATCTGTAAGTCAAAGGATGATCCAATTCGCTATTAATAAAGTGTTTTTCCTATTTCTTGAGTGTTTATATTATTTTGTCCCCCATTTGTATTTCAAGATTAACTACAAGATTGCATAAACATTGTTTAATGATCGTGATTCAACAACCATGCGTTTGCTCCACGTATAAATACGTTAAATTAATCAAGTCAAATAACTCTAGTAAACTGCATCTCATCACAAGAAAAGACTATTTACACATATTTTTTTAAATTATACCTGTTGAATAAATCTAGATTATTCTGACAGATTATCTATGCACTCGAAAAGATGAAATTAATTGTCGAAATCGGATCGATTATTGAGGATGCATGGAGTGTCAAGGTTCCATTTTGCGATATCTCTAGAAAATATAGGAGGGATGACTTAGTTTAGTTTAGTTTAGTTTAGTTATATTAACATCCCGTTGTAAAGCAACAACTAGGGTTATTTTGGGACGGACCTCGTAATTTTGAATCGCGGTCAGATAACACTGAGCTGGCACCCCCCTCTCCCCGCCACACCACACCAGCGGGAGGACGTCTGGCATGACGGATTTAACGTGCAACAGACCCCCTTACACGACATTCTTAGGTGTAATCGGGTCTCGAACCTGAAACCCTACGGCCACAAGCCGAGACCTTACCACCAGGCCACCGCAGCCTGGATGGATGAGGGCAGACCATCATTGATGATAGTCTTCCTTCTTCGAAGTATTCAAATAAAAAAAATGGCTAAATCAGTCAGTCACTCGTGATGACAAAGAAACTCTTTACTAATCATTTCAGGAATAGTGATAAGTTAAGAAGTGTTTTTAAGATTCTTCTTCAAAATGTAGTAAGGTGTACGAGAAGACAAGTACTGATGCGTTATCTAGGGGTCGTGAGTTTTCACGTGAAATAAAATTTTACTTAATCGTATCAGTAGTTGGGAAGATGAAAGAGTGATTATTAGCTTTGATTCATTATTTTAAAGACTTGATATATTACATGATAATGATTTTTTATTTACTTTCTCTAATGCAAAAAACCAATATGAGATTTTAAAAATATTTGATCACACAACTTTTCAGAATTTAATAATCAATCACTATTCTCGAAACCTTCTCGCTGACGTTCCAGAAGTCTCTAAAACCAGAGTTAAAAAATCATCGATTCTTTTTTTCGAAACCTCAGCCCTCTTATCTTGGAGATAAAACCGTTTTCTGACAGCTGTCTGATAAGTTCTCGGCTTTTTTTTCATTGGCTGGTGCTGTAGGACAGATCTATGCAATCGATCTCACACCTGATGGTAGGAAGTTATCACACGTTCACTGCAGTAAGAGGCTACTTGGAGGAGAGATCTTCCCTGATTTGGGATGAAACCTGTTATTTTTCCTGTTAATTTTTATTTCAGAAATACAAGAAAGATTTTGTATCTTATTTTTAGAGATATTGTATATTTATAGGATTTATTTTGGTAAATTAAAATATTAAATAAATATTACGGTAGCTGATATTTACCAAGCAGTTTCTAGAAAAAAAATCATTGAAAGGGATTCAGTTATAAAAATATGAAGAATAATTACTGTAAGATGAATTCAAATAAAAGTAGCATTTAGACTGTCGATGCATTATTCTATACGATACATCTAGATGATTTCTCTGGTAGATGGAAATAAAGAAACTTATGTTTATAAAGCAAAATGTCTCTGTGTGTTTTTGTTTATTTATGGATATTTTTTTATATAAATTCGTAGTTTTTTTTTAAGGTTTTGATAAAATTTAACTCATGTCAACTGTAGAAAAACGGCTTTCGTTTTTTTAATGTCTAAAATGAATAAAATCTTGGTTAGTTAAAATTACAACAAATTTTTTGGAGTTTTATAAAAATATTATAATATAAAATGGATTTTCTTACTATTTTAACTTTTAAAAATTTAGCTCTTTAATGCCACCAGCTTCATTTTGAAATGTTTCTCGAATTTTACATAATATCATAGCAGGCACTTACTTCATCTACTTTATACATGTATTTATTGTGATGAGCATAAGAACGAAAAACAGTGCTCCTAGAATAATATGGGTGTGACCGCGGATTACAAAATGTGGAACATCAGGTCCATTTCAAAATACCCTCCGAATATAAGAATATTCATTTATGTGAAATATAATGATTAATCTTTACCCTCTATGAATTAGTCAGTATTTCTTATCTTCGTTAACCAATATTCTGGAATTAACAATGTGACAAAGAACAATGTTTCAATAAATAATGTGAGCAATTGTATGAAATCAGTCTATCTTCTGTGAAGTTTCATAACAAAATTAAAAAAAAAAATTATACAGCTTCCACAATGTAAAGATGTCAATTAGTGAAATATTTCAAATACATTTATCTAAATACAAAATTTTACACTATATCTACTATACTTGATAGCATAAACTAATTTTTAAATTTAAAAGGGGATATCACGAATTTAGATGAAAATATTTATTTCAGAAATGCATATTCATTCAATACAGAAAAATAAGACCGCCGTAATAAAATACTCATATGTTAGTATTTCGTCTAATGATCATGACATGAAAGATTTATTAATCACGAATAGTGTTTGATTGTCTAATAGTTTCAACTTTGATTTAACAAAGAAGGGAATTGAATTTTAAGAAACCGAATGCATAACATTTCTCAGAGACGAAATGGAATTCGGAACAAGAAAATAAAATTCTTTGCTCAAATTTGTATGTGCGAATTCAGCTTTTCAAAAGAATGACATATTTCAGTAACGAGGAATATTTTGAAATATTGTATGGAATCTTTCTGATTGCCTAATTATAAAATAAAACAAGTGTTTTCCTAATTTTCAGTATCATTCTAAAAAGAGAATTTACAGAATGGTTAAATGATTGCAAAGTTCAAGACACCTTATTTCTTCTGGGAAGATGGAGTGTTATACAAGTGACACATAATACTTGTCATTTTGTCTTAATGTTCAAGTTACTTTCATGCTAGTGCACGAACAGTCATTTCAGATTTCATTACTGTAAAATGACATTCTACAGAAAATTTAAAAACTTAACGCAAAATTTGCCATCCATATAGCATTCGTGTGCTACATGATTAGGTATAATTAAATCAGAACCGACATCTAGAGTTGCGACTGGACCCAACCTCAGATAGAATGAAGTCAGTTTCAAGTCAGAATCAAGTCATTCAATCAAATCAGAATCAAGTCATATAGAATCAGTTTTCCTAAGAAATGTAATTTGGGTAGACAATGCAGCTTTAATCAATATGGAGGCATGTGTTATGAAAACTTGGAAGTCCCTTAATAGTTTAAGAGGCTCATTAACAGTGAACATTTTCTACTGATGTGTGATGTAGCATTATCAGAATTTCTTATTTCGTACATTAGTAGACTGAATGACGATAAATATATTCAACTAGTTTTGAATCTCTTATAAATTTCTTACTATACTCGCCATTTGTAGATGTAGCAGTTTTTTTACTGATGAATTCAAGAAACCACTTTTAATGACACAATTGATGAATTAAATCGCGCGTATTCAAGTATCATTAGAAGAATGCTGCTTTGTATAAGTATCAAAAGTGCTAATTTTGAATATGTTTTAAAAACTCTTCAATTAATGCATCATTTGACATTTTAAAAATGTAATAAAAGTTATTAAATGCATCGTTACTTTTTGATTCCAATTATTTAATATTATAATGTAGTATGTGCATTAGAGCTGAATTATTAACGAAGGATTCAAACATCTGCATCAAAGTTCTAGCTCCAGTCAGAATTATTAAATAGTTGTTTACGTTAATCAATTTGTTTTTTTTTAATAATTTAATAGAAGTATTACATTTAGTGCGTTTATATATGAAACCAAGAGGGACATTTTATTATTTGACATTTTTTTTCAACATAGAAGCAAAAAAAATTTAGTAACTTTCTGTTTTTAATCATTAACATTGTTTGTATGCAATTTCCTACTTTATTTAATGGAATTTTGTAACTTAATATATATATTTAGCTTCAATATTTAGGGAGATAAACGTTAGTCCTATCTTTTTGGAACAACCTATATATACAGAGAAAGACTATAATTTCAAATTGCTTTAATTAGTTTAAATATTCATATGATCACTTAATATGTTTATTTCGATTAGCTTTTATTTCTATTTCTTGATTTAAAAGAACCTTTTCTTCCTTTAAGTTTACTAATAAAAACAAACGTTTTAAAAAACATTCTATATTGGAACATATTAAATAAACTTTTTTAAATCAAAAGTTTTTAAAAAATTCGAATGAAATTATTCATTCGACATTTTATATACTTTATATTTATTAACATTATTTTTAATTTTTAAATTTTTTATAAATTTAATTATATATTAGACAAGAAACTGTGTTATTAAAAGTATTTTATGGTTTTAATATTAAATTTTTAATCAATTTCTACATAAGTGGATAAGCATAGTATTCTTTTCTATAAGTTGAAATATTGGAATTCTGATGCATTTCATTCATGAAAAATACAACCACTTAATTCTTAGACAAGAAGGAAAATGAAAGTTTCAGTAGTAAAAAATGAAGATGATATAAGTATAAGAGTAAAGAAAGTCGATACTGAAATTTTAATTAACAATGAAAAAAAAACCCACTTTATTTTTTTTTATGATTGGAATTTTGCAGTGAAGTGGAAGAAAGAGAGTACTAAAGCAGTTAATCGAAGTTTCTCTCAAATACTGCATTTTTAATCTTTTCCCGTTTATTTTTAGGTTTCAGGCATTATTATTCTGCTAGAACGAGATTTTAAAAGTTTTTCATGGTCTTTTTTTAAGTCTTTTTTTATTTTATTCTCCTTTAAAAAACTTAAGTGGAAATAAAAGCGTTAATAAAAGGTAGCTTTTCTTTTGGAATACTTTTACCTTTCAAAAAATGTTCCTGTTAGTAACATTCTTTTTAAATTAGAATAATTAATTCATTTATATTCTATTCCTTCTTATTTTTTTGCATGGAATTCTTTTTCACTAAAATGAACAAGTGCTCATGGTCAAAAGACAATTTAAATTAATTGGGAATTTTTAAAACTTATTTTATTCTAATACGACTCTTATTAATCATAATACAACTAAGTTATTTAATTTTCTAAAATATCTACTTATTCTCTTCAAAAGGCTTCCTTATTCGTGCCAAGTTTGTTCTCTGAAGATATTGGTTATATTTAATTAAATTTCGATCGCTTAGACACAACTTTATGTCCATGATTCCCTAAAACTGACAGATATTAAAGTCATATTATTTTATTTGTCTATCATATGTGCTATTCATTGTATGCATGGATCCAGTCTCATAACATTATAGTGCTATTAAAAATTCATCTCGGCAAACTGGGAGACAAATGTAGATTCCTTATCATCAAAGTTATTGTTTTGAAATTTCTGGAATTTTCAGAACTCTGGAATATTGCTTACGGAAGCTACCATAGATAATGATTTTATTATTACTGCATTATTCATTATTTATTGCAAAATAAATGATATTAAGGTATCAAATATTATAATGATAATACATAAATGAGGTTGTTACGAAATTTATTAAATGAAAAGAAATTGAATGTAGATATTATTACGGGTTGTGCAACAACAAAGCTGTTACCACATTATTGAAAATCTGTGACGTTTTCATCTAAATACCAGAAATTCCCATCCGCTGACAGGAATTAAAAGTTTATCGTCTGCAATTTACGAAGAATTTGCCGTCAATTATTTGAACAACTTTACTTTATCGTTTGCATTTATTTTTCTGTCAATTAAATAAGGAGAATAAAGTTTGATGACAGAAAGCAAGAATTTATCTTTAGATTTTTTTAATTATATTAGAGTGAAAATAATTCGTAATTGTGAAGGTAAGATCGCATCTGTTGTGCTTTTGAATATTTTAATTATATATAAGCGGATAATTAATTGGAGTAGAAAAAATATATAAGCGTTTCTTTAAAAAATGTATTTCGATACTTGTATATTCATTTCATGTCATTGGCGAACCTTAGGCTTAACTGCATGTCATTAGCGAACATAGTCAATAGACTAATATGACATCTTTGGTGATTTGCTTCGCGATCAATCGCAGTTTTACAATTTATATAATTAACCATACTTCTGTTAAAGTATAACGGTTGTCATTTTAATACAATATACTGTCAGTAATGGGCAGGCATCAAACCAAAGAACAACAGAATTAACAGTAGTTCCAGAAGGTTGCTCATTTAAAAATACAATAAATATAAATTTTGATATTTAAGTGTATGAAATATATAGAATTATATAAATAAAAGTGTCCTTCATATAATAAGAAGCACAGACTGAATTTTTTTCAAAACTGCTGGTGCTTAAATAGTTTTAAGTTAGAAGTTGAAATCAACTTTTTAACTCTTTAACTTCTAACAATTGCAACTACAGAAAAACATTTAATGCAAAAGTTGTTCCTATTAATTAATTACATGCTAATTTGTCTAATTTGATTTACTTTTTCATTTCCATTCATGAGGAAATGAAAATTTCACCCCCCCTTTCCATCTCTTTGAAGATAGATGATCCATCTGCGAATATATCCGAGGCTTTTACATTCTTTATAACAAATACCAAGCCGGTGGAAATCAAATCGAAATTAATATATTTAATAAGACATAGGAAAATCATTATGCGTATATATTTCTAGCTATTATTTATAAACTTTTGAACAAAAGGTGATTTTGGGAGATTTTTAATTGCTTAAAATTCCAAGGAAAATTACTCAGAGGTACATATTCTCACCTCACAAAGCATATACAGTGGCTCAAAAAATTGAGAGTAGACTTTACTTTTACTTCATAAATTTGACTTTCAATATAAATAACACATTACCGGAAAGTGTAAACATGCTTTTATTTTTATACATAACAAATGATTTAATTTAGAATAAAAATAAAGAAAAATCAACTGAAAAATTTCAGAAACATTTTAAATAAATATACTCAGAATTTTGTCTCAAAAAATTGAGAATACACCAATGAAAGTCTTGTAATATCTCGCATAGAGAGAACGTGTCAGTATTTAGTTGCATGTCTTTTGGCTTTTATAATGACCTCTAAACGTCGTGGTAGCGATTCGACCCATTTTTGGTGGTATCTGAAAATATTTTACCCCATTCTTCTTGCACAATTTGTTTTAAATGGGCTTTGTTTCTAATTTTGTGTTTTTGGACCACAGCTTTGAGGGTGGCCCACAGATATTCAATTGTATTAATGTCGGGTAACTGTGGTGGCTTGTGAAACTGCTGTTTACAATGAAAAGGAACCATATTTTGGCGTTACGTGCATTCTGTTTGGGGTTGTTGTCCTTGAAAAGTTGTTGTTCGTTGAAAAATGAAATTCCCATCTAAATCAAAATTTTTAGCACTTTTCTTTATATTGCTGCGAAGTATATCCAAGTAAACCATATCGTTCATAATGCCATCTATAAAAATCAAATTTCCTACCCCTGATTAAGCCTTGCAACCTCAAATCATGACGCAGTCACCATCATGTTTTAACTGTAGGAGGTAAATTTTTTGGATGCAAAGCAGTATTAGGCTTTCTCCATACAGCACAATGGCTTGTCACGGCCAAAAATGTTGAGTTTTTTTTCATTACTAAATATAGCTTTCTTCCAAAGGTAATTGGTCTACAGTTGATGATTTTTTGCAAACTTGAAATGCTTTTTCTGAATTTACAAGCTGATGAACGGTTTCTCTCTAACAATGCGACTTTTATATCCAGCTTGTCTAATGGCATTTCGCACTGTTTCAGCACTTACACTTCTGCCTATGATTTGAAAAGTTTCTGAAACAAGTTGGATGAACCATATAGTCGCAGCAATCTAAAGGAAAGTGTTAAAAATTTGGGTTTAGATGGAAATTGCATTTTCCAGCAGGACAATAACCCAAAACAAAATGCACGTAACACCAAAATATGTTGTCTTTTTCATTGTAAACAGAAGTTACACGCACCACTATAGTACCCTGACATCAATGACATTGAATATTCGTGGGCCATACTCGAAAAAGTGGTTAAAAACACAAAATTAGAAACAAAACCCATTTAAAACAAGTGATGCAAGAAGCATGGGGTAAAATATCTTCAGATACCACTAAAAATTGTTCGAATCGGTACCATGACGTTTAGAGGCCATTATAAGAGCCAAAAGACATGCAACTTAATAGTGACACTTTGTTTCTATGCGTGATATTGCAAAAATTTCATTGGCCTCAATTTTTTGAGGCAAAATTCTGCACATGTTTGTTTAAAATGCTTCTGAAACTTTTCAATTTAGAAGTTTTTCATTATTTTTACTCTGAATTAAACCATATGTTATGAGTAAAAATAAAAACATGTTTGCATTTCCCGAAAATGTGTTATTTACATTGAAAGTCGGATTTATCAAGTAAAAGTAAGGTGTACTTTCAATTTTTTGAGCCACTGTATGTGCTAAATTTGTTTATTTAAAGGGAAACAGCCTAGTTTGTTTAGCTGACACACACACACACACACACACACACACACACACACACACACACACACACACACACACACACACACACACACACACACACACACACACACACACACACACACACACACACACACACACACACACAGACACACAATTGTTTCAAATTGTGTTATTGTTAAATATAATTATTTTCAAAATAAAAGCACAAATATTTGCAATTATATGAAGATTATTTTAAAACTTTCTTTTCAAATTCATTGGAATAAAAGCTATTTTTTTATAAAAATATATTGCTCTTTTCTTTTTGTACTTTCTTTTGTTAGAAAATTAGAAATTTGTGCTTTTGTAGTATTTGTTTTTTTAAAGGAATGATTTCAAATAACCATTTCAAAAAGGACTCTAAAAACATACCTTGCTACCAAAACAAAATATAAGGCTATATATCCTTCCATTGAATAGCAAAAAAGAAATTTCTAGGAAAATGATTTCAAAAATGAAATGGAATGCATACTTTTTATTTATTTATTATAAAAGAATTTCATCTAAAGAATGTCAGAAAATGCTCATGGTTATTATTGACATTTAGAATAGAGAGAAAAAGATAATCACAGCAGAATCTTTTCAATAAGTTCTTCCAATTTAAATAAAATCGTTTTCGAATATGAGAAAGATGTATTTTTATTCCAAGAATAATCATGTAGCAATAACTTTTGCATCTGATGTATTTTCAAATCCTCCTTCATAGAAAGACGTTCAATAAAAGTTCCCTTTCTAGAATAATCAGAAATCGTTTTGGAATTGTAAATTTGAAGCTTTGTCTTCATCTTCCAGACATTCCCTTTTCTATTAAGAAAACTCGGATATTGCCGTTTCTCTAATGTTTCTAATCATCAAATAGTTTCTTGAGAAGTTACTTTTTTCCATTCTGTAGATTTGAGAGGCTTATTTCTTTCGGTATTTTTTTTTATGACTAAGCATTTAATGAAATAGAAATATTTCTTTTGTCTTAAAGAAATAAATGCAAAAAAAAAATGTTTTGAACTTTTTTGTAAAGCATCAACAAAAACAAGCACCTTAAGAAATAGAATAATACCACAATAAAATACCATCAATTAAATCTGTTAAAATATTAAAATAATAGTAATAATAATAATTTTTTTTATTTTCAGTAACAAGTTAAACTGGTTTGCATAATGTATTCAATAGTTCAAAATATAGTTTTTAGATTATGCTACTCAAAATTCAGTTAAGAATCAATATCATTCCTTTGAGTTCAGTAGTAAAATGTAGTAATTGTTTCTTTGAGTTCAGTCTAATAAATGTAGTAATTAAATTGCTCTAAAAGCTTATACAATTCAAAAAATTCTTCTCGGTAAGCTGGTAAGCAAAAGTTAATTTTTATCTAAATTATTGTTTTTAAACTTCTTTTAATCCTAATAAAAATTAAATAAAAACAAACGGAAAATGTCTTCCCGAAAAATTCTCGTATACCCTACAATTAATCCTCTCCCCGAATAAAATTGTAGACTTTCGATGAGGCGAAAAAGTTGCACGGCGTTCATCAACTTCAGGCAAAGTGGTTTAAAATCACAGATGTGGTGATAGTAACAAAATAAATATCCTTGGCATGAATTTAGCATTCTTACCGAGTCTGTTCGGAGAATACGTGTTTTTAACGTCTTTTTTTGCAGACAGAATTACGATTAAGCCACAAGACAACATAATGAATTTCATTGATTTTAGTCATTGCTAGTAGGAATTATCGCGTTTAAATATATGAAAAAGTACGGACTAATAAACTGTCAACAATTCAGCAGATATGGTTCAAAATTTGATATTATTCTGTATTTTAGATGATAAAGCTATACCGAATTTTATTTAACTAGATTTTCGTATTTTGTAATTATTGAGTTCATTTGGACTGAAATGTACTGAAAAACATTTGTACTAAACATTTATATATATATTATAGGGGGATCTCGTAATATCAGAGCTATATTACAAAGAAGCAAGAAATGAGAAAATTAATTTACTTCTAGTTTTTACGATATATATTTTGCAACTTTTGCCCTCAAAACAATATACGATATTATATTGACATTCTTCAATTGATTCAAGAGCAAATAAAAATATTTGACAGTAGTCCCTTCTGGCAGCCACTCTTTATTTACTGAGAAGAGAGTTTAGGTGGGAAAGCACAAACTTCTCCAAAACACTTTCTTCAACTGAATTCTGCGATTTTTTTCTTTTCTCTTCTTTTCCTTATTTCTTTGGTTGCTTTTTTTACCTCGATTCTTTTTATTCCTCGTTATTTGGGAGATTGGGATTTGGGTTTCCAAGTGATCACAATTGAAATTGCTCATTCGGAAAATTTTCTGAGGAATTTTTAATACTTTTTTCTTTCTGACTTCCCAAATGATTATTATTTTAGAACAGGAAAAAATTTCAAATCTTTTTGGAGGTTACAATGCTTTGTTTTTCTACAGTGTGAAATCGCATACATGCATGTAACTGTGCATACTATTCCTTTATTCCTTTTTCTCTGCTTTCCAGTATATGGAATATAAAAAATAAAATTCTGTAACCATAAAAAAAATTCCAAATCAAAATCTTGAAGAATCTCTATGTTCCTGACATCCCTAAAATCGAGAAATAAGGTTTTGTAAACATCAAAAAAATATCGGACAAGAGAAATTTAAGAATTTCTATGTTTCTAACCTTGCCAAGTTCGAAAAACAAAATTTTGTAATCATCATAAAAAAAAACAATAAAAAAAATCGGTCGCGAAGTCTTAAAGAATCTCGGCGTTTCTCCAGGTTCCTCTCCAAGTTCGAAAAATACATTTTGATGTTATATCTTCCTATTTGTGAATAAGGAAGATATAACATCCTATAACCCGAAACGTTTTGAGCTAGAGTGGTGAAATTTAGTCAAAGGTTCCAATACAAAATTTATAGATTTCTATAATATTTTTTTGACGAAATTCATTTGTATCTATATTTTAGATTTGCTTCGAGACATATCAATTATATTTCTTACGAATGGATTTCACTAAAATAAGGGAAAAAAATGTCAAATTCACATTCCAAATTTCATCTATCTAGCTCAAAACGTTTTTTTGAGTTATCATTTTCATTCAAATATAATTCCGGAAATGGGTTTATCAAGCTTTAAAGGAAAGGAAACAGAAAAATGAGCCAAATTTTTAAGTTAGAACTTTGAAGCTCAAATACTTTTATTGCGAGTACTTCATATGCAGAAAACAAACACAAATGAAAACTCATTTCAGGGATTCTTCTTCGTAATCTTTAAATGGATCATTTGAATCTTTAAAAATAATAATTTTTTAAGAAAGCTAAGCTTAATTTTTAATTTAGGAAAAAGGATTTTCTATTTTCTCTAAGTCTCTATTTTTTAATCAATACTTTCGGCAACTCATCTGCGATGTTTCTATAAATTATAATTAAAAAATCTGTAAATTAAGTTAAGTTAAATTAGCTTAATCCAAACTAGCGTAAGTGTTTGCTCTGAAATATTCTCCATATCATATTATAGAGAATACTCTCCGATAGAAATGAAATCTTCCGCTCTCTATATAAAGGGCTGATAACCTTTGACTTTGAGCATAAAAGCCACGAGTGCTCAAATTTTTATTTTCAGGGACACGGTACACTCGCGTTCTGTTCCGTATTATAATAAGTTTTTAAAAATATCGTGAAAAGAAATAGAATATATATCTGGATCTTTTTTTTCAATCGAATAAATTAAGAATTTTAGAAAAAGAAACTGCAATTTTAGTGACAAAACCATGCACCAAATTATTTATGTAAAATCAGTGCTTTACTTTATCATATTTGCACTCAAGTAAATATACAACCCGACAAACGGTTAACTCTACAGCGTTCTGGTTTCAAAATTTGATATGGAACGAATGTTAGATGTTAAAACTGTGCAACTTCATGCATTTCTCTCCCACGTTTTGTTGTTTTTATGTTCATTTGCATTCGGTCAGGTAGATTTTTTGTGAATGCAGCTCGTTCCAAATTTGACAGATTTACAACTATAGCTTGAAGGCCACATACCATATTTCATCCTTTTAGATGAAAGCGTTTTGAAGCTATCGGATCAAACAGATCAGACAGATCAAAATAGCAAAGCTGTGTTTTTCGGAGTCCGGAAGATCGGAAAAATTGTTGTCAAAATCTCGAAATGGATTTATTTGATATTTTCAGTATTTTCTCATTGATAATTTCATGCGCGAGAAATTAAAATAAATCATCTTTCCTTTTTTTTTTTAAATTTTAAATTAACCAAAGTATGTGAAAGAAAACAAATATTTATTAAGTTTTTTCATACATAAGTGTTTTTTTTTGCTCTATTGAAAAAAAAAATCATTATTTATGAATAACTTAATTGTTAAATTGAATTAATTACAAAAGCCTGCAAAAGAAAGAAATTTTTTTTGTTTGTAAAATTTTAATTGATTTATACGAGCAATGATGATGTCATTCCAAAGTGCAAACTAAATTTTATGTAACACGTAAGGATTTTTTACAAATGACGATGAAAAAATTAACAAAATGCAGTATAATGCATACAGTTGCAACTGTAGTTACTATTAACTAAACACAATAAGGCTGTTCATTTACAATATTTTGATAACTTTTGTGTTTTTCTTGAAGTCAAGAAGCTTTGTTTTCGGGTTTTTCGTTTATGGTCCACATCACTGTCTCTTTTTAAAGACCAACAGTAATCGGCCATCATGTTAACATCCCACCGTCCTTGATATCTGCGTTCCATATCCTTTATATCCTGGTGGAATCTTTCACTTTGCTCGTCACTCATTTTTCCTAAATTGTCTGGGAAGTATTCCAAATGTGAGTGAAGGAAGTGAATTTTAATGGTCATTTTGCACCCCAAAAGATGATAAGTACGCAATAACTCAGTTACAAGTTCTTTGTAATTTTCTTTTCTCTCATTTCCCAAAAACCCTTCAACGAAATCTTTAAATGCAACCCAAGCCTGCTTCTCTCTATTTGCCATACATTGTTCAAAATTGGAATCTTTAACTAATTTCTTTATTTGTGTTCCATCAAATACACCTTCTTTAATTTTAGCGCTAGACAATTTTGGGAACTTTGATATAAGGTACTCAAAACATTTTCACCTTTATCCAAAGCTTTCACAAACTGCTTTATGAGTCCCAATTTTATGTGAAGTGGGGGCAATAAAATATTTTCTGGATCTATTAAATATTCATTTAAAACATTCTTCTTACCAGGAATCCATTCTTGTCTCTTCTGCCATATCATTTTTATCCAATGACTTTCTCTGTCCCTGCTATCCCATTCACAAATAAAGCACGGAAATTTAGTAAATCCACTTTGTTGCCCGAGAAGCAGACCTATAACCTTTAAGTCACCACATATTGCCCACTTGCGTTCAGTGTATTTTATTTAACACAATCTTTAAATGGATCATTTGAATCTTTAAAAATAATAATTTTTTAAGAAAGCTAAGCTTAATTTTTAATTTAGGAAAAAGGATTTTCTATTTTCTCTAAGTCTCTATTTTTTAATCAATACTTTCGGCAACTCATCTGCGATGTTTCTATAAATTATAATTAAAAAATCTGTAAATTAAGTTAAGTTAAATTAGCTTAATCCAAACTAGCGTAAGTGTTTGCTCTGAAATATTCTCCATATCATATTATAGAGAATACTCTCCGATAGAAATGAAATCTTCCGCTCTCTATATAAAGGGCTGATAACCTTTGACTTTGAGCATAAAAGCCACGAGTGCTCAAATTTTTATTTTCAGGGACACGGTACACTCGCGTTCTGTTCCGTATTATAATAAGTTTTTAAAAATATCGTGAAAAGAAATAGAATATATATCTGGATCTTTTTTTTCAATCGAATAAATTAAGAATTTTAGAAAAAGAAACTGCAATTTTAGTGACAAAACCATGCACCAAATTATTTATGTAAAATCAGTGCTTTACTTTATCATATTTGCACTCAAGTAAATATACAACCCGACAAACGGTTAACTCTACAGCGTTCTGGTTTCAAAATTTGATATGGAACGAATGTTAGATGTTAAAACTGTGCAACTTCATGCATTTCTCTCCCACGTTTTGTTGTTTTTATGTTCATTTGCATTCGGTCAGGTAGATTTTTTGTGAATGCAGCTCGTTCCAAATTTGACAGATTTACAACTATAGCTTGAAGGCCACATACCATATTTCATCCTTTTAGATGAAAGCGTTTTGAAGCTATCGGATCAAACAGATCAGACAGATCAAAATAGCAAAGCTGTGTTTTTCGGAGTCCGGAAGATCGGAAAAATTGTTGTCAAAATCTCGAAATGGATTTATTTGATATTTTCAGTATTTTCTCATTGATAATTTCATGCGCGAGAAATTAAAATAAATCATCTTTCCTTTTTTTTTTAAATTTTAAATTAACCAAAGTATGTGAAAGAAAACAAATATTTATTAAGTTTTTTCATACATAAGTGTTTTTTTTTTGCTCTATTGAAAAAAAAATCATTATTTATGAATAACTTAATTGTTAAATTGAATTAATTACAAAAGCCTGCAAAAGAAAGAAATTTTTTTTGTTTGTAAAATTTTAATTGATTTATACGAGCAATGATGATGTCATTCCAAAGTGCAAACTAAATTTTATGTAACACGTAAGGATTTTTTACAAATGACGATGAAAAAATTAACAAAATGCAGTATAATGCATACAGTTGCAACTGTAGTTACTATTAACTAAACACAATAAGGCTGTTCATTTACAATATTTTGATAACTTTTGTGTTTTTCTTGAAGTCAAGAAGCTTTGTTTTCGGGTTTTTCGTTTATGGTCCACATCACTGTCTCTTTTTAAAGACCAACAGTAATCGGCCATCATGTTAACATCCCACCGTCCTTGATATCTGCGTTCCATATCCTTTATATCCTGGTGGAATCTTTCACTTTGCTCGTCACTCATTTTTCCTAAATTGTCTGGGAAGTATTCCAAATGTGAGTGAAGGAAGTGAATTTTAATGGTCATTTTGCACCCCAAAAGATGATAAGTACGCAATAACTCAGTTACAAGTTCTTTGTAATTTTCTTTTCTCTCATTTCCCAAAAACCCTTCAACGAAATCTTTAAATGCAACCCAAGCCTGCTTCTCTCTATTTGCCATACATTGTTCAAAATTGGAATCTTTAACTAATTTCTTTATTTGTGTTCCATCAAATACACCTTCTTTAATTTTAGCGCTAGACAATTTTGGGAACTTTGATATAAGGTACTCAAAACATTTTCACCTTTATCCAAAGCTTTCACAAACTGCTTTATGAGTCCCAATTTTATGTGAAGTGGGGGCAATAAAATATTTTCTGGATCTATTAAATATTCATTTAAAACATTCTTCTTACCAGGAATCCATTCTTGTCTCTTCTGCCATATCATTTTTATCCAATGACTTTCTCTGTCCCTGCTATCCCATTCACAAATAAAGCACGGAAATTTAGTAAATCCACTTTGTTGCCCGAGAAGCAGACCTATAACCTTTAAGTCACCACATATTGCCCACTTGCGTTCAGTGTATTTTATTTTAGTGAGAAGCATCTCCATACTTTCACATGTTTCTTTTATGAAAACGGAATGTGCAACTGGAACTGATGCAAGTTTAGATTCGTTATGCAATAAAACTGCTTTTAGACTCCTCTTTGAGGAATCTATAAATAGTCGCCAATCATTCGGATTATAAGGAATATTATTTTCTAATTCATGTAACAAACCAGGTATGTCAGCATAATAAAACAAGAAGTTATCAGATTTGAAAAATGATAAAAATTACTTTTCTCGATTCCTGTACCAACTAAACGGCGTATGTGTCGTCAATAAATTTTTCTCTTTTAACCGAGAGCCTAATAATTCTGCATTTTCTTTAGTTAAACCTAAATCACGAATTAAGCCATTTAATTCGGCTTTATTAAATTTTTGAGGTACTTCATTTTTCACGGTGAAATCCAACTGCCATCAATGTTTTGAATTTTAAAATAAAAGGTTTTTTTAAAAAAATACAATTATAAGTATTTATTCAATATAAATGTATTATTTAATTTCAATGAAGTAAGATGTTTTCAGAATTTCTTTAAACAAATAAACATACATACTTTATTAATTTACTAGCCGCCTTTGGCAACCAGCCGGTTCGCCAAACTTAATGTTCGTTAAAATTTTAATAATTAAATATTTTATGCAATTCCTACTTTAATAGCTTCTTCATCAAAATATTTTAAAACTTCAAATTTTGATTGTCATATAATTTGATTTGATCATATAATTCATTCCTAATATTATAAAGGCCTTCAGTTATAACGTAATATGTATCTCTCTAATTTTCTGTTAGTACCCGTAGAATTTATGCTTTAAATTAAAGTGGAAAGAATTAATCTTCAATTAATATAATAATATTTTTTACTGAAACAAAGCATTTTTTTTATAATCTGATTACTGAAAATAGAGTCACTGAGCGTTTAAACTTTATGGGCACTAAAGAATATCTTTTTTAATTTATGTAATATCTCAAGAATTTGTCAACAAAATTTTCTTAGATTCATCATGAAAAGATCGATTCATTAACAATGTTTAATTTTAAATGCATCAAACATTAAGAAAATAAAACGAATCGCTTAAAATAAACGGTTGAAAACAGGTTTTAAAAAAACTACTTAAAAAACGATGTGCTTAAAACTATAAGCATATACAAAAAATATATAACTAACATAAATACATTTTAATTACAAAAGCATACAACGAACCTAAAAATAATTTAAATCCAGTCCGCATCTGTTGATAATAATTGTCAACAGAATGCGGAATTCAGAACATAATGCGCATGCGTGAATTTTCAACGCCAGTTGCGTAACGCAAAAACGTGATTTCTTTCTACGCCAGTTGGGGTAACGCTATGCGGATTAGACATTTTTAATTTCCTTTATTCTGTTTTATTTTAATTCAAAAGTACTTCAGAATGAATCTGAAAGATCGATTCATTAACAATGTTTAATTTTAAATGCATCAAACATTAAGAAAATAAACAGAATCGTTTGAAATAATCGGCCGAAAAAAGTTAACCCTGGCCTCATTACTGTTGGGAGGAAAAAACTGAAGCCTTACTCATTTGGCGGTGGGGAAAATGGGAGATTTTTTTGGCGGAAAAGTTAGTTTTTGATTAATAATTAAAATTCTAATTAAAAATTCAAAAAAAGGGACCCCAGGTGCACATTTCCGACCTCTAAGGTATACATGTACCAAATTTGGTAGCTGAAGGTCAAATGACCTGGCCTGTAGAGAGCCAACACACACACACATTGAGCTTTATTATAAGTATAGATAATATCCAAATCGCAAAAAAATCTGTGTATTTTTACTTATTTAAAAATTTACTTTTCAAAAAAACTGTACGTGATACGTAAAAACTGATATTATTTTTGAAATAAGCATGAGAAAATACATAAAAAACAACTATTACTTTTAAAACAAGAAATTGTTGCAGGCTGGTGTTATAGTAGTTTTATTAGTTAAATTAATAATAGAAGTTTTATTATTTTATAATAGGATACATAATGATTGTCAAGAAAAACAATTACTGAAACATTACAAGTCTATCATAATATTATATATATATATATAGAACACAATCTCATAAGTACTTGCAACAATTATGGCTACAGAACGATTGAATGTTCATGAAAACGACACTTTTAATAAGTGTCTTAAAAACATATATACTTTTTATAACAGTTTTATAAAAATGTTTTGGCTCTATAGACACTTTCGAAACTATTGTAAATTATTTGAAACTGGAAACTGTTTAGTATTTTAAGAAAGAAACGGAACTAAGAAAGTATTTTTTTTTATATTTACTAAAATTAGTACATTTTATTTCCATTAATTGATATTGTATAAAAGTTTCTTAAATAACTATTTAGTTCAAAACTTTCCGAGAAATTTTTTTTATAAAATTGATATAATTTACTTAAATATCCAGAATCATTGCAAAGCTTTATGTTATGTAAGTTTTTTTTTTAAATAAATTTATATTTTAAATGTTGTTTTGAAAAAGTTGTATCCATTTGGAGACTTACGTTCATATAAGGATATGCATTTGTTGATAATCAAAAGCACTGTTAAGAAGATTGTCTAGTTTCCACATTAAACTTAGAAAGAACAGCTTTATGTGTCACTAATGCATATTTAAAAAATGTTCAAAAACTACATTTTAAAATCAATTGTAAATATTTTTTTTTTAACTCAACAAAACGAAGCACTATAATTTATATTCTATTCAGTTACTACTTCAACGTTTATACAGTATTTCAATCCCATTTCATTTCAGAATTCTTCCTGAATAAACATTAACTTTAACATCAGACTAATTAAAAGCAAATAGTATTCGTATATTCGTATTATTAATCCGCAACTTCATCAGAGTATTTCGGTAGAAGATTATTGGAGGTTAAAACTTCTGAATGAAAGCAATTACGCTTTTTGGAAGGAAAAAAAATCCCGAAGAACACGAGAACATAATCCATGTATCAATTAAGAAATGAGAGAACATCGAACAGGGAATAATAGCGTAGTTCCCGATAGAAAATCTAGATAATGAGTCGTCTTATTCTCGAACTTATTTCAAGTTTATGTATGTGTAAGTTAAAGGAGGTTGTTAGGTTTCACAAAGTAATTATAAAGCGTGTTCGTGAATGATTATTTGATTCAAATGCATTTGTGTGGTACGAATGAATATATTGTAGCTAAGAGACATCTGAATCAATAGTTTTAATAATTTCTAATAGAATGTGTTTAAAAATATTGACTTTCTTTCTAATATTTAGCCTAATAGTTTTTTTATTGATTATAATATTCTTCCGAAAAAATACAAACTAATTATTTCTTTTCTGATAAATATATATTCTGGTATATGTATATATATTCTAATCTTATCCAATGTTTAGTCTGACATTTTTTTATTGGTTCTAGTATTCTTCAGAAAAAATACAATTAAATAAATACAATTAAACATTTTTCAAATATGTTTGAAAAAAAAAAGAAGATAAGAAAGATTACACATTCTGTAAAATGACTCAAGGATGTTTGTAGATTTCATTTAATTATTTTATTATTACTAATAATATCTTTATTTTCATATTCATTATGTATATTTTACTGACATACCTACAACTTTATATTTATCCGATTGACATTAATCTTATTAAACAACAGAAATGGATGAAAAAAATTGAGAAAATTATCATTGTAACTAATTAAACTTATTACGAATGTTACAATTAAAATTTCATTTTTATAATAATCATTATCAAAGCGAAAATATATTTTCAAATTAATCAATTATTTAATTAATCAATATTAATAAAAAGCATAATTTTTAATTATGCAACAATTAAGTTATGCAGAAACATCACTCAATATAAACTTCGAATTACAGCAAACCACTTTGATTTAAAGCAAATTATGAATCTTCGTAAAAAAAATTAGGGCTAAAAATATATCATATAAGCTTCTTCTTCTTTTTTTTTTTTAAGAGATTAGATATCTCCAATAAAGCCAAATAATTTCAGCATCTGCTTCGAATCGCCCATCGAAGATCAACAAGATAAGAACTTGTTTGAGCTTAAGATCAATAAAAAAATCTTTCTCTCCTTGAGCTAAAGCTATTTCTTTTCTTGTTTAGAAACCTTCAATTATCGCGTCTGTGAACCGAAATTAATGTGGAGGCAGACAGAGAAAAATAAGTTCTGTCTTCGGATTTGACTCTGCCTTCTTTCATTTACACTGTAGTCCGTTTTCATGCACATAAAAGAAAGTTGGAACATCGAAAGCCATTCCATAAGATTACGATTTTATTTCTTTGTATATGTATTCTTTGTATTCATGAGAATAAGTCATTTATGAACGAGACGATTTTAAAAGCGGTTTTAAAGGGAAACTTTAATTACTCATTTACCATGGCTTTGTCCTATCTATTGGTTGATTTATTTGTTTGTTTGTTATCACGTGGAATGAACATATAGAGCCAAATATAGTTTCAAAGCAAATAATAAGCAAAACATTAAAAATTGAAGATGCGAAACCAAATAAGGTCTAGATAATATTGAATATATAATGTAGTAATGATATCCAATCAAGAGCAACACTTTAAAATGCTCCATAATCTTACAAAAATAACCTAAGTATCCAAAAAAATTTACACAACACACTGGATAATAAATAGCAAACGAAGCTTGATTCCACAAAAAAATACAAAGATCTGGAAATAAAAAAAGCAATCGCAGTGTACAAAAACAACAGCACTAGTAGAAATTCAAAGTACACAAGCCTGTAAATAATCAGCCCTTAGATTACAGCAACAGCTCTATATCACTCGTCTCACTAGCTTGCAGTGAGATATACTCCAAAAAGAGAAATGAATTCCTTTGTCTCCTATAGGTTTGCCAACAAAGTATGACATTTTGTAGAAGAGTCTTCATATCTCGGTTCCTAATTGAGAGAGCCAACAGCTTTGGATTTGCCAGAACTTTTATTTTCGTCGCCAAAGCCATTGGTAAATGACCTGCAACCTGCATCCAGTAGCATCTGCTTAGAACTGGTATAATTGTCTCTTTCTAATCATTCAAATATTTTAACAGGAAAATTGCATTACGAATTTAAATAGAATACAGAATTAACAATTTCTGATCCTTTAAATAAGCTAAAGGAAGAAAAAAAATTTGATCGGAAGAGGAAATAGAAGAATTTTTTTCATAATTTTCTTTCTATATTTTACTTATACATCTGCCTACTTTACATCTAAATGGAATAAAAAAAAAAAACGAGCTCTTATGTGTTGGAAAGATTTTGCAGATGCTAAAGGAGAGTAATACCGGTAAATAATATTTTAGAAAAAATATTCTTAAAAAATTACATTTATATTTGTTTCCTTTTTGTATATATCATTAGACTTTTGTACTCGGAACTACTAACCATTGGAATTGTCTAGTATTATATTTTGTCAGATCTCAAAGTTTGTACATTTTAGTTAAAATAAATCACTAAAGTCAAATAGATACGATTTTATATGAATGATTTGGTTTGAGTGTTTATTAGAACAGAATCTTCCTGAAACAGTATTATATAAGCTAAAGAATATTTTTTTCTTGCTCATAAAAATATAGGAGAAAAATGGTTGAATTAGGAAAGGATTTTTCAGTTGACAAATTGGTTGCATAATTTAAATTTAATTCATTTATCAAATTACCAATAAATTTCCAGCATAATTTCAGATATATCGTTAAGAAAATTTATGATTTTTCTCAAATTACATAAAAATAACCAATTAAGAAACAAAATGGCTTCAAAACTGTATTTTTAGAGACTTGAAATAATAATATTTCCTTTTAAATTATAAACTCTTAGTAATTTAAAACTTTGCTTTCATGCTTATCATTGTAGCGAAAAAAATGTACTCGGAAATGATTCTCATGTTATATATTATAGAAGATAATTTTTTTTTCAGTAATTTGATTTTATTTTGCACTGGAATAAAAATTGAACTGAATAAAAATCACTTGTGGTGTCGTTTATTTAAAGATGGGGTTCGTAAAAGCACAAATTAAAGTAAAATAACAGAAATCCCACCTTTGAAGCAAATTGCTTAGTTTGTTATTGTTTTTTAACTGTATCTAATTGTTTTATTTGTATATGCAGCTATTTGAGAAGTGGAATAATTACTTAAATTCTGCGTATTTATTATAAAATGTACAATTCTATAAGTCTAGGTTTGGATACAAAAATTTTTGATAAATATTACTGCAAACACTTTGACTAATTTCACTCTGAAGCTTGGATATTCTGCGTCTGTTTTGATGTATATTAACTATAATCGTATAAATACGAGAAATGATTTGTAAAATCATGAAAAGAAATTATTAAAAAAATATTTTTGAGGAGGAATATTAGTTGTTTCAATTTCATGGATCGACCTGAACGATTTGTTTGATCCTCATTATATCATCCTAATTAATTTGATTGAACAATAATTTTAAAGGTTTAGTAGGGCTATCGGAAACAAATATTGAAAGTTTAAAATATTTCCAGAAACCTAGGAATTCACATAAAATGATATTTTCTATTTTCTCATTTTATTCTATTTTTAAAGGATGGACGTTCTATCTATAACAGATTTAGTGCAGTAGAATTATATTTTGATATGCAAAAAATATATAAAAACATTTTTATTTGCTGAAATCGATTTATTTATCGTAAAAGAAGCATTTTTATCCGGATATATTTCTTAATAAATAGGAACGGAAGCTGGAATGCCGATTTTTGTTTAAATATTAAGTTATTGATCTAAAATAAAAGTTTAAACTTAAAGTTTGATAATAAAATTTCTTCTAACATCACACGTTACTTTAGTTTTATTATGTTAAGAGTAAATTTTAACAATTTAAACTTGTGGAATTTTTTTTATTTTTTTAAAAATCTTAGCGAAATTTTTGAAATTCCTCTCAAATGCATAATTTATAAAAGAAAATAAATAGTAAAAATTTAAGACCAACATTTGTATTATTTTTTAAAGAAAAATTCGACTTTTTTTAAAATGTTCGATAAAAGTTTAAAAAGGTATTTTTTGCAGTAGATTTCTCGATCGAAATAAAGAATTGGAGAACCAAAAAATAATTCCATTTTAAACGAGTATAAATACGTCTACTTAGGTGAGCAAAAAGTCCGTTTAATAATTCATAAAACCCGTAAAATTAAGCAAAATAGAAAACCTGTTCGCAGATTAAACATCGATAAGTCAAGGGATTTTTTATATTATTTTTTTAGATTAAAAAAAAAAGAAAAAAATCAAAAAGCAGACGATAGGTGGTGTTTCGTACATAAGTGAAAGAATAGATACTCAAATAAAAAAATAATGTTATCAGATCTTTTATTATTGCAATATGTGTTCAACATATCCACTACCACATGATTACCCATTGCAGGCGTGTTACAAATCCAGCAATGGCAGAGTACAGTATATCCGGCTGTATATATGACATCTCTCGGCGTATTGCATCTTTCGATTCCTACAGATTGAATAGACGAGATCGATACACTCAGGATTTTTAATTTCTCCCTAGCCAAAAGTCTGCTTCTGTCATATCTGGTGACCGAGAAGGCCATAAAAGCTTGCGTCTACTAATGATTCTCTCTTCTCCGAACATCTGTATCAGGAATTTCTTTACTGGAATAGAAGTGTGATTTGTTGCTCCATCTTGCATAAACGTAACAGTAGACAGCGCATCTTTTCACACAAACATGGAACAACCTTTTGACGCAAAAGCGTTAAATAACGCTAAGCATTTACTGTCACTGTCTTCCACCCACTTATTGGACACTGCGTTTGTTTCAAAGAAGGATCCTATGATGAAGCAACTTGTGAACCCACACCAAACTATGATTTTGGGTGAATTCAGGGGTTTCTCAGCGTACACTAATGGATTTGACGTCGCCCAGATGCGACAATTATGAGTACTAACGTCGCCATGGAGCGAAAAATGAGCTTTATCTGTCCACAAGATGTTAAAGACCCAGGAGGGATTTCGCTCAATTTTGGAGAGAGCCCACCTCAGAAATACTTCTCTATCTCTCTCTCTACAGTATCCGATGCTAAAAGTTCATGGCAAGACTGTAATTTTTATGGATACTGATTAAGAATGTTGTCTATCTAGGATGGTGGTAATACCAAGCGTATGCCAGTTTCTCGTGCATTGCTAATGTTTCTATTTCGGCTGAAACTCGCTCCGAACGTGTCTGTATTTGACTTGATCGTACGGACCTTACACTATCTGCCAGCAATCCAGTTTCCTCAAATCCTTGAACAATCTTTAAGAGACCTGTCACTGTTAAATGTCCTTTCCCATTCTTCAAATTTTTCTGAAGTCGGAATTTACGCAGTGCATTAGTCTCTGATCCCTGGTTCAGGTAAAACAGCTTCACCAACAAAGCTTTATCTTTTACCCATTGCACGAAACAGAGAACTGGTTCCGGATCAACAGCGTATCTCATTTGCACATTTCCAACTAAGTCATTCATACCAGCGTCACCTACAGGCTGTTTTTAAAATTTTTTCTTCTTACCTAAAAAAATCCTGTGACTTATCGATGCTAAATCTGCAACGCTTTTTATTTTGGATAATTTACGGGCTTTATGATTTTTTAAAGTTTTTACGTACTTTTTGCCCATCTGGTATTGATGATACAATGATACAGTAGTCCACTTTTCTGAAAAAGTAGTGAAAACTGAAATTGAAGTTATATTTTGTTTTAATTATTTATCTTGAAATCATTTCTCGACGATTTTTACACTCGTAAATACCTATTATTTAATTTTTTTCAAGAAACAGATATCACAAATTAAGTTTTCTTTGTCTTTTTAAAATTTTATTTCCTCCGAATTCATTGAAAACCGCCATTATGTTACGATTTAAAATTGAAAAACAACACTACCCACAATTTGTCTATAAATTCTGATTGATAGGCATTCATACTTTGCAAATTTATTTCGTATTAATGGGTCATGAGGTTTGTTAACATTTTTTAAGTCATCAGTACAATGTTATGTCTGGAATATTTTGTTGAAACTTTTTCATCTTTGAGAACTAAAGTGATGTAGAGCTTTTTCGGTTCTTGTGGAAGATAGATAACAGTGAGGTGTAGGCAATTTAATAACATTAGATATGACACTATTAGAGACATATCTTAAGACAGCTTTCATGCGGATTAAAAATTGATATATGTTTAATGATTATAGTTGAGGTTATAGATTTTCCCCATAGAGATTATAAAGGAATGTTAGACATTTCTTAAGAGATGGTAATAGATGGAAAGAGTACAGACAAACACTGATGACATACCTGTATAAGGGCCATAAACAATCATATGAAGGAAAAAAAAGGGCGAAATCGAATCAGTGAATGAAGCTGGGCATCTGCATCAGTGATTTTCATTATTATTTTAAATATTTAGATAGCATTGTTTGTAACAAAACATTCTTATCATTTTCTTGTCCCATCGTATCTTTCTTTAAATCAAGTTCATCTTTAACTATTTACTTAGATTTTTATAGTTTATAATTAACCAATTAAAGCCATTATCATGAAAATAATAAAAATTAAATATTATTTAAAAATTTTAATTTTTTTGTAATTCGTTTTGATAAATTTAATTTATAATATTGTATTTGATTAATTATTTTCATAATATTAGTATGGCATAAATGAAGTTTTTGGTTTTAATATCGCTTACATTCTTCATAATACAGTCTCTAATAATAAGTGAAAAAGTTATTTATTTTATTATTTATTAATGTATAGGTACTGCTAGTAAATAATAAAGAAATAACATTTTCAGATTTTCCATTCTACTCGCATCCAATCCAAATCGATCAGAAGTGAGCTACGCTTTAGGGAAAAGAATGTGAAAACTTATTTTTGTCTTTCAGATCCATGCTTTCTTTCATGCATCTCTTACATTACCTATGATTAACACCTTACCAATGGATAGAAGCTAAAACTCGGCATCAACACCGAAAACTATTTAACAAATTAGACAAAAGAAAACCCTTTTAAAAGAAATCCCATCTTAACAAATTGGGGGCTTTTTGGCTATAATGCTGCGAGGCATAATGCTCCTCGTCTCGCTTCACGGCAAAGCAGTCGGCCATTAGGTGTAAATGGACCTCTCAAGCTGCTGTTTAATTACCATGATAAAGGAATAAATTCGAATTAATACTTCAAAAACTTCTTTCAGGTGCAGCTTTTGTGTAACGGCAGCACGGCTGATAATCGGATTATAAAGATAATTTAGCAGAAGGAACTTTAGGCATGTTCTTAGGGGAGGTAATTATCTCACTCTATTGTTCCTTGCTATCTTTACTGCAGAAGCACCTGCTTCTTCTTTGTTAATAGGGTGGAAGTTCGCTTTTTCTTCTAAAAATCGCTTTGGATATTGATTCAATTCTTTTGTTGGGTATCACCACTCCTACTCTGATTTGGATGTATAAATTAATTTGTCTACAACAATATTTGTTATGTTATAAACATGAGTCTGAACTATAGGAGCATAAATACATGTAGATATCTGTACTTATTCTAACTATTAAGATATATTTTAAATCAGCAGGGATGGACCCCCAAATTGTTGCCCCTTTTTGGGATAGAAATGTGGATATTGGGCATAACTTTGTGGCGAATTGAGATGAGCGTGGATAGAACCTGGGACTTAGTGGTTCGCAGTCCAGTAGCATGACCACGATACAAAAGCAACTGCTCGGGTAGCGTAGTTGTTAACTGGCTTATATGCTTTCACCACCGACTCTTCCTCCAGTGAGACGAATGATGGTCTTGATATGGGTGTTGATATGGGTCGAATGATATGGGTGTTGAGTGGTGATGTATTAGCCGTTGATTCTAATGCGCCTGTACCCATTTGAGTAGCGCCAAGCGTTATGGCGAGCGCGTGTGGGTGAGTGGTTGCTGATGCAGTTGCTGCGTCAAGTGAGTATGACGACTTTGGTTGCGAGTAGATGGCTCCACAACAGCTGTACGAAGGTTGGAGGTTCATTGTCCGAGGTCATTGAGATGCCACGGATTCTCAGATTTTTAATTTCAGAGAAACGCACATGAGTGTTTTCTACATCATTGTATAGTGAAGAAATGAGTATAAATGTTGGACGACTTTTATTCGAACTATTGGAAAGAAATTACAATTTTCATAACGAGTGTCTATACTGGATGTCTCAGCAAAAGAGTTGTTCTTATAAGGAGTAGCGTACATCTAGACGAATCGGAATCGCATGGCATTTTGTCCGAATTGCTTCCAACATATGGCCATATCTTTCCGTTGACGTTGTAAGCCGTAGAAACCTCAAATACTGCCTAAAATAATCTCCAAGAAAGTAAGACTCATCGATCCTAAATAATATCGTTAAAGCTGTCCATATTGAACCCAACGTGATTATGAATTAATGACATCAGAGTTGACATCAGTTAGAGTTACAATTTAGATGCAATATGCATGGTTCTTAAGTAGATTTTTGATATAATAAAAACATTTTCTTTCAATTAAAAAAAATTAAAATATGTCATTCTTTGCTCGCTATCATTTTTTTCCTATTAGTCGTGGAAAGAATATGTAGGGAATGTATCTTTACATGACAGATTTTTAATGTTATCCCAAACTGTGAAGTGATTTTCACAGCTTTGAATTGAAATTCGTATCTAGGATTAAAATTTTGAATTGATTGACGTTGTCGTCATTGGTTTAATATTCAAAATCTGTTCAATATGGATAGTTGAGAAGTTATAATCACAGAATCTAGTTTAGGAATAAGAAAATGAAGATACTGTTAAGAAACACTTTGGTATTCTGCCCACATGTAACGCTGTTTACAGTTTCTGGCAAGCATTTCCGGCCCGTCATTGATGTACTACTCAGCCCAATACCCAGACTCCAATATCCCTATCCCTTCAAGAAGTTTATAATTGAGAAAGTCTGCATCGTACCACGTACGAATAATTTCCTTTGAAATCACAATTCAGTTGAAAGGTTAATGATTTCAGAATCTATGTATTTAGAATAATTGGAGAAACCAATAACCAGTCTTCAGCCTCAACCGTATCAGTTTTGGAGGTTTTCATTTCCTAAAGAATTGCATAACCGGTATAGGTCACATGTCGTCCACCTTCTCCATTTTCGAGAGAAATTTAAAAGCATTACTTTATTGTGCATTTCGTGTAATGAAAAACATTTATAAACAACTCTAGACTCAACACCTGTAATACACGTGCATAAGTTTCATTTCATATGAAAATTCATGTTCACTAGATTCAACATCAATAATCGCTTAGGCTAACTGTCATCTATTTTTGAGCGCAAACTCTCTTTACAGTGTTTTTAAAAGAATTGAAGAAATTTACACAACTAGACTAGAATATCAGTCAAAATCTGTCACATTTATGTCTCAAATCTAAACTTAAAGAACAAAGACTGAGTATAAGAAAGTTAATTGATTAGAAACATACATAATATTCTCGGTATGCAAGGTCGTCAAGGGCAGATAATTATTTTAAAACTTAAAAGAAATGACAATGCATGCTATTTGTATCCGTATTCCCAAAAATCAAAATTTGGGGAAAATTCGAGTCCTTATTAGTAAAATAGAAATTCAGGTTTGATTCGGATCCATATTGCACAAAATCAAAATTCGGGGAAATTCGGATCAATATGCCACAAAATCAAAATTCGGGGAAATTCGGATCAATATGCCACAAAATCAAAATTCGGGGAAATTCGGATCAATATGCCACAAAATCAAAATTCGGGTTAAATTCGGATCCATATTCCACAAAATCAAAATTCGGGAAAATTTGGATCCATATGCCCCAAAATCAAAATTCGGGTTAAATTCGGATCCATATTCCACAAAATCAAAATTCGGGGAAATTCGGATTCATATGCCACAAAATCAAAATTCGGGGAAATTCGGATCAATATGCCACAAAATCAAAATTAGGATCCATATTCCCTAAACTCAAAGATGAATAGTCACCTGCTAATCCTATAGCTAAATAATCGAAAAAATACTCTTTTCTCAAGGGGTCTAAACGTTATTTACTAACTATTAAACTAAACTTTTTTCTGCAATAGTAACCAAATAACAAACTTGAAAGAAAGCAAAAACTGAATGGAATTTTCAGCTGTTAGATAAAAATGGTGCTATCTGTGAGCAGAGATCAGAGGTTTTCAACTCGAAAGACTTTCTTTGAATTTTTTTTTTCATCCAAGAAGAGATTCTGGAAGCATTGAATTGGTTTTTATTGTCCCGAGTGGGTCAGTTTTGTCAGTTACAGAACCTTCTGCAAATCCTTTAAAGAGATTTTAATGCCCACCAGAGACATTTCATACAAACATTCTGTTGAAAACTGTTTAGTACCATCGAAATCATAAAGGATTTTACTACTCAAGATAGATCTAAGGAAGAATAGGGATGCTTTCAAAGATTTCTTTGATGCTTCTTTGATGATAAAGATAAAAACAAATATATATAAATATATTTGCAGCTGCTTTGTTGATAGATATAAAAACATGAAATCAAAATCAATATTTTGGTCGTTTTAAATCGTTTTTTTTTCTGTAGAGATGACCATTTGTTGTAGAACATGCTTCATACATAGAAATTTAATAAATAATAAATTTTTAATTCAAATGTTTTTATTTTAATTTTCTTATTATAAGAAGGAAAAAGGAACAAAAATCACGAAGAAAAAACTTACTACCAAATTGTAATGAACTTACACAGTTAATAACCGAAAAATAAATTCGCAATTTGAATTCAGGAAAATGGTATTTATTTTAAAGAATGAAAGGAACCGTCTAGTTTTTCTAATTTTGAAAAATTACTGAAATTTGCATATTTCTATAACTGTTGCTCATCATATCTTTTCTAATCAAATGTTTTTGAAAAAATGAAACATATTTGGGTAAGAAAAAATTCAAAGATTTGCTTTCAATTGCTTATTTTTAAAGAAAAAAGTAAAATGAAAGGAATTAAATTTCCATCGTTTCATCGTTTCGAAGGAGTTTTATTAATAATTTCATACACGTATATTCTGTTTCTCTCATTCTTTAACATCAATATTTTATGTATATAATTTCGAATTATTTTATGCATTTCACAACGTGGTATGCCAAAAAGTTGATTTCTATGCGTCAAAATAGGATTTCAACAGAATTAAAAAAAATCGTTTGCTTCTGTTTTCTTTACGAGATTATGCTTCAAATATGAATATATTACAATTCTTAGGATAGTTTGAGAATTATAGACATAGAGATGTTTGTTATTAAAATGCAATAGATTTTTCCAATATAATTTTGATTCTTTTCTGAAAAATAATTTCTTTTATCATATGCAATCATTAATATTTTTTTCCCCAAAAAAAACTATTTTTCCTGAATATTAGGATAAGGCCGAGATGGTTGATACTGTCTGTAAATCAAGCCAAACAAGATTTCAGATTTTACGATAGAATTGAGGTTTTGAAGGTCCTATTTTCTGAGCAGTTTTTGAGAATCAGCTAGAATTCTCTTGTGGAAATTCAAAACTGGCTGTACACACATTTATTTTTCCTCTTCAATCATTGCATCTGTCATTTTTTTAAATGGATTAAACTCTGGATTTTCCTTATTATACCAGAAAAACTAATTTTTTTTGTATAATTCCTTTATTATTTTCGACTTTTAAATGAAAGCGCATAATTTTGCTGAATAGTTTTTTAAATTGCATATTCTTGTTAAAAATTATGTATTGGAAAAGTTATACAAGATTCCATTTAGTTCAAATATAACATTTTTTCTTCAAAGAAGTGCAGGTTAATATTTTAGGCTTTGACAAATACATTAATTTTTTTTCTTCATTTTTTTGTTTATAAATCTTAGAAAAACATAAATCGTTTTTTTTTAGAAAAAGATATTGCCAACAAAATAAACGAAGAATAAATCTGTAATAATAATAATTTTTTTCCGTTTTAAATATTTTGTAGTTGGATTATTAATCAATAAATAAAACAAATGTAATTTTGTTAAAAATGAAAGGAAGAAGTCTTTCTCTTTCAATAATTTAATTAGAGATGAAATAATTATAATAATTGTATTTATTTTTAATTTTGATAGTATTTATATTCTTTGTCTATTTATGAAAAGTTATCTTTATAAATTAGTTCAAATTCTGGCATCCGCAAGTACGTAAAAGCGTTGATTAAGAAATTAAACTATTTAAATAAATGAAAATGACACATGATGATGATAAATGGTCTTAAATATGGTAATGATAGGGTGTACTTTGTTCTATAATTCAGTTCTATAATTGCAATTCCAAAGTTGAATATATTTTATAAAAGAGCATGTGAAAAAGTTTCGGGAAGACAAATTCCTACTAGTTTTATAGCCCTTAAATTGAAATTAATTACAAGAAGCTTAAGAAAAATTACCGCGATTAAATAAATCGTTTCTTATCTTGATACTAAATCTGAATATATTGAAACCTTTTTATATTGATATCAAACTTTAATACTGGGTTTCTGGCCATGTAAGCAAAAGTTCAATAACACATTTTCATCACTTTAAAATAAACCCATTTACTACTTCTGATTTGGAGAAAGAATTTATACAAAATTTAGAAAAAAGATTCTTTTAATTAATCGTTAGATATACGTTTCCTAAGCTTAAAAATTTCAGTTAATCACCAGCATCCTATTTTATGGAGAGATGTAATTAAATTAAAAAAAGCTTCTCGACAGAAAATGTTATATGAAATTAGCCACACTAAACGAATAATGAAAGATAATCGCGACGCAGAAATGTAACACTAAGTTACTTTACGCAGCTGGAAACTGCTGTTGAGGCGGCAGAGTGAAGAAAGAAATTACTTCTGCTTCTAGAAAACCCGGATTTTACCTCATACAAGAAAGCAGAAGACAAATCTGTACATAAAAGAAGTAGATAGAATTTTAACGGTTTGATCTTCCATGCGGTTATCCAGTATTTGGTATGTGTGAAATTATAATACATCCAACTATATGAAACCAAAAATGTATTGCATATTAATATATTAATTTAAATAAGATTTCCTGATTTTCTGTTTCACTTCTTAGTAATTAACTTTCAAATTTTTAATATTCATTTTACTTATAATTATTTAATTTTTTGGCTGTCAATCTATTTCAAATGCTTTTATAAAATGTTAAATATTCTAAACTTTTTGTCAATTCAATATAAATAATAATTACAGGTAATATTAAAAAAAGGAAATTGATATCAATTTTAACCTGTTTTTTTTTAAAATGAAGATTTACAAAAATTCTAAATAAGTAAACGCTCTTAATATATTTTCGAAGAAAACTCTTTTCCCTTTAGGATAAAAACTAGAAAATATTATCAACTATTTATGCAGTTTCCGCCCCCCCTCCTTTTTATTAAATCATGTGTCAAAATATAATAAACATTTCTTGAAATTTTTGTCTTTTGGATAAAAGTGATCGTCACTACAGACACTTACAACCATCCATTTTGATTTTCACTTATTAAGTTATAGAAATTTATCGAACTGCCATTTATTAATTTTATTTCATATCTAGAAAGTAACTGCTGTTTTCATTGTTACTTTTGTATATTGAGAGTACTTTTGGGGAATAATATCTGTATTCTGGCTTTCAGAAAATAGGAAGCGAAAGAGCGACTTTAAATTATTTCCTTGATTTAGTAATAATTCAATATTTAAATTTTCTTGCAATATAATTACTTATTTTTTCATAAAAATATAACTTCAGAGAGATTTCTCTTTAGTAGGTAAAAAAAAAGTAAATATCACAAATCAATAAAATTTAGAATAAAAAAATGTTCGGAAAATTCATAAATTAAATGCAAATAATTTTGTAAATAATTAGCGATCATTTCAAAATGCATATTTCTAGTTATTAGAACTAAACCTAGAGTTTTTTAAAAATATTTCTCTTTAATCCACTATCATAAAGAGCAATAATAATACCCACTAAATGAAAAAATTCACGAATTGCAATTTTATATTTATCTCTTTCATTTTCTTCTCTGAACTGAAAAAAGAAACCCGCAAATTTCTTAAATTGGATGCTGGTTTAACTTAATTCGATCAATGTTCCATTTAGACACTACATGAAAACTATTTTGAAGAACCATAAAGTTTTGCACTTTTGTCAGTTAAAGAAAGCGTCACCTAAGTTGAAATGGAATCCTAAAATTTCCACACCATACTATCTGGTAATGGTGCACCATTATATAACTCAGGAATATTGTTAAAAGTGATCAAAGAGGAATCTGTACTAAAGAGGAATGTGTTTGTGTCTTCCTCTTCGCGTGTATGTACGTATCTACAGATCAGACCGTTTGATCTAGGGCTACCAAACTTAAAACATGCACAGTCCAGTCACATTAATGTGACCACCACCTACTTTTGACGACAACGTTAACTAACCAATCGCAGAAGACACGTACTATCAGCAAATTTAGTGGACATATAAAATGTGTTGTAGGCATTCGGAAAACATTTCTATTCTTGCAGTTATGCTGAAATTGAGCGATTTATCAACCAAAACGTCCAAAAGGGCATGATCATTGGCTTTCGGGTTAAGGTTGGAAGCATTTCCGAAACGGATAATTTTTTACACTGTTCGCGGGCCGCCGTAGCGGAAATATTCACTAACCAGAAAATATTCCGTAGCCATGCATAGAAAAATTCACTAACCAGAATCAGCGACATGGCAAATGTGGTGCACCACGGGCCATAGATGGCAAAGGTGAACGAAGGCTGCGGAGATGCGTTTGGGCAAACAGACGTGAAAATGCTGAGCAACTGAACACCCAGATGAACCAAGAGACTGCCAACAGTGTCTCCACAATGACATTTCAGCGAACATTGCTGCGTATGGGCCTCCGAAGCAGACGTCTGGTTAATACACCTATGCTGACTGTCGTTCATCGGCGACGAATTTGCACGCCAGTACCGCAACTGGATTTCCACTGAGTGGGGACATTCATTACGGCACTCCATCCCAACACCGTGCACGAAGCACATCGTTGGCGGAGATGATGGAGACCGGTAAATTATCTTCTATAAGCTACCCACATGGGTCTTTGCCAAGGGAAACACCCAACCCACCCGTTAGGCAGAGCTAACAGCGGTGGCTAACTAGAGCCTAGGAAAGTGATCATTAACCCACGTTATTATTTGTTGAATAACGTGTAGGTTCTTAGGATCCTGTATCATGAGATCTTTTGATGGAATGAGGTTAAGTTTTTGACGGAGTGACTGTGTTAAAACACACTCAAAAACATAGTGGTCAGCTGTGCCGACATCACCGCAATCGCAGAGCGGATTATCAGTGATGCCGAACTTTTTGAAATAAGACGGGAACCTTCCGTGACCAGAAAGGAATTGAATGATTGAAGGATGAAATGTTTTAATCTTGGTAGAAACCTTGGGCAAGTATTGATGGGTCTGTGGACCTTTGGTGGTGGATTCCCATTCATTTTGCCACTCTTCAATTATGTTACGGCGAATGTCTGATTTAAGAGTATTGTGTGACCTAGGGACACGCGAATCAACTGAATCCTTGCGTGTTGCAAGTTTTGCTTGTTTATCCGCTTCCTCGTTTCCTGTAACACCGATATGTGCCTTAACCCAGAAGAACTTGGGCCGGTGGTCGGCACTGACAATTTTAATTTTGTCAATGAGTTGTTTTAAAACCCAGGTTTTTCTTTTTGGGGAAGCGAGAGCAGTAAGAAGCCAGAGCGAATCTGAGAATATTGAGGTGTTACTCCATGAGTTTGTATTTACAATAAAATCAAGTGCCATGTATAGAGCATAGGCTTCGGCTTGGAAAACAGTGGCGTGGTCTTCCAGCCTATGCGAGTCGATATGGACAAGTTTGTTAAAGTAGTAACAGGCAATGGCTGATCCTACTTTGTTGTCAATTTTGGAGCCATCTGTGTAAATTTCGATGTCGTCACCGGAAGGTGGAGTTTTACCAAAAGGATATGTAGCCCACTCACAAGGGTGTTGCTCGTAAGGGTTAAGGGTAGGTTCGTATAAGTCTGGATCAAGGATAGAATCATTAAACTTAACTTGAATCTTTTGGGTTTTGACAAGGAAGTTGGCAAACAGCTCTTTGGCTCTTAGGTGGAGGGGTAGAATGCCTGCCAAAACTTGAAGGGCATGAGTACTAGTTGTCCGGTATGCCTTCAAAATTTTGACAAGAGGTCTTCTCTGAATGATCTCAAATGTTCTTTTTATTTGCTTGTATTTAAGTCTGTGGCCCCAGGCCCCATAGCCGAAAAGGACATATGGTTCGAAGGCACCAGAGTAAATACGTTTGAGTAGGTGGTGGTGTCTTGAGAAAAATTTGTTAGCAACAGTATTGAGATTATATATGAGGAGGTCACTTTTTCGACGGACCTGCCGAAAGTGCTCGGTAAAGGTGAGTTTGCTATCCCAGACGACACCAAGGTAGCGAAAAGATGTAGAAACTTTGATGAAAGAATTTTGAAAGGATACGCGCGGAGGATCAGCTGCATCGAGTCTGTTACCGAAAGTAATTGGCATTAGAATCGTTTTATCTAGGCCAAAAGTCAATTTGTGCGTTTTGCCCCACTGGAAAAGGGTGTGTAAGATTTCAGTTCCCTTAGTTTCCAGATCAGTTTTGCTTGTTCCCCTAATTACCACTACCAGATCATCAGCATAGGCTTGAATGAAGCAGCCAGCCGGAAGCGGAAGATTAAGGGCAGTGTCAGCAATTAAGTTCAAGAAAACCGGCCCACAACAGGAGCCCTGTGGAACGCCTCTTTCAATTTGGAAACTCCAGGAGTTTCCCTGTATTTTTACAGTGCCATGACGTTGGCGGAAGTAATCTTTAATGATGTTAAACAGATTTTGTGGGCAGCCAGCGAGAGCGAGCTGGTGCAGAATGCTTTCTCGCCAGACGTTGTCAAATGCACCACTTACGTCAACTGACAGGATGCAGGCTTTGCCTTTGTGCCGGAGGGCATTTTGAACTGCTTGCCAAAGTTGGAATTGCGCAGTCTCACAGGAGCGGCCTGTTTTAAAACCATGCTGATTTTGATGCAGGATATGTTTTTTGTGTAGAAGGAATGTTATTCTCTGGGTGATTAATTTGTCCAAAATTTTGCCAAGGATGGAGAGAAGACAAATTGGTCTGTAAGAATTGGCTAGTTGTAGGTTCTTATCCGGCTTAGGAATTAAAACAACTTTAGCTTCTTTCAAAGAGGTAGGGAAGTGTCCTAAACTTAAGCAGGTATTGAATAAATGTTCAATAACCCCTGGATTATGTCGGAAAAGGATTTTGATGGTTTCCAGTGTAAGTTGATCCGGACCAGGAGACTTTTTTGGTTTAAAAGTATGAATTACCTGGCGGATCTCTTGCCGAGTGAATTTAGGATCAGAAAATTGAGAGAGGTAAAGTTTATTGGTGTTCCTGATTAATTTCTGCGACTGAGTTTCGTCCAGTAGTTCATCCCTTGGAAATAGTGTTCTGATAATTTCCTGAATGGTGTCTTGCAGACCAGAGGTCAATTGCCCCGACTGATTTTTAACTGTTTGAAAAGCTATTTGTGGTCTGATTTTTCCTCTGGCGATTTTGTAAGGAAGTTCAAAAGGGTTAAACTTAGTCGTTTCGACACAGAGATTCTCCAGGGCTTGTCTGCTTTTGGTACCGATTAACCACTTATATTTAGCTTCCTCCCTTTTAAAGGTTTGACGCCTTTTGGCTCTTTCCGCAGGGTTTTTGCATCTCTGGTACCTCGAGCGAAGTGCTCTGGTCAATTTTCTTTGAGTCTCAAGCGTAGAATCCCACCAGGGGACTACGTGTGGTTTTGAGTTTGTTACGGAGGAAAAGCAAGTACTGTGTATAAGGGAAGTGAGACGAGTAATGAAATTATCCACTTCGGCTTTTGATTTAAGTTTTTGGACTGTGTCCAAGTGAGTTCTATAATAATTTTCAATAGTTATTGCGAGTTGTTTAAGTTTACGCTTGCTGATGTGGAGTTGTTTAGGAGGAGAAAAGACTTGACCAGCAAGGGAAAAAAGAATGTATGAATGATCACTGAGCGTAGATCTCTCGAGTTGCCACGAATCTTTGCGATCATAGAGGGATGATGTAGATAGTGTGACATCGATCCAGCTACGACCGTTATTGGTTTGAAAGGTTGGACCAGCAGTGGGGTCATTCCACACAAGGAGATTCTGGAACAGGATGAAATCAATCATTGGCCCGCCAAAATCCCGTTTGCGCTTGATATCGTCCCTGTCTGGTCCCCACAGCCCAGACTGAATATTGCCGTCCCCGACAAGGAACCACTGCTTTGGTCGGATTGCGTCTATTAACTCGTTAAGTTCTTGGAACAAGTTGTTTTTATTTGAAGATGGTGGAAAATAAAATGAGATGATTGAGAAGATATCGAGACCTTTGCTAACTTCAATACAGACAAAATGTTTATTTATATGACTAGTGACTACTGCAATGTTGGTGTTTCGGATGGAAATTAACACCCTACCTTCAGGGTGGAAGATAGTACGCCATTTTGTGGGGAGAAAAGTGGAACCTGCGTAGATATAGGGCTCTTGAATACAGTAAATGTCCGGGATGTTACTGGAGAAAAGATTTGGCAACTCTTTGGTTGCTTTATATGAATGGCCAACATTGCCCTGAAAGAGTGTCCAGTTAAAAAGATTAGAGAGGGGAGCACTACACATAATTAGTAAATGCTCGTAGTCTGGCTATGTTCTTTAGATAAAAAGGACAATTTAAGGAAGTGGCTGAATGGTCCGTTCTGAACGAGGTTTTTTGTCTTTGATTACTCTCCCGACAGAAACGGCACATTTTGTTTGTTTTTGAGCATGTTTTTGTGGGATGGTTCTCGCAGCATTTGCTACAGGCGGTTTGAGATTTGCAATTGCCTTTTGTGTGGCCGAATTTAAGGCAGTTTTGGCAACGGATTGGTTCCAGATGTTCTCTGAACTTTTTGGAACCGAATCCAAAATGAAGCCTTTTTTCTGTTTTGATTATTTTAAAAATCTGCGGGGAAACTGAGAGAACCCAGTGCAATCTGGCCCCCCTGCCAGGCTTCCTGAAAAGGACCCTTATGTTGCCAGGTGGCAGGTTGTTGTCAGCTCTTAGTCTTGATATAAACTCTTCTTCTTCATCAGATTTATTCTGGTTAGTATGATCAATGTCATAAATGATTATTTGTTGGTCGCGTTTGTTTGGAAGGCGCGCCTCACAAATTTGTTGTAGGTTGGCATGTTGATTTATGGCTGCCATAAGTTTATTAGCCATGTCTTGTGTTTGGACTGTAACTAGGGTGTTATTTGAACTAGTCACTCTACAAGTAATGATTCTAATTCCCAGAGCCTTGGGACTGATGTTTGCCTCCAAAAGAGGTTTGATGTTAATTTTTTCTTTTTCAACTTCCTCCATGGGATCCGATGTTTTGGGGACCACGAAGACTGTGGGTAGTGAGACAAAGTCTGTTTTCCCAGCGGCCTTTTGAACATTGACCGGCTGTGGAGTTTTTTGTTTTGGTGGAAGTGTCTTGGGAGGACCTGTGACTTTTGGTTTAAGAGTTGTCGTCTTGGGGGTGGGCAGGAGACCCTGCGACCACTGTTGAGCCGTTGAGGCATAGGTTTTTGTTTTGACTGGTTGGGCTGGAGGCGTCGCTGAAATGCCCACTTTTTCTTCGATGGTATCAATTCTCTTGTTGATCGCACTCATGTCGAAAGTTTCGACAAGTCGAGTGAAGATCCTCATGAGCTCTTCTGCAGCATTGCTTTTTAGCTTGTGTTTAGCTATAAAAGTCTGCAGATCGTTAACTGCGGAGAAGTGGGACCTTTCAAAGTTGTTAATGATTCCCTGTTGGGACTCCGGAGTACCCGGGATGAGGTCCTCACTTTCCATATTGTCAATGTCAGTACAACTGACCTTAGGGAGGGGTTGAAGCGAAACACCCTCTGGAAAGAGGTTAAGATGTTTTTCTGTAAGTTTTTGTTTCGCCTTTTTCAAAGATTTGGCCAGGCGCTTTTTGCGCTTCTTTTGTTTCGTAGAGTCTGCGGTGGTTGCAGTTTTTTTGGCCTTGTCCGCAAGAAACCGGGAACTGAGCGGGTGTTTCTTGTGTTTAGTTTTCTCCACAACTGCCGAAGTAGTTGGAGGATTGCGCAGAGGAGAATCTGCCGCAAGAATAGCATTTTCCTTAGCATTGTCGTAAATGTCGCTATCATCTGATAGAAAGTTTAAGCTTGAACGAGAGTCGCTTTTCGCCATATTCGCATTTACTTTGTTTGTAGCCATATTTGAAATTTGGGACAGGGTTTGTTCTTTTTACGGTAGATGAAACCAGAACCGCCCCGTTCCTCTGGACCCCTAGTCAGAAAAAAGTTTTCAACGAGAAAGTCCCTGGAGTCTACGAACGCAAACTAACAGGGCCCTTACCAAAACTGACCCGTCTCAACGTGCCGTCCCAGCACGATCCGAGGGTACCTCCTCACCAAACTTACGCGCAGCAAGGGACTCCCCCCAGAGGCTTTCTCGAAGAGATCAAGTAAGTCAGGAACGTGGAGCCGTCCGTCTCCCCTTCTAAGAGCAAGGGAACACAACAGGTACCGAGCTAGAGGTGCCACTCCGAAAGTCTCCATCTGTCTTACCGCCATCCCCGTTCTGCCGAAGGGCCTGGGTCACCCCAGTGATTCTTAACAGTGGCGTGAGATGGCTGCCATTGAAGGGCAGGTAAGACAGATTTCCTCTTCCTCGGTTTTTACGACTAGCCCAGTCACCACACAACGTGCATAATAGCTTCCGTGGTGCGGAATTTTATTTTATTTTTGTGTTTTATAATTTTAAAATGTTTTTGTATTTTTGGTGCGGCACTTAAACTGAACAGAAGTCTAGAGGTGCTAATACGCACAGAAGAAGAAAAACTAACTAACTAAGGATATTTACATTATTTACAATTTTGAAAAAGTTAATGAAATATTTACCGCGTAAAGGATCTAACACGCGAGCGAAATAACTAAAAATGGAAAGAGTTTGCGTGTGTAAAATGTGTTTAAACCTGCAATTTAAACTATTTATTTTTGCCTGTAGAGGCCTGATAATACAAAGTTAAGTCAAAAAGGAACTTGTAGAAATTTATGACTGTGAACTAACAAGTATCTAGCTGTACTGCTTTAAGGGGTAACCCATTGCATGAGGTACGAGAGACCGTAAAGGCCACTTAACGAGAGAGACCCCCTCCCAGGCTCCACACTACAGAGAAGACTGCTTAGACCGGTTAAGCACAAACAGCAGAGGTTGGTCCGCGAGGGATCCGTTCTCCAACTATCAGGCACACACAGCCTAGACTGACGTCTCCTCCCAGCCCAGAACTGAGAGAGGGATGCGGGGGAACCAGAGGTTGGTTGTTCAGCAGCTTCCAATCGCAGACGGAGTTCAAGCTAACGCCTACTACGGGATTTCGCATCGTAGAAGTGCCAACTAGGGCGCCCGGTCGTCAACAAGAACAGAACCGCCGCTATGGTTTTCGCAGCTGAAGCTCCTCGCAACTGGTATCCAGTGGAAATTTAGTTTGGAGTAAGAAGACTCTGCTACGCCAAGACAAGTTGGCGGAGTGTCTTCCTCCGTAACGTCTCGCGCCACGAGAAGGCATTTCCACTTTGGGTGAGGAGAGCCTATTTGAGACGGAATCACTCACCCTCCTCTCCTTTCGGAGAGACGAGACACTGAGTGGGGACAGATGGCTTTTCTGATGAATTACGTTTTATGCTCTATCGGGCAGATGGACGTTGGCGTATATGGCTTGACACGTCTGGGGGCAAACACTCTGCAACAATGGCAGGAAGGGTTCAAGCTGGAGGAGGTGCATTATTGTCTGGGGAAGGTTTCCATGGTATTCTCTGGGTGCACTCATCATTGTGAAAGGCATGATGGATCAACACAAGTATGCATCTATTCTTGTGAACCATGTTCACTCCTATTTGCGAATTGTTTTTCCTCAGGATAATGGCATCTACCAGCAGGACAATGCGACGTGTCATAAAGCTCAAAGTGTACGTGCGTGGTTCGAAGAGCAACACTATGAGTTTACCGTACTCCCTTGGCCAGCAAATTCCCCGGACTTGAACCCAGTCGAGAATCTGTGGGACCACCTCGATCGGGTTGTTCGCATCATGGATCTTCACTCACTTAACCTAGCGCAGCTGGCCATGGCACTGGAGTTGGCTCAACATCCTATATTTCTGCACTTTTTCGCAGCTGCCCACTCTGCGAAAGGTGGTTATTCTGGATTTTGCAGGTGGTCACTTTAATATGACTGGATCATGTATATAGAAAAAGTGCAGCTGATAGTTATTTTTTTATTATTTTATTTAGTTAAAATCTGAGCAAAATTTTTGAAGTTTTCAATGACAACTTCAGAAAAAAAATTACATCACAAAAAGGATTTTGCATCCTTTTAAAACTAAAATTCTTTTCAATAATGCTAATTATTTTTTTTTGTCGTACAGTTTTTCCGCTTTTAATTATTTTTCTTGAAAATATTTTAAGCGCACATTACAACAATATATTTTAATTGGTGAAGTGAAGCAGAAATCGTTTTCAATTTTGCTACTAATATTATTTTAGTTTTTCTTCCATTGTTGATAATCAAATTGTGAAGAGATTCGGCTAATTTTTCTAATTGTGGATTTCAGTTTAAGACAAGCTTTTAGTAAATTTTTGAAATATTGTTGCACTTAAATCAAGCAATGGTGGAAAACCTTTCAACTGCACTTATTTTTCAAAAATTATTCTTTCCCGTGATGTATTTGAATGCATAACTATTAAGGGAAAATAACAGAAGATCATACCACAATGAACAGAAAGTTTTAAGACTTTTTTAAAAGTAAGAATTCTATGCCTATAAAAATTTGAAGTTTAAAAAATATTTGTAAATGGGATAATAAGAACAAGTTATACAAAATAATTCAGCCTATTTAAGGTCCAAAATGGTAAGTACAAAATAGTCCGTAAAACAAATATGTTCATATATCCAATTTTTTGTCATAGAGATTATTTTAAATTGAAGATTAAATTAACTTTTTTTCGAAATGGTCACTTTTAGCAGTATATAAATGTAAATAACAATGCATGTGCAGAAACAGATGCATATTTCCTCTCTAAAATACATGATAAAGAAAGTACATCAAAAGAAAATCCATGGAAACCTCTTTCTGAAGCGGAACCATAAACGGAATCCGTCGGTACTAAAGTATTAAGTTTAAGGAAAAGATAAAAACATCACATATTTGTTCAGATAGGCATATTTTTACTATACATACCGGCCAACATATTATTTAAACTCTTCGACAGAATAAAATACAATATTTTTTCTCGATTGCGTATAATATTTCATATTTTGTAGGATCACAAAACAACAGACTTCCTGTCCATATTGAAAACATTCAAATGCGCAGTCAGAGGAAGGTAGTATTAAAAACTTCTCAAAAAGACTTTCCTTAGGAGGAGGATCTCAGGCGAAGTTCACTTGGAAATGTGAAAATCAATCAAATCCTTTCAAAACTGGAAGGAAAATAAGTGCATTGAAAAAGACGGAGAAAAAAAAAATACTAGGAAAGAAATGAAACGAGAGAACGCAAGGAAGAAAAAGTTTTCTAGAAGTGCTTGCCATTTTTCATTCAAGTTTTCTCAAACGGTAAATAAAAAGTTCTTTCCACGAGAGACTTCTGGTAGTTATTTTCCACCAGAAGCTGTTGTTGGAGAAACACCTATATAATGGTATCTGGGCATTCGGTGAAGAAAGCTGAATATCTTTGAAGTAAAATAAAAACAGAAAATAATTTTTTTGAAGTGACTAGTTGATTTAGCTAGCGAGTCATTTTTAATTTTTGTACTTACAGGAAGATGGAAACTATTTATGTCGAATAAATGTTAATTTGATCGGATAATAAAGTGGAATTTATGCCTTTATTCGATTTTATTCTTTAACAACAACAACAGAAAAAAAAATCAAAATCACAATTAAAGGCATGTTATGGTCAGATGCAAATGGCACTAAACTTTTTACGAAATTGAAATAAATGTTTCACGCAATGAAACCAAGCAAGAACCGAGAAGTTCGCACAGCTATAATTAAAAGATGCAAACTGTAGTTTAATATTTAAATATTTAGGTAGGATAATCACATGTGGTATAGATTATTTAAAGATGGAGCTCTTAAGAGCATAAACGGGAGAATGATAACAGAAATTATATCTTGGAAGCAAATGCTTAGAATGTGTTTTAATTACATATAATTGTTTTCTTTGAATACTCATTTATTTCTGAAAGTGAAAGAATTGCTTAATTTATGCTTTCAAACTACTTATTTATTACAAAATAACTATTGTTATATGACTGGGCTTGGATGTCCGAAAATATTTTGATAAATAATACTGCAAAAACATTGAACAGTTTAAGTGTGAAGTTTAAAGATGATGAAATACCTATAAAAAGTAGTTGTAGTATTCAGATATAGATAGTAGAAATCTTAAAAACACGTGAATTGATTCGCAAAATTATAAAATGAAATTATTGAAAATAATTTGGGAATGGATGTTAGTTGTCATAATTTCATCGATCGATCTGATCGATTAGTTTGATTATCATTAGATAATCATAATAAATTTGACTGAATTGCAATTTTTAAGGCCCAGAAGGACCATTGGAAGCTAATATCAGAAGCTTAAAATTTTTATAGCTGCCAAGAAATTCAAGCAAAATGACATTTTCTCTCTATTTTCTTATCTCGAAGATTAAGAATGCTGAGTTCAAATTCTCCGTTTACTGACATGACATTATTAACGTTGATATGGTTGCTGAAAATGAGCGATTATCTATAGGTTAAATTCACTCTGACCTTTTAACTTTGAATAACAACATTTTACTACGTAAAATGATGTCATAATATTTCAATTTCACAATATAATGATAGAGCACTCTCAATGGTTAGATATCTGCCAAATAGTGGAAAAGCATTTGTTGAAAATGGCGTCTAATTTGTTGAAGGTAAGGATTCTGCCGATATTTTATTTAGAAATAACTCGCGAAATGGCAGTAAAGGTGGTAAATGGACATCAATATCGTATTTATTGGTCATGAGATTTGAATGACAAATATTTTTATATAATCAGTATAACGGCTACTGAAGGGGAATTTTGTTAAGGACTTTTCATCCTAAAGAATGTAAAGTGATGAGTGTTTTCTATTTCTTTGGAAGATGAAGAACGGTGAGATACAGGCAATCATAATGGCATATCTTAGTCAGGAACATGTGACATTAGATATGTCATCATTAGTGATATATCTGAAGGTAACTAGACAAATATAAAATAAAAATGCATATAAAATTTTCATATTCAGAACATTTATACAAAATAATAATTATTAACATCAGTTTTATGATGATGGCTGAGGTTATAAATTTTCTTCATAGAGAAAGTACAATGACTTAGAATTTTAGATACTTCTCTGAAAGATGGTAGTGAATGAAAAAAAGGCAGACAACAAAAGGAGCGAAAGGACCAGCGAAAGGAGCTGGACATCTGGTTCAGTGATTCTCATTTTTTTTAAATATTGATATAGTATTGTTTGCAAAAATCATTTTTTATTTCATTGTCTTGCTTGATTATATCTTTCTTTAAAAATGATTCCTTTTTCATTATTTTCTTCGATTTTCGAGGTTTATAATTAACCGTTATTAGGAAAACAATAAAATATTAGATATTATTTTAAAATCTTAATTTTTTGTAATTCGTTAAGATAAATTTAATTTGTATTTGATTAATTAGTTTATAATTTAAATATTTGATAAATGAAGCTTTTGTGGTTTTAATACCGCTAACATTCATCATACGACTGTCTCCAATATTAACTAAGTAAAAAGGTTATTTATTTTATTATTTACTAATGGAAAAGTACTGCTAGTAAATAACCTTTTTCTATTTACCTTTTTCCTCACATCAGTCCGAATGAGGAATGAGTTACGCTTTAGGGAAGAGAATGTGGAAACACTTATTTCGGTCCTTCAGAGCTACACTTTCTTACACGCATTTTTTTTATGTTTCTCTTGTTTCCTACGATTAACGCTTTACCAATGGATAGAAACTAAAACTCCGCATCGACGTCGAAAACTGTTTAATAAAATAAAACAATGAAGATCTTTTAAAAAAACTCCCATTCTTAACAAATCGGGGGCTTTTTGGCTACAATGCTGCGAGTTCTAATGCTCCTCGTCTCGCTTCACGGGAAAGCAGCCAGCCATTAGTTGTAAATGGACCTCTCAAGCTACCGTTTAATTACCATGATAAAGGAATAAATTCGAATGAATACTTAAAACTTCGTTCAGGTGAAGCTTTTGTGTAGCAGCAGCACCGCTGATAATCTGATTATAAAGATAATTTAGCGGAAGGAACTATAGACATGTTCGTAAGGGGAGGTAATTATTTCACTCCATTCTTCTTCGCTGCCTGTACTACAGAAGCACCTGTTTCTTCAATTTCTTTGGTAATAAAAAGAAAAAATAACCTTTTCCACTTAAAATAAATCTTGTATTTAAATTAGATTACTTTGTTTTGCATCACTACTATTTGTTTACAAACGAAATGGATTGGCAACAAAACTGAAAAATTCTTTTTTTAATTCGTTGATTGTTTATATTTAATCTTTTTCTCTAATTAATCTTTTTGTCTGATTTCGGCATTTGATTAAAGTAAACAAATACTTTTCCTGCAATAATCTAACAAAAAAAAAGATAAAATATTTTTTTCTTGTAGTTTAAAAAGGAAACACGAGAGTAAATGTCCATGTCCATATTTCCAAAAATTAAAGATTCGTCGTTAATGATTATACTTGCGGCCAAACAAGCGAGAAAACTATTTTTTTTCTATAAAAAGTTATTTAAAGTTTCATTAAACTAAACTTTTTCTGTTTAAAGCTAACTATTTAACAAAAAAAAATAATGGAATTCCTAGGAGTTGGATAAAAGTTAGAATTGTTGCTATGTGTACAATCGGAAATCAGAAGTTTTCAACTGAAAAAACTGAGTGATTTTGCTTCCAAAAAGAGATTCTGGACGCACTGAATTGATTTTTACTGTCCCGAGTACCAGTTATAGAACCTTCTTCAAATCTTTTAAAGAGATTTTAATGCCCACCAGAGACATTTCATACAAACATTCTGCCGAAAATTGTTTGATACCGCCGAAATCTTAAAGGACTTTACTACTCGAGATAGATCTAAAGAAGAATTAGGATGGTTTTGAAGAAATTTATTTTGCTGCTGCTTAGTTAAAGAATATAAAACCAAAATGTTTGCTATTTTTTTTACCTTTCTACCTTTTTTTTTCTACTCTTTTTTAAGCACTTTTTTCTGCATGAACCATTTGTTATAGGAAATGCGTCATAGATACTAATTTAATAAATGGTAATTTTTTATTCAAATATTTTTTAATTTATTTTCTTATTAAATAAGAAAAATTTGATTGCAATAATAAAAAAATGGAATTCAATATTTTAATAAATTTTCACAGATCAAACCTCTTTAAACCGAAAATGAAATCCGCAATCTGAATTCAGAAGGATGGTATTTATTTTAAAAGAAAAAGGCGAATATCCAGCTTTCCACTTTGAAAGATAAAGGAAAATCGGATCCTTCTATAATTATTACCCATCATGCCTCAGTATTAATCAGAAATTATTTACCAAAAAGCAGATGTATTCGGATAAGAAAATTAAAAAAAAAATAACATTCCCATTCAATTTCTTATTATGAATAAGAAAAATAAAAGAAAAAGAATTAAAATATCCTTTTCTTCGCTTCATTGTTGAAAATGAAGCTGTTCCAAAACTTAAAGTTAATATTTCATACGCTCATAAATTTTGTTTTATTCCTTCAACATTTTAAGGTTATATTCATTTTCTATCTGTGAATTTAGCTTTCAAAAATAGTTTTCAAAATATTAAGTGTCATTATATTATATTGAAAACGAATGAATTTGAAATTTTTTTTTTGATAATAAAATTGGTGCACGCCTTTTCTACTATGTTGTGTGTGAAAGTTGTTCATAAATGTAAACTCTTTGCTTAATTCGAATATTTTTTTTCTGCTCCATTTACTTCTTTAAAATTATATAAAAATCACATATTATTAATTTAAAAAAAAACAAAGAATATTATATCTTCTATTTCTGATGATGTCACATGATAAATTGAAGAGAACTCCCCCCCCCCGAACAATTGAAAAATAACACTATGATTGGAAAGTTTTAGAGCTTCTTCGTAAATCTTTAAAAAAATGAATGAATATGATTGATTGAATTATTGAAAAAGATGCATAAAATTCAAGTAATGCTTAGCAATAATTTTTCTATCATCAAGAATTTTATATAATTTAATTTTATAGAAATGTTTTTAAAATTTATTATAACATATTTAGGTTAATAACATAATTAACATAATTAAAATTGTATAAAATATTTCTGTACAAAAAAAATGAAGCAAATCTTAAACATATTTATTGTGTTAAAATGTAATGTTTATATTATTTAACTTATTTTATGCTTTGCGATTTTCAATATATGAATTTTTTGGTAAAAACTGTCGTATCATAAAATAACATTTTTTATAAATCCACAAGTAAGTGTTAGCAAGCGCGTGTAATTAATAAAAAAAGCTTTTATATTTACAGATTATAATTAACATTTAATAGCTTAATTTCATAGCAGTTTGAATCCAGATGAATAATGGAATTAGAATCTCAGAACAATAAGAAACGCATTAAAAACAATGTCGAAATTCCATATTTACAAACGTAAAAAGAAATGTAAATAAAAAAGGGAATAAAACTAAAATTTTTATTATTAAAAACATTTAATTAAGAAATGATACGCAATTTTAGTACCTCGAATTATGAAAAGAAACACGAGCATGGTTAAAAGACATAATCAAAAAATACTGGAACATTTTGGATGATAATTTTTCTCAATTGTTGATGGCAGTAAGAAATAGTTTTTGAACGACTGAAAAACATTTAGATGAAAGTACACAAATTGATATTTCTAAGTCAAAATAATAATATTGAATGCTCCTGAAAGTACAGTCAAAATTTGATAATCTATAAATTTCGTGTATATTTATATATATATATATATATATATATATATATATATATATATATATATATATATATATCCAAATTTCGCCCAAAATGCTTTGGAGTAGACATGTGCATAGAGCGACAGTCATACATAATTAAAAGACGGTGTCAAAACCAATAGAGAAAAATTTAATTCCAAGATAGTGTTTCATGAGAATCTACTGTATTTTTGGTTTTATGTCAGGTTTATTAATATACATACACTTTCTTACACTTATCTTCCATTTCTCTCAATTTATAACATCAATATTTTATGCATATCATCGATTTATTTTTATGGATTTTTGCATTATAGTATGTGAAAAAGTAATGTTCTAATCTTCAAAATAAGGATTTTAATAGAAAATTTAAATTATAACAACAACAGAAATAATAATAATAATAACAATAAATGTATCTTTCCTCCTGACTTTTTGTTTCAAATATAAATTTCTTATAACTCTGAGAATAACTTTTGAAACAGTTGGCACAGAAATTAATTTTCATAAAATGCAATCTATTTTTTCCAATTTGATTTTGAATCTTTTCTGATGTTTCTTTTTTTTTGTCAAATGCATTCATTAATACTTTATTTTTACCAGAAAAAAACCCCATCTTCATGAATATTAGGGAAAAGCAGACATGGTTGATATTATAAACCTTTTATGCGAAAAAAAAAAAGATTCTAGATTTTACAATAGAATTGATGTTTTCAAAGTTCTTTATTTCTGAGCGTTTTGAGAATGAACTAGATTTCCTTTGAAGGTAAAATGAATTAAAAACTGTTGGCACACAAGTTTTTTTCCGCTCTTCAATCATTGCTTCTGAAATTTTTTAAAAACTTCGTTGAGCGTTTTCTTTATTATACAAGAAAAACTAATTTTTTTTTTAGTACAACTGCCCTTATTCCTTACTGCTTTGAAAGATGTTACAAAAATATAACTGATTGATTTTTTAAATTAAACTTTATTTCTTTTGTTTTTGGAAATCATGAGATGGAAAATTTATATAAGATTCTATTTAGTTCAAATATTTTTTATATCAAATACATTTTCTATTTAGTTCAAATATTTTTTATATCAAATATATTTTCTATTTAGTTCAAATATTCTTTATATCAAATATATTTTCTATTTAGTTCAAAAATTTATATAAGATTCTATTTAGTTCAAATATTTTTTTCTTCAAAGAAGCCGATATTAATAATTTTTTATGATTGGACATATAAATACATTCCTTTTTCCATTTCTTTTATTATAAACACGGAAAAGCAAAAAATCTTTAAGAAAAAGATACTGGTAACAAAATGAATGGTCTATATAGAAAGTACATGAAAAATATTTTGATAATCTAAAAAATTTTCCGCTCCCGTCACTGAAATAGGCCACCTAAGTTGACATGTGCCCCAAAAATTTCCACAATATACTAATCAGGTATTGGTGAAGCAATATATATCTTAGTAATACTGTTAAAAGCGACTAAATCGAAAGACAAGGAAAAACATGTTGACTCTTTTCTTTTGTTTTAAACTATCAGCTCATTAAAAAAACCCGTATATTGAAGTATTATCGTTATACAATATGCTCATCTCTATCTCCACTAATAATGAAGATAAATCTCTTTTTACAGAGTAAACTGTTTGACCTTTACAGATTAAACAGTTTGACCTTGAGCTATGAAATCCGGCACACATAAAGAAAAAGTGCAATTCAGAGCGATTTTTTAAAGAAAATTTTTGGCTAGTATTTCATCAAATTAAAAAATTGAGCAAACTCTTAGAATTTTTCCGTTTTTGCTTCTGAAAATATATCAAAAAATGATTTTACATCAATTTAAAACTAAAAAAAAGTCTTTACAATAATGCACATTTTTTGCCATATTATTTTTCGGCTTTAATTAATTTTTCGAAAATATTTGAAGAGTATTTTAAAACAATAAATTTCATTGTTGAAGACAAGTTCAAAATTGTTTCCATTCTTGCTACTATTATTATCTTAGTTTTTCTTTCATTGTTGGCAACCAAATTGTGAGAAAATTCGGCTTTTATTTCTACGTACGGATTTTATTGCAAGACATGCTTTTAATAAAATTTTTGAAATCTTGTAGTACTTAAAATTATTTCAAAATCAAGCAATAGTGAAAAACTTTTAAGCTGCGCCCATTTTTCAGCCTTATTTTCTTTCCTGTGATATATTTGAATATGTAACTATACATCCAGAAAGTAACAAAAATGCATAGCGTAAATAACATAAAGTTGTAAGTTATATAAGGTTAACATAAAATATAAAATTTATATGTCTACCAAAGTTTGAAATTTTGAGGAGAAAAGTTACATAAATTTTTTTAATTTAGTTGAATCTAAAATCGACAAGTACAGAAGGTATTCAATAATACAAATATATTCATATATACAATTTTTTTTATTATAGATACTATATTTTAAATTAAAAAAAGAATATATTATCTATATTTTTAGATATTGTCACTTTTGGCAGTATATAAAGATAAATAATATATGTATACAAATATAAATCTTGCATGCGTCGAAAAAAATGTATATTTCCTGTCTAATGCACATGATAATACCACAAAAGAAAATTTACTGTAACCTCTTTGTGAAGCGGAACCATATATGGAACGCGCCTTGTTCAATAACATCGAGTAATTTCAACTTACAGACAGAGTCTATACGAAAGTATTTTCAGCAAAGAAATTAAATAAATAAAATAAATAAAAACTGTACAATATATCTCTTTACACAAGAATATTTTTATTAAAAAATACTCATCAATACATTATTTAAACACAACGATAGAATAAAAATAAAAGAAAAAGATGGAAAAAATACATTATCTTGTTCAAATGCATATAATATTTTATATTTTGTAGACTAAAAGGCGTCCTTCCCCTATTAAAAATATTCAGATGCAAAGTCAGAGGAAGGTAGTATTAAAAACTTCTCAAAAAGATCTATCTTAAGAGGAGGATCTCTGGCGAAGTTCAGGTGGAAATGTAAAAATCAATCGAACCCTTTCTAAACCGGAAGGAAAATAACTGCAGTGAAAAAAGAAGGGAAACAAAACCCAGGAAAGAAATGAAATGAGAGAACGCAAGGATAAAAGTTTTCAAGAAATGTTCGTCATTCTTCTTTCAAGTTTTCTTACACGGTAAATAAAAAATACCTTCCGCGAGGGATTTCTGATAGTTATTTTCTCCACCATGAGTTGTTGTTGGAGAACACCGATATAATGGTATCTAAGGCTTTTGGTCAGGAAAGCTAAATATCTCTGAAGTAACATAAAAACAGAAAGTACTCTTTTGATATGGCATTGGAAAATGATTTGTAGATTTCGTGAGTTCTTCTTAATTGTTGTGCTTACAGGAAGATGGGCACTCTCTACGTTGCATGAATATTAATTTAATGGGATATTAAAAATAGAATTCATAGCCGTTATTCAGTTTTATTCCTTAACAAAAACATCAACAAAAGTATAGGCGAAATATGCTTAGCTGAAAACAATGCTCGGAAAATAATATTGTAAATAACTAACAAAATGTCTGAACTAAAATAATCATTTTATGTCAATGAAATTCATTTTCTCACTTATGTTTGTAACTTTGACAACTTTGATAAAAACAACGTCCCTAAATGAAAGGCAGAACACTATATTGTGTTTTTGTCCGCCGTATCAAGTTTTTAAAAATAATTATAAATGTTTAAAACTGTCAATTTTGGTTTCTTAAATTATGTAATGTGTTTCTTAAAATATGTAAATTGGGATGTTCGAATTATATACGTGTGTCTCATAAATGAATTAAATAAAAAGATCCAAAAAACTGCACTAGAAAGTCAAATGTAGAAATTTACTTTTAACAAAATAAAATGAAACTTTATGATTTACATCCTATTTAATTACCACTTCAAACTTTTCATAGTATTTCAATCTCATTTCATTTCAGTATTTCTCCACTCAGAACAAATATTAACTTTAGTATCAGACTAATTAAAAGCAAACAGAATTCATATTATTAATTCGCAGCTTCATCAGAGTAGTTTCGATAGAAGAACGATTGAAGGTTGAAACCACTGAATGAAAGCATTTACCCCTATTGGAAGGAAAGAAAATCCAAGGACAAGAATGTAATTCCAGCACCAATTAAGAAATGATCTAACATCGATGGAAATAATAGCGAAATTTCTCACTGCAAGCTGGATAATGGGTACTCTTAATTCGCGGAAATATTTCAAGATGAATGTTTAAGTTACAAAGAGGTTATTACGTTTCAGAAAGAATTACAAAGCGTGTTTTTGGAGGATTATTTAAATAAAATAAATCTGTGTGATATCAATGAATATGTTTTAGCTGAGAGATATTTATTATCAATAATTCTATCTGAATACATTGAATTTGATTTTCTTTCTAATGTTCTTTCTAAGTATTGATTTTCTTTCTAATGTTCTTTCTAATATTGATTTTCTTTCTAATGTTCTTTCTAAGTATTTTCTAAGCATTAATTTTCTTTCTAATGTTCTTTCTAAGTATTTTCTAAGCATTAATTTTCTTTCTAATGTTCTTTCTAAGTATTTTCTAAGCATTAATTTTCTTTCTAATGTTCTTTCTAAGTATTTTCTTAGCATTAATTTTCTTTCTAATGTTTAGTCTACTATTTTCTATTGATTCTTGTATTATTTCGAAAAAATCCAAGGTAATTATTTCTGAAACACCTGGTATGCATTCTAATCTGAGCCTAAAGCTAATTTCTAAATGATTAAAGATAGGCAAATAGTTACAGTTCAGTGCTCCATATGTTGAAATAAAATTATATATTTGTTTTTGGTAAATATATTACTGTAGATAAAAAAAAAGAACTGCAAAATAAATCTCTATGAATTCAAGGATAAAAAGAATTTCCATTCTATAAAGTACAAATACTTTAGACAGATTAACATTTTAAAAGAAAAGTTGCTATCTCCTGCTATCAAAACTGATCAAGTTATAAAGCTTTAGATTTCATTACTTTTGATCAATCAACGACCACCTAAAGGAAAGGTGTTGTAATAACAGGATTTCGAGCTATTCATTAAATGGCTTTAGACATTATGGGAACCAGCCAAACTAAAAAAAAAAAAAAAACGCACGCTAGAGCTCTTAAGGAAGATATGGTTGTTAGTTCTGAAAAATAATAAATTTGATTTTCCTCCCCAACTTGAACGAATCCATCTGAGAAACAGCGGAAGCTCATACAGAAATTAAGACACTACTAAGATAATCTCTGGTCTTCGAGGACCTGCAAAAAACCCCTTAAAAAGTGCAAGATAAAACAGGAAAGAAATTAATTCTCTATAATACAAAAATTAATCTAAGGTATTTATGAAAATTCAAGTAGCCATTCATATAAAAAAAATCCATCGAATTTTTTTCCATTTTTTCAAAAAATGTTGAAACCTGATTGGCTTTCTCTACTTCTCCCCAAGCTAATAGTATTACATCATAGAATGGTATTAAAACATTGAGAGAATCAATTTCCATCAAAATGATTGATGCTGCAACATTTATACCGGCAAGGCGATTTTACATCATTAACCTTTTTATTTCATTATCCAAGCGATGGCAATCCTCATCATCATTGATTCACGATGAATAATTATTTATAATAAATATTCAATAATCCAGAATAATGGAATGTAATTGCATTTCACTATATTTACTATCCACAATAATTACGCTAAGTTGTTCCACTGTGTAATTTTTCTATCTTGTCAATAATCCAGATTTGATTCTGACGTCTTGAAGCACTTATCAGAACCTATACAGATTTTCGATTGAGTAAGAAATTCTCAATGACAACGACGTACAGGTGAAGATAGTCATTGGCTGTCTACATTCCCAGGCAGGGGATTTCTTCAATACCGGTAATACAGGAATTAGTCTCATGACATGTCACTGCTTCCATTTTGGTAGTTTTGAATGTTGAGAAGTAAATGAGAGAATGCTATCAATTTCAAAGCCTGTGCGTTTTTGATCATATATACTGATGAATACATCATTCCGGTCCTTTGTTTCCGGGAATTGGTTTTTGATCAAGAGTTTTGAAACGCAGATGACCAAATCTAGGGCCAAAAATTGATATTTTTCAAAAAGAAGAAAGGAAGAAGAGAGATAAGAATGCTTGCTGTTAAATTATTTGAAATTTAGTGGACGTAGGGACGCCTTTGAATTGATTGAACCTTTTGATTGAAATAAAATCGTAAATGTAGATTTTATTATTATTATTATTATTTTTATAATCTTAATATATAATATTATTTCTATTCCCATATTATATATGACATATCTATAATCCAAGTGAATTTTTTAAAATATTTTGCTTGGGTAATTTAATCTTATTAAACAAGATAAACGGATGAAAGGAATTTGAGAAAAGTTTCTTAATTAAATTTAATAAATGTTAATAATGCACAAATTAAAATTTCTTAAAATTAATCATTATCAAATCGAAAAGTAATAATTTTGTGTAACTATTTATTAATACATTATTTAAAAAGTGAAATTCAATAAAAAAAGTACAACTTTGTTTATTTTAGTTTAACTAAACTAGGGTTATTTTGGGACGGGACCTCTTAATTTGGAACCACGGTCATATGATGTAGGCAACACCTGAGCTAGCATCCCCTCTCCAAACTTCCACACCAGCGAAAGGACTTTTGGCCTCGACAGATTTAACGATCTCCAGACCCGATTGCACAATGATTCTTCGATGGAATCGTGTCTCGTACCTGAAACCCTCCGGTCCCTTATCTGAGATCTTACTACCAGGGCACTGCGCCCCGAGTTAACTTTGAGTTATGTAATATGCAATATTTAAGAGTTATGTAATTAAATTATGCAAATTCATTCTGCAATATATATTTTGAATTACAGAAAGCCGCTTTGATTTGGCATAAACCTTGAATGTTTATTAAAAAAAAAGCGCAGAAAACAAATTGGAATTTGTTTTACAAGCCGTTAGATCATAAATAAGGCAAATTAATTTCTACCTCTACTTTATTCAATCGTATAAAAACCAAATCACTCGTCCGAGAGCAGCAAAAGAAGAACTTGTTTCAGTTTCAGATCAATAAAGATTCTTCTTCTTCTTGAGCTAAAGGGACTTCTTTTATTGTTTAGAAACTTTCATTTGTCGTGTCTGTAAACCAGAATTAATGCAAAGGCAGACGGAGAAAAATAAATTCCGTCTTCGGGTTTCACTTTGTCTTCTTTGATTTACACTGCAGTACGAATTCATGCACATAAAAGAAAGTTGTAACATCGAATTCCATACCATATGATTACGACTTTATAATCATGAGAATAAGTCATTTCTATACGAGACGGTTTTAAAAGCGGTTTTAAGGGAAAGTTTAAATAATCGTTTAGCCTGGTTTTGTCGTATATAGTTCATTTAATTGTTATCACGCTGAGTGAACCTGTAGAACCAAATACAGTTTCAAAGCAAATAATAAACAAAACTTTAATAATTGAAGCTGCCAAAACAAATGAAATATGGCTGATATTGAATGTCCAGAGTCGTAATCATACCCAATTGAGAACAGTATTCAAAACAGCACCGTATGATTTCGAAATTCTTCTGGAAGACATACGGTGGGTATCCAATGAATTTATACAATGCAATACATCGGGTAATAATGAACATACAAAGCCTTATTCTACAAAAGTATAAAGAACTGCGAATAAAGATGCAATCGAGGTATACTCAAAGAGCAATACTAGTAAAAAATGAAATCATAAAAGCAGGGAAGTAATTGGCCATTGTATAATAGTAGCAATCTAATAAAATTCAGCTCACCAGCTCGCAGTTCTTTAATTTCAAAAAGAAAAATCAGTCCTTACGACTTCGGCAGGTCTGCTACCAGAGCATAGAATTTTATAGAAGAATCTCCGTATCTCGATACCTAATAGAGAAAGATCCAAAATTTTTCAATTTGCCATAATTTTTATTTTTGTCGCCAAAGCTTGTTCTTATTTACCTGCATCCTTAGAGCGTCCGATAAGAATTAATAGCTAGAAAGAGATATTTATACAAAACTAATTTGACATCAAAATTGTATTACAAATTTGTAATAATATAAAATAGAATTAATATTTTCCGATTCTTTGAATAAGGTAAAGAAAGAGAAAAATTTAGACTGGATGAAGAAAAAAATTTTTTTTCGACATTTGCTTTGTATGTTTTATACATCTGCTTGCTTTTCACCTAAATGAAACTAAAAGAAAACTGTCCAATATTTTAGAAATAATTTCTCGAATCTAAAGAAAGATCTTTTACCAGTTTTATTTCCCTTTATGGTTTAGAAAAAAAAAGTCCTTAAAAAATACACTTATATTTGTTTCCTTTCTGTATATGCCATTAGACTCATATGCTTGGAAGTGGGAACTAAAGAAACTTATTAAAATTTTTTTTGTCAGCCACATTATTATACATAATATAATATTGGTAAATTGTTCAACTTAATAGAAGTAAATAATAATTGAAGTTTAAATAATTGAAGTGACCTTTAAGCTACAAATATTTGTTTTATATTATAAACATTACATTATAATAGTTTAAATTTTTTTAGAATTCATAATTCCCAGCAAAGATGTCAAATTATTCTAGAAAAATGTTTCAAGCTTATTCATTTACTTTATTTGTAGAGTAAAAGTATTTTACTCTCAGTTTTGTATCTAATAAATTTTCAAACCTTATCTGTTAACCTTAAACAAATATTAAAGCTTTAATGCCTCATTTTAAAGTAGTATGCGAGTCACTGCAACCTGCTTCTGGCTCTAAATCTTTTACAAAATTGAAATAAATATTTTATACGATGAAACCAAGCGGAAGCTTAGAGATTCGTACAACTATAATTAAAACATGAAAAATGCTGTTTAATATCTAAACATTAAGGTAGGATAATCACCGGGGGTGTAGATTATTTAAAGATGGAGTTCTTAAGAGTAGCAAAAACTTGAGTGTGTTTACGGAAATTCCATTTTTGAAACAAAATGCTCAGAATGTCTTTTAATTATATCTAATTGTTTTCTTTGTAAATAAGGCTATTTTTGAAACAGGAATAATTGTTTAAATTATGCTTTCAAACTGCATATTTATTATAAATTAAATAACGCTGTAAGACTAGGCTTGAATGAAAAAAAAATGCTGATAATGAATATTGAAAGAATTTTGGCTAATTTCAATATGGAACTTTGATAGGGCCAAATATCTATAAATATGAGGTGTGTCTATTCAGATACAGATTATAAAAAATCCTAAAAAAATATGAGAAATGCTTCATAAAATTATAAGAACTATAATGAAATAGGAACTAATAAATAATAAAAAATAATTGTTTCAGATTTTACCTTTCTCCTCACATCCAATCCAAATTGATAAAGAATGACCAAAACTTTAGAGAAAGGAATGTGAAAACTGCACTAATGTCTGTTTTTCATATACATCTTTTGTTTTTACACGCATTTCTAAGACTTCCCATGTTCCCTATGATTAATACCTTACCAATAGATAGGAACTAAAATTTGGTATCGACGCCGAAAAGTATTTAACAAAATTAGACAAAGAAAACCCTTTTAAAAGAAATCCCATCTTAACAAATTGGGGGCTTTTTGGTTATAATGCTGCGAGGCATAATGCTCCTCGTCTCGCTTCACGGGAAAGCAGCCAGCCATTAGGTGTAAATGGACCTCTCAAGCTGCTGTTTAATTACCATGATAAAGGAATAAATTCGAATTAATACTTCAAAAACTTCTTTCAGGTGCAGCTTTTGTGTAGCGGTAGCACGGCTGATAATCGGATTATAAAGATAATTTAGCGGAAGGGACTTAAAACATGTTCTTAGGGGAGGTAATTATCTCATTCCATTCTTCCTCACTGTCTTTACTACAGAAGCACCTGCTTCTTCAAGTTTCTTTAGTAACAGGATGGAAACTCACTTTTTTCTAATGAAACCTTTATATTTCGATTAATTTCCTTTGTTGAGCATAGAAACTCTACTCTTAGTTGAATGTATAAAACAAATTTGTTTACAACAATGCTTTTTATATTAAAAGCAAGACTCAACTATAGGAGTACACATACACAGGTGAATATCCTTGCTTCTTTTAATTACTAAAAGCATTTTTAAATCGGCTGTAGAAGTCTCTCAGATTATCCTGGAATAATTTCTAATAAAATTGTATTCTCCCTACTTGCATAGAATGTTTATATTCGGCGTAAATTTAAAAGCAGCTGGTTCTCAGATTTTTATTTTCAGAGTAACATATATGAGAGTTTTCTGATTCATCGTATAGAGAAGAAAGGAATATATTATATATATATATTTATTATGTACACTCTTTAGTGGTCTTTGTTTTTGACCTATTAGAACCAAATTTGAATATAAAATTACAATTTTCGCAACAAGACATAATACTGAATTTCCTTTTTCTGTGTCGTTGAATTCTTATTTTCACAAGGAAAGATTCAGAAATCCTGGAATGATTTTTATATTTCCGAATAGATCTATCGTTTAATATGTAGGATGTATTAACAGAAAGGTTGCACACTTCTAATAGGAGAATAGTACATTTAGACAAATGAGAATGGCATAGCAATACTGTTTCCAGAATGCTTTCAAGACATTGGAAGATGGTGTTGTAAGCCGTGGAAACCTCAAATGCTCCCTAAAATAATCTTCAAGAGAGCACGATTCAGCGATCATAATTAATATCGTCAAGGTTGTCCGTATTGAGCACAACATGATTATTAATTATTGGTATCAGAGTTTACTTCAGGTAGAGATACAATTTAAATCCAATATGCATAGTTCTTGTGTAGGCTTTTTGGGTTTCCAAGATTTTTTCTTTTAATTTAAAAAAAATGAAATTTATTTTCCTTCAGTTCTGGAAAAAATATCCATAGAGTGAATCTTTACTTATATAATTTAAAATTTAAAATGGAGAGTTATTGAACCAATTTGCATTTATAGATCATGTGTAGATTTTTAGCCTCAATAAAACTTATTTTCTTTTATATATATGAAATTAAGTTTAAAATTCCTTTACTCGTTCTCCTTTTTTTTCCCTTTAATTGTGGAAAAAATGTGTATAGAGTGAATCTCTCCATGATAGATTTTTTTTGTTGCCATCCCTAATTGTAGGGTTTGTATTGAGTCGATTGTGAAGTGAATTTGAAGTTTTGACATGAACTCCGTATTTAAATGCTAAGTGTTGGATCTATTGAGGTTATTATCATTGGTTAAAATTCATAACCTGTTCAATGTGCATAGCTGCACCGTCATAGGTTAAGACCTTTGAATCTAACTAAGGAGTATGAAAACGAAGATTCTTTTAAGAAACACTCTGATATCCCACGCAAAACCAAAGTTATGTACCCATTCTGGCAAGCTTTTTCGATCCATCCCTGCCTAATGGCTCCGAGTCTTTTATGTGTACAATACTTCCCCCACCCCCTATAAATTTGTAACCCTGTAATTTAGACATCCTGAATAGCACCATACACGAATAAATCTCTCTTAAATCACAACTCACTTCAAAATTAATCATTTAAGAATTTATATATTTAAAATAATCGTAAAAAAAATCAAAGAACCAGTCGTCAGTCTCATTCTTTGTATTATTAGTTTTTATTTCCTAAGGAGTTGCATAATCCTATATGCAATTGCTATATAATGTGACAATATAATGCTATAAATGTCTCCTGTCTTCCAGTTTCTCTCCATTTCCGACAAAAATCTCGAATCATTACTTCACTGAGTATTTCCTGTATAGAAAAACTTTTACAGACTCAACATCTGTACTACATGTGCATAAGTTGTATTCCGTAAGAAAATGCATGGTTCCTAAATCCATCCTCGACAATCAACTCCTCCCACAACCTTCCATTTTTAAGAGGGAAAGATTTGTGGGACTGCTTTTCAAAACTGGAAAGATTTCTACAGTTGGACTGAAAGATCAGTCAAAATGCATTACATTTATGGTGCAAATGAAAGCTTAGAGAGCAAAGACAGATTACAAGAAAATTGATTCATCAGGAACACATCCAGAATTCGTGGCATTTAAGGTCAACAAAGACGGATTGTTACTTTTAAAACTAAATGGAAATGCAATGCATCACGTTTGTCTCCATATTCCCCAAAATCAAAATTCTTGCAAAATTCGGTTTAGTTTAGTTATATTAATGTCCCGTTTGAAGCAACACTAGGACTATTTTGGGACGGACCTCGTAATTTTGTGCTGCTGACAGATGACGAGGACGACACCTGAGCGGGTACCCCCCTCTCCACACCACACCAGCGGGAGGACGTTTGGTCAAGACGGATTTAACGTGCAACAGACCCCCTTACACGACGGTTCTTCGGTGGAATCGGGTCTCGAACCTGAAACCCTCCGGTTCCGAAGCCGAGACCTTACCACCAGGCAACGGCGACCCCTTGTAAAATTCGGATCCATATTCCTCAGAGTCCAAATTCTAATTAAATTTGGAATAAAATGAAAGTTGTATAATCACCGATTAGTCGCATAGGTAAATAAACTAAAAATTACTCTTCTCTAAATGGATCTAAAAGCTATTTAAAGTTTTATTAAACTTTTTCTGCAAAAAAAAAAAGTGATTGAATAACAAGATTAAGCAAAGCTAAAACATGAATAATGGAATTTTCAGATGTTAGATAAAGTTGGTGCTATGTGTATCAGAGGTTTTCAACTTGAAAGACTTTCTTTGAATTATTTTTTTTATTCAACAAGAGATTCGGGGAGCATTGAATTGGTTTTTATTGTCCCGAATGGGTCAGTTCTGTCAGTTATAGAGTCTTCTGCGAATCCTTTAAAGAGATTTTAATGCCCACCAGAGACATTTCATATCAACATTCTGCCGAAACTGTTCGGAGCCGTCGAAATCTTAAAGGACTTTTCTACTCGAGAGAGATCTAAAGAAGAATAGGGATGTTTTTGAAGTTTCTTTGATGATAAATATAAAAACAGAATCTGTTAATATTTATCTTTTATAAGCATTTTTTTTCCTACATAGATTATTATTTTTTTTTGTAGAATACGTTTCCTGCATATTAATTTAATAAATGATAAATGTTTAATCGACACTTTTTTAAAAAAAATTCCCATTAAGTACAAGTAGGAAAAAAGTATTGTAATTAAAAAAAAAATAGATCTTCATATTTTCAATTTAGGTCTCCTTAAATTTGAAAAATGAACCCTCAATTTGAATGAAGAAAGATGATATTTATTAAAGATGAAAGAGAACAACCATTTTGAGGAAACTTATTAATGAAAATCTGATACTTCTATAATTATTACCCATCATGCCTCATTCTTAACCATAAGTTATTTACTAAAAGTAGATAGATTCGGGTAAGAAAAAAGGTAAGGTAAATATAAGGTAAATAAAAGGTAAAGGTTGCATTGGTAAACATTGCTTATTTTTAAAAATTAAGATAATATTTCAAACGTTCATAGATTTTTACTGTATTCCTTCATAACTTTTATTCGTTCAAATTTTTAAGGTTATATTCATTCTCATTCCATGAATTAAGTTTTTAAAAATATTTTTGAAAAGATTAAGTGAACATTATAAAGGAATGACATCTGCATTTTTCTGACAATCCAATCGGTTCCCACCTTTTCTAATATATTTTATTTGAAAATGGTTCTTCATAAATCGAAACTGTTTGCTTATTCGAAAATTGTTATTTTTCCTTTTTTTTTGAAATTGCATAAAAATCCGGTATAGTATCATGTATTTAATTAGTATCGAATTATTAATTTAAAAGGACTCTAAGAAAATTTTATTTTCTATTTCATTTAAATGTCTTTCACTTAGACAATCTCATAAGTTTAAACGAGATCCTCTACCCCCTCCCCCTACTTCGGAAGAAATATAGAAAAACAACACCGTGTTTTGAAAATTCGTTGTACACCTTTAAAACAGGAAACAGATTTGAATGAATGATAAATACTGGAAAATAAACATAAAATTCAACTGATATTTAGTCATTTATATCAGGAATTTTATCCTAGTTATTTAAGAACACTTCAATGCGATAAATATTAAAACAAATCTTAAATATCTTTAGTGTGCTAAAAAGTAATGTTTATTTTTATTTAAAATATTTGTAGCTTCGTAATTTCTTATATATTAGTTTTATAGTAAAAACTGCCGAATCATAAGAAAATAATTTTAAATATTTACAACCCAGAAGCGTCATTTATCTAGGATCAAAATTTTATTAAATCAATCTGTTAACTGATAATTATGATCTGAAAATATAAAAATGCTTTAATTTTTATCAATTATAAACGTTTGCTAATAACAACATGAAATACATGAAAAACAACGACGAGATTCCATCTTTACAAACTTAAAAAAATAAATAAAAGTGTATGAATTGAATATTTTAATTATTAAATAAACATTTAATTAAAGGATACTACACAATTTAAACACCTCAAACTACAGAAAGAAATATGATCATAGCTAAAAAGTGTTACCAAAAAAATAAACAGCAACAATAACAGCAACAAAGCAGAAACACTTTGGATGATAATAAATTTCCTCATTTGTTGATGGCAGTAAAGAAAGGTTTCTTGACGAAGAGAAAACATTCAAAATAATTTACACAATTTTATATAAGACAAAAAAAATTGAATGCTCCTGTTTTCAAATTTCATCTGCTTATTTCAAAAAACTTTCTAGTCAGATATAATTCCATGATGAAGAGAAGAAAATATAATTTCTAGATTGTATTTTACGAGAGTATACTGTATTTTTACATTCGGTGGAATTTTTATTAATACTTTCGTACACGCATTTTCTGTTCTTCACATTTTATAATACTGTTACGAAATTTCCGGGTTCGTTTGGATAGTGGAAGTTATATGGAGTGGAAAACGCTCAATCAGCAAGCGGCAGTAGAAAGAAAAACAACGACGTTTATTTACATGAAGACACACAGGACAGCACAAAGACGTTAATTATATACAGCACAGAGAAGACAATTATCTTCAGCCGAGACGTGCACACAACAAGTCTCTACTGCAGACAGTAGCTCACAGCTTAGTTCAGCACTAGCTTGACTCCGTCGCTGCTCTGCTAATCTCTGGAAGATTCGTTCTTCACCGTCGATTCCGACTACCACTACGGCAGCTCCAGAGTGCCTCCTTTTATAGGTCTCAGGAGGCGGGGCTAGAAGCCACTCAACCAATCAGGAACTTTCGAGGCGTATCTCGGTTCCTACTGGATGGATTGGGAAAATTCTCGATGTTTAGGGTATAAACTATTTTGGCGCCAAATTCGTCGCCAAGTCGCCAAATGGTCGCCAAGTTTGTTGCCAAGCTCTGGGACCTCCGACGCGGCACCCGGACTCCATCCAATACAGATGACTGTAAAGCAGTCATTTTGATGATGAAACCAACTATGCTGGGAAGCACCATTACAGATTCGTAACAATACCTATATTTTTTTGTATATTATTTCGAGTTATTTTATGCATTTTCACAACTTGGTATGCCAAAAAGTTGAGTTTTATGCGTTAAAACAAGATGTCAGGAGATAATTTACTTTACAGCAGCAACAGAAAAAAAATCACTTTTTTTTTTCTGATTTTCTGTTTCAAATATAAATCTCGTATAATTCTGAAAATAAATTATAAAACAGCCAGCCTGTTCCTAAATTACAATCGATTTGTTCCAGTCAAATTTTGAATATTTTGCAAGAAATTTTTTGTCAAAAGCATTCATTAATATTTTATTTTTTACTGAAAAAACAATTTCCATGAATATTAAGATAAGGCAAAGAGGGTTAAAATAAAACAAGAAAAGAGATTCCAGATTTTAGAATAGAATTGATGTGTTCAAAGTACTTTTTCCTGCGCAGTTTGAAAATAGTCTGGAATTCTTTTGTGGGTAAAATAAATTCAAAACTGTTGACAAACAAGTTTTTTTTTCTATCATTGCTTCTGCCATTTTTTTAAAAATAATCTCGTTGTGCATTTTCCTTATTATATAGAAAAAACTATTTTTTGTACAATTCTTTTATTCTTTTCGGTTTTAAAAGAAGATGCAAGAATCTCATTTAAAGATTTTTTTAAATTATACTTTTTTTGTTATGTTAATGAAAATCTTGCGATGAAAAATTTATATAGGATTCCATTTAGTTCAAATATATTTTTTCACTAAAGAAGTCCTGATTATTAATTATTTTCGCTTGGGCAAATACATTACTTTTTAAAAATTTCTTTTATTATAAATCTTGGAAAAACATAAAATACGTTTGTGAAAATAACACTGGAAAAAAATTAAATAAAATAAAAAGTAAATGCAATGAATAAATTCGTAAAGATTATAATTTTTTTTTGCTTTAAATATTTTGTTCATTTATCATTAAGAAATAAAACAAATATAATTATGTTAAAAATAAAAGAAGACACAGTAATTTAATTAGAGATGAATTAATTGTAATAATTGTATTTACTTTTTAATTATGCTAGCCTTCATATTCTTTTCGGTGCTTTGAAAACGTTTGCAAATCAATCCATATTTTCGCATGCACATAAACACAATGATTAAGAAATTCAACTACTCAGATAAATAAAACATTGTAAATAATGATGGTAAATATGGTAATGATATTTTAAACTTAATTCTATTATTGCAGTTTTTTTTTCTCAAATTTCAATTTTAATCCGTTGAAATAACACCATTCAAAATGCTTTTATGATTTTCTTTCCTATAATAAGTGAAAATAAAATTCTGCGTATTTGTGTGTTTATAGTTTTGTGCAATGATAAAATTCAATGTTCGTTTCAGTATGTTTTATAAAAGTATGTAAAAAAGTATCGTGGAGCTAAATTTCCACAAGTTTTATAGTCCTTAAATATGAAATAAGATATGAATCTAAAGAAAAAATGTCTTGAACGAAGGATTGAATACATCGATCTTTGTATTGAAATAAAATATTAATATATTACAAACCGTTTCATATTGATATGAAACCTTAATTCCGGGTTTCATATCTAAATTTTTGGTCATGTAAAGAAATGTTCATTAATGTACTTTTTATCACTTTAAAATAAAGCAAATCCCTCTGATTTAGAGGAGGAATTTAATCAAAACTTTAAAAAAGATTTATTTTTAATCAATCATTAGATATACAATTCCAGCCTTTAAATATTTAAATTAAGCGCCAGCATCATATTTTATGGTGAGATTTAATTAAATTTAAAAGTTTTCCAAGGGAGAAGAGCTGTAAATGTAACTAACTACACTCTACGAATAATGAAAAATAATCGCGATGCAGAAATATAACACTTTAGATTACTTTTCGTGGCTACAAATTGCTGTTGAAGCGGCAGAGTGAAGAAACAAATTACTTCGGCTCCTAGAAAACCCGAATTTTTCCTCATCCAAGAAAACAGAAGGAAACAACCATAAAAGAAGGTTGGATGAATTCTAAAGTGCAGTAATCCAGTATTTGGGAATAAGAAAGTTCTAATGTATCCAAATATATGGAACAAAAAATATTATATATAATATATTATATGCATTCGTTAATTTAGGTAACATTTTCTTCATTGTAATGAATTTTGACATTTTTAATATTCGAATTACTTATATTTAATTGGCTTTCTGGTTGTCAATTTATTTGAAATGGTTTTATAAAATTTTAAGTATTCTATACTTTTTGTCAGTGTGATATTAAAAATAATTGAAGGTAATATTAAAAATAGTATTAGTTAAATAGGGTAAAATTGATAACAAAGACATGTGAATTCTAAAGAAGTAAACATTCGTTATTTATTTGTGAAGTGACATTCTTCGACTTTAGGATACACGCTAGAAAATAATATCTAGTGCTGAAAAATCTATTTCAACCATTTATACGGTTCCCCCCTTATTATTAAATCATGGGTCAAAATATAATAAATATTCCTTGACATATACGTCTTTTGGATAAAAATGTCCGCGGCTAGAGACACTACCATCCATTTTGATTTTCATTTATTAAGTTATAGAAATTTATCGAACTGCCGTTTACTAATTTTATTTCATATCTAGAAAGTAACTTCTCTTTTCATTGTTTCTACTATGAAAAGATAGAATTTGGTTTGAATAGATTGAGAATATTTTTTACGAATGCTATCTGTACCGGTGAAACGAAAGAGACTGAATTGTTTCAGTGACTGTTAATTCAATTTGAGTTTTCTTATAATATAATTACTTATTTTTTACATGAAAATATTGACATTGTTCTTCAGAAGGACAATAAAATAGTAAATATCACAATGTAATAAAATCTAGAATAAAAGAGCTTCAGAAAATTCAAAAATTAAATAAATACTTTTGTAAACACATAATGGTTATTTCAAAAAGTATATTTTAAACTTAAATTGTTTTTCATATTTTTCTTACATCCATTGACATAATCATAATAAGTAACCCCTTAAATGGACAGGAATACGAGTTGAAATTTTGCATTTATCATTTTCTTCACTTCAATTAAAAATACAAAGGAAACTTTCATCAATTTGATGTTTATTTAGCTTAATTAGATCAATTTTCCGTTTGGAAACTATATGAAAATTATTTTGATGAACCATGAAATTTCGTACTCTGATCAGTACGAGTGCAAGGCACAGAAGTTGATATGTACTTATACTGTAATAAATACTGTAATAAATACTTTTGTAAACACATAATGGTTATTTCAAAAAGTATATTTTAAACTTAAATTGTTTTTCATATTTTTCTTACATCCATTGACATAATCATAATAAACAACCCCTTAAATGGGCAGGAATACGAGTTGAAATTTTGCATTTATCATTTTCTTCACTTCAATTAAAAATACAAAGGAAACTTTCATCAATTTGATGCTTATTTAGCTTAATTAGATCAATTTTCCGTTTGGAAACTATATGAAAATTATTTTGATGAACCATGAAATTTCGTACTCTGATCAGTACGAGTGCAAGGCACTTCCAAACTTTTCACACCATACTATTTTGGGAACCATGTACCAAAATATATCACAAGAATTTTGTTAAAAAGGACTAAATTGAAAGAAAAAGAAATTCACGTTTTTATTTTGTTTTAAACTGACAATTCATTATCAAAAATCCTTTGTATATCAAATTATCACCATTATCACCAATAAATTATTACCAATATATCTATATCTACTTATAATAATAATTTTGGTTAGAATTTTTTTTAATGGCAACTCCTGAAAATATTGTATCACAAAAATGATTTTACATCGTTTTAAAATTAAAAGAAATTCAGTAATGCTAATTATATTTGCCGTATAATTTTTCTGTATTTAATTAATATTTAAAAATATTTTAGTGCACTTTACAGCAATATATTTCATTGCTGAAATGAAACTCAAATAATTATACAAACAGACAATAACAAATATATAGTGTAATTAATAGAAAGGTGCAAGATTTCTTAAGAAGAAATAGTTCTATGCCTATTAAAATTTAAAGTTAAATTTTTTTTAACTAAACAATAAGAACAGTATGCATAAAACATTCAAATCGTTTAATGCCAAAATTGGCGCGTACAGAAATATGCAATAATAAAATTTATTCATATATAAATAATCTTTTGTTATAGAGACTATATTTCAAATTCACAAAGAATACATTTTTTTATTCTATATGCTCACTTTTGGCCGTATGTAATTGTAAATATTATATGAATATAAATATTTTTTCATGCATAGAGAAATATGCATATTTCTTCTCTAAAACACATAATAAATCTGCAAAAGGAAAAAACAATGCAAAATCCTTGTGAAGTGGATCCATATATGGAATGTGTCTTGTTGAATAACATCGAGTAAGTTCAACTTCCGAACAAAATTAATACGAAAAAATATTCAATTTGGGGAAAAATTTTTTTAAAAAAGAACAATGATCTGTTAAGACAAGTATATTTTTATTAAAAATACCCAATGCTAACTATAATCTAATACTAACTGAATAATAATAAAAATATACCGAACAAAATCTACAAAAAAGTATTAAATTTGGGGAAAAAAGAACATATTTGTTGAGGCAAGTATATTTTTATTAAAAATACCGGTAAACATATTATTTAAACTCAACGATAGAATTAAAATATAAGAAGATGGCAAAAATACTATCTTTTGTTCAAATATTTTATAGGACAACAAAACAACAAGCTTTCTGCTCGTATTAAAAATATATTCAAATGCGAAGTCAGAGGAAGGTAGTAATAAAAACTTCTCAAAAAGATATCTCTCAGTAGGAGGATCTCAGGCGAAGTTCATGTGGGAAAGGGGAAAATCAATCAAACCTCTTCCAACTGGAAGGAAAACAAGTGCAGAAAAAGGAGAAAAAGAAAACTAGGAAAGAAATGAAACGAGAGAACGCAAGGAAGAAAAGTTTTCAAGAAATGTTTGTCATTTTTCATTCAAGTTTTCTTACATAGTAAATAAAAAAATAAACTTCCACAAGGGATTTCTGATAGTTATTTTCCCACCAGGATCTGTTGTTGGAGAACACCAATATAATGATATCTGGGCTTTTGTCGAGGAAAGCTAAATATCTTTGAAGTAAAATAAAAACAGAAAATACTCTTTCTGATATGGCAGTGGAAAATGTCTAGTTGACTGTGCAAGTGCTTTATTCTTAATTTTTGTGCTTACAGGAAGATGGGCATTCTTTATATCGCATGAATGTTAATTTGATCGGATAATAAAGTGGAGTTTGTAACTTTTATACAATTTTATTTTTTTAAAAATCTTCAAAATCACTATCAAAAGTAAAGTTATCCTTATTTGAAGAAATTATCTGAAAAGAATATTGTAACTATTTTATCATTTAATGAAAATAAAATTCATTTTCTTATGTTATAAAACTGCAGCTTTGTAACTTTGATCTGCATGTTCCTTCGGTAAATGCAAAATTAAGCAGAGTGAAGAAAAGCATTCGCAGCTCAGCTGAATTTGGAATCTATATAGGAAACAAAAAGTTAATAATAAAAAAAAAAACGATCATATGTACAACATTCTCCTCTAATCATAATTTTTTTCCATCATGTCAAAAAATATATTCTTAAAACTTTTAGACAGTTAGACAAAATTATCCATTGTTTGTGCCTTTGCTGACATGTTAATAAAGAAGGTAATCATTGTATTATAGGAACTCAATTTACAGTTATTTCAGAATATTAATCCTGTGAATTAGTCAAGTCTTCATTTCAATATTTCGCTTTTTTTCATAGTGAATATACAATTAATTTATAATTAACTTAATTTGATATTTTTTATTAATAGTAGTTTTTATAGTAATCCTGCCATATCAAGAGATTAATTTTCATGTCAACCAGCTTTCACTTACTAGATAATTTTTAAAATAAAAAAGATTTTTTTAAAAAAAATATTATAGTTTTACAATAATTAGTATTCTGCTGAATTAGCTATGTTTGCAAAATGGCGAAATGGTTCTACAGGTTGAGGCTAGATGCTCCGTCAGAGCTATTTTGTGATATGTTTAGATACTAGTACGCAGTACAATTATCTAAACATATCACATTAATTATTATTTAATTATTTAAATATTAAATAATTACCTTAAATTATTAAATATTATTAATAATTATTTAAATATTAAATAATTACCTTAAATTATTAAATATTATTAATAATTATTTAAATAATTACCTTAAATTTAAGGTAATTATTTATTTCGTATCTAAAGATAACGAGTTTTCCTTCAAAGTAAGAATAGGCAAGGACTGGGAGATTTTGTCAAGTTTATTCCTCCACATAGAATGCACAATACAATAGCAATTTTAGGATTCATCTTAAAAATAGATGCAAGTAGGCCAATTATTTCAAGTGACCCTTTATGATGTATAGAGAATGATTCTCAAGTTTTTTTACAGAAACTTCCTTACAAAACGACGTCGCAGTTGCCAATGTACAAAGAGCATAATCTTAACCATAGCAATGCCTTCTCAGATAATTTAAATCGCACTCTGTTGCCAATAAAAAGTAAAGTTGTTTTATCATTTATTCAATGATCACAAAATAAATTTGAAAATGATGGAATTTTGTCATTAACAATGGCATCATGGATTATGATGCGATATCTTTCGTTATGATGATTGAATCTTTTAAAGAAATGCTAAAATAAATCTCTCCATGAATGCTCAGGAATCAAGCGGATGGGCAATACAATCTATCTTATTTCCGACTCAGCATAACTTTGTGATTTCGACACCCCTTAAGTGTATTCTTCTCATTCTAGAAGTACGTAACTTTAATGTTGGAACACTCTATATATAATTTATAAGTATTTATATAAAGTAAATAAATAAAGAAAAAGTTTCTACGATAGTTCAGATTGAAGGATTGGTTCATTGATTTTGCTAATTATTTTAAATATATAGCTGATTCTGCCAGTCAATAACATGAAAAAAAAAAGAAAACGAAAAATATCGCGTTCATTATTATTTATATAAATATGCAATAAATGAGGCGTGATAGAGTGACGTAGTTGAATAAGGTCACCACTAAGAGTAATTCATTTAATGTTGTCAGATATAAAATGATCAACGTCAACCCATGTAACCTATAACCTCATTCTAACCTCCCAATAACCACTCTCATTTAGCATTTCTTCAGGTGAGTATATCGATGCGAGTTGAATATAATTCTCCCGAAAGAGATATGCGATAGCTTTCTGTGTCATGAATATTACCCGCAGGGTAAATGAAAACCGGCATGCTGAACCTGATTTCTTCTCATTCAAATACTCCAAAAACACTATAAAAAAGCCACAACCATTTAATTACAAAAGAGTTAATTTTGAAACGAATTTCGTCGTAATTAGGGTTGCGTGTATTTTAGAAAAATAATTTTATTTACAATTTAACTAAATAAATTAAACATTTGATTTTTTTTTTACTACGAGCTTCACCGAGGTGAGAGAGTTATGAAGAGAAAGAGAGATAATAGCTTTAGAATAGAATAGCTTTTTTTTTTTTTTTGGAAGCATACCCGGATGATGAGAGGCGGGACAATTACGTCACACACAGCCTCGACGGAGCCTGTAGTTTACAGATATTTGATATCATTTATGATAGGCATTCACTACAATTTCAATGAGTCAGATGACAAGTGCTTGTTTTCATATCGGTTTTCAAGTGAGTAAACTGTGAATGATGATTTCAGTTCCAATATTTTTATTTTAATTATTTAATAAAACCTCACTGAAGGCTTCCGAAATATTTGGATGAGGTAAGGTGGTTTTTTCTTGCTTCCATGGTAAGTAAGGTAATGATGTGGTTCTTACTACTTTTATATCGATGATATACCACCTAAGAGAAGTCTTTAACAGCTACTGCTAATATTTATTAGGACTCGAACATAATTCTCAAAAGAGAATTGTCATACCACTCTCATTACTGATGGGCATTTGAAAATTGGGGTTGGAGAGCTTCTAATATGGTGGTTGGTTCTTGCTTCCATGGCAAATATAGACACGGTGTGAGATTTCTACTTTCATAACGGTAACGAGACATCTTTAATGGGAAAGATTACACCTCGGGCAGTGATGGAACTTAAAAACTCAACCATAGTTTCCGCCGAAGTGTTTTCGATAGGATGATCATGCAGTTCACCTTAGATGCTACAACAAAATAGGGCTCCTTTTCGGAACTGTTTACTAATAAGTTATTCAGATATCGCCTTTACACTTCTATGTCTCAAGATGGTATACCTAGAGCAACGTTCGAGAAAGAGGTTTGACTACTCTTATATCTAATAGTCTGGTGCATCAACAACAAAAAGACCCATTAACTTGCACATGATGGGGAATTATAAAATTAAATTGAAATTGAAAGAAAGGGCACAGACTGCTTTTATAGCGAAAAATACAAATTACTTCAATTAAATGTTGCCACATACGAAAAAAGATTGAGAGCAGAGGAGAAGAGAGTCATTAGAAAAAGTGTAAATCGAATTTCCTTGGGGAAAAGTTGATTTCTCCTCCACGAAATTAATGGCTTTTTACTTATAGCGGACAACGTTTAAAATCTTATTAGGGCTACAATAAGTGTGCGATAAAAGCATGAAATCAACTTTTTAAGTTTTTAATACTTGTTTGAATTTTGCTAATTGAATAAAATTAAGTTTATTGACCAGAAGGAATGAAATTCCTTGAATTAATATTTTTACGGCCCTTCATTTTTCTTCTGACAGTTACTTGTCAAGGGGAAAACCATTAATAAAGTTATCAAGAAATATAAGGTTTAATTTTATTTGAGAATTCAAACATAATGTTTAAAAAGTATAATCAGAAAAATACGAGAATATGCAGATTTGAATTCTTGCTTAATAAGCTCACGAACGAATGATTAAAATTCTAGTATCTCTTTATTACTATTATAAATGAAGGTCTGTCAAAAATAAATTACGTTTAGCAGATGATTACCATGAAGGGTTAGCATCGAATTTCCCATACACCAACCAGATGCAACTCCAATGGTTTATTGCTTACATAGGGAACAAAGCTCAGAACGAAAAATGTCAAATATTAGACAAGTTAAATGAAAATACGCAAACTTTAACAATATTTTTGTTTAGAATACATTAATATAAATGCTATAGTATTCTGAAAAGAACTTATGGATTTAAAATTTAAATCAATCCATTAGTTGATAATTATGATATAAATTAACCCTTTGACCTCGAATGTCTTCTCTCAGTCGCTATTTAAAGCGGTACATCACTTTGACATTTTATTTAATTTTTTTAAGTTTAATTGTTAAAAATGCCTACATAATGTTAAAAAGTTGCAGATTAGTTTTTTTAGGTAAGCTGAACTTAAAACAGTTGCATGTATTTTTTAGTATAATAAACAGGTCCATGTATTAAGTGAATAATTATGCATCGAATTATCTTTTCCAGTGCAAAGGGTTAATCGATAACATAAGAAAGCGAATGAGAAATCGATTATAATATTTCCATTTTAAAACCTTAAAAAGTCAGATTAATGAAAGCGAATAAAAAAATTATAATGTGTTTACATTATAAAAATTAAATTACAAAAGAATCTTTATTGAGATAATTCAGCTGTTCCTGAACTTAGGACAGAAAATATATGCATAAGGTTGGAAATATTAAACCGACATTTGCTATAACAGGATAAATAAGCATTTCGTAAATGTGTGACTAAAATAATAAGCACAACACTTTTATGTTAAATTATCTGTGGAGTATTTAGATAATTTAACGAGACGAACGATTCTGAATCTCATCGGATACTTTATATTTATCTGGATTTCAAAATAAATAAAAAGAAATGAAAAGAAATTATTTTATAATTGTAGAAGAAAATCGCTTAAATGAATAATTTAATTGAACTGAGTTTATCTTTATATTTATAAAAACAATAATACCCAATGAGTAATTTTATATTTCAAACATTTCTTATTTAAAGCTCTATGCATGTTTATGCTAAATTAACCTCGATTTATATACAATTGTTTATTTCTTTATTTCTAATAGTTTTAATCCTTTTTTAATATGGTACATCCAGAAGCATAACATGAGAGTAATAACTCAATAATATAATTTCTATCACAAAATAGAAGGCAGAAAAAAACCTTATTTGCTATATATTTTTTCTTGAACATTTTACAGTAAGTATAAATTTCCCAAAAATACTAGTCTTTAAAACTGCGATAAATTTTGTTGCAGTCTATTTTTAAACCATCTTTATTCCTTAAAAAAACTTTTTCGTTGTCAGAGACATTTAAAAATTTCCGCAACAGTAAAAAATATTGTTTATGAAAACTAGTAAAGAATACAGCTGACTGATATTAAAAAATATGTATGAGAGAAGATTGAGGATATCATAATGGATTGAACTTTTTGAAGCTCTTCTTTCCAAGAGTTCTTTCTACCTTCATGTGAACAAATTCTTATTCTTTTGACTGTAGAAATAAGTATACAGCTGTCGCATAAGTTTCTTTTTTTTTCAAACGTTTCAAATTTAAATAGATGTGATAAGAAATCTGGGGAATTCTTTATATCGAACTTTGTCGTGTTATTAACAAAAGTTATACAATAAAAAAAATACTAGTTTTTAGTCTCATTATTAGTTTTTCCTTTCAAGAAATGTTTAATACATTATGCCAGATATTTTTTATGATAATAGCCAAATGATATTTCTTCCTTTTTTTGAATTACAAATATTAAACATTAAAAAATGGTAACTTAACCATTTGCAGAAGGAAAGATAATTTCGATGCATAATTATTAACTTAATATATGGACCTATTTGTTACACCAAATAAATACATGCAACTGCTTTAAGTTGAGTTTCCCTGAAAAATGAATTTACATAATTTTAATATTTTGTAGGAATTTTTAACAATTGACATTCAAAAATAAATAAATAATATGCCAAAATGATGCACTGTCTTGAATTGGGGCTTAGAGAAGACATTGTCTGTAAAGGGTTAAAAATCTGTTGTACTAATATTCATTCTTTTGGATTTCCTGATATAAGCAAATAAATAGAAATAATATAATGCCAAATTATTTTTTGAAAGTTATTTTCTAATTCGATACTTAAAATAGTTCATTAATTGAAAAAAATGGACAAATTCTTCGCGTATACTTGCGGAAGCTTTATCTCCATGATTTTATCGTATGCTGAAATTGGAATCAACAGTGTTTGCTTTATATTGCAGTAAAATACCAATAATAATCGAGTATGAGGTTCCACCTTCCCGATTGGTTCAAATATGCGATGCCAATTTGCGGTTTTAATATAAGTGAATTTCCTTTATGCAAATCATTTTATCTGCGAGTTATGTTTACATGCCTATAAATATATAGAAAAACAAATGATAAATTCGTGAACGGAATTTCTCAAAATGTGATGAAATGTTTCCAAAGAAATTAATTTATTTTCAAGGATATTTTAACTCTACTCGAAAACAAGAAAATATGGAAATAAAGGAAGATATTTTATTTGATATATCCAAAAACAATGTCTGTTGTTATTTAATGAAAATCCTTTAGAAAATCAGTAATTTGTTATTTAATGAAAATTCTAATAATTATCTGTGAAATTATTTAATGAAAATTTTAAAAAATAATTTAATACTTTGACTAAACTCTCTATTAATCTTTCAAGTATTAAGTATTCGTGTATTCCTGTGTATTGTAACATTCCCCGTTTCCCAGTACTGATAAGACATTTACAGCCAGCTATGTCGTCGCTGTTACTTGCTAAACTCCTCGAGATAGCCAAATGGTGGATCTTTTCACCTGGGTGGTCTCGCACCTGTTCATTAGCGACTACAGTGAAAGATTACATGTGGAATTCCTCGTCCAAGAGGTATTGATAGTACCTTCAAAGAGAAAGGGGTGTCCAATTATCTGGATGCTAGATGTTTCTCTTTGTGAAAGGACCTTCTGACGACCCATTGGCGCCGCTGAGAGAGCATATTGCTGAACCCCGATTGGCCGAAAGAGAGCTAAAATGACCAATGTAAATTAAGAGGCGGAGATTGTCGCCGAAATATTTTTTTAGGAGAAGATTAGATTTTTTTTAGGAGAAGAGAAGAAAGGAATTGCAGGCAGACTGTTGGACTACGCCCACGAGTTCAGAGTCCTAGAACCAACTGAGTTTCAGGAAAATCCTTCGACTTCGACTGTTGTATCTCCTACTACAGGTGTAAATAACTATTTATTTAACCAAGATTAGAACAAGTTGTTATTTGTATATATAGGGCTGTAAAATAAAGAATTGTTTGGAAATTCTGCTTCGTTATTTGATCAGTCTAGATCAAGACATTACAGTATGTGTTCCTAATCTAAATCCAAGGTTTGTGATCTGGTTCGATAAAATTGAGGTTACATGCTTTTTAAAATAAAAGAATTTTTTTGAATCAAATTTTTGAAGTCAGAAAAGTTCTAAAAATATCAATTAAGAAAAAAAATTAAGCAAGTTTTAAAACTTTTTTTTCCTATATCATCATAAATGTACTATAATATACATAGGTAAAAAAAAAAAAAAATGCTTTTTTGGTCAATAATTCCAAGCAGAATTTTGATTTCCACTTTTATTTCATATCATACCTGTTATGCCATTTTATGGCTTTTTCTTAGATAGATGGAATAAAATATAATTATATTCGGTAATGAAAAAAATTATTTCATTACCCTATATTATCTATAATTTTGTTAAAGGCCTTATTGAATAAAATAGACAATTCATTTTAGTCTTGCATTCTTAAGAAGTTCAGCTTACTTTCAATTTCGTCGAGTCTATAATTTTTAAAATTTAAGAGAAAATTAAAATTTTGCAGATTTTAATATTTTGAAGTAACAACCATTACCATTAAAATTCGGAACACCGAAATTACAAGAACAAAATTTTCACTCATTTACAATTTGAGCTGTGTTTTTTGCGGAATCTCTTAGAACAGACAAGCGTAAAAATATACGAAACAACTTACAATAATTCTGAATGGACGATGGAAAAATGACTCTTGTCAGGTTATTTGGGTGTGAATTTAGATAATGTATTTTGGTAGAATGAACACCGACCGTCACAACAATGCTGAGTTTTAATATTCCTCTTGTTGTTGTGTGGATAAAAATTAAATTCTCTGACTTATCAGGAAATGTTTCAACCACAAAGCCTAGAAAATGGCAAATGACAGAGAGTTCCCTTCTTACATAAATCAGGTTTGGATATATTTTGCAATCTGAATTAACTATTAATTTTATTTCAATTAAATTTGGTTTTACTCAAAGATTTTTTTCTTTTAATATTAAAACACATCGTTTCGAAAGTAGGCTTCCGAAAAAATTCTTTTCGTATCAATTCCAATTTCTATTAAATTATATTTCAGTTTTATAACGCATGCGTGAGTTTTATTTTCGAACATATAGATATAGATAGATATATGTCATAATAATAGATATATTTCATATTAATAATTTAACATCCCTCCAAGGTGACCAATATTCCAGATAAACAAGCCGTCTCAAAAAGTGGCGAGTACTGAATAAAGTAACTTCTTTGCTTCAATAAAAGAAAACTTAATTTATTACTATATATCTAAAAATATCTACTAATTTTTTGATTCTAGAAGACGTAATATATCAAATGAATATTTTTGGCAATTCTAATCTAAATAAATTAAATCAAATTTAATTAAATTGATATGTAAATAGAATACCAAAAAATAGCTTTAAACGTATCAAAAATATTTTTACGATTGAAGAAAACCTTTTATTTAAAAACCATACCGCATTACCTTGTTTATTATTATTCGGATATAATGGCGAGATTAATTTCACTCCAATCATTTATCCATAATCTTCATCCAATTATTTATGTAAATTACTTTCAATTGTGCTCCAAGATATTTTTAATTTTCTTCATAGCTCGTATTATCTCTACTTTTTGGAATAAAAATCAAGAAATTTTAATAGGTTTCCACTTTTAATCTTTAAATGAATCTTTTATTGATTTTATATGATGTCTTACTGCTTCAATGGTAATATGTTCCAGTGATACAATCATTATTTCTTCTTATGAAATTTTGATAATTAATTTCAACAGCCATTACTGTTTTTAAATCATTTTAAAATGATATAAACGTCTCTGTTTATTCAAAAGATATGCAAGATTCTTGATAAAGCAATTTTTGAAAATTAAATCATATAGAATTTTCAAAAGTGTTGTCTTAAATGCTTCTTTGTTTCATCGCTATGTTTATTATTTGCTTGAGGACAAGATGTGCTAAATTTTATTTCATAATTTTTGCTTTTTTATGTATAAAATATAAAATGCATTGTATCATCAGAACATTTGAATTTCATATTTTTATAAATTTCTCCTAGAGTTCCTTAGATTATAAAAATACACCTGAAGAATTTATATCGGTCTATCTGTGAACACGGTGTCAGATTGAGCAAGGGTGATGAAATTTAGCATGTAGTTGTAACAACAAATTTGTAGATTTCTCTCAAAATTCCTACAAAATTGTCAGAGAAATATTTGCATTCCCATTAATACTAAAAAGCGCAAAGATCTACATGTATGAAATTTGCTATAAGATATATCATAAAAATTCTTGATGTGCACAAAATTTTGGATTTCCGATCAAAGGGACTACATGTTGATCTATATATTCGTATGTAATTGAACGCTATTATTAAAAATCACAATAACATATATAAATGCATTTTGTTATGTCTTATAGCCAAAACTCTGAATCATTGACGATTTTAGATTCAATCAAGGGAAAGTAAGAATTACAAAAAGCATATTCAGCTTCTTTTTTTATCATATTAGAAAGCACTGTGTTATTGCCGATGGGAATAAGATGAAACATTTATATTTCCTAACTGCCGTGACCTTTGAATGCTTGTAATCATGTTCTTCCCTAAACAAAAAAAATGAGCAAACAAAATATATATGTTCAAGAGATGTGGATAAAAGGAATACTGAGAAAAAGGTACTGAATTATCTGAGTCCATGAGAAAATTCTAAAGAGTAATTCCCACTTATTTCAACTGCATTTTCTAAGAAATTAAAAATTTGACCGGAGAATGTACAGCAAAAAAGCTTAGTAAAGGATACCGACAGTAAAGGATATTACACTAAAATGCGAATTAATTGTAGCAACACACGGATGAAGAGTAACCAAAACAGCACTTACAGACATGAAAAATGCATAAGCAGCAAATCGCTATTAAACAAACACAACAGCTCAAAGCGGCCAGAGAGACTTTTCTGGAGAGATTTCACTTAATTACTAGCTTGAACTCAAATAAGCTACTTACTATACTCTCGTTTTTGTGGCTCTGCTTTGGAATGCTGTACTCCGTAACAAAGAATAATTTGAACAAACGCTGGAATTTCAGTCCTAATGGATCTATCAAGATTCTTGAATATTATGGATCCTTCATTCTCGCCATCGAATTTAATGTCAAATCGCCAAATAGTTGGCGAAATTGGTGCTCAATGATCAGGCATCTGTTCTGCATTCATTAGAGCCATCTGTAACACTTTATATCGAAACTAAATGCGCACAGAAGTAATATTTTACAAATTTTTAATACAACTATTTTAATTGTTAGTCTAACGAAAGTTAAACAATCAACTTTAAGGTGTACGTACACACTTGAAGATTTTTTTAAAATTTTAACTTTAAAAATCCAGTTTTTTCACAGTAGGTCATTAATATAGGTTTAAACTCATTTCAGTGAGAATAAACCATATTACACTAATTATTAATTAATTAAATAACATTTAATGAGCGAATTAGCCTATTTTTTGAAACATGATATCTTAAATTCTAATTTGCACAGACACATAATTCTAGTTGGAAGTTATACCTAATATTAGTCTTCATGTTGTCTGCCTCAATCAAGTTATAAAAATATATAGTTTCTTTTAAACAGTTTTTTATCAACAATGAATAGAAAAAGCGAGTTTTTTTCTGTAATTTTAACTTTTAAATATCTATAAAAATTTTATTTCTATAAATATAACTTTGATTGAGGCACAAAACATCCGCTCTTTCATACAGATTATTTTCATATATAAATAATTGTATTTAGTTCATTTCTTGTTGAGTTATGATTATTTGAATGAAGCAACATAGTGGAAAAATACCATTCTTCATAAAATGAGTTTTTAAAAAACCGTAACTAGAGTTTTTAATGAAAGCACCTCAAGAAAAATAATTATAACTCGAGAAATATTTTGAATATTGACAATATCTTGGTATCGATGGAAAGCTAAAGGATCAGACAACATTATTAAGCAATAAAAAAAAATTCGATATTTTGAACAATTTTCGAAGTTTTAAATTTGTACATACACCTTAAGAAAAGATATGCGATTTAAAATATAATCAGTTGTTATGGTGCAATAGATAGGTTTAATCATGCCAGATAGAATTTTTTTATAAGAGCTTTATAATATTTTGAGAGAAATATTTCATTTATGCTTGAATTGCAATACTATACTTTACAAAATTCTTTATATCAATCTAAATGTATGAATTATTGCTTCGCACAAAGTTTTATTTATTATTTAAACTATTTTCATCTTTGTTCGTATGCGGAATTCCAATCGTTGTTCCACTTTCAAATATTATCTTTTGTGATTAAACATATTTGATTAATAAACATATTATTACCTTTAATCTGTAGATTTTGCGTTCTATTTCCTTATTATATATAAACTAAAATATTAAAAAAAGAAAATCCCAATTTAAAACATTATAGGATTTTGCGAAATTCCTCATATATATTCCTGAAATCATGTAATAAATCCTCATGGGACAATCTTTGCAAAACTATTTTATATCTTAGAAACAACATGAAAAGAATTTCCTTTTCTAGTGAAACCTTGGCGATATTTCTAGGCTTGAGAATTAAAATCGTAAACAACTCTTCAGTCAATAATATTGTGAAAATTCGGAGAAGATTTCTAGGGCTGTTTTACAGAAGAAAATATTTTTAATAAAGGAAGAGGTAGCCGAAGGAGGTAAGAAGGTAACAAACAGATAACAATAAGCCATTTTGTTTTGTAGGACTGCAAAACAATTATATTTTTAACATTTGCGGTTGCGGCAGAATATGCATTTGGAAAGTCAAAGAAAGGAAGTGTTGAAAGGATCTCAAAAAGAATCCTCCTGTGAAGCAGTTTCGTGTTTGTTACTTTGGAAACTCAAAGATCAATCAAAATACTTCAAAACAAGAAAGAAGGAAAAAGAAAGAGGGAAAACACGAAATTGAATAACGGATAAAATAAAGGAAGAGAACGAGGACTCAGAGGGGAAGCTTTAGATATATATTTGCATTTTCTATCCAAGTTCTCCTCTTTAGTAATTAAAGATACCACCTAGTCTCAGTTTATAGAAAGCATTTTCTTCACTCACAGGGTGATTCAAAGAAGGTGATAAAGAAGCGAATGGTGTAAGTTATTGTGATTTTTAACTTTGTAATAAATAGTATTATAAAGTTACATTATTTTTATATACTACTTATAGAACTTTATTGTATTATAAACAGTATATAGTATTATAAGCCCTTTACAGTACAGTACGGTAGAGTACTACACTCTACAGTACAGTACGGTAGAGTACTACACTCTACAGTACAGTACGGTACAGTACTACACTCTACAGTACAGTACGGTAGAGTACTACACTCTACAGTATGGTACAGTACTACACTCTACAGTACGGTACAGTACTACACTCTACAGTACGGTACAGTACTACACTCTACAGTACGGTACAGTACTACACTCTACAGTACGGTACAGTACTACACTCTACAGTACGGTACAGTACTACACTCTACAGTACAGTACGGTAGAGTACTATACTCTACAGTACAGTACGGTAGAGTACTATACTCTACAGTACAGTACGGTAGAGTACTATACTCTACAGTACAGTACGGTAGAGTACTATACTCTACAGTACAGTACGGTAGAGTACTATACTCTACAGTACAGTACAGTACTATACTCTACAGTACAGTACAGTACTATACTCTGCAGTACGGTACAGTACTACACTCTACAGTACGGTACGGTACAGTACGTTACAATACGACACTCTACAGTACAGTACGGTACGTTACAATACGACACTCTACAGTACAGTACGGTACGTTACAATACGACACTCTACAGTACAGTACGGTACGTTACAATACGACACTCTACAGTACAGTACAATACTACACTTTACAGTAAAGTACAGTACAATACAATAATACACTTTACAGTACGGTACAGCACAGTACAATACTACACTTTATAGTATTTTTATAATAAATTCGTAAATAACACGATTTCGCTTGAGAAATTCTATTAGAAAGTGCTTGATACTTTTTTCAGTATATTATTCTTTGACAGTTTAAATGCTTTCATAATTAAAATGCAGGTGTTTATAACTCAATTAGAAAGAAATAATTTTACCAAATTTAACGTCATTTTCGTACGCATATTATTTTATTGATGGGTACCAATAAAGTAAAACACATGTAAAGGTTACGTTTTCACCACAAGTAGTACTGAGTGACTATGCAGTCAGAATTTAGACTGGAAAATCTTCCGATTGGATTTTGATCAAACTTCGATAGAAATCTACAAATTTGATATACAGTCCGTGTACAAAAGTTCATCCATCTAGCTCAAAGCGTTTTTGAGTTTTCTTTGTCACACACAGATGGATATTTTTTTTAAAAAAAATTTCGAATTCAGGAATATTCGTAAAATTCTCGAATTCGAATATTTTGATCACAATCCTTTCTCTACACATCGTATACGAGAAAGTAAAAAAGTTTAGATTTTAAGGCAAGCCATTTCAATACATACTTTGAATTAATATATGTATAACTTTTTAAAATAACTACATCTCTATAAAAATTCTAGAAAAATTCATTAAAGAGCTTTTCCATGACAAAAAGAGAGCTATTAAAGTTAATATGAGAATTAAACTAACCATGTATCGAAAAGCCTTACATCTTTGAAAATAAAAAGTTAGAAACAGAAATACTTCGAATTTATTTCCGAATAATTATCATATATGAATGCGCAAAGCGATATACATTCATAGAGTAAACTAAAGTTTCACAAAAATGATGGAATATGTAATTGCCGCTGGTATGAATTTGTTGTAATAACTCTATGTAGTTTGATGTGCAATGTAAGATGTTCCAGACATGTAGATGCGGACCATTCAATTTCGATTGATGCAAAAAGTCGATTTTTATGGATTATGCTCGAAAAAGTCTATCTGCATATTGAATCATGTAGTCACCTTTTTTAGAAAGAAGAAATGTCCTTAAGTATGAGCATTCAAGTTTAGTTTTTTTTAGTTTAGTTTAGTTATATTAACGTCCCGTTTCAAGCAACACTAGGGCTATTTTGGGACGGACCTCGTAATTTTGAACCGCGATCAGATGACGAGGACGACACCTGAGCTGGCACCCCTCCTCTCCACACCAGCGGGAGGACGTTTGGTATGGACAGATTTAACGTGCAACAGACCCCCTTACACGACGGTTCTTCGGTAGAATCGGGCCTCGAACCTGGAACCCTCCGGGTCCGAAGCTGAGACCTTACCACCAGGCCACCGCGGCCCATGAGAATTCAAAATAGAATGCTTAGATTAACGTTATCAATTTAAATTTGAAATAATTGAGCATTAAATTTCCGATTCCCTCTTCTAATGGCCTTATTAATTCACAGAATCAAGTGCTGAAAACTGCACATATTTTGAAACCTGAAAGATCTTTTGCCCTTTATTCACGCTTTTGAGATGTACTATGGAGAAAACATTAAGTGCATTTATAATTACTGCTTATTTTTAGAAAAAAATTTGCATTCCATGAGACAATAGAAAAATGAAAGCATAAGAGAATAATGATAAAAATAGATACAAGTTCTTTTCTGTACATTGTTCTTTCCATTACTCATAAGAATTTAAGAAAGTTATTATTTCTAAAGTTATAACAATTCCAGAAATTCAGTCTCCACTCTCTTTCTTTCCTTATATAAACATTAAGTAAAATATTGAAAGAAACTAATTGAAATAATATTGCAAATATAAGCCATTTTTTTTATGAAGAGCAAAGAAACTATATTTATTTTCAACCTGTTGCAGCTGTAGTAAAATATTCATTTGAAATGTCAGAGGAAAATGTTTCCAAAATATCTTCTAGAGTAGCATTTTGATGGATTCACTTGAGAAATATACAAGTTGTTCAAATACCTCCAGTAAGGAAATAGAAATGTGGATATGTGTAGTAAAAAAAAAAAGTGAATACAGGGATTACATAACTCACGGCAGACTTTTAGATGTTTTTATTTTTCACCTAAGCAATTCGCTTTAGTAAATAAAGTTATACAATCCAGCCTCACAGGAGAAATTTTTTCCTGAGACAAAATGATTTGATAAGTGTCAACTTCAAATCTTGCAATCTCTTTGATTTTGAAATTGAATTCATATAAAATGTAAATCTATTCGATAGTTGAAGTAAGATATGAACTAATAATGTTTACTTTCTTCTACACGAAATATACAACGAGAAAAAATTGTAATCATTAGAAAAGGCCGAATTCTGGATCATTCTCATGTTTTGGCAACTATGAGTCCGGAAAAAATCAAGTTTTGGAATTATGCATCTATGTCTGCCTGAACAGGATAGTTCAGAAATGTTTTGAACTACAGGAAACGAATTTTAAATAAAGTCTTTGAATCAAAGTTGAAAATTTCGATCAAATTTTGAACGAAGTTATCAGAACCACGCTACATAATGAAACTCTGTTCGTTATGTAATCCAAAGAAAATAGTAATTCAGCTTACAAATTCGGAACATGAGATCAATATAATGACAACATGAACAGTCTATGCCGTGATTATATATATATTGTTACAAATCTGTAATTTTGCTACCCGGAACGAATATTGTCATCGTGGGAAAAACCGTTGTAAGATCTGTCCTGTGTGTGCTGAGCCGGTGCCGCGTCAATGACCTGAGAGCTTGGCGACCATTTGGCGACGAATTTGGCGAGTTTGGCGACTAAATGGATCATACTGGAAAGTTCGAGAAGTTTCACGATCCATCCAGTAGGAACCAAGATACGCCCTGATTGGTCTGGAAAATTCTAGCCCCGCCTCCCGGAACTATAAAAGACAGGCACTCTGAAGCTGCAGAGAAGTTGTGTGTATCGTCAGAAGTTATGTGTGAGAGGAGTCGGAGTCGCCAACAAGTAAAGAAACTGGATGATTAGACAACAAGCAAGCTGCTGAACTATAGAGATTAAATGCGCTGCGTCATTACGATTGATTTGTAAGAGAAAAGTTTTTGTAACACTATATATATATATATATATATATATATATATAGTTATGCAATGTTTTGCATTTTGTACAGAAATAGTTTGGAGGGTGTATGGCGATTTTAGAGCAATAAGCTGAATAATGAAAAATGACGTTTTATACCACAAAGAAAATGAATCACATGTGACAAAAATACAGCACAAGTGCATATAAATCATCAGCGCTTGTATAAATTAATAACAAGCATATGACTAAATCGCCAATTAAATAGCGCATTCAGTAGGATATGCGCCAAAAACTCTTAATGCAATCAACAAGAGAATTTATCCTTTTGAGAGAGTCTCCGTTTATATTTTCCTCTCAGAATGCAATGCAACAATTAATTCTCTAGAAGAATCTCTAGATCACGGTGTTTCTAATAAAGATAAGGTCACAATTCCCCCATTTTCTAGTTCCTTCATTTGTTTTCAGTATTTCTGTCAGGTTTTCCAAATAATCAATCATCAAGTTTGTCATTGGGTCATTGTCTTGCCCTTTAATCAACATATATTAAGAATAATTAAGCATATTAGGCAACATATATGAAGTAAATTTCTCTTTCCTACGATGAGAACAATGAAATAGGAAACTTTTATTATAGATTTTAATCAACATTTTTAATGAACCACAACAATTAATCAAATACTGCTATGCAATACCGATGTATTTTACTAATGTCATCATTTTAATTACATTTTAAATAGAAAAGATTATTATATTCTTAGTGTATTTTTAAACTCTCTCTTAAATCATGTTTTCCTTGATCATTTTTATGCGATCTTAGTTTAAAATAAATGATAAAAAAAATCCAAATTATTCCAATGTTTTTAAGGTTAATATGTATATTTCTCATCATTTAATTTATGCAACAAAAGTTGAGGGAAAATCGAAAAGTGCAAACAATTCACTTAAAAGTTCATAAGCTTAATTCATCGAAATAAAATTATTGTAACATTTTGTTTGGGATCAAGTGGTGCGATATATATTTTTTAGCTTTGGTATCAAAAATATTTCACAAGAATATTTATCTAGAGAATCGAGTTTTCTCCTGTATAGAGATTTTTCATTCTGGAGATGAGAATTTTGAACTTCATGTAATATTCATACCCGAGATTTGCACAAAAGGGATTTTTCAAATTGTCCCATATTTTAGAGTGTTTGTAGGGAATGTATGTATGATTTAGGCTATTTGGTAGTTTGGGAATCATAAACATGTTTATCAGTTAAAGATAATATAGAAATTTAACATATTATTAGTAATTTTTCTATAAAATCAAACAGTTGTCGATTAATATGTTTATTTTCTGTTAAAGTTGCAAACGATTAATACAGATTAATTTCTTCTATTTTTCTACATTAATTGAAACTGAAGGATCTTTCAAATTAGGAGTGAAATTTTAACTTCAATTAGAATAAAAGGGGAAAACTTCATCATTGTAACCCTTGAAATCACATTTGTTCATAAATCTTATAAATATGGATTAAATTTCAATTTTATTATGTTGAAACTAGTATTAGAAACAAATACTAAACGAATTTATTCCAATTTTAAAGATTACATGAATTATTTTTTGTATTATTATTTTGTATTTTTTGTATTATTTTGTATACAGAAAGAAGTTATCTTTGACGTTAGTTTTATAAAAATACTTCAACTTGTATTTAATCGCTATATAAATATTACTTTACTAATAAATTATAAACGGAAGTATAAATTTATTCCTTAAATAAATGTATACTTCCAAATCACAAACAGCCCACCAAATTCATCACAAAGTCGCTAAACGGTCAAGAACTTAAAAGAGCTACTTCTGCTTGCTCTGTTAATTTTTCTTGTTTTGTTCTTTTTGTATCAAATAATTTTACTCTTGTTTTTTGTGGTATTCGGGAATTTTGATTACTGTTAACCGGCAAAAACTAAAAATAATATTCTGAAGAATACGCCTATAAACACACCTTCATTCCTAATTCCCGATTCCTTACTCTTGTTCTTGTTAAAATGCCATAGCATTTCTTGAAGCTTTGAACATTTAAGTAGAGGAATCAATCGAAATTCCACAGATTGCTACCTTCCTGGATTAATGTGTAGATATTCACTGAACCTTTGCTTGAGCGCTTTTAAAGAAGAGTTATTGATATCCTATCCATCATGCAATACTTTGAAAACTGTTTCACTGATTTTATACCCAACTTGTTCCAATATCTTCAAATCGTCATCACAAAAAGACAAGAGTTATTGCATTATAAAATATAACTGAGAAAAAAGATTATGCAAAATATCTGCATTAATGCAACTATTATTCAATTCTTTTATCTGTTTGAAAAGTTGTAGAAAGTTTTATACTCGAGTTCCAAATCTTGGAATACTGTTTTAGGCTTAACATTTTCAGAATCTGCATACTACTCCGTTGTTATAGATTTTTTAAAAAAAAATCTGTATAGATGGTATGGATAAATTAGGTTATATACATAACTCAAAACATAGCAATCCAAAAGGAAATATATTATATAATAAAATTAAAGTTTTTCCAAAATCCTGAAGCAATAAACTGAAGTTTTTATTATGAAAACAATACCGAATTACATTTCCAAAAAAGTGATGAGGAAAATGTAACACCTACTAATTCTGCTGACAATTTTACTTTCGTTTCGGAGCCACTTTATACCACAATAAAGCAGGAATAAAATCAAAAGCAAAATAAATAAAATCCAGTAAGAAACATACCTGATATTTAAAACTGATGATGTTTCCGTTTTCAAATCACGATGACACATTATAAAAATCAGGTTCACCACATGTGGGAAGTAGTGGACTTCAGCTTAAACGTACAATACTTCAAAACTAGAACAGCTCAAAAATGTAGCAGATGAAGTTGAAGAATGTTTTCACAGAAATCTACTACATAAATATTCAAGCTTTGCTAATGATACTTTAGTAACAACGATTTGTTTATCTCCCCCCCCCCCTCCCTCCATCCTCTGCTTTAACAGAACAGATTAAAATAGAAGAAATTGAAATAGTTGGCTCTAATTGAAAACTATTGATAGTTCAAGCCGGAAAGTTGGCATATTTGATAATGATACATTTTCAAAACCCTTTTAATGATAATAATTTATGATGATAATTAATGTTATAAAAATAATTTCGAGATAAAAACAGGGATGTTTTTTTTGTTGCTTTTATTTTTTAAAAAAGATGCTTAGATTGAACGTATTTGTTCCAACTGCGCTGCTTAAATCAATAGAATCATTTTTAAGTTTGGAAAAAAAAAAGATCCGAAAACATTGTAATCATTAATAGCCATCATGAACTAAAAATAAAAGGAGCAATATATATATATATATATATATATATATATATATATGAAAATATCAAATTTTAGTTCAAAATAGAAAAAACAAAAAAACAAAAACATAATCAAGTGTTTGTTCAAAAGGAACAAAATTTCAGTTTTCGTAGATTTACATTATATATCTCGAAACAAAGCAAAAAGTATTGATACAGAACATATCATTACCTGAGCCCAAACATTATGTGTTAATATAAATTTGAAAATTAAAAATATTTTAATAAAAAATCAATTATGAAATTTGGTAAACCCGTGGTCAAACTGTGTGCACATACTTTTTTTTTTTTTGGACTGATGACACAAATTTCTTTCGCAATTAGGGTAGTGATAGCCTCGCGCTAAGATTCTGGCTTCGGAACCGGAGGACAGATTAGAAATCCGATTCCACCAAAGAACCGTCGTATAAGCAGATCTGGGCCACGTTAAATCCATCAGGCTCAAACATCCTCCCGCTGGTGTGGTATGGAAGGTTGGAGAGAGGGGTTGGTGCGAGCTCAGGTATTGTCCTCGTCATCTGGCCGAGGTTAAGAATTACGAGGTACGTCCGAAAATAGTCCTAGTGTTGTTTTAGAATGGAATTTAATATAATTGAACTCTTAAGCTATTTTTGTTACACTTTAATATTTATACCTTAAAAAATTAATCAATTTTTACTTTCTCGAATACGCAACATGAAAGGAGAAAACACTGTAATCATAAAAAAAAAAAAAAAATTCTTACCCTTTAAAGTTTTATGATGAATTTCATTTTCTAGACCTCCTTGAAACCTAAAAAAATACTTTTGTAATTATATGTGCCTGCTTTTCAAAGCGATAACTGAAAAATGGTTTGAACTATTCAGAAGAAATATGGTATTTGGTCTTTATACTTGTATCAATTTTGTAATTTTTTTAATCAAATTTTGAACGAAATCTATTCACAGGTTGTCTATCAGTCCAAAAACAAGTGGGTATGAAAATTACAGAACGGGAAAGAGCTCGGCGGATAAAATTTAATACACAAATGCAGGATTTAAAATATATCAAATGAAATCAATCTAAAATATATCAAATCAAATCAAACTAAAATATATCAAATCAAATCAAACTAAAATATATCAAATCAAATCAATCTAAAGAATCTATCAACTTTTGAATCTAAAGAATAAGTCATATCTAATTTTGAACTGCATATGTCATGGCATTGAACGTCTATTGATCTGTGTTTTCTCATGTACATAAAGAAGATAACTTAAAAACGCAACTATTTGGATTAATGGAATTTGGGACATAGTTTAAATACTTAAAGTACAGAATGTAATTTTTGTCAGCTTTTGAATCTAACTCGTTAAATGTGTGACCGATTATTGGTCTGTGCTTTCATGGGTATGTAACAAATTTGGTGATAAAAAATTAAATAAATGAAACTGGCTATGTGACCTTGTTACTAAGATTATATTTCAAATCTTGATTTTAATCGATCTTCGGATAGGTGCATTTTTTTGTATATTTGAGTTTCTTTGCCTAACCACGCAACGCAAAATGCTGATGAACGAGGGATTATGAAAATAATAATCTCAAAACTCGTGGCGTTTGGGGCCTATACAAGTTCTCCAGTTTTTATGAAGGAGAAAAAGATAATACTACAGGGTGATCAAGAAATAACAGGAGGTGTTCGGAGCCCTGTACCGTGTTATGTATTGGATGGAATATAACAAAATTTGGCCACCATACACATTAAAGTATGCGGTTGGGATTTATCAAGAAAAAAATAGTACTAAAAACGTCGATAGGGGAAATCCTGACGCTGCAAGCGCTTATATGTGGAAAAAGAATACATAACTGCCAATGGAAACAGTAAAAAGTAACACACCAAATACAATGAAAAACATTTATTATAGAAACTTACAAATTTGGCGCAAGGTGACCACCAACTTGATGTTCCAATAATTACATGCGGCGGTGGCTCGCATGTCCTTGATACAAAACGCTTTTCAAGTGAACCAGAACTTCCTCACAACCAGAAATTGCGAAAATTCAGATCAGTGTCATCAGTTAATGGGTGTTATCTTAAACGGATACAATTTTAGGATCTTACGCAACATCTTCTGCATCGTCGAGAACAGGGTATCTGTTTGTCGTGATATTGAACGTGCATTGCTGATATCCTGCTTATTAGCTATCGCCTGATCCATAATGGCAGTTGCAACTTCTTCAACTTATTCCTGCTTGGTACCTTTACATCTTAGGCCTGGTTGCACATCAAGAATTCCTGTTTTTTCAAATCTGTCAATCATTCTTCGTAATTTAGTTAGTGTTATCGGTAACTGTTAACGTAACTGTTTTAACCGCCGGTATTCACGAAGAGCACAAATGGCATTTTCATCCCGCTGATAAAATAGCTTGACTAATAAGGCGTGTTCACGTAGTGACAGCGCAATCGACGGGCGAATTCTTGCAGAATGAAATAAATCCCCGCAACCCTTCCTTTTATCTTCGATGTCATGTCACAAAGTACCCGTATAAGCAAATTACATAATAAAGTTTTCGATCGCAGCTCCAAGATTTTACCTATTGGCGTTTTTTGGTACTAATTTTTTCCCTTGATAAATCGAAACCGCATAATTAAATATATATGGTGGCAAAATTTTGTTATAATTCGTCCAGTACATAACACGCTACAGGGCTGCGAACACCTCCTGATATTTTTTCATCGCCCAGTACTTTTATTAAGAGCGGTGACCTTGAAGAGAAAGTTCATAAAAATTACTTTTTTTTTGTGCAGATAAATAAGCCCAAAAAACTATTATACAAATTTTTTAATTAAAATGAATACCATATCTTTGTCCAGGAGGTCCAGTTTTGGTAGTCTCCCACTATAGCAATGATATTTGTTTTTCGTGTTGCTTTACCTCCATAAAGTCTACAGTTGTTAACCTTTCAAATTCTAAATCTTTCAAATAATAGTTTATTTAATTAATTCAAATTTAATTTATCATATATGAAGTATAAAAAATGTATTAAAATCACCATCATAAAAACATCGAACTCGAAAGTTTGATGATCTCTAGATTTTAGAACGTCGTGAGTTTCAAAAAATAAATCTTTGGCATTTTGTCTATCTATGATTATAATTCAAAAACGCTTTGAGCTAAATGGATAAAATTTTGTATATGGACTTAATACTCAAGTTGTAGATTCCTTGAAACTTTGAACGGAATCTTTTCAAAGAAGGTCTCTCTGTCCGGCTGTTCAAATACATGTAAATTTGATGACTTCAAAATGTAAAGAGCTAATAAAATAAAATTAAGTGCACAAGTTTAGCATCTAAATTTAGATTTTTATAAAATTTTGAATTAAATCTGTCAAAGGGTTGAGCATCTGTCGATCTTCATTCTCGCATGCATGTAATCTCAATAATTCATAAATGTTATGACTTAAATAAATAAAATTCAGTATGTGAGCTTGGGACAACTATGGATTTCTATCAGAACCTCAAACTGTGTACTTGGATCCAGCCGAAGGCACACGAAAAAATATTAATTACCTGAACGTGGTACACCAATACTGGCGGGAATAATAAATAGATAAATAAATTAATAGTTATTTAATTTATTGCTTTTAAAATAATAAAGAGTTTAGATTGATAAAATAATAAAGAATTTAGATAAAGAGTTTTAAGATTGCTTTTAAAATAATAAAGAGTTTAGATTGATAAAATAATAAAGAGTTAAGATTGATAAAATAATAAAGAGTTAAGATTGATAAAATAATAAAGAGTTAAGATTGATAAAATAATAAAGAGTTAAGATTGATAAAATAATAAAGAGTTAAGATTGATAAAATAATAAAGAGTTTACTTACCTTTTCCATCCATCTGGTTTTCATTTGACTCACCTGTATAGATACAAAGCACAGAAAATTTTACAAAGAAAGCTAGTCAGAAATTAAGATTATTAAATAAAATATTTTGGATATTTTTATAAATTTCGACTTTTTAACGTAGTCATGCGCCATAAAAAAAGTCATGCACCATAAAATTCACAGATTCCCTCAATTCCAAAATGATCTAGGAATTTTCACCGATAAATATCTACTATTATTTGAAATTTAAGAATGCAATTTATGAATTATGCCGTGCAAAGTTCGTATATGTAGCTTCTCCTGTAGAAAATGAGATCTTATTTAAACACTTGAATCCCAAATTCTATTTCAGCTCATCAAATTTTAAAGTTGCTTAGAACTCGTAAAAATATAAGATATCTTTATGACGTTCTTTTGCAAGTAGAAACTGTGTTTGAAATTTACAAGACTCGCGCAAGTACGAAATGCACCACAAGAAATATAACTGGATTTTATGTAAGCAAGAAACTTATAAAAACTTCAGGATTGAACCTTCTAAAGTGCAGATATGGACAGGAAGTATGTCCATAGAAGTTCCCTGCAGTAAAGTAAGGTGTTTTTTGAGAAAATTCTTACCCAAATAAACCTCCTAGCTTAGAAAAATTTATAGCCTGCTAGTGGAAATGAATGGTCCAATCTTTTTCACATATATTTCATTTGGTGGAAATTCAATTGTAGATTTTATCAAACTGAACAAAATTTGGCGAGGCTTTTTTTCAATGGTATCAAACGTACTAGAAAACAAAATCTCTTCCTTTAAAACAAAATCTCTTCCTTTAAAAACAATATCTCTTCCTTTAAAAACAAAATCTCTTCCTTTACATTTGATGGTAGTTCTTTCTTTGGCCACAGAATTTGTTTCTCCTTCATTTTTCATGCATGTATTTATAATAGATCTATATTATATGTGATACAAATTGCTCATCACGGAATGAATTGACAATTATAATTTAATTGTAATCAAAATCACAAACTGATAACTCCGACCCACCGGAAGGCACACGGAAAAATTTGAATGACGGGAACGCCACTACAGCAATAGTGTCAGGAACTGTGTCTGAGTCCTAAAGGCCAGCACCAGCCACGGTACAACCTTTTCAGTGGGAAGTATGTCTTGTTATCGATGAGAGGAGTCAGACCTCCATCTTTTTCTGTATCCACTAGGGTGGCGAGAACTATCCACCATGCTGGAAGCTTCTTATCCTCAATTACGAGGTGCCTCCCCCCGGGGGGAATTTTATTAGAAAAAGAAACACAAAATACAAATTCGTACAATAGATCCAACAAAAATTCTAGATTTATGCTAAATATCTATATTTCGTAACTATTGCTCGCAAATGCTAAACATGGTTTTCGAAGTCTTGCCCTAAAGTTCATAATTTTATGCCAGGCCAGGGGTATAAAACTTTTATTGGAGAAAATTCGAGAAACTTTTAGGATGACCACTTCTTTATCATCGCCTTATTTAAATACCTCTAAGTACTTTTCATACTTTTTACATACCTCTTTCAAAAAGAAATTTCCCTCCATCCCTTCTAAAAATATTCTTTTCATAAAATATAATACAGTCCCTATTCATTTCAGAAACGAAAGGCCGTGCAAATAATAACAAGATTCTTAATTAATAACCTTTGAAATGATAAAACTGAAATACAATTGAATCTTACTTCCCGGATAAGAACATTAAAACAAAGAGCCGATGCTGTTTTGTGGCGATAAATACAAAAGAATGACTTCAATTAAAAGTCGGTGCTTAGGGAAGCAGATTATTCCGGTGAATGGGAAGTAATTACTGAAGAAGGAGGGGAGGAGAACACGATCTGCGAACCCCCACCTCATTGGTTTACCGGCTTTTGTCCTTTTTCGGCATCTTTTAAAATCTTTTTATGTTTGCCGTTAAGAGCGCGATAAAGGCAGGGAAGCAACTGTCGAAATACTTCTTATCTGTTTAAATTTTCCAATTGAATAAGTTCGTGTTCATTGAATGTATAAGATGATGTCTCTTGGTTTCACTTTACTATTGGCTTATATCTTTTGATTGACATAGTATCTAAGGAATAGAGGGATGTGAGGGAAATTGATGGGAAACTACTTTGCCATTAGTCTAGGCTGCTAGGTCAAGATATGAATGAAATAAATGATTCGCTAGAAATTATTGACTTATTTGAAATTTTATAAACGACATTATGTTAATCAATAAAATCAGTGTTTAGTAACTGATACTAAATCATTCAATTTAGTAATGATATAATGTATTTATAAATTGCAACTCAAAAATATACAGAGAGTGAGAAGATTTGGAGCTATTTTTATTATGATTGAATAACAAATAGAAGGATATTAACTAAAACTTGTGAATGTGGAAAATGATTTATCACAATTTATAAATCTCCTGCAACTCAAAAAAGGTGTTTGTCCATTTGGTGAATTTGGAAAGGCGTAATTTTCTACGAACTCCTTCGTCAAGGTGAAACCATAAATTCAACGAAATACTGTCATTAACTGGATCAATTAGAAACTGCCATAGAAGAAAAAAAAAACGGCCAGAATTAATAAACCGACGAGGCGTTGTTTAACATAACATAACATAACATCATAACAACGCGAGACCACGTATTGCATTAGTCGTAAGAGAAAAGCTCTTAAAGTTTGATTGGGAAATTTTACCGCATCCTGCATACTCACCAGATCTCGCTCCATCTGATTATTACTTCTTTATGTCCTTAAAAATTTCTCTTCGAGTTAAGCGCTTTAAATGCATCAACGAAATAAAGGCACACCACGACGATTATTTCTTGTCCAAAACACAACAGTTTTGGAAAGAAGGCATAATGACGCTTCTTGAGACATGGAAGAAGGTAATAGAGCAAAAGTGTTCTTATGTAACCAAATAAATAATATCTTAAACAGTAAATATTGTGTATTTATTTCATAATAGAAATATGAAAGAAATTTATGGGACACCCTAATACATTCTTTGTTGAGAAACCCCATAACAGATTTCGACAGTCCCAACCTCTGAATCAAAAGTTAAGAAAGCTCAGGACCTTTAGACGTATCATCGAAGTTTGCCTGACTCTCTCTGTTTTGTGTGGTATATAATCTATATTAATAATAAAGGCGTGTGTGTGAGTGTATTTATGTATATGCATGCGAGCAATCTTTTGAAAGGAGATTAATGTGGATTCTAAGGACCCTATAATTAGTGGAGATCTGCGTATCGTGAGAACCCTTGTAATAGGTAGTTTTCTTATAAAGAATCTGCCTAAAAAGCCCGAGGAATCATGAAAGGTCGTTTAAAGGTTAGTTAGACATATAATCATTTTCACAAAAGAATGTAGATTCGCAAACTGAAAGAGAGCCACTAAGGGAAGATTTTTGTCATTAAATTAACTAAACGAAATGGATGCACCAGATAAAAATGCACAGGGATTCCATCAATTATTTACACAATTTTACTTAAATTCATAATATTTTTATTTAAAATAGTTCTTTAGGATTTGAAAGAAATGCTATTTAACAAATAATCGTGAAAGAAATACACTTTTATGTCCCCACTTTCTACTCTCCTTTTAGTTGAAAATAAGTATACTATCCTTTTGAGAATAGCTTTGGCAACATCGACCTCACAAATATAAATTCTTAACACCGAAGGCAGATTTGAAGCATCCTAAGTTCACGCCATTTTCTTCGTTCTATTCCTCGAGTTTTAATAGTAAAAATACCACTGAATGAAGGCAGAATATAGCAGAGATGGTTGATATTCCAAAAGTTTAAGAAGCTAGAAAGTGGATTCCACATTTGAAAATAAATAGAATTAATCTTTTCAAAGTTATTTTTTCCTTTCTTCTTTTATTTTTGTTTTTTGAATCTCTGACCGCATATTCTTTTGCAAGTGGAAGGAAATTCGAAGCTGCTTGGAAACAAATTTCTTCTTTCCAATCGTAGTGTGTGTGTGATTTTTTTTTTTTTACTTTTATAATAAATAATTATTATTACTTTTTTTAATTCTTTATTTTTTTACCGTGTGTTTTGTTTGTTCATGTGATACAGTTTGGAGTTATTTGAGAATAGATTTAAATTTATAAAAGGATTCTCAGAAGTTCATTCTTTTCAATCACTGCTTTAGTTATTTTTTTTCTTTTATTTTGAAATAGAAATTGACTTCTTTACGATTTTTCCAATTCTCACCTGGATTTAGATATTTGTAAGAAAAATCAAATATTAGAAATTTTTAAGCAAGAGTTTAGTTTTTGAGTATTGGATGACATTTCCTAGAGGGTATATTCAGTTTGAATATTAATTTCCCCCCTATTTTAATTGATATTTTTTAATGTATTTATTCTATCAATATTTTTAAAAAGCGGTATTTGCTGTTTCGAACTTATCCTTTCTATCATTTGCCCAAAATTATCTAAAAAAAATAGTTTAGTTTAGCAGTTTTTGCGTTCTATTTCGAAGAAACACTTTAAGGTGGACCTCATATCATGAACTAGAGTAATAGCGGAAGACGTTGTTTCTCTAGCTTAGTTTAATTTAGTTACATTAATGTACCATTTTCAAGTAACGTTAGAGGTATTTTACGACGGTCATCATAATTTTGAACAGCGGTCAGATGACGAGGACGACACCTGAGCTGGCGTCCCCCTTTTTCAAATTTCCACACCACATCACAGAGAGCAATTTTGACGCTGATGGATATAACGTGCACCAAACCCGTTTACACGGCTGTTCTTCGGTGGATTCGCGTTTCGAACTTGAAACCTTCCTATCTGAAGCCGATACCCTTACCACCAGGTCACCGCGGCGGTGTTTCTTTTGCATTGTCCCTTTTCCTATCCTCCGAATGATACAGCAGGAGGATATTTGCCTGACAATCAAACTTAACGTGCAAGTCCGCTTACAAGAAAAGCAGAGCCACGAACCTGGAATCGAGTTACGAAATTGAAAACTTCCGTTCTAAAAATTCGACCTTATCATTAAGTCGATGCGAATCTCCTGCTGAATAATATGTAATGTAATGATAAAAACAGACAAAAACATCTAGAGTGGGCTCCCTAAAACTTTCTCGCATTTCGAATAAATGTGTTTCCCAGAGAACATCTTATATGTTATAGGCATACAATAATTACGAAATATTAACCTTTGGCGCGAATTTAGCATTTTTACTGAATCTATCGTGCCATCCTTGGCGATTTATCTCTGGCATGTGGTTAATAGTATCTGAAAATCGACTATTTGTTTTAGATGTTTTTATCAGCTGATTGAAACAGAAATTTAACACAAAACTAACTATATTTGGGATGATAAAATCCCAAAATAAATTTGGTATATTTAAGTTAATGCGTTTTTAAGTAATCTCATTTATATGTTTCTAAAAGTACAGGCTGACAGAGGTCAACCCCTTGTTGAATTTAGCTCAAAATTAGATAAGTATCTACACGATAAATGTTAAGTCTTTGTATTGAATTTTATCAATCTAGCGCGCTTCGATTTGCAGTTCTCGTGCTATTGTAAATTCGAACAGTTGGACAGAAAGAATTTCTCTGCCCAGAATTTGCTCAAAATTTGACAGACGTCTGCAAATTTGGTGTAAAGACTGTATACGAAATATTACCCGTCTAGTGCCAAACATTTTTGAGTTATTTTTAACAGATACAAACAAACAGACAGATGGACGTCTTCCAAAAATGTATTTTCTGAACTCAAGGCGGTCTAAAATGAGAAGATTCATCAAAAACTCAAAATCGATTTTTTTTTACGGATATTTTATTTTCTCCTTGCTACGTATAAGAGAAAGTAATAAAAAGTTGTAGATAGTGAAATTACTATAAAGCTTTCCAATTGCTACATAATGTAAATTTCCGTTTTTTAAATTTTTTTTTAATTGAAACTGCATCACTACTCTTTTTGTCATTAGATAATATGTAGCACTTCATACCTAACTAAATATCGGGTTTCTAGATAGTTTTCTTGGGAAATATTTACACCACTGACGTATTCTGGGATGGATTTATATTTCCTAAACAAGAAATAAGCTGAAATTTCTGCACCTTTAGCGGCAATAATTGAATATAATTATACCTCGCTTTTGGCAAGACAGGGACTGACCATCAGTTTTAGAGAGAACGAATGAGGAAAAACGGAAGAAGGAGTGCAAAATGCCAGGATTACAATAAATACGAACGTGTTCATGTTTCTTAATCTATCAAAATAAATACACCTGCAATCCCATAATGCTTAGTTCTTGGACACCTTCTCGTCAAAGTTAGGGAATAATGAGGTCATTTACTTATTAATATTTGTAACATTATTCTTTTTTTTTTTAATTTTTCCTGCCTTATTTATGCATAATTTTTGAAGATTATAAAAAATAATTCAGATAAATGTATAAGATTTTTCTACATCATTTAAAATTTTCCATTCACATTTAATATCAGATAAGAGCTTATTATAGATGATTTCATCTTAATAAAGAAAATTTCATACGGAAATCAAAACTGCTAGAAAGAAATTATTAAAGCATACTTAACTTTATTTGAATAATAAGTTATAAGTTAGTTAAGAAGTTATTTATTAAGAAGTAAGTTATAAAGAATACTGATATTCAGATTTTTTACTACTAGTGATCTAAGTAAATAAGACATGATGGCACATGGCTACGAATATGAAATAAAGGGGGATTGCATTTGTTGTATCGATACCGATTTGTATTTATGAATCAGTAGATCATCGCAACTTAACACACTTTTGATTTGTTATCAAAACGGCAAAATAAGGAACCATTATTCTCATGTGATTTCATAATGGAAAAAAACTTATTCTTTTTCTATACAAAATTTTACATCAGAAATGGCATTGACAATGATAAAAATATTGTTACGAAGAATCCGTTCTATGAGTGTACGATGAAAAGTTCGACCAGCTTGTTAAAGGATAGCGAATCTTTATTCTAGGAGAAAGATCGAAAACACAGCCAAATTATTTACGAAAATAGCATTTGGTGAAATCAATAAAGCACATGTTGCAAACCATAGTTAAACAACTGTAAGAGTTTAAAGGACTCAGAAAGAATTCGCTGGAGACCATCATCTCGAAAAAGGATTTCTCTCGACTACTAATTCTCGTGTGTGCATCTCCGTTTTTATAGCTCTTATTACAAACCATAAAACTTTATAGAAAGATCATGTATCTGTGCTTCTAAAAGAGATATAGCCAAGATTCTCGCATATTTGAAAACTAATTTTTGTTGTCTAGTCACCAAATGGTCGCTAAGGCCGGGCATTGTTGATTTGGCATTCATTTAGCATCCTTTAGAGCCATCTATAAAATTCTCTTTCTTACTATAAGACAACTGTGCAGGGAAACAAAATTGCATATTCGTAGCAGTACCCATTATTTATAAATCGAATTTTGACGATTTATTTTAATTCTCGAATTATACAATTAAACCAGCATAACTTGAAACCTGGCATAAAGGGAATATTCCATTTCATAAACAAATAAATCATATTTATGCTATCCTTACTATGAAATAAGTAAATTTACATATAGCATGTTTCTTCGTTTGATATAAATAAGGTTGCCTTTCCGCGATTTCCGATCCGCGATTTCTTCATAAAAAAGTTTATTTTCTGATTCTATGAACAGATCACACTAGCCAACTTAATCTCTTTTCTCTGCATCGTTGGCTTTATCAAGCTTTCCTGGAAGCGAAGGGGATTGTGACAGATACAATAAATGATTCCGTAAGTTTTCCAAGAATTGCTAAAATTAGGACATTCTTTAGTGGTCTGGATTTCTGGTAATGCTGAATTTCTTTCTCAGAATTCGTGGAAGAGCTTTAGGTTTCCCCGTAATGAATTTTGATAAGTTTACATGTCAGAATATGCACGGTTTATACTAGACACTTGAAGTTATTATCTTTTCCTTTGAAAATAATTATATATATATATATATATATATATATATATATATATATATATATATATATATATATATATATATATATATATAGAGAGAGAGAGAGAGAGAGAGAGAGAGAGAGAGAGAGAGAGAGAGAGAGAGAGAGAGAGAGAGAGAGAGAGAGAGAGAGAGAGAGAGAGTAACCAATCTAAAGTAAGAAAAAGTTTGAAAACGAAACTAAAATGAAAACGAAACAAAACAGTTTCGAAATCGCAACTAAAATTTATTACCTATTTAAACTAAAACCAAAAAAGAACTTCATAGTATTTAGAGAGCGCAATTGCAGCTACTTCTAAAACACAGATAAATTGATACAAAAGTATTAGAATCAAGTTAATAGGAAAAACAAAAATCAAATAAAAATTAAACCAAAAAAATTATTAAAAAAATATAAAAAAAAAGAATCCGGCCTGAAGACTTTTGATAGATGGCGCTGAACGCCTACCTCTGTTTACATAATTTACCGTTAATTTTTTTAAAAACAGGGAATCACAATCGATAGTTTAAAGTTTCCTTGACTGTTGGATGGTATGTTCTGGCCTTTTCGTTTTCAATTTTAATTTTAGTGCTAGTTTTTGTTTTTATTGTTATTTTTGTTATTGTATTTTTACTTTGTTGTGGTTATTTTCTTCTAATTTGTTATTTTGTATTTCCTTTCTGTTAAAATGGTATATCTCTTGAGCATAATTTCAGGGGATTTTCGGGTCACGAGGAATCATTATTAGACAATGTCTGTATGTCCTCACAGAAAAAAATCCCTTTCTTTGAATCCCTGCCTGAGGGTGACCCTTGAAAAAGTCTTCAGGCCGGATTCTTTTTTTATATTTTTTAAATATTTTTTTTGGTTTAATTTTTATTTGATTTTTGTTTTTCCTATTAACTTGATTCTAATACTTTTGTATATATATATATATATATATATTGGGTGTACACTATGGAGAAATTTTTAAAAATTTTTTTAACCAAAACTCTGATGAACTAAAAAGTACAAGATCTTTATACTCGTTTGCCCTAATTCTACATAATATTATATAGCAAGAATAATTTATTACACCATCTTAAAATGTAAATGAGTGTTTTAAGAGATACTAATTAATATAGTTGCCTGGAAAGTTTTTTTCTATATGGTGGCGATTATTTTAAAAATATCTTTTGTCTAATTTTCTACGATTGATTTTTTTTTCTGCAATGAAATTCAACCTTTTTCCGTTTTTTTCCACATCAATACTTAATTGCGTGGTTTTCCTTTAATGCTGAAAGCTAAGGAAGAAACACTTTGCTTGTTACCTGTGCAATTTATGCAAGGAATAGAAAACGAAATTATATTACCGCAAAAGACAAAAGATAATTCGAAATATATTATGTCACTATTTTTAATGGCATTATAATGTCATGACCTTTACTCCATTAAGAATGATTATATACCTATAAAGAGAACATGTGTAAGGTTATTAAAATAAAGTAACTTTAATATCTGCTACGATTTCATACTTAAAAATATTTTCCTAAACTTACTTGATAATCATTGACATAAAGTTATTCAAGAGTCTTTTAATTGAAATTAAACGCAAGAAAATATTACCTTCCATCAATTCCATCCTTTTTGTCTTATCAGCATTGTTTTACTTCTAATTTTAAATAATAACTGAATGCTTAGCGCCATTTTATTAAACGACTTGAGCAATTTATGAGCAGCAATCCCAAAACACAATGGTAGGAAGGAAGCTTTTTTCAAAAACAAACACGCCATCCATAGCTAAAAATAGTTAAAAAAAACATCAGTATTTCTTCTGTCCGTTTAAAAAAACTTGTTTCCGTTGAGGCGTAGGAAAATTATTTCATATTACTTAAAACAAATATTTGTAATATAAAATACATTTTTCTAGATGTCAAAAGATGCCTAAGTTCTTTCTTAATAAAACGTATGTCATTTATTGTATATATCAGGAAGGAATGAACACTTTTAAAATTTTGAATATTTTCTGCTTCTAAGAATGTTTTCTCAGATATAGCTCATCTAATAAGTAAATATATTTTCGATTGGAAACTGTACATTTAATTGCCTACTATACATTTAAAATATTAATCATTTTAAAATTTTAAAGGCTGTTTTATTGTTAGAATGTAAGCAGTCAATATGATTTGTTTCTATTCTGCCTCTTTACAAAATTCTATAAAATGTATGAGATAATATTGGAAAATACATAAATAAATTTATTATTATATATTAAATTATGCTGTATAAGAATTAATTTTGCAAATTATTTCGAAATTTAATCTTTCAAAATAAAAAAAAAAATGAAGAAATATAAATGGATTATTTATGGGAAAAAACTGACTGTTTATAGTAGAATTTTTATCAAAAACTTATCAAAATTTTTTTTTATCAGGATAATTTTGTTTGCAAATGGAGATGATAAATTTCTGCAGTTTATATTTATGAAATATTTATCAAATAAAAATGAATGCAGTTTATTTGAAGCCGATTTACAGTCTTTTTCTCTTACGCTGTTAAGTATGACAACAACACAGCATTGTAATTGTTTTTGAAATTTGCAAACCTTCTGAGTTATGATTTAGTACGAAAATACGTAGAAAAAAAAATCAAAATAGCTAAAAAAACTACATCTAGATCTTCATAAACTTTTGCGTATCTTTAAAAATTCTTTGAAGCCAGAAATAGATTTAAAGTCTGGTCTGTTGAACTGTTATTGAAACAAAACCTATAAAATAAAATGTAAAATTGCTTTTTGATATGTTATCTTTATAATAAAAATGTATATTTTTAAATCAAATTATGAATGAGATAGGCCTAAAGAATGCCGGCATGCTCGTTAATACTATGCATCGGAGCTTGATATGAATGAAATAGGCGATGAAAAATATATGGGTTATGTTCTTTTCGATTCAATTGTAGATTTCTATGTGATTTTGGATCAAAACTGTTAAAGAATAGACGATATGTTGATCTTTCTATTGATGTGGAGGAGAACGTGATATATCAAAAACAGAAAAAAATACTTAGCTGCTGAATTTTAGTAAATGTTCCCGGCACTAAAGTTAAAGATGTATGTCTCATAAAGAAAAATGTACATGAAAAGTTAAAATATTTCAAAATTTTCGTCAAATTGTTAATATATCATATCAAACAATGAAATCTCTTTTTATCAGAAATTGATCCAAGAAAGTTTATGCAAATTAAAAAAAAGGTAGAAAAAAGAGAGTATATTTTGGTATTTGCATTAATTATATACAATATATTTCTGCCCAATTTTAATTAAAAAAAATGAGGATTGTTACATTTATTTCTAAAAGAATGTTTCAATATGATGCCGATGCTGAGTGAAACAATATGTTTCATCAGCATGAAACCGATAAATTAATATGACATGATCTTTCTTCCAACAAATTTACAAGAATTTCTCGTCAGTAGTTATATTTTACAGAATCCTTCAGAAAACACCCCTCGCTTTTCTCCAGATTCCCTTAGCATTGACAGCATTTACCTTGAATCGAATTGCATTGTTTTATTAACAGATAATACATGTTTTCTTGAAACTGCTGAAATTTGGAATGTATTTATTGTCCTATATTACATTCCGGGTTCAGAATCCAAATTATTTGGTCTACGAAAGATTTCTAGTTTCCCATTGATTACATCAGATAAATTTGCTTTTTAAAGCATGCCTTTGATAACGTTAGGAAATAGAAACTAATAAGTAATTGGATCAATTAAGGGATATATATTCTTATTCAAATCGTCTGGTAAATGCATAATGCAAGAAGACAAACTGGTTTGATAGCAGATAATAGAGATTTATAACTCAAGAAAACACGAAGCACAAATACACGAAGGCAATGTTTATAGAAATCATGTATCATTAACAGCAAATTGTTAAACTGAAAATATCTTATCGTAATCAGTTGCAGAGATCACACTACGATTAGCACTCCTAAGAGAGAATTAATGCTGTATGTGTTCATGCACTTCATAGGTATATCATTCTCCTAACGGATCTCTGGATTTATCTTCTATTGGAGATATCACCGTAATTCATATATTTTCCATAGCTTTCATTTTTGTCTCCAAATTCGTTGGTATATGATTATTAGAGGTTTCACCAAGGTCCAGTTCATTAATCTAACATCAATTATAAATATCTGTACATCTCATTTTCCTTACAATGAGACTAACTGCAGAAAGAAAAAATATTACTGATTTTCAGTAATATTTACAACTACGCTAATCCCTTTAAACAAAAATAAGTAATTCTGATTCAACTACTTTCTTATAAAGAAAGTGAATTTTCTATTTTCTGATGAAACTGAAGATAAAAATCTTGAGCAAAGTATTATTTTCCGAATCTTTCAAATAACACAATTAGTAATTAAAATAATGTTCCTGAATTTAAACGGTGGAACAAAACAACCTTCCAAAAAATCCTTTTAATGCAAACACCTAATTATTAACACACTTCTATAATTACTGCTTGGAACATAACAGCTTCATTTAAGTTAAACATTCTCTTCTGAGCAATAAGCTCTTCAATAAGTCTGCTCATTATTGAGACGTGAGCAGAAACTAAGCCATTTTGCTCTTTGAAGTTCGTCGTCAAGTACATTTCCTTAATTGTTAAAGAATTAAGTTCGCGTTTTTAATACTTTTGTGCTGTTTCTTAAAACTAAAAACGTTAATTCATTCCCTTTAGTAATTTGAAGCCACAATCATCTTCTATAAAGGGAAAGTTCTGCTACAGTTGCGAAGTAATGTGCTTATTTTTATTAATTATTCAAGCGTTTAATTTTCACTAATTATTAATATGTTTACTTTTATCAATTATTAACGTGTTTACTTTTTACAGATTAAAGTTTGCCCTTTTAATTAACCCTTATTAAAACTGTTATTTACTCTGAATTGCTGAAAACCAAAATGAAATGGTATATAAATGTAATATAGGTTTAGAAATATTTAAAGCTTATGTTAAATATAGAATCCATTAAGTTGCATCAAAAAATAAGTTTTGTTGCTTTCTAATAGGAAACTTTATACTAATGCATTCGTCTTCAAAATGTAAAGATATTTTTATTCTATTGCAAGTTCAAAATCTTTTGCTGTAAATAAATCTACATAAATATAAGCTTCTATAAAAACAGCTATTTCGGAATCTCCTAAAATTCGGCTTAAAATATATTTTAAAATATTAAATTCTTACTTTAAATAAAGCAGATCAATATTTTTTCATGTAAATTATTTTGTGATGTGCAATTAGTTTTGTTTCAAAATATATGTCGTTTAAAGAGGTGAAAAACTATTCGTTTGGCAAACAGCGATAAAAAAAATATTTCAAAAAATATGTAAGGAAGCGAGAAATTTTTTTTCCGATTTTTTTTGTAGAATTCCAGAGAAACTGGATATTTTAAAAATACATAATTTATAGATATAAGGGGATCATTATATCTGTCTTTGTTTCGGATATTCAATCCTGTTTTCTTGCTGAGCAAGCTTTAAAGTAAGAAAAAGAGAATTTACAGAATTTTTAATGGATGCTGAAGGGATGATAGGCAACAGCCCTCCAAATTTGCAATTGCAAGAATTTAAGGACAAGGATGAATTTTTTGTAAAACACAAATATTATGGTGCCATTCTAACTAGGATTTAGAGGTAATAAGTGTAAAATTGCATGAAAATCAAACAAACAAATAAACAAAGACATTTAATTTTATATATACTATAGGGTAATCGGTAAAATACTTTTAAATCCTTTAAATTCAAAAGCGGTATCTCATATAGCAGAAGAAGTAACGTTTATTTATAGTAACATAATTATACTGAATTTATTGGGAGAGGTTATGGGGCTCTTAGGCGAAATAAGAAAGTTACAAAAAATAAAGGAAATCGGCCAAAAATTCCATTTAAAAATAATACCCTGTCCCATAATAAAAACAAAAAGAAACGTTTCATGGAGTAAAGATATTTGCGATGAAATGTATAAATTAAAAGTGATTATTAAAATTATGAAAAAGGGTTCATTCTAAAATTGAAAAACATATTTTTCAGTATTATTGGTGAGATCTAAGCGGTTAAGAAATTAAGTAAAATTTATAATAATAAAAATAATCTGAAACACGTTACATTCCTGGTTATTCAATTCGCCGTTTTGAATTTAAAGGACATAAATTACTTCACCGATCGTCTTATTTAGAATTTCAGTGAAAAATAAAATTCGGAATTTCCTAGAAATATTATATTAAAAGGACAGATAATATAATGATTGTATCCAAATAATATATTTATTTGGATACATTTAAATACTTGAATATATGAATTAATTTTAAAAAAAATATTTTTATTCAATAGTGTCTAATGCTCAAAAGTTAGAAATTTTGTATACTTGTGAATTATTATTTATAATATGCCTCTTCCTTAATAAATAAAATTTCAGTGGAATTAGTATTTTTAAATCAGTCAGACCACGATTCAAGCACTTTTTATTTAAAAATAACTTCACACACACACACACACACACACACACACACACACACACACACACACACACACACACACACACACACACACACACACACACACACACACACACACACACACACACACACACACATATATATATTGTTACGAAATTTCCGGGGTTCGTTTGGATAGTGGGAGTTATATGGTGTGGAGAACACTCAATCAGCAGTAGAAAATAAAACAACGACGTTTATTTACACGAAGACACACAGGACAGCACAAAGACGACAACTATATACAGCACAAAAGACAATTATCTTCAGCCGAGACGTGCAGCATACAACCAGACTCTACTGCAGACAGTAGTGCACAGCTTAATTCAGCACTAGCTTCATTCCATCGCTTCTCCACTTATCTCTGGAAGGCCAGTTCTTTACCGTCGATTCCGACTACTCTCCGACTCCACTGGTCCACGACTACTCGGCAGCTGCAGGCTGCTCCTTTTATAGGTCTCAGGAGGCGGGGCTAGAAGCGTCTCAACCAATCAGGAACGTTCGAGGCGTATCTCAGTTCCTACTGAACGGATGGGAAAATTCTCGATGTTTCGGGTATAATATATTTTGGCGCCAAAGTCACCAAATTCGTCGCCAAGTCGCCAAATGGTCGCCAAGTTTGTCTCCAAGCTCTGGGACCTCCTATGGAACCAACTATGCTGGGAAGTAGCATCACAGATTCGTAACAATATATATATATATATATATATATATATATATATATATATATATATATATATATATATATATATATATATATATATATATATATATATATATATATATATATATTAATAACAGTTTCTTTAGGCTCCGTCTAGAAATGCAAAATAAAATATATAATTCAAACTATCAACAGTTTCTGTCCACAGTTGTGATTAATATTTTGATTGTCTATTCGTTTTGAACTTATTGAACATTATTTGCAATCTATATAGTTCCAGTTTTACAAATATTTCTTCTAGTTACAATGTTTCATTCAGTTTTTGGATTAGTTAAAAAACATACAATAAGAAATGTTAAGAATTACAATGAATTCAAAAATTCTTGCTCCATAAATTCTCACTTTTATGCAAATATTTACTAAAAAAGAATAAATTGAAAAAGATTGTCGGAATCAATTATAAAATCAGGATCAAACATTTGTAATGCACGTCCATTCCTGCTCATCAATATATTAAAATGTCCCAAAAGATTTTTTTCCATCGCGCTACGAATAAGGCTTGTCACTGGAGAAAAAACTTGAATTTTATATGAAAACGCACTTGGCGTAAAGACAATATGCTTTCAAGTGTTGCAAAGTCGGGACAACACCTAAAAAAAGTTCTTTTGTCCATTTCTTGGGATTGGAAAGGCGTAATTTTCTACGAGGTGAAACAATAAATTCTACGAAATACTGTCAGAAACTGGATCAATAGAAAACTTCAATAGCAAAAGAAAAAAAAAATAATGAACCGACGAGGCGTTGTTTTTCATCATGACAACACGAGATCACATATTGCATTAGTTGTAAGTGAAAATCTCATACAATTTGATTGGGATGTTTTACCGCAATCTGCATACTCTCCAGATCTCGCTCCATCTGATTATTACTTCTTTCTATAAAAAATTATCTACACGACAAGCGCTTTAAATCTATCAACGAAATAAAAGCGCGCCTCGAGGATTATTTCTTGTCCAAAAAACAACAATTTTGGAAAGAAGACATAATGAGGCTTCCTGAGAGATGGAAGAAGGTAATAGAGCAAAAGGGTTCTTAGATAGCAAAATAAATAATATCTTAAACCGTAAATATTGTGTATTCATTTCATATTAAAAATGGGAAAGACTCCTTTGGGACACGATCATAACATACGTTACTGTGAAAAATCGCAACTGAACTACGGGAATCGCGAATTAAGTATAAAATATATATTTGATGAATTAATTATTTTAATGATAGAATGAATAAAAATTACATTACTTTATTTTGAGGCTCTATTGCTCTGGAATTTTCATAACAATTGTATTATATCAGTTTTCGTGCAAAAAAAAAATCACAAATGAATTTTGTTTGTTTATAGACAATAGGAAATAAATAAAATGTTTTAAGATGTTATAAATTTTTCCTTGGGTATTGAAATATAATATCAATCTAATTTCCAGATTTCTTCGTTCTTCAAAAAAACATTTTATTTTATATTTAATCTAGTGTAAAATTTGGCGTTGCTTATGTTTTTGCTTCATATCTAAAATTGATTTCTCCTTTAATTATTTTCTAGAGTTATAGCAGTTAATAGTAACGATCACAATTTAGCTACTTTATACCTAAGCATCCTGACTAGTTGAATGATCTTTTTCGTGATAGTTCAGAGGCAAACATTAAGGTTTGGAAGGGTATGGTATACCTTCCGGTTCGAATTTCATCCTGTCATTGAAATTGCAGTAATTCGATACGGCAGCATTGATATATTTATTAGAAAAAGGAGAATAAACTATTGAACCGGAAATTTCTTATCATTATATAAAAGACAACATCGGCTGAATTCATCCCAATAATAGAACATTTAAAGCAAAGTATATGTATTATTTATTTATGCAACTGTAAACATATATTTAAGGGTATAACGTTTAAAAGTCAAGCTTTGGCAAAAGTACCTAATATATTTTTATTCAATATTCCTAATCTTTTAGCAGCTTTTAATATAAAACAGTCTAAATTTGGTTTGTTGTTTCTTATGGTACTTGCTATGGACAAGCCCGCTGTTACTAAGACAGCGATTTTATGCCGGTGGGGGAAGCATCTCTTGTTTTTACAGTAGCGCCATCTAGGGCCAAGAATACGACTTGACTACACACAAGTCACAATCCTAATTACGGGGCTGACTTCATTCACACATCCACAGATCATAATTTAGACCTGAATCAGAGAACGATCACCCCTGATCCAGTACCCCCAGTGGTTATTACTCTCGACGTGGACTTTGTGGGTTCGAACTCGCAACATAAGGGACGCGAATACAACGCTCTACCAACCAGGTTATCCCGGCCTCAAAAATGGTTTTCTGTGGCTTTCTAACTTGGCTTTCTATATCTATGTAGATTATGTGGGTGCATTTTTGTTTATATTATCCATCCATTTATATATTTTAATATTATTTACATCTTTAAATTCTATTTCTCCAAATTATAAATATGGAGAAAATTTACATATTTTTTTTTGTCAAATTTGGTATAATGATTCCCCATTATGTCCAGTATTTTCTGAATTATAGAATAAGAAATTTGCTCAATAAAAATGTAAAGATATTTTAAAGTTTCATAAATATGAAAAAATTGAAAATTTCCCGTTCTTTTTCAATCGGGTTCCAATATTTAAAAACTGTATTGAGATACAGCTGAATTTTTAGTTAAGGAATTACTAAAATTTTAACAAATCTAAAGTTCTTCAACATATGATAAAATTAATTTAAAAGAATTTTGATTTATACAACTTTTTATTTAAAAAAAAGGAGAAAAAACAAAAAAAACTCCACCTTTTTTTAAATTTGGAAAACGCTTTTCGTTTATAAATAATACATTTTTGTTTCATTGTTCTTTTGTAATCTATTTTATGAAAGAGTTGAAAAATGCTAGTATTTAATAACAGTTTAGAAAATTATTTGTGTATTATCAACAATTTTAAGAGAAAAGTTTCCATTTTATATTTAGGAATCTGTTACTCAGGGAATATTTAAAATATGGAAATTGTTACAAGTCTTCTTTTTTGACAAAATTTTTTATAAGAATATTTAAAATTTCTTATCTTTGCTTCGAAATATAAACAAACAAAACCTCCTTATACCATCATATGGTCATACTCTTTTTGATACCAAAAGATTAAAAAAATCGATTATAATCTATTTATATTATTTATCAATTTATACAACTTTTTATCAAAGCGAATAAACATATCTTTTTGAATTTGGGAAACACTTTCGGTTTGTAATAATATATTTCTGTTTCATTGTGCTTTTGTAATCTATTTTATGAAAAAGTTGAACAATATTGATAATAGGTTTAAAAATTTTTTTCAAGGAAAAAGCTTCTGAAATGTACTTAGAACATTTAGAATATTTAAAATATTGATATTGTCTTAAATCTTCATTTTTGAGAGAAATTTGTATAAAATATTAGAATTTTCATGTCTTTGCATCGAAAACCTATTTGTGTCATATCTTGTGTTTAATTCTTTTGGTACCGCAATATTAAAATAAAAAATCACGATTATAATCGATTTTTTGCATTTTCTGTACCTTTTAAAATCATATCTGTCTTTAGGTAAGCATAATTTATTAAAAATTGCCTCCGAAACTTATTGGAAAACTTTTGAAACAAGACAAAATTTGGAAAGAAAAGTAATGTGAAAGGAAAAAGGAATGAACTGAAGGTTGGGCAGATGCATGCATGCCATTACACTCCAGAACAACAAAACAACGCCGTTACCATCTCCGTTCTTGCCATTAAAGAATATTCAGAAAGGAAGTCAGCGGAAGGGAGTATTAAAAACTACTCGAAAAGATTTCTGGAGGAACCTTTCTGACATAAGTCACGTGGGAAACGTAAAAATCAATCAAACTCTTTCAAGCAAGAAGAGAAGAAAAAGAAGGGGGAAGGCAGAGAGAAAGGGTGGAAGAGCGGGAGAGCTAAGAGGGCAGGAAAATTTTTCGGAGATATTTGCCATTCTCCACTGAAATTGACTTTTCTGGTAAATAAGAAATGCTTTTCAATATGTTACCGGTAGCATATGAAACGTCGGTATTCAATAAATTATCAAAGTATTCATAGAATGCCAGGCATTTTGAAATATGAGAATTATTTTGTACTTTTCTGACGCATATATAAGTCATTATATATCTTTGTCATAATATAGGAAGAAAAATACTATTTAGTCAAAGTATGAAAAGAAGATTACGGTAAAGCTATTGTTCAACTAATATTTATTTCATTACTAACTGGTCCTCGGTGCGTTGCTGCCGCAGAAGAAATAATATTGGAAATATAGTTTGAAATAAATATCTTTTTTAAATAGGAATAACAGAAAGAATAATAAGTCAAAATATTGTGCCCATTGAATGACAATATCTTGTATAGATTACTGTTCATTAACAAAAAGAAAAAATTAGTGCCTGAATTTAAAAATTTCGATTTTATTTCAATCACATTATGATATCGATGATGATAATTTTATTTTGTTTACTATCAAATCGATAATAATAATTTTATTTTCTTTGAAATATGTATGATTCACTCCGCATGACATGTGCCGTTTACTATTTGTCTATTGTCAGGTGAAAATTTTAAAATGATCTTGAATACTCGAAACGTATGAAACGATCAGTTTGTAAATTTTATTGTGTTAAAAATATAGCTAATAATTTTACTGTGCCTAAAACTTTCGTGGAACTGTAAGCGATAAGTTAGCAGTTTCATCGCAATCGGATGAACGGTACGGCATCGCAGAAAATACGAACAAACGAAAATTCATTTTTATATATAAGATTACTTTACTATTTTACAAGATATAGTAATAGTAACAAAAAATTCGAACTAGAGATTTTTGATGAATACGCACGCTTTAGATCTCCCCGCGCTCGAAAAATACATTTTTGGAAAATGTCCATCTGTCTGCTTAAAAGCTCTTTATTAAATTTTCTTTTTAATCAGTACATTAACCACTAACACGAAAGAGTTGCTGCAACTAGAATAATTTATCTTTATTAAATGTATTCCTTTATCAGTGTAATTAACAATTCAAGAGTATGAGTACTGTATTCAAGAGTACTGTATTCTCATGAAATGAGGCGAGGATTAACATATTTTGCAGAAGTATAGCTAAATTGCCCTCATTTGTTAATATTATAATTTTCCAACGCTAAGCTTTGAAAAAAAAGAGCTCGAAACCAGTGAAGAATGTTGAGTCGTCAGTTAATGTGTTATTCATTAGTAGCATGGAAAGAGGTAACAAGTTAAATCCGAAAGAAAACTATTTGTGAGTCTCACACTGGTGAAACTGGCATAAATATCTTTTGAAGGAGTCACGTTTGTTAAAATGTCATCATTTTCAGATTAAGATTCCACAAAATGGAGTGTTACTTGTCCTAGATATGAAGATTCTATTTGTTTTATTTCAAAATTTAATGCATTTGTTATTAACGATATAACTATATTTAAAATAAAAATAGAAGAATAATTCCACTCTCTAATAGAAAATGGCCTGTAAATTGGTAATTTTGCGATAATTTAAAGTTGTGTTAGTGATATTTATATTTGAATATGGCCACCGATATTTGACTCTTGATGACCCAAAACAAATTGTCTTGTTTGATAAATCTCGTTGCCAATTGCATCTGGTGGATAGACGTGTATGGATATGGAGGAATCCATGGATTTTACATGTCATGTCCATAAATCCATAGATTTTACATGTCAACAGGTGACTATGCAATTTGGTGTAGTCTCAAGAATGGTTTGAAGCATGTGTAATTGATGTGATGTGGAATGTCCATTATACATTCTGACACTTCCAGCCGGACAATGTGACACCTCACTGGTCAAGAATTGCTACTGTCTGATCCAAGGAACACTTTATAGACTTAAGAAGCTTCATCTAACTAACTAATGTTGTGAAGTTTTATGTAATTTAATTTTATGCTTTTGACGGCAACGGAATGGGTTAATCTTTTTAAAATTTATATATCATTTCGGTTTTTAATTCATGTAATTTTTAAAACAAACGATTGCTATGATATTGGTTTTGGCAAGGGGTAATATCGACAGAATGAATCAAAAATCCGTAGGAGTTTAAAAATTTCATTTGCAGAGGAGATATTGCATTTTTAAAACAAGAACATATGATCTCTCTCTCTCTCTCTCTTTCATACACATACACGTACTCTCACTCTCTGTCCTTCTCTCTCTCACACACACACAAACATTAACTCATACACACCAACTCACCCATACTATCACTCTCCCACACACACACATTCACTCATACAACCCAACCCACCCATACTCTCACTCTCTGCCCTTCTCTCTCTCCCCCGCACAAACATTCACTCATACACCCCAACCCACCCATACTCTCACTCTCTGCCCTTCTCTCTCTCCCACACACAAACATTCACTCATACACACCAACCCACCCATACTCTCACTCTCCATCCTTCTCTCTCTCACACACCCAAACATTAACTCATACACACCAACTCACCCATACTATCACTCTCCATCCTTCTCTCTCCCCCACACAAACATTCACTCATACACCCCAACCCACCCATACTCTCACTCTCTGCCCTTCTCTCTCTCCCCCACACAAACATTCACTCATACACCCCAACCCACCCATACTCTCACTCTCTGCCCTTCTCTCTCTCCCACACACAAACATTCACTCATACACACCAACCCACCCATACTCTCACTCTCCATCCTTCTCTCTCTCTCACACACCCAAACATTAACTCATACACACCAACTCACCCATACTATCACTCTCCATCCTTCTCTCTCCCCCACACAAACATTCACTCATACACACCAACCCACACATACTCTCACTCTCCATCCTTCTCTCTCCCCCACACAAACATTCACTCATACACCCCAACCCACCCATACTCTCACTCTCTGCCCTTCTCTCTCTCTCCCACACCCAAACATTAACTCATACACACCAACTCACCCATACTATCACTCTCTCACACACACACATTCACTCATACACACAAACCCATACATACTATCACTCTCCATCCTTCTCTCTCCCCCACACAAACATTCACTCATACACCCCAACCCACCCATACTCTCACTCTCCGCCCTTCTCTCTCTCCCAAACACAAACATTCACTCATACACACCAACCCACCCATACTCTCACTCTCCATCCTTCTCTCTCTCTCTCACACACATCCAAACATTAACTCATACACACCAACTCACCCATACTCTCACTCTCCATCCTTCTCTGCCCCCTCCTCTCTCATACACATATACACCACACACACTCAATGATGTAAATGCACAAAATTAATTTTTACACCATTTTAAAATTTAAAAAATTCTGTTTTATTTGATACCAATTTAGATGCTGTGAAATATTTTTTAGATTAATAGCAATGCTACATCAATACTTTTTCATTCATTTTTATTTAAAATGTCATTGTTGTGAAGAAGTTCCAATAATTTTCATTATTTTATCAAATTATTCCTCGCATTCTTTTCTTTCGTTGATTAGCAGCAATACAAGCTAAACAATAACCATAGAAGTCATTAACATGTTTTTTCTACAGTTTTTCACAGTATTCCAGATGAAACCCAAAGAATAAATTAAAATCAATAAAAAAAAAATCCGATTTATGAATATGCGTAAAGAAATGGTGAGCGACGAAAATGTTTAAACAACTGTTATTTTACGGTCCATATACGATTAAATCCAGCTTGCGCAAAGTGCATACAAGGAAAAAAAAAGATAAAATAAAATATTTATGCAAAAGTAAAAGCTATGATGCTTAACTCATTTTAATTAAAATGTACGAATATCAACAATTACAACTCTGAACAGTTCCGGGCGTGTAGAAATCTAACAAATACGGAGCTATAAAATGCAATCCTTTCAACAATCATTTTGGTTTTATTTTCTCAGAGACATTCTGGACCATAAATGAAACAGAGCGGAATAAAGTCTGGAGACATTATTTCGTTTTCTTTCGAGGTGTCTCCCTTACGTTTAGTTGACGTGATAAAAGAAAGGCACAGTACAATGAAACAAAACACTTTTTACGCTGGAAAGAATATTTATTTGGTGTTTTGCTCATATAAGCTTCTTTGTTTAGTTTTTTGGTGATTTGGTCTGGATATCACTCATTGGAAAACTAAGCGATGAAAGTTTTATTTGTTCTATGGCTTTGGCTTTCAAAAGCTAAATTTGTTATTCATTTAGTATGGCTTTTGGTTTATAAATCACATTTAGTATTAGTTGTCTTTGGTGACTAGCCGATTCTGTGGGATATTGATTATATTTAATATTTGTTTAATTCTTTATATATAATTCCATGTTCATGATACCTGTCATATTATTTTAACTGTCTTACATATGTGCTGGAACGTTGCTAATGGAGACAATACCATAGAGACCAGTCACAACATTATCAACAATATAAAAGTTATTAGTTATTTTATCTTTTAATTTTCATAGTATTGAAAATTCACTTTTTAATTCGTCTTGTTAATTACATAGATATTAAATGGAATTGTTCTTTTTTTTTTTTAGCTTTCATAAATGGGAGAAACCCATACTGGATGAAAATGATTTCAGTTTCAGTACAACTGTTATATATGATTGGAAATTAATCAAAATGATATTTTAAAAAATTATCAAAATTCAAGAAAAACTTACCCAGTTATTAAATTGATATCATTAAAAAGTCATTTAAAAAAATTGAAACAGAGTAAAATTTATTTTTGTGCAATAATATTTTCGGAAGATATTTCGGAAAGACGCCAAACTTCAATTTAATCTTTATTTAATTAACAGATTTTTAATTAAAAAACTGCTTGGAGGTAAATATTTTCTCAACCAAGATATGTATGTTCCTTATTGGTAGCTGTAGATCAATTAGTCTGACTTGTAGAGCTCCAAAACATACATGCATTCGCTCACACCCGCACCGTAGTCCCTTTTACGCTAAATATCGTAAAGCAGGGATCAACTCTTTATGCTCTTTCCATAATTTAAAGCATGTGTGGAAGTGAACATTGGCTGGAATAGAACCTGGGACCTTGTAGTTCGCAGCCGAGTAACAAGACCACAAGACTAAAGTAATTACTCATGTCTCACATCTGGTAGCTGGCTTATAAGCTTTCACCACACACGTTCTTGCATAATGATATATCGCATCTTATTTCTTTTATCATCTGTCACAGACTGAGAAATAAAATTTGTAGTAGTAAAATGTGCGGCACATTGGCGAATTTCTTAAGAAATAAAAAAAAATTAATTTGTTATGCACTTTACATATAAATATAAAATGCCATTAAAAGTAAAAGTACCATTAAAGTATTCTTTAAACTAAAATCATTACGTATATTTATATCAAAACAATTCATTTTAAACGAATCGAAACAATCGAAGACCCCTTTTAAACAATCGAAGATCCACTAATAAGAGAAAATGCATTATCAAGTATAAAACTAAAAACAATGCTGAAAGAAAATATTAGCATCGATTCTGGTATGCGAGGGCATATAATGAATCAATCAATCGGTGATTTAAATAAAACGCGAAGTTTATGATCCCAGATATTTATTTTAATGCTCCTTTGGATTTAAAAATGAATGATATAAAATATACATAAAGAATACATCACGTAATATTGAACTGAACAACTGCACGGATATTACCCGTAAGACCAGGAAAAACCCGTCACATAAGGAAATTATTAAATATGATAATTTTCAATTTTTTTCTGTATTATGCTAAAATGCTTTCCTTTTGTTGACATTTACAAATAGGTTATGACCAATTGTAATCGGTGCATTTTTTTACAGCCATAAAAAATATTTATTCCTAAAATCTGACGTTAATCATTTTTATTTTGTTTTTATAGGCTATCAACAAATAAAATGCATTTTTTTAAATTTATAATTTCAAAATAAAAGATAACATAATACGTTTTATAAAAACATCTCCACAATATATTACTTGAAGAGAACTTTAATATTATAATATTGAATATAACACGCGACCTTATCACATAGTAACAGCTGCTATTTCTCATATATCTTTGCCTTAAGACATTCTCTGAAAATAATTTATTCCAATTTTTCATAATGCACAATAATATCACCAATTTCTCAAGCATATAGGCCCATAGAAATCAACTGCAAATAATTTATTCCATTTTTATTTCAATCACTCTGTAAAGCTGCAGTTTTCAAAATATATATGTCCACAAAAGCATTTTAGAAATAATTTATTCCAAATTCTTTTTATTTGAATCACATCATAACAATTTCAGTTTCACAAATTTGTCTGTCTCTAGATATCGCTTACAAACAATTTATTCCAAATTCTTTTATTTGCATCACATAATAACAGCTGCAGTTCCTCGAATATATCTGTCCCTAAAAAGCGCTCGCAAATAATTCATTCCAAATTCTGTTTTTTTTTTTTCCAATTATCACCTTTATGCTGCACATTTACATTCCAAATGATTCTAACTTTATCCATTCTTCATTATATATTTATATGTATCATATCGTAATTTCTATTAACCCTCAACTCGGGACGTGCGGTCTGTGAGACCGCTAGCGATGGATTTTCTATCACCCCTATTCTATTTTTAGCTCAATTGAATGGATTGAACCTGTAGCTTCCTGTTTTGTAACCTTCAATACACGTGCACTTTTTCAACCGATTTCAGCGGATGCTTTTTAAAATAATTCAGCTGTTTCTTCGAGCGCGGTCTCTAAGACCGCAGCTTCCTGTTAGTGTCCCAGTGATAAACAAGGCTTAGAAGATGGCGCTAAAACGTGGGCCCCGAAATATCATCCAGTTTACTGATCCTATTATGAAGCAGTGCTCCAGACACTTTTAAATGAACAGAAAGTGATTTTAGTGATAATGATAATTGTACAGAAGAGTTTTTCGATGAAAGTTCGCATTGAACTGATTTTGATATGTAAGTTCAAACATAATCAATTTTTTTAGTGATAATGTATTTTGAAAAATTTATAAAATATATTAATATACCAAGAGATATAGATACAGAATTTATAGGTTGATTTTTATACTAGTTCTTAATCTGTATGTTTAAAATGCGTTAGAAAACCGTGCTATGAAAGTCACACAAGCCGATAAAAAAAAAGGCCAATTTTACCCATTGTCATTTTTTTTATTTTTCATATAATTGTTGAATTTTACATTATATTGTCTTCTATATACCTTCATATATTGTAAAAATAAATATGATTTAAAAAGTAAAAAGTAATATGCTTTTTCAAGAATATTATTTATTGTAACATGTCATTTGAGAAGAAAATGTATGTTCAAATGATTTAATTTTTAAATGACAATATATTTTGAAAAATTTCTAAAACATATCTATATATCAAGAAAAATATCTGCAAAATATATTGGCAGTGTTTCATACTAATACATTCATTAGAAAATTTAATTTGAGTCTAAATGAAATGCTGTCTCGTAGACCGCACCTCCCCAGTTAAGTCCTAAAATTTCCCCTCCCCAGTTGAGGGTTAAAAGTCGAACCAAAGAGCCATGAAAATAACAATATGATTCCAAATAAATAACCATCGATTGGGAGTGAGGCACCAAAATATAATTAAAACTTTGTACCTCACTTAACAAAACAGAAACAATGATCCCCCATACTGTTTTTTGGCGATAAATACAAAAGGACTACTTGAATTAAAATTTGCCGCTTACCAAAGCAGATTATTCGTGAAGAGGGTGAGGGGTAGGGTATATTATTTGAAGAGAGTCTTACTATTATAACACTGAATATAACATGCGAGATTATCACACAGTAAAAGCTGCTAATTCTCATACATATGCCCAGAGGCGGATTTATCCCTTTGTTAATCACTCTGTAACAGTTGCAGTTTCTCAAATATATATGTCCATAAAAATTTTTGGAAACAATTGATTCCAAAATGTTTTATTTGAATCACATACTGCAAACCAAAGAGCTATAAAAATAATAATAAGATTCCAAATAAATAACCATCGAATAAGGGGGACGGCAAAATATAATTAAAACTTTGTACCTCACAGTACAGTTCAGAAACAAAGAACCACCTTAACTGTTTTGTGGCGATAAATACAACAGAACGGCTTGAATTAAAATTTGCCGCTTACCAAAGCAGATTATTCGTGAAGGGGGGGGGGTAGAGAAAGTAATTAACAAAGGGAAGGTAATTGATTCCCCACAGGACTTACAGCTTTTGTCTTTGGTGGATACCATTTAAAATCTTATTATGGGGTGGCTTTAGGTGTGTGATAAAGGCAGGAAACATCCTTCGAAGAATGAAGAATTTCTTATCTGTTACGATTTTGCTAATTGGATAAGGTCTTGTTTATTGAGTGTGAGGATAAGTTTTCTTGCATTAATGTTATTATCGTCTGCTCTGTATTTTTGTCGAGAACGCATCTTGTTTAGGGGAAGGAGATATAAACAGAAAAGAGACTATACCGCAGCACTGTATGGTGGGTGTTAAGAAATTGATGAAAGAAATAATCGTGTGCTGTTTATTGATTAGATTTGTTATTGTGGGGAGTCAGTTTGTTGGATGGAATAAGCGAACATTTTAATTTTTGTAAGGTTAGACTTTGAATCAGAAAATACATAGAGTTATTGAAAATTCTGAATATTAATTTATTGTTTGTTTTTGTTTTCATGTTGTTTTACAAATTCTCGATTCGAGACTAGTCAAAGATTTAACTACTATTTACTAGTTAAGATAGATTTAAAGTGGATAAGATGTTAAGATATATTTAGGTAGATAATTTGTTTTGCTCTCTAATGTCGTTTATTCATGTCATATACTTAGTTATTGATATCTCAGCGATATGTTGTTATGTTGTTATCAATATCTACATGATATTTTTGTATGTTATTGAACTATATAAACTATTAATAGTAATAGATTTAATCTGGATAATATTGAGAAGATGCTAAGACATATCTTGGTAGACATTTGTTTTATTCTTAATTGCTTTCCTACACGTCCTATATTTCAGTTACCTATATGTACCCGATTTGTTGTAAATAACTATATTTACACGATATATTGTGGTATGTTGCATTGATACCTACCGGATACTTTTTTATGTAATCGAGCCATATAAAATAGTAATAGATCATTTATAGATTTAATTTGGATAATGTCGAGAAGATGCCAAGATTTATCCAGGTAGATAATTATTTTTTTGTTCTCTAATTGCTTTTCTTCATGTCTTATATTTCAGTTATCGATATCTACACGATATGTCGTAAATAGCGATATCTACACGATATATTGTTGATATGTTGCAACTGATATCTACACGATATATTGTTGATATGTTGCAACTGATATCTACACGATATATTGCTGATATGTTGCAACTGATATCTACACGATATATTGTTGATATGTTGCAACTGATATCTACACGATATATTGTTGATATGTTGCAATAGATATCTACACGATACTGTTGTATTAATTGAGGGATATAAAATGAGCGGGCGATGTAAATAATACACTTTTCCTCACAATTTATTAACAACGTATAGTACGAGACAGAGCTGTTTGCTTCGCTTAAAAATGAAACACAAAAATTGGTATTGGATTTTTTTTTCCTTTCCTTAGGTATTGACAAAGATATATTATTTTTTGGAAAGAGAAGAGCAATTCTTCAAGTTGAAGAAACATTTCATTAAATAGAATCACTGATATAGATTTGATATAAGTGAAATACAAAATGAAAGAGTTTTATGTAGAAAAAGTGTGCGGTCCTTGCGTTCTACTTGTCAATAAAAATGAGTAAGAATACAGATATCAATATTCCCTGAAAACTGGTATCTCAAAATAACTATGCATTATTTCATAAACAGTCATTTCGAAATTTATAAATTGATAATCAATTTCAGATTTTTTTCCATTATCACTTTTTTAAAAGTTTATGATCATACTGAAAAAAGAAAAAAATTGAAATCGTAGTTAAAAAAAAAAAAATAGAATTTGAAGACGGTCTATGTTGTAATCAGCTTCTCAGTTTATACAATCTGGAATAATCGAAAGATATGTATCCAGAAATAACCAAATTAAATAAATTCAACATTCCAAATTCGCATTCAACAACAACAACAAAAATATCCAAATTAATTAAATGGAATACAGTTGCAAAAAGATGACATAGGGATGGAAAAAAATATCAGAACAACACAAACTTAAATAATGGAAGTGATTCAGCTCATGTTCATTAAAGCAATTTATATTAAACTAATAGTAACTTTTCAGTTTTGATGTAAATATTGTTTAAAGTTCGGCGCATATAAGATTTGTGTTTTTATCCTCTAGTTCATTTTCCTTATTTTCATTTCCAGTTATTTTATGCGCATTCGTGAAGTGTTAAGCCCAGATAGTTCACTTGGAAAGATGACTTCAAAGTCAAATTTACATGATAATAGAAAAGTGGAAAGAAGAGACCTCTTCATTTCCCTTTTCTTTCATGAGAGATGCTTTCCTAAAAATATAATTCTCCAACAATTCTAAGAATAGCCATCACACTACTGAGCTCAAAGACAGTGATTATTAAAAAATAACTTTCAGTTTTTTCCCAGTTTAATTTGGAACCAGTTTAGATATGTTATTAAGTTCTTTTGTTCTCGAGATATATGAATCGTTTTTTTGTTATTAATCCAGAAAAATTACCTTTCAGGATTTACAGAATACATTAGGTGGCAAAATCAAATAGTAAGGATGGGGGATTTAAATTTTAGAAAAATATGAATTATTTCAAATTACTTTTTTCCATCGCCCTTTTACTTGTTTTTTTTGGATTGTACTTGTATTCTATTGCGGTTAGAAATATATTCAAATGTCATTGAACAGCAGTAGCTATTTTTTTTTTTACTTATTGGAAAGTATAAAAAGAAAATGAAGTACGCAATTGTCAAAAATTTCAGTAGTTACTATTTTTTTTTACTTATTCTAAAATATTAAAAAAAAAAGAACATATGCAATTGTCTAAAAAATGTGATCACGAGGTTTTGACGAATTTTTATGATTCAGAGCTGCGTGAGTTCGAAAAACAAATTTTTGAAACTGTTCCTTTCTGTCTTAAGTACGATGTCCGAAAATCGCAACGAAGCGGATGAAATTTAAGGTATACTTACACACTAGAAGATTTTTAAAAAAAATTTTAACTTTAAAATTTCAGTTTTTTCACTATAGGTCATTAATATATGTTTAAACTCATTTCTGTTAGAAAATACCATATTACACTCATTATTAATTAATTAAATAATATTTAATGAGCAAATTAGCGTATTTTTTGAAACATGATATCTGAAATTCTAATTTGTGCAGACACACAATTCTAGTTGGAAATTATGCCTAATATTAGTCTTCATGTTGTCTGCCTCAATCAAGTTATAAAAATATATAGTTATTTTTTAACAATTTTTTCATCAACGATTAATAGAAAAAGCGAGATTTTTTCTGTCATTTTAACTTTTAAATAGCTATTAAAAATTTATTTCTATAAATATAACTTTGATTGAATCACAAAACATCCGCTATTTCATACAGATTATTTTGATTTATAAATAACTGTATTTGGTTTATTTCTTGTTGAGTTATGATAGTTTGAATGAAGCAACATAGTGGAAAAATAACATTCTTCATAAGATGAGTTTTAAAAAAAAACCGAAACTAGAGTTTTCAATGAAAGCACCCCAAGAAAAATAATTATAACTCGAGAAATATTTCGAATATTGACAATATCTTGGCATCGTTTGAAAGCTAAAGGATCAGAAAACATTATTAAGCAATAAAAAATATTCGATATTTTGAACTATTTTTGAAGTTTGAAGGGTGTAATAGTATTTAAATAGTATTATAATAACAGTATTTAAAAAATTCTTAGATTTCTTTGATTTTTTTAACGATATCCGTCAACTGAAAATCTGCCTATTTTATATCTAATTCGTATGAACACCGTAAATAAAAATCATAAAGAAGTAGATGGATGAAGTTTGGTATAAAGACTAATCATTGCAATAATAAATGAATACCAAATATTTATCCTAATCCGTTAAATTGATATTCTGTCCATATGTATATTCGATCTTTATATTGTGCATATTATTTTTATATTGCAATTGTATTGTAAATCTTTAGTATCTTAATATATGTGTAATCCTATTAATAATCATCTGACTATTATTAATCTTAGTATCTTTGTATCTGTATACTTATTAATCTTATCTTTATAAATCTTATCTAAGCAACGACTTAGAAAAATAAAATTAGATAACTCTGATTTTCCTTACCATATTTGCATATCTATAACAGAATTTGAATCCAAACAGTTAAAATATAAGTGCCCAAAACTCGAAAATAAAAAAAGGATAAATCAAATATATCAATAAACAGAAATCACTGATAGACATAGAGCTGAAGACATAGGATAAATGCCAATAATCAATAAAAGTTATTTACATTTCATATTCAAACAAATTATTCAAGTAGAACAATAATAAATAAACAGGAGTCCGAAGGTTTTCCCAGGAATTGTATATTCATAAAATTTACATTTCAATGAATTACACATTTCTCAAAAATTTCTGTTATATGTTATTATCGAAGAATATTGAGGTAGCATTCTTCTTGCTAACTCAATGTTTTAACCAGTATTTATAACATTGTATAATATTATGGAAAAATCCATTCCTCACTTACTTGATGCTTACTCTATGCTATCATTACAAAGACGTCTAGAACTTTTAATACTGTTTATGATCTTGCATTTTTTTACTTTTTGTGTATTTTTCTTCACCTGACTTTTCCTTTCATACTTTTGACGTTTTTTGTGACTATCCGATGTATGAGTCAATTTTTTTAACTACTTTTAATGTTTTTTAACTACTTTCGCTTCCATTTAACATCTGCATAAAAAGTATTGGTTCTTGAATTACAATTAAGAAATAAATTATAATTATGCAACATTACGCAGAACAATGACATGCTAAAACTCTAAATTTATTTGAATGAAAAAGAATTTAGATACAGAATATACATAAATTTTGAAAAAAAAGGAATAAATGGTTTATTTCTATTTTACTTATCCAAATATAATATACTATTTTGTAACTTATAAGTACTTCAACTGCATACACATTCCAGCAAAGAAATACTGCATCTAAATATACATACATTCCAGCAAAGAAATACTGCATCTAAATATACATAAAATGCATGAAACTGCATTTACATCCATAAAAAAGTTTTAAAACATGTTAATACTTAAAAGCAGACAAAAGATTCAGCACGTTTCTGAATTTAAAATCTATTGAACACTTTAAGTCTATTCTAATATGCATCTATTAAACAACAGGAAATATGCATGCTTAATTAACGCTATTTACTATGTAATGACGGTTAATGACGGCTACTAGATATTTCAGAAAATGCTTATAGTAAGAGAAATAGTTTCTGGAACACTTTAATTCTACTTGTAGAAATACTTCCTACAGATGTTTCATTCTTTAATCCTTATATTTATTATAAAAAGAGAGATTTCTTGAAGCAAAAGTTCTGTAAAAAAAAAACAGAAAAAATAATGTTTCAGATAAACGATTTTCTTCTTCATCGCTTTTTACATTTTCATTTTCAGTTATTAAGATAAGGGATGAAAAAAGAAAAAAACTCAGCAATGTTTCCTGGAAACAAAATGCGTTACATAGTTTCGATTTATTGTTATAAGATCCTATGAATTCTAGGAATCTTTTATTCTTACATCTTTAATTTAGAATGCAGTTGGAGAAATATAATCGCAGTTGAATCTTTTCCGTGAGTGCTTATATCCTGCTTCTTAGACTTTCAAAAAATCGTTCTTAGCATGTGATAATACCACTTTGAAAATTGTTTTCTGCATATGAAGATATTCAATGACTCCATCATCATGGAAAAAATACAAATCCTGGCAATGAAAAGTCCATTTATCGAAAGATTAAGAATCAACTTCAGACGATCAATTCGAGATTTAACAGTCTTCACAATCATTGTGGCGCTCATTTTCTATCAAGAACACTTAAAGACAGATTCTCGTTTTATGATTCTAATCGTCGAACATTTTGTAGGTAGGGATATTCTTTTGGAGAATTTGTCTTTGTTCATGGATTGCCAGGCTTCTAAAGATATTTTGCAGCTGCTTGTTTCTCCCCCTCCCCCCCGAAAAAAAAGAGTTTGCTAAATGGAAATATTTTTTTCGAAATGAACTGTAGAGTTAAAAGTACTTTTGATTTTTCATTTCAAATAAGGCATTAAAAGAACCTTAAAAAAGAGAACAGATGCATTTGAAAAGATGTAAGTGCATATCCTTTGATTTCTTCTTGTCTGTAGAATCTTGCCTACTAAAAATTATCAAATGCTAGAATTAGAAGTACCTAATTGCTTTTGTTTGAAGAAGCAAATCAATGAGGTAGTTAGCATTTACTTTTAAGTTTTTCATTTACTTTAACATAAAAAAAAATCATCACATTTCTTTTGAAGAGCATATTGGGAATGATGAAAATTGTAAAAAAAAATTATAAGTACATAATAATAAAAAAAAATATTTTACTTAGTTTTCCTTGTAATTTTACTAATGTGCCTTTAAAATTATAGTAATAAATATTCTCAGTATAAAAAAAAGTTAAAGCTACTTTAAATAACAAAAGTCAGACGATTTTTTTTTTCTTCATTTGAGTGAACATGAAAATAATATATAATATTTGTTTTAATATTATAGGCTTTATGTTATTAATATTGCTTATGAAATGCTGATATTTAAGTACAGAGAAATAAACATTACAAAGTGTTTTAACTTTTTTTCAGTATTTAAACAACAGCTATACATGAAGAGAAAGAATTTAGAAGTCTTAGCTTCTTTTGGAAAACAAAAATGAACCAAGAATCAGTGCTGTCTTAATAGAATGGGAAAGGAAATTGAATTGGTGGATTACAAATTTCTTTCTCTAGTCGTATTTTCTTTAAACGTAAAAGAATGTGAAATGTTAAACCCAAGAAACATGAAAGAAATGAAGTTTAAATCAGATGAAGAATTCTTTTTCGTTTAAGATGAACGTTCTGAAAGAAGGTCCAAAACGTTTATAAGAAAACTGAGACGGATACTATAATTTATTGAATTTTCATTACTTACTTACATTTTTTTATTCTGAGACTTTTGAATTCCATACGCTTTTACAAATAGTAATGACAGAATAAGTTATATATTTAAAAAAGAAATAAAACCAAAACATTGCATAAAATAAAAACAATGAAATATATATATGAAGAAATAATTCATTTATATTTTCTGATTTGAATATTAAAATATTCAAATTAGAGAATATAATTTAAAATTCTTAAAGCGGTTTAGAAATTACCAATTCTGTCACCAAGAATGAGGATAATAAAATGAACATTTTAAAGAATTTTTTTTGTTTATCTTTAATTAAAATATTTGGATTAATATTGTTATAAAAATTGTTGCATACAGTATAATTGATGTACTAAACAATTTACAACTGATAGGGTACACGGAAGAGAATATTTTATATATAATAGATAAATAATTATATATTTAATCATATAACAATATTTCATCTCATTAATCTATATAATCAATAAATTTCCGCAAAGTTCATTTTTTTTCCAATTTGTATTCAGCTTTCTTTTACTTTTTTTTAATATTCTGTTGCGAAGAGTTTCCGATGTAGGTTTACTAAAGTGAAGTATAAACTCGCATCATTTCCAAGGAGAAGTGCATAAGCAAGAAAGTGTCGCCGAAATAATGTGAAAAAATATAAAATTCGAGATTTTGATCCGAAAAATTATAGCATAATAAAGTTATCATGCTATAACTAATTTACTTAATTGTCTCAGAATTATAATATTATTTTTCTCTCATTTCACTGGCTACAAACATATATTTAGTTAATATCAAATATGTATAATTTCCATTCAATTTGAATCAAATTGTCATGAAAAAAATAACTGATTTTTTCACCCTAAAAAAATAACTAATTTTGAAATATAAATTTAGTTATTTTTCATGTTACAATTATACAACATATGCCGATGTCGCACTTAAAGAGATTACTAAAAATTACAATAGCAAATTAGTGATTGATTTTAATTTGGTGCGAAGTAGATTTTTGTGCAGTAAAATGCATTAGATTCATTGAGAATGAAATTTAAAATATTAATTATAAATAAATCAACTAAAACTGTCAACAGAAATCGAATTTTAAATTGTGTTAATTCATACTTTTGAAACATTCATACTTTCATACATTCATGCGTTATCAAATATCCGAATTTTACCTTTTCACCGTTACTTTCAAGCATTCAGTTTATCAACCAAATATTTTAAAATAATAGACCTCTATTTTACCTTGAAGTGGGCACGCGTATATGAGAGATAAGTAGTGAATTATTCTGTTTTCTATCTTTTTAACCACATAATGATACGTAAGCACAAGTTAATGTATTCATATAATTCTTTTCTACGAACTATTAATCAGCATCTCGAATTCGACATTTTAACAGAATTCTGTGAAACTGGTACTTGTATGTCAGCGATACATGTGACCATCTATGTAAATTTTCTTCTTTTCCTTACTGTTTTAAAAGTATTAATTGTTTTAAAACTACCGTAAATACCATCAAATGACACATTATTCATTCGACGAACAACAATGTAAACCTACTTAGATGGAAATATTTACGAATGGTGGCAAATGCTCATATGAAAGAATGCGTAGAACGAATAGCACCTTATTATTATTACTATATCACTTTATTCATTCAGCCTTATTAGCATCTTATTATTATAGCACCTTATTCGTGCTTTATTATAAAGTCAACTAAAGTTAAAAGTGCTAAAAAAATGTAGAATAAGGTTCCAAAGAAGTGTTTTTAGATTAAAAAAAAAAACCCAATTACAAGAATATTTTCCAGTCACCATTTAATTTTAGTAATCAACATCTTAAAAATTTATATTTTATAATAATGTATTTAGGAAATATGCCAGAACTTTTGTGGTAAAATAGAGAATGCGAACATAGGAATGTAAAATAAAGCAAGAAAATTAATGATAGTTGACAGCAAGATAGAGAAAAGTTTTAACATACCTGTATTGAATAGCTAAGTATTAGAACACTTAAATTATTTGATTAAGTTTTTTTTTTGTATAAATATATAGATGATGGAAATAAATGGGTTGCGGTTGGGAGTCATGATCTTAATTATTCGGAGATGATATACTTTTATTTTGAAAATACTTTTATCATAAGCATAATCCATCAATAAAGACACAGACATATGTGCATATTTCTGAAGGAAGATTTTAAGTAGAAGAAGTAGGATTTTAAGATATATAAAAGACGGCAATGAATTTTACATTTCCTTGAAATCAAATGCATAGCACATTCTCAGTTAATTGATATAAGTTCATATCATTTAAGTAAAATGTTTGTGCTTTTAAGGCATTATTTGTAACGAAAAAGAGGGAAGAAAATCAAAGGTAGATTTTTCTGTTATTGTTTCTTATTACTGCAAAAAAAAAATCTTGCTTTTTTTTTTACAAACATTAATTTAACTTCTCAAAATATTGTTCATATATGGGCTGCAGATATTTCTGGTAATAGAAGTTTCATTTATAGCACATCTAAAAATAATTTGAAATGATGTATTTTAAATCATTATTACCTTTGCAGCCTCTTACTTTTTACCTAGAATATAATAAGAGTGAAAAAAAAATAAAGAATCCGGTAACATTTACTAGAAACAAAATACATTACCTACTAACGACTTAAAGTAACAAGACTTTAAGCATTCCAAAAATTTCCATGTCCTTTTCTGTCATTTGAAACAGAGATTTAGAAATATAATAGCTTCTGAACCTTCCAAGTAAATATTTATATCCTGAATTTTAGGATTGGAATCTGAAAGGAAAAATTCATTTTTTTTTCATATGAATATTCTATTTGTAATATTTTTTATATGAGACATGTATTGACTTCACTCATTTCGAAAACGAAATATCTTATAAATAAAATGACCATTTATGAAAAGATTAGCAATCAACTTCAGACGTTAATGTCGAGTTTTAAGTCTTTACAGTCACTTATGGCATTCATTTTCATCAAGAACAGTTAGAGATAGCTTTTCCTTTTATGATTCTAGTTGGCGAATATTTTCTAAATACTTTGATCTTTGGATAAATTCGTCGTTGTTCAAATAATTACGGGTTTGAAATTTTTTTCAGCAGGATTTGCTCCCTTCCCTTCTAAAAAAGTTACTAAAAACTAAATACTTCTTGGGAAACTGAAAGAAAGAGTTCACAGCATATTTGAATGTGCTTCCAATAAAACGATAAAATAGCTTTTCTTTAGAATTTCACAGTATTCGAAATTATAAACCAAAGATTATATTAAAATCAATAAAAGAAGTCTTATTAAGGAATATGGATAAATAAATAGCCAGCGACTGAACATTCATTATTTAAAGCCCGTATATGATTTAATACCACTTAAACAACATGCATACCAGAAAAAATAAGTATAATAAAGGTAAATTAAATTATTTATATAAAAGTAAAGTCTATGACGTTAAATTCATTTTAATGATGTTTGTGCATTAACATCAACTTCTGTTAGACCATTATATCTCTTGACAGTCCGAGTGTGTAAAAATCTAATAAATACGGAGCTATCAATTCTAATCCTTTCAACAATCATTCTGGTTTTATTTTCTCCGAGACATTCTGGATCGTAAATGAAACAGAGCGGAATAAAGTTCTGGAGACTTTATTCCATTCTCTTCCGAGGTGTCTCGCTTCCGGTTAACAGACGCGATAAACGAAAGGCACAGAGCAAAGAAACAGAACACTTTTAGCGCTGAAAAGAATATTTATTTGGTGTTTTGGTCATATAAGCTTCTTTGCTTATTTTTTTTTTAACAAGTGATTTGGTCCGAATACTATTTATTGGAAAACTAAACGAAGAAAGGTTTATTAGTTCTATGGCTTCGACTTTTAAAGGGAAAGTTTTTGTTATTCATTTAGTTTGGTTTTTGGCTTATAAAACACGGCTTTCTTTATTTAGAACTAGTCCCCTTTGATGACCAACTTATTCTTTGGGAATATTGGGTTTTTTTTATTATTAGTTAAATCTTTTGCATAGAATTGCATGTCCTTGACACCCTCAAAATTTTAAACATTAAATCCACATCATTTTAACTTTCTTACATATATTATGTTAATTGTATACTGTAATTTTGCAAAGGAGACCTATCCCATGCCACCATAGCCCTATTAGCAGCCTAAATGTCTAGTTTATTTATCTATTAATTTTCACAGTATTGTAACGACGTTTTCTTATTCGCCTTGTTAATTACATGAATATTAAACAATGCTTCTTTAGCTTTCAATAAGGGAAGAATTCTGCAAGTAAATACTGATGACGGTTTGAATTTCAGGGTCAAAGCATAATATTTAAAAAAATTAGTCAAAATTCAGAAAAAATCTTACACGATTATTAAATCAATTTCATTAAAAATAAATGTTTTTTTTATTATTAAATTTTGCAACATTCTAAAATATTTTTCTGTGAAATAATATTTTCGGAAGATATCATGATAAAACACCAAAATTCAATTTAATTTTTCATTAAAGAATCGCTTTGAAGAACATATTCTCTCCCTCCAAAATATTTATGCACTGTATTGTTAACTGTAGATCAAATGGTCAGGCTTTTAGAACTCCAAAACGTACTCAACACACACACACACACACACACACACACACACACACACACACACACACACACACACACACACACACACACACACACACACACACACACACACACACACACACACACACACACACACACACACACACACACACACACACACACACGTTTATATAGAGAGAATGCTTATATCATCTTTGCTATTAGTATAGCTTATATACAAGAAAGAATATAATACTACGTTTCAGCGGTAGTCCATTTCAGGACAGATATTGTGAAGCTGAGTGCAACATAATTGATGATTGTTGCAAACATGACTCGCATGCATGTTCTTGCTTATGAACATTCATGATTTCATGTTCTTGCTTATGAACATTCATGATTTCATGTTCTTGCTTATGAACATTCATGATTTCATGTTCTTGCTTAAAAACATGAAATCGCAGGCATGTTTTTGCTTATGCGTCTTATAGAGGGCTGGTATCTTACTAAACAATAACTTAAATCTGATTATCACAGACTGAGTAATGAAAGTTATAGTAGGAAAACGTTCATGCACATTGACAGAATTTTTACGAAATAAAAAAATGTAATTTGCAAATCAACTTACTCTTACTATAAATTGAACAATAAAGGCCAGACATTCTCTGCAGTAAAATACTTTACTTATACTCTTATCAAAACTGATAACTAAAAATGAATCCAAACAAAAAGTGATCCACTAGTTGAAAAATACAATACCAAATTTAAAAAATCGTTGTAAGAAAATGCCAGTATTGATTCTAATTGGTGAAGAGGATACAAATAATGAGCCTAAATACAATGTAAAAAAATCTCAATTCATTAACAGTTGTTATAATTATAAAAATAATTTAAATAAAACGTGAAGCTTATTATGCAGTTCTAATTTTAATGCAGGTTTAGCTTTATTCATTTACCGATTAACCCTTTAAGCGGTCAATTATTTTACCAGAAATGCTTCCAAAAAAGGCATATTTTTTATTGCATATAATTAAGTACCGTACTTAATAGAATAAGAATATTAAGAATTTTTTAATTTTTTTTTCACTTTAAATACTTTTACAACATTTTTTATTTTACAATTTTGGACACAAACCCCCCTAAATGTTTGCTTTTTTCAAGTACTTTCTGCATGCATCTGAGCTCACTGCACGAGTCATCTGAGGAATAATCCAATTAATTAGAAGAAATATCTGTATCAGAATGTAGTTCATCATCCAACAAGAAAGTATTTTCGTCGTCTATTCCATCCATAATTTCCATAAGATTCACAAGCATGGCATACAGTAGAACAAAAATTTCAAAGAAAAGTTTCCGCCTTCCCGCAACATAGAAAAACCCGGATGAAAAGCATTTCATTTACATGGGCAAGCCACACCATCTGTTGAAAAAATAATAATACTAAATAGTCTCTTTCAATAATGAAAAATGCGGGCAAACCAGAAAAGGAAAGGAGAAAATATCGATGCCCGTACGCCGTACGGGCAAACCAGATGAGGCCAATTTCGGGTAGCACGTACACTGTACGGGCAAACTGCTTAAAGGGTTAATCAATCATTTAACAAAATTGTATCTGGAGGGTGCCAAAATAGAAGTTGAGATTTGCACACTCGATAATGACGCACATAAAGGTTTGAATATTTTAAAACTCCGTTCGGCTTTACAGACGATGGTAGACGATAATATTATAGATTATTTCCACTGTATAGTTTCCACTGCATTGAAAAATGCAACAGATGTTGGTTTTAATGCCTCATTTACATGCACAAATGAACGATATATATATATATATATAAAGAAGGATTCACGTAATAGTGAACAGAACAATTGCATGAATATTATCCGTATGGCCAAGGAAAAAAAATCACAAAAATGTATTATTAAATATGATAACATGAAATTTTCATCCGCATTATGTTAAAATGCTTTCTTCTTATTGATGCTTATAAGACTATTATGACCAATTGTAATCGGCAGATTTTTTTAATAGACCTGTGAAATATCAATTCCTAAAATTTGACGTTATTCATCTAGAATTTTGCTATTTTATTGACTATTAACAAATAAAATGTATTCTTTAAATTTATAACTTCAAAATAAAAGATAATCTAATCCATTTTCTATAAAACTCCCTACAATATATTATTTGAAGAGAGTCTTACTATTATAACACTGAATATAACACGCGGGATTATCACACGGTAAAAGCTGCTATTTCTCAAATATATGCCCAAAGGCGGATTTATCCCTTTGTTAATCACTCTGTAACAGTTGCAGTTTCTCAAATATATATGTCCATAAAAAATTTGGGAAACAATTGATTCCAAAATGTTTTATTTGAATCACATACTGCAAACCAAAGAGCTATAAAAATAATAATAAGATTCCAAATAAATAACCATCTAATAAGGGGGACGGCAAAATATAATTAAAACTTTGTACCTCACAGTACAGTTCAGAAACAAAGAACCACCTTAACTGTTTTGTGGCGATAAATACAACAGAACGGCTTGAATTAAAATTTGCTGCTTACCAAAGCAGATTATTCGTGAAGGGGGGGTAGAGAAATTAATTAACAAAGGGGAGGTAATCGATTCCCCACAGGACTTACAGCTTTTGTCTTTGGTGGATACCATTTAAAATCTTATTATGGGGTGGCTTTAGGTGTGTGATAAAGACAGGAAACATCCTTCGAAGAATGAAGAATTTCTTATCTGTTACGATTTTGCTAATTGGATAAGGTCTTGTTTATTGAGTGTGAGGATAAGTTTTCTTACATTAATGTTATTATCGTCTGCTCTGTATTTTTGTCGAGAACGCATCTTGTTTAGGGGAAGGAGATATAAATAGGAAAGAGACTTTGCTGCTGCACGGTATGGTGGGTGTTAAGAAATCGATGAAAGAAATAATCGTGTGGTGTTATTGATTAGGTTTAGTTTTATGGAAACACAGTTTGTTAGAATGAAGAAGTGATTGTACTTTGATTTTATTAACTTTAAACTTTGCATCAGAAAATCCATATAGTTAAAGAAAAATTTTGAGTTGTTATATTTTTGGATATTTATACTTTTAATCTGTTTGGCAAATTTTCGATCCGAGACTATTAATAGATTTAATTTTTATAACAAAGAATAAATGAAACGACATATCAAAATAGGTAATAATTATTATTTTCTAATTGCTCTTCTAATTGTCATAAACTTTACTTTCCGATATCTGTACAATATATTGTAAGTAAGGATATCTATACGATATGGTGTTGCTATGTTGTAATGGATATCTACACGATATGTTCTTTATATGTTGTAAATGATATCTATACTGTTACAGATTTCCCTCTATCACAATCAATCAATCGGGTTCGTTTACTTGTGTGTATTTAGTGGTTGTGTATGGTATGAAGATAACACAACACAATGATCAGTCCTTTCAGTAGACGAACACACAACACGTTTATTGACACTACGACACACAGGACAGCACAAAGACGACAACTATATACAGCATAGAGAAGACAATTATCTCTAGCCGAGACGTGCACACAGCAGCACACAACAAGACTCTACTGCAGACAGTAGTGCACAGCTTAGTTCAGCACTAGCTTGACTCCGTCGCTGCTCTGCTAATTTCTGGAAGACCCGTTGTTTAGCGTCGATTCCGGCTACTACTCCGGCAGCTGCAGGCTGCCACCTTTTATAGGTCTCAAGAGGCGGGGCTAGAAGCCTCTCAACCAATTAGGAACGTTCGAGACTTATCTCGGTTCCCAATGGACGGATCGGGAAAATTCTCGATGTTTCGGGTAGAATCTATTTTGGCGCCAAAGTCGCCAAATTCGTCGCCATGTCGCCAAATTGTCGCCAAGCTCTGGGACCTCCGACGCGAAACCCGGAATCCGTCCAATACCGATGACTGTAAAACAGTCTTTTTGAAAATGGAACCAACTATGCTGGGAAGCAGCATCACAGATTCGTAACAATACGACATATATTCTTTTTATGTTGTAAACGATATCTACAAGATATTATTGTATGTAATCAAAATATATAAAATAATAATCGATTTAATTTGGATAATGTTAAGAAGACGCTAAGACATATCAAAATAGATAATTTTTTGTTCTCTAATTGCTTTCTACATGTCGTATACAATTTATTGATCAATACCTGCAAGATATGTTGTAAATAATAATAGCTACACGATATATTGTTGATGTGTTGTAATCGATATCTACACAATATTGTTACATGCAATCGATTTATATAAAATAGTAATAGATTTAATTTAGATAATGTTGAGAAGATGCTAAGACATATTAAGGAAGACATTTATGTTTGTTTTCTGATTGCTTTTCTACGTCATATACTATGCGATATGTTGTAAATAACGATATGTGCACGATAAGTTGTCGATACGTTGTAATCGATTTCTACACGATATTGTTGTATGTAATTGAGCTGTATGAAATAGAAATGGATCAGAAATATATATTTAATTTAGATAATGCTTGAGAAGATGCTAAGACATATCAAAGTCTACATTTATTTTTGTTCTCTAATTGCTTTTCTACACGTCATATACTTCAGTTACCGATACTTACACGAAACGTTGTAAATAACGATATCTACACGAGATGTTGTTAATATGTTGTAATCGATATTTACATGACATTGTTGTATGTAATAGTGCTATATAAAATTATTTGTAATGAAGGCTATATAAAGTGACTATGTAAAACATAAATATTTCGTGGCAGTTTGTGAACTATATGTTGCACGAGACAGAACAAGGAATATGTGCTTTATTTTAAAATTAAATACAAAAAAATTGGAATTGGATTTTTTTTGTCGAAAATGCATCTTATTTAAGGGAAGGAGAAAAATTTTTTTTGTTCTTTGATTTCTTTTATTCATGTCATATACTTCAGTAATCGATATCTTCACGATATGTTAAAAATAATGATATCTCCACGATATATTTTTGATATGTGGTAATCGATATCTACACGATACTGTTGTATGTAATCGAGCTATATCGAATGCGTGAGCTATATAGATAGTAATCATTTTATCACAATTCATGAACTGCATGCGTTATAATAAAAAAACATGGAATACTGCTTTTATTTAAATATTAGACACAAAAACTGATGTTGTATTTTTCCTTTACTTCTTTTTTGTCAAATATATATATTTATTGTTTGGAAAGAAAAGAACTTTCTTCGTGTTTTGAGGAAAAAATTGATTAAAAATATTGATCTGATAGAAGTGAAATACAAAATGAAATGTTAAGAGTTTTATGTAGAAAAAGAGCGAGATTGAAAATTGATGTTTCAAAGTAATTATGCATTCTTTCACAAACATTCATTTCAAAACTAAGCAACTGATAATAAATTTTCGAGCCGGCGTCCTGGCATAGGGGTAGCGCAAATTCCCCGTGATCTGGACGTTCTGGGTTCGAGTCCCGGTTTGGGCTTGTTCTTCCGTTGTTCTATCTGTGAGATGTGTGAATGTGCCCTCCTGTAAAAAGGGGTTGTGCAAGAGAATGAGTGATGCGTGAGTGGCAAAGTCGTACTCTTGGCCCTAGTTGGCGCTGCTATAAAAAACAAGAGGCGCCCCCCACCGGCTTAAAAAATCGCTGTCTTCGTAATAGCGGGCTTGTCCATGGCAAGTGCCATAAGAAACAAACAAACAACAAACAAATTTTCGATTTTTTTTCCGCTATCACTTTTTTTGGAAGTTTACGATCATACAGAAAATAGAAACAAGTTGAAAACAGAGGTAAAAAAAATAAAAGTTTGAAGATAGCTTCCGCTGTAAGCAGCTTCTCAGTTTATCTACTTCTGAATAATCGAAAGATAAATACTATAATCACCCATACTGGATGAATAATTCATCCATATTTAAGAAATAAAAGGGATGATATCCATTCATTATAAAATCCTTAAATTTTTTTCTGATGTGTTGAACTTCTTGTGTGAAATTATTAATCTCTGAAATATCATCCCCTTTTCAAGCGTCTGTAAAACCAATTAAATCCGAAAGTCCTTTTAAATACTGAAATAAATACTTAAAATGACAAGACGTAGAGCCAAGGTAATAACACTTACTTATTGTAAAGTGAATATGTTGACTTTATTGGAACAGGTAACATGGACCCAATCGGCAAGATAGGGGCATTGCAAAAAAAATGTAAAGGAAATTTTAGAAAAAGTCAAGTTAGAAACATATATGTTATACCATAATAAAAAAAACAAGAAAAAGTTTCATGGATTTTTCTCTAAAATTGGGGGAGTTATTTGGGATTAAAATAACAATTAAAAGTGAGTATTAAAATTATGTTCTTCATCAGTTTTCTTTAAAATGATGAGAAAGGTTTCATTTTAAACTTGAAAATTGTATTCGTCAGTATAATCTTTTCCGAGCTAAGCAATGCTGAAGCAAAATCTAGGCAACTAAGTTAATAAGTACTTAAATGATATTAATAATAATTTGGAGTATTATTATTATTATTAATTGTTTTTTTCGGCATTCAAAGATGGAAAGGCTAATAGATAAAATGGAATGCATTTACAAAAACTAACATAGGATTGAAAAAATATCACTACAGCAAAAACTCTTAGATCTCAGAAATAATTTCAGTTCATGCTCAATAAAGCAATATAAATTAAGCTAACAGTAACTTTTCAGTTTTGATGTAAACCTTATTTAAAGTTCGGCACATATAAATTTTATCTTTCTTCGAATTCCACCCTTTGATTCATTTCCCTCATTTCCAATTCCAGTTATTTTATGCGCATTCGTAATGTGTTAAGGGCAGATAGTTCACTTGGAAAGAGGACTTCAAAGTCAAATTTACATGATAATAGAGAAATAGAAAGAAGATATCCTTTCATTTCTCTTTCCTTTCCTGTTAGTGGTTTTACTGATATTATAATTCTCCAATAATTCTAAGAATAGCCATTACATTACTAAGTTGATAAATAGTAATTCTTAAAAGTGCTCCCCCCTTTTTTAAAGTTCAGTATTGAACTGGTTTCGGTATGCTATGGAATAATTTTGTTGTAAAGCTGAATTTTTTTTTATTAATCTGTAAAGATTATCTTTTAGGATTTCCAAAATATATTACGTTGCAAAACCTCTAAGAATAAAGTTGGGGGAGGGGGATTTTAACTTTTAGAAAAGAATGAACCATTCCAAATTCATTTTTACGAATCTTGTTTTTGTGATTATACTTGCATTCTTTTGTGGCGAAAAACATATTCTAAAGTAATGGAACCCTAGTTGCTATTTTTTTTTTATTTACTCGAAAATATAAAAGGAAATAGACGATATGCAATTGTCAAGAATTTCACCATTGCGTTTTGGATAAATTTTTATGTCTGAAGGTTTCCTGTGTTCGAGAAGTAAATTTGGAGCTGTTCCATTCTATTTAAGTACGATGTCCCAAAATTGCATTGAAATGGATTAAATTTAATACACACTGTTAAAAGTAGGTAACTACTTAAAAAAAGTCATTTTTTGCGAAATTAGGATATTTTTATTTAGTATTCTATTATGTTTGAACAGGTTCTGAGTCATTTTCTGAAAATTTACACTAATTTTTTGCATTTATAAATGTTTTAGTGCTATTTTATATCTTTACATGCCGTTTTTTAAATTCTAATCTTTGATAAAATTATCTTACGAAAAACTTCATATATTAAAATCTTATGAATATTTTTTGTTCAAATTTGGCATAATAATTTCTCAGTATGCTCTGGAAATCCTAAATTAGAGCAGTAAAATATTCATTTAAAAATATTTAATAGTTGTTTTAATGATTCATGGTGTAAAAAGAAAAAAATGAACATTTCTTGTTATTTATCAGTCGAACACAATATTTAAAGAATGAATAGAAATTTAACTTATTTTTTAATTCAAGAACTAAATAATATGGTTCATAAGCTATCTGTAAATTTTTAAGCAAATCATTTGATAAACAAAAAGGTTTTCGTTTTATATCTCTTTTTCACCAAAAACGACTTTTTAATCCAATTTTTAAAAATAGCCTTTGCCATTTAACTCGTGTATTGTGGCTTCATAGATGTTTTCTCAATATTTTTTATGGAAATATTCAAAAAGTATAACTAATTTCGAACATTTATTCAATAAATTCATCCCAAATGTTGCCACATACCTTAACCAAATTCGCACATTTCTTATAAATTCTGCACAAAATACGTCAACTGAAAATCCATCTATTTAACATCTAATTCATATCAACACAATAAATAATAATAAAAAAACATTCGGAGCATACTAAAGCATACTAAAACTCTGACTTTATTTAATTTAATAAAATTTAGGCACAAATTATAAATATAAAATGAAAATGAAACTAGTCAAATACTTTATTTTGAACTTACTTATTCGAAAGATGATATGCTTTTTTGAAGCTTGTAATCACTTCTAGATGCATGTACAATCCTCAAAGGAAATGTAAAGAACTGCATCCATATCTAAAAAAGAAATGAAAAAATTAATTACATAAAAGCAGATAAAAGATTCTACACTTCTGTGAATTCAAAATCCATTGAACAATTTCAATTTATTCCATTAACCATCTATTAAAACAAGAGTTAATATTCATGCTTAATTGGTGGCAATTACAACAGTTATGACATACAATGGTGGCTACTAGATATTTCAGTAAATGCTTATAGTTGTAAGAAAAATGTTTTGGGCACTCTTTAGTTCTACTAGAAATATTTTCTACATATGTTTCATTTTTAATCTTCATATTTATTGTAAAAACAGAAACATTTCTATTAGTGGAAGTTACTGTTAGAGAACAAATAATAATAATTTTTCAGATCGACGATTTACATGTTCATTTTTCATCATTAAAATTAGAGATAATAAAAAAAAGTTTTCTCCTGGAAACAAAAATTTTTAAAAAATGGTTTCCTGGAAACAAACCGCTTTATATATTTTCGATTTATTGTTATAAGATCCTATGAATTCTAAGAATCTTTTATTCTTACATCTTTCATTTAGAATGCAGATGGAGAAATATAATCGCAGTTGAATCTTTCACGTGAGTGCTTATATCCTGCTTCTTAAACTTTCAAAAAATCGTTCTTAGTATGTGATAATACCACTTTGAAAATTGTGTTCTGCATATGAAGATATTCAATGACTCCATCATCATGGAAAAAAATACAAATCCTGGCGATGAAAAGTCCATTTATGGAAAGATTAAGAATCAACTTCAGACGATCAATTCGAGATTTAACAGTCTTCACAATCATTATGGAGCTCATTTTCTATCAAGAACACTTAAAGATAAACTCTCGTTTTATGATTCTAATCGTCGGACATTTTGTAGGTAGGAATATTCTTTTGGTAAATTTGTCTTTGTTCATGGATTGCCAAGCTTCTAAATATTTTTTTTTCAGTTGCTTATTCCTTTAAAAAAAGAGTTTCCTAAATGGAAATATTTCTTCCGAAATGAAGTGAAGAGTTAGAATTACTTTTGATTTTTTATTTCAAATAAGACATTAAAAGAACGTTAAAAACAAGCGAACAGATATATTTGAAAAGCTATAAGAACTTATCCTAGTTTTGATTTCTATTTGTCTATAGAATCTTGCCTACTAACAATAAAGTTCTCAAATGCTAGAATTAGAAGTACCTAATTGCTTTTGTTTAGAGAAGCAAATCAATGAAATGATTAACATAATGAGTTTTTTATAAATTATGTAAGTTATGAAATGCTAGAATTAGAGGTACCTAATTGCTTTTGTTTGAAGAAGCAAATCAATGAGGTGGTTAACATAATGAGTTTTCTATAAATTTTTTTAATGAAATGCGTTTTTTTTTTTTTTTAACTCAAACTTAAAAAAAAAAAATTAGAACATTTTTTTTAAAAAGCCTATTAAAAATAATGAAAATTGTAAAAAAAAAAAATGATCAGCTCTAAATTATAAAATACGTTTTATTTAGTTTCCCTTTTAATTTTATTATAAAGTACCTTTAAAATTATAGTAATAAATATCCTCAGTATAAAAAATAGTTAAACCCACTTTAAACAACAAAAATCAGATGATTTTTTTTCATTTGAATAAGCATAAAAATAATATAAAATATTTAGTTTTAATCTTGCATATATTATGCTATTAATACTGATTATGAAATATTAGAATTTAAGTATAACAAAATAATATCATAAAGCGTTTTAAGTTTTATTTCAATATAAAAATTTTATTTATTTATAAATATTTACGAAGCGAAAAACTTTAAAAATCTTGTCTTTTTTTGGAAAAATAAAATGATCGGAGAATCAGTGCTGTCTTAATAGAATAGAAAAGGAAATTGAATTAGTGGATTACAAATCTGTGTCTCTGGTCCTATTTTCTTTAAACGTAAAAGAATGTGAAGCGTTAAACCCAAGAAACATGAAAGACCAGAAGTTTAAATCAGAGAAAGAATTCGTTTTCGTTTAAGTTGAATGTTCAGAAAGAAGAACCAAAACTTTTGTTAGAAAACTGAGACGGATACTATAATTTATTGAATTTTCATTGCTTTCAAAGCTTTCTTTTTTATTCTGTGATTTTTAAAAACCATATGCTTTTACAAATAGTAATGACATAATTATTTATATATTTGGAAAAAAATAAAATCAAAAGTATGTTGGAAATAAAGAAGTAAATTTTCACATGAATGGGTAATTAATAAAAATTTCAATCACTTGAAGCAGTTTTGAAATCGCAAATTCTGTCACTACAAATAAACAAAATGAAAAAAACTAATGTTTTTTTGTTTCCCTTTAATTAAAAACTTGAATTAATATTGGCATAAAAATTTTACATCTAGTATGATTGATATATTGAACAATTTGTAACTGATAAAGTGCAAGGAAGAGAATATTTTGTATACAATAGATTCATATTTATCTATTTAATCAAAAACAACATTTTATCTACGCAATATATACCCAATGAATTCCTACATTTTCTTTTCTAATTTGTACTCACTTTTTTTGTTAATTTAATTTTATATTTTTATGTGAAGAGTATTCTAAAAATACTTATAGTAAGGTGAAGAATGCACTCGAGTCAATTGAAAGGCGAAGCGCATGCGCAAGGAAGTGACGCCGGTAGATGTGGAAAAAAAATGACATTCCAGATTCTGATCCGGAAAATTACAGCACAATATCAGGTTCTAATTAATTTACATAATCGTCTGAGATTTACAATATTATTCTGTCTTCATTTCTCAATAAAATTCATAAATTTATGTTTATATTAAAGAAATATCAAATATGAAGAATTTCTATTAAATTTGAAACAAAATTGTAAACGAAAACCCTGAAAAGATAAATAATTCTGAAATATGAATTATTTATTTTTTATATTGAATTTATATTGTATATGCCGAATCCGCACTTAAACAGACTGCCGAGAAATGAAACAGCGAATTAATGGTTTTAAATTTTAAAATGTGTGAGTTTTGTGCTGTAAAATGCACCGGATTTATTGAGCAAAAAATTAAAATATTAATTATTGAGAAATGAATTATAATTTTAAATATAAATCGAATTTTAATTAGTGTTAATGCATTTTTTTTTTTTTTTGCTTTTTGTGTGTTTTTACCCACGAGAAATACAATAGGGAAGTATTTCATTTCATATCTTTTCACAGAATGATACGAAAGCACAATTAATTGTATTCTTATTGCTCCTTTCGACGAAATATAGAACAAAATCTAAAATTGGTCTTTTTAATAGTACTTTGCGAAATTTTTATTTGCATTTCAGCGATACGTGAGATCTTGACGAAGTTTTGCAGTATCTTCCCTTTCTTGCAATTTAAAAAAAAAAAATCAAAATTGTTTAAAAAATAATGTAGCTGATATCAAAATATATTATTCGAAGAACAAATTTTTAGGCTATTTAGGCTATTTAGTAGAAAATATCTATAAAAGTTAGAAAATGCTTTTACGAAAAAAAAATTGCTGAACGAATAACACCTTAATTTTTAACAAGGCAAACTACAAATAAAACTAAAAGTGCAAAAAATAAATGCAGAACTATGTTTTGAAGAATTGAATGAAGTGTTTTTGGATAAAAAGAATCCAATTACATCAGTGCTATCCAATTACCATCAAATTTAAGTAATCAACCTCTTAAAAATTATATTTTATAACAGTATATTTAGGAAATACGCGCTACCTTCTGTTTTAGTACAGAGAGCGCGCCCATTGGTTAAAAACAACAATAAAATTAGTAATAATTAAGTGCAAGAGTTATGTTGTAATAATGCGTGCAACACTGTACTGAACCGATAAGCATTATAAACACTAAAATTATTTCATTTAAAATAGTTTTTCGTAAAAATATATATGATGAAATTAAATAGAATGAAGTATTCATTTATAATTCGATTAAGATTAAATACTTTAAAATTATTTTCATCTATAATCATATTCCATCAAGGAAAGACAAAAAATTCATGCATACTTAAGATATGTTAAAGAAAATAGAAAATTTTACATTTCTTTGAAAACAAAGAATTACAAACCTTCAGTTTATTGATATAAGCGACTATCAATTGAAGGGAATATTTACGTTTTTAGGGTATCATTTACAAAGGAAAAGAGTAAAGACAATAGCGAGTAGTTTTCTCTATAATTGTTTCTTATTATTACGAAAAAATCATTTTTTTACATACTTTAATTCTACTTTTCACGATATTTCCTCCATAAACTGCAGAAATGTTCCATTTATAGCACAGATAAAAATAATTTGAAATGGCTGATTTGTATCTTTACAACTTCTTACATTGATTGTTATTCATCTTCAAAAAGAGTAAGAAAAAAAAATGAATCCGGTAACATATCCTGGAAATAAAATACGTTACATACCAGCGATTTAAAGTAATAAAATTCTAAGTATTCCAATAACTTTCCACTCATATTTCATTTGAAATAGAGATGGTGAAATATAATAGCTTCTGAATCTTCCACGTGCATGCTTCTATTCCGAATCCCTGAATTCGAATCTGAGGGAAAAAATCGCTCTTCGCATACGAGTATTCTATTTGTAATTTTTGTTTTGTATAATAGGCATCCATTGGTTCCACTTGTGTGGAAAAAGAAAAATCTTAGCAATGAAATGGTGATTGAGGTAAAGATTATAAATCTTCAAACGATAATGTCGAGCTTTAAGTCTTCACAGGCACTTATGGCATTCATTTTCCTCAAAAACACTTAGATATAGCTTTTCTTTTTAGGATTCTAATCACCGAATATTTTCTAAATACTTTGGTTCGTCGTTGTTCATAGACTTCCAGGGTTTAAAATGTTTTCAACAGATTTTGCACCTCACCACCCTCACCAAAAAAGTTACTAAAATGTAAATTCTTCTTGTGAAAGTGAAAGAAAGAAAGATATTTGAATTTGTTTCGAATAGAATAATAAAAAAATACTGTAAAAAAAGCTCAGAATATGGCGAAGAATAAACAAGAAAAAAGTGACTGAACCTATTCTTGATTTTCGTTCTAATAATCTCGCCTATAATAAGATCTAAATTAAAAGAAAATAAACTTCTAATTATCCTTGTTTCTATAAGCGAATTAATAATACTTTATTATATATATATAGGCATTATTTTATGTGAAGCAGAATGCAGCTGCGAAGCTGCGACAAGAAGTGAAGAGTCTTTGCATAGGAAGGTGCGGACAAGGCATGTCCGCTCTCTTTCCGGCTTAAAAGCAGAAGTGGGAAAGAAGAGAGAAATAAATTATACCTCATATTATATAACATGAGATATTGACAGGGAAAATATTTTTTCGTAGTACTGATATCATTTAGATTATGATAGGAATTTCTAACACATGTCAATCACAAGTAAGATAAACACTGGGATCTTTTACCGGGTGTTTCAAAAATGACCGGTATATTTGAAAAATCAATAACAATTAAACGGGCATCGATAGAAATACATCGTTTGGTGCAATATGCTTGGGACAACAGTAAATTTTCAGGCAGACAAACTTGAGAAATTAGTTACAATTTTCAACAACAGATGGTGCTGTAGTGTAGAAAAAATCTAAACTACAATATTTTCCGAATATTCACCATGCGCGGCAATAACATGGCGTAGTCTCAGAACGAAATGAGCGGAAATCCGTGTAAAGGTCTCAGGCGGGATGGTTTCACATGCAGAACAGATATATTGTTCCAGTTGTTCAATTGTTTCTGGATTGTGACGGTTCACCTAGTCTTTCACGTGTCCTCACAGAAAGAAGTCACAGGGGTTCATGTCTATCGAATAGGGAGGCCAATCCACGCCCCCTTCCTGTATGTGTGGGAGAGTCCAAAGCAATCACACGATCATCGAAATGTTCGTTCAGAAAATTAAAGACGTCGGTCGTACGATGTGGCCGGGCACCGTCTTGCATAAACCACGAGGTGTTCGCAGTGTCCCCTAAAGCATTTTGTACCGCCACAGATTCACGAAGAATATCCAGATAGTGTGGTGCAGTAATCATTGCAGATCTGAAAATGGGCCAATGAGCCCTTTGGAATAAATGGCGGCCCAAACCATTACTTTTTTCGGATGTAGGGACGATGGGACTGCAACATGGGGTTTTTCGGTTCCCCATATGCGCCAATTCTGTTTATTGACGAAGCCGTCCAGGCAAAAATAAGCTTCGTAAGTAAACCAAATGCTGCCCACATTGATATCGCCTTCATTAATCCTTTGCACCATATCATTAGTGAATGTTTCTCGTGCATTAATGGAAGCAGCGCTGAGGGGTTGCCGAGTTTGAATTTTGTGTATATAGAGGTGTAAACTCTGGCGCATGAGACAATACGTGGACGTTGGCTTTATTTGGACTGCAGCTGGAACACGGCGATTGAAAACCCGAGGCCGCTATTGGATCACCTGTTGCACAAGCTGAGCATTGCCATCTGTGGTTGCCGTACGTGGTCGCCCTACCTTTCCAGCACGTTCATACATCACGCTTCCAGTCCGTTGAAATTTTTCAAACAGATCCTTTATTGTATCGCTTTTCGGTCCTTTGGTTACATTAAACTTCCATTGAAAACTTCGTGTTGTTGCAATAACACTGTTTTCTAGGCGGTGGAATTCCAACACCAGAAAAATTCTCAGTTCTAAGGATTAAACCATTTTTTCACAATAAATCTGTGAATAGCACACGCTTACAGCAGAAAGACGACTTACAAAATGGCCAATTTGCATTTTTTTCTATATCTTTCAAATCACCTGCAACGCCATCTGTTGATGTAAATTGTAACTAATTTCGCAAGTTTGTCTACCTGAAAATTTACTGTTGTCCCAAGCATATTGCAACAAACAGTGTATTTCTATCGCTGCACATTTAGTTTTTATTGATTTTTCAAATATACCGGTCATTTTTGAAACACAAGGTAAAAAGAATGTGCTTACTGTACATTTTTCTATTCCTTCACGCGGAGGGTGTGAAAGTGCAAATATAAGCATTTTTACAAAGCTTCTCTTGAATTAATTAAGTAGAAACTGCGGTATCGGATCAGGAAATAAGATAATATTTTAGAATGACTTTGATATGGGCTTTACTTTAAGATAAAAGTTTGTAAATTAATTAGAATCGCTCATCTTGTTTCAAAAATGAAATAATTTATTTTATTCATTTTAGTAAATATTTGAATAACACATAATATTTAATTTTGACGCTTAATTGTTGTGAACTTTTAATCATTATTATGATTTGTAAAAGTAATTAACTAAATATTACGTAACATGTTTTTTTTTGTTTAGTGCAAAAACAATTCTGAAGTGAAATAAAGAATTAAAAAAAAAGAACTATAGAAGTGAAAGAAATATTTTTGAAATTTACACAAGAATTGAAAGAAATAATGCCACAACTCGAAAACAAAAATGATTAGAAAATCAATCCGTTCTTAATAGAATAGCGAAAGAAATTGGATTTGTGGGTTTTGAATTTCTTTCCGTACACAAACGTTTTCGTAAATTAAAAATATTAAAACCAAAACTCCAAAGAAATGAAATTTCTTTTTCGTTTTTGCTACATATTTTAAGAAGGCCTGAAACTTCGGTTAAAAAAAATGAAAATAATATCAAAGTTCAATTTGCTTATATGTTGTTAAAATCTTGAAAAATCATGTGTTTTCGAATATTTAATCAAAAGTAATGGAGATTTTAAAAATATCTAATGAACACAATTTTAATTTCTTGTATTTTGTGCTTTTGAGATTATTGCATAGCATAAAAGTTTCGAAAATATTAGTGATAAAATAAAAAAACAACAATAAAAAAATATTCATGAAACAGATTATTATTTAAAATATAAAATCTTAGAAGAATGAAAGTAAATTATTTTATTTTCGAACATTTTTTGAAACTTTACTATAAATATAGTTGTCATGACATTCAGGGAAAAAAGAAAGAAAAAAAAAACATTGAAAAGTTCAGTACATTCAAACGTTTAGAAATTATGAAATCCTGAGCTGTAAATGTGAAAAAGTTATTTTAGTAATTAGCTATTAGTTAACTAATAATTATCAATTAAATTTTTGAGAAAAAAATTACTGGTTAATTTTGTGTTTAATTTGAACGATATTGAACAATATAATTCATACTAATAAAAGACTTTATGGAAAAAATTAAATATCCTACACATAGAATATATCATAGAACCCTTGCCTCATCAACAATATCCTCAATCAACTTCGGCTAATTTATTTTTTTGTTTGGTTTCTGCTCACTTTTTAATAAACATAATATTACATTGAATTAAATTTGCATTTCTTAATTATTGCATTAACTAAATCTTGCACATAGAAGAAACAATAAATATTTCAATACATTTTTAATATTTCAAAGAATTCGCATTTATACAACACTTTCAGAACTACTTTATGCAATAATCTACTGTATAAATTGTTAAAAAAATGCTTTTATTTAGATAATTAAGATTGGTTATACTCGCCAGGCTTCTGAAGAAAAAGTATTCATGTGATATTTGTTGTCACACAAATATCTCATGTGATAATTTTTTAGTAGATCAGACATTTATCTGTACCTGAACTATTTATTTCATTGCCCCAAGGCAATTTCGCTCCCTTAGCGGAGTGATAACAATGCGTAAAAATATTTGATTTTCGGAATTCTTTGTTTAATCTTGATTTTCATCTCGTTAAATCCATTTTCTGTCAGTACTTATTTTTCGATTTTCATTTTCGGATTTCCATTACTTAAAAAAATTAATTAGAAACATGTATATTTATTATTAATTATTTCAAAACATTCTAAGTGTATTATTGTTAATCATTTCTAAGTATTATAAGTGTATTATTGTTAATCATAGTTCATTGTTTTTTTAATTATCATTTCTAAGATCATTTTATTTCAAGTGTATCATAATACTGGATCGCCCGAATTATTTTTTCATATATTAGAAAAATTACCCATTTCCCTAAGAAAATCGCAGTGGCAGCCCGTGTTGTCATACATACAACAGAGATCACCACTTAGATGATAACTATTAAGCAAAAGTATGCTCGGACACCCCTTGAATGTTCTTACAGACTCCCTATCTTTTAAGTCCATCTAAGCCAGCATATCTAATGAAGAAAGCATACAGCACTGGTATTCAATCGATAATATTTAACGAAAGAGGGGTGAATTCGGCAATGATATTCAGGTAATTCGGACGGACTTTATAGCTTTTTTAACGGACATTTGCAGCCTTAATGTGTTAATGAAATTAATATGTTTAATGCTTTTTTTGATTTATCCAAGGTTACGCCGCTACTTACTTCCTCTTATAATTAGAGTTTATTGTATTACTCAATAAAATATAAACAATCTTTCCTACTCCTTTTAATCCATTTCTATTTTGTCAGGATCAATGTCTCCTAGCACATGCTCAAAAGCTTCTTTATTTAAGAGTAGAAAGTAAAGTTTTTTTGGGTTTTTTTCGTCTCTGTGTGCGCACGCACATACAGAAAGTGAAGGCGTCCAGATAAATTTATTACACTTACTGCATGAAAATATGCACACAGGTGGTTTTGGAGGGACTCAATGCATTTTAAAATTAGAATTTCAAAATTTAATACACCGTAGATTGTATTAATTATTTTATATTGTTGTTTCGGGTGATTTTTGAGAGTATTTGCCTGTAGCACCTATGCTAATGTTTGCGAAAAGTCAAGAAAATTTTAAAAATTGATATATATATATATATATATATATATATATATATATATATATATATATTATTATTATTATTATTATTTTTTTTACTTATATTTTTAAGGAAATATTTATAGCATTTTTGCAATTAAATTCTTTACATTCTGTGATGAACAATCTCTATCACGTATAAAATATATCCAATAAAAAGCCACGAGTGAAAAAGGAGTTCCGTTTAGTTTCGTTATATTAACGACCAGCTTTTAAAGCAACACTAGAGCAATTTTTCGGGACATACCTAGTAATTTTGAACCGTAGTAAGATGACGAGAACGACACCTGAACTGGCTCTCCAAACTTCCACTCCTCACCAGCGAGAGGACATTTCGTACTTACAGTTTTGAGAGTCTGCTTTCATGACGGTTCTTTGGTGGTACCGAGTCTCGAACTAGAAACCCTCCTGTTACGAATCCAGGATCTTACCACCAGGCCACCGCGGTCCAAAAGAAAGAGGAGACAAAAACAAAACCTTTGACTAAAGAAAAAATTACCATTAAATATATAACAAAGGGAAGAATATTTTGCCTTCCAGTGGTATGATGCTACTGAAGAAAAGGTTCCACGATTTTTATGCAGTTTAAAAAAAAACTATAATTGGATTTCTCCCAAATAAAGCGTATGGGAAAAGGGGTGCGCCATTCATTTCCACTAGCAGACTATAAAATTTTCTAATCTAGGAGTTTTATTTGGGTCAGAATTTTCTCAAAGAAACAACTTACTTTACTGTAGGGAACTTCTATGGACATACTTCCTGTCCATCTCTGAGCTTTAGTAAATTCAAACCTGAAGTTTTTATAAGTTTCTTTCTTACATAAAATCCAGTTATATTTCTTGTGGTGTATTTCGTTCTTGCAAGAGACCTGTAACTCTCAAAGATAGTTTCTACATGCAAGAGGAGGTCATAAAAATATCTTACTCTTTTACGAGTTCCAAGCAACTTTAAAATTTGATGAGCTGAAATAGAATTTGAGATTCAAGTGTTTAAAAAAAAAAGATCTGATTTTCTACAGTAGAAGTCACATATACCTAACATTGCACGATGTAATTCGTAAATTATATTCTTAAATTTCAAATAATAGTAGATATTTATCTGTGAAGATTCCTCGATCACTTCGGAGTTGAAGGAAATCTGTGAATTTATATCTATGTGGAATTGAAGTTTTTCTTTTTAATGGCACACGACTACGTTGAAAAGTGGAAAGTTAATGGAAACTTTCAAAATATTTTATTAAATAATTTGAATCATTGACTAGCTTTCTTTGTAAAATTTTCTCTGTTTTGTAATTATAAGGGGCAATTAAATGAAATCGAGACAGAGGGCAAAAAGTAAGTAAACTCTTTATTATTTCAATCGACTCGTAACTGTTAAGTAACTGTAACGTAATCGACGTAACTGTTAATATACTTATCCTCCACTTATATTAACTGTTACACAAACGAGATAAGAAGGTCAATGCCTTCATGGAAAAATGCTTACAGTTGATTACTGAACTATGATTATACCCAGGCATACATCGTTTCGTCCGATGCCTTCATGGAAAAGTGCTTGCAGTTGCTTACTGAACCATGATTATACCCAGGCATGCACCTTTTCATCCGAAGCGAACGACGGCAACGAATATTTTTCTTCATGGTGTAAAGTCTCGATCCAATAAAAGGTAGCGTTATGATCAAATTCTTTATTTACAGCTTTATAAAATTACAGTTCATCATCTAGGTCAAATGATTCTTATTCGAAACAGCAAGGATAGTTCCTCGAATTCTTCCGGAGAACCCTCCCTAGGAAAACAGCTAGCCGATTCTTTAGCGTTCTCGCAAACAGGCCGTAGCTCCAGGGATCGACTGAATCTTCTCGGGTGGAATTCTCGTCGGACAATCCGCTCTCTGCCTCCTTCTCCGCAATTCTTCAATCTCTTCCAATCTCCTCGCACTTTTATCCAGTTCCCACCCTCATTCACATCGGACCATTTTCCCGGTTATCCAATAGTCGTTCAGCAACAACTTCACTGGTCTACCGTCGACCGTGGGAATCCGTTGGGGAGCCACCCTCCACAATGTAAAAATTGCAGGTTTACATCTGTTTCAAATGCAATGCAGGTGGGGTCCCTTATCTGGACTCGCACTAATTGCCCAGATGTTCTTACTTTAAAGGGGCTGACCACCTGGCACTTCTGGAAACACTTACACTGCGGTAGGGCGTCGCCATTGCTGATACTGCTGCCTGGATGCTAATTATGGAGCGTGGGAAAAGAAACGTCACCATAGTCAAGCAGGGAAGAAGCTGAATCATTACAATGGGTTTCAAAATATATGGAAATTACATGGTAGGAGATCTGACTTGTATGGAGGATGTGAAAGGTCTTCCAAATGAAACCTCTGCAGCGAAGTTTTAACATTATTGACCATATATAGGCGTGCATTCTCTTGCAAAAGAATGATGCGTTCCGTCAAAATTCCTACTGATTTGGACTTGATGGCGAGCTGCAAATTTTACAAAGCTCCCACGAGGCTCTGTGTATTAATTGTGGATTTATGTCTCCGAAAATTAATTAACAGCGGGCCATTGCAACAAAAGAAAAACGTCATCATTACTTTCTCAGAGCTGGTGTCCACAATTTTGGATTTTCCAATGGCTGTGAATCTATTTGTTTCCATTGTTGGTTCTGACACTTCCTCACCAGTTCAAAATGATGATGCAATGTTTCACCCGTGGCAATACGGCATAGGAAACTATATCCCCCTTCATCATATCGTTGCATGTATTACAGTGATGGTGACATTCTGCTCAATAACGTTTATTCTATTCAAGTGAATATGACGTATTGTATTCGTCATACCGATTTTGTAATTCTATTTGCATCCAAATAGATGTTTGTAACTGCTTTAATTTCTATGTTAAATGAAATGTTGATACGAATAAAAGATAAACATCTTAAATATAATACTGAGATAGGCGAAATACATTAGTTTTGGAAACCAATGAAACTTTAAAACACAGAAAAAAGCGTTTTGAAACTTTTAATCATATAACATATGATCCAATTTAATAATTTTATTTGTCTTTATTTATTTAGTATTAGTACGAAATTCTTTATACGTTATAATCAGTTAAAAATTAAATAACATATATAAAAATAATTTCTCATTCATGTGTAAATTCATTAATAATGTTCACATATATTTTTCTTGGAAAAGGCTTCATGTAATAAAATATAATAATAAATTAGAAATATATACATAAGCGTAAAAGTGCTACCGGAAAATAAATACGAAACGCCCTTAATTTACTAAAAGATAAGGGCTTAAAAAATTATTTTTAAGATGAGTAAAAGGCTTCCAAACTACACCAACTTCCTCCTCCTAATAATCAATCACCATTCCGGGAACTGAAAAATGGCTATCGCCTCCATTCGAGATTTCTCCTCGAAATAAGCAAACAGATCGACTTTCTTTCGACGCTTCGCACCTCTTATCTTTGGGCGATAAAAACTGTTTACTGTTACCCATTCTGGGAAACTTTTCACCCTTCCCGGTGACTAGCGCTGTGGGACAGGTTTGTTGTATCGATCTCACACCTGATGGGTAGGGCCTGTTTACTACGGGAGACATCCATTTTCTGGTGGAAAGCAATCATTTCTATTTCAGGAAGCCGAAAGTTCTTCCTGGTATTTTATCTTCAGACATACACAATGATTGATATAGAAATGTAAAATTGTATTTGAGCATTAATTGATGATTGTTAATAATTGAAATGAAATACATTTCTTTTTTTCGCTTATCTTTAAATGATTTATTTCAAATTTGTAAAGATATGAAATGGAAATCATTTTTTTACCCATTTTCCGATGTGTTAAAATTAGAATTTTGAATATTTGTTGATTCAGTCGTAGACAGTGATGGATATAGAAACGGTAAATTGGATTTGAGCCTTCATTGATGATCTTTAATAAGAGAAATGAAATAATTTTAGTTTTTTTTTTCGCTTTTCGTTAATTGATTTGTTTCAAGTTGTAAAGATAGAAAATAGTAATCAATATTATTTTGCTTATTTTCTGAAGTACTAGAAATTCGAAATTTTGAATATTTGTTAATTCACTGTGAAAACATAACATTTTTATATTTTTAAAAAAGTAATTATTATTAATAATATAATATATAGTTTTGATTTCATATCAGTGTCGCCTTCTGTTTGAGAATTTGAGAAATCATTGGCTGTCTGGTTCCATAATATTTATAATAAAGAATTCTAAATTGAATACAGCAAAAAGTAGAAAATAATTTAAATATTTGACTTTTGTGCGCTAATTAAAGAGTGACTTAAACAAACATCTCTTGAAATTTACTTATTCTTTTTCTTTTGACACGTAAAATTAATTACATTGTTTGTACTTGAGAAATAAGTGGATATCTGATTCCATAATTTTTATAACAAAGAAATATAAATTAAATTTTGCAAAAAACAGAAAATAATTTAAATATTCAACTTTTTGTACATTAATTAAAGTGTGAATTAAAAGATACCAATTCAAATATAATTATTACTTATTCTGTTGATACATAAAATAAATTACAATGTTGGCATTTAAAAAATAATCGGATATCTGGTTTCCTAAAGTTTATAATAAATAATTATAAATTGAATGCTGGAGAAAGTAGAAAATATTTTAAACGTTCTTCTTTTTTGTACACTTATTAAACAGTTATTTAAAAAACATGAATTGAAATTTACTTATTATTTTTTATATAAAAGAAACTCCATTGTTTCACACTTTAATTTTCAATTTCTGGCCACCTCAACTTTTGACATATTTGCTATTCCAGTTTTGAATAATTTGGATTGATAGAGCACCTTCTTGACTCTTTGCACTTCTTAATGTTTAATTTAAATAATTCTGTATATGATGTTTGCCGAATTCAGGTACATTAAATTGTTTTGCTTAGAATTTGGCACATTTAAAGTGGAAGTTGATAGAAATTCAGAAATCTCTTTAAAAATCGTAGGGAAAAAGATTTGGAATTGAGATTTTTACTTAATTTTCAATGAAATTTTTTTAAATCTTTAAATTGCTAACCCTTTCACTAAATGGCTCTAAAATACCATATATTATCTTACCATGTCGTACATTAAATATTTCATATATTTTCTCTTTTAAAAATTGTACATTTTTTCAAAGCACTATACAAGCGGTATTTGAATATCCAGAATCCTTTATACTAAAATGTTCTTAATTAGAAGTGAATATTTATGAAAGAATTTTAGAAAAGACACAATGCTATTGAAAATTTAGATTGTTTTATGCATTTTCCCCACGTTTTCGTTGAAAATGCTCATAATTTTGTTGCCATCATTATAAAACAATGAATGTCACGGGAAATGAAAACAGTAGAATTATTTCAACTCTTCAGTCAGATATTATAAGTGAATAGATAAAATGAAAAATTCGTATTGAAAATACAGAAAATATGAATAAAATATTTCGAATTCCTCTGATTTGTTAAATATTTCATGACATTGTTTGCTACAGCTGTAAGATTCAACTGAATTGTTAGTTTCGAATTCCGCTTCAGTTTTGAACTTCCGCTGTTGAATAATTTATATTATCTTTTATGTAATGCTACAAAATTGATTATGCATTCGTTGGCATATAAATTTCTAATTCACAAAAGTATTCCTGTGAGATGTCAGGAATGTCAGATTCAATGTAAACTTCTTCATTGAAATTGTATTCCTCTTGAATCGACCTTATATGATAAATGAAAAAAAAAAAAATCTTGTTGTTACTGAATCTTCAAATATCTAGGCAACAAAATACAGTTGATTGTGAAATAAGTTGGCTTGCTCATTGAATTCTACATCTACAAACTATAGTTAAATTTCAATAGTATAATTGTATTCTAATTACTCAAATTACACTTCCAGGAATTTTGTAATGAAGTTTGTGTATTCGAATGAACAAGATAAATTTATAGAATAATTACTTTAGCAATGGCTGAATAATTAGTTGAATGATCTCCATTTTCCGGCTATTACGCCTTCCTAATTTAACTCCATTCTGTGTCTAAGTGCAGAGTTATTTGATGGTTAATTATGTATTCTGAAATAATAACAACATTAGCAGAAAAACTAAAAGATGTTGTATATCACATAGAGGTTCATTTACATTGAATATATAATTCTTTGTATTAAAATGATATACATTTATAAAAAAATACAACCTACAATTCAATTTTAGAAAAACGAATGACGTATAACTTCTCAAAATAGATATTCGAATATAACTTAAACAGAAAGGTCTATTGGACATATTGGTAGCTAGTTTTGCTTGAAAAATTCTTGACGCATATATGATCGAAACTCTGATATCAATCTAGCCATGAGCTGCGACATCTGGATGCATTGAATAGCGCTACTCCACAGTAGCACCGGAAGAAAAAGGTACATATCTAAAATGAAACACGATTACTTATTTTTTTATTTCCTTACTTGGATTCAATTAGGTTCGAGATCCGATTCCACCTAAGAACCGTCGTGTAAGGGGGTCTGTTGCACGTTAAATCCGTCTTGATCAAACGTCCTCCCGCTGGTGTGGTGTAGTGTGGAGAGGGGGTGCCAGCTCAGGTGTCGTCCTCGTCATCTGACAGCGGTTCAAAAGTACGAGGTCCGTCCCAAAATAGCCCTAGTGTTGCTTGAAACGGGACGTTAATATAAGTAAAGTAAAGTAAAAGTAAAAGTAAAGTTGGATTCAATTACCTGGAAAATCATGAATTTTGATATAGACAAGGCTCATTAGTGAAAAATCAGCCTTAATTGAAGACATGAAATTCTGCCTCAATTAATCTCATGTTTTGTAATGCACAAAATTGTATCTGTTGTTTTTGGGACTTAAGTGTAACGGTTTATTTATGAATATTTTTCTATTTTAAATTCCTATTTGTTTCTTAGTAATTTAAAGAAACCTTACCATTAACAGCCCATTCTGCACATATCCTTGAAAACCCACAAAAAGGAAACAAAAAAATAATAACCATCTTTTGTAGCAATCATTCTCTATTAGCTGTGAAACTGAAATATATATTGTTTCTGCAATATTCAGTTCTATTGTGGGCATATAAACATGAGTTCTCGGAATTCCAAAATGAATAGGATTGTCAAAATGCTTATTTACAATGCTTAACTGCATCCAGTGCTAGCCTATTATGCCCTTCTTGGGGTTATGCGGCAAAAACCAATATTAAAATAAAGGAAACAGAAAATAATATCATCAGAAAAACATGCAATGCCAAATGGTATATTCATGATTCAAATATATTGAAAGCCCATCACTTAATGAAGGAATTAAAAACATCTATACAGATTTCTTTAAAAACCTTAAACTCAGTTCAACACTTGGCCAACTGGCAGAGTCTGAGGGATAATGTGGGGGTGAATATACTCAAAAACTTTAAAGGCATTTCCTTGGTTCATCAAATGCACCTACAATGAATACCTCATTAGATCTACCTACTGTCATGGTGGCATTGAGGGTAATGAGATTGAGGACTCCCTGGATAAAGTGGGAGCTAGTGATGCTTTTTTATACCTACTGAAACACTTACATGAATGGAAATTTTCCCCAAAGCTAAAAGCCAAAATAAACCATTTGACTTGTCCCATCAGTTCCTCATTGGTATCAGAGTAGTCGTCCAAGGGGGCTATCTAACTCTTCACTGTAGTAGGCAGAATTAGCCTACTCTTACTCGCTTTCTCAATGGGTCCCTTTGGAACTATGAAATATTCTGAGGGTTCTAAGCACTTTGAAGTCTGTCCCATTTTATGGAAGAGGAGCCGGCGTCCTGGCATAGGGGTAGCGCGTCTTCCCCGTGATCTGGGCGTCCCGGGTTCGAGTCCCGGTTTGGGCATGGTTGTTCTTCGGTTGTTCTATCTGTGAGATGTGTGAATGTGCCCTCCTGTAAAAAGGGGTTGTGCAAGCGAATGAGTGATGCGTGAGTGGCAAAGTCGTACTCTTGGCCCTAGTTGGCGCTGCTATAAAAAATAAGAGACGTCCCCCTCAGGCTTAAATCGCTGTCTTCGTAACAGTGGGCTTGTCAGTGGCAAGTGCCATAAGAAACAAACAAACAAACAATGGAAGAGGAGACTTCACTTGATCGCATTCTTATTTGTCTGGGCCTCTTCTGGCAACATCTTATTGACAATTTATTGTTAGTATTGGACTTCTTCAGGATGTAAAATTTCATAGACTTGGTATGGCTCTGCTGTTCTTGGAGATGTACAACAACAACTCTCCAAACCCCAAAATTAAGAGGCTCAGAAGTTTTATTATAATTCTGAGTGAAATCTAATTTTCTTTCACATTTTTAATCTTCAATTTCATATTTAAATTCTGTTACATAACATAAAAACATTGCCATCAAATTATGTTATATCCGTTAGATTTATAGCCGTTTTCCTCATTTGCTAATCTGAATCCAAAAGCAATATTTCAAATCGTGACATGTTGACTGAAATTTCGCCTCATTTTTCAGTAATTGCACTTTGTCAGCCTTTTCTCAATGAAGAAACTTAGAACAATACATTTGAGAATAATGCATCTTGTTATAACTTTTTTTTTTACCTAATCTATTTTTAAATATTTTTTAATCTAATATTTGTTTAAAAACACATTGAAAAATCTAGGTACAGAAATTTAATGTTTGTGTGTCTTTTATACAAATCTATAATTTTTAAAAATGGCATACTCGTTTATCCAATTGTAAGGTCACTGATATCATTTAAAAATTCGAAAGTTGAGTGTAAGTTAACGGAATTTTTACTATCTTAAAATGGAAAAGAATTACAGTTTTAATTATATAAACTTTATTTCTGTGCATTTTTTTTGAAATTTTAATATTTAAAAAAAATATTCTGATAAACAGACTGTAAGAATACATATATATTTATGAATTTTGAATTGACATCATTGTTGTATCAAATAATCAATCTTATACTTTTGTTAATGTTTAAAACTGAAATAAATTTTAGACAGTGATTCAAAAGTAAGATTTTTACCTCTTCTTTTAAATCGTAATATATACACTTTTTAATTTGCATATGCAGCCTTATCAAAAACCACGATGGAATTTTTAAATAAAATATTCTGTATCAATACATAATTCACAATTCAAAAGTGGTTAAAAGTATATTTCATGAGATTAAACAAACTAATAAAAATGAACTTATATAAAGTAATTTCTAAATATTTTTTTTACCTTTTATGATAATTTTTTTATTACATTTGCCATCTTCCGCATTCTTTCAATTTTAAATTTAATTATGATATCAATGTCGAAATATTTTTTGATTGTTTAATAAAATTTGTTCTTCTTTAGTTCCATAATTAGTTTAAGCATAATTATGAATTATTTATAAAAAAATTCTGGTGCATAAATCTATTTTTGTACAAAATCAAACTCTGTAATTTATTTTTATTTATTAATTAAGTCAGAACGAATTTAATTTAAAGGTTATTTTGAATTTAAACCTTCGACTGAATTTTGTATTCTAAAAACAAAATGGATGTTCGAAGTAGTTCATTGTAAAACTACGAAAGAATTCACTTACTGATTTTAATGTTTAATGAATTTTAGCTTAGAAACGGATTGCTAACGTAAAATTTTAATCTGATGAATAATTTAAGAGTTTCAAAGATGTATTCCTAGAAAACAGAGAAGTTATCAAAAATCTAATCAAGTTTCGAACTGGAATCTTCTATATTTATGCCTCTTAAAATAAACAAAATATTATTAGCCTCCCATAATTATTAACTTAAGAAAGTTCTATGATTTTCTTCAAAGGTATTTTATTAATATGCTTTTTCTTTCAACTTTCTTAGATATAATTAAATTAATGATAAATTATTTTTAAAATTGATATGATTGTAGACAATAGAAAAGAATAAAGAAATGAGTTAATCGAATTTCAAATGAAAGGTGTAATTGAATATTGCTATTATATAAAAAATTATTTCTTATTGTAGCAAGAATAATTAATGTTTTGTAACTGTGAAAATATTTCCACTTGGACATCTAATTCCGTTTTACCACGAGGTAAAATAATATTTGTTTTTCTAAGAATTCATTACAATAAATAAAGGATGTCCCAAAATTAACGCGAGATTTGAATTTGCCATCATTCGTGCAGTAAAGTGTTGGCAGCACTATTAAAAAAAACCATTTGAGAGCTGATAGTTCAGAGTTAGTAAAAATGGAATGTTACACGATAGAACAAAATGTTTTCATTAGTGAACAATATTTCAAAAAGTAATGAAGGTCTGGCGGCCACAGTTTGAATTTGAGAATTGGTCCTCTAGATCGTGTGATTTAATGTCATTGAATTTCTTTTTATGAGGTTATTTTAAGTCAACGGTTTTGTACAACAAGCCCACAAACAAGCGTGTAATAATAGTTAATAGTTTTTTTAATAGGGTTTCCAGCACTTTACTGAATGAATGATAGCAAAATCCAATTCTTGCGTTAAATTTGAAACACCCTTCATAATTTTAGACATATTTTTTTATATGGATATCTCATGGCACAATATCAGGAAAGTTTCAGCCTGATCCTTCCCCCCCCCCCCTTTATTGACGACATAACCCATATAATGAAATAAAATAAATAAACCATCATGAAAAACCATGATAAACTATCATCATCATCATCTTGAGGATCTTTTACTAATAGAAATTTAAAATACACTGAAAAAGAATTTCATCATAAAATTTTAAAAGAAAATTCCTTTTTAAATGACTCATTGTCTCATTGAAGTTTCCATTTATTTATCGACTTAACCTTTATTACTTTTGCTTACGGTGAGAACGTTGTTAAAGAACATCCATTTCAATTCGGTGAAAAGAGAGAAAAAAAACCTATACAACTCCTTAATTGCATTCTTGAGGATTAGACAGGAAATTTGCAGTATATTTCGAAGGTGCATTAAATGCTTTCCTTGAAACTGCTATTTAAGGACTTCTTAAACTGAATTTATAACAACGTATAAAGCTTTAATCAAGACAATTTAATGGCCTATAAATTCCCGCTTTACTACATATTTTGCCAAATAGTCCATAAGTAACGTGTAATGGAGTTTCTGAGAACATATTCAAAGAAATAATCAATTTTAAGATTTTTAATATCATAAATGATATTATTTTATTCGAAACTGCTTCAGTTTTTACTATTTACTTCCTCAAGCTATAAATTATCATTGTATCTTATAAAGCATTTTTCTGTTACAAAAAATGAGTTAAATTGAAGACAAACATGGACAAATTATTAATAATAAATAATCAGACAAAAATTAGAATTCTGCTAAAAGTTAATCTAGAATACATTAGAAAAAAAAATAAGTGGACCTTTGTCAATATTTATAAAATTATGACTAATTTGCATAAATCTCCCAATTTGTGCAAGCTATTGTATTGTATTGTTGTGTAAGCTAACACCACTGAAGTACACGGACTATTTTTATGTTTTTGAGGACAAGGGTTGGGAGTCTTATCATTGAAAGAGAAAGTGAGACGTTCCAGTATTTTGAGGTACCTGAATTAAAATGATCTCAGAAATAAGCTCACTTGTATTCTGGTTTGATGTCGGTTGTCTGCTCCGTTTTGAAATACTTGCAGATAAATTGTTCTGAAAGTCGGTTACGAACGCTGTATTCACCAAAATTTTTTAGAGTTTCGAGTTTCTAAACGAGATGGTCTGTCTAGTTCTTGGTCTTCATCATATATGGTTGAGTAACTTTAATTATTTCTTGTAGTTTCAAAAAACTCCCTTACATTCTAGATGGATTAAATAGACTTCAGTTATCAATTTCCTTCAGAAATATGTGTTAATAATTGTCCTCAGAGTCTCCATATATTACATAACTATACTTATATTTTTTCAATTAATGTCTCCAGATATTTACAATGATTTAAGTAGTTTTCAGCTTTTAAACTGAACTAGAAGTTTTGCTTTCTTTTAACTCTTTAAAAAATCTATGTTTCTTTATTAACTATGTCTCTAAAAAGTGGTGAAGTTTCTACAACTACATCTAATTTCTTCGCATTTTAGATTGATGTTAATTATCTTCTTTTGAAATCGTTGCTAGTCTTCCACGATTTGCTGGAGCTAGTTTACAACATTGCCCTGGTTGCCTGCGTATATCATCAATGAAACTACAACAATTGGAACGAATTCCCTTGCATTTTGGGTTGACGTTAACTGTTTATTTCGTTTTAAACTCTTTGCCGGTCTCCAAAAGTTTGCTGTAGCTTGTTTTCGACATTTGCTACTTGTCTGCATACATCACCAATGGTTTTAAATAGTTTACAGTTTCTAAATTCTTGGCTTTTTTTTCTAAGACCTTAAACACTTATAGATTTTCAACTTCTTGTGGTTGTAACAAATTCGCCTGCCTTATACACTGATAACAGCTATCTATTTTTTTAGAAATTAATCTTCTTACTGCTCCGAGATTAAGGTGGTAAAATTTTGGCTTTATCTTGTTTGTCTGTATACAGCTCCAGTTATTTTACAGAATCTTCATTTTCTAAATATACTTATGATTACTTCTGATATAAAGCTGCATCAGCATATCTCGTTCTTCTAAAAGTTTATAATATCCAATATCTCACCAAACGAATAAGCATATTTCTGAATTCTAGAAATTAATATGAGTAGCAAATATTAATTGTGATGAACTGCGTACTATCGTAGAGCCCTTGGTGAGTATAACTAGTAAAATGTTCTTTACATGGCTTTTTATTTAATTTTTTGATCTCAATATAAATGACTGAAACGGAAAATAAAGGTAATTTGTTTTAGTCATTATGATGTCTGTTATTCTGAATAATGAATTTGTATTTTTTTACTTGAGTTATGCTGTGAAAAGATTGTCAGTTGATATTTTCGGTCTAAATCTATGAATTGAATTTTTGATATAAATAAATTTCTTGGTTAAAAGAGTGCAGTTCTATTTTAAAATGTTTTAATTTATATTCATGGAATAAAATCAATTGGATATGGCTTTAAAACAAACATAAAAGGGTAAAATACCATGATTTAAATATAAAATGTCTAAATTAATAAGTCTTCTGATACACCATTTAATTTGTAAAAACACGATATTCCTCTATTTCATCTAGTGGACACGACCAAATTTACATGAATCCTAAATTTAATGAACATGCGAAGAAATAATATTACATTATTATTTCGATGCAACTCCCCTGACTTCGAATAAGGAAAATTTTCTTTTAAATTTCCTAGCCCATATGTGATTAATTTTGGACAAAAACATAAAAATTGATAATAGCATTTAGGAAAAAAAATCTTTTATTCTCTAGACTCAACAAACAAGAACTTATTCATTTACTAAAATTTAAACAGATAAGAGACACTTCGAATTTTTTTTTCTTGTTTTTAATATTCTTTTAACGACAGGTATAATAAGATTTCAAAAGCTTCCACCACAGACAAAAGGTGTAAAACTTTTGTGAATGTTCTTTCGCTAATTATATTCTCTCATTTCTCCCACCACCACACGGATAATCAGCTTTAGTAAATGACTTTAATTGAAATCATTCTTTTGTGTACCGCAGCAAATAACGACGGTCGTTCCTTCAATGCTCTTAGGAGGATGTAAATTTTAATGTTGTTTCAGCTTCCTCTTTTAATGGCTATTACTTAGGAGACTTATTATTATTTCTAGATATAATAAGACAAGTCTGATGAAGTGAATGCTCTTTAAACGTCCAAAGAAAATCTCTTTTGACAGATAAAAAGCGTGACTGTATTAATTGAAAAATAGAGTTAATATTTTGCAATAGAATTTAATGAATAGGAAAGGTTTCTTACTGACATTATAGCGTTAGAAATTGGAAAAAAAGTTACAATTTATTTCACGTTTGAATTGCAATCTCATTTACTATATAGAAGATGACAGCTAAACTTCTTCCCGAGATTTTTATCAATTGTGGCAAATTATAGATGTGAAATTACTCAATTATTTTCATCTGGTATACTTAATTAAGGATTATATTATAATGTATATTTAACTATCAATAATGTAAATTGCTAACATATTATTAATGAAGAAAGAAAATAATTTAATAATTCATATTGCTTTATCTTATAATGAATATGAAAAAGTGTTTATTTAAATCTATAATTTTTCGACGCTTCATAAAATACTGTTACGTGTCTATAAAATCGTTTTCCTTTAATCTAAGAAATAAACAGTTTTACAGACATTCTTAAAAGATGTTGAATAGATTTCAAATCGATTATCTCCGACTTTGACTACCATTTGGCGACAAAAACGAAAGTTCTGGAAAATATAAAAATAATTTGAAATTTCTAATAGGAGCCGGGATTCACAGATACTTCTAGAAAAGAGCATACCATGTTAGGAGGCAATAAAACCTGAATATCTGAAAAGAAAATTGAATTCTTTTTGAAGTGTTGATAGCAGAGCGAGTTCTCTAGCAGCGTTTTGACACTATTATGCTGTTGCTTAGTGAATATTTGCTATCTGCTTGTGCGTTTCTCATTATTGCAAGTGCTTTATTTGCGTACGCTCACCCCTGATTTAGTTACAACTGTTTCATGTTTTCTTATGGAATAAAATATTATTATCTGTTATCCAACTGTTTGAACTTTTTTCACAGTATACAAACTACATATATTCGTAACAATATTATTATTTGAATGTTGTGAATATTTCGAACTATGAAGGAGAATGTTGAATGAGTGTACTTCTTTCTAACCTTTTTTAGAAGTTTATTGACTGAATAATGAATTTAATATTCAATGAAAATTCAAAGAATATTATATTTTAAAACTCTTATTTATGTTTCCAGAGAAATATATTAATTAACGTTTTGCACACAAACACATTAAATAAAAACAAATAATTATTTTTTAATTTTTATTCTTAACTACATTGTATTAACCCTTAACTGGGGATGTGTGGTCTGTGAGACCATTAGCGATGGATTTTCTGTCATCCCTATTCTATTTTTAGCTCAATTGAATAGATTGACCTTGTAGCTTCCTGTTTTGTGACCTTCAATACACGTGCACTTTTTCAGCCGATTTCAGAAGATGCTTTTTAAAATAATTCAGTTATCTCTTCGTGCGCGGTCTCTAAGACCGCATCTCCCTGTTAGTGTCCCAGTGATAAACAAGGCTTAGCAGATGGCCCTAAAACTTTGGCCTCGAAATATCATCCAGTTTACTGATCCTATTATGAAGCAGTGCTCCAGACACTTTTAAATGAAGCAGAAAGTGATTTTAGGGATAAGGATAATTATACAGAAGAGTTTTTCGATGAAAGTTCGCATTGAACTGATTTTGATATTAAGTTCAAACATAATTAATTTTTCTAGTGATAATGTATTTTGAAAAATTTATAAAATATACTAAGATACCAAAAGATATATATACATCATTTATAGATTGATTTTTATACTAGTTCTTTACTTGTATGTTTAAAATGCTCTAGAAAACCGTTCTATGAAAGTCACACAAGCCGATAAAAAAAGGGGCAGTTTTACCTATTGTCATTTTTTTTTCATATAAATGTTGAATTTTACATTATATTGTCTTCTATATACCTTCATATACTGTAAAAATAAATATGATTTAAAAAGTAAAAAGTAATAAAAAAAGTAATAATTAAAAAGTAAAAGTAATAAATTGTAACATGTAATTTGAGAAGAAAATGTATGTTCAAAAGCATTTATTTTTTTCAATGATAATATATTTTGAAAAATTTCTAAAACATATCTATATTTCAAGAAAAATATCTGCAAAATATATTGGCAGTTTTTCATACTAATACATTCATTAGAAAATTTAATTTGAGTGTAAATGAAATGCGGTCTCGTAGACCGCACCTCCCCAGTTAAGTTCTAAAATTGCACCTCGCCAGTTAAGGGTTAAATAAAAAATTAAGAATATAGTGCTCAATAAATTTGCAGATATTTTTAATCTATAAAAAAGGAGCATTTCTTTTGTGCTTAAAATAGGGCAATGGGCATTTGCTAAGATCTTATCACAAACAGAGTATGTAACTGAAGTTTTTTTTGTTGAGCATTAATTCGGGGAAATTCTATTTAAAATAATTCTATATATATTAGTTTTTGGAGCAATAAATATGTCTTTGTATTAAGTGAATAATTATACGTCAAATTACTTTTCCAATTGCAGAGGTTAATACAATGAGCTAATATTTGATTGCTGAAGGTGGCAAACGACTTATAATAATCATAAAATGAGCAGTATTCAAAATACTTGCATGCATTCAAGATCAAGATAAATATCCTTTTTCGTTTCAACTAAAACAATTTTTCTTCATTTTTCTCTCTTAGGATTAGAACGTCTGAGATTTAGATTCAGTATTTTCCGGGAAGCTTGTCGGTGGACGAACATTGCACGAGGAGCAATAGACCTATGTATGTTTCAATGTAATATACCTATGCATTGTTTTATAAGAAAACCTGATACTTAGGTAGCAACTCACAAAAGAAAGAAAAGAGAAAAGCATTTGTAGACATTACAACAAACAAGTAAACAGTAAAATTGCTAATTACACAACAGTATGATAGCACTCAGTGATACCAGTTCGTAGTGTTATCGGTGTTCAAAGAAATAATTCAGTTCAACATTTCACCCCCCCCGTTTTTATATAGTTTTTCGATATGGCTTTGAATTCTCCGGAAGAATTTCTGAATCTCGGTTCCTAATAGGGGTAAAAATCATGTTTCTTCAGAATCTTAATTTTTATTTCCAACTATTTCATTAAACAGCCAAATCTATCTCCAAAATGAGAAGCTATAGATCTGGTATCCATTGACATTCATTAAAAATCATTGTAAATTCCTTTTTTCAACCATAGTTTCATGACTAGGTAGGAAAGGTGTATTGCGTGTGAAATCTGACATATTAACACACTGTAGCGATTTGATTATGGCACGTTCCTAAACCTAGAGTGTGGTTTTACGTTCATAAAGGAGAAGAAGGTTTGCCATGAGAATTAGACTTTATATTGATTAATATATCAGATTTTTTTTTTTTTTGCTTCCAATCTGGTAAGTGAATGAACTATTTAATCTTGGTATGTAAAAGCTGATAATCGAACATTTTACTTTAAATAAGCGAAAGATCAGTTTCACTTAGAAAAGAAAATTTTATAAACAGACTCTTGCAATATTACGATTAGGAAGAAAAAAAAATCTCTTATTATTTGTTGCTAATTCGACATTAAAAATTAAATATTTTATATCATGGAATCGAGAGATACATCATAATGAGAAAGGAGTGAGAATTCGGAAGAAAAAAAAAAAATTCCCGAAATTTTTATAACATGCACTTTTAAAACTATTTTCATTTCTATTTATAGCTAGTTTTTACCTGTGTCGTAAATATGTAGTTCCTCTTTATATATTTTTATCAGTATTAATTTTTAAAAAACTTTTGTGGGTATAACACCCCAGCGATGCATCAAGAAGATCATGAATGGAAATAAGTTCTTGGTCTATTCATTTTATGGTAAAAGATGCATTTTTCTGCTGCACGACTCACTAAATAAAATTATCTTTTTCCAGATCGATAAATTTTTAGCGTTAAAGCAGGTTTATTCTGATAATCAAATAGTGCAGTAGATTATAATTTTGTGATATTTAGAAACTGTAAAATTTCGTCTCAGATGGAGTTTTAGTAAATTTTTCACATATATTGATTTTGTGTTATAAGTTTTTCTACTGTAAAAGAAATGCTGCAATGATTCTAAGTAATGAGTATAATTACATCTATAAATAAGAAATCAATGGGCAATCTACAAAAATAAATAAATAAATAAAATTAAATCCATACGGAAAATAGGATTATTATCTATAGAATCTGGATCGTTTTTATTAAAAAAAAGCATCATATCTCAAAATTTATTATAATTTTCATATGGCATAAAAATTTAATAAATTATGCTTTTTTTTACTGTCAATAAAACAAAAACAATGCAAATTTGTTTAATGCTTATAATTACGCAAAAACACATGAATAATCTCTATAAAAATGTTTCCCTTATTTTCGGTAAAATAAAACATTTTTTTTATGTAAATTTGGTTATTGTTAATCTAAGTGAAAAAAAATGGGCATGTGTAAGCTGAAAAGGAAAAAAAAAAAAAAAAAGATTTACCTAAAAGAATTCCAAATAAATCAATCAAAATAAAATAAATTTAAAAAAATGAATTTATTAACTAACGTGGTAAGTTCCAAAATTCGTGTACTTAACTTTTAAAATGTGCGTTTGACTACAAACTGATGAGAAATAGCTTTTAAAATTAAATATTTATATCATAATATTTTAATTTAAATAATTTTTAGAATATATGGGGAATTAAGGAGATTGTAGATAGTAAACGACCGTCCCATGTGCATCGATCCAATCCGACAACTAGATTATGGATACGATGCTAACCTTTGAAAGCTAACATGATATCATTAACTCCAAGCTTGTCGAATTAATACTCGACGGCGGAATAACACGCTCATCTACCAATTATAATTTAGTTTAAAGGATATTAAAATGGATAATTGAATGGGATATTGGTGTATTATATTAATGGCGATGCATGAAACATAAGCAATCTAAAGAGTATAAGACATTTTTAAACAAGTATGAAATATAAGACTTATTTATGTTAGATAGTCTTCCAAATATTGTACACTAAACTTAAGTATTCTACAGAATGTCAAATGCTATTTATGTAATATGAAAAAATGGTAATGATAATGCTTTTTTTTAAGTTGCCCAGAATAATGATATTTTGAATAAATCATAAAAGAGCGCCATTAAAAATCTTTTATTAAAAATACGATGTTATGAGATATTTGAAATAATTAATCGATTTGTTTCATATTTTTTGGTTTACTATTTAGCCTCATGTATACAAAAATTATGAAATCTGTGCCTTATTAATCACTTCATACTATGGCACAAATATAAGAGTTATTTGTGTTAAATACTGTCTCTAGAAGTTGTACGCAATATTTAAGTATTCTACAGGATGTCAAATACTATGTAGATAGTATGAAAAAATGGTAAAGATAAGGTTTTTTTTTAAAATTATGCAGAACAATGTCATTTTCAATAAATGATAAACGAGCACTAGTTAAGATCTTTTATTCAAAATAGGATTATATGCGATATTTGAAATGCTTTAGCCATTTGTTTCATGTTTTGTCGGCGTGTTATTTGGTATCGTATGAAATGTTTGCAGTTTGCAAATTTTTGCAGTTGCAATGTTTGCAGTTTGCAAAATTTGTCAAAAATTGCTCAAGCATTCTATAGAATGGAGGAATTTAAACCTTTCAGGTAACATATTAAAAGAATATTACAGTAAAAAAATATTAATAAAGAAACATTTATGCTTCTTACACATTTTACTTACTAATAAAAGCATATTTTTCAACAAGAAAATGACTTACATTTCTCCTAAAAAAAGAATTTAATATTTTGAATATTTTTATAAGTTTATTGTAAAATATATTGTAATTTTTTCGTTGATTGGATACAGAAATAAGAAAATATTATTTCAAACTGGAGATTCTGGAAGAAAAGAAAGAAAATGCCTCATCTACTTTTTTAAGTGACTCAGAAATTAGATCTATATTCCTTTTTGTCTTCTCATGATTACTATCGACTAATATCTTCTATTATTAGTTTTAGATCCAGGGTGTGAACTGATAATTGAAATTATTTACAAATTGATTAGATGGCAGATTTCACCTAAAATAATATTGGTAATCTTACGGAACTGTGTCTGGATAAGAGAATGAAATAATGCATTGAGAATAAAATGATATTCCCATATATTGAACAAAAACATATTGAATATATTTCCATATATTGAATAAAAGTCAACTGATATAATAGCTGATATAATTACATTTTTACGACTAAATCTAACTGTCAGAATTCAATTACAAAAAATACATTATTCTTTTTTTTTATAAAAATTTCTGCACCGAGTATGAAAAGGAGATTCAAATTTAAACAGAGAAACTAATATGAAAAAATAATGTTTTAACAATAGTACAGCTTCAGAAAAAGATTCTGATTTACTCAATGGCTTATGAGCAAGAAAGGAACTGCTCATAGGAAATGTGCTCACATGTAAAACTGCACTTACATATAATTTAAGGATAAATTGCTTTTATTATATAATGAATGAATTTCACTGGAAAATGAAGATGCTACAATAATTGAAAAAATCATTGAAACACATTTTTCATTTTCTTAAAAAATTAACTAAGAGCCAAAGGGACTGGTTTCTCCAAAATTTTCCAGCATATTGTCTTTATTAGACAAGCATATTGTCTTTATTAAACAATCATATTGTCTTTATTAGAAAGCATATTGTCTTTATTAGACAAGCATATTGTCTTTATTAAACAATCATACTGTCTTTATTAGAAAGCATATTGTCTTTATTAGACAAGCATATTGTCTTTATTAAACAATCATATTGTCTTTATTAGAAAGCATATTGTCTTTATTAAACAATCATATTGTCTTTATTAGAAAGCATATTGTCTTTATTAGACAAGCATATTGTCTTTAATAAACAATCATATTGTCTTTATTAGAAAGCATATTGTCTTTATTAGACAATCATATTGTCTTTATTAAACAATCATATTGTCTTTATTAGACAAGCATATTGTCTTTATTAGACAAGCATATTGTCTTTATTAAACAATCATATTGTCTTTATTAAACAAGCATATTGTCTTTATTACACAAGCATATTGTTTTTATTAGACAATCATATTGTCTTTATTAAACAATCATATTGTCTTTATTAGACAAGCATATTGTCTTTATTAAACAATCATATTGTCTTTATTAGACAAGCATATTGTCTTTATTAAACAATCATATTGTCTTTATTAGATAAGCATATTGTCTTTATTAGACAATCATATTGTCTTTATTAGACAATCATATTGTCTTTATTAAACAATCATATTGTCTTTATTAGACAAGCATATTGTCTTTATTAGACAAGCATATTGTCTTTATTAGACAATCATATTGTCTTTATTAAACAATATCGATTGCACAAAAAAACATCATTAGACAAAAGATTATCTTCCTCCATTCATATAAAAGGCTATAAATGCTACAAATGCTCAGAGTTTTGGCTACACACACGAGAATTGTGTGCTTTGGGGTATAATAAAATAAAAAAATTATACTTGTGTATTAATTGTATGCCATTGACTAACATTAATGAGGAAACATTGCTTGAATCTATCGTTTGTATTGAATTCAACATTCGTTCTTTCTCAGCAAATCGCTGATATTAAATTAATTCATTGGTATCAGGAATTTGATATATATTTTCGATTTCTTTTCCCCCAACGATTGAAATTAACATTTCATATTTCATTCAGTGAAATTAACATTTCATATTTCATTCATTGAAATTAACATTTCATATTTCATTCATTGAAATTAACATTTCATATTTCATTCATTGAAAATAACATTTCATATTTCATTCATTGAAATTAACATTTCATTAACATTTCAAGATTATTTAGTAATATCATATATTTAAATATCCTTTTTGAGTAATCAAGTTTTGTCTGCATGGAAAAATGCAGAGAAATAGACGGTTGACTTGTTAGTTTCCAATTTGACAAGAATAAGGACGTTAGATGAAAACCAATAAACCAAATTTCATTTATCTAAAGTGTTATGGTTTTGAATTATTGCATTTACATACATGCAAAAATACAGACCACAAACAGTCAACTTCTTGTCAGATTAGGTTTACAAATTGATATGGATTTGCATTATAAAAGCTAAATCTGTGCATCAGATTTTATTTATCTATCTTTTTACGTTTTATAATTATCATGTTAACATCTTTTCAAACTTCCTCTGAATTGATTTCATTGAATATTTGATGTCAACAAATTTAGTGCTAAACCACATTTCACCAGTCTAACTCGTAGTCCTTAGAAGATAGACACGTAATTACAAAAATGTTTTTTTTCTGATTCAGGGAGATCTAAATGTGCAGATTTATCAAAAATGTGGATTTGGAGTTGTTTGATAACTACAATTTGCTTTCTTTGTATACTGCAAATACAAAAAAGAAAGAAAAAAGTGTGCTGATTTTCCCAGCACATAAATTATGATGACTCTCCCCCTTAATATTCTCAATCAACAGCTAGCTACAACCACACAACCTAGTCTTACATTTGCATTTCACTATCATTATAAATTTGGATAGAAAATGAAAGTTTGCCATCAATAATGATCTCTTATTTAGAAAATTAAGAAAATAAAGGCGTTTCTAAGAAATCTCACCCTAACAAATTTGGGCATTTTAGCCACGATACTATGAAATATAATGCGTCACGGAAAAACAATCAGCAATTAGGTGTGAAAAGGGAAATTCATGCTGTTTAATTACCATGATAAAGGAATAAATTCAAATTAATTCTTCAAAATTCTTTCAGGTGCATCCTTTGCATAATGGCAGCGCCGTTGATAATTGGATTAGAAACATAATTTAGCGGAAGACTCTTTAAGCACGTTTTTAGGAAGAACAGTTACTACACTTTATTATTCTCTCTTTTTACTAATAAAATACTTATTTCTTAAACTCATTTTGAAAGTAACAGGAAGTTTTCTTTCAGAACAAAATAAGTCTTAAAATTTAATTATCTTGCCTTATTTTGCAAAGTATTTCTTTTCATGCGATGAATTTTAAATTAGTTTGCTTCGTGCTCTAGTATTTTAATTATAAATTAATATTTTCATTTCCGTTAAATAGACCAAACGATATTCACAGGAATAAAATTCCAGTAATATTTTTTTATAGAAGTTAGAAAAATATTTTAAAAACTCCCTCAGTTATACAAATTTTTTCAATTTTCCATTAAATGATTAAAAAACATATTATATATCCTAAATATATTTGAAAATATTTCTATATCCGTATGATATGGACTTTAGCAGACGGTAAATAACACAAAAGATTTTTTTTTTCAAAATTTAATCCATAATAAGTTTTAAAATTCATTGATATTTTGAGACTACTTTCATTTTTAGAATCTTTAATAATTGATTTTTTTTTCATGATAATTAAATCAACAAAACAAAGAAATTTTTGAAATTTTCATAAACATACTTAAATTTTTAAAAGAATATGATAAAAATTTTTTATAGAATCTCTAGAATCTCAATGTAGAATCTCTCTAGCTGTTTAAACAAGACAGCAAAGAAAGAGATCACTTGATATTCCTTATTTATTTTACAAGAAAAGAGATCACATGGTATTTCTTGTTTATGTTGCAAGATAAGAGATCACGTGATATTTCTTGTTTATGTTGCGCTGTAGAGCATTCTGGGAAGATGGAAATGGGTGATGGGTAATATCGTCCCTTGTGTGAAACTATAAACATTCTAAATTATGTAAATATTAGTTTATTAACAGTTTCTGCAGTTTATAGTCTGTAGTTTATGATAAGTATAGCGAAACTGTACACAATATAGAACAATTAGAATTAAAACCAAGTTAAAAGAAAAAGAATTGGGATCAAAATAAATACGAATCCGGCTTGAAGACTTTCTCAAGGGTCACCCTCAGGCAGGGATTCAAAATAAGGGATTTTTTCTGTGAGGAATCAGATCTTAGCCCAACAGTACTGACCCCTCGTGACCCGAAAATCCCCTGAAATTAAGGCCTAATAGATACATAATTTTTTTACAGAAATGAAACAGAGCAAAATATTATAAAATAATAATAATTATTATTATTATGATTCCAATTCTTTTTCTTTTAACTTGATATTTATTACTATTTTGTCTAGATTTATCTGTGTTTTAGTAGTAGCTGCATTTGCGCTCTCTAAATACAATGGTGCTTTTTTCTACTTTTTTTTAGTTTTTAATTTTTTAAAATTTATTCCGAAAAATTTTGTTGTTGTTTCCTTTCCGAAATATTTTTAGTTTCGCTTCCGAAATAATTTATATTGTTTTAGAAATAGGGTTTAATTTCATAATGCTTATGTTTTGGATTACTTCACGACAATATACATACATTCAAAAGAGTCTTTTATCTGATTCTATAAGCCTAAAAGCAGCTAATTCAATGTCAACTTTTCTACTATAACCAAAATTTTAAATAAGTTTGTTCTAACATTTTCATTTTAATTAGAAAATTTCTTTTGGATATTCAGAGAAATGTATTCAAAATATCTTTGAATGTACAAGCAATTTGCATGATTAGTTACAAAAACCATAATGATTCATTGGAAATAAGATAAGTTTTTTTTTTACAAAACAATTTCATCAGATTTTATAGATATGAGCGCATGTTGTATAAAACTAAACGATACTATCCAATATTTTTCTTCAAACAAGCTATCATTTTTTTAAAAAAAATCTCGTAACATTTTGTGTTACAGCAGTAATCTGAAAATTTTTCTGCTCATTTGATGTCTTGATTTTTATCCAAGGCGTAAAATTTATCTTTGCAAAAAATTTGTGTGGAAAAACAAATTTAGAATTTCAGAAAGATTTCTTAAAACAAAATGTTTCTTTATTTTTCTTCTAATAATCTATCAATTTAAAAAAAATATCTTTGGAATTTTTTTCACTTTATTTTTCTTTTTTGCAGAAATAAATTACACACTTTAGATTAACATAAAAATATCAAATCAGCAGAAAAGTTTTCACATCAGAGTAGTTAACACCAAATTTTAAAAGTTCCATCAAAATAATTTAATAATTTAATATATAATTCAAGTAATCGAGAGCCAAACTTAGATCATTCCATGAAATAACATTATGTTTTCATGAATGCAAGACTTAACTAATAATAAGAGAAAAACAATCTTTTAAGCATATATTGATTGAACTTCTCCAATTTCTCATAAGGGGAATTTCTTAAGAATATACCCCCCCCCCAAAAACACATTGCTTTTTGCAGAAAAAGATAAAAATCTTTAAGAGAATTATCTTAAGAGGCCTCATCATTTAGGTTCAGTTAATCGAAACAATTCAAAAATGCTTCGACAATTGTTTTCTCATCTTACTCACACATAAATAGCAGCCATAATAAGATTTCAAATGCTGTTCACAAAAGACAAAGGCCTCAAAACATGTGAGGCACCTCTCTTTCTAATTATTTCTCACGAATAATCTGCTTTGCTAAACTGCAACTTCGCATCGAAGTCATTCTTTTGTATTTTTCACAATGAAACAATGAAGATTTATTACTTCAATGCTCTTTCGAAGGTACAAAGTTTTAATTACATTCAGGCTCCTTGATTTGTCTGTTTAGTATTTCCATATATTTTTTCCTTATTTTAATAAAAAAAGATGGCATTTGAGCAAATAAATCAGCTTGGAAAGTTCAGAGAAATAGTTTTTTTTTTTGAGAAATAAAGCTATTGTTCAAGTATTCGAGAAAAAAAAATCTGCAGAATAGTTTGCAGATAGTTTTTCTGAAAAAGTCGTTTGTGCCAATTAGAAAATATTATTGCTTTAGAGCTGTTGAGAAAAATAAAAATTCCAAACGAATTTGCTTTGACTTCTATAGTTGATAAAAATAGGTGAAAGCCTCTCTAAGATTTTATGCAAAGTAATTAAATAAATGTTGTGGTTTTCATCATCAATTTTAATCTCTTGGATTACGACACTGGAAATTTGTGTGGTGTAAAAATATGGCTCTCACATTTTCTTGATGAATATCATTAAAATCTTGATTAATTTAAAATCAAAATAAGAAGTATAACTATTTTATTATAATAAGTTTAAATTAGTTTGATTAAATACAAATATGAGATATAAATTTAATTTAATTTAATGCAAATTTTAATTTAATTTAACTTAAATTTTAACTTAGTTATAATAATTTTTTAAACATTTTGTAGTGATCGTTACTGCTAAAAAAGCAACTATGTATCAAAAATTATATATTGTTAAGTGTTTGCAACTATTTTTTACATTATACGTTAGAAATTTAATAAATAATATCTATCAAACAAACTGTATCCAAATTTCTACAAATTAGAAATAAAAATCAACATTTTTATTAAACATTCATTAGCAGAGTAAATATCTAAAATTAACAGAATTCGATTTAGCAGAATTTCCAAGTGAAAAAGAGCAGTATTATTTCTCTTTCAATTAACTTGATTTATAAATAATGAAATAAATATTTTTTTCACAATAAAAAACATGAGTTCTATGAAACTGAGTAAGAAAATCATTTAAATCTCAATAATTTTCTGAGATATAATTACTTTTTATTAAAGATTGAATACATAAAATTCCATTAATGTTCTTGTATTCCAGGAGGTCCATTCCATTAAGACATATAAATGCATAATAATGGTGCTTATTTGACGTAACGAAAATTAATGTACAGGAAGCGGATATCTAGCGTTTAATTAAAAATTCCTCAACCAGTATTTCCTATTAATAACAATTTCTTTTTGATGTCTTGTTTCTAGATGACCTTTTCAAAATAACGTGAAGTTTTGATTATTTAACTTCTCTGCTCGTATAACGTAAACGTATTACGTTGCATATTTGCTGCATTTATTTATTTGCTATACGGAAAATGAGAATGCGTGTGAATATAGATAACCATAATTTATTAATGCATCCTGAGTATAATTATTTAAAGTATTAATTTATGAGAAATATAAAAATTCCGGATCTAATAGAAACTTAATCATTCACTAATAGTCTTTGTCATATTTTTTAGTTTGTTTAATTTAGTTACAGTAACAATATGTTTTAAAGCCACATGAGTACTGTTTTGAGATGAACTGTAAGTTTGAAGAATGGTTGCGTTTTATGAAAATGAATCAATTAATTGCAATTATATTAGAAGAATCAAGGAAAAAAATAACTCAAATTTCTATCTTCTGCCTTTGATTTTTTTTTTAGTTTTTGCTTATAATGAATCTTGTCTAGAGTAATTAAACAAATAAAAAGTATAGTAATTATAAAAAATTTAGATCTTGGAATTTGGACTGTAATTTCCTATTTTAAACTTCCTTGGATACGCGAAGCACATTTTTGCAGTCATGTCTGTCTGTCACTTGATCTGCATATTAGTATTTTAATCAAATTTATAGATTTCTATTACAGTTTGGATCTATCTGTCACATTTTGTGTTCCTCTCCTCCTAGGTTTTACCACACTTTCGGGGTGTACAGAATCCTATACAGGAAACCAAAAAACACACTGTTAGGTTATCTAAATGAAAGAGAAAGTTGAAAAGAGAACACCCTCGTTGTTTTTTTATTTTAATTTCTTAAGCTGAAATTCTTTTTATGAACCGCTATAAAGAATACTTTCACGATATTTTTTTATAAACAATAACTAGTTATTTAGCAAAAATCAATTCATCCCTTAATGTAGTAGAAAATGGAAGGTAAATTAATAATTTAATTTAAAGGATTGCTACGGATTAGAATAATGTTTGCACAAAAAAAGATTATCTAAGAAAAAAAATATTATTTTTTAATAAAATACAGTTTTTTATAGCAATTTATCTCTCTTATGTTTTAAAAAAAATAATGGAGATAGGAATTGGAAAAGATTTAAATTGCATTAAAAAAACTATGCATTTTTCATTCAACTTGAATAATAATGCACTTAATTCAAACACAAACAAAAAAAGAAAAATATTAAAAATTCAATATTCCGAGAGAAACTTTGATTAACTACCTTTTTTATTCGACTATTTCCACTTTAACATGTAATTTCCTATCTTAAAAAGTAAGATTGCTCTTCATAATTAATTAAAAACTCAATAATGCTTTTTTTTCTTATTCTTATTCATTTTTTAAGATAATTTCCGATTACTTAAAGCGGAAATTATTATTTCAAGCGTCTTAAGCTATTTTTTGCTTATAATAAGTATTAAAAACAGTTCATTTAGGAATCAAACGCGTAAAACTCCAGCATGGAGTTTTTCTTTAATGTATTTAAGTTTCGATGAAAAGAAATAAATCGATAAATATGAAATATATATGAAAATATCGGTAAATTTGATAAATATTGATAGATTTCATATATTTGAAATATATCGATATGTATGAAATGAAATATATATGAAATCGATAATATGAACATATTTTGATATATATTAAAGATTAATATTTTTGAAACTTTCTAAAATTTTTTGATTTTCAGTGAAAAAAATTCTTTTTTGACCTTTTATTAATGTATAAGTTTTAATTATATGTATCAGAACTTATTAGTTTGTAATAATTACGAAAAAAAACAACAACATTAGCACAAAAACATTACGTTCAAAAACATTAGCTGAGAAAGAATAGTAAAATAAATTCTAAGGAAATTCTTCCCGATAAAATTGAGGTTAAAATAATTACATATTAATCCAATTTTAAAGCATTAAGTAGGTACATTCGTTTATATTCATGTCCAATGATATAAAATATTTTATTAAAAAAACAACAGCTCAAAAAAATTACTTTGTGATAGCCGAGAAAGAATAGTAAAATAAATTCTAAGGAAATTCTTCCCGATAAAATTGAGGCTAAAATAATTACATATTAATCCAAATTTAAAGCATTAAGTAGGTACATTCGTTTATATTCATGTCCAATGATATAAAATATTTTATTAAAAAACAACAGCACAAAAACATTACTTTGTGATAGCTGAGAAAGAAAAGTAAAATAAATTCTAAGAAAATAAACTATATTTTCTTACCATTACAATCATACTCTTTTTAAACTAGTTTTTTATTCTGATCAGATACCACAACACGTTCTCCTAATTACCTCATAATCTTTGGGATAGTTCGGAATATAATGGGCAATTATGAACGTTATTTTAATTTAGAATAGTTAATTAAATAATTTTAAAAAATACATTATTTATTGAACCCTCCAGATTATGATTACGTATTGATTATTACAGGTTTAATATCTTTCTCATGCGATCATTTCAAATTGAAAAAAAAATGATGATCACTGCAAAATACGATCCCAATTACTGTAATTTGCCCTAGATAATTATCTTTTAATAAATGTTTATTATAACAAATATACTATGGGTAATTTGATAGGTAAGTCATAATCGAAATGTTAATTAAAAATTGTTTACAAATTTTTTAGTAACTTAAAATAATCTGACCTTGCATCTTTGTTGAAAATAAAAATAAATAGTTTTTAAAGTATTAATTATTTTTTACTTTTCAAGGAGTTGAAATAAAATTTGAATTTGAATAAACTTTAGACGAGGTAAACAGGAATTTTTATTTTGAAATTTCTTTGCTTAAATGCTGAAAAATAGAAAGTGTTGAACACCATTTAATGAATATAGAATAGTAATAATTAATTAATGTTGTTTTATATCAAATATACTTGTAAAATAGACTTGTATCAATTAACGGGAAAAACGTGATACTTAAGGAAAAATTTGAAGAGATCAGTTTTGAATATTTGTAATAGTAGATGGAAGTTGTGGAGATGGAAAAAGTAACTTATCTCGAATCATCCATGATTTATTTTTTTAATTTATGTAAATGTCTTATATATTGAAATTGTTATTTTTAGAATCATTAGAGAAATTTTACTTATGAATATTTATCAATGCATTACTTATAAAAATTATTTAGTCTTCATTAATTATGAATTATCCACTTTAAAACAGATAATTATAAAAAGTAAATATAATAAATTGTTCCTGATATACATATTTTTAGTCACGTAATTTTAAATTTTCTATCGAGGGAATATTTATTTTCACTCGTTGAGCTTCAAATGAACTTAAATTTATTGTATTTATGTTTCCTATGATATTCAGTTCTAATTAAGGGCTAAGGGTCAGTTATACATATATTTATATATATATATATATATATATATATATATATTTGGATTTTTATCCTTTCAAGCTATATATAAAAATATATATGCATAAAAATATATCTTTTTAAATTTAAAAACGAAAAATAAGTTGGAACGTCTATTGTTTGGACTGAAAACTTTCAGATATTTCGGCCAGAATTATGTTAAGTTATATTAACGCCCGTTTTAAAGCAACACTTGGGCTAACATGAGATGGACCTCGTAATTTTGAATTGCGATTAGGTGACAAGAACAACACTTAATACGGCAACCCCTCTGCTACTTTCCACACCACCTCAGTGGAGGGATCTTCGACCCCGACGGATATAACGTACAACTGTTCTCCTTACACGACGGTTGTACGATGGAATCAAGCCTTGAATCTAAAACTGTCTGGTTCCGAAGGCCAGAAGACTATTTCATGATTAGAAGCTATGATCTAGATTGTTATTTCAGATATATACCTATTTATAGATACGTATTAAAAGACTTTTTGACTATCAAAAGCTCCCCGAAACTATTGACAATTTAGACAAAAAAAAAAAAAAAAGAAATCATTGCAATTAGACATTTAAAATAAATTTGTTTATCGTATGAATGGAACAGGATGCATTAACCAGATAAATGCAGGCATTTTCTAAAAGAGCAAAAATACTCCAGAAAAAGTGAATAATTTTAGATAATCAAATCAATATCAAATTCACTTTATTATGATATTGATATTTAACTTTTTTATATTGTTCATAAAAATAATTTAATTGCAATAATTTAATTAAAATATCTTGTTTGAAATGTTCACACTGTAAAAAATGAACTTTAAAAAACAGGCAAGAAACTCGCCTTTGAAGGAAAATTGCAGAATAACTAGTATTTGTGAGCTGAGAGAGGCTACTTTCAGAGTTACAGTACTTAAAAAAAGAATCAAGAATAAAGTTTTATTTATTTCTCTTTTACAATTTGGATTAAAATTTCTCCGACAAGCTTACTCATTTTAATACACAACAATAAAAGGTAAAATAAATGGAAATAAAGAAAAGATGCGAAGGAATATAATTCGAGAAAAGTAGAATTTATATATTTCGAACTTTTTGCAGAGAAATTTCGCCATAACTTCAAGATAACCGTTTAAATTATGTTGGTTATTTTAGAATGAAATGGCATTCGTCCAAAAATTTCTCCGTACTTTTTTTTTGTAAATATTATTTTCAAGCATTTCTGAGGTAGTATATTCCTGTATTAGTTTTATTTTCTCCGTTTCAACTGAAGACGGATGAGTGGAAGTCATTAAAGTTTCTCTTGCTATTTTCTTTCTCAGTAATTTCCCATATATTGGAGAAAAATGGCGTTATGTAAATGTGTAAGATAAAAGCATATGCTATTATTCTTTTTACATTTAGTTTTGTAATTAGGAGCCTACTTCCCAATATATTATTCCCCTAAACCGTTTTACCAGAAAAATATAAAAGGCAGCGAATTAGATAAGAGAATGGAAAAGCTTGGTGTAATGTGTAGTTAAAATTGAAGGGAATATAAATTCACTACATCATGGCAACAGAGGTGAATGAACAATAACATTATGTTCAACTTATATAACTTCAGAGAGAGAGAATACTTGAACACAGACTGTAAATTGGTTGTTGTTGTTTCTTATGGCACTTGCCACGGACAACCCCGCTTTTCAAAGACAGCCGATTTAAGCCTCTTGTTTATATCGTAGAGCCAACTTGGGCCAAGAGTACGACTTGACTACTCACGCATCACTCATTCGCTTGCACAACCCCGTTTTACAGGAGGTCACATTCGCACATCTCACAGATAGAACAACCATGCCCAAACCGGGACTCGAACCCGGTATGTCCAGTTCAGGGGGAAGATGCGCTACCCCTATGCCAGGACGCCGGCACTGTAAACTGGTAAATGGACTTTTGTGAACATTTTGTTAATATTTTTAATGTAAAATCGTCGCTAAAGAACTTGGTATTAAAGGTCACTTCTTTTAAATAAAGAGACAAAATCCAACTCTACATATGTTATATGTAGAGTTGGATTTTAAGTTAACATATGTAGAGTTAATATAATTAAGAGTTAACATATGTAGAGTTAACAACTCTACATATGTTATATAATCTTCATTTATATTGATATATGTCTATAGTCAATCGAGCGTCCATGAATATTTTATCAAATAAAAATAATGAAAACTGCACAATTTGCAAGACAATGGCAAAAAAATAATAAACGCATGCAACTATGTTTAAGTGGATACATAACACAGAATCATTTATTAAATCAAAGCAAAGCACCGTTTCTACGAATGCAATACTGTTAAGAAATCCAAAATCAAATTATCAATAAGTGCAGATTAATATTATTTTTTTAGTAAATTAAACAATTCCCACAATTTTGATTAAGGCCACTTTAACATTAAATTCTTTTTCTTTTTACACATTTTTAAACAAAAGGTAGAGAACTAAATAATGAATGAAAGAAACGTCGCTACTTACGCTCAGGAAATAAGGACAAGCAGATTAAAAACAAATTAGAAAGGCTTAGATATTTTCCCCTTATTTATCAAGCACTTAATAGCAGAGACAATAATAATTTTAAAAGTATTTTCAAAAAATAAAAGCTATAAATTCTGTAAGATGAGAACTAACCACTTCCTTTAATGGTAAGTACTGTGATCTTTCCAAAATCTTTTGAAAAGCGGCTACTTTTATTAAAGTCCTCTTATTTGTTCATTAGCATAAAAACAAAGATATGTGCTTATCTTTTATGTGGATATAAGGTTATATATAAAGTTGCATTTCGTTTTCTTCAATCAATGTTAATTGATAAGAATTTATAAAAATACATCATAACTTTTAGAACATTGAATAAGAATATGTCATAGGATTATGTATATAAATATAATGAATATAATTTTGTGGGAAGATTATGTAATACAAATCTCTAAGAAGCTTTCAAAGATCATTTATAAAATTCCGAAAGAAAAGTTTTAAGAAAGAAAAATTATTTCTAAATAAGCCATTGCGTATGGTGTAATTAAATTTTGGAATTAAAAAAAAAAACTTTCGAAAACAAATTCAAAATTAATCATTTTATCCGGAATAAATTTTTAGCTCTTAAATGAGATATAGATTATCTTAAATTTTAATATTCCTGATGTCAAAGAAACTTTTAGTCAAGAATTGCTATTATAAAACAATATTTTAAAAAATATAGTCTAGAACAAGTATAGTCTAGAATATTAAAAGAACTTTATAAATAAGTAATTTCATAAGTTTTAATTAATTCTTGGAGTGAAAGAAGTTTTCAAAAAGAAATTCAAAATAAACTGTATTTTATCTAAAATATGTTTCTAATTCTTCAAAAATACAAGGAAATGGAATTTATCTTAAATTTTAATATTTTTCACGCCAGAGAAACCTTTTTGTTAGAACTGATATTGTAAAAAAATATTAAAAGATGTCATCTTTTATTGTATTAATTTCTACTTCTCAAAAATTGTATAATAATGGTAAATAAGGAAATTTACAGGTCAAATAAAAATTTGAAAAAGGTTTTTTCTGGAAAATGAATTTATATGAAGCATCCATTTCTGTTCTTGCATTGCTTTAATGAAGAAAAAATATTTCTATAACTTGTTTGTTTTGTTAATGTATCAGACTTAATAAACTTATATAGATTATGTTTAATGCTTGAAGTGCGTACTGTTTTAAATATCTCAGATAGTTTAACTGCATAAAAATGTTAGTTTTATTTTCGATCGAAAAACATCAAATTTTTGTTAAAAAAAAAGCATTTTGAAGGAAAAATACAAAAATAGGTAAATGAATTGAGTTCATTCGGTCGTGGATTCGATGCGAAAATCTTTGTATTACTAACCCTTTACACTCGGATGGTGACTCTCCCTCACATTCAAGACGGTGAATCATTGTGACGTTTTATTTTTTAAATTTTTATTGTTAAAATTGCCTACAGAGTTGTAAGAAGTTGCAGATTATTTTTTCGGGGAAATTCAACTTAAAATAAAAATATATTTTTATTTTTCGAAGCACTAAACAAGGTAAGTATTCGGGAGAATAACTATGCATCGAATTACTTTTTCTGAGTGCAAAGGCCGAAGAATGCGTTTGTATCAAGTATATTAATTGACTTGTCTGGCTGTTGTAAAAAGGCTTAAAAGAAGTTATATACTGTCACCATGCTCTAATTTTCATCAATTTCTTGCTGAAACACATAAATTACAATTACTGATTTATGATTATTCATAAAATATGTAATCCTCAGTAACTAATTTGCATATTTTAATAATTGTTGAGTTGAAAATCCAACAGTGAGCGTTAATCATCTGTTAACGGTTTGATAGGGCAAGAATTATTTTGTGTGCTTTTTTTTTCTTTCATGGCATCGGGGACAAACTCGTACAACTCCACTCTTGCTTTATCATCATTTTTTATAGGTTAATGGAGGGGGCACAATAGAAAGTAGGACGGCATGAAAGTGAAATCCAGAATCCTTAAAATTCTACCTCTCCCCCTAAATTATATTTATAAGATTTTGTTGGGAATGACGAAAATGGTTTTAATTGTAATTATATAAAAATGGAAAGACTTATTTGCATAATAATTCTATTAAAAAAACAAAGAACTGTTATTCCTCTATTATTTATTAAGGAGTACAAACGGATAAACATAATGACGTGGATCATAATATAAGGAATAATTATTAAGTACGAAATCATGACAAAATTTTTTTCTGTTTATGTGAAATTATACACCAGTTATTTATTAAGGAACACAAGTGCGTAAAAATAATGCCGAATGTTTATAATATAAGAAAAAACTATTGACCACGGAATCATGGATAATTTATTTTTCTGTTTATGTGCAATTATACATCGGTTTTAACTAAATTATGCATGCTTGCCATGCATGAAAATTTGTTTTCCTTCATAAAACGAAAGTGATATGATCTCTATTACAATTTAAATATATTCTCTTTAGCTCACTCTTGCTATATTTGTCAGTTAAATATATAAAATAGAACAATATTCATTCCAAATTATAAACTTATTTAATGCAAACTTTTTCTCCAAAATCAGAGGACGATTATTTATACCAGATCATATGAGAGTAAATGTAAAGCACAAAGAGCAAACAATGAAAACCCATATAATTTATACTGTCTTTTTTCATATCAAAAGATAGCATAAAAATAAACTACCTAAATGAAAGGAATAATGGAAATTTCAACGGTTTAAAATTGCTTTGCTTTTGGGAATACAAAGATCGAAAATTTTCAAGTCAGAAATCTTAAAATGAATAGCTTTTCTTCATCACCTTTTGGTGGGCCAATGCTTTTGTGTTTTGAGAATACATTTGAAATGTCCGTTTACAAATACATTTGGAATCATCATTTGCGTTGCATTTAAAAATCTGTTTTGCAAATAAATTGAAGAGATTTTGATGTTCACTGGGGATGTTTCTAAAACACATTCCAGCAACAGTTTGAAAAAGTATTCTGCTGTGTAAGAGGTTAAGAAAATATGCAAACATCGTGCTTTTACTATTAAAGGCTACACATGTTTCGGATTCAAAACCTATCAAATAGATACGCACTTTTAAAACTATTGGAAATGAGTAAACATGATTAATTAAAGAAGTGTCTTAACTATATATTTTAATAGTAACATTTTTTTGAAATTCAGAAATGTTTTAGTTTAACTTAGATCTACATTTAAAGATCGTCAAACCTACCATTCATTCTTAAAATTTATTGAGGAAATTTGTAATTAAAATACCACACTTGATGCGTTAGAATTTTGAAATTTGGCATATATTATTTTCTAAATAACAATACACGATTCCCATGTCGCAATTTATAAATAATTAGATAAATCGTAAGTATAATAATGCAAAAGCACTCTTTCATTACATATATATATCACCGATAAATATCTGGGACACTGAAGCGCCATCTATCAGCGTTAATTTGCCACTTGAAGAAAGAAATTATTAATATTCTTTCAGCTCAAATTGATTTTATAAACACTTTCTACCACTTTCTAAAATTATAAAAAAATATTTCTCTAAAAGCCTTAATTAACTGTTTCTTCTTATTCGACCGCATTTAAAAGAAGGTCCAAATTCTAAGCAGTTTATTGCGTTAAATTTTTTGAATTTCCATCAACTTTCATTATGCTATAAATATGGAAAATTTCATTAAAGACTTTAGTCTCCTAGATATTTTTTAAATTTCACCAAAAAGTTCTAATATATCAAGAGACTGTTGTTTAATTGAAGAAAAGGAAAAGTGAAACTTCTGGTATTAATATCCTATTTATTAAAATTTTTCTTCGCGATATTTAAATTAATTCATATTTTTTCTACTTGAGATTTGTTATCAACAGTTTATTTTAAGATAGTAAAATTAAAAGTATAAATAAAAATTTGCTTAAATGACCAAATATTTAATTTTGTAGAGATAAGGATTGATTTTGAAAGCGTTACGCTTTATATCCAGATGAATAATTTCTTCAAACAAAATCATGCATTCAGCACTCATTTAGCACATTTTTTTTTCAAATTTTTCATAATTAGTTAAATTTCTTTTGTATAAACTGCTCTTAAAATATGAATACTACGAAACATATTATATGGTCAAATCGTATTTCTTTAATCATCATAGAAAATATTATTTTCAGCCTGGAAGTTTACCAATAAATAGTAAATAATTCATGAACTTGCGATGGAAAAATAATATTTTTATTGAAATCAGAAAAAATGCATATATATTGAATTCCCTGTAATTGAAAATTTTATCAACTTCTTTTTTATAATTTTGAAAATTTTGTGATTACAATTGGAACTGAAATTTCATAAGCAGCTTTTTAAAATTTTATTATATAGATATTCTTAACGCAAAAGTTTGAAATTTTGAGCATAGAATTTTAGCAGGACATGAATTAGAGATGGAAAAAAATAATGTTTTTATTGAAATAAGAAAATAATACGCATATAATGGATTCTATGCAATTTTAATTTCGTCAACTTCTTATTTACAATTTTGGAGATTTTGTAATCACAATTAAAACTATGAAATTTCATTAGCAGTTTTTGAAAATTTTATCATACAGTTATACTTAATGAAAAATTCAAATCTTATCTTAGAAGTTCTATCTTTATACTTTTAAAAGATAATATAAAAAAAAACTGTAATTTAAAAATGATATTTCCTGGAAGCTTAGCAAATAAAAGATAAACAAAAGTATTTTGAAGATTCCTAATTTAATTAAATAAATGAATGTGAAATATGTTTTACTCAGTTACTGTTAATTGGTTTTATTAATTAAGAAAGCCTTTTCGAAATATTTCCAATGATTTTTAATAAATTTATTCACCATTTTACAGGCTGTCGAAAATTTATATCTAAGAATAATTTTTAATACTATTTTGAAATAAAAAAATATCGATTTCATCTAAATGCTATTAAACATAAGGTAACGATAAAGAATAAACTTGAATTACTACTTGAATTAAACATAATAGCTTTTATATTTTTCACCCTTAAAAATTGTAAGACAAATTGAAACTCTTTAGGAATTTCTGCAGTTTGATTTTTAACTAAACCTAGCTTATAAAAGAAATAAGTTACTCGTGCACAGTTAAAGAAAATATCGAAACTGTCGTTGTAAATGAAATAATTTAGATGTGTTAGCTCCAAATTCGCTTCTAGTAGATAATGAATTTGAGTTTTGACAAGGAAAAATATCCGCAAGAAAAGGACAGGGAAAGATGGAGATATTTAAATTTTTCCTTTTTGTTTCGGAATTTAGAATTACTCTTCATATTCTATTAGAAGCTCAGAGATTTTAGAGATTGAAAACTATTCAAAAATTTAAAAGTAATTTATCTCAGATTAATAAATTTTAATAAACTTGCTAAAATATCATGAAATTACAGGAGTATTTGTATTACATAGGACTCGACGGTAACCTAAAGTATAGTAAGGTTACAACTATAAAAAGTATTTTAAGAATTATGATGATGTATATTTGAAGTAAATTCTAAATAGAAGAAGAAAAGTAAATAAAGGGGATCTTTCTTCTGTTTTCATAATTGGTGTAGATTTTATTGCGAAGTTTACATTTTCAGAGCAGATTTCTAGATATAATGCAACATGAAAACATATGAAAGAAGAGGAAATGAGAAAAGTAAGCCAGAGTTACAAAACGGGCGAGAGTACTTACATACACATATCTTTGAATAAAAACTGAGCTAAAATCAAAATGCTTTTCTTAAAGGTTTCATTACTTCATTAAATAAGAGTTGAATTTCTTTCAAGTTTAAAGTTTTCATTGCGTTTGCTTTCATGTTGAGATATAAATTTAGATAATCATTTGGATTTCATTTTTCTTTTGATGGTAAAAGAGTATTAACTTTTCAAAGTCATTAAAAGTATGTGTCATAAAAAGTGTTTCGAAATTTTCATTTTTCGAAATTATGCTTAGCCAATGGTATTACTTGTAGAGATTAATAAAGTACTAATCACATTTGGCTGTCTTTTCATTGCTACCAGAAAGAATACCCTAAAAAGCAGAATAGTTAATCGTAATTGATGCGGTAATGTAGCATTTTTATTTCTATTTCCAATTACTTTCATAAAATTTAAAACTCATTAAATAGCTTTTATGTGTCAGTTTTACTGACACAATTCTTGTTTCAACCATATCACAGATTCTTTTAGAAATTGTGAGGCTAAATGTTCTTAAGAAAAGAAAAAAAAAATGTAAAATATTTTAGTTCTTTTTTCTTGACTGCAGGAATTCTAAACTTCAGAAAATTTGTTATGACGGACTCATCTTGATTTTCATAAATTCAGGAATTTCCTGATCATTATAAGATATTAGGCACAAAAATAACCTAAATCGATCATTGATTATATGAAGAAAATAATATAATTCGAAAATAACATCATCAATTCTATGATGATCATTTAAAATATAAAATCCGCAGAAAAATACTTTATCAATTTTATCCAATTAATCGTAAATGTTTCAAGTAAAAAAGCACAAACAAATCCCAATTAGCAACTCTGTTCATTGGAAAGGCACAAAAATATCAATAACAACGTTTATTTACTCAACTAAAATAAAATAAAAAAATCCATGAAATTATTAAAACACAACTTTTATCCAAAAGCTTTAAACTAAATTTTTCTTACAAACAGAACTATGAACTATTTCATGTGCTTATAAAACAAATAAGACTAGTAAAATTATGAATGGAAGTATATGAATATAGAAAAACTTAGGACTTATTATAAAATTCGAATTTTAATTTGTAACTAAATAATAAGACAATGAAAAAAAACGTACCCCAAAGCAAAATAAAATTTAAAATTATGCCTTATTGACAATTTTCTCTGTCTCCATCACTTTCATTGCCATCCACTACGTCACAATCATCAATACAATAAATGGCACATTGTTGTAAGCCACCTGCTGACGCATTCTCTGGTCTATATTTGGTTGTCCTTTTTCCCCAACTTGATTGGCAACATTTTCGTTTCTTAGGGACATCTGTAATTGCAATGCTGCTGACAGCGTCTGGTACATGGTAAAGAATTTCTGAAAGAGGTTAAATTAAAAAAGAAGAAAAAAATAGGAATACTTACAAATTAATATGCCTCGTATCTAAGAGATACAAAATATTACCACGAAGATGTACAGAACTACGCCGTTATTTTAAACAACAAATTAGATTTATTACAATGAACAACTCACGACAGAACGAGACTGAGAACTTATCCGCCAGAGATGGGGCTCAGCTTTTACACGCATACAGAATGTTCGAGAACAAGCCAATCATAATATTTTAGAAAGATCTAGAATTTTCCAAATTGTAGATAAATAATAGATAACAATTTAAATAAGAGAACTCCAATCTTTGGATAAAACACAGTGGTTAGGATTCGAACCACAGACCAATCAATTTTAAACGAGATGCTCCGCCGACTGAGCTAAGGAGATTGCTAGTTACTCTGGTTTATGCGGCAATATTATGAGAGCTTTCAAATATACTTGATGGCGACATACTACGGAACCATATTGCAACTTGATCTCGAAGCATGGAATAGGAAAGGTTGCAATCACCACGTTGCCAGCTTGTTACAAGCCATTCATGCTTTGTGTTTGTCAGATATGAGGCAGGTATTGGAGTGCTAATAATATAAAACTAATTTATGTAAACATAAGACACTTTTAATTCGTTCTATCAAAAAATAATAATAATTTCTTATCAATCCAAAACTTAAATAATAAGTCGAGTAAAACGATTTCTTCAAGAAATATTGATTCAACTTCACAAATTTATGATAAGGGCTTTTCCTTACTAATATCTTACTCTACCAAGCCCAATGCATATTCGACAACAAAGATAAGAGCCTGTAATAGCATTAATGTAAGAAGCTCCATCATTTAAGCTCAATGAATGGAAACAAATTAAAATAGCTGTTTTTTCGTACATTAAAGAGCAAAAACATAATAAGATCTGAAATGCAGTCTAGAAAAGTTGTAAAAACTTGCATCGCTCCCCCTTTTCTAATTACTTACCCCGAATATTTTGTTTTTGCAAGTTGTAACTTCGAATTCAAGTCATTTTTTTTTCACATTAAAAGGGCGCATATTTATTGCTTCAAGACTCTTTTGAAGATATAAGGTTTTCATTAAATTTAGATTTTCTGGTTCTCCTGTTATTAAATGTCTTTTTATTATTTTTGTATCTTTTTTCTTTCTGTTAACAGAAATTAAGGCATTTAAACAAATAAATGTGTTTTCGAAACCCCAAAGGAATTTTTTTGGGCAATAAAGCTGTTATTAGAAATATCTGCAAACTAAAGTATTTGAATGATTTGTTGAGAATTTTTCATCAAATTTCTAACTTTGTATCACGTAGTTTTCATTGTTTTCTGTTTCCGATGAACGTTTTCCAATATAAGTAAATATATATCCATTGTCTGTGAATAATGAAAGAATTAGTAATAATATATTTAACTTTTTATTTGTTTATCCCTACATATAAATATTTTTATCAGTTTTTATTACACTGACACTTAAAGTAAAAACAAAACGTTTTTTTTTCATTAAAGTTTTTCAAAAGGTTTTCAATATTCAGGAATAGATGAATGATTTAATAATATAAAATTCAGTCTATCTTTAACTTTCTCTTAAAAGCAATTACTTACATATTTAAGCGATGGCATTCTATCTAAATTATAATAAAAACAAATTATTTCTAATTTTTTTTTTCCTGAAAATTATTTGATTTTGATTATAATAGGAAAATAATAGGGAGAATGGGATTATTATAGGGAAATAATAGAGGAAAATTGAGCAGTGTGTAAACACGAGCATTGATTTGTGGTGAAAGCTTATAAGCCAGTTAACAGCTACGCTACACGAGCAATTGCTTTTGTATTGTGGTCATGTTACTGGGCTGAGAACCACAAGTTCCCAGGTTGTATCCTCGCTCATTTGAAAAACCGCTACAAATTTATGACAAATCAACATTCTTTATATCTTCAAGGAGGAATGTTTCTATTCATTTTTTTAAATTGGGATAATTACATCACTGAATTAAATTCTTTTTAAGGCTAGACACAACAATACCAATTTAATCTTCGGATTTTTTTAAAACAAAATTGTATTAAAATGTTGTATGTTGAATGCTTGTGGAGAAGACTAGAACATAGTTTTTATTAAATTTCTCTCAGCTATTGTTTGATTTGCTAAAAGATGAATTCGTTTGTGATTACTCAATAAGGAGACCTGCACTCTAGCTTAAATATTCCTCTATTTCAATTAAATTTAAATATTTTTTGTGCGTAAATTCGACAACTCTTGTTGGAAAAAATCTCAGGTCTCAGAACTGGTCTCATTTATTATATTGAAATACATATATTTTCAACATATAAAAAAGATTGAAATTCCAAATAAAAACTTTCTTAACAATGTTTTTAAATTAAAACTGAATACTTTCCAAAAACCCCTAAGAAGAAAGATTTATTTTATAAGCTCTATCTTTAATAAATCATAATAATTTGTTGGTTTCAGATTTGTTGTCTCTGTTAATTATTTAATTTTGAATTTTTTCAAATACTATACCAAAGAATAAAATGAAAAAAAAAGCTTGAAAAGGGATTTCCTGATTGATAAATTTATAAAAATTCTACTCTCAGATTTTTCAAGACTTTTATTTTTAACTGTAAATTACATTAATTATATTCAAAAGGAAAGTCTTCAAATCCGTGATTGAACTTTCATGGGCTTTTTGGAAAAATAACAAGAAATAAACTTGATATTAGACAGAAACTGCTTTAACGATGCCTGGATTTTTTTTTATACTAAGCGTATTAAATAAGTCAAATATTTGCATTAAGTCTCTTCTCTTCCAAAATATACATCACCATTTTTTCATAAACACATTAAATATAAGCAGATAAATATTTCCAAAAAACTGCAAACTCTTTTTTTATAAAATTGGGAAAATAACAGCTTTTTGAAAAACACTCATTTTAAGGAATAAGGCTTTATAGCCGTCGCATAATTTTCCTTTACCTCGCGTCACGCAAAATCTACCAACATTAGGTGTGAAAAGAGTTCTTAAACTTACATTTAATTACCATGATAAAGGAATAAATTGAAATTAATTCTTCAGACTTTTTACGTGAGCAACAAACTTTGCAAAGAAATTGGAACTTCAGTAATGAGATTAATAAGGTAATTTAGAGGAAAGCTTTTAAGTACTTTCTCGGAAACAGATAATGTACTATTTTCTTCTTCATAGTTTTCCTTACAAAGTACTTATTTCTTAAGGCCTACTAGAAAGTGGAAGGGTATTTTTCTTTCACGTAGACCAAGGGAAACTTTGAAATTTCTTTATATTATTATACAAACAGACTAAACTTTGGACGAACATTTTTTTTTTTTTTTTAAATCAATAGATTTTGGTATATGTTTTTAAAAGAAAGAAAAAGGCTTTAAATGGTGCAAATAATTATGCTGTTTCAATCAATAAAGTTATTAAAATTATGGAAAGTTAATTTTAGTGTTATGTTTTTGATATATAAATGCAACAGAGAAAAAAAAGCATCAGCATAAAAAAAAAGCCTCAGACTGAGTTAAGAAGTTTTGATATCACTACTTTTGACGATTTCAGATCATTTGAATGGTCATCTCGAGGAAGGAATCTCCAATTAATAAGCAACATTTGCTCGAGGTTATTATTATTAATTACTGAAATACAATAATTAATAATTTTTCAAATGCAGAAGTATGATTTTTTATTTAAAATTTTAATATGTCACAATATATATTACCAGATACGTTTAAGTGGAAAGGACGTCATATTTCTATGACTTCATATTTTCTATTTCTTTTATTTCTACATATTATTATACTCAAAAAGTGCGGTAATATTTTAGAACAAATATGCAATCATTTGATCAAAATTTAATATAATGGTTGAATTGAAATAAATTGAATTCATATATTAATTCCACGTTTAAAATTATCTTTAAAAAAAAGACTTTCACCACTATAACTTTAACTCTTTAGTTTATTGGCTGAAAAAAAGATGAAACAAATATACGGAATGGCGGGTGGCAATAATTACGATTATTGAATTGTAGACAGTTAATTTATATAAACGATTTTCTAGATTTGGAAGTTAGCGAATTAAGATTAGAGAATAAAAACACATTCATCTTCATTAAAGTTCTTTCTAAGAGTCGTCTGCTCTTTGTCGCTCGTCGTCTTATATGGAGGTTATCATCTAACTCACTAACTCTGGTCGAGTCCGTCATTGGCGCTGGTGAGCAGAGCGGGAAAATCTTTCCAATCAAGATGTCAATTTTGCACCACACAAATTATATTCTTTATTTCCTTTAAATTGTTTTTTTTTTATTTGAAGAATATGCGTTTAATCAAAGATTTAGAAATTAACTCTTAACCATATTTACAACCTGCATATTACAAGGCATCTTCTACTTCAGGAGGTTCATGTTTGTTTGCCATATGGTATTTTAAATTTAAAACAATATTTGAATACTCTTTGAAGCATAATAAAATTTTGTTTAATTGCATAATTTTTTATATCCTATACACTTTTTATAAGCCTCTATTTGTCACATAGTGTTTTAAATAAAAATTAATACTTTAATGCTTTTTTAAAAATATAAAATGCTATTTCCAAGATATTTATAATACTTTATATATTTGCCATATATTTTTTATATTGCATAATATTATAAATATAATGAAAATAACAAACCAGTCTTTTTAAGCTAAAACTCGTTTTATGAGTTGCTATAGGCAATATTTCAATAATATTTTTATTAAAAGGAATTAATAGTTCAGGGAAAAAAAATTCCTTAGTGAAGGCAATATAATAAAAAGAATGCAAATTATTTAAATCATTTCAATTAAAAGGAATGTTATGATTGTAAATAATTTTTGCAAAGAAAAGACTTTCTAAGAGAAAAATGTGTTTTGAATATAATGTGGATTCTTTTAACTTATTCTTAATTTTAAGAGGAATATAAGCTTCCAACATATTTAAATTGAAATGGAAGAAAGTATAAATTTTTCATCCAAGTTAAATAATAATATTCTTAGTCAAAAAAATAAATAACAAAATTATTAAAAACCGTAATATTCTCATTGAAACTATAAATACCTTTTTATTCTATTACTACCACCTTGCTAAGACTTTTTTTTCTGTAAAAAAGAAAAATCGTTTTTCATTTTAATTAAAATTTCCATACCATTTTTGTCTTATTTTTTATGTATATACCTTGGTTCCTTACAGTAGAAATTCTTATCTCGAATTCAAAATTTCTTTTTTCTTGTTTGTTGGTTTAAAAGAACTTTTGAAAGCAGTTCGACATTTATGAATGGAGCACGTGAGAGACCAACATGCATTTTCACTTATGTGCACTTAAGTAAGAAAATATATTGAGTGCTTTTTTTACTTAGAGTTAGTAATAAATTTCAAATTTATTGTTAGAAAATGGTTTTTTTTCTTTTAATAATAAAGATTTTTTTTTAATATGTAATTCATAACTAGTAAAACTTTGAAAAATTTTAAGAATGGATAGAAAAACTTGAGACAAGCGTTTTCAGTACTGATATGTTTTTTCCAGGAACAAAAAATCTGAAATGTGCACAAAAAAATTAAAGTAAGATAAATAGTATATAATACAGAAGAGTGTATTAAATTATATAATATATAATATAATATAGATTTATATATTATAATTTATATAATTATAAATTATAATTATATAAAATAGGCTTTAAATGATAATAAGGATAAAACTTTCCAGATAGGGTAGATTTTTTTTTCTAATTCTGTTGAAAATTCTATTTAATTCTATTTTCTAATTCCAATTGGAATTCTATTTAATTTTTAAGGAAGCAAAAACAAAAAGGCACGCATATAAGAAGAATGTAATAAGATAGATTTTGTGTTCCGTTGTGAGTATAACAACAGTTATAAATATTTAATTAATGTTTGCTATGATTATAAAATGAACTTGATTCGTCAAATTGTAATACAAATTGTTTATTTTTCAACTAGAATTTCTTTTTACTGGTAAATTGATTTACCTATTTAGGCAACATTAAATGTGACATTAATAAAATGCATTATAAAAGTCTCAAATCTTTGTGGTAATTTTGTAACAAATTTAGATCCAGATTCATATGAGGAAAACAATGTTATTAAATTAAATGATGAGTGCTAAATAATCGTTTAAAATTCAAATATAGTGAAACTTCGCAGAACGAAATTTTCTTATAATGAGTGATACTCATAAGATACTCGCTTAACGCTCATTGTTTCTTATAACGAGTAACAAGGAGACACCATCACGTCACATGCTGGATTGACGTCTATAATCTGGGCTGAGTGCTTGTTTGAAGAAAGCCCTTATATCTGTATGGAGAAATTTCTGACTGGAAAACGTTGTCGAACTCTACTTTGAGGGGTTTGAGAAAATGCCTGCAGAGTCTTAATTGAGGAGATTGCGTCTTTTTCCAAGATTATTAGGCTAGAAGGGGATAAGAAAGATAACGATGATCTAGGGGTATAACATAAACAATGGACATGATACGTGACGCAGCGCAGCTTATTAACAGAAGAGATAATACTATCTTTCAACAAAAGAATGGACGATAAGCAAACAGGGCATATGTGATATTTGAACATGGTGAATGATATGTTGTACAATAACAATGGACTAACATCGAAGAGAATAATCTATAATAAAATAATCATGTTGAAATTAAATGGTTTGAAGGAAAATTTATTGACATAGATGAATTGGAAGCTATTGATTTTGATTTCACAACATCAATAACTAAGGGGGAAGTATCCTATTACTGCAAAGTGGATGCTACTTTTGAGCGCCTATTATGATTCATTGTCTTGTTTCATTTTAGGGAGCTATTATTTAGATATTTATTTCAGTTCTTGCAAGCAGAAATGACGGAACCAACATTATTTTAAAGAAATTTTGATAAACAATTATCTAGGTATGAAAGAGTATTCGTCATAAATTTTGGAGTTATTAAAGAAATAAAATCATCTAAGTAAAATTGACCTTAGTAAAGTCATAACAATGTCTCTATGATCCATCCGAAGGCACACGGATAATAAATACTGAATGACCGGACCGCCGCAACAGCTACACTGGCGGCAACTGTGGTTGAGCCCTAAGGGCCATCACCGGCCACGGTACAACACTTCCCTAAGAAAGTACGTCCCGTCATCGATGGAAGGAGCTGGACTCCCACCTTTTCATTTACCCTCCAGAGTGGCGAGATCCAACCGCCATTCTGGAAGTATCTCATCCTTATTTCAAGGTGCCTCACCCGGAGGATCTTAGTAAAGGATAACTGTAACTTTATAAAGGATGAAGGACCCTCTTAGTAAAGGATAACTGTAACTTTATAAAGGATGAAGGACCCTCTTAGTAAAGGATAACTGTAACTTTATAAAGGATGAATGACCCTCTTAGTAAAGGATAACTGTAACTTTATAAAGGATGAAGGACCCTCTTAGTAAAGGATAACTGTAACTTCCGAATATTTTCAGAGCAGTCTGGAGGGAACAATGTGTTCAAGATCTGGCTGTGAGAGCCCGTGGATCTCTCAGTCCCTCTCGGTGGCTGGTATGTGCAAACTCAATTTCATAATTATTCAATTCCAAAACAAGTCTTTAAGTGAGTTCATGGTAATCATAAAATGTAAGGTGACAACATACAAACGTGCCTAATTCGACTTTGTAAACTATGAATCTAGGAAAGAAGGTCCTAAATATATTCCTACGATTATTCCAAGAATGGGACATTTGTCAGACGGAGAACCTAAAAAATCTGATATGATATCTGTAAATTTTGATTCATTACAGTTGTACGAAGCTCAACGAGAACAGAAGATGCCAACCAAAATTTTAAATTCCACCAAGTAGACTCAAGAAAAATTAAACACAATTTGCTTAAATTGATATGAAATAACTTTTATTCATTTATTTTACAAGTGTTTTATAAATTGTGTTTTTATAAAATTTAATTTAGGAAATAATGCCTTGGAATGATAATATAGGCACTTTTCGGTATTACATTTTTAAATTATAAGAGCATTAATTTTATCTGTGTTCATTTCATTTTTATAAATCATAAAAGAAGATTAGAAAAAAAAATCACATTCCAACTGCTACCTTGAAAAGAAGCCGAATAAACAAAGTCCACAATTAAAAAGAAAGTTTTAAAAAATGTTAGGTATTATATTGAATGTATATTTCTGAACTTTTGATGTGGCTTGATGAGATACAGGAAAACTTGTATTAATATTGCTTGTAAATATAATAAAGATTTCATAATCGAAAGCAATAGTTGCTAAAGAAAATCAGTGTTTCAATAACCGTTAGAAATCATCTGGGTTTAAAGAAATAGTACAAGACAATATAAAATTTGATTGTGTCAATATATAGGAATTTAGTCTAACTTTTAAAAATACTAAAATAATTTCAAATAAACTCTTTCAAAAAATGATACGAAGGATAGCACTATACTATGGATATATTAATTTTATAGCGGAACAATAGAATAGAGCTATATATTAAAGTGAATAAAGTAAAGAAATGAAATAAAAATGCGGGATAATTATGAATTATATTTAAGCTTCCAAATACAATAATTGCTAAAAAACTTTAAATTAATATTTCAGTTGAATGAAGATCAATTCACATTGGAAACTAAAAATTCTCAATCGACAACAAGTTGTCTTTCAGAACATTACACAATCAAATTTTTTTTCCGAACAAATCTCGTTTTAGCAAATCATTATTTTTCAGCTATATTATAAAATTATATCATGTCTTCAGCACTCTTTAAAGTAACTGCAGCCGACAATTAGGTATATGAGTTCCAGTTACTCTCCAGTTTAGTACCATAATAAAAGAGTAAATTCAAAATTTACTTTCTTTAAGTTTTGCCTTTAGGTGTAATAATAGGAAAGAATCAAGAAGACCAATCTCTTTGTTAGAATATTTGCCTTTCCTACTCTATCAGAATTTTTTTCTTTTAATTGCGCTTAAAATTATATAAAAATTAATTTTCTCATCTTGAATTACAAAATGTTTTAAATTTGTTTTCAGGTTTTAATTCTGTTAGTGATTATGACTTTATTGTATTTCTAATTGTTTAGAAATTTAGCGAATTTTTTTGCATAATTACTGACATAAAAAAACATGTAACTTCAATTTATAAAGAAACTCAATATAAGATTTTTTTTGATTCAACAAAGTGTTCTATCATTATTATCTAAAATTCATAATTTTACCCTTTTACTCTAACTTGAAGTTTAGAAAGTTTAATTTCGAGAGTTGTTTTAAATTTTCAAACTAAAATTCGTACGTAAGAAAAGTCTTCACATAGTTAAATAACCAATATAACATGAATAAAATTATTCAAAATCTAGGATATTGAGAAAAATTAGCTTTCAGTTTGTTGCAAATTCAAAATATTTATTAAAGAATAACCAATATTTAGTATGTTTAAAAAAATATATTGTGTAGCAACGCAATTTTTCTGCTGAATTATTTCTAAACATTAATTTAAAAATTCTCAATCTATGCTACTCGAATGGAAATTTTCCCTTCCACATTAAATATAAAGGAATCATACGATATTTTAAAAATCCTCTTCACCTTGCTCGAAATCGCTTTTGGTTGTAATTTTAAAAATGAAACCTTCTTCAATCGAATGAAATAAAGTTCATTGTGAAGTAGAAATGCATTTTACCAAACAAAAGAAGTGGAAAGATTTATTGGTTTTACATTCTTATTCTCAACAATCAAAAAACCAAACTTCATTTAAACAACCCTTTTCCGATCAAAAGACAACTGGTAAACAAGCTTTCAAAATCTGAAAGAATAATGGAATTTTCAACAATTGGACAATATTTGCTTTTCTATACAGGGAAATAACGGAGGTCTTCGACTGAAAAGTTCTTTCGATAAATTGTTTTTCGTCCGGAGAGAAATTTAGAAGGTTTTGGTGAGTCACTGTTGTCTGCAAATTGTTTTCCGCAAATACTTTGAGGAGATTTTAATGCTCATCGGAGACTTTTCTAAACCTCATTTTGTGAAAAACGTGAAAAAATGTTCTGTTATGTAAGAATTTTACAGAGTAAAACAATTCCTGGTTGATTATCTAAGCAGAAGTGAGAATGTGTCATTTGAATCGTGTTTTGGTGCTGGTGTTTCTAACGGCTACAGTTGTTTTGAATTCTAAATAACTTTATATACTTTTATTCTAAATACTTTTTAAGGTTACTGTATTTGGGAAATAAGTTGTATGCTGTAAGTTTATTACTTGAATGCCCTTCAATTTCATTTTTTGAAACTCATTATTAATATATAAAAAAGGACTTCTCATAGACTTTATATCTATAATGAGACATCCAAGCAATTTATATTTCATGAAAACAATTATCTGTAATTGGACAGAAAAAACAATTTTTAAACATTTATAAATTGAAAAGTTAATAAATACATCTCAAAATATATCTATATTTTAAAGATATGTTTGAAAATTTCATTAGTAATTTAAATAATTAGAAAAAGTGGGGGCAAAAATATTAACTCTAAATAAAAAAATCAAACAAAACCCTAAAATAATTTTTAAATTTAATTTCATTAATCCTATTAAAGTTTGACTGAAAAAAAGTCTACTCGAAAATTATTCTGGTTAAATCATTTAAAACTACCTGCATTTGGAAATCAATAGGTAATATAGGAATATTGGTTGTGAATTTCAATAAAGATTATAAAACATACCTTAATATCTATTGTTACATTTAAAAGTGTAATTTAAACTTCTTATCAGATATTCAGCGCACTTTTTTCATGACGCTATTTATTTTATGACAAATACATTATTAAATATGCATATTCAATAATCATCCCTTTTTTAGCCCTTTATTTATTTTATTCTAACCTAACGAATATTTTACAAACGCAAGACAACACGAATGAAACATATATTAATATTGTCACGTAGATACTTTAGTATAGAACTCAATGACACACACAAGAAGTAGAGCTAAACCAATTTATTAACTCAACACAGAACTCAGAACACAGTGACTGACAGATCTTCTGCTTTTATACTAGCAGGGAAAGTTCCAGAATACTTTTCTGGAGACAGTAAGAAAAGTCCAGAACACTTATCTGGTAAACTAAAGAAATGTCCAGAATCTTCTGGAACATGAAATAAAGGGAATACTAAAATCAGGGATTAAATATTTACACAAACTGCGAATCGCATTGTCTCTAGCGGGATTCGAACTTACGGTTTCTTGATAATGAGACTAGTGTTTTGACCATTGGGCCATGGAGATTCTACTGCCTCTTTTTCAATGCGGCAATATTATACACTTAAAGGTAATAATAGCCGATCTATTTTGTTCCTTTTAAATCAGCCATTCACCGATAACACATACTCATTCGGCCTTGTTGTTATAAAAATTCATTTCCCCATTGGATAGAGAAAACATTTGCCCAAATTCTCCTTCATAGGGATTATTTTCATATTACGGCTTTAAGTCTTTACACCTGTTCTTTTTAATCATGAATATGGCATTTATAATGAAATCAAGGGATATGGCATTCATAATAACATGAATAACCTAAATCTATTTTCTCCTTATCTTATGAAGGGGTTTAATATCATTTCCTTTTTCTTCATACCCAGTGTGAAATTGATTCAAAAATTAAAATGTTTCCTCACATTTTATTTGTATTCCTCGAGCAAATCTAATAACACGTTGATTGGCCTGAGGATTTGGTTGAAAAAGTAACGTTTAAATATCAAGTATAAGTATTCTACACTCTAAATTTAGCATGTAATGTTTTAGAGAACTTTTTTTTTGGTTATAAGAAAATATGTAAGTAAAGTAAGAAAGAAAATCCTCATTTTTATATTTTCAAATAATATTTAAGAAATCGGCAACTTTATTTCATAGTTTTCAACAATAAATAAAAATTCAACGATTTAATATTTGAAGAAAAAATGAAATCGGTATAAATAATATTTTAACAATGAAAATAATTGGCATAATATTCCATAGGAATATATCTTCAAAGCATTGCAAAATTCAAACAAAAACTGTTCAACTTAATTAAAGAATATTTTTAATTTTCAAAATTTTGCTTTTGTTAAGTTTTTATAAAGTTATTTTGGAATTTCATAATAAAATGTAGGAAAAAAACAAAATTTTGCTTAAATTTCCATTAATTAATATTTTTAAATAAATTGGTTTTTCTCTTCAAAAGGGAATGCTTTGTAGAATAATTGTTTATGCATAAATACATATTACACATACATAACCTTTAATAGTATTATAGATAGGTGAATATATAAGAATTCACTGAGAAAATTACAATTGTAAATTTAATTGCAAACATATTTGAGCCGAAAAACTTGGAATATTATAACATCTTTACATTTAAATAAACTTGAGATAAAAAAAAAAGCAATGGAGAATTTTCAGCAACTTTTTGAAATTTTATTTAGCAAAAGTAATTAGATATGGCAATTATTAAAGACTGAATTTTATGATTAAGGTAAAGATTTTATATACAGTTTTTGTACCACATATTTTTACATAATTATCATATTAAAATGTGTAAATATTATGATATGTCTTAAGAAATCTTAAGCATAATACGGGCAGTGACAGTTTTAAGGGAGTTTTTGTTTCCGTCTATAGACGGGTCCGACGTTTTGAAGGGAGAAAAGATTCCGTCTTTTTCCGGGTTTGCCGCTTAGAGGGTTAATAAACACATATATTAATTATTTTCATAATTTTTATTTTAAATTCGCCTTATTACTTCATTATAAAGTTTCTTCCAAATGTGATCCAAATCACATTTTTTTTTTTAAGAGTTTCTAACACGCGCTATAAAACATCGATGATTCCTTTGTAATCCACCCGATAAGAGAAGGAATAAAAATTCCAGACACTTTCGCATTACTATCAAAGATATCTAACATTCCTAAGTTGAGAGGCGGCAAAGAAATCCACATCAAAAGAATCATACATACACGCACACAGTTGTAAGAACGAAGCTGTATTTTCTATTCCATCTTTAAACACTGATGCCACCTGATAAATATCATTTTGTCTCTAACTTTTTTGCTTTATGAATCCTTAAAAAAAATGTAAAATTTTTTTAAGTAAAAAAAAAAAAAAAAAAAAAAAAACACTTTTAAATTTACATTTATTTTTATATTTTTGAAATATAACTTCTCAGACTGAACATAGAACTGAATATTTAGACATAGGATTGTCCAAATATTTTTTAAAAAAAATAATACCCAAATAATAATATCCAAAAAAAAAATCCAAATAATTCCAAATATTAATCTATCTATACTTATAATAAAGCTCAATGTGTGTGTGTGTGTGTGTTGGCGCTCTACAGGCCAGGTCATTTGCCATACAGCTATCAAATTTGGTACATATATACCATAGAGGTCGGAAATGTGCACCTGGGGTCCCTTTTTATGAAATTTTAATTAGAATTTTAATTATTAATTAAAAACTAACTTTCCGGCCAAAAAAATCTTCCATTTTCCCCACCGCCAACTTTTCCGCCAAAAAAAAAAATCTTCCATTTTCACCACCGCCAAATGAGTAAGGCTTCAGTTTATTTTTTCTCCCAACAGTAATGAGGCTACGGTTAACGCTTTTCGGCGGATTATTTCAAACGATTCAGTTTATTTTCTTAATATATGCATTTAAAATTAAACATTGTTAATTAATCCATGTTTCAGATTCATTCTGAAGTACTTTTGAATTAAAATAACACAGAATAAAGGAAATTAAAAATTTCTAATCTGCATAGCGTTACCCCAACTGGCGTAGAAAAATTCACCCATTTGCGTTACCTAACTGGCGAAGAAAATTCACGCATGCGCATTGTTCTGATTGTTGTCATGGCAACCACTATCAACGGCTGATTTAAATTATTTTTAGGTTAGTTGCATGCATTTGTAAGTAAATTGTATTTATGTTAGTTATATATTTTTTGTATATGCTTATAGTTTTAAGTACATCGTTTTTTAAGTAGTTTTTTTTAACCTGTTTTCAATGATTTAAATTATTTTTAGGTTAGTTGCATGCTTTTGTAATTAAATTGTATTTATGTTAGTTATATATTTTTTTGGTATATACTTATAGTTTTAAGTACATCGTTTTTTAAGTAGTTTTTTGAAACCTGTTTTCGACCGATTATTTTAAACGATTCATTTTGTTTTCTTAGTGTTTGATGTATTTAAAATTAAACATTGTTAATGAATCGATCTGTTCATGATGAATCTGAGAAAATTTCGTTGACAAATTCTTGAGATATTACATAAATTAAGAAAGATATTCTTTAGTGTCCATAAAGTTTAAACGCTCAGTGACTCTATTATCAGTAATCATATTATTAAAAAAAAATGCTTTGTTTCAGTAAAAAATATTATTATATTAATTGCAGATTAATCATTTACACTTTTATTTAAAGCATAAATTCTACGAGGGGTAACAGAAAATTAGAGAGATATCACGTTATAACTGAAGGCCTTTATAATATTATGAGTGAATTATATGACTATCAAAATTTGAAGTTTTAAAATATTTTTCTGAAGAATCTATTAAAGTTGGAATTGCATAAAATATTTAATTATTAAAATTTTAACGCTCATTAAGATTGGCGAACCGGCTGGTTGCCAAAGGCGGCTAGTAAATAATAAAAAAATAGTTCCTATTTTTTTTAAAAAACATAATATTTTAATAGCCTGAAATTTTCAATTATTTTGCTTTATGATTCTTTAAAACAAATGTAAAATATTTTAAAGATTCCTTATTCCCTATTTTATGAACTACCTGATTGAAAAATGAAACATGAATTTCCTAAAATCATTATAAATAATAAACAAATACGACAGACAATAGCTCGAAGATTCCGATTTTATTAAAACAAGGAGTGGCATAGGGTTTACTTAAATTTCAATAAATTGTTTATTAACAATAAATTATCGAAATATTTAATACGATTTTTTATAAATTCTTTTTCTGGGGACATTCTTCCTAAGAATAATTTATATTACAGGATTAGTCTACATGATTCTTCAGGTTTAAAAAAGAATGCTTGTTTATAAATACGACGTGCAACAATGGCTGATATTTGAAAAGATACATGCACTCACCAAGTCTCTGGTACATACTAGAAATGTTTCCTGTGTGAGGCCTTGATCACCTGGCATACATCCCAAAGGTAACTCAGTTCTGTTCATTGGTCCAATAGCGCGTCAATATTCACCATGGAAGCAATAATACGTTCCTACAATGCTTGTAGCGTTATTCCTGCATTCAATGCTTGTAGCGTTTGGGGAACATAAACTTTGTTCTTCATATCACCCACAAGAAGAAAGCTCATGGCATGAGTTCGGGAAACCTGGAAAGGTTTATGGCAAATGAGGAACAACATCTAGACCAGCTTGCCCTATCTAACAATGTGGCAATTCTTTGTTGAGAAATGCGCGAATAGTTGTGTTCCATGAGGTGGAGATTCGTCCTGATGAAAGTTGAAATTAAAGGAGTCAGTAGTCAGTGATAGGAACAACCACAGTAACAACATATCCATATGCAAGATTCTTGTCATCGACTTCTTCATTAAAAAAATGGTCCATGCAGCTTTACATTTGATACAGCATAGAAGTATTTGAAAATTCCTTTCCAGCTCCACATGGGCATGCGACAGTTCAATACTCCATACTTTCACATTGTGACGATTTAATTTCCTCGATCGATGTAAAATCACCTCGTCGCTGGATATCAGTGTATCTGAAAAGTTATCACAATCTTCCGTAGATTCCTGCATTCGAGTGCAAATATACAATCGATAGTTTAAATTACCTGGAGTCAGTTGTTTCAGTTACAAACATTACGGTTTGAAATGCACATGCTGGCACAAAACATTATGGAATACTCATATAACGGTTTGCACAAACAGTCGGTTGATTTTTGTAGACAACTTACAAATCTCTCTCTCACGCTCTACATGATTTCATCTGAGACGGGCGGTCGTTTACACAGATAATCAGATACAGGAAACTGGAAAAATAAAATAAAATGTTGTAGCGTTGAGGTACAGCTTTTTCGCATTTGCGTAGGAATGCTAGCTGAACGCTCTCAGGTACATAACTCACCCCGAATATATCAATACAGAAAAGAAAAGTCATCTCCTTTGCCGTCATCCTGTACAGTGTTGATATGAGACCTGCAATATGGCGTAGACAAGCAGTCTTTTAAACTTAGTGTGTGTATATATCTTGGCTTGCATCCCCCGTCTTTTGTAGGTCATATACCTTTAAATACACAGTGTTTTGTAAGATGATGACTCAATTAGGCTAACCAAAAATTTTACCGATATTCACAATTCAATAAATAAATAACTCATAAATCTATCCTAGTACTAAAAAATAGTTTAATTATCTTGGAAGAATGAGAATAATTAAAATTCAAATTAAATTAAACGTATTACATATTTTTTACCCCTTGAAATATATACGCAAAATAAAATATAAAAAATTTGAAAAACTGGCAAAGATTTTATTTTATTTTTTTAATAGTATTCTTTTGAGTCCAACTCGTAGTTAGAATAAATACCAAAAGTAATCGATTTCTCATTATAAAAATAAACATGAACATAAATTGCCATAGAAAAGATAATGCTATGATGTTGACAGTTCTGAATTTATTTTTAACAAAGGATTTCAGAAAAGTGAAAAAAGTAGAGGCAAACAAAATCTTGGGAAATAAAATCTTAGAAATGGCAAATTTGTTTTGGATTTTAATATTCCTCTACTTGTCACCTACAGATTTTGTAATGTTATTTATTTCTATTTCATTTGGCATCTATGAAATATATTTATTTAAGATAAAAAAAACATGAGCATATCTGAAAATAAAATGGAATGTCATAAATATATAAGAATGGACGGAAATGAGATTGGAACAAAATCGACAGCAATATTAAGAACTGGTATTTTTGTTGGCATAAACCTATAGAATTTATTTTGAGATTTATAAAGATTTATATTTGAATTTAAATATGATGAATAGAAAAAGAAAGGAAAACGATGTGGCTGTTCCTTCAATTTTGGTACTGTGATGTAGATTTTACTGTTGAATTCAAATGACTAGACGAATCTTCTGGACTCTATACGAAATAGAAATACATAAAATAGCTGGAAATAAAGAAAGTAAAAGAAAGTTTCAAATCGAAAGAGAGGGGACTGACACAAAGATTTCTAATAAATATTTCATCAAAAGTTAAATATTTTCCCTTTGAATTATTGTTTTTTTATGTATAAACTAAACTTCCTATATATCTAGAGAAATAGATAATGTTTCTAGACAATGTTTCTTCCTAGATAACTAGATAAATATTTTCCAGAAATTCAGATATAAAATTTAAATTCAATTTCATTTTCTTCTGCTTTTAATGCTAAATGAATATGAAAGAGCCATGAATATAAGTCATAAATGCTTTTTTTTTGAAATTTTGATCAAACTGATATTGTTTAAAGATGCTATCACAAGATATGTGACTTTTATACACCTGCAACAAATAATAATCTCAATAGCAGAATAACATCATTATAGATGCTATTACTTTACATTTGGATTTTTATATTCACTACTCTGCATATACTGTTAAACAGGTTAAATATTCTTTTTTAAGTCTCGGTTTTTTCATCCATGTCACTAACTCTTTAAGAAACTGCGAGATTAAATTTCCTGCTAAAAAATTATTTATTCAGTTTTCTCAGTTACATAAGTTATGAAGATGTTTCGTGAACCTTATTTTTCCATTTTTAACGCAATGGACATATAATGGTTTCATAACCTAATTGTTTAATTTCATTACAATAACGTTCACTTTTTAAGGACGACACTAGGGCTATTTTAGGACGGAATTCGTAGTTTTGAACCACAGTCAGATGACAAGGATGACACTTGCTCTGGAACACCCTTCTTTGTTGTTTATAATGGCACCTGCCATGGACAAGCTCGCTGACGAAGTCAGCGATTTTAAGCCAAGGAAGCGTCTCTTGTTTTTTAGTAGCGCCAACTAGGGCCAAGAGTACGTCGTAGCTACTCAAGCATCACATTCGCTTGCACAGACCCTTTTTACAGGGGGGGGCACATTCACACATCTCACAGACAGAACAGATGAAGAACAACCATGCCCGAACCGGGACTCGAACCCAGGACACGGGGAAGACGCGCTACCCCTATGCCAGGACGCCGGCACACCCTTCTTTAAACTTCCGAAGCATGTCAGCAGAAGGACATTTGGCTTCAAAGAATTTAACATGAATCAGACCTGCTTACACAGCTGTTCGTCGATGGAATCGAGTGTCGAAACTACCATTAAGCCACTAGGACCCTATCATAACCTGAGTAATTATCCAATGATTATTCTAAGATATCATGCGCAATAACATCACATAAATTCGAATCTAGGCAGAACATTCAGAACACCAAATTCGCAGCAGAATTTCAAAGAAGTATGTCGCCACAAAATGTTGCGATTTCGATTTAATTTCAATAATACCAAATCATATTGATAAAGAAGCAACACATTCTTAAAATATTCAATCGAAGAAAACAAGATTTTCATCAAACGAATCAATTAATAATTACTGAAAAATGATGTGATTTCTTATAGAAAATATTTTAACCATATCTTAAATATGTGATTAGATCGCTTCTTTTTTAATCCCTCCCTCCCCACCAAGCACGATGCCTTTTTCGACAAAAGAAAGATAAAAGTGTGCTAAAGTATTAGCATTAATTTAAAAATCCACATCATTTAAGCTGAATTCAGCAGAAAAAAATAAAATGAAATCTACGATTGCGAATTTCAAGTTATCATATGAGAACATTATTACTTTTTAAGTAAGTATTTGTCTTAATTTATTTAAATTATAAACCAATTTAAACCAGTTTGAAAAAATCACGAGACTTCTTTATCGGTCTCTCTCTTTCTCTCTCTCTCTTTATTTATATATATATATATATATATATATATATATATATATATATATATATATATATATATATATATATATATTATTAGAGATGAAAAAAACAGCTGTGATGTCATAGTTCTACGTCAACCTTTTTAAAACACATCTGCGGTCAAGGAAGCATATGTAATAATAAAGCAATACTGGTAAAAGCAGGTCAACCTTTTAAAAACGCATCTGCTTTCAAAGAAGCATATATAATAATAATGCAATGCTGGTAAAAGCAGGTAAAAAAATATATGCGATTAAAAGATGATGAAAATTGCCATTTATGCTTTATTCATTGCCTACGCGATTTCGAGCTTCAGATGCCTCTAACAAAGCAACATCATGTTTCTTAGTATAGCAATTTTCTATTAATAAAAGTTTTGTATTCGAAAGAATGACAGCTTTCTGAAAGTTCAGATGTAAACTTTTTAGAGGAGTCAAACCTAAAAATGAATACAAAGTTCTATTGTCAGTTTTTGTCTAGAAGTGAAATTTGCGAAAATAAGAAAAATGTTTTACTTTAAAAATGGCCCAAAAGTGAAAAAAAAGAAGTTTTTTTTTAAAGTTATCAACTGTTAATAATTTAAAATAGCTCCATAGTTTTATTTAATGCAATAAAACAAAAGTTACGGAGTTCAAGAGAGACTTTAATCGAATCGTCTAAGAAGGTGGACACTTAGTAGAATAAAATCTAAGTTCATGAAATTTAGTTATGGATAAGAATATACATTTTAATTCACGCTATATGCATTTTATAGCGATGATAGAAACATTTTGCATATAGGAAGAAACTTTAATAACATTATATATTTTTCGCTTAACTGGATACTTTGAAAATCACAACTTTGCATCATATAATTCTTTTACAATTTTCAGTTTCTAATTATTCGTATATCCTAATGAACTTAAATATATATTCTTTGACTAAATAATGAAAAAAAAATGCTAGTTAATGTATTTATTTTTTTCATTTTTATAAGCTTTCTGTTAAATAATTTGTCAAATTTTCAAAGCAAAAATTCATTAAATAAAAGGATACAGCATTTTCCTTTCAAATGTCAACATTTTTTAATTGTTATAGGATAAATAATTAATTCAACACAACAGTACTCAAACTGTGTACGAACTCTTCATGAATAGTAAAGAAATCATTTTCTGGTTTGATCTATAAAATTTTATATAACCTTAGCAAAATCAAAATATTTTTATAAAAATACTCAATTTACCATATGCAAATAACAGTTGAAGTTATTTTGATTCCTTTCACACTCATACAGTTTAGCTGCATATCTGAATACAGATTAGTACATAGTTAGACAGAGGAGAATAGATTGTATCATTAAATTCGTCTATCGGCTTCATTTACCAGGATGTAAAAGAAACTGAAATGTCAAATGTATGTCGAATGGATTAGAACCCCATGACTTGCAATCATTATTTTGCCTGACTGTTACTTATGATGAATTACTCAAACAGATGACTTTGCACTTATAAGTTATAGATAAATAATCACATTTATTGTCTTAAACAGTTTAAATAAACTATTATTTTTTGTGATGAGAAACACTTTGGAAATATATGGAATTAAAGGGGAATTACTTTGAATATAGAAAGAAAAATTTGGTCTTATTTATAATAATATATAGAGAAAAAAAATTTATGTTAGAGAGGTTTAAAACACAAAATAATAGACAATTTTTAAATATATTTTTCAATTAAAAATTCCCAGAAATAAACATTTTACCTTAAAACTTTCATCTTTATCAGACCATAATAATTTCACTTTTAGGATTTGTAAGCTTTGTTAATGATTTAATTTCTAATCAATAAGTGTTTTATAGAGGAATGAAATAAGGAAAAAAAAAAAAAAGATTAAAAGAGAGTTCTTTTAGCTCATAAATTTATGAAAGGAATACCCTCAGATTTTTTTTTTGTTTCACCTCGTTATAGAAAAAAAAACACTGTTCTCATCGTGGTTCTTTATTCTTTTTCTATCTTTCTTCACTTATATAATAGCCTAACATTAAACAAATTTACATTGTTGTCACTTTAAGACACTTGCACTGACAACACACATACAAACTTTCTTTTTTCTTGTCCTTTGTTTCATATTGCAAACATTTAAAAAAAATGCATTTTAATAATAATAATGCTTCCAAAAAACAAAAAAAAAGAGGACCATAACAATTTAAAAATATATGAAGAGATTAAGATTCCACAATATATTGAGATCTCGAAGCTTAATAAAAAAATTTAAACCTTATAGAAAATTGCTATTTTGATCTATTGTTTGCCACTACTATATCAATATCAGATAGTAAGGTGAAAATCTATAATACATATTTATAGACCTTCCCATATAAGATAAGTTTTTAATTTATTTTTTGTAAGCCAAATTGAAAATTAGAATCCATTCATTTTCCATATACATAATAATTATTTGGCAAAGCTGTAAATTTTCTGGTAACAGAATAAAAAAAAAAGTATGCAAATGGAGATAAGTGATATAACTAAGAATATCACAGATTGCTAAAATCTGAAAATTAAAATAAATAAATAAACAAATACATTATATAAATTTTAACCAAGATTCCTTCTTGAATATTTTTGCTGCAAATTGCTCAAAAATATATCTTTATAATATTATGCTTCTTTTTGATACTACAGATGAATATATTTTCGACTGACACCGCTTTTCTGTTTGTTCAACTTCAGTTAAAAGGGAATCGAAACGTAATATCCTTGGTAAAACTGTAAATTTCATTTATTATACCTCTGTTACTGTGAAAGACTAAATCTGAAGAATGACAACATTCACATAGTGACTTGATGTATGTACGAAATATTTGCTCAATATCCTTAATTCTCCCTTACACCGGCAAATGTTGATATTCATCATACACTAATGGTGAATGTCCAATATGTTGGAGATATGCATTTTCTTCTCCATATTTCACATTCCATTAAATGTCACAATGGTGACGTAACTTCTTCGCCTCTCTTGCTGAGAGGAGTGACCAATCATTCCTCAGTATCCTTATTTCTCACTTACACCGGCAAATGTCGATATTCATCATGCACTAATGGTGAATGTCCAATGTGTTGGAGATATGCATTTTCTTCTCCATATTTCACATTCCATTAAACGTCACAATGGTGACGTAACTTCTTCGCCTCTCTTACTGAGAGGAGTGACCAATCATTCCTCAGTATCCTTGTTTCTCACTTACACCGGCAAATGTCGATATTCATCATGCACTAATGGTGAATGTCCAATGTGTTGGAGATATGCATTTTCTTCTCCATATTTCACATTCCATTAAATGTCACAATGGTGACGTAACTTCTTCGCCTCTCTTGCTGAGAGGAGTGACCAATCATTCCTCAGTATCCTTGTTTCTCACTTACACCGGCAAATGTCGATATTCATCATGCACTAATGGTGAATGTCCAATGTGTTGGAGATATGCATTTTCTTCTCCATATTTCACATTCCATTAAACGTCACAATGGTGACGTAACTTCTTCGCCTCTCTTACTGAGAGGAGTGACCAATCACTATAAGGACAGGGGTTCGTCACTCTGCAGATGAGTTTTCATTGCGGGATTAACCGGAGAATTTAAATGCCGAGGTAGATCTCAATGGCAGCCCGGCATTGTGTTTTTTCGGACATGTAGCTTTATATTCTAGCTTAAGAAGAATAAGAAGAGATGCTTAATATTATTTGCCTTCTTATTAAAGTATGTATAAGTATTAAGCATTACGATTTCTGCTTTAAATTTACCAACAAACAACTTCGCGTTTTTATTGTAGTGGACTTTTCTGCTGTAACTACGCCATTCGGATTCATGGAGAAATAATCTCCTCAAAATAACCAAAATAAAAATATTTTTTGCTACTTTTAAAATTATTCTTTATTATTAAAGGGGTCCGGTAACCAAAAATATCAAAAATTTCAATTTTATCAAAAAAAATGCATTAATATTTAACATTTTTAACAGCATTTTGTAAAATAAAAAAAAATAATTTTCATTTTTTTAACCATTTTTATAAAACAGTTTCAGAAAATTCCGATTACTTTTTAACCTTTTTCACTCGGATGGTGACTCTCACTCACCATTCAAGATGGTACATCGTTTTGAAGTTTTATTATTTATTTTTCAATTTTAATTGTTAAAAACGCCTATAGAATGGTAAAAATATGTAGATTCAGTTTTCAAATACATTCGACTTAAAACAATTATGTGTACTTATTTTTCAGACTAAAAAATAAATCTTTGTATTAGGTGGTTAATTATGCATCGAATTACTTTTCTGAGGGTTAATTTATCAAAGGGTTAAATTATCCAGTTTTAAATTAGATCCCTTAAACATATTTTTTTATATAATAGCAAATCTTTAATTGTATATATCTTTGTTTGTAGTTATATTTTTTGTCCCTTTTGGACTTACACCAAAACATGTCTGCGCTTGTCGCCGTACACTGGTCATGGTTCGAATGTACAATATTATAATCCAATATTTGATCTTTCATCGACGTATTTGGTACTTGCTGACATTCCCTAATTTCGGTATTTCACACTAATGCATCTAATGAAAAGTCTCCAAATTTTTGAAAGTACTTTTCTGTCTTTCTCGGAAAATTAACTAGAAAAGAAATTTAAGTTAGTCTCATGCACCATCAAAACATATTCTCTCTAATTAAAAAAAAATTACTATTAATTCTCCAGTGATGCTAGTTTCTTCATAAATCCAATGATTATGAATAGAAAAAAATCTCCGAAAACAGCGATATCTCCTTTTACGAAATATAGAAAATAAATAGTTTCAAAGAAATCTTAAGAGAGCTTTCCAGCCATCGTACATGAACGCATAATTTTACTTTACTCAGCGCTACGCTAAAACAGCCAGCAATTAGGTGTGAAATGCTTCTTAAGCTGCTGTTTAATTACCATGATAAAGGAATAAATTGAAACTTCCTTAAAGTTCAGTAGACTTCGTATAGCAACATCGGTAATGGGATTAAAAAAGATAATTTAGTAGAAGGACTTGAAGTATTCACTTGGGAAAATAGTTAATACACACTCTTCCTCTTCATTGACTTTAGAATATTTTTTTTTTATTAGGGATTACTAGAAAGTATGAGAAGTTTTTTTTTTTTATTTCAGTCAAGAAAAAGTTTATAATTTAATTACTTCAATACAGGGAATAAACATTTTTCTAAACCAGTTGCTGTAAGCATATATTTTCAATTGGAAAAATGCTTTAATTAACTTAAGCCTTTTATTATTTATGTTATTTCAATCAATACATGCAATAGAGAGGAAAAATAGAAAATTTTAACTTTGTAGTAATATCTAATATATAAAAATCTCGTGTCACGGTGTTTGTGTTCGTACTCCTCTGAAAGGCTCGACCGATTTTTATGCGTATTTGGTAGGTATGAGAATAGGTCGTAAAGTATATTTCATAACGCTAGGTAATTAGGGTGTCCTTATCCCGTCATTCCACGTTCAACGTACGCTGATGAGATCAACGCTTGCTTGAAATCATCGCCACTGTGGCGAAATGTTGAAAAACTCCAGTTAAAAATGAACATGAGAGTCCAATTGCTACAAGATCCATCTGCTGACACATTATCGGACCATTTATTAGATATAGGCGATGGAAAAGTTGCTATTTATAAAAATACTGCATGTATAAAATTGCCCGCTCATTTCTGCACTATCGTTGATTCGCAAAATGCTCTCATTGATCGCATCTTTCCCGATGTATACACACAATACATAAATCATGTGTGGCTGGCAGAAAGAGCCATTTTTGGATAATTCCAAAAAGATGTCGAAGTCGACGATTTAATTTTCAAGATACAGAAGTCGTTACCAGGTGACTTGGTATCATACAGTTTGCGATGTTAACGAAGCTGTAAATTATCCAACAGAGTTTTTGAACTCACTGGATTTGCCAGGAAGCCACACCTTCTTTGACTGAAAGCTGGATGTCAGGTTATTTTACTTCGGAATTTGAACCCCACCACGGCTGTGCAATGGCACGCGATCGATCATTAAATATTTGATGAAAAATGTTATCGAAGCCAGCCTTTTGAATGGCAAATTCCAAGCCGAAAATGTTTTGCTGTCACGAATTCCAATGATTCTCACAGACGTGTCAATTGAATTCAAACGCGTTCAATTTCCTATTTGCATTCGCAATGACAATCAATAAGTCTCAAGGCCAAACGATGTCTGTTTGCGGCTGAGATTTCGGCACACCATGTTTTTTAACAATTAACTACAATGAACATGCCATGAACAATTATACGTGGCATGTTCTCGCGTGGACAATCATCGATCTTATTTGTGTTCACTAAGGACGGACTGACAAAAAAATATCGTACACTCAATTGCTCTTCGAAATGAATATTGATTTTCGTTATATCATTTTTATATTTTAGAACAAAAAATATATTAATTTTTTCCCTTTACGTTTAACTTTTAAGAGATCAAACAATCTATATGTTCGTTACGTTAATTAAATACATTGTATTGAGAAAATGAATGGTTTTGTTTTTATCGGCGATCATCGTTTACAGCGCTCCATTCCTCTTTCTGTCATAGATCCCATCACCACACACTTACAATGCCATCGTTATTTTTTAATTAGCAAACAGAATATTAACTAGAAATAATTTATATGGCAGAACAACGTCTGCCGGGTCAGCTAGTATTACTATATTTTACTAGAAAATATGTGAAGTTTTATTTTTATTTCAGCAAAGAAATGTTTTATAATTTAATTACTTCAATACAAAGAATGAGGGCATTGACATGCCAATAGTTAATTTCTATTCACTTTACAGAAAAGCATATATTTTCAATTGAAAAATGCTTTAATTAACTTAAACATTTTTTTTTTAATTTTATGTCATTTTAATCAATACATGATTTAGAGGTAAAAAATAAGAAATTTTAATTTTCTAGTAATATATTAATAGAATGTATTAATACATTATGAGAAGAATGAGAAGTTTCCTTTTTATTTCAATCAAAAGCAGTGTAATAATTTAATTATTTCATTACTGGGAAAGATCACACCAACATTCGAATGGCTAATTTCTCTACTATTACAATTAAAAATATATTCTCAACTGGAAAAAAAGCTTTAAATAATTTAAGCATTTTTTAAAACTTTGTTTTGTTTCAATCATTAGAAGGACAAAAAAAAGAAATTTTAACTTTTATACAGTATCACGGATTTTTTAGTTATATTTAATAACATATTTTTGACACATTAACATGAAAAAAAAAATGATAATAATTCCCGAAATCAAAACCAAAAATTAAAAGAGTCTTGGTAGAATTATTTTAGACTTGATTTGAGCATTTCGTTGACGTAAATCATTCATTAATCAATGAATGGCATTTGCTTCACACATCTGATAATTTTCAAGGAGTAATGAAATTTAAAATTCAATCGCTCGCTCAAACGCAAGCAATTGAAAAAAAATTAAAATACTAATAAGTAAAATATTTATTACTAATTATACTTAATAGAATCAGACCTTATTTCAAAATTCAGGTTTCGAAATTTTATTGCAGTATTTTGGAACAAAACAATATTTTTTCCCAATTTCTTTAATCTTTCAAAATTGTCGTTTAGAGAAATATCAGTACCATGAAAAATGAGGAACATAAGGAAATGGTTTTCAAAAGCCAATATTTTCTCCTTTTTTTGAAGAGAAAGGAAAAAAAATAGCTATTAAATCGACAAAAACTTTATGATTAAATAGACTGATCAAAATTATTTTGATTAAAGTTAGAGTTTCTTTGTAGTTTCGATATTTCAGAAAAAAAATATCTGATAACAAGACAACTTGCTCTAATATTATTACATTACGGTTCCTTGGACCCACATTTAAAATATTGGCTGCATTGAATTGGATTGAATTGAATTTGTGCGTTCGTTATAATACTAAACTTAACTTTTATTTAAAGGCCGGGATAGCCTGGTTGGTAGAGCGTCGGATTCGTGTCCCGTAGGTTGCGAGTTCGAACCCCGCCGGTCGAAGATTCCCCGCGTGCTTGCTGGCTGACGCACGTTAAATCTGTCGTGGTCACAAAGTCCTCCATGTTGAGAGCAATACCACTGGGTGTACTGGATCAGGGGTGATCATTCTCTGATTCAGGTCTAAATTACAATCTGTGGTTGAGCGAATGAAATGCGTGAATGAAGTCCGCCCCGTAAAATGGGTTGTGACGTGTGTGTAGCTAAGTCGTTCTCTTGGCCCTAGATGGCGCTACTATAGAAACAAGAGGCGCTCCCCCTCAGGCTAAAATCGGCTGTCTTCGAACAGCGGGCTTGTCCATGGCAAGTGCCATAAGAAACAACAACAACTTTTTTTAAAGTTATTTAACACATCCGTGTGGTCTTGGGCTACTTGTTACTTTGCATGGGAAGATTACATTTGCCCTCTCTCTCAATATTCCTTTACTCCACACTTTGTTCCCCATAGAATGCTTTATCAAGACGATAGCGCTCCTACCCAAGTAACACAGACTGTTGCACAATATGTGCAATATTATATGATATTTATCAATATTCCGCAATATTATGATCAATGTTTTACAATATTCCGCAATATTATGAATATTGATCAATGTCTGACAATATTCCACTCCATAGTAAATCATATTCATAAATACCAAGACCTCTTCAAGACTATACAATAATTGAGACCAAAATGCAACTTGTCAATTAAATTATTCATTCAAAAGTGCAGTTCTCTCGAAGGAAATCAAAACACAGGATCCAGACGGACTGTTATTATTCTATATTTTCTTTTATTTATTTCTCCCCTTTTTTCCTTTATTTTTCCCTTCCTTCCATCTTTTCTCATCCAATTGGTTAGATAACTTCCTGTTATAGGTACCGGGGCACAGGATGGCGTTATGTTATATCTTACAGTATTGTACAGTATTTGTGTGCTACTAGAGTATCCATACTGATAGAAATCAGTCATCTGACTTGAACATTATTGAGCATTTGTAGGGATATTTTGAAAGAAAATTTCTGTGCTTGATTTCCTTCACCATTTACGACTTCGGAATGAGAGACTGCTCTCCGCATAGAATGGCTTCATATTCCATTATTTGCTGCTCTTGACCTCTATGTACACATTCCACGTCGTATACAATTTGTAATCAAGTCAAACAGTGGTCTAATTCCAATTAATAAAGCGTTTCTTTCATTTCATGGGGTTTTGTATTATTTTGCTACCCATCTCTAGATATAATTTCAGGCCGGGATAACCTGGTTGGTAGGGTGTCCCGTCGTTTGCGAGTTCGAATCCCGCTGGCCTACTCCACGTGTATGGTGGCTGACGTGCGTTTAAATCTGTCGTGGTCAGAAAGTCCTCCATGTCGAGAGTAATACCACTGGGGGTACTGGATGAGGGGTGATCGTTCTCTGATTCAGATCTAAATTACGATCTGCGGATGAGGAATGAACTGCATGAATGAAGTCCGTCCCGTAAAAAGGGTTGTGACGTGTGTGTAGCTAAGTCGTACTCTTTGCCCTAGATGGCGCTACTGAAAAAACAAGAGACGCACCCTTGGCTTCAAATCACTGACTTCTAAAGTCAGTGGGCTTGCGTATCTATAACAAGTGCCAATAGAAAAAACAACAACATATTGTTACGAATCTGTGATGGGGCTTCCCAACATAGTTGGTTCCATAGGAGGTCCCAGAGCTTGGCGACGAATTTGTCGACTTTGGCGCCAAAATAGATTATACCCGAAACATCGGGAATTTTCCCGACCCGTCCAGTAGGAACCGAGTTACGCCTCGAACGTTCCTGATTGGTTGAGAGGCTTCTAGCCCCGCCACCTAAGACCTATAAAAGGAGCTGCAGCTGTCGGGGAGTGGTGGTGAATTGAGGGGTGGTCGAAAGCGACAGAGAAGAGTAGTCATGGACCAGTGGAGTCGAAGAGTCGTCGTAGTCGGGATCGACGCTAAAGAACTGGCCTTGCATAGATAAGCGGAGCAGCGACGGAGTGAAGTTAGTGCTGAACTAAGCTGTGCGCTACTGTCTACAGTAGAGATTTGTTGTATACTGCTGTGTATGCGGCACGTCTCGGCTGAAGATAATCGTCTTTGTGCTGTCCTGTGTGTCTTCGTGTAAATAAACGCCGTTGTTTCATTTTCTACTGCCGCCTGCTGATTTATCGTTCTCCACACCATATAACTCCCACTATCCAAGCGAACCCGGAAATTTCGCAACAATATATAATTTCATGTCTAGGAAATAACGTAAATGAATAATTACTTAAATTGTTTTACAATATGAATTTTATCCACCATTATTTATTCCAAGCGGTTTTTTTTAAATTCTCACTAATATTATGAAAAAAAAATCATTTTATTGGAATTTATAAACATTTTAAATATATTATTTCTAAATGTGAAATATTATATTATGTTGTGAAATATTATATTATGTTATACAATTGAAATCAAATTCAAGTCAAATTAAAGAAATGAGTAGATACATGCTATGTTTTCGAAGATATAATTTACTCATATAATAAAACCAATCTTTCAGAAAAAATCGCATATTTTGGATCCGGTTTTCTATTCTTTAAATAAAAACCGAAGAAATAAAAATTATATAATTATTACATATTGATGAATGAAAATTTCCTTCAATTCATTTTGAATAAAATTATTATTTTATTCTTTATTCATGAAATTAGGTATTAATATCATTATTTAACAACATTTATTATTTACCAGTTAATTTTATTTATTAAATTAATTAGTAAATAATAAATTAACAAAATAAAAGACGTAATGTTTGCATTAGCAGATACCAGTTTCAGATTTTATCTTCGCCTCTATTATTTAGTTTATATTGCATTTATTATTCTCAGTTTCAAACGAAATAAATAAATAAAAATATTTAACTTGAATTTCGTAATGCTATATTTCAATAAATTGCATATGTGTGAGACTATTTTTTTTTCCCAATGAAATATTGCAGAATCGTTTGGCTTCTTTTCAGAAGGTTAATAATATCCATTTGTTGATTAATACTGTATATTTATGTTTTGGATTGATGCCAGTGTATATATTTTTGTTATAATATATTAATTTTTTATATAGTATTTTATATTTTTTCCTTATTGAAGAGACTCGTTATGATTGTTTTTTTATTCTACAGAAAATTTTTAGAAAGAATGTGGAATTTGAGAGACTTTAATATATGAAGTACTCAACTTAAGAATCTTTATAAAAAAGTCAGCTTTTACTTAAATTATTTAGCATAAGAATTATATTTTTGGGAAGTTATATTTAATATGAACATATTTATATAAGTGGAACTAATTGTTCCGTTTAGGTATTTGAAAATTTTCATCTTAAAAACACAAGCAGAAGCTTTTTCTGGAAATTATTGAAGAAACCAATTTTAAATTTATATAATTGAAACAACTGAACATTTAGTTGAAAGTAATTCAATTCCGAATGCCATAGTATAAATAAAATGCAAATTAATTAAATTATCTTAATTAAAAACAATGCCACAAATAAGATTAATTCTTGAAAAGAAAAAAAAATGAAGAAAAAATATTTTTTTATAACCTGTTAATTATTTTTTATAATATTTTATATATATTTTTATATTTCAAAGCGGAGTGCAGATAAGATCTCAAAATTTTAAAACTATAGTGAAAAATCACTGTGCATTTTTCATTCGAACAGAATACTTAAAAGTAATACTGCACTTAATGCAGAAAAAAAAGTTAAAAATTCAATGTTTTAAAAAAATTTTCATTAACTAACTCCTTAATGTTCTACTTCCACTTTACTATGCACTTTTAAAATGTAAGACGGTTTTTCAGTATTGATTTAAACTTCAATAATGTTTCTTTTTTACATATTCTTTCTTACATATGTATCTTGGCTCCTTTTGCAGAAATTATTTTCTCGAGTCTTTAAATTTTTTTTCTTTGTTTATTTAAAAAAAAAAAAAAAAAAACTATTGAAAGTTGTTTGATATTCACGTGCAGAACTCTTGAAAATCCAAGATTGTCTTTATTTACCTTTGTTTAAGTGATAAAAAATTGTAAAGGAATTCTTATTTTCTTGACATTCGAAATAAATTTTAGACTTCCTACCAGAAAATGTTTTTTATCTTAATAACTACACAGATTTTCTTAAGGTTACGCAAGATACTAATAAAAGACTTGAAAATAATACTGAATTAAAAATAGTTAGAATAAATACATGAACACGGTTTTTCTAATGAGAGAGATTTTGTATTCTTTTGTATAAGAAAGGCTCATAATAACTTTACTAGTAATCGGAATGAATGAACAACTTTTACGAATTTAAGTAATCGTTTTGCTATTGTTGTTGAAAAAATCGTTTGATAATAATAATAATAAAAAAAAAAAAAAAATCAAGAAATCTACGCATCCGTGCCACGTAGATTACAATCACACAATAAATTTTATGCTATCCTTGTTTGAATAATTAATTATTTTTTGCTGTGGTTAAAAAAGGATCTGGATTCCAATTTATTTATTATCAGAAGTGTTCAGTAAGTAAATTTTTTTCAGTCATTTGAATTTCCTTCTGAGATGTTAATCATTACATACAATTTGTTATAAGAACACTTTAAAAGTTTGTAAATTTGAAAGTTTTGATTTTTTTTTTTGTCATTTCTTATCTGTTTTTATTAAATAAATAAGTTCGACTTTCGACTCATGGATCGTAATTGAATACTTAATCTAATGGTATTCTTTAAATGAATTTAGAAATGTCCAATGAATTCAATAAAAAATGGATTTTAGTATTTAAAATCTTTGGTCATGGTGAATGTGAACTATAATTCTAAGTTTGATATTTTACTGAGCAATTAATGATTTAATCAGTAATTAGTTTATTTATGTAAATGTCTTAATAATTTATTATTATTTTAAAAATTATTAAGAAACATTTATTTATACATATAATTTTATTTATTACTTATATAAAAGGATTTGGAATTCACACTTTCTAGGCTTAGCTACTATTAATGAAATAAACACTATTTTAATTTTTGAACTGGCACAAGGTAAATAAAGGATTGTTCTCAAATTAATGATCCAAGTTTCTAATTCTTCACCTCTGTTGTGGATACTGGTCATAAATGAGGGCTTACAATTTGAATTACGAAGATTCTGGCGTATGAGGATGATATATATTTGTTTGCATTTGCATTGGAGAAGCATATAATAAAAACTAAAATAACAGATGCTCTTATAAAGCTAGAAAATTGGAGAAAGTATTTAAAAGTAGAATTTGCATACGAAAAGATGAAATGTATACCATTTGGGAAAAAAGGAAGCTACTTATCTCTCGATATTATGATTTCAAAAGTAAGTCAATAAAACTCACTCTACAAGTTAAAATATTAAGAGTTATACTGGATGACAAACTTAATGGTCAAGTATTTATAAATTATACAGGGGAAAATGCTTAAAATTCTTAATATATTAACAATAATCAAAATTCGAAAAGGGCTCTCTGCTACAATTCTGTAAGTATTCTTGAAAGAACCTCGTTTATGGTGCTTCTACCTCATAGCACGCCAAACTCTACTTTACTCTCCTATAAAGATCTAACATCACTTAATTAGCATAAAATTGAGAATCTCGGGTAAGGCCATGAATGCTTAGCATGGCACTATAAACGATAGATTAGAAATGAAATTTCATGTAAATCTAGCATTTTTACTGTATCTATCGCGGAATGTATATTTGTTAGCCAATTGATTTCAAAATTCGGTACAAAACTACGGATTTGGATACAAATTAACATACCAAATATCATCCATTTAAGTTGAATTATTGCTTCGATTATGAATTATTGCTTTTACATGCGTGCAAAATTAAAGATCAACAAACTATCAACCATTTGACAAATTTCATATAAAATTTGACAAATATTTATATATTACAGTACTGTGCAAATTAATTGGGACAAACACAAAAATTTTCACAAATGTTGTTTAATTAGTATAGGTTAACTTACATGCACAGTATAGCAATCAAATACAAAATATGTCCTCCTCCTGCCTGAATGAGATCCTGTACAAGGTTTGGCGTGGATTCCACTAAATTAGAACATAAATTTTTGATCTCATCATAACGAAACCAAACTTTTATAGCATTCTCAATCATTGTTTTCTTTGTTCAGCAGTCTGTGGCGATCCTGCTTCCATCAAAATGACTGTATTCGAAAAACTATTTTCCTAACTGCGCACCGGAAGTACGAAGCAGTTATCTACGATCAAGCGCGCAAGCTGTGCGAATTAAAAAGATCAATTTCCGGTCTTTCACAAAACTCTGTTGTCTGTCGATGTGTTAGCGTTAAAAATTAAAAGATGTTTATTTTTATATAAAAAAAGTCGTCGCTCATTCTTTATGTGTGGATGTAACTTAACTATCCCAATTTGCAACCTTCTCCACTAAAACATCCCACATTTGGTGACTCGAAAAGTGAAAGGATAACTTTCCCAGTTTTCTTTATGCATTAAATGGCGCCATAGCGCATTTCTTCCTAATGGCGGTAAGCGTATCGTTGAATATTGTTTCTATTTTCACAGCCTAAATAATTTCCATCGGAACTTCCGTTATATAATTTGGATTACCATTTTCATATTATTTACTCTGATTATCAGTATATTATTTGTATATTCGTATTTCAAAGCAGTTTTGTGAAATTATATTTATAACGTGCCTTTGATTTCTTGAATAAAACATGCCAGGAGATACTCCAAATTCCGCCAACAACGACGCAACAGTTTCTCGTGTTGGCGTCAAACTTCCGCCTTTCTGGAAAGCTAACCCTGCATTATGGTTTGTTCAACTTGAGGCGCAATTCGCCTTGGCGGGAATTACTGCTGACGATACAAAATTTAATCATGTTATTTCTGCCGTTGATTCTGATATTTTGAATTGTGTAAGCGATATAATATTGAAACCTCCTGATACTGATAAATATCCAACATTAAAAAAACGTTTAATTGAGTTGCATTCTGAAAGTGAAGCTTCGAAAATACGTACGCTGCTACAAGGCCTAGAACTTGGCGACCAACGACCATCTCAGTTATTAGCTCGTATGAAAACATTGGCGGGCGATACTGTTGGCGAGCCACTCTTAAAATCTCTTTGGCTCGGAAGACTGCCAAACAGCACACAAACTATTTTAACTGCTTTGAATGAAGATTTAGCTGGTTTAGCATCAGTTGCAGATAAAATAAATGATTTGGCTGGCCATTCAAACATTAATTCCGTTACTCCTCAATCTTCGAATAATCAAATAGCCCAACTTGAAAAACAAGTCGCCCATTTGACGACTTTAGTTGGCGAGCTTACTACAACAATGCGCCAATCACGCTCTCAAAGCAGAAATAGAAATCGACCTTTTAAAAACAGTCGTAGTTGCTCTCGTGATCGCTTAAAAAAATATAAAGAACCTGCTGATGGCATTTGCTTTTATCATACAAATTTTGGCACAAAAGCAAAAAAATGTAGTTTGCCTTCCTCTTTCAAGAATTCGGGAAACTAAATCGGCGGTCGTCCACTGGCCTTGGCCACGATCGCAAAATTAATAGAATTATGCTGGCCGATAAAGTTAGTAAATGGAAATTTTTAGTGGATACAGGCGCAGACGTATCTGTTTTACCAAACAATTATGCTCCTAAAGCTGATTCCTCTAATGAATTACTCCTCTTAGCTGCTAATGGCACAAAAATAGCTACTTTTGGTAAAAAACGCCTTACGCTAGACTTAAATTTACGGCGAAATTTTACTTGGTCTTTCATAATTGCAAATGTGAACCAACCAATTATAGGTGTTGATTTTTTAAAACACTATAATCTTTTGGTTGATGTTAAAAGTGGTTGTTTGATTGATGGCAAAACTAAATTAACCACTCAAGGCAAATATACAAACACAGATTCATTAACTTCTGGTATATCCATTTTGCTTGGTGATTCAGAATTCTATGACATTTTATCGCAATTCCAAGACCTCACTAATCCATCTCAACCAACAAAAAGCAAAGTATCAACTAAAATACATCACTTTATTGAAACAACTGGTCAACCAGTATTTTCGAGACCTCGTCGCTTATCTCCCGAGTTGCTAAAAATTGCACGTCAGGAATTTGAATTTTTAATGTCTCAAGGTATTATCCTTCCTTCTAGTAGCCCATGGGCAAGTCCTCTACACATGGTGAAAAAGTCTAATGGAGAATGGAGACCGTGTGGCGACTACCGTCGTTTAAATTCAATTACCGTTCCTGATAGATACCCAGTTCCTCATATTCAAGATTGCACTCAAATGTTTTTCAATAAAACCATTTTCTCCACCCTGGATTTGATCTGAGCTTATCATCAAATTCCGATTAACCCAGCGGACATTCCAAAAACAGCAATCACAACCCCATTTGGTCTTTTTGAATATGTTTATATGCCCTTTGGTTTAAGAAACGCGGGACAAACCTTTCAACGTTAAATACAACAAGTTTTGTCAAATTTAGATTTCTGCATTCCTTATTTTGATGACATACTGATTGCATCAAATAATGTAGAACAGCACAAACAACATTTAAAAACAGTATTTGAACGATTATCTCAGCACGGATTGAAACTAAACCCTTCAAAATGCGTCCTTGGGAAGCAATCGGTAAAGTTTCTAGGTTGTCTAATTACATCTGAAGGCGTGAAACCTTTACCGGAAAAAGTTCAAGCCATTTCTGATTTTCCCAAACCTCAAAATATACTGAGCTAAAGCGTTTCTTGGCCATGCTCAATTTTTACCGTCGATTTTTGCCTCATGCCGCTCAGACTCAAGCTAGCCTACACGAACTTTTAAAAAACTCTAAAAAGAATGATAAGCGACTTGTTCCTTGGACTGACCTCACTACAGAAGCTTTCGAAAAATGCAAATCTGATATTGCAAATGCAGCTACTTTGAACTTCCATTCACCTAACCAGCAATTATCTATCATGGTTGATGCTTCAGACTCAGCCATCGGATCTGTCCTCCATACAACTACGTCTAATGGTCAACAACCTCTAGCATTTTATTCCCGAAAACTTACGCCCTCAGAACGTAAATACAGTACGTATGATAGGGAACTTTTGGCGATATATGCAACTATCAAACATTTTCGACACTTGTTGGAAGGTCAAAATTTCATAATATTTACAGATCATCGACCTCTTACTTTTGCTCTCACCAGTCCTCTGCAATAGCAATATCACCACCAGTTGCAGTTCCGACTTCACCAAAACCAGTACCTGAACTGTCTCCATCGAGTCCTGTGCCACCTACAAATTCTACTCCAGTACCTTATGTGACCAGATCTGGCCGACGAGTTCGCTTCAACACTCGTTACCTCTAACTTCAGTGCCTGCTGCACTACTAGAGGGGGGAGTACTGTGGCGATCCTGCTTCCATCAAAATGACTGTATTCGAAAAACTATTTTCCTAACTGCGCACCGGAAGTACGAAGCAGTTATCTACGATCAAGCGCGCAAGCTGTGCGAATTAAAAAGATTAATTTCGGGTCTTTCACAAAAATCTGTTGTCTGTCGATGTGTTAGCGTTAAAAATTAAAAGATGTTTATTTTTATATAAAAAAAGTCGTCGCTCATTCTTTATGTGTGGATGTAACTTAACTATCCCAATTTGCAACCTTCTCCACTAAAACATCCCACAAGTCCATTTTACTTAGATGTCTCTTTATAATGCTCTACAAATTTTCGATGGGATTTACATCAGGAGAATTACCATGACAATCAAAAACCATTATTTTCTGTTTTTGAAAAAAATCCGTTGTTAGCTTAGAAGGATGGCATGGAGCAAGATCTTGTTGAAAGATACCAACACTACCAGTGAACGTTGGCATCATAAGCACAATTTTACTTTCTATTATAGAAATGTATTGTTTAGAGTTCATCATTCCTTCAACTGGTACTAAGCTGCCAGGTCTTTCAGAAGTAAAATAACAGTAAAACATCTGTTTCTGAGGGTGCTTAACTGTTTGAATAAGATGTTGTTCCCTGATGGGTTCTCCACCACTTCGCCTGACAAATCTTGGTCGAAACCCTTGCACAAGAAAATGCGTTTTGTCGCTGAATGCAACCTTCTTACAATCTTGTGCAGTCCAGGATTGATATTTCCTATCCCAATCCAAATGTTTTTTCGTCATTGCAGGTGTTAATAACTGTTTTTCAGTTAGTTTTCTTGCAATTCTCCCAGCTTCACTAAGCCGTCATCGAACTGTCGATGAATCCACGCTCACAAAAGTAGCTAATAATTCTCTCTGAAGATCTCTACTTGTTTTGAAAGGATGCATTGCGCTATTTCGTACAAGAAATTTGTCTGTTCGAAGTGTGGTCTTGTGTTTGAGTCCACATTTACTCTTTCATTTTGGAGACACTTCCCCAAAATTCTTTTGCTGATTATTAATCCTAGAAACACTGGATTTTCCAACTCCAATTACTGCAGCAATATCTCTCACACCGATAGAAGTATGCTGATTAAGGGTAACAATTCTAGTCCTTTTCCTGGGAGTGACATCTATTTTTTTTAATACACGTCAGAAGGAGACAATTCACACAAGCGACCACTTTTTACAGTAACTGAAGGGAATAATTTTCGACATGTCATGATCACGTGGTCAAATTGGTTTAGAATAGTCAAGGGCAGTCACACGTTCTAAGAAAATGCAGTTGAAAACGGTTTGAAGCAGAAAATCCCCGAGAAAGGAACAATTTTCTTAAAAAATCTGTTTGTCCCAATTAATTTGCACAGTTCTGAAATCTTACACCTGCCTACCAAATTGCATCTACCTAGCGTCTTGCGCTTTGTAGTTATCGAATTCTTTTATACTGAAACATCCAGTCAGGCGAATGGATTTTGTTGAAAAATTGAGAGAAATCTACAAATTTGGTGATTCGTCGGTATATCAAATTTTATCCGTCTAGCTAGGTTCATCAAAATCTCAACTGATTGACTGACGGACAAACATTATGCCTATATATGTGTTTTTCGATCTGAGGGAGGTCTGAAAAATAGAGATTCATCAAAATATAGAAGTTTGAAGAATTTGATGATTACAATACTTGCTCTATAGTAATAAATACTTAATACTTGTTAATTTATTTACTTAATACTCACACTCATACTTATTTGTGTTAATACTTGTTAATTTACTTACTTAATACTCAAGTACTTACTTATTAATACAACATACAAGTTAGTAAGAATAGCAAGAAGAACAATTCGTCTAATAAAGAAGTACGAAAACATTCTTCTGATATTTATGACGCTTTTATACAATAAAATCATCCATAAGGAATAAGTAAGCATTTCTGAAATGATTAGTACCAACTATACTAATCAAATGATTAAGTTCTGTACTAAAATGATTGCTTTCTCTAAAATTTGCAAGCCATCGGTTATTATTGTTAGAAAATCTTTATTATACATAAACAATCATTGCTAGAATCAGGATGCACGACAAAATTATAATGATTGCTTTGACTTTATAGTAGTAGATAGGTGATACTATTAACCATAAGAGAGAGAATCTATTTTCAGCTTCAAATATTTTCAAAAAAATCGAAACTCATTCTAAAATAAAATGATTGACTTCTCTTTAATGAACAATCTTTCTTATACATAAACAATCATTGCTAGAATCAGGATGCACGACAAAATTAAAATGGCTACTTTGACTTTATAGTAGTAGATAGGTGATACTATAACCATAAGAGAGATAATCTATTTTCAGCTTCAAATATTTTCAAAAGAATCGAAACTCATTCTAAAATAAAATGATTGACTTCTCTCCAATGAAGTTGACGCAGTAGTTAACAGAAGATCATTTCAGTTGTCAGGTGTGGGATCGATCGTACATGAACTAATGTATTATTTGATGTGTTTTGGCTGCTGCTTAGAATTAAACGGTTCTTATCTCTGAAATATAACAGGTGGGGATATCGACGGAAAGCCTACCTATTATCATTATCGTTAACTTCTTTTAGTTATTTCGGACGTAGGAAAGATGGAATTTTAATGTTTCGGATATAGCGACTTATTAATGGAATCAGAAAAAGTTTGTACTGTTTGGAACTTTTTAAACTACATTCGAGACTTTTGGAAAATTAATAGGTAAAATCAAATTCCAAATTTTGCTTTAGTGAATTTTTGGTCATTAAATATGAATATTTTTATGACGAATGGGGATATAAAGGTTGATAAATTAGATGCCAAGAAATGATGGTCTGGAATTTTTCTTTATTTGAAATATAATCACTTTCCTTATTCATAATATAGAATCAAAAATATTCAGAAAATGAAAATTGATTTTCGAAGAAATATGCTTTAGTCTAGAAGTTCTGACAGATGATAATGTCCATTTGACCATCCATATTTCATTGAAAATAATTCTTGCTCACACAGTCATAGAAAAATGTCATAGATAATTATGTAGATTTGCTTCTTTCACTAATTCTAATTCATGAAGACATTAACTTTTTCTTTACGTGAAAATGCCATTTATTTGTGTTAAAAGTATTTATCGCGAAATATGGAGTCACAGATGATTTACAGCAGAAAACAGGGAAAGTCACTGTGCATTCGCAGATTTGGTAACTGTCTGCGCTCTTGCGCTTGCTTCAAGAGACGGATTCAATAAATGCGGAGAGGGAAGATGACATTTCTTCAATAAAGGCGGAGAGGGAAGATGAAAGGAAGAAATTATACATTTAGCAGTAGTGTGAATTCAGATTATTCAAGGAATTACAAGACGTAATAAACGATCATTTTACTGTGTACTACGCCTTAGGGAAGTATAAATGTCGAAAAGTACAAAAAGTCGCAGGTATAAGAAACGAAGTGAAGGTAAAAGTGCTTTTTTTTTCTGGATTCTCTTTATATGAAATTGCTCTAACAATTTAAACAACCGTTTCAAACGTGTTTTTAAAATAACTATTACATATAAAAATGCCTGCAAGATTTCTTTTGCCCCAGCCATGGAAAAATTTGCCTGCCTAATTGAAAATAACTTCGGTAATCTTTAATTTTGCACTGGATCCACATCTATGTCATTATATAAAAAAGAAAAAAAATCGCCGTATACATCGGAGGAGTTGTCGTGTCAATTCACAAATTTTATGTCAGTATTTAAATTCATTTCTTTCAAATATCAAGACTTTAAGTGACACTTTAATATTTATAAATTGTATAAATATTAAAGAAAATATATTGTATTTATATTTTTCTGTAAATACAATGAGAAAAAGTCTGCGGGAAACTTCGATGGGAGAAATGGAAAGAAAAAAAAGAAAGAATTGAAAAATAAAAATAAGTTGGAAAAAATATATATATAAATTTTAGTTGAAGGAAAGAGACAAATAATTTATTTTCATATTTATACTCAAAATAATCTTTTATCGACTAACATAATATAAGGCATAAATACCAGTAAATCCCTTTTAAATTATTTTTGGAATACACGATTAATATTAACGCAAAGCAATAAAAATTACAATTTCATTCAATTTTTCTTCAAAATAATTATGAAAAACTCAGAAAACTCCGATTTTCAAATATATATATAATGACATTTTTAAATTTAATTTAATCCTAATTAATATCCTAATCCAATTCAACCTAAGCTCAATTCATCTCATATTAAATTTCTTCAATTATTCTCTTATTTTCTGATCCCATTCCACTTTTTCTATTTAATTAATTCAGAAATTTCTGTAAAAATGTTTAAGTCAGCGGTCCCCGCACTCAGAGGGAAGGGATAAAAAACTGTCAGCGAAGCGAATTATTTTTAAAAAAATCCTATGTTTCCCTTATTAAAATCGACACGTGTAGAAAAACCCTGTCAAAATCTCATAGTATAAATAAGCCGGGAATGTTTTACTTCTCTTTTACGCTAATTTGGTACTGTATCAGCGCTGAGTGGACGCCAGTTCGTCCGCGCTTCTTGTACATAAATCATGTCTCCCGGGATGGAATAAAACGAAGTTAAGAATTCAAAGTGTGTCTTTTGTCGAACTTTAAATCGAATAAGTAATGTAAAAATAAAGATTAATTTTTAATTTTTTGCCTTTTTCTGAAAAATAATCAAATCAAATAGCAGAAGAAAAATCAAAGTGACAGCACTTTTTAAAAATCTTACTAATGATTGGTATCTAATAGTTGTAACTTGTTTAAGGGTTTTGGAAAATGCTGTTTCTTTTTTTCAGACAGAGTAAGATATAAATAGTTGAATAGATCCGATTTAATCCTGAAAATGAAAGATGACATGTAAAAGATAATATTAAGCTCGCTTCTAAAACAACTTCCTCACACACACACACACACACGGACACGCAAATACACACGCACACGCAAACACACACACAAAAATGAATAAATAAATAAGTAAACAAAATTTGATATGATCAATCATATATTATATTATAAAATCTTTATTGTCTCAAGAATGGTTTGCCTTACTCTAACATTCATGAAAGCTAATTTATGGTGAAGTACTTTCTTTGAATTGTACTAGTTGATAAATAAATGAAAGAAAAAACTTATTTAAAGAAAGAAAAATTAGAATAATAAAATAAAATACTATCAACTAAAATCTAAGAAAATCCTTCACAGAATTAGAAATGATTTTTATTTGAAATAAAGAACACAAAAATGGGAATTGGGAAAAAAAATCCATTTTTTTTTCTAATGCAATACGGATTTAAATAAGATAACTGGGATTCGGACTCTAAAATAAATTGTGAAAATAAGCGGAAATGTAAAAAAATGTCGAGGACTAACTATTATTCGACAGAAGTAATATATACGTAGATATACGGAATGATATTTTAAAATTTAATTTAATCCTAATTAATTTCCTAATTTTTTAGCCTAATTCAGCCCTTGTCAAAGTCAGTCTAAAATATCCTCTTATTTCCTGATCCCATTCCAAGTTTTTTGTTTAATTAATTCAATTGAAGCTTTGTAATAATGATGCGCCATCCATTCCACGCCATGAGCTTTTTTCCACGTGTATTGAATCGACACGTGGCAGAAATCTCATGTTATATAAGACTTGGTATAAAATGTTCAGTTGGCCTTCATCGTTTTCTTTTCGCTCTGTGTCGTTCTATGTTGTGTGTAAGTATTAGCCGCTCCTGTTTGTTCATAATATGTGCCTCTCATGGATAAAATAAAACGACGTCAAAAATTCGAAAGTCTTTTCAATGTCTTCGAAACTGCCTTCTGCTTTTAAGAATTATATGCTTACATATATACAGTGGATAAAAAAAGTATTGGCAATTGCCTATAAATGATCATATTTGCTAACAAAGTATGTTTACAAATTTTATTTTAACATAGCGATTACAGAAGGAGAAAAAACAAACAAATATAACGAAATTTTCATTTAAATATTTTTTTTAGTCAAAATCTACGAGAAAATCCAAAATTTACATGATAAAAAAAGTATTGGCAAAATTATGAAATTGACAAAATTATGAGCTAAAACAGAATCAGTATATGTTTAGTACTTTGTATGCATACCTTCTGCATCTATAACAGCTTGTAATCTATTTCTCATAGAGGAAACTAAGGTCTTTGTTGTACTGTTGGGAATTTTGTGCCACTCTTGCAAGAGTAAACGTTTGAGGTCGTCTTTACTTGAAATTTTATGTTTCCTGACTTCTATATCTAGCAGGTGCCATAAATTCTGAATTGGATTGATGTCAGGCGATTGAGGTGGGGTTTTTAACTGGTGAGGAGCATTGTAGAGTAGCCGTTCACGGGTGAGATTCGCTGTATGCTTGGGGTCATTGTCTTGTTGAAAAACGAATGATGTTCCCAAGCCAAGATTTTGGGCACTGATTTTTAAGTTATGGCGCAAAATGTCAATGTATGTACGTGCTGTCATAATACTATCAATAAAATACAGGTTGCCAACTCCATTAGCTGCCATACAGCCCCAAACTAAGACGCTGCCTCCCCCATGTTTTACAGTAGCAGTTAAATGTTGCTCTTCCAATTTAGTATTTGGCCTCTTCCACTCATATCGCCGTCCATCACTGCCGAAAATGTTAAACTTTGATTCGTCGGAAAAAATAACTGTGTTCCAAAACTCTTCGGATAAATCAACGTGGGATTTTACGAAATCTAACCTCTTTCTTCTATTTATTTGAGAGATGAATGGTTTCTTTCTAGCTGCCCTTCCATAATAACGTCCCTCGTGCAGTCTGTACGCTGAAAGTCTTTTGCGAAGTGAAAACATCATCTATAGCGATCTGGGGTGCACTTATTTTAGGGTTTTCTTAACCTTGTTAATAATGGCACATTTTTCTCTTGTAGAAAATATTCGAGGTCGTCCACTTCTAGTCTTATTTTCCGTTGATCCTGTTTCCTTGAACTTTTTTACAACACTTCTGACAGTAAATAAACTTATATTCAACTGCACTCCTATAGCACGATAAGTTAAACCTTCATTTATGAGCCTAATAATCATGTTTTTAACACTAACGTCCAACTCCTGCGATTTCGAAGTCATTTTACTGCAGTAATCGCAAAATAATGCATAGACACTTTTGGAGTAGTTTTGCAGACTTTGTACCGGTAGAGTTTCTTATCAGTCGAAACACGTGACTTCAATGTAACAAAATTTGCATAGCAGTTAAAACTTTGCCAATGTTTTTTTGACATGCAAATTTTCGATTTTGAAAGAAAAAATCGCAGAAAATGCAAATTAAAATAAAAGTTTTACTATTTTTATATATCTAAGATGTCTTGTATTTAATTACGACAGCTAAAATGGCATAACATTTTATTTATTTGTCAATATGAATAAATTAAGGCAATTGCCAATACTTTTTTTACTCACTGTATATAGCATATCGCATCATTGTCTTTTTTATCCTAATGGATTTAGTTTTATAATTTAAAGCTGATTATAAATTATATTTTTTTTAAATATGTTTGACCAATGTTTTACAAAAATCAAGGGATTAAGTAAAAGAAAAGGTAAAATTAATAACATTAGGTAAAATGCTATACACTGACAGGAGTACCAGTGTATAGCATTTGCTATACACTGGTACTCCCAGGTGAATAAATAAAAATATGCAAAGTATAACTTTAAACCTTACTTTGATCCTTTAATCGCGTCTTTTAACCATCCTAACGCTTGTCATTTATTCTTGCCATTATCGAGTATAATATTATGTTGTAACGACTTTTAGCATTGCCATTCATAGAACTAAATTGGTACAAATTTTCTCTGGCGCCTATTTTTATTTTACTTAATTGCCTAACAAAGAACTCTCTGTTGTGTCCTTTATTTTGTGTTTTTATGTCATGTTCTGGTGCAAAACTGAGTAAAAATCTGCAAACGTGTTTTTTAAAAAAAATATTTTTTAAAGTGACAAAAAATGCCTTGATAATGTGTCCTATTTTTATGTGAATAAAAATATTTCGAAATCTATAAATTTTTGCTAAACTTTGTCTACGTGCAAATAATGCGAAACTTCAAATCTCCTTATAAACAATTTTAGAATCCTTTATAAATACATTGAATATATTAACACAATTGAATCGGTACATAATATAGAATTGGATATTAAATATGTATAGAGCTCCGCCCCTTTTACCTAATGTACCGCTTTTATAATATTCAAATTAAACGCGTCATTAACTGCCAGAAAATTATTACTTTTCTTAACACTTTGAAGCACATTTTTCATATTATGGTTAAGACTGGTTTACATTAAAGCCTTTTTCCTATTATACCTATGGATACCTAAGAGAGAATTGGAAAGCTGTAATAATTAAAGTAAGAAATTTAATTCCTTATTTTTAAAAAAAAGAGAATTTAGTCATATACAAGAAATAAACTAAAAGAAGTAAAAATTTAGAGATCTATTTTTATGACACGTCTAATGACAGGCATAATAAGATTTTAAATAGCACCTCTAAAAGGGGGGAAAATGTAAATTTTGCGAAAAGTTCTTCTTTTTCCACTGTCAATTATTCCACAAAATCAAGAATGATCAGATTTGGGGTTTCTTTCTTTCATTCTTATAGAATTAACTGTTTTTCAATCACGTAGAGTTTTGTCTCAACAAATGACGTGAAATTGAAAGAATGAACCAAGAAATCTGATAGATAGCACCATTGGTCTGATTCTCAATCATTTCAGTGCACCAGCGCATATATTGTAATAAAACTGTTGATGCACGTGGCAAGCAATGCAGATTCCTTACTTTCATAGATATAAACACCTGTCCTATTGGATATTAGTCAAGTTTAAACAAAATGGAATTAATTTTTCTCCACAAACAATCTTTCCCCTATTTTTCTTGTAATAGGATAAAATTTCATCATACGGATGTCTCATAAAAGATTGTTTTAGATTTTTAGAAACTTTTGTATTTTTTATCCTTTTTGTTGGAGTAGTTGATTCAGTCCCTTATTGATAATATAAAGTAATCTAATACTGTATTTGTGAACGCATTTCTTTCCCCCCGCGGTACAAATTGTCCCTTTTTTATTTAATAAATAATTTCGTTTGATCATAATGTTTATTTGTAATTTAAATCTATTGTAAACTTCTTAAAAATTTTAGATACTTGTTCAGTTTAATTTAAATTGCATTTTACTTATTAGACGTTTGCGTTTGCTATCTGGACGCAACCTCAATTCATCAATTTAAAGCAGGGCATGTTTGTTGCTATGTATTTACTAAGTATAAGTTGTACTTTGACTTTCCCAAATAATTAAAATTTCTAATTTTTATAACTTTTGGTTGATTTTGCACATCATTGTGCTTTTCACTTAGTTATAATGATAAAACATAGAAACTTTACTTACAAAAAAACTTTTGCAAACATTCTTTTCAGATAAATAATCAATGTATGGAAATTTATTTATTTATATGCTATATCAGTATTGCCTACAGGGAAAGCAAAAAGTGTTAATACAGAGAGATGGGAATTAGAATAGAAAAACAAAAGTACGAGACAAAAAGCAGACACCAAATAGAATAATATTCAATTTTACAAAATTTACAAAAGCATAATTAAGAATTCATAACACTTCAACAATTCAAGATAAAAATATTTCAAGAAATTATTAACCTTTTCTTACAAAAGTATCAGATTAAAATACTAAAAAATGAAAAAAACAAATAAAAATTACGAATTTAAAACATTATACTGTATGTTTGATTACTTACAATATAAAACTTTTGTCTTAAAAAGAAAACAAAGTTTTGCCAAACTTTTAGATAATAAAAGTTACAGTTTTTAGAAAAGCTGCTTCACTCTTGAATTGTGTTACAATATTATGATGAAATTATTTATAACATTAAAAATATGAGGATTTATGACGGAAACTGCAGAAATAAGCCTTTACGTTTTAAAGAAAAGATTTAAAAAAACAATAAATGTATACCGTCTTTGACGTTTTTTAACAATCCTTTTAGGAATCTTTGGAAGTATAAAAAGTTTAATCTTCGAGACATCATAGAAATCGAATTTAAGAATTTTTTTTGTTATTTTAGTATATTAATTCCTAGTGTTCCGAAATCGTAATGAAGTGAAGAGAAGAATATACTTGTTCGATGAAAATTAAATAAATCTTTTCTGATAAAAAAATTTAACAGCCGCATTAACTTTCTTTCTCACATAAATTAATAAAAAAAATTAAATTTATATAATTTTCCTTGTGTTATTATTTTAAATTTAAAAGGTATATTATCTTTATCAACACGGAAAGCCAGCAAACACCCGTTCAAAGAAGTTACGAAGCCGACCCAACTCGCCTGGATATCACTTCCAATTTTGCCCTCTTAAGCGTTATTGATTGAATATCCATGGCGTGTGCTTTGTACATTAAAAACTCTCTAACTTATGGACTTGGGGGAGAATGAAGCTATCTTAGAACACTCAAACGATGTTAAAGAATACATTTGTTTAAGAACTAGTGGCTAAGCAGTGAGGTCTTTTCTATAGTAACCCTTAAGAATACGTGTTGTTCATTGAGGTTTTTGAAAGGAAAGGGGGATTTGTCTTACTTTCAAAAAGAAACTCGTGTGTTCCAGTATTCTAAGATACCACAAATAAAATTATCTAAAGAATGAGAGGATTAATTACGGTATCGTATGTTGCTTAAATTTTGTACTATGTTAAATATACCAGCGAATTTAATTACATTGAAATTACGAAAATATATTTCTTTAAATAAATATTATATTTTTGTAATAAAAAGTATTAAACTTTTATGAGAAAGATAGGGATAGAGAGATGAAGAGATGGGAAAAGATACGGTAATGGAGATGTGAGTTTCCTAAGCGATGGATTAAGTCTGAAATTTTCAGTATTATTAATAAAGAAGAGACGAAACGTTATATTTGTAATAACCACTTTGATTTAGCGATTTGCCTATTTTAGAGAAGTGCCAGGGAGTTCTTGTACTCAAGGCTCTTAACCTCCGGAATTAACAGGTGGGTGCAGTAATGACATCCACTTTGATTGTCTTGTTTAAAAGCGTTTCAAACAAGTGGTCTAGTTTCTCTTAAATACCTTATTTTCTCATTTAGTTTTATAATATAATTGATAAATTACGATTATTTATTAATAACATATGTTTATATTATTAAAACAAGTAATTCATAGCACTTAATTTACATATTTTATGCTTACTTTTTAAAAAAAACCTAACAACCAATGCGATAACCACAAAAAGTGTTCTTGTTTGTAGCTCATGCTGTGATAGTAATTCATATTACCTCATCCTTGCTATATTATTTGCTTTTTTTCCTTTTGAGTGAGAATTCTTGCAGACGAATCGTATGTATAAAAGAACATTCGGAGAATTGTGAAATTCGAATTAGTGCCCCCTTAGCCGCGAAATGTGAGAATATTGATAACTGTTTTGACTGTGATATTTTACAACTTGCAAATGTTTATTCAATTGTAACATAAACTTTCATATTTTTATCATTATAGACATCATGAATGCAATGCATGTTTTAATTTTTCTCAAAATTTCCAACAATAAATTTAGTCTTAAGAACCCAAAAGAAATAGCACTCCATCTTTTACCCTCCACCCCTTATTGCTCAATTTGTATCAGGAATACAACAATTTACCTTGTTCCCTTACGATTGACATGTTAAATACTACTAAACACTCAAAGTTCTCCATTAATAATGAGGTCTTTTCTAAAATATAAAAAATTAAAACTTTTAAAATTAAGTTCGATTAAACAAATTATTATTTTTTTGTCATAATATTGGATTCTATAATGCTTCCCTCGACTCTTCACGGTAAAACAATCAACAATTAGGGATAAAAATAATTTTTAAGTTGTTTTTTAGTTACCATAATAAAAGAATTAATTCAGTTTTTTTTTTCAAGTTCATCCTTTGTGTACTGACAGCGCCTTTGGTAATCGGATTAAAAAATAATTTGCCGGAAAGTTTTTAAGTATGTTCTTAAGAATGTAGTTTTCTTTTTTATTTTTGCTGTTATAATACCTGCTTTTTAAACTCCACAAGAGAATGTAATTTCTTCGTTTAAATGGATCAAAATTAGTTTAAATTTAGTTTTCTCATCAATCATTACACGTTCTATGTTTATTTTTAGCCTTTAAATAGTTGAATGAATATAATATTTAAATTAATGCTATTTACCTGAATACTTATTGAATTGTGATGCATAATTAGTATACAAAAAATGTGTCTCTATTTTTATAACACCACTAACCATTTTTTTACAAACCAACAAAATAATTTAACAGCTCCAGCCATATTTCGACCTTCTTATAAGAAACCGAAGCTTAGAGCATTTCGATCAATGGTGTGCCTTTTATTTTTACGAGATTATGAAAATTAAATTTCTAATGTAATTTATTGAATTGTGATGCATAATTACTGATAAAAATAAAATGCATCTTCATTTTTATAAGATCAATAATCGTTTTCTTACCAACCAACGAAATACAATAATAGCTCCAGCCATATTTCGACCTTCTTATAAGAAACCGAAGCTTAGAGCATTTCGATCAATGGTGTGCCTTTTATTTTTACGAGATTATGAAAATTAAATTTCTAATGTAATTTATTGAATTGTGATGCATAATTACTGATAAAAATAAAATGCATCTTCATTTTTATAAGATCAATAATCGTTTTCTTACCAACAAACGAAATACAATAATAGCTCCAGCCATATTTCGACCTTCTTATAAGAAACCGAAGCTTAGAGCATTTCGATCAATGGTGTGCCTTTTATTTTTACGAGATTATGAAAATTAAATTTCTAATGTAATTTATTGAATTGTGATGCATAATTACTGATAAAAATAAAATGCATCTTCATTTTTATAAGATCAATAATCGTTTTCTTACCAACAAACGAAATACAATAATAGCTCCAGCCATATTTCGACCTTCTTATAAGAAACCGAAGCTTAGAACATTTCAATCAATGGTGCGCCTTTTATTTTTACGAGATTATGAAAATTAAATTTCTAATGTAATTTATTGAATTGTGATGCATAATTATTGATAAAAATAAAATGCATCTCCATTTCTATTAGATAAATAATCATTTTCTTACCAACCAACAAAATAAAATAATAGCTCCAGCGATATTTCGACCTTCTTATACAGAATTTAGAACACTTCAAAGTTAAAAAGATTTCGAGATTATGAAATTTAAATTCTAACGTAATATGTAATCTCACTAACTTAAAATATCATCTAACCATATAACTAAATGTCAACTATTGCAAATATATGATGTTCTCCAAAGAATAAATGGTTTTCATTCACTTGTACAGTGGGCCACAAAATTGAGTATACACCTTAGAAACTTAGAGACTTTTTGCAATTACAAATTAAATATTGCTTTAAGATGATTGAAATTTTTACCTTATATACTTTAATCTATGCTTTACCGTACTATACTAATAAAAACTTAACTTAGAGACTTTTTGCAATTACAAATTAAATATTGCTTTAAGATGATTGAAATTTTTACCTTATATACTTTAATCTATGCTTTACCGTACTATACTAATAAAATTGTTACGTTTATTTATTTTTTACGAAAAAAAAAAATAAAAGAGCTGAGACGAAAGGAAAAACAACACCACAAAAATAAGTATACACCTTTATTAATTTCCTTTTAACGTACAAATTAATATTTTGTTGCATAACCTTTTGCTTGAATTACAGTTTGTAATCTTCTGGGCATAGATTCTACTAGTTTTTTAGTGGTTTCAACAGAAATTTTAGCCCATTCTTCTCTCAGAACCTTCTTGAGAACTTCCTTGCTTGTGATTTTGTGCTCATGTACAGCTTTCTCTAATTGCGACCACAAATTTTCGATGACGTTTAGGTCTGGAGACTGGGCTGGAGTGTGTAATTGCTTCCTGCAATGGTACAGCAAGTATAACTGCACAATCTTCGCTGTATGCTTGGGGTCGTTGTCCTGCTGGAATATGAAGCTTGACCTAAGTCCCAACTTACTGGCACTTTTTTCAAGTTATCATTTAAAATCCCCAAATATACATGTTTGTCCATAATACCATCAATAAAAGCAAGTTCTCCAACTCCTCTAGCCGACATACAACCCCAAACGAAGACAGATCCACCTAAAAAACTTGACTGTCTTAATGGTGTTTTTAGGTGCCAGTGCTTTCCCAGCTTCTCTCCATATTTTAAATCGTCCATCGCTTCCGCAAAGATTAAATTTACTTTCATCAGAAAATATTACAGTGTTCCTGAAAGAAATAGGCTTTAAACGATGTTCTTTGGCGAAAATCACTCTCTTTTGTCTATTCACATATTTGATGAGTGGCTTTCGTATTGGTGTACGGCCATGAAACCATATTGGTGAAGGGTACGTCGAACTGTTTCAACTCAGATCTTTTTCCCAATTGTAGATGACATCGATAAAGCTAGTTTAGAGGCACTCACCCTCGGATATTTCTTTACTGAGTGAATGATCTTCCTCTTCGCTGTAGTACTCAGTGTTTCTTTACGTCCTCTTCCAGGAATATTGGCCACAGATCCAATTTTTTATACTTCTGTAGTATTTTTTGGACACGACCATGAGTTACATCAATCAACGAAGCGATTTCTCGAAGAGATTTGCCCTCTTTCGACCATTTTACAACCAATAAACGTTCAGATTCAGTAGTTTCTCTACGAGAGCTCATTTTACGGTTTTTAATGAGAAAAAATACTATTTAAAACCGTTGAAGTGCAATAGCACGTGTTATAAGCAGCAGCTACTCCTGAAACTCTTTAAAGAAAATTTGAAACTAAAAAAAGTGGTGGCAAAATTTACAAATATAAGAAGTGTATACTCAATTTTGTGGCATGGTTTTCTATCTTTTCTTCGAATCGCTTCACTTTTCTCGTAATAAATAAGTTAACTATAGAATTGTGTTATTATAGGATGGTAAAGCAGAGGTTAAAGTATCTAGGATAAAAAAATTATCTATTTTAAATCAATATTTAATTTGTAATTGGAAGAAGTCTAAAAGTTTTAGAGGTGTATACTCAATTTTGTGGCTCACTGTAAATAAAGGAATTCCGATGTCAGAACGCGAACTCTGTAAAAGTACAGTCGTTCTTCAGTTTGATACAAATTCTTATTGTTTTGAAAACAAGCTAATATTTCTGTCTAATTATCTATAAAATATTTATAATATTTTCAATTCTTGTTTTTTATATGCAAAATAATCCAGATTAAATTGAAAGTATTGCTGCGACACTCTAATTATATTCTTTCCCATTCTGTTTACCATTCTTCCGTGGTTTTCTTACTTAAAAAGAAGTACACTTGAAGCTATTGAAATAAAATTCAATATAGAATAGAATTGATTAAAGTTTAGAAAACTTCGATAAATGGTGCGATTTTTATTTTTAGAAATTAGGAAAGCTAAAAATGATATGTAATATAAATTTTTATACACTCAAAATACCATTTAACCATATATTTTAAGTTGTTGCATATATAGGATATTTGTCAAAGAATAAACAATTTTGATCGTTATGTGCAGGCGTACAGATATCAGAACCGCAAACCCTACAAAAGAATAATCGGGATTTAGTTTGCTACATATAAGTATTGTGCTGAAAACAATCAAACCTCTCCGTTCAATTATAACTATAAAAAAATTCCAAGTTTTAAAATTATTCTTTCATCAATGCAAAATATTCATCAATACATTGGAAGTATTGCTATGGCACTTGAAACATAAAAGACTTTGTTTACTATGTTTTGAAGGTCTTGTTACTTAAAAAGAAGCAATTGAAGTAAAATTCAATATAGATTAGAATTGATTGAAGTTTAGAAAACTTCGATCTGTGGTGTTGTTTTTATTTTTCGAAATTATGAAAGCTAAAATTTTAATGTAATTCAAATTTTTATCAACCTAAAATATCATCTAATCATATAACTCGTTTTACCGTATTGAAAATACAAGATATATATAAACAAATGACTGTTTTTCTGTCAGTTTTTAAGTAGAAATGCATTTGGTGGAATAGCAAAACTCACAAAGGTAAAATCCAACTTTATTTTGCTGCAAATATTTAATATGCTGAAAAGTACCAAATTTATGCATGCAATTATAACTATAAATATTTCCAATATTTTTAAACTGTGAATTTTGTACACAAAATATTTTATAATAAATGGGAAATGTCGCTACGGCCCTATAAGAGTATAAAGTTTGCCATATTTTGAAGCATATGCTACTTATAATCTTAAAAAAATAACTGTCTTAAATTTACTGAAATAAAGTTTATTACAAAATAGAGTCGTATTTCGCCCATAAGAGAAATGAAAGGATTTGTTTGTATAAAAGTTGTATAAGTTTGTTTTTATTTGTATGTATAAAGTTGTTTTTATACAGGGGATACGCAAAAGATCGAAGCTTTTCAACTCTGCATTCTTTTACTGAATTGTTTTTATTCTGGTGGATTTGATAGAATGGTGCTGTCAGTGAAGTTGTTTTCCGCGAATAGTTTGAAGATATTTTTTAATGCTAACTAGAGATGTCTCTAAAATACATTCCGTGAAAGCTTGAAAGAATGTTCTATTTATATAAAGTTAAGAGAGAGACGCGGCTCACAATATATTTCTTTTAGCAGAAGTGAGGTTGCTTTGTTTGAATCGTGTTTTACTGCTTTTAATATACATGGCCATAGATGTTTCGATTTTAAACCAATTTCTAGACATTAATTTTTATATGGAAAACATCTTTACACTTTGTTGGACCAACATTTTCTTCGATTTCAGTTCTTAAAAGCTCTTTATTGACAACATAATTTAATTATTGGAATATAAGATGGGCGAAATATCAGATAGAAAGATTAGAAAATAAAAGATTAACAAACAAAATAACTTGTGTTTACATATTTCTCACGTGAACATGTATAATTTGGAGTTTTTATTAGTAAATTAATTGGAACATATAAGTACATTTTATAAAATTATCATAAAGAAAAAAAATATGATTTTTTTTTTCTAAAACACAATATTATTAATTAAATTGCTTCATTGAAAAAAATCTTTCATGGAACCTGTTATTATTAAAATACTAAAATCTACCTAACTTTTGGGACCAGGTGATTCGTCGAGAATACTGATTGTAGTTCATTTCATCTAAGCCATTTTTAATAAAAATTGATCATCATGCCCCTTTAAAAAGTTGAGCATCAAATAAACCACATATTTTTACTGTTACTAGAAATTAATGAATATTACAAAAATTAAGTAAAAATTACCATTATTTATGATTCCATAATGGTAAGTCTATATTTTATAGGTAATGTCATTTGAAATTAAAGGAATTTGTTAACTTAATTATATGTTTAAATAAATGAATAATATAGTTATAAAAATCAAGACAATGAAGAGCTTTCAGCAAATTTTATAAAATTTATTATAACAAAAAGAATTACTGCTGATAATTATTAAAAATGACATTTTGTGATCAAATTTTTACTCTTTATATGCTAGAATTTTGGCATTTAAGATATTGCTGGACTTTAGATGACAATACACTATATTCATATCGCAATTTGTGAAAACTATGCAATATCATAAACATTATCATGTACAAACTTTGTTTCGTTTTATATATACATTTGCATCCAACATTTGAATTACTAATATTTCATCCAGAAAAATGAATAAGCAGCTAGAAAAAGGGTGTTAATATTCTTTCAGCTCAAATTAATTACACATATTTTCTTCTATTTTCTAAAAGAAAAAGAAAAAAAATCCCTGATCTAAATCTGTAATTAACGGTTTCTTGTTTAATCTACTGCATTCAAAATTACTTATGAAAATTCTAAAGCCATTTACAGTGTATTATTTTTAATACTGCCTCATTTTTCTCTGTGCTATGTATATAGTAAATTTCATTAAAGATCTTATCGCACAAAGTATTTTTAAATTTCAATGTGAAGTGTTTCTCGTAGAAGAGGCTGAGTTTATATCGAAGCGAAGGAAAATTAAACCTGGTGGCGTGAATATTTTATTAATTGATATTTTTTTTCTCCGTGATTTGAGAATTAATTACTCTTGTTGTGGCTCATATTTTTTCTACCAATCCATTTGACGAAAATAAAATTAAAATATTAAACAAATTTTGCTTAAATAGCCAGATGCTTTGACTTATGACTTAGAATTTTTTTTCAAAACTAGTTCCGCTGTATAGCTAATGTGTTTGATTACAAACTAATTTTATGTTCAGTATTCGGTTACTAAACAATTTCTGGTTGTTTATAATTAATTTCTTTGTTTTTCCTCCCATTTCTAAATAAATTCTGTGAAGAGTATTATCAGGTTGAAATACATCTTTTGAATCTATGAACACAAACTAAGGAATACTTTAGGGAATTTAATAAAACACTTTTACATGCAACTTCTGAAAACTTGAAATGCGTTTATTTTTATGAAATTTCGAACATGAATGCATTTGTGTAGTTCTATTTATAAACAAATTTTGTAAAGAATATTATCCTAGTTGAGGAACATCTTTTCGAGTTTGTGAAAAAGGCTAAAGGAATTCTTTAATGAATTTAATAAGGGGTATTTTAAAAGCAACTTAAAAGAACTTGGAATGTGACAAAGATTATTTTTGTAAAGCTTGGAGCATAGTTGTAGGAATGTATTTCTTTTATCATGTAACATTTTCGTCAATATTGTCTTACATAAATTTTATACATTTTGTCATTAGACGTAACATTAAGAATTTTTCTATTATCTGTTTCTTAATATTTTGTTACAGGTTAATTTTCAATGAAGAATTTTTTTAAATGTAATTGCAGGCTTTTTTTAAGGTGTACGATTTCCGGTATGAAAGATGTTATAATTCTTTAATTATTGATAAAGCAAATTGGAAAAGCATATAGAAAATGAAAATAATCAATTAAAATCCGAATCTTTTTGAAAATTAGATAAAATATGGCTTACTTTATGTTAGCAAAATATATACAACAAAATCACTCTAGACGAAAACACATTATTTCATTAAAAATAATTAAATTGCATTATATTGAGTACATGGGGACAAGTGATAAGTTGGATCATTCCATTGAAGACAATTAGCTTTTCATAAATTTCAATCCTAATGGAATATTTATTAAGATATACTGATGAATTTCAATGGCTTCACTATTAGGACATTGATGCAAATGACCAAACTTATAATAACAACACTTCCTTGTTAATATCCACACCAGAAAGTGCGCTGAGTTTTCATCTAAAACATATAGAGTTATATTTAGGATTAATGTAAAAATGCCTATTATCTAAGTTCAATTAGAGAAAAAAAAATAAGAAATACTTTCGACAGTTGTTTTCAGTCTTACTCCCATACTAAAAGAATAGATTTCAAGATTTCAAATATTTCCCACAAAAGACATAAAACACTAAAACTAATTACCTGTAACCACAATTCTAATTATTCTCATGCCAATATTTTGCTTTGATAAACTACAAATTTTAATCGAAATTATTCTTTACCGAGAAGTAAAGAAAGACCATTGTTTCAATATTCTTTCGAGAACATGAACTTCTAAATATATTTAAATTTTCTGACACGGCTGTAATGAATCATCATCTTTATATTTTTATTGTTCTTTATCGAATTATTAACAGAAATATTTCGGAATTGTGCTTTGAAGAAATATATATATTTGGAAAATTTATAAGATCCTTGTGGAAATAAAGCTGTCATTTGAAATATTAGAAAAAAAAAGAAAAAAAAAAGAAAAGGAAAGAAGATGTAAGTAGAATATTTTGCAGACGATTTTGTCAAAAAAGAAAAAGTTGCCACAGTCAGTAATATTGTTACTGTATTTAGAATGGTTGAAAAATAAAAAAGTATGATTTGCTTTTAATTCTATTGAAGACGATAGTTTAAAATCACTCAAATATTATATTAGATGTAATTGATTAAAATATATAATATTCAATACTACGGAATACGGAAGTGGGTAGAAAAAATTTTCAAAGTAGTAAAACATACGAACACTAAGAATAATATATTTATTTGATTCTGATATTGTATATATATATATATTTTTTTTTGTAAAAATTTTTATAAAAAATCCTGGAATTTCTCGGAAACAAATATATTTTCCAAAACGTTATATACTTGTTTAATACAAAATTTTGGCTAACATATTTTTTAATTTCTTTAAGTTTCTAGTTATTTACATATTCCAATGAACGTAGAGCTATATTCGTTAATTATGAACGATAAAATTATTAGTAATAAAGTTCTTATTTTTTCATTTAACAATTCTTTTACGTACGTATGTATATGATGAGATTTCCCCAAACAAATGCATTAAGTCAGCGTTTCTCAACCTTTCAGTATTCGCGGCCCAGTTTTCAATCATAATTTTCATCGCGCCCCCCGCTTACAATAAAATGTACACAATAATAATGCATATTGCTTATTTTGGATTCTGTTTTTAAATTATTTTTAACTAACTGCCAAAACAAGAGTAAAGGCGAGCCAACGTTGGCGAGTAACCACATGTGGCATTTTGCCAAGCGGATGGTGAACAGATGAAGCGAATGAAAGCGGGGGAAATTTAAATATTATATTTGAAATGAAAGCCAAAAAGGGAGATAAAGTTAAAAGGATATGAAAGAGAAAAATTCGTTAATGAAAGTTAACCTAGACGTGGTGAGCTAAATTTAGAAACTGGGAATACAATTTTTCGAATAATAAAAGAAATAAAACAGAAGCATGACTAAACAAACAAACAAACAAGCAAAAAGTTATGTTTGTGGAAGGGAATCCATACCACAGATGCCGTTTCGAGTAGGCGCAGTGCACATGTTTTCTCATAGAAAGAAGGAAAATGTTCGATAACGCAAGTTTCAATTCCTGCCAGTCTTATTCGAGTCGATCCTCCTATCGCTATCGAATCTATCGTGAATGTGTATGTTATATATGTTTTCGTGTTAATTTCATTATTAAATATTAACGGCAGTAGATTTATGCAGACTCGTGGATAAATTTTTAAGCGAAAGTAAGCGAGAATTAGACGATACTCAAGCCCTAACAAATACACAGACGAGCGTGGAAAATAACATCAACAAAATATTCTCAAGAATACTTAAATTTTGGGTTTATCAGTACTGAAGTAAATGAAGAAGAAAGGCCCATGTGCATAATTTGCTCAAAAATGTTGGCCGCAGACAGCATGAAACCTAATGAACTTAAACGACAATATTTGGAAACGCTTCATAGTGAGTACAACAAATCTAGATAATTCTTCGAATTAAAATTAAAATCATATAAAAAGCAAAAATTCCTTTTTAAAGAAACTTTGCGAATAAGAAAGCTTTAATTGAATCTTACAAAGTTTCATATAAAATAACCAGATGTAAAAGCCCTCACACCATTGGTGAAGAACTTATTTTGGCAGCAGCAATTGAGATTGCAGAAATTATGTTTGGAGAAAATTTTTCAAAACAATTGCAGTCCATACCTCTTTAAAATGTTACTGTTGCTAGTCGAATTGGTGATATAACTGAAGATGTACAGTATCAGATTTTCTCGAAGTTGAGTGAACAAATTGTTTTCAGTGCAGCTTGATGAAGCAACAGATAGTAATAAAGATGCTCATTTAATTGCCTATGTTCGATTTTGTGATAATATGTCAGTAGTAGAACTACTTTTCTGCAAACCAATAGAACTCAAAACAACAGCGCTCGCATTATTTGCTATTTTAAATGATTTTATGAATGAGGCAAACATAGAATGGAAAAATTGCGTAGGAATATGCACCGATGGTGCTCGTTCAATGTCCGGAAGATTCCAAGGTATACAAGCACTTGTAAAACAAAAATCGCCTCAGTGGGTCTGGATACATTGCATGATTCCCAGAGAAGCTTTGGTTTCAAAAGAAATGAATCCTTGTTTGAATATTGTGTTAACTACGGTTGTAACCGTAGTAAATTATATGAAAATGATACCCCTGAAATCGAGAATCTTTTCCGCACTTTGCAAAGACATGGGTTCAGTACATTCAGCGTTACTATTTTATTGCGAGGTAAAATGGTTATCACGTGGGAAATTTTTGCAACGTGTTTATGAATTAAGAGAAGAATTCGCCATTTTCCTAGAAGAAGAAAACAAACCGGAGGCCGAGAATTTACGCGATGGTTTATTTGTGATGAAATTGAACTACTGGGTCGACATATTCGAGAAATTAAATAACTTGAATCTTCAACTCCAATTAGCAAATAGACATATGTTGTATACGAGTGATAAAGTTAATGATTTTTGTAGAAAACTGGAATTGTGGAACAGAAATTTTAAGCAAAAAAACCTAACAATGTTTGCAAATGTGAATGATTGTACTAAAACTTACAAGGCTAAAGAAGAACATGTAAAAGTTGTTTTTGTACCCATTGAAATTCATTTAGTCATGCGTGAAAAGAATTTTAAAAGGTATTTTCTTGGTGACGACAAATGGATAGCAAGTTACGAGTGGGTTAGGGATTCATTTCATAAGACTCCTGAAGGACTCTCAATTCACGAGAAAGAAAAATTCATAGACTTCACTACAAGTGGCGAAACTAAACGACAATATAGTAATAAATCCCAATTTGAATTTTGGGCAGGAGTAGAGGATGATTTTTCTGCACTAAAAACAAAGGAATTTCGCATTCTATTACCATTTTCAACATCCTACCTTTGTGAAACTGGATTTTCTGCTGTGTCTTCTTTGAAGACAAAATACAGATCTCGGCTAAGTATAGAAACAGAACTGAAATTGGCTATTTCTGATATTAAGCCTTCCTTCGAAAAATTTTGCTCTGAAAGACAGATCCAAGAAAGTCACTAATAATTATTAAATTTGTTTTTAATTTAGTATGATTTAATTAAGTAAATTTTGATTTAGTAAGTTGTTTTACTTTAATAAGTTATTAAATATGTCGAAATGTATTTTGTTTTATATGTGTATGTTAGCTTTCCTTTCAGTCAGTTGATCAATTTTTTAAATAATATTTTATCTTGGATATTCCCGCGACCCCCTTCTAAAAAGCTTGCGCACCCCTAGGGGGGCGCGCCCCACAGGTTGAGAATCGCTGCATTAAGTAAAAGCGAAAGAATATATATATATATATAAGTTTTTCAAATGATTATTTTGTCTATTCCACAATAAAGGAAATAGTTTAAGAATTCGATATTCTACAAATTTATTAATTTCTGCTAATTATTAAACAGTTATTTTCACGTCTTTTCGATGAAATTCCATATCAACTGCAACTAATGCAAAATATTTCTCAAAATTATTCAAAATGTGGTTATTAGATGAAAATTACAGATCAAATCATTTCGACTGCTTTATTTCATTCCATTTTATAAGCAATGATCGTATTGTGAAAAAAGTAGTATGTAATCACACTTATTATTTGCATCCAAGATTAATTAACATTCACTATCGTTTCCATAATAGTAATACCATGCAGTTTTCTATCTTATAATAGTTGAATCGCTGAATGAAACTCAAAATGAAGCCAGAGACAGTTTCTCTTTTCAGATCTGACATTATCTCCTTCATTCATGAGGTGGTTCCTGTTGCACATAAAAATGAAATATTGAATTCTTATAGTTTCTAGTTATTTCTTAAGTCTTCTAATATTAGAATTTCATCGCTTTGCGTTCATAGTTCCATCAAGCAGTAATGAGTGTTATTCGCTATCTATTAAGCTCATTGTATTTAATGAGTAACTCGTATTGTAGTAATCAAAGGAAAAAAAAGAAAAAGAAAAAATCTCATTTTTATATATTATACAAAAGACATTTTAAGATTTAAAATTCTAAAAATAGAAAATACTAAAATATATAATTAAAAAAAACTTTTAATAAAAGTTTAAAAATTAAAAAGAAAACATCTCCCAAGAGTTTCATCTTTTATAGACCATAACGATTTCCTGATATATGATTTTTACGTATTATAGTAATATAATTACGATTTAGATTTTATACCAGTGAATAAAATAAAAATTCTATTTGATTGGAATGAAATCTGTTGACAAATTTAATTATAAAAAAATATTCACAAGGTTTTTTTTTTTTTTTTTTTTTTTTTTTTTTTTTTTTTTTTTTTACAATTTATAATAGAAATTATATTAATTTTCGATTTGGATCGATTTTCTTGCACTGATATTTGTTAAAAGAAGTCATTTGCCTAATATTAAACACAAACTTATGTACATGGAATGTTAACTTGCATGAAGTGAAAGGATTTTCAAAATGATTTTTTTTGTTCTGTTTTTCTTATTATTAAAAAATAGAAAAAAAATATATCTATAAAATATGAGTTCGACGTGTTTTAATGCCTCAGTTCGCTTGGATTAGTTTCATCGTTTTATTTCTTGATTAAAAAATTTGATTATAATGATTTTTACAAGTGAGATGATGAAGGAATTCATATTACATAAATATAGACAGTTCATGTTGTTCAAATGATCTTTTCCACATACGTGTGGTACATTGGGCATTTGCATATGAATTCTTCTACTCAAGAATTCCATTTTCGGTCCTTATCAGAGGATCATGTCATTTTGAGTTCTCGACTGACGTCTCTCTCTTCTCTCTGAAGTCTGCACTCTGGTTGCTGGCTATCAACGAAAGAATGAAGAGTACCCTCTTGTGTAGTTAATTTACCATATATATATATATATATATATATATATATATATATATATATATGTAACATTATTTTGGTTGAAGCAGAATGCAGGTTTGAAGACATGGTCGAGTCTTATATAACATAGGATTTCCGTTATGTTGACCTTTGATAAGGGCAACGGAAGTATCACTTTCACTTGATATGTAGTGCTGATGGCGCATTAGATTTACAGAGGAATTAATTAAACCGAAAGTGGAATTGGATCACGAAATAAGATAATATTTTTAGAATGAAGTTTCTATGGGCTAAATTAAGATAAAACCTTGGAAATTAATTAAATGAAAATTAGAAATAAAATATCAATATATATATATATATATAAAATAAGCATCTGAAATCGCGGGAATTATCCAAATACATTTATTACGATGTAAATCACAGGCGATAATTACAAAATATTCCTATTTATATACTGAATTTTTCGGCAATTGAACAAGTAAATGGAGAAACAAGCCCTTTTTTTATCATTTTTTTTATCGAAATTTCTTTTGACCAGAAATAATCTCATCTGTTCTTTAAAATTTCAAAATAGAATTAAACATTTGAAAAAGAATTTTATCTATAGAGAAATTGTACATGGTTATCATAATTCGGCATAATTTTAGCTGTACCTAATTGCGTACCATAATTCTCTAGTCATTTCAGAGAGTTATGAGGAATTATTCAGCATTTTGGTTATAAAATGGCCTTAATTTTTCTATTATACGAGGAAATCGGTAAATATTTTTTCGAGATGAAAATTAAAGCCTCTGAAAATTTGAAAGATTCTTTCCTCTTTTGTGTAATGAAGGTTAAGTTTTGGAAACGGTTTCAACTATCGAAGGAAATATAAAATCTTACTTTAGTAATAAACCCAATAATTGCCTAAAGAACAGGCGGTAAGCAAAAAGGATTACTATCCATCAAATTATTTACCATTTTTTAATAGATTGGGGAAGAGTTCACAAGTTTCTTTCTTAATATTTTCAGTTGTTTTGAGACTCAAATACAAAAAACGGGTATCTATCTATCCCCATTTTCAGATGAATATATTTCAAACAATACCACTTCAGTGTTTATTCAACTTCTTTTAAAGACAAATTCAAAGGGGATGCTCTAGGCGTAACAATAAATAGCATTAGTTATATTGTGGTGAAAGCTTATGAGCCAGTTAACAGCTACGCTACACGAGCAATTGCTTTTGTATTGTGGTCTTGTTACTGGGCTGCTAACCACTAGGTCCCAGGGTTCTATCCTCCCTCATAACAATCCGCCACAATATATTAAATGGAAAGAATAAACTGAAAATTTCCATGAAATCTCTAAAAGAACATTTTCTGGGCTTCCCGGAAAGTTATCGCAAACAAACTTGAAGTTATTTTCAAGTACACCAAAGACATTTATATTATCCTCAGAACAACCATTATGGATCACAAGTTTCTTTCATAAACACATTAAATATGAATAAATGAAACTTCCCAAACACAAAGTTTTCTGTTTTTAAAGTGTAAAATTAAAAGCTAATCGGCGAACTCTCATTGTAAAGTAAGAGTTTTTAACACTGATGCAACGACGCGCGGGTTTCTTCTGCTTCGGTTCACGCTAAAGCAATCTACAATTAGGTGTGAAAATTCCTGAGCTGATGTTTAATTACCATGATAAAGGAATTAATGGTTGTTCCTTATTTAAACTCTTTTTCAGTTGTAGTAGAATTCGTGTAGAAAAAGTAAATTATTTGACAAGATTAAATAAATAATTTAGTGGAAATTCAATAAATAATTTTTATAGAATACTTGTTTCTCAAGATTACTAGTAAATAGGTTGGTTTATTTCATTTTTTGTTTAACAAAGTTTTAAAATTTTAATGACTGAATATGCAGAATGTCTATTCGAATCTTTGTCTCGTTTCTTAAAAAAAATGTAGAAATTATGTATATTAATTCGAAAAATGTTTTAAAATACGAAGAAAACTGCCTTATTATATTTTGTATTGCAATTTTGAAATGCAGCAAAATTCTAAAATTTTAATTATTATGAAGGACTCTAAATTTTTGATAATTTCATTTAATTATCTGAAAATGTTTGATTTCATAAAAATTAAATATGCTCTAAGTTCAAGACTGTTTTTTCAGCATAACATTAATTTGGAATATTCATCTGTTATCGTATTCCTTACCCTCTTTTTCGAATAACAACAACAACAACAACAAAAAAAAAAGTTTAGCACAGCCCATGAAGTTTACATTTAACAAGAAGGTGAATTTGGATTATATGTGAATTTAGGAGGCGTAGAAACTACAGACAAAAATTGTCAGAAAAAAAAATACTAATTCACAATAAAATACTTCAGAACAATTTTTATTTATTGTGAGGGGTCCAAATATTAAATTATGATGATTAAAAAAGATTTCTTTTCTTAAGTTTGGTAATTCACTTTTTTACTTAGTATTCATAATTTTTTACGTTAAAACACTTTTTTGTTATATAATTTTTTAATAAGATTTTTAGATTAACAACGGTAGATAGTCTCAGTCGAATTTAATGATATTTTATAAAATATTATTTTTTGTGCCAGCTCTGCAAGTATTTGCCTCTTGAATTATCTCTATAATCAGTCTTTATGCAATTTTAAGTTACAATAAAATAGTACGATCAGAAACGACACGCCAGTTGCACACATTTCTAAAGGAAAAAAAAAACAGTTCAAAAAAATGTCTAATCGGGCGGAAATCAAGGTCAAATAAGGAAGAACTCCGGAAATGCGCTCATCCATCCGCATTTCACCCCTTAGCGAGATATAACCGTTTGAAACTGGCAGTTTCGGGATACTGAAATGAACAATATCTATTATGCTTTCTTGTTGAAATGAATGACAGTGATTATTTTTTTTTCTACAGGAAATGCTATCTGAGTTTTTCATCACTAAGATAAGAAGCGCTAAATTTAATATTTTTATAAATAACCAACATTGAAACTAAATATTCGAAACATAAATTTTATGAGCGATTTTCGTGAAATTAAATTCAACGAATGCATACTCATGAATGGAACTAATTATTCAATTCCAATAAATTGTTTGTAATCACAAAAAGAAAATTTACCGCCTATAAATGTAAAATACCAATTTTAAAATAATATAACTGATATATTATCAGTAAGAAGTAAAGAAAGTATCAAGCAATAAAAATGTATTCAAGTTTAACCATTTAATGGGTCATTTCATTTCTTGCTACTGTATCTCGAAATATTTTTGGAATTAAGTTTGATTTCAGAAATATATTTTAATTATTACAAAAAATTAGTTTGCTTCACCATTTAAATGTTTAACTAATAATTAATTTGTAATTTAAGACACCTTATAATAAAAATCTAAGTATATACTATCGCAATATTTTTTTTTTCGAAACTGTACACCTAAAATCTTTTTAATTCCACATATCAATACATTAATTTTAAAATTAAAATATAAATAATTCTTACATTATTTATAAAACTACATTTTGTAGTTAAAGTGTCTATTAATTTCTTTTCCTGATTTCTGAAATAAGAGAAAGATGGTACCTGTAAGCACATTTTATAAAATAAGTTAACACAAATGTATAAATACTGATAAATTTGATGGTGAGAATATATCTTAAGGCTTTAGAAACTATTAACGTCAAAAAAGACTGAAAAATACACGTTAATGATGCCACAGAAATGATAAGAAAAAAATCTGCAACTTGAATCTTTTTAGATTGAAATAATTTCTGTCTAGAATATAAATATTTGTAAGTCAATCATTCATACATATCAAATAATTTAAAAAAAACATTCTAACCTCTTGTCCAAAACATTGAAATATGATGAATAGCTAGAATCTTCTGCGCATATAATATCATTACAAGGACATATGCAAAAGATTATAAATAAAACATTGAAAAGAATTGTTGAACATGAGATTGTGTACGCGGACAACTTACTTATTTTTTTAAAATTTCAAGCAATGCAAAAATAACTTTCGTGCAATAATACGCTCCGGGGTTATTGAAGAAAAACATTAACATTCTGACTAATTTTTAATTAATAAACTATTTATAATTAAAATCTAAATGTAATAATTTTTTATACTAATCATTACAATCTAAGAAATAACTATAAGTCGAATACGATAGCGCATTATACAAGTCTCCTTTGACATGATTTTCTAGCCTATAACTGTGCTGTGAATTTGAAAATTTTTAAAATCAGAATAGTAAATCGTTTTTGTTTTATTCATTCACTTGAATATATATCTGAACACATCCGAAATACTAATCATTACAACCTAAGAAATAACTACATGTCGAATACGATAGCGCATTATACAAGTCTCCCTTGACATGATTTTCTAGCCTATAACTGTGCTGTGAATTTGAAAATTTTTAAAATCAGAATTGTAAATCGTTTTTGTTTTATTCATTCACTTGAATATATATCCGAACACATCCAAAATACTAATCATTACAACCTAAGAAATAATTATATGTCGAATACGATAGCGCATTATACAAGTCTCCCTTGACATGATTTTCTAGCCTATAAATGTGCTGTGAATTTGAAAATTTTTAAAACCAGAATTGTAATTCTTTTTTGTTTTATTCATTCACTTTAATATATATTCGAACATATCCGAAAGTAAATTTCCAAGTGAATGGTAAAGACATTAATTCTTCAATTTAAATTGATTTATAAGTAATACAACTATTTTCTTTTTCGCTCTCCGATTATAGAAAATCAGAATCTTTCTGAAATTTCGAGAGAGAAAATAACTTAAAGAGTGTTAAGTTTTGAGCCGTGGTTAGTTTTCATCAAAGCTTGAATAAATAATTAATAAGTAAATTTCATTAGCGCCATTTTCTTTCAGGAGGTTTTAATATTTCATTAGAGCGGCCAAAATTCATGACGATGGCATTCAATATGCGCGACGAAAATTAACATAACGGCAGACGATATCTAGCGTTTAATTAAAAATTCTTCTTCCGATATCTTGTATTAATAACCGTCGTATTCGAAGTGTTGATTCTCTTAATTATTTTGAAAATATTGTGAAGTATTTTCCCTTTAAATATTCCGCTTTTACACCAAAAGTGTGTTGTTAAGGTATTTTAGGAATTTCAAATTTTATCGTAAAGGCATGAGATATTTGAGTAAATATAAAAAGGCAATGATCAATTATTGTACCCTGGGTAAAATTATTATAAAGTACAAATATATCTGAAAAAACATAATTTTTATATTTCATTATTTGCATTCGCTATAGCTTTATTTTGTTTAGATTAGTTTAGTTCTGAAAGTATAAGATTTGAAGTTACAGGAAGTCTGTTTATTGATGGGTTGTAAGTTTGAATGATGGTTAGATGATGGAGCTCACATAAACATTTTTCTGTATCATTCTCGTTCAGAAATATGGTATTATAGTTGCTTATTTTACACTAGAGAAAACAAAAGAAAAGGAAATTATGAAATTAAATTAATTAGTTGCTATCATATTATTAAAATTAAAACAAAAATAATTCCAAAATTCACCCTTTTTAATTTTGCACTTTTCCAAATTCTCAGTGTTTGTTTGTTTCTAGTACACAAAGAGAAAATAGTGTGAGCATCACATATTTTGATTTCAAAATTTTCATGAACTTCGATATTTTAGACCTCCCTGCATATCTTCTCCCCCATATTTTAGAAACATGTTCGCATGCTTAACTGGCACTCTGTCTCTTGTAGTGAATAGCTTATAAGCCAGTTAACAACTACGCTACCCAAGCAATTGCTTTTGTATTGTGGTCAGCTTACTGGCTGCGAACCACAAGTGAAAGGTTCTACACTCGTACATCTCAATTCGCCACACTCTGAACACGATAACTCAAAAATTACTCAGAGTTGGACAGAGGAAATTTAGTATTGCTCTTTTATCCCAATTTTGTAGGCTTTTTTAATACATTTAATACATGCATATATTTTTTTTAATATGAAATCCACTTAGAGGAATTCTGTGAGTCTGTTCTGTGTGCAGGTGAACGTTTAAATCGAGGATAACGATTAGAAGTAAATGTTACAATTTTAAAAGTTACAATTTTATCAGAATTGTAGGTCTGTGCCAGATTTTGGTTTTAATATTTCGACTGATTGACGGTCTTTCAGTCTAAATATTTTCGGATGAGTGACTGCGATTAACTCAAAAATAGAACGAGATAGATAAATGAAATATGGTGCGTGTTACAAAACGAAATATATCGATCTGTATCTAAGTTTTATTTAAAGTGATTCAAAAATGTTATTCATATTTCATATTCGATTTTCTGCATTATATTAGAAAATACAAACGCGCCATTGTAATTCAATAAACGATTAATTCTGGATGGGAGGATATATACTTCCACTTGCAGATTTTGCCATGATGTTCGAGATTCTGACGCTCTCCCTCACTAAATGTCCTGATACTTTTGGCTTATTCAATCTACCGTAAAAAACACACCAAAAATAGATGTTATACTGTCAAAATCTTGGTGTATATTTTTTTAGAGATCGCTATATTGTCATGGCTAATGTCTTATTGTCTTGAGAAAGCTAGCAACCCTGTCTTCAATATGCAAATATTATCTTGTTTAATGCTATATTGTCTAATAAAAGTTACGATCTTGTCTTTGTCAGTGCTATATTTTTGTCTTGGCTAGTTGGCCAACGTTATATTGTTTTGATGTTATACTGTCTAAATCCTGATGTGTACTCTTAAAGAGTACACATCAGGATTTAGACAGTATACTGAGAGACAATATAGTGATCTCTTAAATATATTGTCATGGCTAATGCTTTATTGTCTTGAGACAGCTATTAACCCTGTCTTCAATAAGGAAATATTATCTTGTTTAATGCTCAATTGTCTAATAAAAGTTACGATCTTGTCTTGGCCAGTGCTATATTTTTGTGTTGGCTAATTGGCCAACGTTACATTGTTTTGATAAAGTAACTATCTTAAGAAAGTTGCTATATTTTCTTAAAGTTACAATATTGTATTGGTTAATGTAATATTATTATTAGATAGTCGCTATATTATCATGTATGAAGCTCTATTTTCATGAGAAAGTTATTATATTATCTTTTCTAATGCTATATTATCTTGTGAAAGTTACGACATTATTTGAGCTAATTGTACATTGTCTTGTGAAAGTCGTTATAATGTCTTTGTTAATGTTATATTTTCTTGATAAAACTTCGATATTATCTTGGCTAATGCTACATTGTCTACTGAAAGTTAGGATATTTTCTGGGCAAATACTATATGATTTAGTAAAAGTTATGATATTTTCTTGACTAATGCATACTATATTGTCTTGGTAAAGTCACTCTCTTGTCTTGAGAAAGTTACGATATTCTTTTGGCTAATGCTGTATTATCTTTAGATAGTCACTATATTATTATGGTTGATGCTATGTTGACCTGGGAAAGTCGCTATACTGTCTTTTTTAATGCTATATTGCCTTGCGAAAATCTTGCTATATTGTCCGGGCTAACTCTACATTGTCATGAGAAAGTCGTTATAATCTTTAGGCTAGTATTTTATTGTCTTTTGAAAATTACGACTTTGTCTTGGCTAATACTATATTATTTTGAGAAAGCCGAGAGGTGAGATGTATCACTTTTCACAATCTTTTTTTTTTTCTTAATCCTTTCAGACTTTAATGCTTGCCCCGAAATACCATAAAAAAGTTTTAATGATATTTTCATTCCGAATAGTTGTTCTTGGAGCGGAAACTAATTCATTTCCATATACAACAGAATAAATAACAAGGAAATTTATTAAATTATTTTAATTAAAATAATGCTACGGATAAGAATACTTTTTGCAAGAAAAAAGATTATTTACGGGAAAAGTGTTTCTCGAACGCATTGCTGGTATTTTTTTAAAGTTTTTAAAATCTTTTTTTCTTCGATTTTAAGGAGGAATGAAGATAAGATTGTAGAATTTTTTAACTGCAATGGGGAAAAAATGTATATTTTCTATTTGAACAGGTTAATAGTGCACTTAATTTAAAAGATAAAGCAGAAAATATTAAAAATTCAATATTCTAAGAGGAACTTCGATTAGATGCTTTTTTATGCAGCTACCTCAGACCATGTAGAGTTTTCTCTAAGAATGTAAGGTATTTTTTCATTATTAATTAAAATTTGAATGCTGTTTTGTTTTCTCCTTTTTTTATGCGTATATCCGAGTTTTTAAAGCGGAAATTATTATTTCCAGCATTTGATTTTTATTTTGCTTGAAAGAATAATTAAAAGCCTTCCCATATTGTTTTTATGAATGATAAACGTGAAAATATAGCATGGATCTTTACTTATCTGCAATCAGTTGCAAAAATAGAAAAGTCTTCTTTGTTTGGTGGTAAGTATTCTTTGTTAGTAATAAATTTCCAATTTCTTAATAATTTCTTTTCCAATTTCTTGATATAGTGCTTTTCTCTTTTAATGATATAGATTGTTTTAATATATATAAAAATATAAAAATTAGTTATTTTTTTTAAGAATTGCAAGAACAATGGATTGAAAAGACGAGTGACTTAATTTCAGTATTGAATATTTTTATCCAGTTAGAAGACTTCTAAAACATGCTCAAGAGACGATTTAAAGTAACTTAAATGGCAAAAAATGCAAAAGAGAAACATAAATGTTTTAAAGTAGCTTTAAACGATATTAAAAGAATCATTTTAAGGATTTTGATTATCCTTTTCGCAAATTTCTTAAGAAAGGCTATTTAATGAAATGTCTTTGTAACTTAAGAATATGAGATAAGAAAATAACAATGTTTTACAATACCTAATTTGTAAGTGAGCAATTGTCTATTCTTTGTTGTGATTGTAAAAAGAATTTGAATAAGAATTCTGATACTTCAAAATCTTGGGCAACTGGAACTTTTAATACTAGAGCCATGAATAGTCCATTAAATTTATGTTTATGATCAATAAAATTTAAATGTTCAATGAAATTTATAAATCAATAAAATTTAAATGGAACTACGCAGATAGATTGGGATTTTTTTTTTGCCCAAATCCTACAATTATGGGTATTGAAAGTACTATTTAAATAAAAATTGTCTTCATCTGCTCATTCCTAAATGTTCCATGCCCAATGTTTATCCATTTCCATTCATGCGAAGAATTCCAAAGCAAAAGATTCTCTTGCACCAGAATCATCACGTTGCAATTTTTGATCATGTTTGATTTTGTATGGGTAGAATTGCAGCACTTTACGGGCAATTTTGTACACTGTACTCCATGGTACGTCCCTTCGACGTGCGACAACACGTACCGTGTTTGCTTTCCAATGTTGCTTTCTCCACTATTAATGCAACAGCTCCTCAATTTTTACAGAAGCAGATTCGTTTCTCCTCCCAAGTGTAATAGATAACAAACCCGTGGTTTCGAACTTTGCCATCATTTTCCTCAAACGATGCAGTGTCATTGCTCCTCGGCGTTTTCTCTTACTGAAACTTTCCAAAGTGAGCCATTCAATTGCTATCCCATTCATAATGGCATTTAACGAGAAAAGCACAGTCTTGCATGGCTAGAGATATTACAGATTCGCAACATTGAGAATTCAGACAAATAGGCTCATTTTTATTTGAAGAAAGATATGACGTGTAAAGCACATCTGCATAAATTATTTGCTTCTTCCTGCTATAAGCCGATTACAAGCCATTGCGGGTTTGCATAACCTCACAAACCGTCCTCACCACCGTTTCGTTTCAGAAATGATTAAACGCATATAAAACTGATGTCTTCATGTCTTATTTTGTTTAACAATATTGCATACAGCACTGTTTGTCCCTGGTGGTGTGTGTTTTGAAACTTTTTTTGGTGGAAAAGAAATTCCCATGACATCCTTTAAACTTTCACCAAGTTTGATATCATTAGTTGCAGTAGTTTCATTTTTATGATCGTTTCAAAGTGGAACTTTAACCACTATATATATATATATATATATATATATATATATATATATATATATATATGAATTTGTCTGGAAAATTTTAAATTTATTTCATACTTTATTTGTCGTTTTAATTTTTATTTTATATATTTATTTTGGCTTGATATAGATTAATCACCGAAGTGGTCTCTTCTGGAGTACTTACAGTGCTCTCCATATTGCATAACAGCTGTCGTATTCTCTAAAAAATTAGAAAGAAAAGTTTCTTTCAACCTCTAAATCAAAACAAAGGAAAAAAAGAATGGCTTTATAACCAATTCGTGAAGCAGGAGTTGGAGGCTAGAGGATTTCTGTTCAACACAGTTTAATGTACTGAATAAAGATTGTTTTGATCATTTTTTAAGACCCCTTCAAAGAATAATTTAGAACAAAATGGCAACATAAGTATATTTACTTAGTGACCAGCATTTGGACAAACATTTGGAAAGGGACAATTGGTCTTTGATATATTTTCATGAAAATGCGACACTCAATAGTATGTGGATTTGTAAGGAAGACTCCTCCGGATATTCAAAGACCACTAAATAAATTATTTGAAACCTTTATCACACGATCAATGCATTCATCCATTTCATTTGTCTTGCATATAATTACTGAAAATTTCCTTAAAATGGCATTAAATATTTACCATCTTGCAACTTCAACTAGAATCAGAATTTGGGTGAGATTGTTAGAAATATATTGCCGCATTGAAGAAAGACAGTCGAATCTCCATGGCCGAATGGTCATGACACTGGTCTCATAATCAAGAGACCTGGGTTCGAATCCCGCTAGAGACAATGCGATTAATAGTATATGTAAATACTTAATTCCTCGATTTTATGTTTTCCTTTATTACATGTTCCAGAAGATACTGGACATTTCTTTTGTTTACCAGACAAGTGTTCTGGACTTTTCTTACTGTCTCCAGAAGAGTATTCTGGAACTTTCTCTGCTTGTATAAAAACAGAAGATTTGTCAGTTACTGTATTCTCTTAGTTCTGAGTTCAGTTAATAAATCGGTTTAGCGCTATCTCTTGTGTGTGTCATTGAGTTCTATACCATAGTATTTATGTGACAATATATGGAAAATTAATCTTAAAAGAAGAAAAGAAAATTATTTTTAGAATATTAAAATCAGCAGTAATAAAATATCAATTTGCCTAAAACTACACTGATAGGAAAGGCAGAGAAATTATGGGAAGCATGAAAATCCAATCAACATGTTCGGCGAGTGATGCATTGCATATATTTGTATTTCCTCTTTTAATGGGCATTTGTCATTGCAAAGAATTCGGATTACGAGCAAAACAAAATATAAAAAGATGTCTCCCTAACAGGAGAAAAAATATGTTTTTCAGATTCAAGAATATTTAAGAAGGCGTAACTCATCATAATCTCGAGTTCGAATTTTGACGATTATATTGTTTCCTCTTGCTTCGTATATGAGAAATCGAACATTATTGCTTTCTCTCCAAAAGGGCTGCCGCAAAAGTAAAGAGGTGATACCTCTAGTCAACAGGTGTTGAATCGATATTAAATGACGGCTCCACAAGGCTGGATGATGGAAAACAAATAAGACATTTCAGACGCTACGAATTTAACAGGCCTTCGCTTTTAAATATGCACCATAGGAAGCATACCAGATATCATTATTATAATTTTTGGGCATTGCCAAGAAGATTTCATTTTAAAGTTTCGGATGTAGTGAATTATTAATTGAATCTGAAAAGTTTATACTGGTTTAAAAACTGAATGGCTTTCAGTTGTTGAATAAGAATACATAGTACTGGTGGAGAAAATAAAATTTAAAATGTTAGTTTTTTGTGGTAGATAATTTTTTTGCCATTCTTAGAAGTTTTTTTTATTGCTAATTGAATAGCCACGAAAAGGATGATTAACAGTATAGAATGGAATAATGATCAATAATTATATTTCATTTTATATATGATCATTTTCTTCTATTACGATAAATATCTCAGTTTTTAGAAATTGAGAATTCATTTACCAAGTTTAATTGCTTGTTATTTTTTTCACCAAGGCTAATTGTTATTTTTTTCATGTAATGAAAGAAAACGAAACTAAATTAGTCAAGGACAAATTTTGTGATAAAAAGTATGCTTTCTATATGTTTAATGCTTCCTATAATGGAAATATTTAAAACGATTAAATTCACAAAACGCATAGTAAATAAATTATTGACCATACTTTGGGGGAAACAATGTAAAAGGAAAGAATTAAACAAAACAAGAATCATTTTTTTAATTTTTTTGTCAGGAATAATGGCATTTTATGTAAAAGTGATGTGATGAAAAAAGTAAATTTCGAAAGGATATGAATTTTTTTTTTATCTGAGACCAGAAATGGATTATTGGGAAATGAATTCATTTTGCCAACTTTACAACCTTTCGAATAATTCTTTAATTAATATGAAATATTAGAAAATGTGTGTGTGTCTAAACATTTGGGGCAGTAATTAGAAAAAGATAAGTAGTTATCTTGAGGGACCATGTTTTTCATGGATTAAATTAAAGTTACGATTGGTAAAGGCCAGTACGAAGCCTATGTATAATAAATCGTCTGACTTTTGAAATTTTTTAAAAGAGTTGATCTGTTTTCTATCAGAAACTTTATTGCTTCCTTTCTGTTCCATGCTGAGATATTAAACTTGCATTTATTTAAATTTTATTTGTACTAATAAAACGTATAGTCCTTAAATATTAATTTACATATCTTATATATACTCTTGTGAGAATTCTAACCAACAGCAAGAATTAATCATCGATTAAACGTATCGTTGGGCAAGATCGAAATTTTTTGTGACATATGTTAGGGTAATAACCACATATTCCAATCTTTCTTCAGTGTAGTTTTTTCTTCGATGGTTAGCAAAGATGATTCGGACGTATAAAAAAGAAAAGGTGGGTAGAATTTGGAATTCGATATCCGGAAAAATACTAATATTCCATCTCAGATATCTTTGAGGAAATTTTGGCTGGGAGCGATGCAAGAAGGTTAAGCTGTGATTATTTATACTTCTAGATTACTGGGGACAAGAACTTCAGAATTAGAGGTATAAATGAAATGGACTCATTGCATGCATATGTTCAGTGAAAAAAATTAGGTGATTTCTTCAATTCATATATGCTAGTTAGTTTTATTCTGTCTGGTGGAACAAGATGTTTTATTTACCAACATACAGATGTCTTTTTAACAATTTTCATTTTAAATAAAGTTAATGTTCTTTAAAACGTTATAATTACTTTTTAAAATGTAGATTTTTCTGAATTTCAAAACATTAATGCTCATATTATAAAAACAAAAGCCTTGTCTTCCTTTTCTATTCTTTATTGTATATTCTCTTTCATAAATACTTAATTCAATCGTTTAAAGAATTAAGAATCTAAATTAAAGAATGATGTCTCTTTTATAAAATTATGGGTCGCGGTGGCCTGGTGGTAAGGTCCCGGTTCGGAACCGGAGGGTTTGAGGATCGAGACCCAATTCCACCGAAGAACCGTCGTGTAAGGGGGTCTGTTGCACGTTAAATCCCTCCTGACCAAACGTCCTCCCGCTGGTGTGGTGTGGAGAGGTGGGTGCCAGCTCAGGTGTTGTCCTCGTCATCTGACCGCGGTTCAAAATTACGAGGTCCGGCCCAAAATAGCCCTAGTGTTGCTTCAAACGGGACGTTAATATAACTAAACTAAACTTTATAAAATTATAGAATAAAAATCCTTTCAAACAAATTTTATTTTAACAAATCATTTAATATATTATAATACGTGGATTAACGCATTGTAATATATTAATGTATAATGCGTGGGAAAATATATTATAATGTGTGCAATAAGTAACCGACAATTAAGTGTAAGTGCACCTGTTAAGTTGCTGTTTAGTTAACATGTTAAAAGAATAAATCCAAATTTTCATCTTTGTATAATATAAAAAGTATACAAAGTAAGTATAAATAAAAGTAAACTTTTTTGTATAATATGAAAAGTAATATGTCGTTGGTAATAGAACTGAAATTAACTGTTAGAATTACTGTATATTAAAATGGCAAATTCTTTAAGTATTTTCTTAAGAAAGAAGTTTCCTTTCCTGTCTTTACATTTCTTCTCTATATTTATGTTTAATAATAGCTATGCATTAATTCTAAGATTCCTAATTCGTGCTTTTTGTATGTGAAAGTTTCCTTCTCCCTATGAAATGAAAAATATTTTTACGACACTTTAAACATATTCCTTACACTGCTAATTGTCTTTCTTATAATTAAAAAAAAGAAACTGAAACAAAGCTCATTATAAAATCGAATTGTATTTAACCAACAAAATAAATGAAAAGACTTATTTGCATTTGCATATTATGGGGTTTGGTATTTATGATCTCCATATTAAATGCAAGGCGATTAAAATTTAAATAACGCCACTCTTAGCTCTCTATACAGCGAACTACTCAGTGCAAATGTTCCAAAATTGGTGAACATACAATTCAAAACATAGGGAGAGGAATTGAAAAGAAAGAAATAATTAGTTCCAAAAACACCGATAGATGGCGTTGTACAACAGAAAACATGCTAAAAATATACAAATAATCTCTCACTCTCTCTCTCTCTCTCTCACACACACACACACACACAAAAACATGCGGTATGGAATTTTTCCTTTCTAGTTTCTATTGCTGAAAGGAAAAGAAGATAAAAAAATGAAGAAACTGAAACTGTAATTGGAACTGCAATTTCTCTCTGTAAACACAAAAATTTGGTAAAGCCTTGGTTTGCTGCTAATAGACATAAAAGAAATAAAGCTGGGAATATGTCATTCTCACCCGAGATGGCTTCGTGCTTTGCTTGTGAAGTTGTTTTATGAAAACAAAGGGAATGCTGCAGCTGCACTTCGAGAGTTTTGTCGACTTAAGAATTTATGCAAAAAGCAGGAAGTACCAAAACATGCTCGAAAATGTTGTTGTACCCCAAATGCAACAGCGCCAATGTCTTGATACAATCATTTTTATGCAAGATTAAACACCTCTACATATTTGTACAGCAGTTTCTTCGGCAACATTTTACTAATGATTGTCAAACATTACCGGCAACTTAACCATCTAGTTCTACACATCTTAATCTCTGCGATTTTTGGCTTTGAGGATACTTAAAAAATCTTGTTTATCGAGAACGTCCTTGGCAGATTTGAAAAACAGTATAACTCTGCATGTGAGAAGCATCTCAATCGACCCATTAGAATTCGCAGTTGAACAAGCTGGTAAGCATCGATAAGGTCCTTGTGATTGAATGTTTGATACATTCGAATAAAATGTGTTACAAATGTGTATTTTGGGTCTTTTCAGTTTATTTTTTGTTGTACAGCGCCATCTATCAGTGTTTCTGGAACTAATTTTTTTTTCACATTAGCCGTCTCCCCATGTCTTGAAATGTATGTTGACCAAATTTGGAGCCTTTACATTTAGTAGTTTAGAGAGATCAGTATCTTTATAGAGAAATCAGAGTAGGGGTGTTTTAATTTTCATCACCTTGTACATATCTTCTTAAAATGGAATAAGCTTCTTAAAATGTAGCTCCCAATGAAGAATGAACTCTTTTGAGAAAATTGCATTTCCATCGTTTTAATTACAAAAATATTTATTTTGCGCAACTCCGATGAGCATTGAGCGTATAATCAGAACACCTCAGATAATCAGAATAAAATAAAAGTAAAGAGGTAGAAAGCGAGAAATGTTCTTCGTCACAGTTACTATTAATTGTTGCTTAAGTAGAAATAACAATAATACAGTAAACAATGAAAAATTGGAAAATACAAATTATTCAGTTAAACAATTCATGAACTGAAAAAGAATTTTTCAATTCGGTTGCTTCCAACCCGCTACAATATCAACCAAACCAAAAAATTGCCATTTGCGATTACTTATACAGAAGCATAAATGTGTAAACATACATAACTTGCTGCAAAAAGAAAAAAGCATCCAAAAGCAAGGTTCATCCAAACTTCCTCTTTTGTGTCAGAAGACAGCTGGTAAACAAATGCCCACAATCGAAAAGAATAATGGAATTTTTAACACTTGGATGAAAGTCACTTTTCTACTGGGAATTCAGGCAAGGATCGAAAGTCTTCAAATGAGATTCTTTCAATGATTTTTTTTTTCCGGAGAGAGATTCAGAATTCTTTGGCGAGTCAGTGCTCTCAGGGAATCCAAGCAGTTCTGTTTCAAAATATTGTTTCCCGCGAATACTTTTAAAGAGATTTTAAGGCCCATCGAAGAAGTTACTCGAACGCATTCTGTCAAACGCTTGATAAATTGTTTTGTTATGTAAGAAGTTAGAGCGATGTAACTTAACAATAGATCTTCTATGTAGAAGTATGAATGTTTCGTTTGGAACGTGTTTTAGTGTTTTCACTATTACAGGCTACAGATGTTTTGGATTCTAATTTTGGATTCGATTACTGGATTGTTTGGCATATTTATAAAAACATGATTACATTGTTAATTTTTTTACAAGTTTTTCCTTCAATTTCAGTGTTTGAAGTTTATTCGTAACATTATGCAGAGTTCACTATGTAAATTGCGTCAACAGTGAGATAATCAAACAATCAAAAAAGAGCTTATTATTGGAATACGAAAATTAGAAGATTACTAGGATTGAGCGATTATTAAATAACAGAAAATACAAAATTTTACAGAATAATCAGAAAATGTAAGATTAAGAAATAGAATGCTTTATCCACTTATAATTTACAGATGTGATTAAATATTTCATTAGTATGTTAAATTAATTGGCATGCAATTAATTTAACTCTAAATGAAACATCAAATGCACAAGCACATTTTCTCAATCACAGAATTTAATCATATTAAGTCCGATTGCAAAAATTATATTTGTAAAATAACGACATAAAATTATTTTAGTACGACCGGAGTTTAACCTCCTGCTTGGCGCAATTTTCAAAAATCGCCAACAACGGTCTTGTGCTGTGTTTTGCAAAGTGTTCAAAAGCAGATGAGCAAAGCAGGGAGAAGATGTCCAATCATAGGTTTGCCAGTCTGGCCATGCCAATAAGTTTGCCAATCTGGAGGTTGCTAGCTTTCGTTAAGAAGGGGGCTAAACTCCGGTTCACCCATTATTTTAAACTAGCTATCTTTGGTGAGTTTTGTTTAGTTGGAATTATTGTGTGTACTTAGTTTTTATTGTCTCTTATTAATAAATTGATTCTGTTGACTCCTTTAACTTTCTTATATTTAAAATTTAGTTCCTATTATTTATTTCAACTTTAGTCACCTTATTTATTTAAAATTTAGTTATAATTATAATTTTAATGATATATTTATTTATTTACACACATCGTATGCAAAGAAATAAACACACAATGTTTATTTCTTTGTTGTGTGTTTATTTCTTTGTCGATGGACGGTGTGTGTTATTATTATCGTGTGTGCATCGACGTCCTAACGTTAAGTCATATGAGGTGGCAGTTATCTATTTTCTTGATACCTGATTTGTAAATTCTCGTCGTTTTACGGCATGATTTCTTTTTTTTTCGTTCATATTTCTGAGTAGAATACCATGTTTAAATGATGTGACGTATCTTAAGGGGACAGTGGACTTTAAAAAAAGCGAAAATCGACGAAAACGAGCAATTTTATTTTTATCGCCTCATCACCAAAACATCTGTTTATACTCAATTGAAATAGTATTACAAAATAAACTGTACAGTAAAATAAATATTTGAAAGGGCTGAATGAAAAAAAGTACATCCTAATGAATTATCTAAAACGATATTGGAATTAGATTTAAATATACTTTTCAGTTGTTGAAAGTTCAGTTGTTTCAGTTTTCAGTTGTTCAGTTCGAAACGTTTCAGGTGTTTTAAATTTTGAAGAAATTAAATAAAATTGACAATAAAGATTTTTTTAAAACATTAAAAGAAAATAGCGTATGCATTTTGTATTTCGAGTTTTTTTTTAGCTCTTTAAAAGACAATTTTAGTTCAGAAAAATTTTGTAACGTGTCACAAATTACGTATCTTTTTAAAATTTAGAAAAACGATGAAGTAAAAGTATATACATTGAAAGCCAAAACTGTTTTGAAACTGGAGAGAAACTGTCTTTCTTTTGGTAATAGAATCAATGAAAAAAAGACTTTCTAATTTAGAAAGAAGCATATCAAATGATACGTTCAAATCTTTTCAGGGAATTTAAGAAACGTATTATAACGTTTTTGATTAATGAACTAAGTGGTATTTCTATCTAGTCATAGAATTTTACAGAGAAATAATATGAAATATTTCATTTCCATTCCACAAAACTTCTAGACGTGGACTTCAATTTCCTTGGCTTTTTACTAAGTAATTGTCATTCATCACAATAATTTTGATTCGGCTTGATTCTCTTTTTAGAAACATAGGTTTGAACCGTTTCCTTAAATATCGTTTCAAAACCCTGACATAGAAGAAAAAATACAAATTACTTAATTTAGCTGTAGAAATAAAAAGTTTAAATTCATACAAAAACTACCTCAAAGTCCATTAGCGATACATGTATTCTCAATCGGAATTTCCACAATGTAATAACAGAAGGCAATCTGATCCATTTTCTATGTATTATGCCTGCCCATTATAGAATTCGTATTGAAAATTTTATAAACTGCTCCCAAAAGTTTAAATTATTGTATAGATATATACACATACGATTTAAAAATTAAAAAAAAAAAAAAACATATTAGAGAAATTCTTTCATTAAAGATATAAGTTTATCTACAATGTCTACTTCATTTCTGTACATTCTGCATTTGAAAGGATTTTTTAAGCTCTGCTTTTGAAATATTTTTATTTCTAAATATAACGTAAATCAATGTTTTGATGAATATCAGTTTAAAAACAATAAAATAAATTTACTTTCTTAAAATACTGCAGATAAAATAGAAATTTTTCCTGGATTTGTTTTTTATACGCAATAGACATAAAGCAGGTATAAATTCGCTATACAACAAATAGGCAGGTATAAATTAAATAGAAAATAAAGCAAACTATTGATGGTTATTCAATTAAATGTGTTAATTTAAATCGTTTAATAATAAGATTTATTACATTTGTCAATATAACAAACCAAAAATGACAAAAGTGGTTTGAATAAATTAATATTTACTGTATAATGCGAAAGCAAAACCTGGATGAAGTTTCAAGAAGAATTTTATGTGATGATCATCAACGTAGTTAATTACTTTTATTAAAAGTTAATCTGAAGAGAATTATCACTCCCACTGGGGGAGGGGGATACTTCGTAACTTCCTGTATAATGGTTGGCTCTCGCCATCCTGGTGGTTCAAGAGAATGGTGAGGGTTGCCTGCCCAAGGGAAGGGTTGTACCGTGACCGGTGATGACCTTTTGGACTCAATTATAGTTCCCACTGGTGTAATTGTTGCGGCATCCCTGGTTATTCAGACTTTCCCTTGTGCCTTTGGGCGAGTTGGAGTAGCCGGTTATAGGTTAAAATAACTATTAATTTCTAATTTGCATAATTTTTAATGTCTTCAATAAACATTCTGCAATAATATTTAATTTATAGTATCTAGATTAAAAAAAGATGTGTTTGCATTTACTATCAGAGTGAAATTTTTCCTGTATTAATTTAATATTTCCTTTTTTATATAACCTGTGTGAATTCTCTAGCACTACAATTCCCAAACAGTACCTTTCAAATATGTAATATAAACATTTAAAACACTCACATGTAAGATGAACAAAATTATTCATGAGAGTTTCAGTTATAGTGTAATGATGAACTGCATAATGATATATTGAAATAATTATGTGCATAATATACGATATACAATGATGAATTGCATAATGATATATTGAAATAATTATGTGCATAATATACGATATACAATGATGAACTGCATAGTGATATATTGAAATAATTATGTGCATAATATACGATATACAATAATGAACTGCATAATGAAATGATATATTGAAATAATCATGTGCATAATATACGATATACAAAAGTATGAGGTTATGTATCATTGACGATACTTTCGGGAAACAACATCGGGAGTATACGACTTAATCACTATTCTAAAGACATTAAGGTTAGTTTATGAAGCATAAAACTGCACTGAAACTCGTTTTTAAATCCACACTTCGCCCGTAAACTTAGCTAGTGTTTGTTTGCTTCCTACGATTAACACGTTAAATGCAGAAAAAAAAAAAAATCCTGAAGAGTCTCTATCGTCAGCATGCTGTGTTTCAAAAATTATGCTAAGAAACCCTTAACAAATCAGGGCTTTTAAGCAATATTATAGCGATTAAAATGCTCCTCGCTTCGTTTGATGGGAAAGCAACCAGCAATTAGGTGTAAAAGTACCTCTTAAGCTGCTATTTAATTACCATGATAAAGAAATAAATTTGGATTTTTCTTTCTTTCAAGTGCACACTTCGCGTTATGCTGGCAGTGTTAGTAATTCGATAAGAAAGATAATTTAGCAGAAGGCCTTTAAACGTGTTCCAAAATAGATAGAGATTTTTTTTTCTATTTTTCCCGTTTCTATGCTAACAGAAAACTGGCACCTTCAGTTTTATCAGAAAGAGAGGAGGATTTTTTTTTTCTGAACGGAACAGAAAGAAAAAAGAATTTTAAAGTGCCTCTCCTTTCACTTTATTACAAACCCATTCTTTATTTAAAAATTTTAATGAGTAAAATAATTTAAATTCCAAGAAAGAGTTTCAACATTCAGTGAAAAATGGTCAATAACCATTGATGCGGAATGAGCCATTCTTTTCGACTATTAGGAAATAAAACATATATGTTCACAATAAACTTAGCAACGTACTTAACAAATTGACGTAAACAGCAATATTTCAGTCATTTTCATATATTTAATAACAGAATGTTTTTCCTTATTTACTAAATCGTATAGACACAACTTAGAACTACTTTAAAAATGTGACATTTAATGGTATAGCATATTATGAAATACACTCATGTAAATAAATTAAGGATAATGTAAGTTCAGGAAAAGAAAGTGTCGAAAGCAAAACAAATGTGACTTATTTGTAAAGCCTATTTATTAAAGAAAAGGTAAAGAGCAAAAAAGATGCTATATGTTTGATATCATTAGTAAAAATTGTACTTATTTGCTCCCTGGAGCAAATTACAAAACACACTTATCTACAAAAACCAATATTACATAGTTGGTATGATGGTTAATACATTTTATGTCTCCCAGACGATGCAATACAGTCCGTGCAATGCCTAGGCATGCTGAGTATAAAATTATTGATCTGATCTTGGGAAATATTGCACTACTCATCAAGCAATGCTTTCCGAAGTTCTGGCAGACATGTAGGAGGTGGTTGACGGGTTGCAACTCGTAGGCCAAGCATGTACCACACATGCTCTACTGGATTCAAGTCCGGTGAGGATGCTGGCCAGTCCATATGGGTGATATCCTCCGATTGAAAGCATTCGTTTACGATGTTTGCAAGGTGAGGACGGGCGTTGTCATCCATAAACACGAATTCTGCGCCCATAGTGCCCCGAAATAAACTTACATGTTGTTCTATAATGACGTTCCGATGGATTTGGCCTGACATGGTTCCAATTTGAACATGTAGGTCAGTTCTAGAACCCAGAATAATTCCTCCCCAAACGAGCAATCCTGCAACACAGTAACGTTGCCGTTTGATATGTTCTCTTGGTGGTAACGGGTACCTGGCGCTCTCCATATGAATGTCCGGCGAGCATCAGACTACAAGCGAAACCTGGACTTGCCGGAAAACATCACACAAGTCCACAATGCATGCTCTTTACTCCAGGTTAACCGCAGGTGACAGTGAGTTGAAGTAAGTGAAACACATCTGATAGGCGTACAAGCATATAGACCAATATGCCCTAAGCGTCTGTACACGGTCTGCCTTGAAACTGTCGTATCAGTGGCTGAAGAGAGCTGACAAGACAAGTCTGATGCTGTGCTCCGAATGTTTCTTTAGGCAGTAACTGCCAAATATCGTCCTCATTCGGCGTTATAACTTGAGGGGTGTGTGTGACCTGTGTTGTAACTTCTACTCACATTACCATCATTTTGGAATCGTTGCCAAAGCCCGGATATGACACTCTGGGCGATTCCAAGTTCATCGGATACTTCCAGCTGGGTACGCCCACATTCCAGACTGATGACAATTCTACCACGTAGAAAATCTTCCAAATACAACCTTTGTGTCATAATTACGCGGTTATTGCACTGAAAGGTTTATAAAGCGCTTGCGAACAATTTTACTTCTTTTCCTGTATTCCTTATACATCTTTCTCTTACACTCTCGTCATTGTGACGTACTATCGGTGTCATCTGGTGGCTTCCTGCAATTTGCATACAATTTTTGCAGATGTCTGTAGTTATTTGACAATATATGAATTTTAGAGTTCGATTTCCGCGTAACTCTGAATTATGCTTGATTTATGGACATGAGTGTATTTCTTTGTACAGTAAACACATCAAGGTACATCTTTCTGTTGGCATACACTCGTGCAACTTTTTATTTATCCTTAACACCCCTTTATTTCTATATTTCTTTAATTATTTCTATTTTAAGTTTCCTCTATTTTTAATATTTTTGGGATATCTTATCTGCTCTATAAATTTCTTTAATATGCTTTGATAACACTATTGCCTACAAATTAAAAATGTCATACATTGAACAAATTATCACATTTTCAAGATTAAAGGCAAAAATTAAGACAATCATAAATGTTATATTTTGAATTTACAGTGTGTCCCAAAATGATTGAAACGCAGTTCATTTCTTAACCTATTAGAGGTTAGTGGGCAATGTAAATTGCAAAGGTGTTCAAATAAGGTACAAAATAATATTATGTTAAAAAAAATAATTTTTCCCGTCAATTACCGCTTCCACTCCAGGTTTAAAGTTCCTATTTTAATGAAACAACTCTGTAGATATTTTGCGTTTATATTGCCTTATTTAAACACTATTAATTTTGAAAAGAATATAATTTAATTTAATTAATTAAAAGAATTTAATGTGGGTCCATGGTATGGGACGATCAAAAATAATAGTTTATGGAAATTTATTCGGTAAATGGATTCTTTGTATGTTTAATTTGCCAATGCGTTTCTTACGAAATTCCATTCACATGAAGTATGAAATAATGGCAATAAAAACGAAAAAAATGACGAACTTTTCATGTTTTTATTATAAAATTAAGAAAATATATCCTATATCTAGCTGAAGTAATTATCGTCAAAATGTATATCAATTATTTGCTATAAATTTCAAAAGTAGCAGAAATATATTGCGTTTCCATAGTACAAAGGCAAAAGTTGTTCAGATTTAAAATTTATGTTCCGGTTCCTGTATTCTATTTTGTTTTGCACTGACTTAATCAAACCTTTCAGAATGGGCACACATATGTAATGTCTTTCCAATTTATGCCAAACGTTAAAATTACATGAGAATATTTTTTAAAAAATTAACTTCATTAATTTTTTATTACTAACTTTAATTCATTAATTTTTCTATTACTAACTTTACTATATTATGGTTTATCATTATCAATCGTTGCTAAAAATTTCTATTAATGATTTTGTTTAATTTTTTCATATTTATTTTCTCAACAAATATTTTGTTAGGCATGCGATACGGTTTAAGAGCACTCTCCCTTTTTCTGTGCTATGCAATTCTATCGCTTTCTATCTGTATTCTTTATATATCTAATGATATCTTAAGATGAAACAGCAATGTTTAAAATTGATATACTTAAAAGAAAATTGTACAATACATAATTCTTAGTTTAAATCTTAATTTTGAGTCCAAGCGAGTTGTTAAATTTATCTTATTCAAGATATCTCTTATACTGAAGGTTCTTCAAAGCGAAAAAAATATTCCGAATCTTCATAACTTTGCTACAATAGAGAAAAATTACCATAATAACTCTGGATAATATAACATTCGAAATGTAATTTTTGAATCAATCATCTAAATAACATAATAATAATTATAATAATAATGATAGCCGTGTAAATTTTTTCTGAGTTTTTGCAGCTATTAAAAATATTTTTTGGCCTAATCTTCAATATTTGAGTGTAGTACTGAATTTTTTTCTATTGTTGAAAGTTAAAAAAGAGCAATTTTATTTATTATTTGTATAATTCATGAGAGGAATAAAAAAAATGAAGTTGCGATACCGTGAAGATAATATATAAGATAGATGAACCATACATTTACATTTTTAATACATTGTATGAACCATACATTTACATTTTTAATACATTGTATGAACCATACACGTATGTTTCAGCAATGATGTCTTATAGCAGGTCATTATTAGAAAGGTTTATGTACACAATAAATTGAATGTATTTAAGATGATTAATGCGGATGTAATATTTGACAATTTGTGAGAATAGTGAATATAAAATTAGATCTAAACGACTTAATTGAAATGAAAGATTAACCAAAATCCTTAGCGCACCAGTTGGTCGTCAAATTTGACTACTTGCTTAACATTTTATTTTTGCTGGGATTTACGTTTATATCTCTAATGATAAACTGTACTTTGACAAACACGGATAATGCCATTAAATTATTACTATTGAAATGGTGGGGAAAAGATGGTCAACAAAAGAAGCTTGTAAATTTTTTGTTAAATAAAAAAAAGTAATCAAGAATAAGAATAGGATTAAAAAATAACTAGTAATAAAGAAAAAAAAGAAGAAAATTATCATGATTAATCGTAATAAGAAAATAACCATCAATCATCAATATCAATGTAATTTTCTGATTAAAATTGTAGTGCGAATGAAAACCACCGAAAAGAATGATAAATGTTGTGAAACTTACTACAAACAATGCGTTTTAAGGTGATTGTTGGCTTATGAATTGTTATATTAAAAGTTATTAGGGAAATTTATAAAAATTACAATATTACGATGCAATAAAAATGATAGGTACTATACTGTTTTGTACTGTAACTGTTTTCATTTAAATTTGAATTGTCATCATTAAATTATGATTTCCTAAATATTCATAAATAAAATTCTTAATAACTTTCCTTCGTTAAAGTGCACATTTTTATTATTAAAATCATTAGTTTGGTTCAATAAATAACTGCACTCTTGCTAACTTTTCTTCGTTAAAGAGAACAATTTTATGATTGGATCAGTATATTGGTTCAATAAATCACAACATTCTTGAAAATGTTATTAAAATCATTAGATTTGTTCAATAGATCACAGCATTCTTGATAATTTTATTATTAAAATCATTTGATTGGTTCAATAAATAACAACATTCTTGATAACTTTTCTTCGTTAAAGTGCATATTTTTATTATTAAAATCATTAGTTTGGTTCAATAAATAAACGCACTCTTGCTAACTTTTCTTCGTTAAAGAGAACAATTTTATGATTGAATCAGTATATTGGTTCAATAAATCACAGCATTCTTGTAAATGTTCTTATTAAAATCATTAGATTTGTTCAATAAATCACAGCATTCTTGTAAATGTTCTTATTAAAATCATTAGATTTGTTCAATAGATCAGAACATCCTCGATAATTTTATTATTAAAATCATTTGATTGGTTCAATAAATAACAACATTCTTGATAACTTTTCTTCGTTAAAGTGCACATTTTTATTATTAAAATCATTAGTTTGGTTCAATAAATAAACGCACTCTTGCTAACTTTTCTTCGTTAAAGAGAACATTTTTATGATTGAATCAGTATATTGGTTCAACAAATCAGAGCATTCTTGATAATTTTATTATTAAAATCATTTGATTGGTTCAATAAATAACAACATTCTTGATAACTTTTCTTCGTTAAAGTGCACATTTTTATTATTAAAATCGTTAGAGTGGTTCAATAAATAATCGCCTTCATAACTTTTCTTCCTTAAAGTGCACAATTTTATCATTAAATCATAAGATTGGTTCAGTAAATAACAGAATTCTTAATAACTTTTCATCGTTAAAGTGCACAATTTTATTATCAAAATCATTATATTGGTTCAATAAATAACAGCATTCTTAATAACTTTCCTTAAAGTGAACAATTGTATTATTGAGTCATTATATTTGTTCAATAAATCACAACATTCTGGATAATTTTATTATTAAAATCATTATATTGGTTCAATAAAAACATTGTAATAGCTAATAACTCAATTTGATATAACTAGTGTAAGTTCTGGCAATAGCTAAGTTTTAAAATTTTATAACTAACAATAACAAGCATAATAACTTTGGAGGCAGAAATACTTGCGGTGAGTTTTAATATGGGCATCTTGAAAGTAAAGACATGCTTATATGAATACTAACTTTTGTTCAACTTATTTCTGTCACCAACAATTTGAGTCAGAAACAATTTCGCAGAACTAAACTCCTTCATTTATCATTTGCGAACAATGCACTTTTGACGAAACTGACATTTTACTTCCGTTGCCATTTGCTGTGCTTTCAACTGCTGAATAAATGGCATCAAACTTTTCTCTCTGAACCAGCATTGATGAAAAAAGGAAGAAAAAATATGAAAATGTTCTTTCTGCTTTTTTTTCTTCCTTTTTGTTTTGAAAGAAAATCAAGATAGACGATTTTGGAGATATTAAATGGATGAGATAGCTGCAGTGGAAAAATAAAAGTAGTTGTAGAAAATTTAAAAACACTCAGCTGAGGTTTTTCTGCAGAATTGGTAAAAAAGAAACCCTCGAGATATATGAAGAAAAAGAAATCGTACCGCTGTGCATGGTTTATAAAAGAAACTTTTGAAGACAATTATTTTGTTGGCAATATTTTTTCAGAATGTGTTCGGGAAATAAATTTAAAAAAAAAAAATCCAAATTGAAAACAAGAAGAAATTTTTTGAATATTTCGTTTTTGATGATAAATGGCTTTGACATAAAATATAAATTGAGATATCAATGATGTATTTCCCTGGTATTTGGAAAGATTCTACATTGTAAAATAATTACAATATTTGGTTGTTTCAAATTTCTTTTGTCTGTTCATTTTGGTAAAATGCCAAATCTCTAACCATGTATCAATATATAAAAAAATGGAAATATTTCTGTCAAGGATTTTCGACTGGAATATTTTACAGGGTTCTTTTATAAGTTAGAATAAAGCCATAATCTACTATCAAAGAAATTGTTGCTTACTATTAAAGATATTCAAAACAAGTAAACAAACAAACAAAAAAAAACATAGAAGATTCTTTTGAAGCCAGCGCCCTAACAGTTCGAAACCATTGAGCACCGACTTGAATCTTTAATTATCGTCAGTTTTTATTATGTAAAAAAAAAAAAAAAAAAAAAAAAACTTATATTTATATATTTTTGTTTTTCCTTTCAGTATTATAACTAATATTATTATTTCTTTTATATGTTCATTTGTAACTATGCTTCATCTTTTTTACACTTTTCCACTCTCATATTTATTAAGTACTTTTCGTTTCAGTATTCTAAGACGACTCTTTTTAGACGATTCTGTCTCGCTAAGGGGTGAGATGAGGAAGGAGGAGCGCATTTCTGGAATCCTTCGTCATTCTGTGACCTTGATTTCAGTCTTGTTAGATACGCTTTTGTCAATTTTTTTTATGCATTTATGAATATCGTGTCATTTCTGGTCGCATTATTTTAGTTCAATCATTGTAATGTCATTTTCTCCAAACAATAGCAATAATTAAAACTTAAAGAACATCGAGATCAAGTTTTCATCAATCGAGAACTATCATATTCGTGTTTAACAAAATTTCGTGAAACAAATCTCTTTGGAATGATAATTTATTTATTAGGTATTTTTATTAAATGTCTCTAAAACATATTTTAATATTTTTTCCAATTTATAATAATTAATACTTATTCCTTTCTTTCCTATTTATTATATAGCTATATAAATGTTGCACTAAATTTGTTTAGATATTGAGAATTTTTTATCATTTAAAAAAGTTCCTATTTAAAGTTTCGAAAGAAAACTTGATATTCTTTTCTAGAACTCTTAAAGCAGGAATCTCTAAATCAGATATTTCCAAATTTTGAATCAGGATCTACTTGTTAAGAATTAAATTCTGTCGGTGTCAATTAGTTTTGGGTCATAATAAGATCTTGAACATATATATTTCTACAATTAGTAAAAGCGTGACGTAGACTTAGAATATTATCAATTTACCATTGATAAATATAATAATATTTATTATTTACATTTATAGTTATATTTATCAATATTGCATTAAAAATTTCTTTGGAAAAAAATTTCAATGTATAGAAGTTGTGTTACTTTTCTCTAAACAATAAGATGTATTCTATATACAACAACAGCTATTAAAATAAAATATAATCTATTTAAAATCAGATATTTACTATAAGAAACGTTTTCTAAATATTTACTGAAAATAAAATCTCAGGTATGTTAGCAAATAAAATGTAGATGATGCGACTAAATATCCCTATTTTTATTTATTTACAAATATTCTATTATTCCATAATTATAAAAGAAATCTGACTGTAAAATATTTCTGTTGAATAAATTGAGACAGTTTGAATGCCATCAAGCTAAGAGTAATTTAATCGATGTAACTAATTATGAAGAAAAAAATTTACATCGACCTTCGATAAGGAGAATTTAGTCTTAAATTTATATTACGTATCGTAGATTTAATTGTTACTAATTTCATGTAAATTTCGGTATTTTTTAAAAATTATTATTTTAAATAAAAACAATCTTCAGGAATAAGGGTAAATATAAAAATCACAACGATAGGATAATTAAAAACAATTTTTTAAAAAGAAGAATTTTCGGTTTAAAGTATTTTTGAAAACAAATCGGAAGTAAGTTTTTCTTGTAAAACTGATATCTTACGTCTTTTCGTTTAACGATTTTTAAAATAATCAAGATTTTTTTTTTCAGTTTTCAATCTCCCCCAAATCATTTTCAGATAATTAAATTTCTTAATCCATATATTTAATTGTAATTATAATAAAATCTCAATTTCAATAAGAATTGTTTATACTAAGAACAACATGCTTTTATAACAGACAAATACTTAAGATAAAAATTAATTTTAACAAATTTTTAAATATTTGAGCAATAGTCTTTATATTATATCAAGGCCGCATATGTCACGAGTGTTAAGAACTTTTATTTTTAAAATTTCATAAATGAGCTTTTAGTGTCTCAGCATGGCGACGGAAATCAAATGGACATTTGGCAAGCGTTTTTTCAATTGACAAAAATTTGACCGAAACTACAATTTTAATAACAAGATCACAGGCTATACGAAGATATAGCTTCATGATTTATTCATGATTTTATTTATATACGAAATTACGTATATAAGTAAAATCATGAACATATCGAATAATTGGATTCAGAATTTGACTCGATATATATTTTAAACTTAAATTGTGTATAAATTATACCCATCTAAATTTCTACTTTTTGTAATTCATATTTATTTACTGCAGTCGGACAGAAAAACATTCGTTAAATGATTTCTTAAAATTGCTGAAAGTCTTCTGCGAATTTAGTGCTGCGACCAAGTACTAAAATATTTCAATTTGACTTAAAGAGTTATTGAATTACCATGCTGACAGACAGAAAGAGCAAACACAGAAAGAACAATCGGTGTTTCGGATTGAGAAAAGTCTGAAAATGAGTAGATGTGTCGAAATTTCGAGACGATAATTTTTGACGATTAAAATACTTTTTCTTTATCTTGTTTACAAGAAAATAAAAATTAATTTGTTATTCAGAAAACCCGTCTTAATTCTACCTTCTACAATGATAAAGTTTTTGTAAAAATATAATATTGGTTTTTCGAGATTAAATTATTACACATTGAAAACATAAATTTTATTTGTAAAATTTATGTTTTATAATAACATAATATATATAATACAATATATGTATAGTTACTATAATAACATTTATATAACATAATATATGTATAATTACTATTATAACAAAATTATCTCTTTATTTTTAAATAGTATTTGCGAGACGATCCTTAATATAAAATCCACACTAAACCAAATTTTCCAAAAATAAACTTTGTTTTGACAGAAAAATCAAACTCTAAAAATGAATTTAGCTTAAATGAATATAAATCCTTATTGCTTCAAACAAACGGTTTAGGAATTGAAATATGTATCTCCTAAAGTTTAATAAAGCTTTTCTTTTTCTCACTATATCATCAGAAGAGGTCAATTAATAATTTAAATTCTTATTGCCATTAAATTCCAGCATAAACAAGAAAGGAAATTTTATGTGGTTTTTTTTTTTAATTTAGTGTAAAATGTATACTCTATTAGCACATACCAATAGTGTTTGAATTCGACAACTTTTAAATGCAAGTATATATATATGATATAGAAAGCATTTCTCTTTCATATGGGGCTTAAGCATTAATTTTATGACTGAAATAAAAATTATCATCCAGAATATTATAAAGACATCTGTGACAGAAAGCGATCATAAACTAAATTAACTCCAGTTCTTCTAAAATCTCTGGAATAAAGGTTTTTACTCGATTTTTACTACGTGTAATAATAAACTTTTATTTTCTATAAAATGCAAGACATAAAATGTAAAAAAAAAGTAATTTAGTTTAACAAAATAAAAAGTAGGTTAACTTTAAATGAAGTAGTGTTCGATTTTTCTATAAATGAAGATGTGTATTGGAACTTTTGATGGAGTATAGAATGCACATATGTTCTGGCAATAAAACAGCTATTTTCAACAGTTTCTTCAGAAGTTTGTACTTTATTGAGTTGATATGATTTTCATTTTTGAAAAATAAACTAGAATGATAGTACTTAGATAATTCTGGTATTTGGAATTGAACTTAAAAATCAAATGATGTGTTGCTTTTGATTTAAAGCAGCATATTGTATAATTTCTACAAAGCAGCAAACTTTTTATTGTCTATCTTTTCCTAGTTTTGTGAAATTATATTTTTAACAGTGATTTTAGGTACAAATAAATACAGGATGCTACAGCAGCTTGAACCTAACACGCGCTTAAAATAAATAAATATAGGATGCTGCCGCATTCGTTAGACAGTTTTAGATGTTTGATACTTGTTTATCAAATTGTTCAAAAATTGCCCTACAACATAGAATCAAAATCACGTTTAATCGGTAAAAATTGGAACATTAGATTAGCCAAATGAAATTCCGGATTAAAAGCACGGCCGATAAGAAGAAACCTTATCATATTAAAATTTCTTAAGGTGTACGTACACATTTGAAGATTTTTTTTTAAATTTTAATTTTAAAAATCCAGTTTTTTTCACAGTAGGTTATTAATATGTGTTTAAACTCATTTCAGTGAGAAAAAAACATATTACACTAATTATTAATTAATTAAATAACATTTAATGAGCTAATTAGCCTACTTTTTTCAAACATGATATCTTAAATTCTAATTTGTACAGACACACAATTCTAGTTGGAAATGATGCCTAATATTAGTCTTCATAATGTCTGCCTCAAACAAGTTAAAAAAATGTATAGTTTTCTTTGAACAATTTTTTCATCAACGATGAATAGAAAAAGAGAGATTGTTTCTGTAATTTTAACTTTTAAACAGCTATTAAAAATTTATCTCTATAAATATAACTTTGATTGAGGCCGTCATTTCATACAGATTATTTTGATATATAAATAAGTGTATTTGGTTAATTTCTTGTTGGGTTATGATTGTTTGAATGAAGCAACATAGTGGGAAAATATCATTCTTCATAAAATGAGTTTTAAAAACACCGTAACTAGAGTTTTTAATGAAAGCACCTCAAGAAAAATAATTATAACTCGAGAAATATTTCGAATATTGACAACATCTTGGTATCGTTTGAAAGCTAAAGATCAGAGAACATTATTAAGCAATAAAAAAAAAATATTCGATATTTTGAACGATTTTCGAAGTTTCAAGTGTGTACATACACCTTAATTGTATAGAAAAAATAAAACCGTCGCGTATGAAAAAAGATATTTATTAATGGACATTACGGAATTCGCGATTGCCACTGTGATCTAGTATATGTGGCTCATGTAGGGCGCTGCGAAGACACATTTTTCGATTGTGAAGCGTTATTTCCCTGAAGCTACATATTCTTGGCAGTAAATTAGCTATGACAGACCTATGTGTAGCGTTTATACTTCCCAGACTTTGATCCCTTGGATTACTCCTCTTGAGGCCATCTTAAATCGCTTGTTTATCCGACACTTGCAGTAAACAGGACGGTTTTACAGTATGGACCGTCGTCCCTTTAGTAGGCATTGCCATTTATCCACTTACCCAGTTGTTTTAGTAGGCATTGCCATTTACCCAGTTTTTTTAGTAGGCATTGCCATTTACCCACTTACCCAGTCGTTTTAGTAGGCATTGCCATTTACCCAGTTGCCCATTACATCGGGTATGTTTGAACGTGTCTGAAAATTGTCAGTTTGTCAGTGACCTTGCAGGATGAGCTTCGCGGTATCAGATTGGAGCGACTCCTGTAACATTCTTCGTCTTCTTTCGGGCAGGGAACTGCGATGTATTATTTACTTTGTAATGCTGCTTTATGTCAAATAAAAATTATAAAACATTTATTATTGGCCATTTTTTGTTGACCTCGCCATTAAGCTGTAATGAAAATGTCTGCAATGTTCTCCCGCTTAACAAGGTTTAAAACCTCGTGTTCTATGGCGATTTTCTTTTCCATCGATACCTAATATCATCTCTCTGAGCATTTTTTTAAAAAATCAAATTCAGCAAACTCTACACAAAGTCTGACGAAAGGAAAAAAATATTTAACAGTGAAATGGACTCGATCGTTGCATTATTTTTCTTCATTAACAAATCTTAACACATGCTCTTATGTATTATTACCAATTGTTTACTACAATGTATAGTGTATTAATTCAACATATAATGCATTTCATTGCGATGCAAAAATTTCACTTATGAATATTCATATATTATATAAATTAAAATAATGCTTATATCCAAGTAATAAAATACGTTTAAATCCCCTTTCAAGGTACAATGATTCTTAATTGTGTGTTTTTTTTTTATATTGAACATATATCTCTCATTTCCATTAAGATCGTTCAAAATTTAATAAAGCTGAGTGCATGAAAAAAAAATAGAGAGTGTTATATTTCTTTATGCATTGAACAGCGGATATTTCATTAAAGTATTTTTACCACTGGAGATAAACACCGGGGGTTTCTCGAAATGACGATGAGATGCTACCTGTATGGTGGTTGGATACCTCCACATTGGAGAGTAAATAAATAGGTGGGGGATCTGACTCCTTCCATCGATAACGGGACGTATTTTCTTCGGAGAGAGTTGTACTGTGGCAGGTGATGTCCTTTAGAATTCAGCCACAGTTCCCGCCAATGTTGCTGCTGCGGCGGTCCGGTCATTCCGTATCATTTATCCGTGTGTTTTCGGGAGGGTCGGAGAGTCAGTGATATGACTTACCACTGGAAATTTTAAAATTTTTTTAGAAATAGTCTAATATAATAATCTGGTGTTTAGTTCAAGGTCAGAAAAATTAAAATGAAAAGAAGAAGGGGTTTCGGTACCTAATTATTAATTAAAAATTGATTTCAGCAATATTTTTCACAAATTTCTCCTTCTTCCTTTTACTTCATATATGCAATTTTCCTTTTTTTAAGATTACGAAGAGTCAAGCGTAAATGAAAAAATGCTGAAAAGAAAAGCTTATTTTAATTTTGCTAAAAACTATTTTAATCCGCATTAAATTTATATCCTGATGAGTTTGAAACAAAATACTAACGTATAAAGCCCGAAAGAATTTAGACTTTTCTGGTTCTTCCTAATTAAGATATAATAAACTTGAAAAGCATTATTGAAAACTAAATATTGTATGAACAATTTTATGGATTTAAAGCATTTTTTTCGACGTTGTCTAGAGAAGAGTCTTAATAATATTTTGTTGAAATCATGTTACGAAAAGACATTTAATTCATGAAAGGAAAATATTCAAAGAATTCAAACAAACGAATAAATAGCAAAAAATATATAATAAATAAAAAATACGAAAAAAAAATCTTTTTGCTGTACGAATTGTATAAAAAATGTTATATGATAAACAGCCCAAATTGAAGATTAAATTGGTAGAATGGTTGAGAATTTTATTTTCTCTTTCTTACAATTTAATCGTTTTTATTATATCTACTCATAAAAAAATTTGGAAAAATATTATTAAATTAATTCAATAAACCATGTCAAATGTATTTCTAAATTAATAGCCTGCTAGAATGACAGTAAAAAATGCAGAAAACGGAATTGACAAACATCGACCCTGAAAACTTTAAAACATTTCTATTTAAAAATTTTCATGGTCAATCAATATTTTTGTTTAAATTCTAAAATGTTTCCCGGAAGCTCTTATAAATAATAGATATTTAAAAGTGGAACAAAGAAATGACATATAATTAAAAGAATATGTAGCAAATAATGATTAATTAATTAATTAATTATATTTTTTTCTTTCTATCCATTTTTCCCCACATCATTTGCAAACAAAACATTCCTTTGAAAATTATTTTTTAAAAATGTTTACGAATATTTATAATTCAAGAAATGTAAATAAAAGGCATTCTGAATTCAGCCTGAAAAAATTATAAAGGGAAAATATAATATTCACATTATATGAAATCTCGAATTAATTTTTTACCTAATGATTACTGTCAGTTAAATAAAAACTTTCCTTAAAAACATTATTATCTTTCTTTTTTACCAAAATCATTCACATAAAAAAAATGCTTACTCCTCTATAATGATGAAAAAAGGTCTCAAAACAATTGAAAAAAAAAAAAAATGCTCGGTGCTCTCAACGCAGAATCCATTTCTATCCACAAAAGATTCGAACTCATCGGAAAAAAACATGCAAAGAAAGAATATTCTTGAAATCATCGATTTTATTTATAAAGAATCTAAGAAATCCTTTTTCTTTTTTTTGTCTCTTAAAAGTTCTGCAACGTTGAGTACCTCTATGTTGCTCGAGAATCCATGAAATACATTTTTCCTGGATAAAAAAAATCATAAATGCGCTTGTTGTTGAAAAGGGATTACATGAAAAGAAAGAAATAAGTCACTGAATTGTAACAAAATCTATTGCATTTTTAACTATTGGTATTCGCTCTCTCACTCCTGTGGAATTTCTTCCCGGAATTATAAAAATTTAGGCATTTTCGGTTATAACGGCTACCAAAAAGCGCCAAGAAAAAATTTCGCCAGTTTGGCGATTTCAACCGTTGGCCTACATAGTATGTGATTCGCACGCTCAAAATTTTTCATTATAAATAAAAATGCACTTGAGTATATTTTTATAATTTGGTGAAATTTTTTCTTGTCGCTTTTTGGTTCCCGTTAAAAACAAATTGTACCAAAATTTATATTTGGCACCAAATGTCAATTAGAAAGGGAAAGAGATATAGAAAGGATTTTTCCTTCTGTTTCTCTATTGTAATGCATATCTTACTATCAAGTATACTTACGGTGAAGCTTTTGCTTTAAGAATAATATTTTATAAAAATCCATGAATAATTGGAAATTAGGAATATATATTCAGGTGTTAAAAGGAGATAAATAACATTTATGAATGGTACTTTTAATAAGAATTGCATCTAAACTTAAAAGTTGAAATGTTGATTACGTTGCTCCTTCTTTTCATATTAAAGTCCTTCCATTACAGGAAGTCTGTCTATATGGTACTTGATCTTGTAACGACAGCTGCAGTTTCGCGCCAGAATTTGATGTCAGTAAAAAGACTGATTATTCTGATAATCTGATGAAAGTACACGATTATTCTGAATCTCGGGCGGATTTGTTTTGAAATTTTGGTACAAATTCAAAATTTAAATTCCAAAGTTGCACACAAAATGTTTTCAATCTAGCGCTTACGTCTTGCAGTTATTGCGCTTATTTGTACACTGACAACTGGACAGAACTTCTTGCGAATGGAGATTTGAAATTTAGGAGAAATCTATGAATGCAATCGTAATATGATATACCAAATATCATCCATTTAATTCAAAGCATTTTTGATTTATCTAACTGACAGGTAAACAGACATGATTTCTGAGATGCGCTTTTCAGACCTTGAAAGTTTGAAGTGTTTGACAATTACAATATTTTGTATACGATAAATTAAGAAGTCTAATTAGCTTTTTTTTGCATCACTGTAATCACTTTACGCGATAGTTTATATCTTCCCAAGTTACGAGCTTATCAAGAGAGAAACTTAAGCCGCTAAAAATATAATACGTGACCAAATACAAACGAATTCATTGAGAATGATAATTATCTTTACATTTAAAGAAATTGGTAGAATTAAAGAAGTAGCCACCTTAAACCATTGCACCAATTTCGCTAATTTTTATTTTATGGAAGGCTTAGGATTCTATAATATACCATGATCTTCAGATCAGACTAATAAACCACCTGTTTTAGAGAGAAAGTTTAAAATTCTACTTCATTAAACATTACCGATAGAAAGAAATCAACCATGGCAGGGCTTCCCATTTACAACCACAGTACCGAATTCGTTAAGTTTTGTTTTATATTATAATTAATAATCGCTAAACAAATAATCAATAATCACTTGCTCCCCTCTACCCTTTTGTTTCTAGAAATATTGCAAATTAAACTTGGAAACTGGCAGAATCTCTATCTTTAACAATTGAAATTTATTTTGCCACTTTCATTCATGTATTTATACATACAAATAATAATAAAAGAATATTCTAACATTTGTTATGTTATAATTTAAAGTAAGACTTCATTTTGTTGTGATAAGATGGAATTCATGGAGCTGTATGTAGTCATCGTAGACGGTAAGCTTTTTATAGATTTATATCTACATTACCTTCTAGATAATGAGAGAAAAACATTGTTTCTAGATATTTTTAACAACATTATTTTAATTGCTTGTAAAAATTTCTACCAAGAAACAAGTGTTTTAATAATATGTTGCTGAGGTTTTTTAAAGAAATGTATAATATAGTTTATATTTGCAGTATTATTAGATACGCTTGCATATCAAAGAGTTGGGCAATCAAGTTAAAATAATTTTCATTTTAACCAATAAAAATATCAGAAAGATATTATTACACTTATAGTGCGTAATTTGAAATTGTTATTAACGAAATAATACACAGAATATTTGCAACTTCGAAGTAAAGGGCTATATATTTAAAAATTGAACACTCTTTTCATGCTAATATTATATATAATTTTTTTTAAAAAAAATCTGAAAATTTGAAAAAAAAAGTCTGAAGAACATATTAGATACAGAAAAATAAATTTATTTTTACAGATATTGCATGGTGAGAACATGCAGATATTGCATGGTTTTGTTTTTTTAAACAAAAAAACAAAAAACAAAAATAAAATGGGATTCAATTTTTGACACAGTTTGTAAACATTTAACGAAAAATGAATTTTAATTAATTTAAATTTACGAAGTAGATTTTTTATAGGAATAAATATTTTGAAAAAAATTAAAACTCAGTTTCGCGTATAAAATATTTCTTATTACTTAATCAACAGAATTTTTTCCTAGAAAGAATTTAAATATAAACCAGTACAGTTTAATTCTGAACCTGTTATAAAGTTTGAAAAAGGTACTCTAAATTTATACTTGAAAATAATGTATTTAATAAGGTTTTAAAACATGATGACATGACTTAACTTTTACTGAATTCAGTGAAAATTATGTGAAAATTTATTCCATTCAAAGGATGTCACATTTCAAAGTTATTTTTAAACTGCTACGATACATTTTTGATAGGCAAAAAGTTTGTCAATTTTATAAATATAATGTTTTACATGATAAAATTCAGTGGTTTCAAAGACATAACCCAATTAATTAAAATAATTCTTCGTGCATAAAATTCCTTCATTTAATAAAAAAACACTGCTACTGTAAATAGTTATTTTAAAAGTTGATTATCTTTAAATCACTTTCATAAAATTACTGCATGATGACTTAACTGCTGATGACAATTGATTCCGCAAGATGTGGAATGTGAAAATAATTAAAGAACAAATTTGTAACATTAAAAAATTAAAATAAATTATGAGGAATTGAAGAGTGAAAGAAATATTTTAAGAAAGAAATAAACCTTGCCTTAATGGGCCATTATCTGTCTTTATCATATCGTAATATTTCTCCTTTCAAAGCAGCTTGAACAAACATCTACTCTTACTGTATTAAATAGTGATTTCATTGTTTGTCCACTCTATAAACAGACATTTTAAGCTGTTCTGATGAAATAAATTTCTGAGCAAACAGAGGCTTCTCTAACAACTTATAAAAATGCCTTTAGAATTATAATACGTAGGATATGTTTTAACTCAAAAAAGGATTCACAATTTTATGGCATTGCGAATAAATATCCTAAAATAGGGCCTTCGCATAAATTAACTCATTTATCACCGTAAAGACTAGAATTCAGCTGTCTTCTAGTAAAAATTCTCAAAATTTTACAAAATTCGTTAAATGCACCGTTTTTGTCTCCAGCGGGAAAAATGAATTAATAAAGCATGAAGTTTGATGAAAATGTATTACAAAAGTTAAAATGCTTTTATAAAAGTTATGTCTTAGCGCGAATATTGAGAAAAATCGTTTGGAGGACATTTTCAAATAGAAACAAATGTTTTTGTTTCATTTGTAATTGGGGGAGAGATTTAATCTTACTTAATAGATTTATTTTAGTGCCTTATGTGTCATTAATATTATATATAATGTCAATTATTTTTTTGAATTTTTTGAAGGCATTTTTAAAACTTATATGATATATATAATGTATTCATCAATGGACTGAAAATGTCTTATTGGCCTCTTCGGAATTTGTATTTCTCAAAATAGACTTTCTAGAAAGAAAATAGGAATTTATAGTCTAGAAAGAAAATAGGAATAGGGTAAAAAAGGACTGAAAAATTCTTTATTCAAATTTAATTCCTTATAATTAAAATGTGCAGAGATATTTCTTGATTATTTAAGCGTTTTTAGTCATAATATAAATGATATTATGAGTTATAATATCATAATATAAATGAAATTTAGTCATAACATCACAATATAAATGATATTCTGACTAAATCACGTTAAAGCAGATTTTTCCAAGTGATAAATTACCAAATATTGCAGTTCCAAAAATTTCAACTACAACCCTACAAAAAGAAAATTGAATTTCCGTAAGGCGGAATTTGATTTTCCGGTGTTATCAAAAATGCCAGCCATTTCGAGAGAGGTAGCTTGAAATCAAAAATGTAGCTACTGATTGCAACTAATGGATGGTTAATATTTCCCTATTTTTAAATGATAATTTTGTTTTGTGGTTTTGAGAATATGTTTTACACTTTTCCCTCCTATATGACAAATAACTACATGACATTTCATTTGGTAGAAATTTACTTGTAGTTGATTTTCGTATTTTTCTTATGATTAGAAAACATTCATAGCCATATTTTTAATGCAAAAATAATCAACAGATATTCATTGATTTAGTTCATTCTCACTAATTTATCATTTTCATATTTATATGGATATGTTATTGTGAAAGACCGAAGTTGAAAAATATCAGTTTTCTCTGGTGAACCTGATATATACCAAATATGTTGCTGAAAGATCGAATATTTTCTTACTATATATAAATTATATCAAAATCAATCAATTTCTCACTATATAAATCAATAAATTTCTTACTATATGTCATATAAATCCAACCGAGGGCGCTTCAAATATGAGATGAGAAGTTCCTGGTATGGTGGTTGGTTCTCATCACCCGGGTGTACACAGAAATGGTGCGGGGGTTGGCTACTCCCTACCTATGAGGAAACATATTTCCCACGAGTAGGATTGTGCCGTGGTCAGAGACGATCCTTAGGACTTAACCTTAATTCCCGCGCCGCTATCGCCGCGGTTTGGTTATTCAGATTTTATCAAAGACAAATAAAAAAGCAAAGTTACAAAATCGCTAATTTTAGAAGATATTTATGTTTTTAATTACGTTTTTATGATATGGATCTGACTTCTTTGCAAAGGTTTATGTACGCAATGAACATTATTTATAAAAGGCAAAATAACACGGCTTTAATTGAAAGAATTTGGTTTAATCGTGGACCTGAATTTATATATAAACAATTTATCTGAAATTATACATAATAATTATTTCTGGCGAATCAGCTGTTGTCTAAGACGAATATTATAATGATCGAAGCAGGTGTACGAATGTCCAATAAATTACCATTTCAGATTCATATGTCAAAATTATTTTCTTGTAAAATTCAAAAATTCTTTTATAATCTCAAAATGGAGCATGTTTAAAACCCTTCAATTTGTCGCCCACTGATAGGTGTTCGTGCTACAGTGGTGCAGTCCAGGATGCTAAGCATTTGTTATTTGAATGCACCAAGTTTATTCCGAAAAGGCGTAAACTCAGGAATCACCTTCTAAAGAACAATATAACTCAGCCTACTCATTTATCTGCCTTTGTACAGACTGAATCATCTTTCATTTCCTTTTGTATATATATTTATAGCATTTTACCCCGTATTATTAATACTTTATTTCAGTTGTTTGCCTACATATAGTTGCATATATAGTTTTGTATTTGTATTTTGAATATTTTATTTTTATTTGATTTTTGCTTCTTCAATTGTTTTATATCATTTGCTGTATGTTTCTCTTAGTATGTGAGCAATTTTATTTCATTTTTGTTTGTAGTTGTGTATTTACTTGTTTCCCCCATTTTTCTTTGTATTTTCTTTAAATTTGAAATTTATTCTACTATCAATTGTGTAGTGACTTACATCTGTAAACCTTGTGGTATACTTGTTGGCAGACAAGGAGTTTATGAATCGAAAATAAAAAAAATATATCAAAATGGAGGTCAAACTTGGTATATTCTAAATCATCTTTTGTTTTTAATATATGCTTGGTAGAACTATAGATATAGTAATTTTAATAATTCATAACAGATAAAAATGAAACCGAAAATAGTGATATTTTAAACCAGAAGTGAAATATTTTTACCATAAAATTTACCAAAAAAATAACAAATGCTTATATTAATTCTTTACTTACCAATATACAATTTACTTATTTCAGGCAATTATGTTAAAAAAAAGCATTTGTTAGTAGTGTAGCCAGGTGAATTAGCAGCGATACAATATTTTACATGCATTTTATAGCGAATGAACATTTCACTATGAATTCTTAATGGAAAACGTAATGCCTCTAACGCTATTTTATTAAATGTCTTGAAATTTGATGTAACAGACACCTTTCAGGTGCAATAAGTAAGAGATTTTAAGATACCGTCATTTAGTCATATTTTACAGACACATTCAATTCAAACCACATAGAAATTTTATCAAAAATCATTAGTGACAAATTCAAAAATTAATAACTGTCTATTTATTAAAATGTCTTTTATCTTTTGATGTACTTTTTCAAGGAAATTTCTGAAATATATAAGTGGTACTAAATCAACTATTTCAATTATCGTTTTTTACTTATGTTGGTACAGTGACAAATTTTATGAGCTAATTAGGTTTTGCTACTCATGAACTAACGTTAATATATATTTTTCTTCTAATTGTAACTATTTCATTTATTTGGTACTATAAAATATTATTATATATAATATTTTATTTAATTTCCCTTCGAATCTAATCATATGCCTTAAAAAAATTAGCATAGAATGTTATATTTTTCAGTTCTTAAAATCAAATACTTCATTTAAGTACATTTTTATACAGAGTATTTTAAAGATTTTAATCAAATAACCTCATAGTTCCAATATCAATAACGAAAAATATCAATTTATGAACAAGAAAAAGAATTGTATATCGAGATATCTCATAACAAAAGGAATTTCTTGTTGTTTTGCATTTTTTTCCAGAAATAATTTTAGGTTAATATCAATAAATATAATATTTATGGGTGAAAAAAATCCATAAAGAGAGGAAAAGAGTTAAACATTGTTAGATGAGTTTAGTTAGATGAAATGTGTTTTCAGTTTAGATGAGCATAGATAAGTTTTCGGTTTAACCAGAACAAAGTTGACTTATGTTCTTTCCTTATCTTTCAATATTATTTACCAAATTATTTACCTTTCTTGTAAAATTTATTATTCTTTTTTAGCGTGCTATTTTACAGTATGATATAAACTAATTTACAAAGACCCTGGGAATGAATCTTGAAATTAATAGATCAGATTTGATTTTAAAATTCTCTTTTTAAACTTTCTCAATACTAATCATGTTTCTTTAATATTTAATTAAAAATTGTTATAAATATGTTGCAGTCATTATGAATTTTACCAGAAAATAAGGTTAATTAGTAAATGATAGTAATCAGTTATCATTTATACTAACCGAGCATTCATCATAACAAATATTGTTAGTGCTCTTTGCTACTAATTAAAAGTAATACTCCAACATGCTACAACGAGTATAATCCGTTTTCAAAACTTGAAACTAAATCAATCACTTCAGTTAAATTATACTTTTCTTTAAATTTATATCTTGGTTTAACTCGACTGTCTTAAATTAAAATCAATTTTTCAGTGATACCTTCCTCTATAGCTTATTTTTATTCAAAAGATGAAAGGTTATAACAACTTTAAAGCAAGAAGCGTATAACAACAAATACAACAAATAACTTATTTAATTAGCAAATTCAAAGCAGATAACAAATATATCATTAATTGTTTTCTTTATTACTCATTTGAAAGTCAAATATAATAACATTTGAAATAATGTACATAAAAGACAAAAGTCTTAATGTTCTGATGAGTTAGCAATCTCATTTGCTAATTAATCATTCTTTGTCTGGAGTAAAATGCAAGACGCACTTTTAATTGGAATCATTCTTTTGCTTTTATCTTTTCAAAACAGCAGGTCCATTTTGTTCTATTAATCTGATAAGATTACAAAGTTCTAATTATATTCCAGTTTATCCTTTTAATGGTTACTAATTAATAAGCTTACATTTTCCATATTTTTTATTTGGTAATTAATGGAAGTTAAGAATTCGAACATACGAATTGTAATCGACAATGAAAAGAGACCTTTTTAAAATTAAAGAGGTACTATTAAAATGACCTTATAAGAATAAATGTAAAGATAAATCAGAATTTTATTCTGGTTAGTAAAATGCGAGAAAGATCGAACGATATAACGGAAAAAATAACTAGGGAAATGATCATCTGATTAAAATATGTTTGGATAAAAAATATCTGTATGAAATTTTAGCTTTGGATTTTTAGTTGGCAGAAAGTAGACATAGAAATTTCCCCCTGTTCTTTTTATTGTAGCTTTTTTTTCACATTAAGATTTTTCATAAATCACACTTAAATATTAAAATAAACTAAGCACTTAATTTAAATTAATTGCATCAATGTAAGTGGACACGTGTTACTATGTCCCATTGTTATTGGGGTTCGTCATTGTTATTGAACAAACATGCATGACTATTTAATGTCAAAGATTTAATAATACGTTATTGTTTTCCAGTTTTTTTTCCTTTGCAAGTAATATAATTTAAATATCAGTATACATAACAATAAAATGTCCAATTTTTTTTCAGATTAATTGAAAGTATTCGTGACTTGATAAGTCACTACCACTTTAAGTGACTAACACTTACAAGCAACCAAAGTAAAAAAATAAAGAAAGATTATATATTAAAACGACTTTACTGTAACGAGAAAGTTAGAATTCATATAAGAATTTTATAAATCAAACAATTGTTTTGTCTGGAGCTGGAACTCAAGAAAATATTAGAATATTTAGTTGGTTGTAACTAAAATCAAATCAGCGTTATAGTAAGGTGTTACTGAGCTAAGGATTCTGTTGAAAAATAATTTTCGAAGTCTTATTAGATATTCTTTTTGAAATTACATTTTATTTTCTCAGGGGTTCGTCAAACAAATTTATTTAAGGTAGGAACGTTGGCATATCATATATTTAAAACCAAGAAAACAAGACATTTCAATGGCTGTAGTAACGTTAAAATATGAATATACTATATAAGAAAGTCAATTTCAAACCTATATATATAAAACAATCAACAGTTACTTTATACCTTTTCGATAAGACATATATAATTGCATGTCACATGCACATAAAAAAAGAATATTGAAAAAAATTTGTATTTTCAGTAATTACTAGACATCTGTAATAAAATTTCCCTGCACGTTTAGTTTTATTGTATGGAAGAGAGATTTACACATGTTATTGTGGAATACTAATAGAAAAATCAATATTTGCTGTGTGAAAACTGGCAACAAAAATGGAGGTTCTAGAAATTGTACAATTCTATCTATAATATAAAGTGAGATCTGGAATTCTTCTGGAAAATTCCATGTGATACCATGGCTTGTGGGGAGATTATATAAAGACTGAGAAGTTTACAAGAGCTTGATTCTCTCTTTAGAATTTAATTCTTAAAGTGAGTTAGAAACTATGATTAATAAGAACTTTTTGCTGTTGTTTAATTAGAAATTTACTATCTGCTTCGATTAGTGTCTATTGATATTTATTCTTTGGAACATCGTGACTGCGTTTTTTAATCTGTGCTTCGTGTTTTTTTGGAGCCTTTATGGAATAAAGAATTATGATTTCATTATTCTGTGTATTAAAGCTGTCTTATTGTGCACTCATTCGTCGATTTCCACAACAATATATACATTTTAGAGGAATTGAACAACGTAGATTTCGTCGTTAAAAGTTGAAACCTGACTAGCGCCTACATTTTCACTACATGATACTGAGTTTTTTGTTGCAGCCCCTCTACTACCATGTGTGTTGGTCATGCCGATATTCTATGGCATCATTGATTATGGATCGTGGATCTACTAAACTGCGCACTAATACAATTAAACTAATACATTTTAATATTTTTTGTAATATTGAGCAATTAAAAATGCCTATCATTGAAAACAGATAGTTTAATAAATAAAGCTGTAGAAATAAACAAAAAGGAAATTACTTTCATGTTTAAACGATTAAACAAATGAAAGTATATATAATTTACCTTTGATTCCGATTAAATGGTTTTTTGCTTCATTCCTAAATAATGAATATAAAGAATTGTATATTGTTACGAAATTTCCCGGGTTCGTTTGGATAGTGGAAGTTATATGGTGTGGAGAACGCTCAATCAGCAGGCGACAGTAGAAAAAGAAACAATGACGTTCATTTACACGAAGACACACAGGATAGCACAAAAACGACAACTATATACAACATAGAAGACGATTATTTTCAGCTGAGACGTGCAGCATACACAGCAGGATATAACAGGTCTCTACTGCAGACAGTAGCGCACAGCTTAGTTCAGCACTAGCTTTACTCCGTCGCTGCTCCGCTTATCTCTGGAAGGCCAGTTCTTCACAGTCGATTCCTGCTACTCTCTTCTCTGTCGCTTCCGAATATTCACGCACTCCACTGGTTCACGACACTCCTCGGCAGCTACAGCTCCTTTTATAGGTCTCAGGAGGCGGGGCTAGAATCCTCTCAACCAATCAGGAACGTTCGAGGCGTATCTTGGTTTCTACTGGACGGATCGGGAAAATTCTCGATGTTTCGGGTATAATCTATTTTGGCACCAAAGTCGCCAAATTCGTTGCCAAATCACCAAATAGTTTGTCGCCAAGCGCTGGGACCTCCTATGGAACCAGCTATGCTGGGAAGCCGCATCACAGATTCGTAACAATATTTTTAATTAATAAAGATAATTATGTAAGATTATTTTTAAAATTAAATTTGGTTTCAATTTTATGCTTTTAGATAAGTGTATTGTTCCATCATTATTTGGAAAGCGCACATCATTAACAAAACACACTTTTTCGGGACAAAGTTATGGAAATCATTATATGAGTTTGTTGAGAAGTCCGATATTCTCGATAGTGGATAAAAGAATTTATTCTAGAAGAAAAAAAAATAGAAACGCAAATAGAAAAAACTTTGAAACACGCAAAACGGCGGCATTGGCAGAGATAAGCAACAGAAACGCAAACAGCAAATCGTTATTAAATGACAAACTGACATCAAACGCACAAAATCACTTAGATATAAGCTTGAAAACTTTTTCCACCATCAGCAATTTGAAGTAAGAATTGGTTCGATAGATTCCTTTCACTGTTCACGTTTATGTATACCCCTTCACAAAGTATTCAATTTTCAAGAAAAGTCAATTGATTTAGCTTTCTAATTGAGTTGTCATCATAATTCAGGCTTTTTCGATAATTTTCCTTTTTATCGCTAAAGTATACAAATATTTCGTTATATTTTCAACATGGCGAAAGTCAATGACCTGGAAATCGGTCAAAATATCTGTAACTATATCATCATAACTATGAAACTACTGCAAATATAATCCGTAATGGCACATTAAATTCTTTAAGAATTTGAAAACATTCCGGAAACTAAGGAATTATCAAAGATAAAGTAGTTTCCACAACCTTTTAAATTTAATAAAAACAAGAACCGATTCTTTTAAGTTGAGTACAGTCATGTTTCAGAAACAATAACAAATACATTCAAAGAAAGAGATCAAAGAATTAAGGTAAATACAAAATTATTACAAACTCAAATTCATTCTATCGCATTTCAACCGAATCACGTATCTGAAAAAATTCTAGAGAGAAGATCATATGATAAATATATCAATAAATAATCCTTTTTCTCGATCAATGATCGCAATTTCTTTTTTATTGTTTGAAATCTTTTATTCGCTGCGTCTAGGAATCGGATTTAACACGAAATCAGACAAGGAGAGGAAGATCGTCTGACTTGAATTGATCTTTTTTATTTACTCTGCAGCTTAGTTCAGTACAAACAAAATTCAAAATGTTAACAGAATTAGATCGCTTTATTTTTTTTAACTTTCTGTTGTGTACATTTCACTGATAAAATCTCTCAACGTCGAAATGTTGTTTGAATCTATTGTCAAATTTTTCCAACTGCAAAAGTTAAAGTTCACTTTTGTGTGTTTGAAAGCGTATAATAAAGGACTTTCCAAACTTTAAATACTGGAACCCACGCATTGAGAAAATTAATTTAGAGCAATAAATTTCAGGCACAATATATTTTTGGAGACGAATACAACATGTTCCGACATAAAAAGCTTCTTTGGTCAGAAAATCTTATTGAAAAAAAAATATTATTTAATTAGATGAAAATGAACTTGAACATATGAAAATGAATCAGTACCGAGGCTGAACTGAATTCATCATGAAAAGGAGTTTCTGATTAAGTGACCAATGTCTAATCTGACATGAGTCGCTTGTATGCGCATTGCGCATTTTTGGTTGTTTCGCTACCGTTTGCTTTCATGGAAACTTTAAGCGCAAGGCACATATTCATCAATTGTGAAAAATTACATATACATTCAAAATCTTGTGGGGTTACATCAAAAATACTTTTGCGACATACAATTCAAAAACACCTTTTTTTAATGCGCCGAGTCAAAATTTTAGATCTAGAGTGACCAAATCCTGCAAAAGCCAAATTTAGAGCGTTGTAATGACACATTAGACACATCTTTTGGAAATTCCAATTAGAATCAGAATTAATTACAAATTAATTGACATTTTTATAATAGCTGTAAAATGCTCTATGCGTCTCTTTCATAAAGCTTTCACATTATTATTTCTTGTGAAAATCACAACAAAAGACATTTTTATACTAATTTCAAATTCAATATTATATATATGTATTTGCAACGGCAACAGTTTTTTTTTTTATTTGCTGTGCATTTTTAAAAATATATTTACAAATATTTTAAATTACTTTAATACAGCTTTTCCTTGAATCGGAATTCAAATCCCCCCCTTTTTTGTTTCCTTGGTTATATTTTATCCTTGGCATTTCTTCATTATTTATTAACCCTAAAGAATATTTGTTTAAATATTCTTCCTACAGATTACTGCCTCCTGCCAGTTTGCCAACTGTATCCTCTTACTGTATTTTCGTGACATGTAAAATGCATTCAATTTTTTTAAAATTTAAATAGTATAATAATTTTCTTGAATTCTGCTAATAAGTTTGAAATAAATAAAGTAATTATTAATTATATTTATTCTTAATTCATAATTAATAAAACAGTGATTTTTACCCTTTCATTACTGATCTGGCCCAACCGGCCGTGCAAATTTTATTCTGGGGTACCGGATTTTGTTTCAAACTAGAGAAGCAGGATGTAAAGCGAGATTTTTCGTGATAATTCATTTGAATCATAGCGATTTATTTGAAATATTAACTCATAAAAAATAATATATAAAGAAAACTTACATCAAACATTTAAAGTGATTTTAATAGTTAACATGATAAATAAAAATGTTTACATTAAACATTTAAAGTGATTTTTAATAGTTAACATATATAAATTAATATCTGAGATTTTCTGTACAATTTTAAATCTATTTTTAATTATCATAAAATTTAGAAAATTGTGTTTAGTTATGTAATGTTAACCCTTGATAATGATTTAAAAAGTGGAATTCACAGATATATTTGAAATATATATCAAATAATTAGTCTCCCACTCACGAACAGGGATCAGATTCTGACAACGTTTGCATCTGAACAACTTTTTCTTATATGAAGATCATTAATTTCTTAAATATGTTTTCTATAGTCGCCTGCTCTTTCCTTACCTCTATTTCAAAAGGGTTCTATGTCACTTGCGCTCGATAAATTTCCCCCTTTCCGCCCAAGTGTCAAGAAAGACTACCACATTATAAACTTTATCTTTGCATGTAAGATTTGGCGATTTTACAATGTACGTCAAATGGTAATCAACTCACTATGAATGAGAAAGATACTCCTTGTCTCTGATAACAAAACGAAACTTCCTTGAGAAAAATGCTGATGACCTTACCACGTTTCAAACGAGTGTTGAATATAATAAATATAAAGTGTGAGAAATTTGCTTTAAAAATGTATTTATTAAAAGGAATACGTTTATAATTTTCCCACACGGAAGACATTTATAAAAATTATAATTCTGATGTGCATAATACAAATTTAATCTAATAAAATGAATTATAATTTTTACTTTTATGAGGATTTAATATTTATATCTCTTACGTTTTAACTTTATTTAACAAAATGAAAAAAAAAAATACATAGAAAGGGCTTTAAATTCAAATATAACTGGGTATCAATAATGTTTAATTCTTTCTATATGTATGTATGCTTTTATGTATATACATTCCACAAACTGATACTTGAAATGAGCTAATGTATTTTTTACGTTAAAACTGTTAAAATAAGTTTTTTTCTTTTGCAAAAAAAAAAAAAAAAAAGTTTTTTGGCTGGCTAAAATAAATGATAGGAATCATATTAATAATTTTAAAAACAGCTGCTGGTTAATTCTCAGGAGAAAAAAAACACATTTTCAATAAGAAAATGTTGATAATTAATTTAAATGCAACATCTAAACGTGCTACATTAAAACGCTTAATTTTCAAATACAGTATCATGAGCTTAAATTTTATTCGCAATTAATGTAGTAGGAAATTTCTGCCTATTCTCTTAAAAGCGCTGCCAATGATATATTACTAATTTTCAATTTGTCTTAAATCTATGCACGAAAGAAAGCTATAAATAAAATATATTACTTTATATTTTATTCGTTCTTTTGTTTTTTTCGCCCCTGAATTTCTTGCCAAAAGTATAGATTTATATAGATTGGACCTTTATCGTAATCAAAATTGAAATTACAATGGTAAATATTTAAATATTAGGCCTTAAGATAAAAACTAATTTCACAACTATGTAAGCATGGTTTCTAAAGTCACTTTTTTTTTTAATATTGCATCTAAGCATACTTCGAATTACAAAATTTCATTAAATAAAATAAGCAATTGTACAAAAATTGCAAAAATTAAATTTTTTTATATCCATCATAATTTTAAGAGTGAATTAGTATATATTGATTCTTATTTTCATATATACAAAATTTCACATTTCTATCTAGAACATTTGTAGGTATATGCTTAGTTTTAAATTTCGAAGGACTGGTCACAAATGTGGAAGAAAGCGTTTATTTCGGAATGCAATTAGTACATCATCAAGTCATTATGGCTTGAAAAAAATTTGATAATAATAACGTTGTTCATTTTCACTCTTCGGCAGTTGCACTATCATCTTTATAAAGAAGGGAAGAGAAACTGAACATTTAAACCATCTCAAAGACTTACTGGAATACTCAGCAAGAAAAGCATTGTTTCTGTTGCAATGCAAAATCAAAACTTTTTTTTTCTGAAAAATGTTATTTGGAAAGTCGAATGTTGTTTTAATCTAGAAACATTAATTTGAAAAAAATTCACGTTTGGAAAAGTGAAGACAATTTTTTGTGCAAGAAATTCATCATCACTCGCAGTTTTCTGTTCATATGTTACAACTGCCGTTTTTAGAAGTCCTTGAGTTGGTCTCATTCTCTACAAAAGTATATTGTATGGTAATGATAAATTCAGTTAATTTTTATTGGCACTATATCTGAACTAAGAAATGAATTAACTTTATCAATAGATATTTGATAAATCTTTGCTGACTAACTCAAAAAGCCAGTCCTCATGTCACATAAACTCAATCACATATGCTCAAACATTATTAACTTAATGTAATTCTGCATAGGTGTTGAAGGTGTTAATTTGGAACCAATTTTTAAGCACTTTAATTAATGGAATATCATTCTATGTTTAAAAAAAATGTAATGAGAGTTAATAAATGTTATGTTTTATCAAAGGAAAGATAGAATTTCAACCGCTTGAAATTAAGCATGTTATATCCTTTGAGAGTAAATTTTATTGACCACAGTTTAGTACACATTATAGTGTAATTTTATTCAAATACTTTAAAGATAATGTTAGGTTATTCTTTTTTTTGGGGGGGGGGAGGTCCTCCAAAAGGGCTTAAATTGGAATTAAAATTATTACCTGAATTTCAAGAGGTCTATCGTAGCTCTCAGAAAGCAGTTATAAACATTATCATTAATTGAAATTGGAAAAGTCTAAAGCAAAAAAATAATAATTAATATAAAAAGCCACCAATCAATAGAAAAATTAAGGCTGTATTCTTTTATCTTGAAGAACAAACGAAAATGATATCGTTCATAAAATATCAAACTTGAGTTCAGATTTTATATGCTGATATGAGCTTGAAAATCAAAACCTATTTTCCATTATTGAGCTTAAAAAAATTAGTGATGTAATTTGTGGAATCATTCTCTTTAATTGATCCGATGAAACGATTTTAATAGGCAATATTTTTTTCTACATTAAAGCGTATTTCTCAGAGTGTTTATTACATTTTTAAAAGTAAATAAACTACAAAAAATTTACTGTTTTTCCTTTATTGAAATTATTTTTCTGTCAGATTTCATTAAAAACTATTTTGGCGATTCAAATATGACAAACTTCCCTTATTTCTACTATTTTGAAAATATTCCTATTAAAGTAAGCAATATCAAACTAATTTTTTTTCTTAAACAATAAATATAATTACGAAGGAAACAAAATCTATAAAATGATGTGGAACGCACTAATCAGTCTATTTACTGGCCAATTATATTAGATTTTTTTTTTGTTGTTGTTAATTGATATAGTTGTATCACTAAAACCTGAATTTGAAGTAAACACTTATGTCTTGTCGTAGTCTAAAAATTCAATTCCCTGTGTATTAGATATCCTATTCTATCCAAGATATAGTATTCAGATTTCGCATGTGAAAATGTTCTCTTTAGGCATCTATTTTCTTTATCTTTTTTTGTAAAACATAATTATTTATCAGATATAAGACATTTCTTTGCATAAAAGCAGAATTGATTTTGTAAATAGAATTTACATGATTTAAAATATTTTTTTAAAGAATATTTAACAAAAAAGGGAGTTGAAATAAACAAAAGTAGGTTTTTCCAAACTAATGTATTGAAAGAAAAAGGCAAAAGAATTCTTGAAATCTATAATATAAAACTGGCAGATAATTGGCAGAATCCTATGTTCAAACTAATCCACTTATGTACATTTTTTTTTTACTAAAATTTCTTTTCCATTACGAATCTAATTTCAATAAATGTTAAGACAATTTTACTTTATGACATAAAACATGAGTACTATTGAGATTAAAAAACATAAAATTGCTAAGTGAACTATTGTAATATATATACATACACATACATTTTTTCCCTTTTATGAGTAAAGATAATAGCGATTTTGAAGAAAATTCATTCAGAAATATGAGATTGTTCAAATATTAGTAAATAAAACAACTATAGATTCTCTTATATCTTACTTCTTTTTAAATGCATTTAATTCCGCTATTTATTTTTCTGATAAAAACATCTTACTTTTCTATTAATAATAGAATTAATTATCATTTATTGCAAGATATATTAATAACATAAATGTATGTACAAGATCTCATAAATGAAAGATTAAATAAAATTTTTACAAAAATTATCGCCATTCCATTATTACCAATAACCCCGACCGGAAATGCAGCTATGGAAAACTAAAAACCGTCACCCGCGCCAAGTTTTCTTGCCAAAAGTCTAAATCCCAATAAACCTATGACAGCAACAAGGGTAGGGAATGATTTACCGAGCGCAAATGTTCCGATACCTTCAAAAGATACCGCAAAACCAAACTATTGCATAATTAAGTGTCTCAACAATTAGACCAATTTTGCCATAGCTAAGCAATCTAATTTCTGCATGTTTATTAAGCAAATATAATTTAAGACAGTCTTTTCATTTGATGTGATATCATGTAATCCATCCAAATTTATGGCCGAATAGATTGTTTAATAAAAAAAAATACTTTTATTGAAAAAAAATGGTCTTTGAGCATTAAGAAGTTTATCTTTAGATTAAAAACAACATTACCAGAAATACTTTGAAGAGGAATCAGAAAATGAGAGACTACATTTTATCCACCACAACTTTGATGGAATTTTTTTATAATCTCTGAAGAAGGGTTGACTTTAAAGTTTAATCTTGAAGACATCAAAGAAAGCTTTTATGTTACAGAATTTAATGTTCTTTCGGTAATTTAATTTCGAATTTTCAGAATTATATAGCACCGATAAAAGAAGAAAATAAACGGATTAAGGAAAAGCTCCTCGTATCGATCAATTTATGTCACATATTTTTCTATTTATTTTTATTTTATGTTTACAAGAGAAAAAAGTATTTTTACTTTGGATCCATTTTCTGATTTCTGTATTTTACCAAACGATCGAGAAGTGCTAACAATTTTATCTTTTACTTGATATAAATGAAACACTAAAAAGAACTTTAATCATAAATTAATTTAAATGATATAACATTTTTGAATTTATTATTTGAAATATTACTTGTTAAAGATGTATAGTTTTTCTCAAAAGTTTAAATATTTCGATTAATATCAAATAATATCAATAATATGTGGTTAATAGTGTTCTAGACATCGAATTTGGCAAATACATTTTCTAGGAAAGAAATACAAATGTTTTGACTTTCAAAAAGTAGAAAATAAATCTGAGCATCCAAGAAGTTCAATACAACTGTTTCAATTTTAGGAACCGATGATAAAGTATTTGCTTAATTATTAAATAACATTCAATTAATGTTGTAGAATAAGAGGTGTATTAAGATTTCGAGAAAGAAAATTGGAAACTTATTAAAACATTTTCAGACCAAATTCGGTTCAAACACATTATAATATAATAATATTATGATTTTAAACAGATTTTGTACAGAAATTTCAAAAACTGCCTTTGAAAGGTATTTTCAAATATTTCCTTCATTATCTTAAATTTATGCTGAAACTGCATGAAAATTATTATAACCGTCTTACCAAAAATATGAAGTTAATTTAAAGAAATCTGTGGACACGAATTTCTGAACATATCCTTAATAAGAGTATAAATCAAATTCTTATTTTTAAAAACTCGAAATTAAACAAATATATGCTATTATATAATCAAAACAGACAGCACTGAATTACGAAAATAAGTATTATAAATTGAAAAAAAAAATTCACGCTGGAAAGAATTATAAGTAACTTTTTAATATTAGATTGTATGGAATTATACTTCATTTTTCAAAATCACATTACACGGAATATCTTTCCTGGTCATATTCCACAACAACTTTATGTTGATTTCGATTGAATATGATAAGTTTTTAACCTTCCAATGGTCACGAGTATGTAATTTTGCTCTAGAGGAGAACTTCGTTCCATATTTTTGTTCACTGGGTTCCATGAAGAATTTCTGTGAATTTCTTAAATTATTTGAATAATTAAAACTTTCTTCTAATGATGCATCATTTAATTTTATGTTTTAATACAAAAGTGATAAACATTATAATTTCAAGCATCGAAACAAATAAATCTTTTTTTTTTAATTTTAAGATATTATTTTTTGTTAATATGCTTCTAAATTTCTGATTCCCTGCAGCAGTGAGAACCTGCATGCACTTATACATTTGGGCTTATTTGTATGCCGATAAAATAGACTCCTTTGCTTATTACTTATTTTTCTTCACTACAGATTGCTGAAGAGCCGAAATAGTTTCACTAATTGACTAATAAAATCCTCTTTTGAGGACTAACAAAGTAGTGAAAGAAGAAACACATGGATGGATAAATAAGGAAAGACTATCCTGCAAGAAAAATCAATTCAATATTGTCAAGCCTGAATGCCAGATATTTGAAATGTTACTTTTTTTCTCAATGTAGCCCATGATCCCTCAATTTATTTTTCTGCATTTCCTATTTTGAAAACCAAAGACATCCGAAACCACTTTAATGTCTTGCAATCTAACCAAACTGTTAGGAAGGTTAAATATTACTGAATAATCCTAAAAGAAATCCATTTATTATATTGATAAAACAACCTTTTTAATTAGGAAATAAATATTGTCATCCAACATCCTGGAAACTCACCTTAATTTTATCAAACATAATAAACTAAAGGAAATATGTAATTTACTATAGCTCATATTTTCAAAACTACTTATGCTATTATCCCTAACATAAAATTACACTAAATCTCGAATCTTATATAGCATCTTACACTTTCTATGTTAAATACGTTAACTAGTAAGAAAAAAAAACACTTTTCACTTATATACATATATATACACTAAAACCTCTTTCATAATATTTACCAAAGAAAAGAATTTCAAGAAACTTAAAGTCAGCTTAGGATTTTAAAGTTTTTCAGCCATAGTTCTCTAATATATGACAATATTTCTTCATTTTATTTTAAAGTACTCAGTAATTACCTGCAAAAAGGTGTCTCTGAAGCCATTATTTAATTACCATGATAAAAAAATAAGTAAAAATTAGTTATTCAAATTTCTTTCAGGCGCCGTGTTTGCTTAATAGCAACCTAGATGGTAATCGGATTAGTATTATAGTTACGCGAAAAGCTTATATGCATGCAGTTGGCAGAATGTTTAGCAATCTCTCGTTTCTTTCTTCTTTGCTTTTAATTTTAGAATATATGTTTCTTTAGTAATTCATGTAGGTGGCAACCGATTTCCTTTAAAATAGCCTACAAAATTAATTCATTTTTTCTACCCTTACAGCATCCCAATCTTCAAATTTTCATTAATTTTTGACGAATTTAATGAATTAAAAGTTTTTTTTAAAATTAAAACAAACATTTGGTTATAAACTTATTAACATATATATATATATATATATATATATATATATATATATATATATATATATAATGCGCCTTTTGAGTAGTTGGGATTGCAATTACATACCATTTGATAGTCCTCGAAATGTTTATTCTCTTTTGTTATATTTAGCTTCCACTGGTTGTATGTTCATGCTTTAAATAAATCAATCTGTCGAAATTATTCCTCTAATAGTGATAAACACTATTTGATTCATTATGACAAATAATATGCAGAAAAATTCCTCTGTTAATGACTTATCCAATATAAATTAATTTAAAATGCAGGAAGCATAGAAGCATATTAAAAATAATGTGGACTTCACAACTCTAAAATGTATTTTCGTTAAAATATGTGGTTATTCACTATTAATAAGAAACAGTTGATATAAAAGTTGAGTCGTTGTGATGTAAACCACATCAACACATTAGTCTATACAAAGTGTTCAATTTCTACATACAGTGTTTTATTACTTACGCTTAAAAATCCTCATAACAAAGATGTCGAGAAACAAAGCATTACTTTTGTTTTTCTACTATTACAGTTGGAACATGGTAAATCCTCCCCATTATACTTCCTTGTTGAGCACTTATCTCCATCATTTACCAGGAAAAATCCATTCATGGCCTCAAAAGAATCTGTAGAAACAGCGAGGAGAAAATCAAATATCCAAATTAACACAAGAAAGAAAAGTTTTATCTATCCAAAACCTAAAGAAATCTATCTATGCAAAACGTACCATGAAGCCTATCTACCCAAACGTACACTAAAGAGCACTTTCACAAACGTACAATAAAGACCACCTACACAAACATAAATGAAGCTAACCTATCCAAAATGTTCAATGAACCTACATACACAACCGTACAATGTAACCCACCTACCCAAAAAGTTCAATGAAATCTATCTACCCAAAATGTTCAATGAAACCTATCTACCCAAAATGTTCAATGAAACCTATCTACCCAAAATATTCAATGAAACCTATCTACCTAAAATATTCAATGAAACTTACCAAAAACTTACCATAAAACCACACTTTCCCAAAAAGTTCAATGAAATCTATCTACCCAAAATGTTCAATGAAACCTATCTACCCAAAATATTCAATGAAACCTATCTACCTAAAATATTCAATGAAACTTACCAAAAACTTACCATGAAACCACACTTTCCCAAAAAGTTCAATGAAACCTATGTACCCAAAATGTTCAATGAAACCTATCTACCCAAAATGTTCAATGAAACCTATCTACCCAAAATGTTCAATGAAACCTATCTCCCCAAAATATTCAATGAAACCTATCTACCTAAAATATTCAATGAAACTTACCAAAAACTTACCATGAAACCACACTTTTCCAAAAAGTTCAATGAAATCTATCTACCCAAAATGTTCAATGAAACCTATCTACCCAAAATGTTCTATGAAACCTATTTCCTCAAAATATTCAATGAAACCTATCTACCTAAAATATTCAATGAAACTTACCAAAAACTTACCATGAAACCACACTTTCCCAAAAAGTTCAATGAAATCTATCTACCCAAAATGTTCAATGAAACCTATCTACCCAAAATATTCAATGAAACCTATCTACCTAAAATATTCAATGAAACTTACCAAAAACTTACCATAAAACCACACTTTCCAAAAAAGTTCAATGAAATCTATCTACCCAAAATGTTCAATGAAACCTATCTACCCAAAATATTCAATGAAACCTATATACCTAAAATATTCAATGAAACTTACCAAAAACTTACCATGAAACCACACTTTCCCAAAAAGTTCAATGAAACCTATCTACCCAAAATGTTCAATGAAACCTATCTACCCAAAATGTTCAATGAAACCTATCTACCCAAAATGTTCAATGAAACCTATCTCCCCAAAATATTCAATGAAACCTATCTACCTAAAATATTCAATGAAACTTACCAAAAACTTACCATGAAACCACACTTTTCCAAAAAGTTCAATGAAATCTATCTACCCAAAATGTTCTATGAAACCTATCTCCCCAAAATATTCAATGAAACCTATCTACCTAAAATATTCAATGAAACTTACCAAAAACTTACCATGAAACCACACTTTCCCAAAAAGTTCAATGAAATCTATCTACCCAAAATGTTCAATGAAACCTATCTACCCAAAATATTCAATGAAACCTATCTACCTAAAATATTCAATGAAACTTATCAAAAACTTACCATGAAACCACACTTTCCCAAAAAGTTCAATGAAACCTATCTACCCAAAATGTTCAATGAAACCTATCTACCCAAAATGTTCAATGAAACCTATCTACCCAAAATATTCAATGAAACCTATCTACCTAAAATATTCAATGAAACTTACCAAAAACTTACCATGAAACCACACTTTCACAAAATTTACAATGAGACCCACCTTCCCAAACTAAACCAAGAAGCCTACCTACCCAAAATGTTCAATGTAACCCACCTACTCAAAACTTACCATGAGCCCCCCTACACAAAACTTAACATGAAGCCGACTTACCCAAAATGTTCAATGTAACCCACTTACCCAAAACTTACCATGAAACCCGCCTTCCCAAAACTTACCATGAAACCTACCTACCCAAAATGTTCAATGTAACCCACCTACTCAAAACTTACCATGAGCCCCCCTACACAAAACTTAACATGAAGCCGACTTACCCAAAATGTTCAATGTAACCCACTTACTCAAAACTTACCATGAAACCCGCCTTCCCAAAACTTACCATGAAACCCACCTTCCCAAATTTACCATGAAGCCTACCTACCCAAACATTACCTAACCCAAATCTAGCTTCAAGATACCGAAAACTTGCTTCCTCCAGATCCCTTATCAGAAGGATTTTTTTTATTCCTACCCAGATCACTTACTTAATTTAAAATGTCATTGATATTCTCAATCAAGTCCTTTTTTCAGCAGACATAACTTTAAATCAAATTCCGTGAAATCATCTTATTCATTTAAATCATTATAGACTAAGTTTGATGAACATTGTCTATATTATAATGTAATCTTTAGCATATACTGTCTTTAAAAAAATCCGCATGTATTCACTCAACTAACAAAGGACCTCAACAGTTATATTCTCGGAGAAGAGGATAATTTGGTGGAAAAACAAATTTTATTGAGATATGGATATTCTCAGCAAAGTTTTTAGTAGATGTTTAGTTTAGTTATATTAACGTCCCGTTTTAAAGCAACACTAGGGCTGTTTTGGGACGGACGTCGTAATTTTGAACAACAGTCATATGTCGAGGATGACACCTGAGCTGGCACCCCCTCTCCACACCACACCACACCTGCGGGAGGATGTTTGACCTGTATGGATTTAACAGGCTCCACACCCGCTGACACGATGGTTTTTCTGTGGAATCGGGTCTCGAATCTGAAACTCTCCGGTTCCGAAGCCGATACTTTACCACCATGCCACCGTGACCCCTGTTTTTAGTAGGAAGAGACTGTATTATTTTTTGAAATTCGCCGATGGTATTATCTGATTTAAACACAAGGAAAGTCGACTAAATACCTGAAAAATATAGATTGCACGGAAAACAATGAATTATAAATTTGTAGGCATGCATATCAAGCTTTTGTTTAAATTCGGAAACGCAAAAATAAGCAAATGAATTTACCAAACAACAAATAAGGGTTCTCAAATAATCTGAAATGTGTATTTTTATACGAATTGCCTAAAATCACTTGTACGAGCCGGCCTTGATGTAAAGTTTGTTGTTTCGGGTTATCTTGCCTGTAAAACAATGAATAAAGTATCAGTTTAATTAAAATGTTTTCTTTTTTTGTATGTTATAGCTAAATAAATTAATTAATGGAAACTGACATCTCTGCAAAAAGGAATCATCTACTTAAAGCTCATTTTCAAAATAAAAGATTTTAATGTTGAGGGAAAACAAAATTACTAATTGAGGTCAAATGTATGAACAAAACAAATTAATAAGTAAGGCAAATTGCAAACTGTATCCATGATTGATATTTCACATTAACTCAAGATGTTACTCTGTATGTTACTTCTGTTAAATTCTTCACAAGAAAATAAACATTATATATTATCAGACTGTAATAGTTAACAGAAAAATATAGATTAACTACAATTAAAGGAGGGTGACATTCTCGAAATGCCATTTAATAAAATAAAAAAATATGGATTTGACACCGATTGAAATTCTGATATAAAAACATTTTTTGAATGGATCCTTTAAAAATTAATTGTACTAAAATATCAAACAAAACTAAAATGGTAATACAAATAATAAGATAATTCATACAATTTTTGAAAAATAATTTACAAAGTCTGAGGTTAAAAGATGAATGTATTACAAAATCATTTGATTCTAAACGAAGCAATCCAAAGAAAACAATCTCTTGTCATAAATGAAATTCTAATAAAAGTACGAGTTTGAATGATTTTGTTTGAATTTCCTATAGAAATATATATATATATATATATATATATATATATATATTATCGATGATAATGTCGTGCCCGCGTTACCACGGAAATGGAGTTCAGTAGCTTCTGAGGATAAAGACCCCTGAGAACCCAAAGACAGAAGTCTGACTTCTAGCTCAAATGCAGATGACACTCACACACTCGCCTACACAACCCCTTTTTACAAGGGGGCTCTTTCATGCACCTCACAGATAGAACACAAGGGAAGAACAACCATGCCCGAACCGGGACGCCTAGATCACGGGGAAGATGATGCGCTACCGCTAGGCCAGGACGCCGATTAAAAATATTATTAAAAACTATGAATAAAATTAATTTTAAAACTTTCTTAATTTAGAGAAAGTATTATATGGAGAAGAAATTAATATCATGGAAAAATTAAATTTTCAAATTTTAGGATGATGTAAAAAGATTTTTTGTGAGATATTTTCTGAAACTCTGGAATGAAAACTTTAAAAACTAGCTTAGCTTTTAATTAACTTCTGGGATTTGAATTATTTACAGCGATTATATTTTGTCTTACATGTCAAACTTTATCAGGATTAAGCAAAAACTGCAGATTGATATAAGACTGCTCTAGCGGGTTTTCATCTAATTTATATTTTATAGATAGGTATGTTTATTTTAAAAGTTGATTTTTATACTTTTATTATTATTTTTTTTTCTTTTATGTGATATAATGACACACCGCATTCTATTCTGTTAATAATTCAACACAAGCTGGATATTTCGTAATATGCTTTGTCCACTTAAAACAAGTGACTTCAGTATCGAACTAATTAAAAATAAACAGTTCTATTATTTATGAGTAAAGCGATATATCTTCTGTAATAGGAGGTAATTGCTATTTCAGATATTTCAATTGAAGCAATTATTGCTTTTAAAAGGAAGAGGGAAAAAATATAAAACCCATAGAATGAAGACTCAGAGAACAGTAATCTTTAAAGAAATGAACTTGCTAACGAACATCGAAGAAGAAAATGCCTTGGTTTTTAGCAACAAATCAGGATAACGAGCCATTTTATAGGAGAAATTATTTTATGGTTCTGTGGCGATCCTGCTTCCATCAAAATGACTGTATTCGAAAAACTATTTTCCTAACTACGCACCGGAAGTACGAAGCAGTTATCTACGATCAAGCGCGCAAGCTGTGCGAATTAAAAAGATCAATTTCCGGTCTTTCACAAAACTCTGTTGTCTGTCGATGTGTTAGCGTTAAAAATTAAAAGATGTTTATTTTTATATAAAAAAAGTCGTCGCTCATTCTTTATGTGTGGATGTAACTTAACTATCCCAATTTGCAACCTTCTCCACTAAAACATCCCACATTTGGTGACTCGAAAAGTGAAAGGATAACTTTCCCAGTTTTCTTTATGCATTAAATGGCGCCATAGCGCATTTCTTCCTAATGGCGGTAAGCGTATCGTTGAATATTGTTTCTATTTTCACAGCCTAAATAATTTCCATCGGAACTTCCGTTATATAATTTGGATTAGCATTTTCATATTATTTACTCTGATTATCAGTATATTATTTGTATATTCGTATTTCAAAGCAGTTTTGTGAAATTATATTTATAACGTGCCTTTGATTTCTTGAATAAAACATGCCAGGAGATACTCCAAATTCCGCCAACAACGACGCAACAGTTTCTCGTGTTGGCGTCAAACTTCCGCCTTTCTGGAAAGCTAACCCTGCATTATGGTTTGTTCAACTTGAGGCGCAATTCGCCTTGGCGGGAATTACTGCTGACGATACAAAATTTAATCATGTTATTTCTGCCGTTGATTCTGATATTTTGAATTGTGTAAGCGATATAATATTGAAACCTCCTGATACTGATAAATATCCAACATTAAAAAAACGTTTAATTGAGTTGCATTCTGAAAGTGAAGCTTCGAAAATACGTACGCTGCTACAAGGCCTAGAACTTGGCGACCAACGACCATCTCAGTTATTAGCTCGTATGAAAACATTGGCGGGCGATACTGTTGGCGAGCCACTCTTAAAATCTCTTTGGCTCGGAAGACTGCCAAACAGCACACAAACTATTTTAACTGCTTTGAATGAAGATTTAGCTGGTTTAGCATCAGTTGCAGATAAAATAAATGATTTGGCTGGCCATTCAAACATTAATTCCGTTACTCCTCAATCTTCGAATAATCAAATAGCCCAACTTGAAAAACAAGTCGCCCATTTGACGACTTTAGTTGGCGAGCTTACTACAATAATGCGCCAATCACGCTCTCAAAGCAGAAATAGAAATCGACCTTTTAAAAACAGTCGTAGTTGCTCTCGTGATCGCTTAAAAAAATATAAAGAACCTGCTGATGGCATTTGCTTTTATCATACAAATTTTGGCACAAAAGCAAAAAAATGTAGTTTGCCTTGCTCTTTCAAGAATTCGGGAAACTAAATCGGCGGTCGTCCACTGGCCTTGGCCACGATCGCAAAATTAATAGAATTATACTGGCCGATAAAGTTAGTAAATGGAAATTTTTAGTGGATACAGGCGCAGACGTATCTGTTTTACCAAACAATTATGCTCCTAAAGCTGATTCCCCTAATGAATTACTCCTCTTAGCTGCTAATGGCACAAAAATAGCTACTTTTGGTAAAAAACGCCTTACGCTAGACTTAAATTTACGGCGAAATTTTACTTGGTCTTTCATAATTGCAAATGTGAACCAACCAATTATAGGTGTTGATTTTTTAAAACACTATAATCTTTTGGTTGATGTTAAAAGTGGTTGTTTGATTGATGGCATAACTAAATTAACCACTCAAGGAAAATATACAAACACAGATTCATTAACTTCTGGTATATCCATTTTGCTTGGTGATTCAGAATTCTATGACATTTTATCGCAATTCCAAGACCTCACTAATCCATCTCAACCAACAAAAAGCAAAGTATCAACTAAAATACATCACTTTATTGAAACAACTGGTCAACCAGTATTTTCGAGACCTCGTCGCTTATCTCCCGAGTTGCTAAAAATTGCACGTCAGGAATTTGAATTTTTAATGTCTCAAGGTATTATCCGTCCTTCTAGTAGCCCATGGGCAAGTCCTCTACACATGGTGAAAAAGTCTACTGGAGAATGGAGACCGTGTGGCGACTACCGTCGTTTAAATTCAATTACCGTTCCTGATAGATACCCAGTTCCTCATATTCAAGATTGCACTCAAATGTTTTTCAATAAAACCATTTTCTCCACCCTGGATTTGATCCGAGCTTATCATTAAATTCCTATTAACCCAGCGGACATTCCAAAAACAGCAATCACAACCCCATTTGGTCTTTTTGAATATGTTTATATGCCCTTTGGTTTAAGAAACGCGGGACAAACCTTTCAACGTTATATACATCAAGTTTTGTCAAATTTAGATTTCTGCATTCCTTATTTTGATGACATACTGATTGCATCAAATAATGTAGAACAGCACAAACAACATTTAAAAACAGTATTTGAACGATTATCTCAGCACGGATTGAAACTAAACCCTTCAAAATGCGTCCTTGGGAAGCAATCGGTAAAGTTTCTAGGTTGTCTAATTACATCTGAAGGCGTGAAACCTTTACCGGAAAAAGTTCAAGCCATTTCTGATTTTCCCAAACCTCAAAATATATCTGAGCTAAAGCGTTTCTTGGCCATGCTCAATTTTTACCGTCGATTTTTGCCTCATGCCGCTCAGACTCAAGCTAGCCTACACGAACTTTTAAAAAACTCTAAAAAGAATGATAAGCGACTTGTTCCTTGGACTGACCTCACTACAGAAGCTTTCGAAAAATGCAAATCTGATATTGCAAATGCAGCTACTTTGAACTTCCATTCACCTAACCAGCAATTATCTATCATGGTTGATGCTTCAGACTCAGCCATCGGATCTGTCCTCCATACAACTACGTCTAATGGTCAACAACCTCTAGCATTTTATTCCCGAAAACTTACGCCCTCAGAACGTAAATACAGTACGTATGATAGGGAACTTTTGGCGATATATGCAACTATCAAACATTTTCGACACTTGTTGGAAGGTCAAAATTTCATAATATTTACAGATCATCGACCTCTTACTTTTGCTTTCACCAAAAAATCTGACTCTTCTTCTCCAAGACAACTATGATACCTTGATTTCATTGCACAATTCAGCACCGACATCAGGCACGTATCGGGCTCAAAAAAAGTTGTAGCTGATACCTTATCTCGTATTAATGAAATACAGTTACCAAAAATAGACTTTTCTGCCATGGCGGAAGCACAAGCATCTGATGAAGAACTTCAGACTATTTTGGCAAAGAATGAACTGTCACTTTGTTTAAAACCTCTCTCAACCGACCCCAATTCATCTAAACTTTACTGTGATGTCAAGCAAAACAAAATTAGACCTTACGTCCCAGAAATTTTCCGAAAGAAAGTTTTTCTATCTTTGCACAATATTTCCCACCCAGGTATCCGTGCCACTAAACATTTGATTTCAGAGAGATTCTTTTGGCCGTCCATGCAAAAGGACATTTCAAATTTCACCCGTTCATGTCTAGATTGCCAAAAATCTAAAATAGCTAGACACACCAATAGTCCTCTTAAATCTTTTCAATTACCTGCAGCCAGATTCGATCATGTTCATCTAGATCTCGTAGGACCTCTTCCACCTTCAAACAATTGCGGATACCTACTTACCTGCATAGATCGTTTCACACGATGGCCTGAGGCAATTCCCATTCCTGATATTTCTGCTGAAACTGTTGCGCGTGCATTCATAACTCATTGGATCTCACGCTTCGGTTTGCCTTCAATAATCACGACAGACCAAGGACGACAATTCCAAAGCAACTTGTTTTCTTTGCTCAGCAAACTCTTGGGTGTCCAAAAGATCCGAACGACCCCATACCACCCAAAAAGCAATGGAATAGTCGAGCGATTCCATAGATCTCTTAAACAAAGCCTCCGATGTCATGCATCTACGAAATGGACCGAATCAATTCCTTTGGTTTTGTTCGGACTCCGAACCGCATTAAAAGAAGATCTACAGTGCACATCGGCCGAACTAGTTTATGGCTCAACCCTTAAACTACCATCAGAATTTTTTGAATCCCCTTCAATTAACGTCGAGCCTCATGAGTTCCTAATATATTTACGGACCTTGATGGATAAACTTAAACCTGTTGCTACTGCACCTCATGACACCAAGAAAGTATTCGTTCATCCAGCTCTGGACACTTGCTCACATGTGTTCGTGCGCCACGATGCTGTTAAAAAACCTTTACAAGCGCCATACGATGGACCATACCTCGTACTCAAACGAACTGATAAAATGTTCACAATTGAAAAGAACGGCAAACAGTCCACGATCAACATTGATCGCTTAAAGCCTGCGTTCTTCGAGAACTCTCACCAGTCCTCTGCACCAGCAATATCACCACCAGTTGCAGTTCCGACTTCACCAAAACCAGTACCTGAACTGTCTCCATCGAGTCCTGTGTCACCTACAAATTCTACTCCAGTACCTTATGTGACCAGATCTGGCCGACGAGTTCGCTTCAACACTCGTTACCTCTAACTTCAGTGCCTGCTGCACTACTAGAGGGGGGAGTACTGTGGCGATCCTGCTTCCATCAAAATGACTGTATTCGAAAAACTATTTTCCTAACTGCGCACCGGAAGTACGAAGCAGTTATCTACGATCAAGCGCGGAATCTGTGCGAATTAAAAAGATCAATTTCCGGTCTTTCACAAAAATCTGTTGTCTGTCGATGTGTTAGCGTTAAAAATTAAAAGATGTTTATTTTTATATAAAAAAGCCGTCGCTCATTCTTTATGTGTGGATGTAACTTAACTATCCCAATTTGCAACCTTCTCCACTAAAACATCCCACAGTTCACATTCTAAGCTCAATATCTCCACTCCGAATAACAGTCATAGAGATCTGATTACAAATTAAGGATTGCATTAAACAACTCTTTCCAAGATTAGAGGCGTTTTTCATTTCCTTGATTATGTTTAAAAATCTTAATCTATATATAGAAAGGAAAAAATTCTGTGTGTTTGTGTGCTTGTCTATCACTATTATTTTATCATTAAACTGCTTTAACTGGCGAACAGTAACTTTATGATTTCCACATGCCATTCTGAAATCAACTTCTAGGTTAACAATATCACTTTCAAAAATTCATCATTCATTAAAATGTTGTTAAGGAAACTATCAAGTAGATTATTTTCAAAAAGAGTTCAACACATTGGATAAAGGAAACCGACATACACAAAACGAAAACAAAACTGGAAACACAAGTTTGAAAAAAAAAATAGCCGAGGTTAACTTGAATAACAGAGCTTATTGAAACTCTAAACGAAACCGTACAAAAACTGACAATCTGAGAGTGCTGCTAAAAATCTTGCAATTGCTAATATCAACTTTAAAAAGAGAAGATCGTATCTTCATGTGAGCGTTTCTCTTTATATATAAACTTTACAGCGTATGGAATTCACAGATATAAGTTTCTATATAGGTACAGCCATAATTCTTGCATTTTCCAGAATAACCACCGATGCCATCAACGATTGAAACGTCTATTGAGCTTCCATTAAGAATCCTTGTAAATATCGCTTTTTCAGGAAGACATTTATGGAAGTAATGCTGAATTTCAGATTTAAAACTACGTAATTTATTAATTTTATTGGAATTAATAAGCGATGAAAATCTTGTCGTCATACAGAAAAAAAAAACACAAAGCTCTTGCAGGCTAACATCAAAATTAGAAAGAAAAAGTAACTGTCTGTCGATTTAGATGTTCACTTTTTAAATTTCATTCGTAACATACATAAGGTATAAGAAAATTATATAAATATTTTCAGTCAATAAGAGGCATATTTAAATCTAAAGATATTTTGTATTAGATTTAATATACAGTGATTTTTAATTGTATGACTCTTGATGATTATGATTTAATTTTACAATTTTTTTTATTATCCTTGAGATAAACACATTTTAGATAGACAAAAACCAAAGCTTTACATCTATTGTGAAATTTATTCCATAAAATGCAATAATTTTTTTGGGGGAGAAATCAGAATAAAATTAAATCAAAACTTCTCACCTATAATAAGGCGAGAGATTTTCCTCAAGGGCACACAGATAGTAATTAGCTCCAAAGAGCTTTTAAAGATTATATTTAATTACTATGATAAAGGAATAAATTCAAACTAATTTCTCAAACTTCTTTCAAGTGCAGATGCCTTTCTGCAATAACCCCACCGATAGTTATCAGATTAAAAAAGATAGTTTAATCGAAGGGCCTTTATTATGCCTTTAGAAATATATATATATATATATATATATATGTGTGTGTGTGTGTGTGTGTGTGTGTGTGTACTTAATTCTTAGGAGTTTTTTTTTTTTTTTTGCCTCCTATTACCTGCTTTTCCGTAATTATAAAATATTGCCATATTAGTTTTTATACAACTACTTTTTCTTAGACATGCTTTTAATTCGTAAAGAATTCATCAACTTCAGTTACTTTTAATATTATTAAATATTTTAATATTCTGTGGAAAGAAATCATAATATATTCACAATTCTAATGTAATTGGTTTCTGTTTTTTTACTTATTAAGAATTAATACCTCAGGAATACTTGTTGCATTACCGTAATTATCAATTCATTTTTTAACAAACAACATAAAATTAAAATTCTGCTCATAATGTTTTAAGAAATTACCCATAAATTTACTGATTAGAAAATCAATATTAGCACAAGAAAAGAAATTATCTTATACCATGAAACGATCAATTCGTATATAAATTTCGTGTATCTCGGAAACGGCTGTAACGATTTGGATCAAATTTTATATTTAAATCAAGTTTTGCTTCTTAAGTTAATTTATATAGGTATCTTTCATGAAACAAATCGGATTTTGCACTCACAGGATCAAACATTTTTTTTATAAATAACTATTAAAGTCCAAGAGATGGCGCCACCAGTTCAAGTAGAACCTAAACATTCCGAGGTAAACACCCGATCTTCAGTAAAAATCTTATAATTTTAAACAAGCAATTGTTGTATGTATATGCATTTATTCATTTTGTGTATCTCGGGAACAGCTCTAACGATTGGGATCAAATTCTATATTTAAATAAGGTTTTGCTTTTTAAGTTTATCTATATAGGAGATTTTATACACACACACAAAAGATTTTTAATAACTAACAATTTTTATCTATTTTCTATCTGCGCAGCTAATAATGTCATGTAGGCCATCTCGGACCCGATTTCATCATGGTAAAATTGAGTGCAAGTTCAAAAATTTAAGAAATGATAGATAAACTGTAAAATGAATACTGTAATACAGCAGATTGTTTCAAATAACATATTAAACTAGGGGCATTGCGGATTTTTTTTTACTAAAATGAACAGTTCACATGTTTTTAAGATTTAGAAATATTCCTATGTAAACAAAATATGATTAGCATCTAAATATTTTCTCTTCAAAACACGATGAAAAATAAAAACTGCAGAGCTAAGCTCGATTACCCTGGTACTATGCTGTAATATTCGAAAAAATATCCAAAAAATTAAAATTTCCATAATTTCTGATTATTTACACAAATATAAAATAATAGAATTCTCTTTATTATCAGAGGATTATAAAAAACACATTTAAATATTCATTAAACTATCTTTTGTCCTTTCTAACGAAAAAAGGAAGAAAGTTACCTTCAAAGAAATAAAAAAGAAAGAATGTAAAAATGGTATTTGCAAAAAAAATAGATAGAAGTTTAAAAGCCAGCAGATGTACGAAGAGATATCAGATGTTTTTAAGCAGAAAAGATTTCTCTGAATTATTTTTCTTCTGAAGAGAGATTCAGTTGAAATTCAACTGATATTTATAGTCTTTTGAGGGCCAGTTCTGTCAGCTAAAGCGTCTTCTGAGGATCCTTTGAAGAGATTTAAAGACTCACAGGACATGTTTTTTCTTAATAAATTTTCTTTCAAATGTCTAAAAGTATGTTCTGCTCCATCAGAGCTTGCTGAAGGACTAGACTGCTTAAGAATGATCTTTAAAGGAACATGGATGTTTCATAATATTTCTTTCTGCTGCTATTAATATTTTAGTTAAAGAAATGTGGCATTTGTGGGTGATTTTTTGAGTACTTTATTTTTTAATATTATTTATTATAATTGCAATTTTAGAGTGAAAACGACTTAGAGATTTTCATCCAATTAACTCCATATGTTACTGAATAATTATGTTCATATTTATACAAATAAATAGATATGTAACTATTTCTCAGGTGGATGAATTTGATCCAAAATTTTTTATGAACAAAGAATTTTTAAAATTATGTATCAGATTTATTTATCTGTTTCTTTATGTTTTTTATTGGATTCAAATACCATCTTTATTATATTCTGATTAAAGATACCGATAGGAAGAACCAAATCTCTAATTTTTAATTCTTTATTTATTATTAATTATTATCTTCAAATACACTTAATGGAAAGACAGAGAGACGAATGCAGATACTGAAAGTGATTATTTTCGAGTTTAATAAAATTCTAAAAAAATAGCATATTTATGAAGAAAAAAATAATAATGAAGTCATAATTTTTAAACCTTTGGTCATATTATATTCCGAATATTTTTAGTGGAAGTGCATTTTTGAACACAGTGTCCTTTCCTGTCATATACAGATGCATAAGATTGGAGAAGGTAGGAAATTGTATGAAAGAATGGCGTAATTATTGTAAATTACTATTCTAGAATAAATACGTCGTTATTATGTTGTATATTTCTATCAAAGTTTGAAATTTAAAAAAAAAAAAAACTAATTTGCCAAGACTTTCCGATAGATCAAGTTATACAAAATATTTAATAGAAAGCTTTTGCAACCATAAATCCCTACGAATCAACTGGTTGAAAAAGGCGGCAAGTGCTGGAAATTATCAGAATACTATTTCGATCAAGTTACACAAAATATTTAATAGAAAGCTTTGGCAACCATAAATTCCTACGAATGAACTGGTTGAAAAAGGCGGCTAGTGCTGAAAACTATCAGAATACTATTTAGATCAAGTTGCACAAAATATTTAATAGAAAGCTTTGGCAACCATAAATCCTTACGAATCAACTGATTGACGGCTAGTGCTGAAAATTATCAGAATACTATTTCGATCATGTTACACAAAATATTTAATAGAAAGCTTGGCATCCGAAAATTTCTATGAATCAACTGGTTGAAAAAGGCGGCAAGTGCTGACAATTAACAGAATACTATTTCTAATATTAGTTACATTTTAATTTTCAGAGGTTATATGGAGAAAAATAATAAAATCTTGCTTAACTTTTAATTGCTATAGAAATTACAAAACTGTTTTATCTGCGACATTCGCTTTACTTTAAATTACATTTTTTCCAAATGAGACAACTCAAGGTCTAATAACTTCCTTTGTAGAACTCTAGCAGTCACATAACGCACATATACTTACAAATTCTCATCTACCATCACCATCAGGGCATTAGGATGCCTATAACGATTGCAAACTTTTTCTATTTTCGAACGAAAGAACATTAGAAATTCCTAAAAGTCGGCGATATAATTCATTTTTCCCTCCACCAGCTGATTTCTAGATCATTTTTAATTCTCCAAAAGTAATTTAGAGCGTTAAATTTCGTAGCCTCGGTTATCGTTCATTATTTCTTGAAAGCGGCAGTTTCATTAAGATCGTTTATTTCGTCCTGGAGATTTTTAAAATTCATCAGGAAGTGTTCGAAATATTTGACGCTAACACTTAATTGAAGCGAAGAAATGATGAAACGATGAACAGGAAAAATCGATTAATTCATTAAAATTTCTTTATAATATTTTATAATAATTTATCTTTGTCTCAGAAATTTAATTTTCTTTAAAGACAGTGAAAACTGCGTTTATTAGGGCTTTTCATGGAGGAACCATGAATTTCATAAATTTATTTCATTAGATATAGAATATTTTAAAATTATATTATGGATACTGCTACGTGCATTTAGATTAACGCTTATTATTCAATTTTGTTATCATTTCTTCTTTGAAAGTTCTTAATGGTGGTATGTTGTTTTTCATTTTTTATCATGAAAACAGGATCTAGAATTTGGTAATTGCCATATTGATAGCAATTACGACTAGTAAGAAATTATCAATGGGATTATTCTGCAAACACATAATGTTTTACTACATGATTTTAGCGGACAGACCTTCATTTCGTCATATCTAAAGTTTTTTGCTGTCAGTATTGCGATTCCTTTAAAGTTTTAAATATACATAATATCTAATTTTGGATTATAGGTAATATTAAATAGTGTTCAAAATGCATTGATTGAAGATTTAATAAACTCTCTCGATTTTATTAGTTATATTTTGTACAATATTCTAGATATAGAAAATTGTTTTTAAAAAAGGTTCTCTCTTCTATAAAAGCTAGTTGGATTATGAAGCTTTCAATATCATGATTTAAAATGCTTCTAGAAAATGTTTCTGACACTTTGAAGTTGATCAACGAGGCAACTCGATACCTTCTTCGGGATGGCAATTGATTGGCTTACAATGAAGCAACTTCATAATCTCTCAACTTTGCCACAGAAGTTGCACTGAAAAATCAACGTTATATAATACTACATATTCGTTATAATATTCCAAACGTCTAATACTGAATAAATTGCTTGTATATAAATATACGAGTATGAGAGTTTTACAAAGCTACTTATTAATCCCCTCTTCTTAAAATAACATACAATAGTATTGTTATTCATCAGAAAGAATAATTAATTTGATGGTATTCTTATAAAAAGTAGGGAGTACTCTTTTGCTAAATCTGCAATTACAATTCGTTTTTTTTTTGACAGAATTTGATTCAATTTGGTTTGGTTTGGGGTTTTATGGCACAAGAACCAATATGAAGGTTATACTGCGCCAAACAAGATTATTTCTAATTCAAAGTTTAATAAAAACAGTTTCTATAAATTTTTTGACAGAAACAAACAGTGTGGTTTTGTTTTACTAGAATATAGTGACTAGAATTTGTTATACTAGAATATTTAAGTTGTTTTTGCATCAGGAAGCAAAAACAACCACTTTTTGACAGAAACAAACAGTGTTGTTTTTGCTTTCTGATGCAAAAGCAGCATAAATATTCTAGTGTATAGAATTCCAAAAACATTTATATTCTGATTTTGAGCAATGGAAGAGACATATAATGAGCAATTACAATTTTGCTGTATTTTTATAGTTATAATTATCACGTTATATAAAAAAATCTTATTTTTGTACAAGTAATAAACAATTTCATGAAAGAGAAATATAGTTTTTTTTAAAATCTTGAATCGACAAGATTTCATTGCTACCTAAAATTAATGCTAAAAGATGTCATTAATCTCTTATTTATTAATTAATATTTTATATAATAAATTTTTATTTTAATTTAGATAGTAATATTCTTCATAAAAGAATAAATTTGATGATTGCTAAACTTCTCCGCTTATGGCTAAATTATCTACAACTTCTTTGAAATTAAATAAAAAAGTTTATCCTTGAGAACATACATTTTTTGTAAATACCTTCCTACAGAGCGACACTGAAGTGGTTTCATTGGCAAGTCGATATTCGGTGATACTAATTCAGTGTAATGTCAGTGATATCATTGTGATGCCATTAGCATGTCCGAGGTCAGTATATAGCTATTGATATAAAAACACAAAATATTATAAACGTTATCCGCATCAGAGGCGAAAACCCATAAATGTGATGTGTAAAACTACCAAAGTTCCGTTATATGTAGAACAATTTTTTTCTATGTATCATTAAAAACAGCAATATTAAATAAATGCTGAATTTTGATATTTATTATTTAATTATTAAGTTAAATGCCATTTTACTCTTAATTAAAAAAAATATTATTTAGAGAAGTTTACTCAAAACATATTTAAAATAGAGAATATTTTAAATATGTTCACGAGATCTTTTTTTTTTTTTATATATATATATTTTAAAGGAAAAAAAAGTCGCAAAAAGAGATAACTGTAGAAAAGAAATTTCTGTTAATCTTATAGACTTAAATGTGTTAAAATCTCAATTTTTTTTTAAAAAAATTCGATTAGGGAAATTTTGAAGCAGAAAACCACATTTATAAAGGTATACTTTCAAGTTAAGAAATGAATAAGCACATTATACAAGAAGAAAGAACTTCATAAATAAAAAACAAATAAGCTCATAATTATTTTCAAACTTAATCGATTAATGTTTACGAGATGATTTGTTAATTCATCACTGCAATGAATTAACAAGATGCAGACGATTACTATTACAAGTAGAATTACAATTACAGACGATATATACGTGAAGAAAACCACAAACAAGAAAAAGGAGAAAAATTAAAGAATGTCTTTCTTCTTCGGTACTGGCATATACATTTTACTGTTAAATTATTATTTAAAAACAAGACTTCTGCGCATGAAGTGTAATAAAACTTTTAAAGTTAATTGATATGAGAAAAATAAACCAATGGATATAAATCCAGTGATGCAAAGTCAATAAGTTATTGAAATTGAGATCGCAATAAAACTTTAGGCTTCTGTTATTTTCTTTTTTAACATAAGAACTGAACGCAGTTCAATGTAAAAAATTCTATGCCAGTGGCATTCGTTTAAGAGTTGATATATAGAAAAGAATCATTTTATTTTTACTTTAATGATGCTAGCAGATGAAAATGTCACTGCAATCGAAGTTTCCATAATCATCTATTCTGTCAAAGAAAAAAAAAGCACTACAGAATTTAGAATCTACCGAAGGGTTTCTGCAATTTTCATCTCAATTCAATGATTTCACAATCTTGAAAGCCAAATTACTTCTTGATGTGAATATTCTTTTCTTGTTGTTCAATTGCAGCCCCAAAAATCTCTTCCATTTTATCGATTTCGTTTTCTATTTATAGATAGCGTTCCCACAATCGTTTGTTAATTTAAGGAATCCTTCTGCAGCGCACCTTAGTATCAAACGTGTTTTTTTTTTAAAATTAAAAATCAATTCCTTATGTTTTGTATGATTTTAACTTTCTCGTATATGAAGTATGTAAAGGGGAAATTTTGTAAAAATAAATTGTCAAAATTTTTTGAGAATTTCAATTTTTTAGACCTCGCTCAGTCTGAAAAAATATTTTTTGGAATAAAGTCTGTTCGTCTGTGAACACGATAAATCAAACAATCTTTGAACCAGACCAACAAAATTTGATATATGGATATGGTCCCAAATTGGAAAATTTCTATTAAATTTTGAATGAAATCCATTCAGAGGAAATCTGTTTGTCTGCCTAAATATAAAAACGTGAAAATAAATATATAATTAAACAGAGAGTCTGCCTGAATATAATTAACGTAGGGAGGTAATTGGAAAACATTTTAAATTTTAAGTTTAAATATATATCAAATTTGAATCTAAATCGTTCATAGAGTTGATAAAATTTCGGTCTGTACTTTTACATTCATGCAAATGCTGGAACCGAAAAACGCATTGGCTTAAATAGATGAAATTCGTTATTTGATTTTGTGATTACAATTGTAGTTTTGTACCAAATTTTGGTTTTAATTGGTCGGAAAACAGAAGTCCAAAACACTCATTCGATTTTCTGGTACTTTTATTCGAACCTTTTTCAAGCGGTAATTGCCACTGTTCGGTAAATATAATCTAAATCTGTTAATAGACATTTAGCAGACGATTCCTTTTCAGACATTTTGTAACTGCTACAATTTTTATTTTGTTAAAATATTATTAAAAAGTAAAAGCAAACGATTTTTCTTTGATAAACATATTTTGTTAATATTGTTTCTTTTATTTTTTGTATAATAGCTGATGATCAATTGTAAACCTTCTGGAATCTGACAATGTTTGGAAGATACGCTGTTAAGTTGAAAGAATAAACAAGCCGATGGAATTCTAAATTGCTTGGAGTATTATTTGAGTTTTAAGAATTTAAGATGCTCTGCAAGCTATATTTTGAAGCTTAAGAAGTTTTCTAGAAAGCATGCAAAAGCCACGATCGTACTCTAATAGGCTCCTTCATAAATTCTGTTCACCATTTTATTGCAGTTAACAATACAAAAATATATTTATTAAAGATTACGCGAAAAAATTTCTTGGACACTATTCCCACTGACTATTTTTTGTCAAAAGTAAACACATTCTAGATATTCGATTTGATGGTTTTAAGGAAACATATAGATATTCTATTTCTAAGGAAGAATTTTTCAAAGGAAACCTTCAGCTTTTTTTTTTTTTTGCATATTACGCGTCGATTCTGGAAGCATACTAGAATAGCCGAGCCGTTGACAGCCGTTGAACATAGAACATCGAAATTTGACATGTTATTACTTAATATGTGGTCAAAAAATGGATTTCTCAAACTTTATTTAGATTTTTTTATTTTAAAATTTAAAAAAAAAAATCTCTTTTTTTCTTGCACTATATTTGTATAGCACAAAATCCATTTTTAAATAAATTAAGAATTAGATAATAAAACAATTCAGTTTCGCGTTAATTTTTCCATGCACTTTATTTAATTTTTTTTAAAAAATTAAGAAAAAAACTATTCAAAAATACTTTTTATCAATACTTTTCAGTAATTGAGTCTATACACGAGCACGTGGTGGCTTATAAAAAATATTAATGCTGCTATTATTAAGAATATATTTTTTAAAATAATACAAAATCTTTCGGGTAAACTTTAAATGTCTCAAATTCTTTCGGTTAAATGAGTCATAATGGACAATATCTAGATGAACACTGTCTAAAATATTACAGTATTGTTATATTTCAGATTAAAGTATCGAACCTCCTTTAATTTTTTCTCGTAAATTAAATTTCTAATTAAAATTATTAATGACCAGACTATTTCCTCTTGCCTATTTATTAAATAGAACACTTGCTTTACTGTAAGAATATAATAAGAAAATCCCAAGAATTTTTAATATATAATTATTTGTTAAATGAATACAAGCCATCCAAATTTATTTCAGCTAGTATAATCACTTTTTGGAATCCGAAATGAAATCAGTAACCCTACACAGATGCTGATTTTTTTTTCTTCAGGTGAAATGACTTCTTAGTTATATCTCCATCACATAAATGGCACATTCTGAACCCAGATAATGGAGAACAACAACAGTCATTCAAGAAATTTCACCTTCTATAATCAATATGCAAGATTTATTCAATTAGCAAAGTTAAGGCAGATAAGAAATGCTTCATTAGCTGTATCTCTGCCTTTGTCATAATTTGAATAGTGGCAATAATAAGAGCTTTAATGATGGCCAAAAAGATAAAGATTAAACTTGCGAAGAGTTCGTTTTCCGCTCCCCTTTTTCTGATTACTTCTTCCCTCACCTGAACAATCTGCTTTGGTAAGTGGCAACTTTTGACTAAAGTTATTCGCTTATTTATCACCCCTTAAATGGCAATCTATTTATAGTGATGTAAAGTTTAATTATATTTGAGTTCCTTCTTTTAAATCATGAATCTTGTGTTTGGTTGCCACTGGCGACGTCTGCGGAAACGACTGGCGAGATTCGCCATAGAGGATTATTGTTTTTTTATGTATGATATGATTAGAAGACCTTATGTAGTTGAGGGAGAACGATGGTTGTGCTTTTGATTTGAATTTAAATAGATGTTTCTAAAAAAAGTTTAAGTGCTGTGTTTTGTTTGAGTTATGTGCCTTTTTTAAGAAATATAACACGCTCGGGTCATTACAAATCTTATAATTTACTTAGTTTTTGTTGACAATTAACAGGATTGGAGGCTTTCCAGCGGGTGACTTTAGAAAAACAGAATTTCTTTCAAGTTTTCCGAAAAGAAAATAAAAACAATTGAAATAAAAATTTTTTAATAAATATATTGTCACGTAGATACCTTAGTATAGAACTCAATGACACACACAAGAAGTAGAGCTAAACCAATTTATTAAGTGAACTCTGAACATAGTGACTGGCAAATCTTCTGCTTTTATACTAGCAGGGAAAGTTTCAGAATACTTTTCTGGAGACAGTAAGAAAAATCCAGAACACTTGTCTGGTTAAACTAAAGAAAGGTCCAGAATCTTCCGAAACATGAAATAAAGGGAAATATAAAATCAAGGAATTAAATATTTACACAAACTGTGATTCGCATTGTCTCTAGTGGGATTCGAACTCACAATCTCTTGATTAAGAGATCAGTGCTATGACCATTCGGCCATGGAAAGTCGACTGCCTCTTTTCAATGCGGTATATTATCATTAATACATTAAAATATATTTAAAAAAAAAACATTCTTTTTCTTTTTGTTTTGAATTTAAAATTATTTTTTTCATGGTGTCAATACGTATTTTAATATTTGCAATTATATATATTATATTATATTATATTATATTATATTATATACATATATATATAAATATCCCAATTCTTTAATCCCATTTTTTTCCCGTTTTTTTTTTACTACGTACTATCATCAGAATTATATTTGGCAAAATTCATCTACTGAATTATAATTAAATCCCTAAAGCATAAAATTGGTATAATTTTATTAAAAGTACATACATGCGTGAGATTTCTAAAATCTAGCACAGGAATCAATAAAAAAAGGGTTTATAAAATTATATATTTCCAAATATGAAACAAGTCAAATAAAACCCTATACTTATTATTGAAAAAGATAAACGTTCAATTTATGAATGTTTCTTTCAGAACAAACTTATATTTTATATTAACCTATTACGTAGTATTATTCTTAACTGATTGTTTTAATAATTATAATTTTCTGACTTTCTCCAACTATTTGTGGACCAAGAAATATTTATATACCAGAAATACCATCAGAAAAATATTCTTATAACCTAGACAGCACTGTCTAAGCATAAAATGAGAAATGTCTTCTAAAAATATTTCCCTGTACTGAGCTTTCTCACTCTTTCCTCTATTTTTCATTTTGGCTTCTTTTTCCTGATTTTGTTGACCTTCATGTTTGAAAAGTTTGATTCTTGTGTTTCCCATGTCTACTTTATCATGTCTGCCCCACAAAAGGTTTGCGAATTTTTAGTTTTAAATATTTCCTTCATCTTACTTTTAAATTGGGTACCTTCATTAACAGTTAGTATTAAGAAATGGCTTCTTTTTTGTTGTACTGTGCAACAAAATAGATATATATCATTGGCCTATATTCTTCAACATTAAAAGTATTTCTTTACATTCATTTCATTAATATGGCTTGATTTAACTTCACAAAAGGGCTTTTGGGATTAGGCCTTCATTTCCTGATGTGCATGAATTTTGTATTTCAGTTTACTAGTAATGATGCAGATGGAAATACACCATTTTAATATTTTAAAGCGCTTTTATAATTCAATAGACTAAAGTAAATTTAAATTTTAATTCCAAAGCGGATACCTCTCTTATTATTTAATTTCGAACTTTTTCATAAATTTATTATGTTTGTCATTCTTTTAAAGGATCATACTATTTTAAATAATAAAATATAAATTAAAGTCTTAAAAATACTAACTCAAAAAATAAGAAAAAATTGATATTATTTTAATAAATATTCTTTTAATAGAATTTTCAATCAATGCATAAAAATGGTATCTTGCTGTATCTATTAAAATTCAGAAGGTAATGATTTTTAAAAGCTAACATTTTCGATATTAATGATTTGACTGAATTCGGTATTAATTTTTAAAAAGAATCATGAATACGAAACATTTTTTACAGCGTAGTCCTTTGAAAATTTGAGATTTTCTATAAAATTATAGTTGTTTTTCTGATTAAGGAAGTTTTTAATGTATACATAATCTTTGTGTCTCTTTTGTTACTATATAAAATTATACTAAACCGATTAAAAGGACTAGCAAAGTATTTCACATTTGGTATCTATTATCCGAAAACCGATAAAGAAATTTAAAAGAAAATTAGAATGGCGGCTTTGTGCCGTCTTAATACCGGGTGATTAAAAAAAAATACTATTCTATTTCACCTGTTTCAACAATGATGACACTTTGCATGAGGCAGAAGGTGCCAAGAACCAAACTACGTACTATGACGAAATAAATCTGTTGAACTTCACGTCTCCGGCAGGCATGCCACAGTTGGTTTCTCTTTTTTCTTAATCTGTTTAGAGCTGGCAATTTTCCTGCAACAGGTACCATTTCAATTCTATTTATTTCTTTTTGCAATAGGGAACATATTGCAATAAAAAGAAATTTGTGTTTGCATATGAAAATTTTGAAATTTTGATACTGTAACAGTAAGTGTTAGAGTTAAATTGTGGTTTTTCATATAATTTTTGAGCGCATACATCAAAAAACCTTAAACCAAAAAGTTATTCCCTTCTGTATTATAGTTGCGGTTTTTTCATATATCAGGATAGTTTTATTATTATTATTATTATTTAGAGCCACCCAGTATAACTTCAGATTCCCATAGATAAAAATCGCCTTCATTCTAAAATATTTCAAATTGTAATTTCATGCTTTTTATCCAATGCAAATTTACTCATTGGTTAAGCTATGAGATGCTAAAATTTCCATTTTATTCAATAAGCATTTCGCCATTTTTTCCATTCAAAGTATGCAAGTTTAAAAAATCGCCAAATAAATATAAACACTTCCATTATATATTCTCGAATAAGGACAGACTTTTCTTGAATTGAAAGGTAATAGCTGATAAGATAAAACAATTTCATTATATATTCTCGAGTAAGGTCAAATTTTTCCTGTATTGAAAGATAATAATTGGTAAGATAAAACAATCATTTTCCTTGGAAAATAAAAAAAAACATAAGAGTGCCAAATTAGAGAAATTAATGCTAATAAAGATTAAATATTCAAACTAAAGAGTTAGATTAAAGATGAATTATAAAAAGTACAATTTACTTATTGTCTTACAGTAAATTTGATAAATAATGAATACCAAAAAGTACAATTTACTTATTGTCTTACAGTAAATTAAATAAATAATGAATATCAAAAAGTACAATTTACTTATTGTCTTATAGTAAATTAGATAAATAATTGAGATAAAGATATATTTTGTTGACGAAATTATTTTATAACATTTATAATTTCAAAGTTCCTTTTATAAAGCACTTATCAATTATGAATTATTTCATTTCTTGAATAGCGCATTAAAACTAACATAGACAGCCAATTCTTCTCCTAAAGATTTGGAGGTATTTTCAAGTTATTTCCTTCTATGTTTGCTCGAATTACATTCTATTGTTGTTCTCAAGTCCACACATTAATATATTAATTCCGAGACCATATTTTCTCTCAGGGTATGTTTTAATTAGCGAATTTACCTGAAGCAAGTATGTGGGAAATAAAAATCGTCTGCAAGTGCAATGAATTTCGTGAATAGGATTCGAATATTGCTTGGAACTAGTAAATGGCCTCTAATTATACCATTTCCTAGAAAACAAAAATAAGCATTTATTAGCTACGAACCAGTTCCATGCTGCAAGGAAAAATTTGCCAAAAGCATTGTGGAACAAGAAGATAGTGAGGAAATATTCAATAAATTAATGACCTTGGATTTTGGATTTCTAAATAAAATTAATTAAATAGCTAGAAAATGAATAAAATAATTAAAAAACGAATGTGTGTCTTTAAGATGAAAAAATATGTACCAGAATTGTTTATTCACTTATATGTAATTTTTCGTTCGGAAAAATTTCTTTCTGAAAAGGCTATTAATGCTAAGACCTGTAGAATTCAAAGGAGAATCGGAAACATTAAATTTATTTTTAATATTCATCTTTATACATTTTCTGTAATTAAAAATATATAATCATTGTAAGTGTTTATTAGGAAACACTGGAAATTTGTGACGAAGTTCTTCAAGGAATTAAATCAAGAATTTTTGTAATAGTATTTTAATTTAATATAATTAAATTTGGGTTTCCAAAAATGTTTTTCTGAAGAATAAAGAAAAAGGTATTGATGCAAAAACTTGTAGAATTCAAAAGAGAATCAGAAACATGAAGTTTATTGTTAGTATCAAGTTTTATACATTTTTTTTATATTTTAAAATAGAGAGCGGTTAGAAGCGTTTATGGATGAAGACTGGAAGTTCATGTTGCCTGTCCTCGTGGAATTAAACCACGAATTTTTATAACATTATTTTAATTCAATGATTCCTTAATACTAATAGAAAATTTTCGCTGGCAGATCTTAATATTGCCGCATTGAAAAGAGGCAGTCGACTCTCCATTTCCGAATGGTCATAGCACTGGTCTCATAATCAAGAGATCATAAGATCGAATTCCGCTAGAGACAATGCGATTCACAGTTTGTGTTAATATTTAATTCCTTGATTTTATGTTTTCCTTTATTTCATGTTCCAGCAGATTCTGGATCTTTTTTTAGTTTACCAGACTTTTTAGTTCTGGACTTTTCTTACTGTCTCCAGAAAAGTATTCTGGAACTTTCCCTGTTAATATTAAAGCAGAAGATCTGTCGGTCACTGAGTTCAGAGTTGAGTTAATAAATTGGTTTAGCCCTACTTCTTGTGTGTGTCATTGAGTTCCACACTAGAGTACCTACGTGACAGTATAAACATGATTTCCATTTAAAAAAAGGAATAAGAGATATTTTTGGTGTCTTTTGCATTACAAAACCTTTTTTCATATAAGAAATGCGGCAACAAATTTAATAAGCGGTAATCGAAAGTTGCTATGTCAGGTAAATAAAACGAACTGATTAAATTTTCAAAATATCCCTTTTCATTTAATTTTCTCAGAAATATTTCACATTCTTGTATACGAAGTTTAAACAAAAAAAAATGCAATAATATATATTCTGAATTTCGAAAGATCTTCATGTTTTAACATTTCTGAGGTCTGTAAAACACATTTAGGGAATAGCACTAGTTTATGAAAATGATATTTCATTTAGCATTATTATTATAGTATTAAATTAGGTACGGGGTTCAAAAAGAAATATTTATATTACAGTCACATTTTGTTTGAAATTTGCAAACGCTTCTGTATCATTTTGTCTAAATGTGTGTATAGGAAAACCTAACTCAAAATGCACAAGACAAGATAAATAGAATTTGGTACATTATTTTATAATAAGTATAAATACCATTATAAAAGACATAGTAAATAAATGTTAGGGTCTCTTCCCCGAAAAAGAGAGAGAAAATTAATTCATAAATCCTCACAGTTCTTAAATATGATCAACATATACAATTTTGAGAAAATAGATATCATTTTCTATAAAAGGTGATTTCTAAATCTAGTTTTGTTTTTATCTACTGTAAACTTGTTAAATTATGGAATTTTACGAAATACTAAATGTGCGTGAAGTTCAGTAAGTATTTCAACGTATGATTCCATTTCACATCAACAATATTTTTTATGCGGAACAAATAGATGTAAAGGATTGCTAATTAATTGTAAACATCTTCATTATATTATTTCTTAATTAGAAAATGAATAAGAAATTTCCTGAATTAGAAAATGACAGCTGATAATATAAACGTTGACTGTTTGTAAAAGGAAAAAAATATAAAAACACTAAATGCGAAAATTTAATGCTAGTAAAAGTTAAAAATGCAAACATGGGAATGAATATCATAGATAATATTAACTTATTGTGAGTTAAAGAATATGAATGTTGAGCAATTTTAATAATGAAATTATCTTATGATTGACAATGTTAAATAAAAAAAGCCGCTGTTAAATTGGAATTAACAATTAAACATGTTCGTTAATGACATAAGATTTACATAAAATAAATATTTTTAAATATATATATATATATTTATTTATTTCTCGGAAAACGCTTGAATAATCACAATAATTGCCAATTCTTTCCAAAATGATTTAGAGGAATTTTCGAATTATTTCATTCTATCTGACGTGAATTACAATATATAGCTGTCTCCAAACCAAAACATTAATTTATTAATTCCGAGACCATATTTTCTCCCAGGGTGTGTTTTAATAAGCAATCTTATCTGAACAAAGTATGTGGAAACTAAAGCTCTTCTTTAAGTGCAAAGAATTTTATGAATAGAATTAGAATATTACCTGAAACCACCAAATGGAATCTAATTATATTATTTCCCGGGAAACCGGTAAAAATATTCACAAGATACAATGCATATCATAATTTCAAAGAATAATTTATCAAAGATGAAGAAGTGGAACAAAGAGAAGATTTGTAATTCATTCAAAGAAGTAGAGTCTTTACATTTGTAATTTGTTTTAAAGAAAACCATTATAAACGAAATTGCGATCAACTAAAGCATATCAAAATTGCTTATTATTTACGAATATTTAATTCCTGTTTTCAAATACAATATTTCTGAAGTGTAGCGATAAGGTTACGAATGAGAAAATTTGTGGAATCCCAAATAGAATTGGAAAGATAGAACTTATTTTTAATGTTTAGCTCAATTTATCTTGTTAATTTTAAAAATATAGAATGACCATGGGGGCTACTATTAAAAGGTACCGGAGATTTATGTTTGTTTTAAATCAATTCTAATATTTCAATAATATATTTTTATTTTAAGGTATGCGACAACTTCCGGGTGGAATTTTTCTAAAAGCGTGTGAAATTACTTATATTTTTGAATATTTTCATAAAAAAAACTCGGAACTTTAATGGTGGCTTCTTATAAATATCTAGGAAAAATCGAATTTACAAAAAAAGATAAAAATAGGATAGAACTCTCGGATTAAATAGCTTGTAGTTTTGCTAATTCAATTTCTAGTTTTCCGCCTTTCTTCTTTATCCATGACGATGAAAATGAAAAGATTATAGAAAGATTTGTCAATCTCCGTCAAATTGACACATTGTATCATTTTTTACTCACATTACTAGAGGGAAAAATAACTTTTATTGAGATCAAATTAAGTCTTTTATTTTTTTTCACTCCGAAAAAAAAAGCTATCGATGCCATTATTACAATACTACTAACCAGAGTGATACTTCTATATGTTTAAAAGGTCTCGGACTATGAAAATATTTTTCAAATACAAACGAAACATGAAATGCGTTGCATGTGACCGACGAATCAGAAATTGTTTAGGCGGTTAAAGTAAAAAGAGCGCATATGCATAACCCGTCTTTATATTCATTCATAACGTCTGAGCCTTAGGCAGCGTTCACACGAGGCCAATTATTGCAGGCAATACAAAGTCACGACCCCATCAGGATCATACCTGATCCCCAATGAGACAATGACAAATAGCTGTCTTATCTGGGCAAATATTTAACATTGTCCCATTCTGTCTGTTTCTTTATATTATCGTCCTGTTTTAATGTAACACTAGGACTATTTTGCGACGGACCTCTTAATTTTGAACAACGGTCAGATGACGAGGACGACACCTGACCTGGCATCCCCCTTTCCACACCACACTAGAGGGGAGGACGTTTGGCCCTGATGGATTTATCGTGCAGCAGACCCCCTTACACGACGGTTTTTCGATGGAACCCGGTATCGAACCTGAAAACTTACGACTCACGAGCCGAGGCCATACCAACAGGCCACCACGGTTCCTTGTCTCATTGTGTGCATTCTATCACATGAACTTCCTGAGGTAAATGTGTGGTTCTATTGCTACACAATAGTTGGCTTCGTGAGAACGCTGCTTTGAAAGAAGAATTTCGATAAGCGTACAAATACCACATTTTATGTAAATTCAAACAAATATTTTCAAATTATTACAATATTACAAAAATTAGGTAAATATTTTGCTAAAACTTTCAAATAATTAAATAAGTATAAGTTCAAAGAGAACTCTGCCGAACTAAAATTTTTAAGTAGCGCTGGCTGAGTAATTACATAAAAAACCTTTTTTTTTTCTGTTTAAAAATAACTTTAAGGAAACATCTTCCTTTTAAAACATTATTATTATAAGAATGTTTTTATTTTTATATTGTCATTTGCAGTTTACATAAAGTTGTCGAAACAAAGATTATAGTAGATTGGTAGAGGTAACAATTGATCTAAATAAGCCAGTAGGATATGATGAAGGATTAGAGTGGCCATCAGTTTCCAAAACTGATAAATAATCGCTATTGTCAAAGAAATTGTTAAAAAATAACCTTCGAAAATCTTCTACCAAGACTATATTACTTGTTTGATATCTTGAATATACTACGGAATGAATGAATATCCTATTAAAATTGCCATGTTGTTATTTTATAACAAAAGTATTTTATAAGAATTCTTTAAGCAGAAATATCTTGCAATAGTTCTAAGCTAATCTAATCTTTTAACCACTTATAGTTAAATTGCAATTAAAAGGTGTCTGCAGCCATGAGAAATATAAAATTCCATCTCTGTATAACTTCAGAAATCCACTCAGTCTGATAAGCTTGAAGTAACTTTAAGCAAAGTCTACTGCACTCTAAAGCTTAAGAGTTTCGCTTAAATTAATTCGTTAGACATTAGAATCTAAATCTGGCTTTTAATTACCTAGTTCCACTTAGAAATCTATTCGTAATATCAGTAACACTCCCACGCCTATATACAGTCTGCAAGATATTTAAGTAACTGTAAATCTATATAATATTTTTTGAAACAATTTACTTATCCATGATATGAAACCTTTTGAAGTCAGGTCTTTGGTTTTTAAAGTATTATAAAATATAATATCAGACTTGAAACAAATTATCTTAATATTTAATAAATGAACGTAAAAAAACTTAATTCTTTTGATTCGGTTTGATACATTTCTTATTTTTCGCATCCGTTAACTAATGGAAATGCTATATAATCTTGATTAAAGGGTTTGAAAGAATTGTAGAGTATTTTGAAACAATTAAAGAATCAGATGAAAACATCAAATATAAATGCTGTTTCCTAATCCAAAACATTTATTTATTTATTTTTATTCATGTAATAACTAAGTGCACTTTCAAGAAGAATAAGTAAGTCCTCACAGATAATTTTAAAAGGAAATTCATGCAACAACTTGGATAAAAATGATTCTCATATCTCTATAAGTACACCTTGCATTTATAGGAGAGTATAGACGCAAAGTTTATGTATTGTAACTAAATTAAAGGATTTCAAGACATTTATGAGAGTATTCTTAGCTTAAAATGTCATTTAAGGCCCCATCTGAATCCAACACCCCTTACTATATCGTTCTGAAAGGTTTCAATAATTAACATGTTATTCAAGTGCAGTTACTGCAGTCAAATCCATCCATTTAAATGCAACAATCTTTAAGGACAGTAAAGAAAATGTTTTGAAAGAAATATATCTTTAATATTTTATGATCTTAAACTGCTTGATGTAACGAATAACCATCCCGTTTTATGAGAAAGCAACTGGTTATTATGTACGAAATGACCTATTAAGCTGTTTAATTATCGCTATAAAAATAAATTCACATGAATTCTTCAAACTTGTTTGAAGAACAGATTTTGTGTGATGATAAAGTTGTTAATTATGAGATTGATAAGATAATTTAGAAGAAGACCTTTAAAGATGTGCTTATCACGATAGTTAGCTCACATCTTTCTTTTTCTTCTTTGCTGGACTAATAATTACTTTAAATGTTGCCATAAAATATCTGTTGATTTTATTACTGCATTATTTAATGTATTTTGATATTGTATTAATATATCTGTGTTATAATTAAAACCTCATTTATGGGAAACATGCAGATTTAAAAATAATTTCCTGTACCCTGGCTAAACTAACCTTATATATTTGCTTATTCAATTGTAAAAATAATAAAACTATGCCCTTATCTCTATATAAGTGAGTGTTCAATGTATTAAGGTTCTTAAACATTAAACTATGTATTTATATTATAATTTTTTGAAAGAAATGAGTTACAATATTTTATAGTATGTCAGCGCAGAAATGTAAGATATTCAGGGGAGGGGAGACACAATTTTTATCCATTTAATATCAAATTCACCTAAAATATTCTTCTTCGAGGTAACAAAAGTTTCTAATACAAATCTTTATCGTAAATGATAATTATGTGAAAGAAGAAATTAATATTTCTAATATAAAGAATCTTAAAATTGTACTAAAATTCCTTGTGAAAATACATTTTTGTCGATATTGTCCCATGAAGCAACTTGCCTTTGTTCCATTACGATCACTTGATCTTCTATTGCGCGCAATAATTTTCCTCGTGTGAATGCTGCTTCACTATGCGGTCATAAAGCGATATCTTAGATTCATTCTAAGCATTGTGATTTTCTGTTATTCAATTAATTATTTTGTGCATGCGCTTGTGCTATTGTATTTTTGCTGGCATTGTTTGTTTTTTGTATGCTTCGTCTGTGCTTTGTTACTTATAGTTTGTATTTTCTTGAAGAATAAAATATGTTTTTAGCGATGTTGCAGAGTTGCTTGCCACATATTTAGCTGACGAATTTCCATAAGCAATACATATATATTTATATACTTCTCCATTAAACATGCCCTCTACATACATTTATTTCAGTTGTCCAATTTATGAAACTGGACAACTAAAATAATTTAAAAATTAAATAATTAAAATATTAATAATTGAGTAATTAAAAAATTAGAATATTATAAAATAATTGAAATATTTGTAAGACGAAATTTTGATGAAATATAATTTGTACTTTTTCTCTTGCATGCTCCAACTTCTATAAATTATATAAATGTTTTTGAACTTTGTCATTTAATCAATTAAAATGAGTTATATTTTGATTCCAATTGAATTATCGAATGCCGCTTTTAAACTATTAAAATTAGTTATATTTTGATTCCAATTGAATTATCGAATGTCGCTTTTAAACTATTAAAATGAGTTATATTTTGATTCCAATTGAATTATCGAATGTTGCTTTTAAACTATTAAAATGAGTTATATTTTGATACCAATTGAATTATCGAATGTTGCGATAAAGCTAAAATTTTGCAAAAATATTTTTTTAAATTTGAAATTTGTATGTTCTTTTGAATCGATTAAATAATTTTATTGTTAGATAATTTATCAAAGTGAAATTTTGATTACAATTAAATTATTGAATGTTATTATTAAAGCTAAAAATTTTCAACAATGTTTTATTTTGTTTGAAATTTGTAAGTTCTTTTTTAGCACATCAATGCTCTTTTTGGCATAAAAATATGAGATTTAAGAATGGTAATTTCTTTGATAATTCATATTTTTATTATATAACTCATTTAATTCCTAAATATGATTATATATAAAACTATGAAAATGACGTAAAGCAGTAAATATATAAAAAAATCTTTGTCAGAAAAAAAATTGCTTGATTTTTTTAAAATTGAAATTATGTCTTTCGAAAAGAAGTATTACAATCTTTGTATAGATTTCTAATGGTAATCAAAATAGAGGCTCATATCCAAAGGGAGAAAAACGTACCTCATTTTCTCTAAAATAATTTTCAAAAACGACTATTGTTTATTATTATCTCTACTAAATTTACTTTTTGTTGAAACTTAAAAAGGCAGTGAAATTTGAAATTTATTCAGAAATAATTTCAACATGGGCATCCCATTTTGTTCTAGCACATTAGCTTTCTGAACAAACATGTTTAAATACCACTAATTAAATGCAAACACTTTTATTATACTGTCTCGAGTAATGCCAGACATTCCCTGAATTACAAAATGTTGGCTGATAAGGGAGTAATTATTTCGTCTGGAAAGCGAGGAAAATATTAAAGCAACAAATACTAGAATTTAATACTGATAAAAATTATAGGAATTAATTTGAAAACTGAAAATAAAACATAATTAGATCATTTTCTGGCTTCAAAGCAGGATAAAGACCAATTTTAATCATGGAATTATTTTATTACTGACAATAATAAATTCAAAAGTTACTGTTTTACCGTACGTAATAATTATATATGTTTGTTCGTAATTGCAGAAATGAATAAAAAATATCTTAAAATTTAATGATATTTTTGTTCATTGGATAACGCTCTAGAAATAGCAACAATAATAACTAATTCTTTCCAAAAGGATTAGAAGGCATTTTCGTGTTAATTTATTCTTTTTCTCATGAAATTACATCGTACAATTTTATTCAAGGTGAGGCATTAATTTATAAGTTCTTCTCTCAGGATATGTTTTAATAAGCCAATTTATTTGAACTAATTATGTGGAAAATAAATGCTTTGCAAGTGCAAGAATTTTTTTAAAAATAGAATTCGAATATTTCATGAATCCTATAAATAATTTCAAATTATGTTATTTTCTGCTGAACGAATCAAATCATTTATTGATACGACGCAGGTGACGAAATAGAAGAAAATGTTAGTTAAATATGCAATCAATACATCGTTTTCGTTACTTTTGGATTTACAAATAATATTGTTTTTAAATATATTAAAAGAAATGACTTTACAAAACGAATATATTTAACTCAGAAGAAAAATATATATCGGAATCATATTTCATTAACATTATTTAATTCCCATTTTCAAGCAAAATATTTGAAAGAAACAGTGGGAATTGCATTTACAAAAACTCTAAAGAATTGCGAATAAAATCGAAAACACGGAATATATTGTTAATGTTTAGTTAATCTTACTCATTCTAAAAATATAGAATGATAATAATTAGCGGGAATCAGATAATTATCAAAATTATCAATCAGTTTTAACAGTTATTTTTCAAAATTATCAATCAGTTATTTTTCAATCAGTTTTAACTAAACATTTTAATATACTTTTCCTTGAAGTTTAAAATCTTTTAACTACTAATTTCCATTCACTAATACAGAATAAAGTTTTCTTTCATTTAGTTAACTTTATTTGGCATATTCCCCATGATAAAACGTTTCCCAAACATGGCAAGAATCTGAATAAATGTTAATCAGAGGTTGTTGTGTCGGGAAATAAAAGAAAAATGTGCTATGACTCCTCTATCTATATTTTTTAAAAATGCTTAAAATCATTTTTACTCCTAGGTATAAAAAAAGAAAATTACGCAATAATAAAAATTTTGTTCAATCAATGTTCCAAAAATCAAGATTTTGAGGAACACGCTTTTGATAAATTTCTCTGTGTCCTGTTCTCCTTATGAAATTATGTCTTCTATTCATCTATGTACATTGCGCTTAAAAGATACAATATGATATATAATTCTAAGACCGAATTTACATATTTCTATCAAATTTTTGTCAAATATATCTGAAACACATCTGCCATTTTGAGTACTCATATGTGAATGCATACTATATCTCAAATATTCGCCATATATCCCTAGATGGGTGTAGTTAACGTCAGAAATAATGTCCATCAGAATTTTTTCTATTAAAGAGGCGACCATCTGTTGATCTGTGAATCCGATTATGTGTGTACGCAATAATTCAAAAGCCCAACACTTTATCTAAAGAAAACTTGGTGAGCTATTTTGATATCAAAACTTTGTATTAGAATTGAGAAGTAAACTTTTGGAAAAATCATGTCAACAATTGATATTCGTTTCTTCACTCCGTTATAATGCACAATTCAAAACACGGAAGGCAACTCAAAACATTTGCGGCATTAGATATTGACATTAGAGGATTTGACCCCATTTCTCCTCTATATGTTCAGAGGATGGAGATATTCATAAGGAGAACCGAAAAAGAGCAAAGGAAAATGGAAATATTCATGTAGACAAATTCAAAAGGAGAATACTTTCGTTGTATTTTCAGTGTGTGCTCTTGCTTTTTCGTTCTTTATAATATCAACTTATCCTATACTAAGGTGCAAATAATTTCCAATTAAATTTTATTCATTTTATAGGATTATTGATTAATTAAGGCTTATAGCATTAACTCTGTTTCTAAAGCTCAAGATTCCTTATCTTTTGAATATATGAGGGGATCATGAACTGGATCCAGATGAATTTAGAAAAAATTTTTATTCTACGGTATTTATTTTTATAACTTTGAATCTTCTACATATTTATTTCTTTTAAATGTGCATTCCATCCACGTCTTTAAATATGGAAATTAAATTTAAATGAAACATCTGGATTTTCCAAACAATAATTTATTTGCCTTTACATTAAATAGAACTAATGTAATCAAAAAGATTAATGGCATTTAATATAAAAGTCTTAACAAAATAAATAAAAGGAATACCAATTTTTTTGAATAAATCTGTGTTTATACAATAAATGAAGTTTTACAATCAAATAAAGACCTTGTTTTGATTTCATAATTAGATGGTATATTTTAATTATGCAGTTTGAAGGATATCGAACAAGGAAAGTAATAAATTGCTCGAGTGTTGAAATATTATCATACGGATAAAATATTTTCGCTGATTTTCTAACGATCTTTCCCAGATAATCTAAACAGGAGCAAATTTATTTGAGCGTGTGTATTTTTAAGGAGTTGATTTTTTATCAATGAATCACTCATGGAATATTTATAATTCCAAAAAATATTTAAATAACTCTCCCTCCAACTTTTATTCTCAAGGAAATATTCAGATCTGTAAAATCCATTACGTCTATCATTTTCTGTTCAATCCATTATTTTTTTATAAAATATTTTGCCTTAAGTGTTTGTTAAATAGGGGATATCATTATCGAATTTTGGAAAAAAGTTAGTTTCAAATTCCATTTTATCAACCATTCTTGATTCCAAATAACATAGCTTAAAATATTTTTTTATACATTTAGCAGAATTCGAACTACCAATAGATAGAGATGGATACTATGCTCAGTTATATCGTCACATTGAAAAGAGGCAGTCGACTCTCCATGGCCGAATGGTCATAGCACTGATCTCATAATCAAGAGATCGTAACTTCGAATCCCGCTAGAGACAATGCGATTCACAGTTTGTGTAAATATTTAACTCCTTTATTTTATGTTTTCCTTTATTCTGGACATTTCTTTCGTTTACCAGACAAGTGTTCTGGACTTTTCTCACTGTCTCCAGAAAAGTATTCTGGAACTTTCCCTGCTAGTATAAAAACTTAAGATTTGTCAGTCACTCTGGTCTGAGTTCAGAATTCAGTTAATAAATTGCTTTAGCTCTACTTCTTGTGTGTGTCATTGAGTTCCACACTAGAGTATATACGTGACAATATTTTCATCCTCGAATTGAATAAGCTGCATATTATAAACTGATTGCATAATAATATTGCCATCGTAATCTGAAATTCTCCTTCCTCATATGTATGATTGTCAAAATAAGAAACATCTTCTAATTCATAATCAGACGCTTGCGTAAACTCAACAGTTTCAGTGTCATTAAACTATATGTTAGTTGTTATGACTTTTTTTCACGCCACTACAAAGTTAAGATCCATAACATTTTGCAAAGTAATAACATAACATTTTGTTGTATTCTGATACAATCCAATAGACGAAGTAATTTGGTAATGGTCTATGCAATCGATTTAAGTTCGATCATATTACTTGATCTGGCAATATCTTCATTTGGCTTTGATTTTACTCTTCTATTCATACCGAATATATCTGATAATTTTGAATTTATTTATTGTTACGTTTCTTGCTGAATTAATAATTACTTAATATACTCTACAAAATTTTAAATAAAGCCATTTTTTTTAAAAAAAGAAACAGACCGAACGATATATTAATACTATATGAAAAAATAAATCGGGAATATGTAAATAAAAAAAAATACCCTTTTCAAATAAATAACAAACATAACATAAATTCCAAATAAATAAAAAAAAAACATTTCGTTATCTTAAATTCACGAAATGCCTAAGATAATGGAGACATCTTCCTTATTAGCAGCTGAAATTTTTTCATTAAATTGCATCTCAAAAGAGCAGCTGCTTAAATAAAGTATTTTCTTGAAGAATATAAATATTTAATTTATAACACCTTTTCCAAAACAAATGTGTTTTTATTGCAATTTACTAGACGCCATTTCGATTCTTCTAGTTGCTCATATCATTTTATTACATTGATTTTCTTCAATTATTTCTGGGTCAAAGACAATTAATTGCCGGAGGTCCCTACTGGAAAATATTTTTTTTATTTACTAAGGGAGAAAGTATAGATGAAAAATGACAAATATCGTCTGAATTTTTTCATCTATCTACACTCGTTTCTCTCTTTTTCTCTTCTTTTCGAGTTTCGACTCTTCTTTCTCGTCCCTTACTACTTCTTTCTTTCCTTCATATTTGAAAATGTCTGATTGATTCTTGCGTTTCCCATGACTCCAGCCTAAATGACTGCGCCAGAAAGCTTTCCTAGTTATTTTTTTAATATTCCCTTCCTTTGACTTCATAAAAAGATATTTTTCGATATCCAGAAGGAAATTCGAAATGACACTGTTTTGTTGTCCTGTGTTGTAAAATGGCTTGTATATAAAATTGCAAGATTCTACATTTGCATTAATATTTTTTTAATTAATTTTTCATTTTCATATTTAATTTGACTTGCTTCATGTTTAAGATTGAAATTTTTTGATCTAGCTTACCCTTTTCTCCTGATAGGCAATTATTTTCGAATTTTATTTACTTTTGTGTTTTCAATGAAAATACACTTTTTAAAAAATATTTTCAAAACTTTATTTTTTTCAGTTTAGTGAAAAATGTAACCAAAATTTAATTCCAAACCAATGACTTCTCAAAATATTTAATTTCAGACAAACCTAATATTATGAGGCATTTATTATTTAAAAGAATTTCAACACAGAATATAATAAATTATAAATTTAAGACTGTACTCTAAATAATCAAAACAAAATATTCTACTTTATAATATTAAAAAAAATATTTTAGTAGAATTTTAAATAAGAATGTCAAAAATAATTGGAAATGTTATCTTTCGGTTCTGTATATACGGTACAATATAGGTAATGTAAATTTATTGTAATAGATTAAAGATTATGGATTATTACAGATGATTGCTCATAATCACCAATTAAATTATTGGTGATTATAAATCTTATGAGAAACGGTATTAGAAATAGCATTGTTTTAATGTCCTCGTGTGCAAGATGGCATATAATTGCAAGATTATACTCTTACACATTAATTATTTTAACATACTTTTATTTAAACTGACATGTTTCATGTCTTAAAAATGATTTTTTTTATCGAATTTTCATTCTTTTCCAGATGTGCACTAATTTTGAATTTTTGTTCACATTGAATTTATCTAATTGTATTGCTTTCTTCCGTTTTGTTTTTAGTTATTTATGGAAACATTTTCAATATTTTCAGTGCTTTATTTTTTATTAATTTATCAAAGTGACTTAAATTTCAATTCTAGTTCTTAAATTTTAATTCTAATTCTTAATTAATGACTAAAATTTTAATAAGTTTACTAGTGACCCATTTAATTAATATCACACACATTTAATTAACTAATATCAGAATAATACTATGATACGTAAAATTAAGGATAAAAAAGAATCATAATAATTTAAATAATGAAATATTACAGTGATAAAGGTGAAAAATAATTTAAAAAAAACTATTTTATAAAATTCAAATAAAAGTATTTAAAAAAGTATTTTTAATAAATTTATAGAAATGTTGCCTTTCCGACTCTCATGGTATACATATACAAGTATATCATAATTCCCAAGGGATAATTTGGTTAATTTTTACTTAAAACTAATCATTTTAATGCCGTAATTTAATTTGAAATCTGAATGATCGTATTATTTTCTTTCAAAGTGATGCCAATAATACATTAAGAATTTATTACAAATTTTTTCCCGATAATTGAGGTTGTTTTTTTTCATGCATGAGCATTTTTTGTTTTTGTTTCATTAATTACGAGGATTTATAAAACGCTTGAAGAATATTTTAAGGGATAAAAGAAGAAACTTTGGAACTCTTTCTTGGAAAGGAAATGAGCTAAAAAATAATTCTGCCTTTCATTCCAGCTGTAAATATGTTCCTATATCAAAATTGTAATAAATTATGTCATTAAGATGAATATAAAAAAGTAAAAAACTGGAGAAAAATTAAAATGAAATCTACGATCTCAAATTTAAGTTATCATGTGTGAACATTATTATTTTTAAGTCATTATTAGTATTAATTAATTTAAGTCATTAACCATTAATAAATCGGTTTGAAACAATGACGAGACTTCTCTATCTTTCTATATATACATATATATAATTATAATTTTTTTAAACTTTCATTTTCAATTTTTCTAGCTGACAAACAAAGTTTTGGAGCTCGACCGATTTTGAGATGAAATGACAACTATGATGTCATAGTTCTGCGTTTTAAAAACGCATTTGATGTCAAAGAAGCATACGTAATAATAAAGCAATACTGGTAAAAGCAGGTCAACCTTTCAAATAAGCATACATAATAATAATGCAATGCTGGTAAAAGCAGGTAAAAAATATATGCGATTAAAAGATGATGATGAAATTGGCCATTTATGTTTTATTGATTGCTTACGTGATTTCAAGTTTCAAAATCCCCTAACCAAAACAAAATCATGTTTTCACATGATAATAAGTAATAATATTATATCATTAAAACAAATATTAATAAATAATATTATCTCGTTGAAAAATATAAATAATTAATATTATCTCGTTGAAAAATATAAATAATTAATATTATCTCCTTAAAATAATTATAAATATAATAAATTATCTCGTTATTTTTTCATTAACATTTTTTCCCATAGCCAGCTACCTTTTTATTTATCTGCCTCAAATTTATCTATGAGGAAACTTCGTATAACACTAAAATTTTTATTATATTCAATATCTATATTAGCATATGCATCCCTTTTGATATCTACATGCTTCTCTTTGGGAACAAATAGATCTAAAAGACCGCTAATTAAATGTAAACACTTCCATTATATAATCTCTAGTAAGCCCAGACGTTTTCGGCATTAGGATACATCAGCTGATAAAATAAACAATTACTCTGTCTGGAAAAGGTAAAATATATAAGCAATAAATACAAGATCCTAATGTTAGTAAAAATTTAATATAAGAACCTCGAAATAAATGTCAGAGAACATAATTAACTTAAAGTCTGACCGGGAATTAAAGTAAAGAGTAATTTTGTTGATTCAAGTTTTTTTTTTTTTTTTTTTTTAGTTTTTTTTATTCGATGAAATTACACGAATGTAGCATTTGCATAATTTCTCCATTCAAATATTTCATAACTATTGAGATTAATAATTACAGAAATTTTTTCTTAACATCTGATTTGTATTAATTTTTTTTAGAATTAAATGGTGTGTTTTCATTTCTTGAATAATGCTTAAAAATTATAATATCTCATTTTCTTCCATAGGTTCTATTAGGCATTTTTTGGTAATTTCCTTCTATCTGAGGTACAGTTACAGTGTATAATTTACTCTACACCAAAACATTCAATTTATTAATTCCGAGATCATAATTTCTCTCAGGGCATGTTTTAATAAGCAAACTTAAATAAGTATGTGAAAAATAAAACACTTTTTTAAGTTCAAGGAATTTTCTGAATATGATTCAAATATCGCTTAGAACTCGTAAATGGTGTCTAACAGTATGATTTCTCAAAAAACAAGTAGAATCATTCATTGCCTGGGACGCATTTCCAAGAAATAATTTATCAGCGAAGTATGATATAGGGAAAGATTTGTGATTCTAGCCAAAGCTCTATATTTCGTAAGTATCATTCGTAAATGCCTGCATCCTGGCATAGGGGTAGCGCATCTTGATGAAGGCATACCGAAATAGAAAATGTCTTATAATATTTACATAATTCTAATGATTTTAAAAATGAAAATGAAAAGAAGAAAAGAAAATAACCAATTCAAATCGATAGTGAAAAAGAATTGTCTCTTGAACAAAAATTAGAATTAGCGATAAATAAAAAAAAATTCAACGAACAAAAATACAATACAGAAATCAGCTATATCCAAAACCATCCGAAGAGAAATCGATTTATTTGAAGATGAGGGATTTAGAGGTAAATACTTGGAAAAAGGGAATCGCGCATTGCTAGTAGTATCACCCACTAGCGTAGATGCCGAAAGAAGTTTTCGTCAATTTTTACACAAAATTACTTTTCAGGCTTAATGACAGTACAATTGATGCATTATGTTTTTTAAGATCACATTTCAAAAATTTGTAATAGTACCACAGACTGAATAGTGATATTTACACTTTTTTTGTGAATTAAATAAATAAGCTGTTCTTTTACCTTTTGTGATTCTTTATATACTGCTATAATTTATAAGTTACATATAATTTTTGTGATATTTACACTCTCTTTTAAAACTGGCAAATAAAACAAAGAAACCCCTGTGTTTTCTTTCTTTTTCTAAAATTTCTAATACCGGTATTAAAACCGGTATCAAGATCTAAAAAATACCGAATACCGGTATTGAAATTTTGGTTCGATATTGCAATCCCTAATTACAATGAATGAATGTTCATGATTCAAAAAATTTCGTTTGCAAATCGTATATTTTAATACCGAAAATCTCGATGAGCTTCTTATTTCGCAAACGATCTTTTATTGAGCAATCTTTATATCTCACAATTGTCGCGTTTATTCATCATAAGCTTTCCTTTATATTTGCAATCACTAGATAACATTTAACAGAATTTAATAGAAAAATTAATTGCTTGATTAATAATAACATATTTCCATAATGAACTCATCTTTAGCTTTCAACTACTAAATTTTCGTGACCTTATTTGTCTCAATTTTTGGCGTTAGAAGTATTTCTATTATCAATAGTTATTGTTTGCAAAACTTAAGGATTTGAAGTATGTTACAAAATGTCTTTTATATTTATATATGCTTATAAAAATTGGCAAAAAATTTCAATCAGTTAGCAGCCAATTAGCAGCCAGCAACTTTCTATTTTTATCAAAAAAAAAAAAAAATAGCATTACATCAAATTACTTTGTTTTGATTATAGTATTTTAAAGATCTTTTGAATATATTTACGGACATTTGTAATTCTACTACCTCAATTCTAAATTTTAAAGGCTTTTCATTTCAATATTTAAAATTTTTCATCGGAAACAATATATATGAAAAATTTTAATTCATTCATTGATTCTTTCTTTTTAAATTGATATAAAATATCTTGGAAAATAAATTAAATCAAGTATATTTTATAAAACCACATAGAAGTGCATGCCTCATAGTAATTATAATTAACTATACAAAAGCTATTAGTATCATTAATCATAATTTATAACAAAAATATTGAATATCTAAATTCTAATTTTGTATCTCCTTGTGATAAAAAAGAATATGTGTATTTGTCAGTTTGTATGCAAGTGCGTGCGTGTGTGTGCGTACGTGCGTGTGACTGCTTTACTTTGAAATTTAACTCATTCTTACTTTGGAAGATCTCGAGTCAATTTTTCTGAAATTTCAATCACAATTTTCTACAATTAATTGAATAAAATTTAGACTTGCTTCCACCATAACTGTCTAAAATAGACAAAACAATTTACACTATTTAAAGTTAAAAAGAAAAACTTCGTTCCGTTGATGTCACTTTTTAGCATAAATCTGATCTATTTTTAAGAATTTATTTTTAAAAAAAATATATTCATTTTTTTACAATATATTTAGTTATCGAGACGAAATTTAACTTCGTTTTTATTGTTGCTTCGTTTAAATTATTTCCGTCTAGATCTTTCGTTATTTCTTTGTTTTACGTAATATCTGTTTACTAATGTTTTTTTTAAAAAAATCGGAGTCTTCTTGAACTTTAATTTTACATATAAACAATGCAGATTTTGTTTTTTTTTTTGCAGTGCAGTCGTTTTAAAGAACTGCTGTTCTTACAAATAATATAATTGGATGTATAAAATATGCATCTATTATAGTTTAAAAATTTAATTTTCATATTTGTAGTACAGAATTCTTGTTTAATAAAAAATATCCATTAAATAATCCTCTGACCTTTAAAGTAATTTATCGAAAATATTAACACAAAATTTCAATGCTCAGTGATTTTACTTTTTATGTTATAAAGAGTATGTTTAGTTCCGACAAGAATGCTATTCTAGAAGTTGAAGCTTCATTACTTAATTTTAATTCAATGTTCAGATTTTAAGTCAGAAAAAAAGAAAAAAAAATAGTATACATTTTTTTAAACACTTCGAATTTAAAATCTGCCAATATTTAATGCTTAAAAATACATTGTTGAAAAAGAGCAAGCTTTATAGAATTTTTAATTGACATTTTTAACAACTTCCCTAGTGAACCAGCTATTCCCTAAAATGTATAAATATTAACAATCGTTTTTTCTCAATAACATGCAATTTATATTAATAAAATAGTTTTTAATTATTGAATGCATTTATTTCTTTAAAGAAATATAAAATTATTAATCGACATAAGGTTTCAAAGTCCTTATATTAAGGAACTTTTGATTATATTTCTTTTATAACTAGCTGTCATTGGCAACGAGTTCGTTTGCCAGGAATATTGGTTAATTTAAAAAGGTTTCATGGCAACCTTAATGCTTTGAATAAAATATTTTTATTAATAAAATTTCAAAAGAAAAAAATCACTTTACTTCAGACTTCTGGCTTCGGTTCCATTTATTACGTATATGAGCAATTGAAACTTCGGTATATGAATAATCTTTTCTTAAAATTCACGTTGCATTTTCGAAATTATGTAATCTTACATTTTAATAATACGGAAAGTCTTTCTACCGTACGTTTTTCTTTCTACCTTAGTAAAGATCTACGCATACACATAAGCGCAGAGGGTTTCAGAGTAGGAGAAAGAACAATACTCTTTTATAAAAATTTGCATTCTCTTTTGCCATCAACATCCAGATATACTATATCATCTGCTTATAATAATAACGATTTTCCACAATTAATTTTTACATCCACTATCTGCTATCTAGACTGTTTCTAATCATCCAAAAGTAATTTAGAGCATTAAATTTCGTAGCTAATATCTCCCATTCTTTCTTAAAAGCAGCAAATTCATTAAGAACTCTCTTTCTTTCTGAACATTTTTAAAATTTATCAGAAGATGCTTGAAGTATTTGAAGCTAAATTATGGAGAAAAACGATTGAAACGATGAACAAGGACATCGAATAATTAATTAAAAATGTTCTGCAATATTTTATAAAGATTGCTTTTTGTGGATATCTTATTTTCCTATTTAGAGTTATTTAAACTTGTATTAGGAAATTCAATATAAAGACTGTAAATTAAGTTGATTTATTTGATTTGATAAAGAATAAAGCTTTTTGTATTTTGATGAAATTTTCATTTCCTTTCTTTTATTATCACTTTTACATGGTACGGTTTTCAACAAACTCCGGATAAAATGTCAATTTTGTTACAAATCTATAATACAACATAATACAATTTTGTTACAAATCTATAATACAACATAATACAATTTTGTTACAAATCTATAATACAACATAATACAATTTTGTTACTAATCTATATTACAGCTTTCCTGACAATTTAGTTTCATGGTTGGATAGACGTCTTGACAGTGATTTTTTAATGGATGCTGCATTTGCATACAAGTACGAACGCACGTATATGTAGAATTTATTTTAGTATTTGTAAAGATAGAGATTATCATCAAAATGTAAACAGAAATGTCGGTATTATGGCATTGTTTAATGTAATTGGAAAACTAGCTCCAGTAGTATTATATCAAAAATTTCTGTGGGCGATGGTTTCAAAAACCAGAAATTCTGGGTTCAAAATCCTTATTACTGACATGTTGATTAGATTAGAATTGTCATTATTATATATATTAGTGTCATGGATCTCTTGAATTTCGGGGATAAAGAGAAGTAATTCAATTTCTATTGATAGAAGATATTTTTTAATAGACCTTTACTCTCGAATGAAGAATGTACATTGAAATAAGTAAAAGTCAAACAGTGTTGCTTTCCAACCAATGCGAAATATGAAGAAATTGTTATATTTATCCCCTATTATAAGAAGAAATCTATACATGATTTTACACCTCTTTTATGCCATAAGCTTTTTATAAGGCATCTACATCCGTTAAAATCTAATTTTAACCAAAAATCAAAATCGTTTTTGCTTGATTTCTATGACAATTAGAAAGGAAATTAAAGATATTTTAATAGAATTAACATACCTGTAAAGAAGTATCATAAGCAAGGAATTATTATATTTAATTAGTTTTTTTTTAAAGTTATTGGCAGTAATGCCAATTTTTTTTTCTTTCTATTTCTTTTAACATTTTATTTTGAAATATTTTCTAACTGAATGTTTTGGCTTTTCATTTCATTTATACAAATCTAGATAATTTTGAATTCTTGAAGTATCATAATTTTTCATTGATACGATAAATTCTAATGATAAAGTAGAAAAATCAAAAATATGAACTTTAATTAACTTTTATTCAGAAGAGTATATCATAATTTTTTATTTTTCAAACACAATTACTTACATAATATTAAACATATTTTCTTAAAATTTCGCAAACATTAAACATTTCGCATATATTGCAAATGTAGCATGAAAGAAGGAAGAAAACTCATTTTTTTTAAATCATACGATTTTATAATTAATTATTTGAAACTTTCAAGAATTCTGGTTGAACTTTGGATTCAGTGCTAATATTGTGACTACTTATATTAAAGTATATACCATTCCGGTCGTTTGTGTTTCATGGTGAGTGTTAGAAAAAATATATTTAATAAAAATCTTCCAAATTTTTAAAAATATTTAAAATTATTCAATTATAAAATATTTGATACGATATATTAAGCTTCTGTTCAATTGAAATTTGAAAATAAAAACTATTGCATCACATACCATTATTTAAGAAAATATCTCTAGATAAATCCAGACATCTTTAAAAGCAAAAGGAACAAGTTAGTAAGGTTTAAAGTTCCGAATTTCTTACATAAACCAAATCTCGAAAGTTTATAATTGTTGTCTTGAAAAGTCATTAGTTTTGATTTATGAACTAGTCATTATTATAATAAACGATGCCAATAACTCTCTGAGAATGGTATTCAAATAAACTGACATGGAAATGCCTTCATCGACCAACAAATCTACACAATTTTTAAGAAACAGCGACTAAAAATCTTTCATTAATCTTTGTAAACTATGCACTTGTGAGGAAATTGACATTTTACTTCACATATCATTTGTTCAGCTTCCTGCTCTTGAATAAATGATAAACTTTTTTTTTCCTTTTACATTTCTACCAACGTTGAATAAAGCAAAAAAATATATATACAAACATTTTTCTGTTTTTATCGCGCGAAACGGAAATAAAAACCAAACGATTTTTGAGACGATAATAATGAGGGGAAAAAATAGCGGGAAAATATTTGGAGAAAATTCGAAAGTGGTTAACCGGGATTGAAGGCTTTGTGGACAGCTGTTAAAAATAATAAATAACTTTCTTTTCTTTATCGAAGATCATAAGATTTTTAAAGGGTAGAGTTTTATAGTTCTAGAAAGTAATTGGTAAAACAACACTTTTAAAGGTGATAATTTTGTTGAAATATTATTTTTTTTTATAAATAAAGTTAAAAAGATATACAAAGGGCAAAACGCAGCATAAGAAGTTGTGCGAACCTTATTATTTTCCTCCATAAATTGTGGATTTTTTTTTTCCAAATCTGAAATATTATTGTAAGTTCCATGCTCATTTTTTTTAATTATTATTATTATGGATACTGAATCGACAAGAACTTACGAATTCTTAAACTTAAGACAAGCTTGGTTTTGCAATTAAAAATATTTAATCCTTGTTTAGGGCCGCTTTTCTTTATTTTGTCTAATTGAAAATGTTACTTCGTGAATTGCTGAATATTATTTATTAAAACTCTTTCAGCAACCGCATTGACGGGTAATTTTAATATATATTCATTAATACTTTTAATATTACCCACTTAACCCAATGACAAAGTAATAAAATAATTTAATAAACAACATGAATTAATCAGAAAATACGACTATATATTTTATTAGTAAATCACCAATTAAAAAAATAGAAAATAATTTTAAAAATTCAAAGAAGATTTAATAATTCTATAGACAGAATTGATTGAATTTACTGAAGCAGAACAAATTCATATTTTGAGAATGAATCCAATAATTACAACATTATTTTTTAAGATTTAAATCGTCACATCCACGATCGAATGATATGATAGTTCAATATAAAAATGGTTTTTAACTTATTTGAAATCAAGTATTTTATTTCAAAATTAAATTTCCACTTCATCTAAATTAAACATAATTTAAACAATTTCATTAAGGAAATCATTTTAGTGATTCCTTTATTTCAGTGATATAATGCAAAAAATTTATTCATATTCTAGGGATAAAAATTAAAGAATCAAATAAAATATAGCTTAAAAGAGAACAGTAGGTTCAACAAGTATTTAACTGGCAAGAAAAATTTCGTAGGTGTTGGAATTTGAATATAGGCATATTAATCATCTTTGAATATGGCAATATGAGATTCAGTTAAGCAATAAAAAAAAGTTAGAAATAAGTCTTTAAAATTTGTTACCAATCTGATTATTTAAGGATTAAAAAACAATCATCAAACTTCTATAGGCTTGTAATTTTGGATGCTTTATGCCCTTCATGCCGAGCCATTTTGATTTGTTTTTCGTGAAGTCGAGATCAGTAAGGAAAAACTAATTCCTGACACAGATTCCTCTATTTTAAAAATTATAATTTGATAAATTATCTAAATAAACTCTCCGAAGAATCTATAATTTAATTGAAATATATTTAATATTTAATGCATTATAACGTACGAAACGTTTTCAGAAAATGTTCTTTCTGAATAAAAAATCCTTTTCATTTTTTTGATATTTCCAGTAAAATATTTAATTGCATTTTTATATATACGGTATATACGTTTTTGAAGGATCTGATATGGCAATAAGCAATAAATTTTAGGAGTATTTTATAAAGTTTTTTTAAGTTGAATTTATAGAGGTTTTTAGTACATTTTAAGCTACTTAAATGCAATAGTTAAATCAACATTTTTATTTTATCAAGGGATTTAATTATTTTCATTGATTATTTGTAAATACTTTTAAATAAATTCTTATAAAGTTCATTACGAAATAATGGTTTAAAATGACTAATGGATCTGAATCTATAGTGTAGTGTTTCTTCTAAGGATATTTTTTTTCTTATTTTGCTACTCATTAGGAATGTAAAAGAAATTGAATCAGTATATTTAAAGTCAGGATAATAAATCCAAACTTATGCGATTGTTTCTAGTTAGCTAAATAATATAATTAGCTAATTTACTTAATTACCTACTAATTTTAATCTTGAACCAATCAAGCAATTCAAAGAATTATTGATATTTTTTTTTATTTCTTAGTTTTAAATGTAAGTAAATGATTAAATGACGCCTGTTTTTGTTTATATCCCTATGGAAATTCGGCCTAATCGACGTTGAGACAGGACAAGCAGCCTTCATACTAATGGAAAATAAAAATAAAATACTACAGCGTTTGATGAAACTTAGATATATATAATTTTTATATAGCTTATAACATATTATATTATATATATAAATATATATTAGAGAGAAAGATAAAAGGGTGTATTATCCATTTTATCATAAATTAAATATCAAAATTTGACACCAAGAACCTTAAACCACATTTATAAGAAAATTACGATTTTTGTAGTTGTTTGATGTAATGAAAAATTAAAAATTCGGGAAAAAATAGCTAGTTAGATATTCCTATGTAACCTGCAATTTTGGGAATATCGCATTCTGTCAAAACTCAAATGAAGGACCATTCAAATGAAAGACATTTAGCATATAAGACATACTTAGATAGGAATATCGAGATAGGAATGAGGGTAGGAATATCGAGATAAAGTTATTCATATAATTTTACTGACTATAATTTCATTGAATCATTAGAATTCCACTTTGTATTCGTTTATAATGTATAAGACGTCATATCCATATTCTCATGAATTTTGTTTAAAAAAGACCGTTCGAAATATTAAAAAAAATGTAACTAATCAAAACAAGTTTGATTTAAAATATTCATTAAATACCCAGGATTAGGATGAAAAAATGTTTCGAAAATTATTAGAATTTTTCTCCGTTTGATGAATTGCATTAACTGGAAAAACAGTTAAAAAAATCCCATCATGTCATGAACCTTGTTATCACAAATCATAGATGAATATGGGATTTTCATACTTATGAGCTGAAAGATGTTTTATATATGGCCATTAAACTGTATTGTGCATTTTAAATAATGTTTTTTTAATAAATTAATGCAAGAAAGAATAAATTATTATATATTTAGCATTTTCCTTAAAAATTACAAATTTTCAGTTAAAAAAAATAGCGAACCCGGAGAAACCCCGTTAAAACTAAATCCATCGATATTTCGTGTATGTCTGCCTTCTACTTCACATGTCGCATTATTTTCCTGCCATTTTTCTTACTTCAAATGAGTACGTTTTTGTTCAGATTTGTACATTTGTATACCATTTCGAACTTTGAGAAGAAGTGTTTTATATTTTTAGTTTGCTACAAAGTTCGTGATCATAAGGGTCGCGGTGGCCTGGTGGTAAGGTCTCGGCTTCGGAACCGGAGGGTTTCAGGTTCGTGACCCGATTCCACCTAAGAACCGTCGTGTAAGGGGGTCTGTTGCACGTTAAATCCGTCATGACCAAACGTCCTCCCGCTGGTGTGGTGTGGAGAAGGGGGTGCCAGCTCAGGTGTCGTCCTCGTCATCTGACCGCGGTTCAAAATTACGAGGTCCGTCCCAAAATAGCCCTAGTGTAGCTTCAAACGGAACGTTAATATAACCAAATCTAACCAAACAAATCGTGATCATAAACTGAATTATTTCTGCTAGTATGATGAACAATCTATTCCTATAGATTGGTAAATAATACGTACATATTCGTATACAGTAAAAGATATTATATATATATATGTGTGTGTGTGACTGCGTGCGTGCACATGTATATAAAGATGTATATTGCACAATGGCAAATTTTTTTACATGAAAATCGGAAATAGGGATTAAAAGAATTAAAAACTAGAATGAAAAACATTTAAAGAGGAAGTTTAATTAGCACATAGAAATTCTTACTTTTACAACTTTAACATAAAAATAAGTCTTATAAACAACTTCTCAAAGGACATTTTTAAACATTTTTATGGACAATATATGGGTATATGAAAAGCTCATCTAAAGAAAGGTGTATTTGTATAAATAGTTATCAGAAAAAGGATGAAGAATGAAAATTGTGTGCCAACAAAATTAAGAGAATGTCTGAAATGTTTCACAGAAATAATAATGAGCTTATTTGGAACCCAAAGCGACTCAAGTAACAAACTAATTATAGAAGAGACTTCAATATATTTGCAAATATTCCAAATATTTATTTATAATACGAGTTCACAAAATTATTGACTTTTGTTGCAGAAAATGAGGGAGCAGTTAGTATGACCAAAAGGAAATGATTTCTCAAAGAAATAGAAAGATGATATCAGGGAAGTAGAGCAACAATATGATAACCAAATCTGACTGGTTGCTGAAATGCCGCAATCACAGGCTAATTTACTGAATGAAAGAGAAATAGCACGTTTGAGATAAGAGCAATCGCTACTGCAAATTATTATAAGCGATTTCCAGTAATTCATTTATCAATTAAATCGTAATGGAGCAAGAATAAAACTATAAAATGCATATTTGCAAATTATAAAATTTTAAAATATTTTGAAGTATTTCCCTAAAATTTGAAATCGTTTCTAAAAAAAATTGTAAATTAAAATAGATTCCATTTTTCAAATCAAAACTAAAAGTTTTACAAAAATCCATTATGAAAATTAAAAAAGAAAAAATCTTAAAAAAAGATTCAGGCATTAGAGACATTCTTACATTAATCCATCAATTAAAATATTCCTTTTCCTTTCTTTATTTGTGATTTTTTTACTTATTTTATTGTCTTGAATATAATCTGTAGGTCTGAAATACTCCCCCCTTCTTTTGGCAAAAATATATACTTTTTTTTCTTTATAAAACTTATCCTCATAATCTAATACGCACACGGAATCTTATTTGGGTCAATACTCTTCTTCTTTAAGCTCTAAATACCTTTGCCTTAATTTTGATCATGTTATATAATCCTGGCATTTAATTGGAGTAGAGAAAAATTAAAATGGGAAGTCATGGGCACTTAAGGATTCATTAAAAAAATACTTTGGAAGACCCAGTTTAATGGATGGACTTTTCTTGGTTCGTTTATTTCGTATCATGAAAAAATAGACGTGATCTTTGCACCAAAAAGATCACCATGCAATCGGAAGTTAAATTTTAAACATCTGTTATTTAATAAGGAAACAATGAATATTAGTTATAATAGATGTCACAAATGGCTCAGTATTTATAATAGCAGACGAAAGTAACAGATTTATCTTATTCATTGATTATTTCTAGTAATTCCTGTTTAAATACATTGCTTGTAACATATACATTCTTCGTATATCTGTTGAAATCGTAATTTTTTTCCCTTAAATAAGCAATATTAGAAAGTTAATATATTTTTATAACTTGCTTTGTATTATAAAGGTCAATTATTATTTTTATTTAAAATTTTAATTGTAATTTTTATTAGAATTAAAATGCAATCTTTATTAATTGATAAAGGAGGAATTTATAGGTATTTAGTTGTTTATCGAAATAAATAAAAATTCTCATAATTTTTTTGAATAAAATAAATAAATTTGAAAAAAAATGTATCACATTTTAATTTTTACTTCAAATTATTATGGCATATCATTGTGAAGATTTAACTTTCAGTGCCTAGTCTTCAAGTACACTCACGAAATATTTTTAATCTTATTGTTTCTCATCCTCTAAAATGCATTACTAATTTTTCAAAATCGGCAGTTGATATTTTAAATATTTTTATTGCAGATGGGTTGCGTGCACTTTACTTGGAAGAAAGATGGGCTTACGATATTTCTATTATTTTAATTTCGTTTTGAGTTACAGTTCTAAGATAAAATTATTAATTTTATAGCAATTATGAATTTTAAATAATTTACATATTTTTATATGCAAAATTACTGATTTTATACACATAAATTTTACATGAATTATATAAATAAATGTGATAGCAATACAAAAAAATTTACTATGCCCTTGTTTTTGCCCATCCTGAATGACAAGGCGTAGCAGAAACTACACGGATAGTCAGTTATGTTATAAAATAAACGCTGATATCTCCTTTAGTAAGTATACCCATCTTCAAGATGTATCCAGCATAAAAAAACTCATCTTTGTTTTTTATCTTTCAGGGAAGTGAGAATTATATTATTTATCCATCAGTTATTCATCAACATATTTCACTATCTTCTAAGAAAAATTAGAACGGAAAGAACTTAAACGGGAAACTTTTCAACTAGCCTTAGAATCTAAAAATCTGGAAGATCGAGTGACTGCATTAAAAATATAGGATAATGTGGTGAACCCATAGTAGCAATTCTTTTTGAGCATTACATGTACCAAAAACTTATATAGAAGACAAACTGCCATCGGCAGTTATTTAGTGCCGCCAATGGTGGTAATTACTATTATAAGAATTACAAAATCATGTTTGCATTTGAAATATATTTGGTAATTTCACTCCACGAAAGGGCTCTCTGCATTCTTTCGATGATACAAGCAACCAGAGTTAGTTCAGGGACGTTAGCTGAGAAGGACCGGACGGTTGGACCGGAGCTTCGAAAAAAAATGATCCTCTGAAAAAGCCACAACTTGAGTTCTTGCACTTGAAGAATTCCTCTGCAAATGGCGAATGTACAACATGTAGATGGGAGCGATCATTTGAACAACATCGACTTCCACCTTCTTGTAATATAAATTCCTCCTTCATCATAGAATTTTCATTTGTAAAAATCATCAAAATCATCTTTGGTAATCAAGAAATTAAACGATTAAACACTAATCCAAATGGACTGATGCATTAAAACCCATCATACCCACATACAGTGGGCCACAAAATTGAGTATACACCTTAGAAACTTAGAGACTTTTTGCAATTACAAATTAAATATTGCTTTAAGATGATTGAAATTTTTACCTTATATACTTTAGTCTATGCTTTACCGAACTATACTAATAAAATTGTTACGTTTATTTATTTTTTACGAAAAAAAATTAAAGATCTGAGACAAGAGGAAAAACAACACCACAAAAATAAATATACACCTTTATTAATTTCCTTTTAACGTACAAATTAATATTTTGTTGCATAACCTTTTGCTTGAATTACAGCTTGTAATCTTCTGGGCATAGATTCTACTAGTGTTTTAGTGGTTTCAACAGAAATTTTAGCCCATTCTTCTCTCAGAACCTTCTTGAGAACTTCCTTGCTTGTGATTTTGTGCTCATGTACAGCTTTCTCTAATTACGACCACAAATTTTCGATGACGTTTAGGTCTGGAGACTGAGCTGGAGTGTGTAATTGCTTCCTGAAATGGTACATCAAGTATAACTGCACAATCTTCGCTGTATGCTTGGGGTCGTTGTCCTGCTGGAATATGAAGCTTGACCCAAGCCCCAACTTACTGGCACTTTTTTTCAAGTTATCATTTAAAATCCCCAAATATACATGTTTGTCCATAATATCATCAATAAAAGCAAGCTCTCCAACTCCTCTAGCCGACATACAACCCCAAACGAGGACAGATCCACCTCCGAACTTGACTGTCTTAATGGTGTTTTTAGGTGCCAGTGCTTTCCCAGCTTCTCTCCATATTTTAAATCGTCCTTCGCTTCCGCAAAGATTAAATTTACTTTTATCAGAAAATATTACAGTGTTCCAGAAAGAAATAGGCTTTAAACGATGTTCTTTGGCGAAAATCAATCTCTTTTGTCTATTCACATACTTGATGAGTGGCTTTCATATTGGTGTACGGCCATGAAACCCATATTGATGAAGGGTACGTCGAATTGTTTCATCTGAGATCTTTTTCCCGATTGTAGAGGACATCGATAAAGCTAGTTTAGAGGCACTCACCCTCGGATCTTTCTTTACTGAGTGAATGATCTTCCTCTTCGCTGTAGTAGTCAGTATTTCTTTACGTCCTCTTCCAGGAATATTGCCCACAGACCTAGCTTTTTTATACTTCTGTAGTATTTTTTGGACACAACCATGAGTTACATCAATCAACGAAGCGAGTTCTCGAAGAGATTTGCTCTCTTTCGACCATTTTACAACCAATAAACGTTCAGATTCAGTAGTTTCTCTACGAGAACTCATTTTACGGTTTTTAATGAGAAAAAATACTATTTAAAACCGTTGAAGTGCAATAGCACGTGTTATAAGCAGCAGATACTCCTGAAACTCTTTAAAGAAAATTTGAAACTAAAAAAAGTGGTGGCAAAATTTACAAATATAAGAAGTGTATACTCAATTTTGTGGCATGGGTTTCTATCTTTTCTTCGAATCGCTTAACTTTTTTCGTAATAAATAAATTAACTATAGAATTGTGTTATTATAGGATGGTAAAGCAGAGGTTAAAGTATCTAGGATAAAAATAATTATCTATTTTAAATCAATATTTAATTTGTAATTGGAAGAAGTCTAAAGGTTTTAGAGGTGTATACTCAATTTTGTGGCTCACTGTATATGAACGAAAAAATATTCCTATATGAAAGGAACTAGTTGAAGGTTTCATAATTTCGTACTTTCTCGTAGATGAAGTATATCACCAAAAAAATTCGACATCGACATCCTAATGAATCTCTACATTTGAAACCTCTTTGAATCCGAAACACTCATTGTCATTATGTCTGCCTGTATTTGAACACAATAACTCACAAACACCTTGAATTAGATGCATAAAATTTAGTAAGTTATTTAAATAACAAATATAGATTTAGACCAAATTTTGGACGATCGATATTTTTCAAATTTGCTCATTTTCTGGAAACATGTCTCGGTTGGCTTCAGATGAAAACGATAATTTAAAAAAATGTGATTTATCCATAATCTATAGGATATCCGAAATCCATAGATAAAATTTCGTGATATCTGCCCCTTATTGGGAGTATGTAAGAAAACCTGTTTTTAATCACAACCAAACCAAAGTCAAATAGGAAAAATGGATCACCGCAAAGTAAATTGTTTGGTACGAAAACAGAAAAGAAAATCTTAAGTCACTGAAAAACACAACTGAGAATAAGTAGTTGTATCATCCATATTAAAGTTCTCTAAAAAGTCAAAACACGAACACAGACATCTGTTCATATCTCCGAAGTATTGCCATTCAACCTGACCAAATTAAAAGCTGGTCTTTAGTAAGTAGAAATTAGTTTGCCATCATCAAAGTCACGAGAATACAACACAATACTGATATCCTTATTTAATTGATTTGAATGAATAGTTTGTTGAATATTAGTCAATTTTTTGAATTCCTAATTATAGACAAAATTAGCATTCATAAAATTTTGATTATTCATTTTAAGTGTTAAACCATTTTCTTCCCTTATATTTTTAATTTGGTGTTTTTAAGCAATATGTTTAATGGATGCAACTAGATTTTGAGGTTATTTATGTTGTAAATCGCAGAAAAATTTCCATAAAAGTCTCATATGACATTATATCAATGTAATAATTTTCCATCGGTAATTTTCCCCCCATTTAAATACAAAGTCTTAATAAAATAATGCCCGAAAACATTTTATTTCATAGATATTAAAACCGATAGATATTGCTCCCAATGATTACAATATGTTATTATCTAATATTGGGTAATTGTCTTATTTATTTGTGAATATAAAATTATGATTCCGCTGTTTGATCGGTGGATTAATGTTCTAACGTCCAATGATAAAATATCTTCGAAAAATATTTGTATTATTTTTTAAAAGAAACAAGCGTTCTTAATTCTCACCTAAAATAGCTAAATTATACTGCCGGTTATCCAGCTTCGTTTAAATTTAAGAAATAGTTTGTTTAAAATAGGGAAAATAAAATAATAAAACGAATCTTATTCTACTATCTCCTGTCGCGGATCCGGCATAGATGAAATTTTAATAATTCAGAATATGTCATAATTCTCATTGTTTAAAAATTCTGAATACTTTGCGGTGACGGTTTAAACATTCCATTTTGAAAAAAAATCACAAATAATGCTCGATACATACAATTCAAAATAACAAATTATTCAATAACGGAAACTCAAAAGTCGAAAGGAATACCAATGTGACAGCTCGGAATTTGAATCTTCCGCTTTTCCGAATCAAGTTTTATAAAATATTAAGCAATACGATGAAATCGACTTATTTTGGAAAAAAAAATCTGTTCTTGTGCCCGTTTCTGACATCTAGACGGGAAAGTTGTTGAATTATTTTGACAATCTTATTTCAAAGCCTCATTTCAACTTTTAAAGATAAATATCAGTTCCATTGCACAAATTATCAGTATTAATTCCAATTATCTACGCAATTCTTTTAATAAATTTACAGCGCATCGTGCAGCTTTTCTTATAACTTTAAGCATACTTCTTTTAGGGTTTGAAATTATTGTGATTAAGCTTTATATTTTCTATGATAATATTTTTCAAGTTCTTACATGAAATATTTTAATACTTTTTTTTCATTTCCACAGTTTGTTTGATTTATTTAATATCATTATAATATAATTTACATTAAAATCTCTTTTATTAACATTATTAGAGACAGCCTCATTCGAACTATATAGCCATTTTTAAATCACTTATACACTATTTACTCATCATTAATAAATAAATTAAACCTATTTGAACATAATATATAGAAAAATTATTCAGTTATATAAAAAATACTGTAGGCTAAATTACTGTACTAAATTAAAGATACTGTAGACGTTCAGAAAATAGAAGCAAATCCTGAACACATCGTACAGTAGTGTGTTATAATATTCAATTTTTACTATAAAAAATAAAATATATATTAATAAATATTACAAAATCGAATTCAATATATGAGCAGAAGATTATTTTTTACGTCTTGCCAATGGCAATGACACCCATATAAAATTATTTGTTTATTCTTTTTCTGAATATGTCCATCTAAAGACTACTGATTTATGAAAAAAACTGAATGATATATATATATATATATATATATATATATATATATATATATATATATATATATATATATATATATATATATATATATATATATATATATATATATATATATATATATATATATATATATATATATTAATTATATTCTCTTTGTTAAAACGTTTTAATCAAAGTACATAAAGGCAAAATTAGCAAATATTGGCAATAAAATTAGAAAAAAAAATGAACGGCGGTTTCGGTAAATATAAGCATAGTGGTGATATTTCTATTAGTAGTATAATCTATCTAAAAAGTCCCTGAGAAAATATAGAAGGGACTCTATATTTTCTTTGGACTGATGATCGAGAAACGAATGCTCTGAGCTCTATTTCGTCTTTTGCTTTTTTTGGTAATTTCTATTACACTGTTGATTGTGATGTCTATTTTACTGTTATTAATGCTAAATACTGTTCTTCTGCGTACTTCTGGTCTACGTTTTTGTTTTCTATGTCTCGTGTTGTGTGTGTGTGTGTGTGTGCGTGAGTGTTCATCTTTGTTTGAAAAGCAAACAAAGAGTTCTTTAATTATTTTCATAATTTCAGAAAAACACGTGGGTATTTACCCTTCGCAAAATTTTCTGTAATAAAACCATGATGTCACCTTGCAGCATATTTACCGCGTATTAGAAAGAAGACAGACCGTGTTGTTTTCAAAGTTTATGCAATTTTTGAAAAGAAGACAGCATTTTTTTTTTCGCCGACACAGTATTGTTCTGTGGGAAAAGTAGAGCCACTTCAGAAATTTGCAATGAAGCCGAACTATCAGTACTTAGGGAATTATTTTTAGAATATAAATTAATTAAAAATCATTATAATTTTATTTTTTTCTGCCCATAGAACTTCAAAAAATGCAATAACAACTCAATTATTTATAGAAAAATTACAGCATATTAGAAGTTTTATAAAATTACCAGTAAAGAATGCAGCACATTGAAAAAAATTGTACGGCGGCAGGATCAGTCTGTAAAGGAAAAAATGATGTTTTTCCGATCTTCCGATTGAAGAAACAGGCATGGAGTTCAATGATTTTTATTATTAATAATGTTAAGAAAATAGTCCATTTCTTTTCTTTTTGATAAAAACAATACCATGCACGTTGTAGCATACCAAATAGGAAGGTAGAAAGCACAAAGAGAAATAATGAGAGAATTTCCTGAGCTTATATAATTTTTGAAAGAAATTTGGCGACACAGTGTTTTTGTTCAATTGGAAAATAATCGAGATGTTACCCCGAAATTCGGAAGTTAATTCAGAAGTCCGTACAATTCAGAAATTAAAGCGGAGTTCACTTGATTAGAAAATTATTTTTAAAGGTTTTGAAAGGGTTTTTTTAAAAAAGGTTTTAAAGATTTTGAAAAAAACTGATTATGACAAAAGAACGTTAGAAGAGTACCATATGAGCTTATAACAATCATTTTGCAGTTTGAAAGTTTATCTTTTTTATACATTTGGGTTATTATAACGGAATTTTATATAGCGTTAACAATCAAAATTGATCCACTTTCATACTAAAAATTCATCAAAAATTGTAAACATGTTATCGAAAAAAGTTTAAGATGTTTAGAGCCTGCATATATAAATATTATATTGTGAGGATGGTAAAAAATCTCCGTTAAGCAAAAAATAATTAAGGAAAAATTTAAAATAAATAAGGAAAATAATAAAGGAATTAATTTTCCTTTATATTTCTTGATGTTTTAGTATTACATTTTCTAATTTATCAAATTATAATGATGTTCAATATAGATAATTTATTTCTACAAATAAATTCAGCAGTTACGTTTAAATAACATAAAATCGTAATCAGTATCGTAATAATTCTTTAATGGGAATAATAATAGAAGTTCAGTTTACATTAAAAAAAATATTCTTACCCTCTCTCGAAATGTAGGACCACAGCAGTAAACAAGCGATCTTTCTATACTTAAATGTGAGATCGATATCGAAGACATATCCAAAGCATTGAAGAACGGGATCCTAAAAAATTTAATATGGGATGTCCAAAGATTTTTTTTCTATATTTCTTACTAGCCGCATTTGGCGACCAGCCGGGTCAATGTTAATGTTCTACAATGTTAATGTTCGTTAAAATTTTAATAATTAAATATTTTATGCAATTTCTACTTTAATAGCTTCTTCATCAAAATATTTTAAAACTTCAAATTTTGATTATCATATAATTCATTCATAATATCATAAAGGCCTTCAGTCATAACGTAATATGTATCTCTCTCATTTTCTGTTAGCACCCGTAGAATTTATGCTTTAAATTAAAGTGGAAAGAATTTATCTTCAATTAATATAATAATATTTTTTACTGAAAAAAAGCATTTTTTTATAATCTGATTACTGAAAATAGAGTCACTCAGCGTTTAAACTTTATGGACACTAAAGAATATCTTTTTAAATTTATGTAATATCTCAAGAGTTCGTCAACAAAATTTTCTTAGATTCATTATGAGCAGATCGATTCATTAACAATGTTTAAATTTAAATGCATCAAACACTAAGAAAATAAAACGAATCGTTTAAAATAAACGGTTGAAAACAGGTTTTAAAAAAACTACTTAAAAAACGATGTATTTAAAACTATAAGCATATACAAAAAATATATAACTAACATAAATACAATTTACTTACAAAAGCATGCAACTAACCCAAAAATAATTTAAATCATCCATTGATAACGTTGTCATGGCAACAATCAGAACAGAATGCGCATGCGTGAATTTTCTTCGCCGGTTACGTAACGCAAATACGTGATTTTTTTCTACGCCAGTTGGGGTAACGCTATGCGGATTAGAAATTTTTAATTTCCTTTATTCTGTTTTATTTTAATTCAAAAGTACTTCAGAATGAATCTGAAAGATTGATTCATTAACAATGTTTAATTTTAAATGCATCAAACATTAAGAAAATAAACAGAATCGTTTGAAATAATCCGCCGAAAAATACTAACCCTAGCCTCATTACTGTTGGGAGAAAAATAAACCTGAAGCCTTACTCGTTTGGCGGTGGCGAAAATGGAAGAGTTTTTTGGCGGAAAAGTTGGCGGTGGGGAAAATGGAAGATTTTTTTGGCGGGAAAGTTAGTTTTTAATTAATAATTAAAATTCTAATTAAAAATTCGAAAAAAGAAACCCCAGGTGCACATTCCCAACCTCCAAGGTATACATGTACCAAATTTGGTAGCTGTATGTCAAACGGTCTGGCCTGTAGAGCGCCAACACACACACACACACACACACACACACATTGAGCTTTATTATAAGTATAGATATAGAAGATACGAAGTATAATATTTCGAAAAAAAGCTGAAATCATTCCAGTCTCTTTTTTTAAGAAAGTCTTTGATAGCGGTTCAAAGTCTTTTGATAGCGGTTCAAAGTCTTTTGATAGCGGTTTCAGGATTCTGGGAAGTGATAATCGATTACTAGAATTTTGATGGCCTGTGTGGAAGGTTTATTTTTTTAATTGTTTGCCAAATTTCAAAGGCCTGTTAGGAAAATGAAATTTCAAAAAAGACTTTATCATTTAATTTAACTTTCATTCATGGATGGGATAAAGGCTGTATCAGCAATTTTTTAACAAATGACATAGCATAGACAGATAATATATCGATAATTTAATAGCTGGCTAAATAATCCTGGGATATCGTTAACATCTCTGAATCTTTTATAACCATTCCAATAATTTTAGTATCTTCCCTATTGTTTCCATGCTTACAAATAAATACATTTAATGAACGTTATAACATGCTCCCCTTTGCATTGGGGCAGTACTTAATAACAACAAGGAATTACGTAATCGAAAATCTGGCACTAAGGACAAATAAAAACATAGAGTTTTCAATCAATTTATGCGTAGAATAATGGATTGGACCGTGATTTCTGCCTATCTATCTTTCTGCGCATGAGTATTCCTTGACATCAAATTCTGTGAATTAACAATAAGATTGCGGTCATGTAACTTTTCAAGTTCTCTGATAACCTGATTTTCTGTCAGTTAAAGCATGTGAAATTCGCCCTTAGCAGAATCATAACCATCAAAAGATACACATTACTTAATAGAAGGCTCAAAGAGGAGGCTTCCCTGTTTCTTTTGTTAATTTAACTTTAATAATAATTGTCAATTAGAAAAATGCTGGCGTCATGACATAGGGGTAACTCGTCTTCTCCATGATCTGGGTGTCCCGGGTTCGAGCCCTGATTCGGGCATGATTGTTATTTACCCTGTGTTTTATATATGAGGTGTGTGAAAAAGCCCTCCTGTAAAAAGGGGTTGTGCAAGCGAGTGTGTGAGTGTCATCTTCATATGAGCTAGAAGTCAGACTTCTGCCTTTGGGTACTCAGGGGCCTTTGTCCTCAGAAACTACTGCACAAACTCAGCTTAAAATCGATGACTTCGTCAGCGGGCATGTCTATGAAAAGTGCCATAAGTAACAACACAGAAAAATTAATGTTGATATATATATTAATAAAATTGATTTTGTTTATCTAATAAGGACATTTTTATGTTCTATATGACTTACATCAGTTTTATTTTTAATTAAATTTAGATTAAACTTATTTTTCACCATTTTGTTTTTTAATATGAACATAAATGATTAAAAATTTTATAAATTAATATGGATATAAAATATAAATTATTTAATATCTAAAAGTTCACGATTGTTTTTTCAAATACCTCTATTTTCAAATTCTGTATTATTATGTGTAACATCAAAATGTCATATTACTCATCTGAAAACGTGTTGCTGGAATGGCAAGTATTAATATTCTAGTGCATCTTTCATTTTTTTAAAAAATATCATGAATCTGAAAATGATAGTTTGTAAATCCTTCTAATAAGGAACAAATACAATTGAGTATAAACTATCGAATTTTGAGGACTTTTGATATTTATTGTGTTAAATAATATGAGAAGAATTGATCATATATTGGTGTTCATATGTATTCCAGATTGTATAAATTTATAATTATTGTAATAATAAACAAATAAAAGTTTTTAGGCATAAGCGAAATTATTCGCAGGTTAGGAAAAAAAATCAAAACACAAATTATATTTTATCAAGTTTTATCAAAACATTTGAGTATTTTAACTTTTTAAAATTTTCTATAATAAATCTCCTTTTTGAAAAAAACATTCTTTTCTGATCACAAAATATCAGAAATATTCATTTTGAGAAAAACTTGAAGCATTAAAAGTAAATTGTTTCTTTCTTCGTCTTAATATTTTTGTAAAAGTTTTATAAAATTACTGAGCCCCGTCGTCTTTTCTAAAACTTTACCCATTTTAAAGTTCCTTTCTTATCCTTTAAAAATGGAAATAAAACTTTTCAAAATTTCCGTAAATAGAATAAATTTTCTCTGCCTAAAAGAAGGAAAAGAGCAGCAAAGTTTTTGGTAAATACTGTTTCATGAATAGAAAGAAATTTAACTTTTCACAAAAAATATTCAAATGAAGCATGGCTATTTCTGATTAACATAAACAATCTACATTACATTAAATATTAAGGAAACGCTTTTAAAAACTTTCTTTTCAAATTCAGATAAAATTTCAACGCTACATAAAACTTAAAAAGTTATTAACAAATGGAATTAAAAACATTAATTGGATTTGTAGAAATAATCTCTTAACAAGAAAAAATGTGGGGTTTTTTTGGAGCACCAGAGACGAGAATATTTTACCTAGAACTATCGAATTCGTCACATATATTTTGGCAAATGAAAATATTTACTTTGCTGCAATTATCTGAAATGATTATTAGGATTATAATTACATAAAATTAAGTGAATTGCTAGTGTTTTTCCATGATAATTTCTGAAAATGTTGATTATAAAATGATTATTTTTTGTGAATTGTATGAGTCAAAATATTTTATTTCACTTATTCCAATTTGTGGCATATATTTTTTTCTGTTCTTATTTCATTTTTCAAGGGTTATTTTAACATTTTAAAACAGCATATTTCACTATTGGAGTGAAATCCAAATATATCTCTTCTTGTTTCTTGAGGATACGACTTAATTTTCTATGTTGATTATGTTTCAGTATTAGAAACGATTTTAATAAAAATGTTTAGTATTAACCCTTTAGATTTTATTACACAATAAAGCAATTAAGTAAAGTTTATAAAAGCGCTTCTATTTTTAAACACTGTTTCTCTTTTCAATAATGTAATTGGATTAATAAAAATAATGATAAAAGATTGGGAAAATGAATATCATTATGAACAAAATGACACTATACTTCTAAAATAGCAGGCTTTACATATTTGCCATTATTTGAAATTTTAAAATATTTTTACAAAGATTAAATTTTTTTTTGAAAATTTCTTTCATGATTTAAAAGTTTTCCGATTTCATTTTTTTAATCCGGGGTAAGCAAAGTAACTTAAAAGCAAAAAGACATCAAAATTAATGATGAAATCTTTTTCTCCTATTATGAAATCAAAAATACTCACCTATATTTCTTTCCATCATAAAAATTTAGAATTTACACGAATGCTCAGACTTTTATTTTCAGAGTTGCATACTTGAGTGTCTGTGAATGGCTCTGAATTTTTTGTCATACATTTGAAGCCAAAATTTGACAGAAAACTACAAGTTTTGTTGCAAGATTATGTATTAAATTTCATTCATTTAAACTGTTACGTGTTTGTGTTATCACTCTCGGTGGACGCAAGCGGATGTAAATAACCAAAAGAAACTTAATATTTTGTTGGATTTGATTCATAAATATCTGATAAATACTTTAGAGATATTTTATGTAACACATTTTTTCTATCTAAACCAAAATCTAATATATAATTTTAAATATTAAGTCACATTTTGCACCTACGTTCATCTGTATCCAGAAAGCCAGATAAACACCATGTTAATCGATCTCGTAGAAATCTAAAAATTTGATGTAAAGAAATCAAAATAATAAATATCAGTCATGGAACTGAAAATGGTTTTGAGGTATTGATTTGAACGACACTCACATAAATTTCAAAAATGTTGTAGTTGTTTCTTATGGCGCTTGCCATGAACAAGCCCGCTTTTACGAAGACAGCGATTTTAAGCCGGTGGGGGAGCGTCTCTTGGTTTTATAGTGGCGCCATCTAGGGCCAAGAGAACGAGTTAGCTACAACTGTTTTTACGGGAGCGGATTTATTCACTCATCTACAGATCGTAATTTAGACCTGAATCAGAGAACGATCACCCCTGATCCAGTACCCCCAAAAACGTGAGTTTCTGGATCAAGTAGGTTTGAAAGAAAATGGATATTCTTCAAATTTTTGATGATTTCAATAATTTTTCTAGGTAAATGTAGTATTCCAGCAGGGAAAAAAAGGAGCAGCTCTGAGAGAAAAAAATATTCATATTTACCAGGATATTTACCATTAACATTTACTAGGAATACGAATCATTTAATAACAGATTGAGTGAATATAGTGAGAGTTTTATGCAATCTTTGATTTATGTTTCAATAATTTTTATTTCCAGATAGCTCGGTAATTGCGATATCAGTAGAAAAATTACTTGATTGTTGTTTTAAAAATAAAGATGTGAGAAATTAAGGTGATCGGATAACAGAAAAAAAAATTATTGTAAACCAAAATAAAAATAAAAATTTAGATGGAAAGTTAAATTTTGATTTCATTTTCAGATAATAAAACGTAACTGTTTCTATACCGATTAAATTTAATACTTTAGAAAATGTCCTGATATCGGATGAGGTCAAAGGAATATGATAATAAAAGGTGAAAAGGATGAGATAAAAACAAACTGAAGAACGAGAATGAATGTGATATCAAAGAAAGGGAAAAAACATTTGAATAAATAATCAATTTTTTTTTATTTAGAAAACCAAAAAAAAAAAAAAAAAAAAAAAGAAAGAAAGAAAGAAAAAAAAAGTAATATTAATATTTTTTAATGAATAATTTAACAATGAAATTTAATCTCATTTTTATAACATTTTGAAAAAGGCCCTACATTCAAAGGAAATAATAATTTAATTTCAAAGACATTTCAACGAAAGGTGCTTATTGTAATGCATTTAAATGTTAATTACTTATGGAACACAATGAGTGCTTATTCCAACACTACGTTAGTAAACAAGTTTCCACCTAATTAAAAATAGTTCCAGAATTATTATTTAGTCGGAAAAAGAAATTGGGAGAAAGGGTATTAGTGTTTCCTGTTTTGCATATAGCATTAGAAGAAGCATTGCGAATCTAAGAACTTTCCTTTTACTCATAAATATCACTAAAAAAACAATTGGATTATAAAAATCCTTTTGAGGCTTCAAATTCTATTAACAAAAGCTATTGAAACAAACACACTAAGTTTTTTTAGAGTACAAAGTCCATATTTTAAAAATATTTTTGCGATAAAAACATTGGTATAATTCTGCAATAACTTTTACATTGAACTGAAAAAGATATTTATTGTTTAAGGTTTTACTAAAGAAGATATTCTTTTAGTATATTTATTGTTCGCCACTATTTACATTATTGATCTCGCTATCCTCTTTACTTTCCTACGAATTCTTATATTATTTTAATTATTATAATTAAAAGCCGTATGTGTTAACCAAAACAAAAGCAAAGCCATAACTATGATAAAGCTTTTTTAAGAGGATTTTCATTTTTTTTATATATATTCAGATAAATTTCAAGCCAGTGCATTAAAAAATTAATTAATTTCCTGTCATCTATTTCTGTAGAAAATAGGTTAAAAAAATATATTTTATTTTGTATGGAACTAAGTATATTCTAAGATTAGGAAACACTGGTTTCACAAAAACATTCGTGAAAAAAAAATCTGCCTCAGAAAAATTATAACTGCGTGAATTTAATCACGATGTTTGGTCTTTTTTATAGGTATAGGTTAAATAGGTATAGGTATAATAAATATATATATTTTATAGTATATAGGTTAAAATACTTGCTTTTTCGTAGTTCTTACATTTACTGAAACTGGTTGGAAATGACAGACCAGTCGGCTGGAAATGATAGAACAATTAATTGGAATTTAATATAATTTCGTGTCAGAACCTGTTATTTCTTTTAATAAACAATCATAAAGATGCAGATGCTGCTTCAATGTGGCGGATTCATTGTCTTATGTCCAATATTCTTTCTGCAACAAGTAATTATTTGCATTGCAGTAGAGGTAAATTCAAATATGAAAAATTTATTTGCGTTATGATGGGAGAAATAATCATATTGACTGTGACATTTATAAATAATTACATCACTTTCAGGTATGTGCCATAGCATTGAAACTATTTCAAATAGATGTCGATTATGGTTTGAGATGAAATCAAACAAATACAAGGATGTTTACTTGAAGTAGAAATGAAACAGCGAAATCTGACGAAAGAAGAACTGTTGCGACGATAATTACTAATCCACAGAAATGAGAGAGTGAACTGAAGCGATATTTTTATTAGTGATGACATAATATCATAATGGCAGTTTACCACAGATGTCTCACTCTATTACTTTTAGTTTCTCATTATAATTTTTTGTTGTATGTGTTCGAGTTTCGTTCAGATGTGTAGCCTGTATTTGTACATTATAAAAATAAGTTTAAAAGCTCGTGGAAACATTCCTGTATTCTTCTATGACCTAATACAGTACATAAGTCAAGTAGCCTCATTCAAGATTACAATGAAAGTACAATCTTGGGTTCTGCGATGATACAAGGCAATAAAGTAGATGTCGTTGAAGATTAGCATGAAAATACTGTCGGGTTCATCGATGACCCATGAGAATTTTAAAAAAAATTGGAGCTCATGATTATCTTAAAAGTACTTTTCATAACAAACAAATAAAACCATAATGCCTAATATTACCAAAAATCCGCTATTAAAAAATTTAAAAAAAACTTACTAACTCATTGAAAAGAGAAATTTCATTTTATTTCCACTGGCCGTGTTTGGCAATCATTTAGTTTGTCAAAGACACTGTTTTATTTAATTTCAATTAAATCCCTTACTTCATGATCATTATTCTGATCTAAACCATTTTAAGCGTCAAATTGTCATAAACATTAAAGCATATCATCGTAACAATTTTATGTAAGCTCATTAAAAGTAAAATAAAGGGCAAAAATGCAGTGTACATTAACTTTTCTAATGGAAAGCAGATCCTTGTTATCACAGCGCAATAAAATCTGGTTCATATTCTGGACGGTTTTAGCTTTCTTAATACTATGATTTTACTTTTTTTATCATCATGTAATGAACACAAATTAAATAATTCTTCCTTAGAATCCAAATTTGGAAAAATATCATGCAATTAAATTTTTGATGAAACAATAAAAACGTTTTCAATTTCCAAAGCAATACGTTTTCAATTTCCAAGCAATTTTTGATGAAACAATAAAAACGTTTTCAATTTCCAAAAATATATGTTGGAAGAATTATGTCTAAAAAACTGCAATCCTTCCGGGAAAATCTGCACAACTATTAAAACGGTATTATTAAAAAGAAACTTTTAATTTTGTAGTAATGAAAAAATTATCTTTGAACTGCAATTTTTCAGGAAAGATATCACAAAAAACTTTAAATTTTAATTAATCTGATTTACCAAAATTATGTGGTGCATATCTCACACTTCAAAATATATTTGTACCAAATCTGGTAGCTTTAGGTAAAATGGTGAGTCAAATAAGTGAAGTTCAAATAAACACAGAGAAGACCAAAAAAATCTAAAGATATATTTTTTTGCTACTAAACTTTAATTTATAATTAATTATTTTTAAAATTATGGATTTCTATAAAAATTCTTTTTTGAAATTCAATATAAAATGTGCCACTTTTAATTCAATAACTAAATTCTCAAATTATAACTATCATTTCTTCGAGTACAGATGTCTATTCACTATTTTAACACTAAAACACACCAGGAAGTGATATAGAAATTGATAACAAAATTCTGCTTTTTATAAACATGAAAATAGTCGAGCTAAATAAAAGCGTTTGAAAATAACTCAATATCGAATCTCGAAACAAAAGTGAAAATTGAAATACAATTATATTAAATATTTTAATTAAAAGAACTTATGAATGAGTTGCATGTAGATAGATTAGGATAAAAATGCTTCAGCTCAATGTTTTTTCTTATTTAGGCACTCCAATTTAATCCTTAGGTACTTTACACGTGATGGAAAGGAAAGAGAAGCAATCTTTAGATATAAAACAACAACAAAATTGGATTTTTTTTACTTAATAGTAATACAATTAATTGAAAACTCAGGAAAGAAAGATTAAAAATGCAATATTCTTGGAGAGACTTCGTTTAAGTAACTTTTTACTCTGCTTCTTACTCTTAACTTCTTACTCTTACTTCTTACTCCTAATTAAAAGTTCAACTCTTTTTTTTAGGCTAATTTCCTTTTTTATTCAGGCATCGTACATTTCCTTATGCCGGAAATCATTATTTCGGATTGCTGATGTTCTAATTTTAGATTTTAAAGATTTTTTGAAATGTCTCATAAATTTATGAATGTGGCACTCAATTAAGTTACTGGTATTCTCTTTTTATGTGTCACATTTTAATAAACAATGCAAGGTTAGATAATTAATATAAATGTTTACCTTAAACAAAATTATTCTTCTGATTTTTTTTAAAAATATATTTCTTGATAATTAAATATTATGTATTAAGTTCTTTAAAAACACTAAATAAATTTTAAATTTATAAATTTAAAATATGTTGAATTGTCATTTGCTAACAACGAATTACAAACGACTATATAGTGCATAAAATATTGAGCGCAGTTGGATACAAAGTTAAATAAAATAATGCCAAAGTACTAGGACATTAAAAAATAGATAATTTACTATGCATATCAACCCTTCTAGGTTTGGAAAATGGTTCAAGGGTCAAAATGGTCATTTTGAGCTGAATACGCAAAAGTGAAAAAAAAAAAAATCAGTTAGCCTATGCAATGTATTCTGTAACTGAATACCTGATACACACATCATAGGTTGTTACATAATTTTGAATATAGAGATTGTTACAAGAATTTGAAACGATAGGCTTTACATGAAGTATAAAACACATACGAAGCATTTCAGTTAGAAACGCCTACGCTTTCCTAAGTTTTGGTTGATATTTTGTTCATTAATATAATAAAAGACACGAATCAAATAATTAGTACTTGTATTCAGTTTCGCACCAAAACTTTTATTTAATATGATAATATCAAACAAACCCATATCTGAAGCAATTATATAGAAAATATAATTTTCAATTCAGCGTTGTTTTCGTTGAATTTCTTAAAACACACAACAACAAAACTGAGAGAAGGCGAACCTACTCCTAAAAATCAAAACCCCACAAAGTAGTAATCTTCTATTCCAAAATACATATTAACGCTAAAAAGCTCATTCAATTTTCTATATTTTGCTACACACTTCATAATAGCATTGCGTTTTCAATAAAAGCATTGACACGCTATTATTTTAATGAAGTTTGGAGAAACAATGACCATCGGTAAAACTGGCGAATAACAATTTTTTGGGCTGCAATAATACAAAGTTTACTTCCGCTAAATTTGTTAAAGCAAACCCATGACAATCCCAAACGATCCAAGCAGGTAATTTGAGAAGAGTTGAATAGTAATAAACCGAATATTTCACTCTAAGTAATTACACGAATACACCATACTGTATTGTGCCTTCATGTTTGTTTCTAGGAATAAATTGTTTGAAAGATACTTTGTTAACGCGTATTCATTTAGCTCTTTGTATTTGCATGAAACTTTAATTTAGCAAAATAATATGAAACTATATGTAGCATTCATGTAAAGAAGCACGCACCTGATTCTGTAAATCGCATCAATTTTTATCTATTCAATCGAATAACGCGTTTAAGCTAATCTGAAAATTCTTTTCACGACAAACAACTGAAACCATAATTCCTAATTTACCAATGAATCTTATACAACGTTTCACAAACAAGCTTATTAATGCACTGAAAAGAGAAATTCCTTTTTATTTGAACTAGCCATATTTAACAATCACCTAGTTGGCGAAGATACCGATTTATTTAATTTTAATTAAATATCTTTGGCATAACTTCATGTCCATTGTTCCTTCACAAACTATTTTTAAGCCTCAAATTGTTGTAAGTTTTGAACTGTATCGTTGTAATAATTTCATATATGCTCATTAGAAATAAAATAACAGCGCTGCAAAAAGGCTTAGTGTGCACGAACTCTTCTAATGGAAAACTGATCCTTGTCATTACAGGGCAATAAAATCATAACTGTATGCTTTTCTAATTTTCTTGATTCAGACACTTGAATTAGTTTTCTTTATCATAATGTTTTCAATAAAATATCAAACTAAATAATTCTTACTTAGAATCCAAATATGTAAAAAAAAAAAAAAAATCATGCAATTCAATTTTTGATGAAACTATGAAAACAATCTGAATTCCAAAGCAACAATGCAATTTGTTGGTGAAAATTAGGAAAAAAAAATATTAAAAAATTTCTCGGGAAAATTACAAGATTATTAAAATGACATTATTAAAAAGATAATTTAAATTTTGCAATGAAAACATTCTCTTTAAACTACAATATTTTCCGAGAGATGTTGGGAAAAAGTTCAAATTTCGTTTAATTTTAAATAAATCAAATTAAAAATCCTTTATATGGTGAATATCTCATACACTAAAATTCATTTGTACCAAATTTGGTAACTTTCGGTAAAATTGTCTTTTCCGTGAAACTCCAATAAGCACAAAGAAATTATAATTAAGAGATATTTTCTTTCTTTTGAACTTAATTTATAATTCAGTATTATAAAAATTAGGGATTTCTTTAATTATCAGTTTTTGAATGCGAAATAAAATGCACCGAATTTTAATAAAACCCATAATTAAATTCTCAACTTTTTATTGTAATGCATTTCCGTCGAGTATAGAGATCTATACACAATTTAAACACTAAAACACATCAGAAAGCAACAAGGAATGCGCAAACAATATTCTACTTTTTATAAAGGTGAAAAGAGAAATGCTAAATAAAAGCATTTAAATATAACTCGAAATCAAATCTCGAATTAAAAGGGAAAACTGAAATACAAATATTTTAATTAAATGGGTTGTTATGAATGAGTTGCACATAGACAGATTATGATAAAAATGTTTCAGCTCAATGTATTCTACCAAAGTATTCCAATTTAATCTTTAGGTATTATAAATAAGTTGGAAAGGAAAAGGAAACTCAATCTTTAGGTATAAGAATATAGATTATTCTTTTTTTACTTAATAGTAATACACTCAATTTAAAACTCAGGAAGGGAAGATTAAAAGTGCAATATTTTGGGAGAGATTTCGATAAAGTACCTTCTTTCTTGAATCATATCCTTTCATCTTGAAACTTCAGTCATAGAAAAAAAGATGTTTTTTCCATTATTAATCAAAATTTCAATGCTGTTTTTTTAGACTTATTTCCTTTTTTATTGAAGCATCATGCATTTCCTTAGGCCAAAAATAATTATATAGGATTGTTGAAGTTTTAATTTTAGATATCAAAGATTTTCTGATTTCTTTTATGAATGAAGTAGTCGCGTAAGTTACAGATGTCCATTTATTTGCTACTACTTTTTAATAGACATAAATGGTTATATAATTAATATGAGCGATTACCATAAACATATTATTCTCCTAAAAAAGGATTTTAATATATATTTTTAATATTATCTAAATACTATTGTATTAAATTCACAGAAAACACTAAATTAGTTAAATAAATGCATTTAAAATATACAGGTTTTTCATTTTTTAACGACGAATCACAAATGACTATATAAGACATAAAATAGTGCCAGTTGGATGCAAAATGAAATAAAATAATGCCAGAATACTAGGCATTTAATAACCATGATTTACTGCGCTCTGCAACCATTCCAGGTTTAAAAGATTACAAGTGACATAATAGTCATTTTGAGATGAATACGCAAGAGTGTTATAAAATGTAATTACCTTCTGCAAGCAAACTGTTATTGAATACATGATACACACATCATAGGTCGTTACGTAAATTTGAATAAAGAGATTGCTACATCAATTAGAATAGATAGGGTGTTACATGAAATATAAAACATATAAGAAGTATTTAAGTAACACATGTCTGCGCTTTTCAAGGTTTTGATTGATAGTTTATTATTTAATATAATAAGAAACTCGTATCAGATACTTGTTATTTCTATTTTATTTTGCATTAAAACCTTTACCCTATATGGTGTTAAACAAATCCATATATGAAGGAATTAAATGAAAAATATAATTTAAAATTACGAATTGTTTCCATTGAAGGCTTAACACCACACAGCAACAAAACTGATAGAAAGCAAATCTAAAGACTAATATTCCACAAAATATCTTCTATTGCAAAATGTATATTAACGCATATAAGATCATTCAATTTTCTGGAATTTGTTACTCACTTCATAATGGCATCGCATTTTGGTCAATGGCAACTGAAAACCACTATTCAATTACAATAAAACTACTGTTCTCATGGCAGACACTACTATTATTTTAACGAAATTTTGAGTAAACAATGACCATCAGTAAAACTGGCGAATAACAATTTGTGGGTCTGCAACCACGCAAAGTATACTTCCGCTGACAATCCCAAACGACCCAAACAGATGATTTGAGAAGAGTTAGAATTGTAATAAACATAACATTTCATGCTAAGTAATTACACGAATAACGCATTGTGCATTCGTTTCTAGGAGTTGATTGTTTGAAAGATATTTAGTTAACTTGCATTCATTTAGCTCTTTGTATTTGGGTAAAACTTGAATATACTGATTTTTTAACTTGTGTAAATCTATATCTATTCAATCAAACAACACGTTTAAGCTTATTTAGAAGAACATTAAAGTACTTTAGGATTTAAGTAGATTGAGTCGAACTAAAATTAAGTAAAATACGTCTATTTTTAATTATAATATTTAGTATTACTAGTACTGAAAGGTCTCAAACACCCGTTCAACGAAACTACGGCGGACGTCCTGAATGTCAGGATATCACTGCGAAATTTCTCTAATCTTTCATGTGATTATTCGAATGCCCGAGGCGCATGCTTTGCTCATGAGTCGCTTACCCAAGTACGCTTTGGGAGCAAAAAAGACTGAGCACTATCAAAGAAAGAAGAACTTATATTTGTTTTGTAGTCATCAACTAAGCGGCTATTTTTTGTATGGCAATCGTTTAAGAACACGGTTTACCACTGAGGATTTTGAGTGTAGGGAATTTTTCTTATCTTTGTACGGAAAATCAGGCTTTTCATTATTCTGAGGTACCTGAACAAGAATGGTCTAAGGAATGGGAGTAAGTTATTCTGCCAAAACTATTGTTTGAGGACCATAATAAGTTACATTTGTCTAAAGATTATATTGTTATGGAAATTCCCGTCCTAAGATTGTATGGTGAAAGAGCTCAGCCAGTTCAGTAAGAGATAAATGCGGTTTATTTTATATGAAAATACGAATAAGCAATAGTAAAAATCGCCGAAATAATACACAAAATTATATTATTTGCAGTAAATGGTACCATAAAGCCGTAGATAGCAATTAAACAATTGCATCAGCTCAAAGCACTCTGAGAGAACCTGCTGGCGATGAACACTCACTCCTAAGACAGATGTCGCTTGAGCTCAACTTAGTTCTATCACTCGGCTTTTTACACCTTCCATAATAAGGCAAAGACGCCTCCACAGGCATACCGTAACGTTGTCCTTGAACAATAAATATATCGTCAAGCTTTTAGTATTGTAGTTTCTGGAAACTGTGATTGAGTTGTCAAATCCCTCACTATATTGCGAAATGACAGACACGGCCGAATTTCATTGTTTTATCATCCACTTAGGGATTATTGAATATCCACTAAACTCTCTTCCTAATTATGAAATAAATCGCACAAAAAAACACTAATATAAATTTGTAACAATATTTTCAGCAATATAAATTTTAATATATTGTATACTGAATTGTTCATGTTAACTCGCCTTTAATCGAATGAATTGCTTAGTTTATAATTTCGAATTTAATACAAACACTGAGGAATTTAGGCTCAATTGGAAGTTTATCCCGAGCTTAGTGCATTTGTCCTGATTATTTATCAATTTTATGACAGTTACAAAATCTCTATAGTGACAGTGCTAAAATATCTAACTTACAAGATCCATTCTCAACCACAAAATTAAATATATATTTATATATATTATAGCTAGTACAACTTTGTAATTTTTCAAATAAATTGAAACAAACATTTTTCCTAGATTTATTAGATTTATTATTACTTTTCTTATTTATCATTTACGAAAAAAAAAAAAAAAACATAACTGGCAAATAACGCAATCCACATTTCTGTTTTTCGAATAGGTTATTTTTCTTCCCTATCGGTAAAGGATATAAAAAATTGTTTTTTATTGCAACTAACATAACTCCAGGAGAATTCTCTAAAATTAAGTGGCAAGTAAATTTAACAGAAAGGTTCCTAAGATTTTTTTTTTTTATATTTAATAATATGTGTTGAATAAGTAAGTATAATACTTTTCACTTTTCCTAAATCACCTTTAGCATATTATATATATGCATATATTATATATATGTATGTATATATAAACACCCCAACTTATTTCATAAATTGGGAAATCAGAAACATTTTTAATGTTTTTATTTCTTTAGAGGAGGTTTTAAGAATATTTCTTTATTTCTTCAAAAATTCATTCGAAGATTCCCCAAATTTCAGATTTAAGAAAATGTAATGATAAATTTGAAATAGCATAACTCTGAATGCAAAGAAATTTCCATTTTGGCACTTGAAAATTCACTTTTTACACCTTTCGATGTCCCAAAACTAAATTAACAATCCTAGAGTTAAATATTTATTTCGCTCAAAAGATATTGTAAAGCTTATAAAAATAATTACCAAGCTGTGTAGTGAAGACAAATTTGTGTACAATAAAAATACAATTACTGATTTTCAAAAACTTGAAAGTTTGATAATAGTTAAATGGCAAAAAGCTTTTAAAATAATAATATAAAAATCCAATTGTATTAATAATACAAAGCAGTAGTAAGAGTCTCTTGGAATCTTTCTCGAGTACTCTGAAATAACGATGTCATAAGTTCTTTAGTCTAGTGAAGAAAAACAAGAATGCATTTCTTCCGAGAACTTAAAACCAAAATTTGATATAATTACAATCCGAAAATCGCAAATCATTTTTTTATACTTTTTTGAAATACTGCTTTTTGATATAAGTGAATGTACAGATTGTTAAACGGACCTTTATTTATCGAATTCAAAATTTGGCACATATTAATTTCAGATGCTAAAAATTTGTACTAATTTGCATCCATATAACTATTCAAGCTTTGCTGTTCGTGAGTTTATTTATATTAGACAGATATGCAATCTATCTTTTGAGACAATATAGATTCTTTTGATTGGATGTCGTTCAAAATATGATAGAAATCAACACATTTGGTGAAAATATTACAGATTTCCTACATCAAACTTTAAATGGTTCTCAGTTATTGTGTTCCAGACAGCCAAGCAAACAATTGCATATATAATTTTTAAAAAAAATGTTTTTCGATCTCAGAGAAGTTGGAAACAAAGGGTTCATTGGAATATTCAAGTTCGCCTCTTCTGACTATTATAATACTTTTCCTTTGCATAGAATTAAAAATATCATAGAATTGCATAGCATTTTCATAGAATTAAAAATGGCATGGAATATGCATAGAAATAAATTATTTAGAATTTGCAAAAATTAAAAATCAGAAAAAAAAAAATTTCAAAATTTTGACTTTGTTCAATTTCCTAAGAAAAGCATTTAAAAAAACTTCAAATTCTCATTTATAGTTCGTTAGGTTGGTAGAGTATTGGATTCGCATCCCTTAGGTTGCGAGTTTGAACCCCGCCGGCCGAAGATTTCCCGCGTGCTTGGTGGCTGATTCGCGTATAAATCTGTCGTGGTCACAAAGTCCTCCATGTCCAGAGTAATACCACTGGGGGTACTGGATCAGGGGTGATCGTTCTCTGATTCAGGTCTAAATTACGATCTGTGAATGAAATGCGTGAATGAAGTCCGCCCCATAAAAAGGGTTGTGACATGTGTGTGGTTAAATCGTACTCTTTTTCCTAGTTTGCTCTACGATAAAGACAAGAGGCTCTCCCCCTTAGGCTTAAATCGCCTGTTTTCGAGCAGCGGGCTTATCCGTGGCAAGTGCCGTCAGAAACAACAACAACAAACCTTCGTATAAAAAGGACCTCATTTAATAAAAAAAAATATATATCCTTTCATATCCCCTTACCCACATTAGTTTCGATAAATACATCACCTAAAAGATGCAGACAGCAATGCCATTCTTTCACATCGCAGAAATGGTTGATTATGATGAACGACAGAGTGTTCCGGACATCCGAGTATAAAGAGGCATACTGTTGGAACTCATGAATGGAAGGCCCATACACTCAATATTTCAATAACTATTCATATATTCTTAGGATTATCATGAATTCCTATAACGTGGAATGCATTTAATGCATAAGAATGATTACATAATTTTTTTTTTGGAAACTTGCATGAAATAATGCAGCTATAAATTTCTTGTTTCTCATTCTGTTGTTGTTTCTAATGGCCCTTGTCATAGACAAACCCACTGACTTTAGAAGTCAGTGATTTTTTTCTCATTCAGTGTTTCTAATGTTAAGGTGGTTATATTAAATTATTTTAAGACGCCATGATTATATGTATTTGAATATTATCTGTAAATTCCTTGATACGACATGTGGCAAGAATGATGCAATCACCTGATGGTCTATGATACATTATTGCTTACTCTCTAATAAACTCCTGTTGGGGTATTTCAGATTGGGTATGAGAATCTCCTGATATGGTGGTTGATTCTCACTCACCTGGTAGATCAGAAAATGGAGTAGATGGTTTGTACTGATGAGGGGCATGTCTCTTTAGTGAAGGGTTGTACCAATAACGGTGATGTACATTAGCACTAAACTCCAGTCTCCGCCTACGTTGTCTCGGCGTCCAATCATTAAGATGCATCCGCATGCCTCAAAATTGGCAGGTGTAATCTGCTTTAATGATACTTCCCAACAAAAGTCTTCCCTTCTCTTGATTAAGAAGCAGGAGGAGGAGACATTCGGCAAAGCAGTGAGTATCATGAACGCTCAAATTTTTTATTTCATATTCTCAAATATGGTAGAATGTTATAGAATACAAAGAAATCTGAAAATCCATTTGCACACCTTTTTACTTTTTCGGCTACTTAGTATAGAGAAAATATTGCAATAGCTAAAAAAATTCGAACTCGTGATTTTGACGACTCTCCATGCTTTAGACATCTCTGAGTTCGAAAAACACATTTTTGGAAAATGTCTTTCTGTCTGTGACAAAGATAATTCCATAACAATTTGAGCTAGACGGTTGAAATTTGGTAAACGATCTTTACACCAAATTTGCAGATTTCTGTCAGATTTTGAGTAAAACTTGTTCAGAAGTCTCTTTCTCGGAATACTTCAATATAAGATAATACGATAACTACAAAGAGAAGAGAGCTAGTTACATAAAATGTGGTATACAAATTTAACATCTATAGTGTTTGTATATTAAGCTAATTCTACCAATAGGTCTAATGTTTGTAGCTTTGTACTTTAGGAAATAATTGAATGCCAGAAGTCAAAAAAACGCAAAGACAAACATATCTAATTTGGTATGGAGTTTCTGTCAAATTTTTATTTCAATCGTTTGAGAAAAACGTATCTAAAACAAAATTTGAATTTTTGATTCTATTTCTGTATACCAGGAATCAATAGAAAAAAAAAACCTCCCCAAGGATGATACGAGAGATTTAAAAAATGCTAAATTCTCGCTAAAAGTTAATATTTCGCAATTGTTGTACGCCAATGCCACGTAAGACGTTCTCTGGCATGACAAATTAATTGGAATGCAAGCAAGAGAGAGTTTTGGGGGGACTACTCCAATTGTTTTTATACTAAACGCGTTGAGGGAAAATTTCAATGACAAGATTATGTACCAAATTTAATTTAAGAAAATCGTTGCCTGCATCTAACGTATTTACTCACTAGAACTAGACTAAAAAAAATCAGCTTACAAAATATTCAATAATTTTTATATATGGAAAAATATGGAAACAATTTTTATAGTTTTCAAGAACTTAATTAGTTATTTTGTATGATAATATAATTCATGCTTCCCCTATGTTTCTATCAGAAAACGAATATTTTTGGTTAATGGAAAACCTATCGATTCCAAAGTCCAGACGAAAATTAATTAGAAATTTGTTTGAAAAACTAAATAATATAGGAAAGTTCATCTGATATCGAAATTACATCAAACTGTAATATTTTACAAATCTGATGAATTATTGGCAAACTAACTATAAAAAAACAGAAAAATGATTACAGTTGCAAGTTACAATTTATATGGAAAATGATATGAAATATGTAAATTTGTATACAATTTTTTTATGAATCGTAAGACAATAAAAGTTTTATAATACCTTTGATAATTTATACTCGCTTCAGTTTTGAAAATATTATATAAATTAATTATCCATTAATTTTTTTTTACATATTATTTGTTTGGTAAATTATATTGATTTGTATATTTGCATAATTCGCGCTTTGATGCAATTTTATATCCTCGGTCAGTTTTTCAAATTTTTGAATTTTGGTAAGATTTTACGAATAACCTAAAAAAATTAAAATGTAATACCTATTTTGCATTCAAATTGGCATAAGGATGTTTCACCATATTCAGTAGTTCCTAAATTAAAGAATATACAATAATCTAAAGATAATGCAGTATAATTTTCTTGTTTAATGACTCATAATGAAATGCGAAAAAGAAAATATCAAATTGTTTATCAATCTCAACTTAATATTGAAAAACTAAATAAAAATATATCTTATTCCTTAGAGCAGGAGATAGGAAATATATTGATCGAATTATCTGAAATATTTTGAACAAATTATCTTAAAAATTTTGAAATTAGATGGTTTCTCTTTGTACTTATCCCGAGCAAAAAAGAAAGGCATATTTAACTCCTCTCGATTTTTTTACTTATATTTTAATACTCCTTAAGTGAAAATATTGAATATTAAAAGAATTCTCCCATACTTTTCACATAAACACTTCGAGTCACATATTTTAAGGGGTTATCTTTGCGTTGGAATATTCATTTCCAAATTATCAAAGTAATACTATTTTTTATATAATAAAAGAATATATTTGTTATATTGATTATGATTGAGAAATACTTGCCATTTTTATTATTTTGAATTAAACAGATCGTCTGTCCAGCTAATTTTGTAATACATTTGTCTTTAGGTACCGATAGTATTCTGGTTAGAATATGCTTTCAAATTCCAACTTGGCTGCCAATAATATTGTTTGGAGTATGTAACAATATCTTTTTCCCACATTAATATCATGATTGGGAAGTCATTTATAAGGATATCTGAATAGAATCCATATCAATGAATCGCGACTTTGGCGACCATTTGGCTGTATTTCTATTACCATTCAATAATACTGAATAGAATCCATCTAATAATTACCATCCAAGAATACTGAATAGAATCCATCTAAGAATTACCCTCCAAGAATACTGAATAGAATTCATCTAAGAATTACCATCCAAGAATACTGAATAGAATTCATCTAATAATTACCATCCAAGAATACTGAATAGAATTCATCTAAGAATTACCATCCAAGAATACTGAATAGAATTCATCAAAAGAATTACCATCCAAGAATACTGAATAGAATCCATATCAATGAATCGTGACTTTGGCGACCATTTAATGATGTGGCGACATTCTCAAAAATAAAATGAAGATTCTGAAAACTCCAAGAATATTAGCTGTATTTCTATTACCTATCTATTTGTATTCATCTGAATGCCTGCCTATCTGTATGAAAATTCGAAGTGCTCATTCAAAGATCAAATTCATTTATGGCATCAACAGACAGCAAGTTACCTTCGAGTCGAGCATTAATTTGCTGCTATGCATTTAAATAACAATTTTCTACCCGAATCTGTTTTGCAAATTTCTATTAATGATTTTCTTTGTTACACTTCGGCTGCATTTTGCTAACTGTGCTTCGTATTTTTAACATCATTCGTTATTATCCAGTTTTTTATCTTATATTCATTGCACAGCTACCTGACAGCTTGATGAACAATATGTAATTTCTAACTACAAACTGTTATGCTTCGTAGTATTAAACTAGTTTTATCCTATGAGGTGTGCAGGTATTTCTAAATAAAAATTGCTCTATATCAGCTAATGGAAATTCATCTCCAGTGTCAAAAACTGCTAAAATTAAGGTTATAAATAGATTTCTGAGATAGTTTAAACAAAGCTATAAATTCTTACTATACAAATGATTAATGCGCAAGAGTTTGATTAAAATATTTTTGTACGTAAATCGAAAAATGTTTATGCTTTTTTTGCTTTTTTTTAAACTAATTATTCATTAAGAGAAAATATATTTTTTATTCATACTTTTAAAGAAGAGTTTAAAAAAAAGTGAGTTTAAGGGGTAAACCTGTGAATGAAAAGCAAATATTAGAAAGTATATTTGAAAGATATTTTTTTAATGTTTCCTTTACAAATTAATCAAATCTCATTATTTCTAAGAAAATATTTGTTGTTTGTCGAAAAATATCAAGCATTGTTGATTCTTTTATCTTAAACATTCCTGTTTTATCCAGTTCCATTAAAATTAAACATATTTCTTTTCTTTACCCTGATTTTTCTTTTTCTACGTATGATTTTTTGTTTCATACGCAGAATCGAATAAAATTCAAGAATAATATTATTTTAAAATAAAAGGCAACGACCTCACTTAATGATACAAAATTTTATGTACAGAAAAAATAACGATGAATATAATCTTTTAAATAAGAATTTTCATTTTATTTTCTCTAATCTATATCTATCTATCTATACTTATAATAAAGCTCAATGTGTGTGTGTGTGTGTGTGTTGGCGCTCTACAGGCCAGGTCATTAGACATACAGCTATCAAATTTGGTACATGTATACCTTAGAGGTCGGGAATGTGCACCTGGGGTCCCTTTTTTTGAAATTTTAATTAGAATTTTAATTATTAATTAAAAACTAACTTTCCCGCCAAAAAAATCTTCCATTTTCCCCACCGCCAACTTTTCCGCCAAAAAAATCTTCCATTATCCCCAGCGCCAAACGAGAAAGGCTTCAGTTATTTTTTCTCCCAAAAGTAATGAGGCTAGGGTTAACATTTTTCGGCGGATTATTTCACACGATTCTGTTTATTTTCTTAATGTTTGATGCATTTAAAATTAAACATTGTTAATTAATCGATCCTTCAGATTCATTCTGAAGAACTTTTGAATAAAAATAAAACAGAATAAAGGAAATTAAAAATTTCTAATCCGCATAGCGTTACCCCAACTAGCGTAGAAAAAAAATCACGTATTTGCGTTACGTAACTGGCGTTGAAAATTCACGCATGCGCTTTGTGTTCTGAATTCCGCATTGTGTTGACGAATTATTATCAACCGATGCGGACTGGATTTAAATTTTTTTTAGGTTCGTTGCATGTTTTTGTAATTAAAATGTATTTATGTTAGTTATATATTTTTTGTATATGCTTATAGTTTTAAGTGCATCGTTTTTTAAGTAGTTTTTAAAACCTGTTTTAAACCGTCTATTTTAAACGATTCGTTTCATTTTCTTAGTGTTTGATGCATTTAAAAGTAAACATTGTTAATGAATCGATCTGCTCATGATGAATCTAAGAAAATTTTGTTGACAAATTCTTGAGATAATACGTAAATTGAAAAGGATATTCTTTAGTGCCCATAAAGTTTAAACGCTGAGTGACTCTATTTTCATTAATCAGATTATAAAAAAATTCTTTGTTTCAGTAAAAAATATTATTATATTAATTGCAGATTAATTCTTTCCACTTTAATTTAAAACATAAATTCTACGGGTGTTAACAGAAAATTAGAGAGATACATATTACGTTATGACTGAAGGCCTTTATAATATTATGAGTGAATTATATGACTATCAAAATTTGAAGTTTTAAAAAATTTTGATGAAGAAGCTATTAAAGTAGGAATTGCATAAAATATTTAAATATAAAAATTTTAATGAGCATTAAGATTGGCGAACCGGTTGGTCGACAAATTCTTGAGATATTACATAAATTAAGAAAGATATTTTTTAGTTCCCATAAGGTTTAAATGCTCAGTGACTCTGTTTTCGTTAATCATGTTATTAAAAAAATTAACATTTATTGACGAACACGAACACACTGATATTCACCGTTACTCTGATTAGATATTATAAAATCTGAATAGATAAACATAAACGTGTAAACAGCTGTGCGCCGGTTTCTATGGCAACACAGCTGGAAAGGGAAAAGAAGTTTCCGAAGAAAATTCACGCATGCGCATTGTTCTGATTGTTGTCATGACAACCACTTTCAACAGACGATTTAAATTATTTTTAGGTGAGTTACATGCTTTTGTAAGTAAATTGTATTTATGTTAGTTATATATTTTTTGTATGTGCTTATAGTTTTAAGTACATCGTTTTTTAAGTAGTTTTTTTTAAACCTGTTTTCAATGATTTAAATTATTTTTAGGTTAGTTGCATGCTTTTGTAATTAAATTGTATTTATGTTAGTTATATATATTTTTTGTATATGCTTATAGTTTTAAGTACATCGTTTTTTAAGTAGTTTTTTTAAACCTGTTTTAGACCGATTATTTTAAACGATTCATTTTATTTTCTTAGTGTTTGATGCATTTAAAAGTAAACATTGTTCATTAATCGATCTGTTCATGATGAATCTGCGAAAATTTTGTTGACAAATTCTTGAGATATTACATAAATTAAGAAAGATATTCTTTAGTGCCCATAAAGTTTAAACGCTCAGTGACTCTATTATCAGTAATCATATTATTAAAAAAAATGCTTTGTTTCAGTAAAAAATATTATTCTATTAATTGCAGTTTAGTCATTTCCATTTTAATTTTAAGCATAAATTCTACGGAACTAACAGAAAATTAGGGAGATACATATTATGCTATGGCTGAAGGACTTTATATTATTATGAGTGAATTACATGACTATCAAAATTTGAAGCTTTAAAATATTTGATGAAGAAGCTATTAAAGTAGGAATTACATAAAATATTTAATTATTAAAATTTTAACGAGCATTAAGATTGGCGCAACGGCTGGTCGCCAAATGCGGCTAGTTTATAATAAAGCTCAATGTGTGTGTGTGTGTGTGTGTGTGTGTGTGTGTGTGTGTGTGTGTGTGTGTGTGTGTGTGTGTGTGTGTTGGCGCTCTACAGGCCAGACCGTTCGATCAACAGCTACGAAATTTGGCACGTGTATAGCTTGGAGGCCGGGAATGTGCACCTCCGGGTTATTTTCTCGAATTTTTATTCGAATTTTATTTATTTAAAAAATAAGTGAAATTTTGGCGTGTTTCTACTATAACTTCCGAAAATATTACCGCACAAAAAAGAATTTTACATCAAGTTAAAGATCAAAAATTTCTCTTTTAAATAATACCAATGTTTTAACCTTAAAATTAAATTTCTATTTTTAATGAATTTTTAAATAAATATTTTAACTATATTTTTCAACAATTTTTTTCGTACAAAATAAAAATAAAATTTAAGCTGCACGAGCAAGTTTCGCATTCATGGGAAAAAATTAGCCTTTTTCAAAGTGTTGCCATCACATTGATTAAAGCTCCAATTGAAAATAAATTAAATCTTTTTGGAAATGAAATCTGCAAAAACATAATTTTCAGCACGTGTCTGTAGGAAATGAAACTAATATGAAATATTATTTTTTCTAAAAAATAAATTCAAGAAAATTTATTTTATGATCTTTTACACTCTCTATATTATTAATCCAATAAATCAGTTTTATTTTAAGGCAAGTTTTGTTTAATATGAACAGGATATCCATTCAAATCAGGGCCACACAGCTAATTTGTAAACCTTTAGTAACTTCCAAAATGGTCTAAATGGAAAATGATTATATTTTATGTAACTTGATCCAATAAATGCTCTAATAAATAACGAATTTTTGATTTTACATAAAGCTTCTGCTGTGGAAATCACGTTAAACAAAATGTTCTTGAAACACTAATATTTTAAATAAAAAGAGTTAATTTCCAATCAACTAAATCAAAGGGTTAAACTGATTGATTTATGAAAATTTAAATATCACTATTCAATAAAAAAGGATAATTTTAGATTTTCCATCGATCGTTTCAAAGAAAATACGCCAATCAGCGCGCAGGTTTCTCAAGATTAATTGGCCTAAAATTATGAAAATGTTGAGTTTTTCTAAATTTTTAACATTCAAAACTTCATAAATCAGTCTTAGTTGATCGTTGAAAATTGAAACATTCATTCATTTATTTAAAATTTGGTGTGTCCAGAATATTTCTCAGAATATGATAAGACTTCATAATTTTTGAAATATATTTATAGACCGGAACAAAATATTATTATGGATTTCATTTCAATCCTTTTGAAAGCAAAACTAAAAACTGAATTTTATGCTGAAATCTGAATCTGAGAAATTTTTGTTGAATTATTCTTTGAGATATTACATAAATTATGAAAAATATTTTGTAATTCACATAAGACTTAAATACCGAACGATTCTGTTTGCAGTACTCATATTCAATAATAATAATAATAAATAAATAACAAAAATGATAAATAAAATAAAACGCTTAGTTTCATTAAAAAATACCTTTATATTAATTGCAATCTCAGCATTTCCACTTTAAATTAAAGTTGAATTTTTACCGGAAATGGCAACAAAATAGGAAAATATATATAGTAAACGATCTAAACAACAGTATAAGTTTGGTATGACTATCAAAATTTGAAGATTAAAAATGTTTGGTTTGAGAAGCTATTAAGAGATAAGTTACTGAAAATATTTAATTGAAAATTGTAGCGAGCGGTAATACTGGTGGACCGGCTGGTCGCCAAAGGCGGCTAGTAATGAATAAATTTATTACATTCGCATTCACTCCAACTTTACGTTTCTTTTTATCAATAAATTAATATTAAAATAATTGAGAAAAATAATAATAAAAGATAGATTCTTTTACAAGAATCAAAATGTTAGTTATCCTCATTCTGTGCGTTCTGAAAACCGTATAGAAAATTTAATTTCTGATCAAACAACACAAAAAACATGTATACAATATAGAATTCTTACATTACATCAAATAGATTACGAATCTCACTGAATGAATGAATTGCCAAGTATAAAATACACACAGAACTGCTCCCGGAACTCACAGAATGAGCTAATATAACAAACTGGTGTGCTTCCGAAACCAATTTCCCGGAAGACCGGATACAAAGGGTCACAGGTGTTGCAGCTGCTGGATAGCGAGAAGAATGTCCTTGAATAGGAGTGGCCGTCTTCTCTACTATCGATTGGGGATGCCCGTTATTTCCACGTGTTTCAGAGAGTTTTCTCGAACCCTATTTCCCTTGAGTGCTCTTATAGTATAAGAACAAAAGACAGGGGAACCTCTTTGTACGTCCGCTGATCTTCAATGGGTGGGTGGGAGATATGATGCTTTGAGTAAATTATTGGTTTAATTAAGGACTTTCATAATCTTATGGTCAAGATATTCTTTGGTGAAAAATTATTATCAAATAATATGTGGCAGTCTAGGGGGTTTATAACACTATGTTGTGTTAAAAATATTCCTTCTTCAGTTAAAAATATCAGCAACGAAATATTTTTAAACATAATTCTCGAAAAGCCGTTTTCCTAAAAATAATAAAATAAAGTGTCATCTGTAGAAAATAGCAATTTAATGCGCATTTAAAAATATTTTATATAATGACTTTCTATGTTAACTATATATAATTTATACTTACATTTTTTAAAGTGTTTTTTTTTCTATCTACCATTTCTATTTATGGCAATATATGAGTATATTTATCGAAATTTATTTTTTTTATAAACAATTAAAACCCATATATAAAAAGACTACGTAAAGTAAAAGAATTGATAAATAATGCTGTTGATAGAAGTATAAGTTTAACTATATTTTTATTATTTCTTTTGAAACGTTTTAATTTTATGTAATTTCAGATGATTTAGATATAATTATTCCTAATTGAAAAGTAGATTATTTAATCTCTTTAAAATTGTTTTTAATGATTCAAAATTAAATATTTTTTTCGCTTTTTTTTATCTCTTAAAATATAAAGAAAAAAAATCAACAATTATAGTTTTGACTCCTTGAATTTATGTGTTTAGTCAGAAAGAATCTTAACTATATAAACAATTACTGTTTTTTATGACATTTTGTTTCGTTGACTTATCTTGATGTTCCATTCAAATTTTATTCTCTAGCTATACCTGAATTGTTAAAAGAGCTGTCAGATTTCATAAGATTCTGTTCCTTACTATAATTTCTTTGAAACCAAACTATAGTGAAATTTATTTTCTTTACAAAATGTTATGTACAAAAGTCATTTAAATTATTCATGGAATATTTTTTTTTTCGTTGGGGATTAGTGTTTCTTTTTCTGCTGCATCATAACAATTAAAATTGTTCTATATCCATAAAAAAATATCACAAATTTTAAAAAGACAAAGTGTTATAGCAAATACTTTTAATTAAATCTTGCATAAATACATTTAATATTGCGAGGAAATACTGAGAGATAAAAGTAATCTTTATTAAGCAAAAAAGTAATATCCTTTTATGTTTCTTGACATGTGCATTATTACAATTTCATACAAGTTTTATTTAGGTTCAATATCCACCGTTTATTTGCACAAATAAATGCAATACTTTACAGTAATTACGTTTAAATACCATAAAATCGTATTCAGTATCAAAATAATTCTTTAATGTGAATAAAAAAAGAAGTTTAGCTTTCATAGAAAAAATGCTTGGTTTTACTAGAGATGTAGGACCACAGCAGTATACAAGCAATCTTTCATACTTAAGTGTGAGATCAATATCGAAGACATATCCAAAGCGTTGAAGAACAGGATCCTGAAAAATTTAATATGGGTTATCCTAAGATTTTTTTTCTATATTTTCTAAGATAGGAAGTATAAGATTTCGAAAAAAAAAAAAAAAAAAAAAAGGACTGAAATTATTCCTGTTTATTTTTTATGAATTTCAAAGGTTTTTGATAATGGTTTCAGGATGCTCGGAAAAGATGATCGATTACTAGAATTTTGATGGCTTGTGTGGGAGTTTTTTAAAATTGTTTGCCAGGTTTCAAAGCTGTGATTATGTTTATAAAATTTCAAAAAGAGGTTATCATTTAATTAAACTTTTATTCATGGATAGGATGAATGCTGAATGAGCAATTTTTTTTATCAATAACAGGCATAGCATAGGATGATAATGTATTGATAAGATAATAGATTTTTTAAATAGCTCTGTAAATAATTCTTTGATATTATGATTATCTGTTTTATCTTTTATAATTATTAATAGTTTTTGCATTTTTCCTAATGTATCACTTTTCGCTAATAAATATAATTAATTAAAGTTATAAAATGCCCATTTTTGTATTGGGACAATAGCTTATAATAACAAGACAACAATACATGATCTAGAATCTAGCACAAAGGGCACATGGGCACTCTGCACTTGGGAGTGTGGAGAATTTGCGAGGAGCGAGGATAGAACCTGGGACCTTGTGGTTCGCAGCCTAGTAACATGACCATTATACAAAAGCAATTGTTCGTGTAGCGTAGCTTTTAACTGGCTTATAAGCTTTCACCACATACTCTCCCTCCAGTGAGTCGAACGATATGGCTATTCGGTGGTGATGTGTTAGCTGTTGATTCTAATATATCTGTGCCCATTTGAGTATTGCCAAGCGTTATGGCGAGCGGGTGTGGGTGAGTGGTAGCTGATGCTGATGCGCCAAGTGAGTCTGACGTCTTTGTGTTGCTGTATCAAGTGAGTCTAACTATTTTTTGGGTTTCTGCAACCTTTTTGTGTTGCTGCGTCAAGTGCGTCTGACGTCTTTGTGTTGCTGTATCAAGTGAGTCTAACTATTTTTTGGGTTTCTGCAATCTTTTTGTGTTGCTGCGTCAAGTGAGTCTGACGACTTTGGTTTGTTGAGGGTAGATGGCGCCACAACAGCTGTACGAAGGTTGAAGGATCATCGTCCGAGGTCACCAATGTGGCGAATTTGCGATGAGCGAGGAGAGATCCTGGGACCTTGTGTTTCACAGCCTAGTAACATGACCACAATACAAAAAGCAATTGCTCGTGTAGCGTAGCTGTTAACTGGTTTATAAGCTTTCACCACAGGAAAAATTAATACATCGAATGTATAACAGACAGTCTTCTGCTTCCCTTTCACCGTATGAGTGTTCCTTGATATCAAATTGTATAATCGAGCAATATTCATTTCTGCTATGTGATTTTTCCCGGTCACTAATAATCTGATTTGCTGTCAGTAAAAGCATCTGAAATTTGCCATTAGCCGAATTCATGACCATCAAAAGGTGCAAAATTACTTAACCTGGCTCGAAATAAATGATGAAGCTTTCCTGCTTCTTTGTCATATAACCATTTAAAAAGAAATTTTATGATTTTTTTCATACTTAGTAGGTTAACATAAAATTCAATGCTACATGAAATTTATAAAGTTATTAGGAAATGTAATTAAATCCTTTGTCTGATTTAAATAAATAATCTCTTAATAACAATAATAAATGTGGGTATGTTAGCGCACCTGAGGACAGAATATTTTACTTAGAGCTATCAAATTCAGAATGTATATTTTGGTAAATGAAAATGATCACTTTTCAACAATTTTTTAAAATTATAATTACATAAAATTACTCAAAATATTGTTGTTTTTCATGATAATTTTAGAAAATCTTGAATGAAAAGAAGAAGAAGAAGAAAAAAAAAATTACAATCCTATGATTTAAAATATTTTATTTCAATGTTGCCAATTTTTGTTACATATTTTTTTTCTATTCTTACTTAATTTTTAAATGATTATTTAAATATATTTTACAACGTCTCATTTCATTGTTGAAGTGAAACTCAAATCATTTTTATTAATGCTATTAATATTTTTGTTTTTTCGGAAATTTCGAGCAAGTTTAAGAAGATACGATTTATTTTTTTGTATTGATTATGTTTCAGTAGAAGAATTGCTTTTAATAAAAATGCTTTGCATTTGTCCTTAAGATTTTACTATGTAATCAAACATTTTAAAAAAAGTTTTTAAAAGTGCTTCCGTTTTTAAATACTGTTGCTCTTTTCAATGATATAACAGGATTTATAAAGATATAGATTGAAAATTAGAAAAATACATAGCACTATGAACAGAATAATACAATACTTCTAAAATAGCATGAGTTACCTCTTCTGAAATTTGAATTTTTAAAATATTTTTGTTGATTAAACTTTTCTTTGAAAGTTTCTTCCTGATTTAAATTTTTCTTCGAAAATTTGTTCTTGATTTAAATTTTTCTTCGAAAATTTGTTCTTGATTTAAATTTTCCGTCTTTTTTCACACAAGAGATTTGCGGTTATTTAAAAGTAAAAGAACAGCAAAACTAAAGACGAAACCCTATTGTTCTATTATGAAATTTTAGAACATATTTTTATTTTCAGAGCTCCATATTTGATCATCTGTTCATGAGAACACTTTTAATCACACGATTGAAGACTGAATTTGACACAACACTATAATATTTATAACAAGTTAGCATATTAAATTGTATTTATTTAAGTCTTTCTTATTTTTTGAATTATAACGCTTACTTGGATGGGTAATATACATTGAAAGACGCTTTACATCTTGATGGATTTGATTCATAATCTGACAAAAATCTAGACTTTGTAAACTAATTCAATGAACGAAATTGTATTCATCTAAACTAAAATATTATCTATAATTTTATACAGCAGACTACGCTTTGTAGTTACATCCATCCTATATGCCAAGTCCATATATGCTTCATGTCAATGGATCTTGCGGAAATTACAGAAATCTATAGATATGGCTACTATAGATATTTCTATGGATAATATAGACATATGGTTACTAAATATATTTCTATCGATAATATAGATATCTGGTTACTATAGATATTTCTATAAATACTATAGATATATGGTTACTATAGATACTATAGATATATGGTTACCATAGATACTTCTATATATACTATAGATATATGGTTACCATAGATACTTCTATATATACTATAGATATCTGCTTACCATAGATACTTCTATAGATACTATAGATATCTGGTTACCATAGATACTATAGATATCTGGTTACTATAGATACTTCTATAGATACTATAGATATCTGGTTACTATAGATACTTCTATAGATACTATAGATATCTGGTTACTATAGATACTTCTATAGATACTATAGATATCTGGTTACTATAGATACATTTATAGATACTATAGATATCTGGTTACTATAGATACTATAGATATCTGGTTACTATAGATACTATAGATATCTGGTTACTATAGATACTATAGATATCTCTATAGATACTATAGATATTTCTATAGATACTATAGATATCTCTATAGATACTATAGATATCTCTATAGATACTATAGATATCTCTATAGATACTATATACATATGGTTACTATAGATATCTCTATAGATACTATAGACATATGGTTACTATAGATATCTCTATAGATACTATAGACATATGGTTACTATAGATACTATAGACATATGGTTACTATAGATATCTCTATAGATACTATAGATATCTCTATAGATACTATAGATATCTCTATAGATACTATAGACATATGGTTACTATAGATATCTCTATAGATACTATAGACATATGGTTACTATAGATATCTCTATAGATACTATAGACATATGGTTACTATAGATATCTCTATAGATACTATAGATATCTCTATAGATACTATAGACATATGGTTACTATAGATATCTCTATAGATACTATAGATATCTCTATAGATACTATAGATATCTCTATAGATACTATAGATATCTCTATAGATACTATAGACATATGGTTACTATAGATATCTCTATAGATACTATAGATATCTCTATAGATACTATAGATATCTCTATAGATACTATAGACATATGGTCACCATAGATATATCTATAGATACTATAGACATATGGTCACCATAGATATATCTATAGATACTATAGACATATGGTTACTATAGATATCTCTATAGATACTATAGATATCTCTACAGATACTATAGATATCTCTATAGATACTATAGATATCTCTATAGATACTATTGACATATGGTCACCATAGATATCTCTATAGATACTATAGACATATGGTTACTATAGATGGAGAAATTTCTATAGATATATAAATTTCAACCATCAAACTGAAAATGGTTTTGGGGTATCGCCAATCGTATTTTTTGCCAATTACAATAATTTTTTATTATATGTAGTATTCAAAAAGAAATTGATAAAGCATCGCTGGTTAAGGGAATAAACATAAGTGTAGAATGAAGAACACAAAAAGAAAATATTCATATTAAGAATTTTATAATTTCAAGAAATATTAATATTCATAACGAAATAGGTTGAGTGAATGCAGTGAGGTAACTTTCTATGAAACCTTCCTTTCATTTTGTGACATTTTTTATTTCCTGATAACTCGGTAATTTCAAAGCAATCGAAATAATTACCTACTTTTTTTTACTTATACTGGTAACAGGATAAAAGTAATTTTAGGATACTGGATAATAAAAAAAAAGTTATTATAAATGAAAAGGGAAATAAAAAATTTATATAAAATGTAAAGTTGATTTCATTTTCAGTTAATAAAAATTAACTATTTTTATTCCACTAAAAATAAATTAATGTTGAAAATTTCCTAAAAATGGATGAGATAAAAACAATTTTAAAGGTGGCGTTTTAGGATGAGATAAAAGCATATTCCAGAAAGGGAACGAATATAATATTAAAGAAAGGAAAGTTTTGAATAAATAATCAAATTTCTGTCATTTAGAAATCCAGAAGAATTATAAAATTAATATTTTTGATTTATTTCTAAAAAACGCATTATGGGACCATAAATAAGCCTGGAAATAACATAAATGATCTTTTATTGTTAAAGTTACATACTAACAATAAAAATAAATTTAAAAAAAACCAGTTTCCTTTCTTTGTTTATCAATGAATAATTTAACATGTACAATTAACCCCATTTTTATAATATTCAGAAAAAGCCATTTCTAATTAAAGCTCTTATTGTAATGCACTTTAATGTTAATTGCTTTTGTAGTACAATGAGTGCTTATTTGCATACTGCGCTAATAAACAAGCTTCCTCCTAAAAATTAAAAAAAAAAATAGATTCAAAATTATTTATTATTTAGTCGGAACAAGAAAATGGGTAAAATATTGCATATAGCAGTAAAAGAAGCATTTTAAATCTAAAAATATTGCTCTAATAGATAAATACTACTGGAAAAAATTAGATTATAAAAATTCTTTTGAGGGTTAAAATTCTATTAACGAAAGCTATTGAAACTGACATATTTACGCTTCTTTTTCTATACAAATTCCATTTGATTTTTAAAAATATTTCTGATAAAAACATCGGTATAAAATTCTGCAATAACTTTTGAATTGAACTTAAAAAGAATATTAATTGTTTGAGATTTTACTAAAGAAGATATTATTTTACCATTTTTATTGTTCGCACTATTTACATTATTGATAACACACTTTACTTTCCAACGAATTCTCATATTGCTTTAACTATTATAAATAAAGTTGTATGTGTTAACCAAAACAAAAGTAAAACCATAACTATGATAACACTTTTTTAAGAGGATTTTAATTTATTTTTTATGTTCCGGTAAATTTCAAGCTTTTGCATTAAAAAAAAATTAATTGATTTTCTGTAATCTATCTCTTAAGAAAATAAGTTATGAATATTTTATGTCTCATAAAATTGTTGCTAAAGTTAGGAAGCACTGGCATTACAAAAACATACATGAAGAAAAATCTGCCATAGAAAAATTATCCGTACGTAAAGTTAATCATGGAGTTGAGACTTTTTCTTCTTATATTACAAATATAGGTTAAATGCTTGCTTCTTCGTAGTTCTTATAGTTTCTTAAAACATAATAATTTTGGTTTGTTGGAATTTTTTTATTTATCGCTAATTCTAATTTTTGTCCAAGTGAAAATTTCTTTTCACTATCGACAGTAGTGACATCATAATCTTCGATAGTTGAACCGAATTCTTCTAAATGTGGATAGGTTTGTGGGTAAAAAATGTTAATTTAGAAATTTACTCTAAAATTTACTCTAAACTTAAATCAGATTTGAATTGGTTATTTTCTTTTCTTCTTTTTCATTTTCATTTTTAAAATCATTATAATTATGTAAATACCATAAGACATTTTCTATTTCGGTATGCCTTTCTTCTGTACGATTTTTCAATGTAATTTATAATTCTTCAGATACTGATGTGTGCTGTTCTTTCAGTGACTGCAACATGAAATTTATTGTTGCATTAGCTGTTTATAAATTAGAATCTCTCCGACATAATGCCTCAATAGTCAGTTTTATTGGAAATAGAGCTGATATAGTTCTGGATGTTAAGTCGAATTCACTACCTGAAAAATTAATTTTCTGGTTTAAGTCGATTATTGCTTTTTGGACTGGATTTCTCAGTTTCAAAAATCGTTCCATCATTAGAAGTAAACTGTTCCAACGTGTTTTAGAATCTAATATTAACATATGTTCTGTTTTTTTTAGTTAGTATATATTTTAGTAACATATCCCTTTTTATTGGGGAACGTTTAAATATCTTAACAATTTTTCGAACTTTATAAATTATAGGAAACAATTCTTGATAGGTTAATATTTCATCCTCATTAGCAATATCTTCTTCAACAATTACATTGGATTCTTCTGTTCTTTATTTTTTTGGTATAATACATCTATTAGTCCTAATTGAATTCCATGTGCATAGCACAACTGCTGATTTGCACCAATCAACTTTCCAACTTTTTTCATAATTGTTTCTCCATAAGTCGTTATGGATACAATATTTTCTTTCGGGGATAATCCATGTTTCGCTAATTTAGATTTAAGCAATTAATTAAGCCATTAATAACTAATTAATTTCGCCCGTTAGGGAGACATAAAAACAAAAACGTATACTATTTTGCTATGTTCGCGATTCCTGAACACGGTTTTGAGCTATCGTGTTGACAGACAAGAGAACAAAAACATATAATTCCAAAAATATATTTTTGGGTCTCAGAGTTTCAAAATATAGACGATTCACTAAAATCACAGGTTCGTTTTTTCTGATTATTATAATATTTTCTCGTTGCATAGAATTAAAAAAAATAGCATAGGATTTGCATATAAATAAATTGCACAGAGTTTTCTAGAAATTATAAAAAAAAAAAAAAAACAGTTTCAAAAATTTTATTTTATTGAATTTCTGAAGCGTAGCTTCGAAGAAAAAAAACAACCCTCATCTTTTCATTTTATACTTAATATTTCATGTAAAAGGGGAAGCCTTTAATAGTAATATATATATATATATCCTTTCACATCCCTTTATCCGCAATATTTTCAGTAAATATTGTCAGAGTTTCAAAATATAGAAATTTCACTAAAATCACAGGTTCGTTTTTTCTGATTATTATAATATTTTCTCGTTGCATAGAATTAAAAAAAATAGCATAGGATTTGCATATAAATAAATTGCACAGAGTTTTCTAGAAATTATAAAAAAAAAAAAAAAAAACAGTTTCAAAAATTTTATTTGATTGAATTTCTGAAGCGTAGCTTCGAAGAAAAAAAACAACCCTCATCTTTTCATTTTATACTTAATATTTCATGTAAAAGGGGAAGCCTTTAATAGTAATATATATATATATATATATATCCTTTCACATCCCTTTATCCGCAATATTTTCAGTAAATACATCATCTAAAAGATACAGAAAGCTCTGTCATTTATTTGCTTCGCAGTAACGGTTAGTTATGAAGGACAAGAGTACGTCCCGGACAGGAAGGAATAAAGGATATAAGGCATGAAGGAATATAAGGAAGCACACTTCTGGACCTGGTGAATGTAATAGCCATGAATACAAGGCACCATCTACTCAACAGTTCAATAGGGATTCAGTTTCTCTTAGAATTAACTTGGAATTTCTTTAATTTGAAATGCATCTGTGGCACAAAAAAGGATTGCGGAACTATTTTTTGGAAAGAACCGGCATTAAGCAATGCATACAATTTATTATTTCTAGTTTAAGGCGGTTATGTTAAGTTATTATATTATTTTAAGACAGCATCATTATATTTATTGATTGGTTACTATTACTAAATTACACTCAGCATCACGTGACATGAATGATGCAACTGCTGTATGGTCTCCCCGAAACATTCCTGTATGTTCAATAATAAATTTCCGTGGGGGTATCTCAGGTATGGGGATGAGACGCTTCTGATATGGTGATAAATTCTGGCTACCCTTGAAGAATGCAAAAATGGAGTAGATGGTGATGCCGATGAAAGGACGTACCTCTTTTGGGAGGAGTTATACCATAGATGGTGATGAGTATTAGGATTCAACCATAATTCCCCTCCATGCTGTTGTGGTATCCAACCAGAAAAGGATGGACGCCACACTGAACACGCTTTGTGACGTTTCAGAAACGATTAAACACGTTTTAAACCCATGTCTTCATATTCTATTTTGCTTAACAATATTGCATACAACGCCATTTTCCCCCTATTGGTGAGTTTTTGAAGTTTTTGGCGTAAAAGAAACTCCCATGACCTCCTTTAAACTATTACCAAGTTTGATATCATTTGGTCCAGTAGTTTTTCTTTTATGACCATTTCAATGTGAAGCGACTATTATAACCACGCTGTATATAACTATAAAATTACCAGTTTGAGCGGGAAAAAGTTTTTGTATTGTTCCAAAATGATTTTTTAGTGATCCCATTAAAAAAAGTAAATTTTTGATGAATATAGTTTTTTTTAAATTAATATTCTTAAAAATTTAACAGTTTCAATAACTAAATCTATTTATTTTTTAGCTTCATTCTTTGGAAAACTAAATTGAATTTTGTATTTGAATAATTCATGCTTCATTGCTATTTTATATTTTAAGAGTCATTATTTCAAATTTTTGAATTTTAGTTAAATCTTGCATGAAACCTCATAATTTAAAATATTATGCTAATTTCTTGTTCAAAATAGTCGTAATGATACCTCACCTTAAGTGCAGCTCCTAAATGAATAAATATTCAATGCATTAAAGTTTATATTATAAGATTTTCCATTTAATTTAATGTTTCATACTTCGAAAAAAATATGTAACTGTCAAATTGTTTATCTTTGTAAACTTTGTATTTAAAGACTGAATAGAAATATATTTAGCTCAGGAGATACGAAACATGTCTATAAAAGTATCTGCAACATTTTGAACAAATTATTTCATAAACAGTGAAACAAGATGGGTTTTCCTTGATAGCAAGCAAAAGAAATAATCATTCTAATTTTATAACACTTCTAAATTTTAATTTATAATAAAATAATTGTTAAATACGAACACTAAGAATTAAACTTATTTCCTAACTTTAAAAAGAAAAACTGTGACATATTTAAGGAGTTATATGTACATTAAAATATGTAATCTATACTTTTAAGGTAATATTTATGTAATAAAAGAAAAAATATTTATATTGATTATATATGATTATTTTTTCTAATGAATAGATCATCTTTTCATCTAGTTTTGTAATATGTTTGTCATTAGATATTAATAATAGACTTTTCGTTTGTAGTAACTATGTTAGAAATATTTAATAATATTTCCTTGATACATTAATATCATTTCCGAAAAGGAATTTACATGGATATGCATCATTACTGAATCGATGCCAGATCAATGAATTATAACCTGGCGATAATTTGATGAATTGGCGAAATTGCGGAAAAATCTGAAGGTTTCGGAAAATCCAAGAATTTTGACTGTATCTCTATTAGTATTCAAGATGTGAAAATTCTTATACAGAAAATATGTTCAACTATATTCAGCCTAAAATATTCGAAATGCTACTTCAATGATTCAATTCCTTTGTAGGAGTACTGAACCACGAGGTAATTACCTACGAACCAAAGCATTACTTTACTAATATGAGTTTAAATAACAATTCGTTATCTGCAATACTAATCTACTAATCATTTTCTTTGTATACACCTAGGTTGCGTCTTTCTTACCTGAGCGTGATAAATAATTATATAACTTTTTATCTTAAATTCATTGAACCGATTTAAGAGTTAATTAACCAAATTAATAACGAAGAGTTAATTCACCAAACGATTTAATTAACAAAATCTAATTTATTGTGCACGTGTTTAAAATATTTTTGTACGTAAACTGAAAAATATTTAAAATAAATAACTTTTCCGAACAATTATTTATCAAGAAAAAAATATTATATTTTCATTCATCCTTTATAAACAGAATTAAAATAAAGGATTTTAAGAGGTGCACCAATCAACAAACAGCATATATTTAAAAATATATTTGAAAGATGTTCTTTTTTTCAAAAATAAATCAAATCTCATTATTTCTAAGAAAATATTTATTGTTCATCGAAACAAATCAAGCGTTGATGATTATTTTTATCTTAAACAATCCTGTTTTATCTAGTTCTCTTAAAATTTAACATATTTCATTTCTTAGCGCCGATGTTTTGATTTTTTTTTCTTTTTTTTTTCTTAACATTTGAATTTTATTTTTACACGAAGAATCTAATAAATTTCCTGAATAAGATTATTCAAAATAAAAGTCAACGAATTCATTAAACGATACAAAATTTTACGTACAGACAAAATAGCAATGAATAGAATCTTTTGAATAGCATTCTTTTTTTATTTCCTGTGACTTTTGAATAAATTTATTACATTCGCGTTCATTTAAACTTTCCGTTTTTTTATGAATTGATTAATAGTAAAATAATTGACAAAAATAATAATGAAAGATAGCTATATCATCCATTCAGTTCCTCTAACATTTTTACAAATAAAATTATGTAAAAATAAAATAAATTTGATGAATTTGAAAAGATATCGATTAAACATTATTATGTAGTTTGTAGTTAAATTCTATTTCTAATAATTAGAATTAAAACCATATTAATTTTCATTTTTTTCATCAATTATTCAGAGAAAATAAAAAATTAAAAAAAATGCTTAAAAACAGAGTTATATATCTTAATAGTTATAATGAGAATACCATATAGAATCCATATACTTAATAGAATACCGTAAAATATTTTAGTCCGTATGAAAATTAATAATTTTAATAATTAATAAATTAAAAAATTTAAATTATTTTTAGAAATTTTCAAAAAAATTATATATTTTGAGAGAAAATTAAATTACAATTTCGGCTTTAACCCTCTAATGATAGAGTAGTTTCAGGCTATTGGAATGGCTAAATAGAGAGGAAAACATTCTGTTATAAAATGGTATAAACTATATAAAACTGTCCAATCTGTATCACTTATAACTATACACCTATTAGAAGATTTTCCATAAAAATGTTAAAACATCATAGTTTCAGGTTCAGTTACTATTATATGTTTGTTCAACCAAATTCTCAGCACCAGGTGGATTTTTTGTGAAAGCATTTAGTAGGAAAATATTGAACAATAGTTACAAATTCACATAAGTTTAGCTATTTGATTTTTGATTGCGTTGATCCTTAGGAATTTAAAATGCATTGTTGACAACATTAATTGCATTTAAATTTTTCATGTTTGATAAATCATACATTCATATATCTTTTAAAAGAATCATAATGCTAGTTATGTTACTTCTCTACCTTCTGAAAACTGAATTGAAACTTTAATTGGCAGATTCCAAACCACACAAGAAACGTATCTTCAATATAGCATCATCCTCATGTTACCTCATAAACTCATTAAGAATCTCACTGAATGAACTGTCAAGTATAAAAGATTCACAAAACTGCGTCCGGAACTTACGGAATGAGCTAAGATAAAACAAACGGGTTGCTTCCGAAACCAAATTCCTGGAAGACCGGATACAAAGGGTCACAGGTGTTGCAGCTGCTGGATAACGAGAAGAATGTCCTTGAATAGAAGAGGCCGTCTTCTCTACTATTGATTGGGGATGCCCGTTATTTCCACGTGTTTCAAAGAGTTTTCTCGAACCCTATTTCCTCTGAGGGCTTTTATAGTATAAGAACAAAAGACAGGAGAACCTCTTTGTGGGTCCGCTGCTCTTCAGCACGAGATAGGTGGGGTATATGCTGCCTTGAGTAGATTATTGATGATTTAATTAAGGATTTTCATAACCTTATGTTCAAGATATTCTTTGGTGAAATATGATCAAACAATATATGGCAGTCTAGGTGCTTATACTGATTTGTTTTATTAAATATATTCTTTCTAAATGTCTGTTAATAAATATTTTTCAACTGAATTTCACAAAGCAGTTTTTCAATAAATAATAAGTTTTAAAATGTCTTCTGTAGAAAATACCATTTTAATATGTATTTATAATGATATTTTATATTATAGCGTTTCTATGTTGATTTATATATAATTTATACTTACTTGTCTTAAAGTAATATTTTCTGTTTATCATATCTATTTATGACAATATATGAATACAAACATTCATTGAGTTATAATTTGGTTGTAGACAGTTAAAATTCGGTTTTAAACAGACAACTTTAAATGAAAAAATTGATAAATAATGCTGTTGATAAATGTGTAAGCGTATCGATATTTTTATTTCCTTTAATACATTTTGCTTTTTTTGTATTTTCAGACTATTTATATGTAATTATTCCTAATTATAGCGTAAATTCTTTACTTATTTTGAATGTTGTTTTTAATGTCACAGAATTAAATATTTTATTTGCATTCTTTCATCTGTCACACCATAAGAAAAAAAATTAACCTTATAATATTTCGCCTCTTTGAATTTAAGGCTTAGTTAGAAAAAATCTTAACTACTTAAACAAATATAGTTTTTCTCATGACTTTTTATGTTTTGTTGATTCATCTAGATGTTTAACTCAAATTTTATTCTCTAGCTATACCTGAATTGATAAAAAGCCATGTCATACATTTAAAATTTGTTTCTTGCTATAAACTAAAGGAAAAACTTTCTTTACAGAATTTTCATTAGAAATGTCATTTAAATTATTCACGAAATATTAGAATTTTACATCGGGGTCCAGCGTTATTAGTCTTCCTCATCATAATAATCAAAATTGATCTACTGCCATACACAAAAAAAAAGTTAGCACACATTTTAAACATGCAATGTGCCATAAAAGTCATAACACATACTTATGATTAGAACCTGAACAAATAAATTTATTATTGCGAGGAAATATTGAAAAGAAAAAAAAAATCTTTGCTATACAAAAAGTAACCTTCTTCTTTATGTATCTTGACATGTACATTATTACTATTTCTTACCATTCAAATTTTATTTTTCAATACCCACCATTTATTATCACGAATAAATTCAGTTCTTTACAGCAGTTACGTTTAAATACCGTAAAATTATTTTCAGTATCATAATAATTCTTAAATGAGATTAGCAATAAACGGAAGTTCAGATTACAAAAAAGATTCCCTTCTCTCGAAAAGTAGACCACAGCTGTAAAGAAGCGCTCATTCGACACGTAAATGGGTGATTGATGGCAAAGACATATCCAAAGCGTTAAAGTGCTGGAATTCAGAAAAATTTATGTTGGGATACCTTAACAAATTTTTCTCCTTTTTTTTTCCTAATATATGAGGCATAAGATTTCGAAACAAAAAGGCGAAATCATTCTTGTTTATTTTCTTAAGAAATTCGAAGGATTTGATTACGGTTTCAGAATTCTACGAACGGCGATTGATTACTAGAATCTTGATATCTTGTGTGGAAGTTTTTTTAAAAATTGTTTACTGTGTTTCAAACCTCTGATTAGATAATTGAATTTTTGGAAAAAAAAACGTTATCATTTAATTAAGCTTTTATTCGTGGACGGGATAAATGGTGAATTACCATTTTTTTCAATTAAAAACAGACATAGCATAGAATAATATATCGATAACATGATGGATTTTCATTTAGTTCTCTAGATAATACTTGAATATTGTGAATCTTTAAGAACTGCATTGAGCATCCTTCAGTCTCTTTCAGTATCTTTTCTATTGCAATCCCGTTTACATTAGGATAATCGCCAGTACTAATAAGACACGACATGATCACGATTCTAACACTAAGGAAACATGAACGCTTTGAACTTGAGAGAAATTAAAGCCTCAAATATACTAGATCAGACAGAAATGTGGGCCTCCTTTCTTCACATGATTATTCCTTGACAACTAATAGCATCAACAAGATTTTGTTTGGGTTACTTGATTTTTCCTGGTCGCTGATAACCTGATTTGCTACCAGTGAATGTATATCAAATTTGCCTTCAGCTGAAATCATAACTATCAGAAGATGCAACAGTACTTAATATGACTCGCAATAGAGGATGAGGTTTTCCTGCTTCTTTAGTAATATAAGCATTTTAAAAGAAATGTTATGATTTCGTTCGTCTTTAATCAATAGATTAAAAAAAAAGAGGGGAATGAAGTTTTTTTTTTAAAATTATCCATTAACAAACACAAATAATTGGCAATTAGGAAAAGTAATGATGATATAGATTTATAATAAGATTATGATAGATTTATATACGTATTGATTACTGTACAGTGATTAATATAGTTTGATTGATATAGATATTTACTGATATAGAATTTATTAAATTCATTTTGCTTGTATTATGTTTCATATGCTTTACAGTAGCTTAATTTTTTCGCTGTTTTACTTTAATACAAAAATCGTGATTAAAATTTCATAAATTAATATCTATGCAAAATATGAATTACTTAATAAGATAAATTTTGAACAATTTTCATTTCAGACATCATTTGTTTTCAAAATTTGTTTCATTATGTGGAGCATGAAACTTTAATGGTTTTGATCATATGATGCATCTGAGAATGTATTGTTTCAAGGCCAAATATCGAAGTTCTAGTATATATTGTTTTTATCTAAATATATCATAAATCATAAATATCAGTTTTTAAAAACTTGAAAAGAATCATTCTAATAAGGAAAATTTTAATGATGCAATCCAATAGAAGATATCGAATTATTGAGAATTTTGTTTTTTATTGTCATATTTAAACGATTACATATTTATTATTGAATATGTACTTCAAATTGTAAAGGTTTGCAGTTGCAGTAGTAATAAATGAAAAAAAAATGTTCTTTAAACATATGCAGAAATATAACCATCTAGAAAGTAAAAAATCAGACAATAAGTTGCATTTTATAAAAAGCTTTATCAAAACTTGTTTAGCTCCTCTTGTTAGCTGGGCTTGTTTAGGATGTTTTAGCTTCTTAAAATTTTCATTGTTAAATTTTTCTTTCCGAAAATTCTTTTCGGATCATAAAATATTAGCAATATTCATTTTGAGAAAAGTCTGAAGCATAAAAATAATTTTCTTTCCTCTTCTTAATACTTTTGTAAAAGTTTTATAAAATTAAAGGCCTGAGCTTTTCCAAGATCTCCATCGTCCTTTCTAAAACTTTGTCTATTTTAAAGTTATCCTTTTCCTTTTAAAATGGAAAAAAAACTTTTCGATAACTCGGTAAATAGAATAAATTTTCACTGCCTTAAAGAAGGAAAAGGGCAGCACAGTTTACGGTAAATAATGTTCAATGAATAGAAAAAAAATAACCTTTCATAAAATATTTAAACGAAGCAAGGATATTTTGGATTAACATAGACGGTATATCAAATCTTAAGAAAAAGTTTTTAAAAGCTTTGTTTTCAAATTCAGATGAACTTTCAACTCTACATGAAATTTGTAACATGTGCAAATGAAAACATTTGTCAGATTTACAGAAATAATCTCTTTTGATATCAATAATAAATGTGGGACAGATACTTCATGTCAATGGATCTCTTCAAAAATTTGATTGAAATCTACGGATTTTTGTGCAAAAAGCAGAACATTGATTCCATCTATCGAAATGAAAATAGTTTTGATTTATCGTTTTTAAAGATAATCTCATATGCTTCAATAATATGCGTTTTTCGATGAAGTAGCTGTGCAGGTTGAGGTTCGAACTCGCAACGTTTGGGTTCGTAGCCGAGTAACAAAGCCACTAGACAAAAGTGTACACTCTTCTCCGGAAGTTGTTAGCTGGCATATAATGTTACCACCACAACAGTCCCCCACCAGTGAGTCGGTAGAGTTTATCGCGCCAGTTATGGCGAGCGACGAGCGTTGATATCGCGCCAAGTGTTATGGCGGGCGACAGCGAGCGTGTGTGAGTGGTTGCTGCCGGTAGATGGAGCCACGACAGCTGATTGAAGGATGCGGTTGTTCAGAACCAGGGTCACCAATGTGCAGGTTGAGGATCGTTTGGGCTCGTAGCCGAGTAACAAAGCCACTAGACAAAAGTGCACATTCTTCTCCGGAAGTTGTTAGCTGGCTTATAATGTTACCACCACATAGCTTTGAAAAATAGAAATTTTTCAATTTCTCGATTTCGAATTTTTTTTGACACTTACAATAATTTTTCTTGGTATACATATATAGTATTCCAGAAAGAAAAAGACAAAAACAGCTCTCAACTAATGAAGAAGAGAGAAAGAAAATATTCATATTCGGAAGTTACCAGGAATACGAATCATTCAGCGAAACAGATTGAGTGAATACAGGGAAGTAGCGTTTTATGAAACCCATTCTTCCACGTTTTGATAATTTTATTTCCGGACAGTTCAATAATTTCAACAACAATCGAAAAATTATCTGTTTGTTGTTTTAGAAATAAACATACGAGAAGGTAAAGGATATCGGATAACAGAAAAAAAAAAGCTTTTATAAACCAAAAAAAAAAAAAAAAAATTGAAATGTTAAGCTTACATTTCATTTTCATATAAAAAAACTTAGATTTTCAATTAAACTTAAAATTTCATTCCGATTATTTTGAATTCTCAATCTTGAAAATTTCCTAATATTGGATGAAATTAAATGTGATAATAAATTTTGTCAAGTTGTGATGAAAGTGCGATGAAAGCAGATTTCAGAATGCGATAGAAGCAGATTTGAGAATGCGATAGAAGCAGATTTCAGAATGCGATAGAAGCAGATTTCAGAATGCGATAGAAGCAGATTTCAGAATGCGATAGAAGCAGATTTCAGAATGCGATAGAAGCAGATTTCACGATGCGATAGAAGCAGATTTCACGATGCGATAGAAGCAGATTTCACGATGCGATAGAAGCAGATTTCACGATGCGATAGAAGCCGATTTCACGATGGAAATGAATAAATATTAAAGAAAGGAAATATTTGAGTAAATAATACAATTTCTGTAATTTAGAAATAAAGAAAAATTCTAAAATTAATATTTCTGATTTAATTCTAGAAATGTGACGGGATTATAAGCTTAGGGATTATATAAATGATCGTTTATAGTTAAAATTACATGTTTGCATTTGGAATTAAAATAAATTTTAAAAAATCAATTTGTTTCTTATTTTATCAACAAATAATATAATATGGACAGTTAACTTCATTTTTATAACACTTCGAAACCGGTTCCACATTCAAGCCAATTAATAATTTAATTCTAAAGTCATTTCTACGCAAATTGCTTATTGTAATGCTCTTTAATGTTAATTGCTTTTTCAATATCCCGAGTGTTACAAATTTCCTCCTAACAATTAAAAAATAGTTTCAGAATTATTTATTATGAATAAGAAAATGGGTAAAATAGTATTAGTGTTTCTTGTTTTGCATAAAGTATTAGACGGTGCATTTTGAATACAAAAATATTATTCTTATAAAAAAACTATTTCAGCGAAAAAATAATTCGGTTATAAAAATTCTTTTGCAAATTGAAATTGTATTAACAAAAGCTATTGAAACGCAGACATATTTACGTTTTTTTTTTTCTGTTCAAAATACGTTTTTATTATTATTATTATTTTTCTAATAAAAACATCTTTAATTCTGCAATGGTTTTTACATTTAAAAAAATGAATATTTATTGTTTGAGTTTTTACAATTATTTTTATGTTTTTATTGTTCGCCTCTGTTTACATTATTAATCACACAATCTTCTTTACTTTCCAAAGAATTCTTATGTAGCTTTAACTATTATAATTAAAATTGTATGTGTTAACCAAAACAAAAGCAAAACCATAACTATGATAAAACTTTTTAAGAGGATTTTAATTTATTTTTTATATTCTGATCCAGATTTCAAGCCATTGCATTAAAAAAATTAATTTCCTGTGTTCTATTTTCTAAGAAAACAAGTTATAATTTATATTTATTTTTATTTTGTATCTCTCATAAAATTGTTGCTAAAATTAAGAAACACTGGTTTTATAAAAACTGAGATGAAGAAAATCCTGTTTCAGTAAAATTATCGCTGCATGAATTTAATCATGGGGTTCATACTTTTTTTTTCTTATATTATAAATATAGGTTAAATGCTTGATTCTTCGTTGTTCTTACATTTACTTAAGACACCTGGAAATGACAGATCAATTAATTGACATTTAATATAATTTATCAGACACTGATTATTTCTTTTAATAAATCTACGTGGAAATCACTGCTACGATCACTGTGGCGTATTCTTAATGTGTTATATCCGATATTCTTTGTCAAAAAGGTAAACAGTAATTACTTCCATAGCGGCAGTGGAAAATTAAACATATGAAGATTTTCAATGCGTTGTTAAAGAAATGATCATAATGACTGATATTTTTAAAGAGTTACATCACTGAGATATGTTCCATAATATTACAGCTACTTCAGAGGGATGTAGATTATGATTTTAGAAGAAATGAAATACATACGAGAACATTTCGCGGTTCACTTGAAATAAAGAAGCACCAGCGCCATCTGACGGAAGAATGCTATTATGAATTAGTGACGGTATAGTTATATGCCAGAGCAATGAGACAGTCAACTTGAGGGATATTTTTTTTGTGTGATGACATAATACCATAACAGTTTCCCATAGACATCCTACTCGGGTTAATTTTAGCTTCTCATTTTAACATTTTAATCTATACACCCGAGTTTCCATTCACATGTGTTGCCTGTATCCGTACATTATAAAAAGTTTAAAAGCTTTTCGAAGCAATCTTGTGCTCTTCGATGACCCAAGACTGTAAGTAAGTCAAATAGTCATCACTCAAGATTACCATGAAAATTCTGCTTTGTGTAAACCGATGTAAAAAAAACGGTATAATAATTGACACTCAAAATTACCATGAAAATACTGTCTTATGTTCTTCTATGATCCAAGACAGTATAGAAGCCGTCTCGTAAGACTACCACGAAATACTGTCGTATTTCTCGATGATACAAGATAGTAAACTTCTCGGAACTCATAAGTGCATTGGAAATACTCTATAACAAACAAATGAAAACAAAATACCTAATTGTCCAATAAAATTTCAAAAAAAATTCAAAAATACACTTTTATTAATGCAATAAAAATAGAATTTTCTGTTTATTTTAATTATCGCATTTGACAGCCATCTAGTTAGCCGAGGATGTTGATTTATTTAATTTAAATTAAATCTTTTAGGCATTGTTCCATGCCCAATATTCTGTCACAAACCATTTTTAAGCGTCGAATTGTCCACAAATATTGAAGCTGTATCATTGTAATAATTTTATATATGCTCATTAAAAGTAAAACAACCGCACAGCAAAAAGGATTAGTGTACATGAACTTTTCTAATGGAAACCAGGTTCTTGCCATCACAGTGTAATAAAACATTAACAATCTATTTCATCTATTTTCTAACATTCTCAATTCTATAATTTTACTTTTTTTATCATCAGGCAATGTAAGCAATATTAAACTGAATAATTCTCCGTTCGAATCCAAGTATGGACAAAAAGCAATTAAAGTGTTGATGAAACAATGAAAACGCTATCAATTTCAAATCTATAATGCAATCTGTTCATGGAATTAGGAAAAGATAAAATATGTTGAGAAAAAAAACTGCAAATCTTCTGGGAAAACATGCACGACTATTTAAATGATATTATTTAATCATCACTGGAAAAATTATCTTTGAGCTACAATTTGTTAGGGATATTTCACGAAAAAATCTGAATTTCGCTTAAATTTTAATTAATTGCATTAAAAAAGAACCTGTATGCGGTATATATCTCACACTCAAAATGATTTTGTACCAAATCTGATAGTTTAAGGTAAAATGGTCTGTTGCTGAAGCTGAAATATACACACAGACAATCTTTTATTATTAAAAGAGATTTTCTTGCTTTCGAACTTTAATTTTCAATACATTATCTTAAAAATTATGGATTTCTGTAATTATTAGTTTCTGTCAGTCAAAAAAGCTGTTCCACATTTTAATCAATCAATAATTAAATTTTCAAATTATTATATGTTTTGGTTGAATTGAGACATATATTCACTATTTAAATAATAAGATTAATCAGGGAGCGATATAGAAATAGATAAAATTCTACTTTTTATTAATTTGGGAGGAGTCAAACAAAATAAAAACGTTTTAAAACCACTCAATATTAAATCTCGAAACAAAAGTAAAAGCTTAAATACAATTATATTAAATATTTTTATTAAATGGACTGTTATGAATGTAGATTGTATGATATGTAGCATGTAGATTTATAATGATAAAAATGTTTCAGATTAATTTATTTTTACAATGGTATTCCAATTTAATCCTTAGGGTTTTTTTTTAATATAATGAAAAAGAAATTTAATCTTTAAATATAAAACAAAAAAAAAAATTAATCTTTAAATATAAAACAAAACAAAAAATTTAATCTTTAAATATAAAACAAATTTTTTTTTTTCACTTAATAGTAAAACACTCAATTTAAAATTGAGGAAGGGAAGATTAAAAGTGCAATATTCTTGGAGAGATTTCGATTAAGTTCCTTCTTACTCTTCTTTGACCTTTTCATCGTGAAGTTTCACTCAATAAAAAAAGATGGCTTTTCATTGTCAATTCAAATTTTAATGCTGCTTTTTTTAGGCTTAATTTCTTTTTTATTGAATCATCAAACATTTCTTTATGCCATAAATTTTTACTTCGAATTGCTGAAGTTTTAATTTTAGGTTTCAAAGTCTTTCTGAATTATCTCTTTTTTTTTTTTTTTTGAAAGAGAATAAGTTACCGATATTCTTTTTATTTGTCGAAACTTTTTAATAAACAACACATGATTAGATATTTAGTACAAATGTCTACCATAAACAAAACTATTCTTTTGAGAAAGGATTTTCTAATATATTTCTTGATATTATTTAAATACTACTATACTAAATTCATGGTAAATACTAAATTAATGTATTATGAAGCACTGATGTAAATTACTTAACGAATCACAAACGACGATATAATACATAAAATGGAGAACGGATTTACAAACAAAAAGAAAATAATGAAAGAATACTAGGGCATTAAATGAAGCTAATTTATTGTGTTCTGGTTTGAGATGAATACACAAAAATGTAAAAAACGCCGTTACCGTCTGCAGGTATTCTCTTACTCATTACCTGATTCACACATCATTTATTGTTACACAAATTTGAATAAAGAGGTTATTACATTAACCCTTTAAAGGGCCATTTTTTTTCTAGTCATATTATGTTAAAATATTTTTAGGCTTGAAATTAGAATAAGAAAAGAAATTCATTTAGCTTATTAGATCAATTTAATTTGATTAATTAATTTGGTTAATTATTAATTAAGTGACAGACCAAGACACATCATTTTGTGTGAGATAAAGAACTGAAGCATCTAAGTTTGTCTTTCTAAAAAAAATTGTCAGAACTTAAGCCAACCTACATAATTTCATACAAAAAATTGATAAATTTGGTGGAAAGCATACTTCCCACGGCCTTAGAAAGGTTTAATTTGAATAGATAGTTTGTTACATGAAGGAAAAAAACCCATACGAAGCATTTAAGTTAGAAATGTCTACACGCTTTCCAAGCTTTATATTAATATATTATATATATATTGTTCATTAATATAATAAGAGACTCGAGACAAATACTTGGTGTCTATATTCTGTTTCGCACTCAAATATTTACCCTATATGTAACTCTCCAACAAATAAATATCTGACGTGATTATAAAATATATAATTTTCAATTTCGAATTGTTTTCGTTGAAAGCTTCACACCCACAACAATAAAACTGAGAGAAGGCGGCGAACCTGAAGATCAAAATCCCGCAAAATAACAATTTTCTATTGTAAAATATATATATTGACTTTCAAAGGCTCATTCAATTTTCTAGAATTTGTTGAGCACTTCATAATAGCATTACGTTTCGGTCAATCGCAGCTGAAAACTACTATTCAATTATAATAAAACTACTGTTCTCATGGCAAACACGCTATTATTTTAATGAAGTTTGGAGAAACAATGACCACCGGTAAAACTGGCGAATAACAATTTTTGGGGCTACTATAATGCAAAGGATACTTCCGCTGAATTCGTTAAAGCAAACCGTGACAACCCCAAACGACCCAAGCAGGTAATTTCAGAAGAGTTGGAATTGTAATAAACCGAATATTTCACGCTAAGTAATTACACGAATAGCCCATTCTGTATTGTGTCTTCATGTTTGTTTCTAGGAATGGATTGTTTGAAAGATATTTTATTAACTTGTATTCATTTAGTTCTTTGTATTTGAGTAAACTTGAATTTAGCAAAAAAATATGTGTAGCATTTATGTTACAGAAACAATTATTTCTGTAACTTGTGTAAATTTGTATCAATTCAATCAAACTAAGTAGTTAAGCTAATTTAGGAAAATATAAAAGGACTTTAGGGTTTAAATACCTTCAGTTTAACTAAAAAGGAGTAAAACATGTTTACTTTGGGTCATAACATTATATGCTATGAATATTGAAAGGCTACAAATAGCCATTCAATGATACTAAGATTAACATCTGAAACACTTGGATATCGCTTCGAAATTTTCTCTAACCTTTATTCAACCATGATTGATAGAATTCTAGATAGATTTTTGAGAATTCTCAAAGAGAGCCTGCATATGTTCAATAGCCATTATTTAAAATGTTATGTTTTGTATATTATCCTTGTAAGAATACGACTTTCCATTCTGGTTTTGAGGAGTAGGGAATATATATATATATTTAATCTTTGAAGAGAAAATTGGTCTTTCTGGAATTTTTAGGTATCTGAACATGAATGGTCTTAGGAATGAGAATATCGTTCCAAAACTAATTTTCTGAGAATTATTGTTAGTCATATTTCAGTCCAAATGTCACTTGTTAAAGGAAATACGTTCAGTGGGCTTATGGTGAAGGAATCCAACAAGTTTAGTAAGAGATATAGGAGCTTTATTTCATAGGAAAATGCGAATACGCAATAGTAAAAACAGTAGAAATATACACTCAAATATATTATTTACAGTAAACAGCAGCACGATGATGCAGATCGTTATTTAAAATAACAACAGCTTAATTCTCTCAGAGAAAGCATGCTGGAGACCAACACTCCTAAGAGAGACTTCACTGAGCTTTTTACTTACGCTCAATTCAATTCAGTACACTTGTATCTCTCGGACTTTTGTAGATTTTATGACAAGGCAAAGAAGGATACCGTAACGTCGTCCCTAAACAAAATATCACCTAAATTTTTGTAGAGTTTGTAACTTTTATTTTTGTTACAATTTCCATCATTATATCGTCAAATTATAGGCAAGGCCGAGTCTTATTGCCAGAAGGGGCTATTGCCCAGAAGGGGCTATCTTTCAAAATATGAGAGACCACTCCTACTGCTTTGTATTATTATTCCCATTGAATTTTTTGTATTATTATAGTAATTATTGCTTTAAAAGTTTTCAAGCGTTTAATTATTTCACAAGGAAAACTTTATAATTTAAGAAAATCAGTAATTATATTTTTATGTCGTTAACGTACTCAAAATTTCCTTCATCACACATTTTGTAAACAAGTTATAGTTTTTCTCTAAACTTTATAAAATCTTTTCATCGAAACAAAGGTTAAATTCCAAGAATGCTAAATTGGTTTTACGGCATCGAAAGAGGTAAATAGTGAATTATCAAAAGTTAAAATGAATATTATTTTATATTCAGGGTATTCCTATTTCGAATTTATCATTAATCCTTTTTAAATCTTAAATCTGGGTATTCTCAAATGAATTTTTGAGGTAATATTCTGATAAACTCTTTTAAGCAATTAAAAACATAAAAGTTTTTGTTTATTTACAAATTTATTAATGAAATAAGGTTGGGTATGTATATTTGCCAAAGATTTTTCAGGGAAAATGTAAAGTGTTAAGGTTACTAATTCAACAAGGAGTATTCAAGTTAAAAATATTTCTGAAAATGTATCGTTATATTCATTTACCTTCTAAATTTAGAGAATTAATCAAATTTTTTCTGGAATTATGTTAATGACAATAAAATATATTTTTATATCATTTTCCAGTGAGGAAAAAAAAACAGTTTAATGCATTAAACAGAAATGAAGATTGTGTTACTCGCTACTTATTTTTATTTCGTAAACAATAAATATAGATCACCTGGAAAAATATGTGTTTAGATTTATTTGAAAAATACTGTGTTTAAAACTAGAGGTTATGCATATTGAATTTGTAGCTGAGGGTAAGGCAAGTTAGATTTTTAGCTTTTGTTATTAGAAAGATTTTGTATGTCATGGAATTGATAATTTATCGCATAAACTGTTCCGTTTCCATCTAAATTCATCACTATTTGTATTGAATTTGGAAGACGGCGTCCTGGCCTAGAAGTAGCGCGTCTTCCCCGTGATCTAGGCATTCCGGGTTCGAGTCCTGGTTCGTGCATGGTTGTTGTCTTCCTTGTGTTCTCTCTGTGAGGTGCGTGAATGAGCACCCCCCCCCGTAAAAAGGGGTTGTGCAAGGGAGTGTGTGTGTACTATCTTCATTTGAGCTAGAAATCAGACTTCTGCCCTCGGGTGCTCAAGGGTCTTTACTCTCAGAAGCTACTGCTCAAAATTTTGGCTTAAAATAGTCACAAGACAAAAAAAAAATGAATTTGGAATCATAAACTAGACAATATATTCGATAAAAAGCGAGTACATTTGGCAGTTTAGTAAGATATATTAAAATGCAAATATTATCACGAATTTGTAACAATATTTAAATTTAACAATGTATATATACATTCAACGATAATTTGAATCTCAAGTGCTCCGAATTAGGGAAATGTCAGGTGCTCTTAGTGTAATGCATTTTGTCCGAACAGTTGAAACTAAAATTTGTCAAAACTACAATTTCATTCCAAAGAGCATATGCCAAATTGCTTGCTTTTATGAATTATTATAATTGAATGCATGTGGATGTATTGGTTGTCGTACAGACCTTTACTGACCGAATTCAAAATTTGAAACATATATGTTTAGATGCTAAAAATGTGTAATGACTTGCATTCATTGATATCATAATATTTTGCTGTTTGTGGGCTCATTTACATAAGACAGATGTGCATTCGATCTTATGAGAGAAATTGATTACTCTTAATATATTTTATTCAAATGCAATATAAATCTATAAATATGATAAAAATATTACATTTCAAATTTTACAAATTTTATTTAAAGCGATTCAGGGTTATCGTGTTCACAGGCACAGATATAATATCAAAATTGTATATTTCCAGACTGAGAGTGGTTTAAAGCAGAGGTTCACAGAAATCTCAAGTTCGATTTTTCTGAATATTCTAACACTTTTTCTTTACACAGAATTAAAAATACCATAGAAATTCTTAGAATTTGCATAGAAATAAATTGTGTAGTGTTTGCTAGAGAACTAAGAACTTCTAAAGTGTTTGCTAGAGAACTGAGAACTTCTAAAAGAGAACATCGAATAAAATAAACCTCAACTTCCTATGCCATACTTAGTTAATCTTTCATATAAATAAAACTTCATTTAATAAAAAAAAAATACCATCCTTTCACATTGCTCTATCCACATTAATTTTGATAAATGCATCATCTAAAGGATATAGAAAGCAGGGCCATTCATTTATTCGTGTCGCCGTAACGGTTGGTTATGATGAACAAGAGGGCTTCCTGGATAGCCGGATATAAAAAGGCACACTGTTGGAAGTGATGAATAGAATAGCCATGAATGGAAGACCCATCTCAATAGGAATTCAGGTTCTCTTAGGATTCCTTTAACTTGGGATGATTCTGTGGCACAAAAAATGATTGCAGATTTGTTTTGGAAAAACCCAGTTTGATACTTAAAATTAGAAGGAAAAAAATTTCGAACTGTAAAACAGTTATATTAAGACAGCATGATTATATTTATTGATTGGGTAATACCCGTAAATTCGATGTTGCGACATGTGACATGAATGACACTATTGCGGCAAGCAAGTAAGGAAGCAATTCTGTATAAATACTTTTAGCTTGAATGCTATCATCTTGTTTGTTGTTATTCCATAACATTATTTATATGCTTGTACGTCTACTTAATGTGAAGAATAAATATATGTTATACTAACGCGTCTTATGTTATATACGTCTAACGCGTGTATGTTATACTAACGTCTTTAATATATGGTGCCGAAAACTCTATTTCAATCAGGTCCGTGAATTTATACTTCCTGCTTTTAAGAAATATCGGCAAATTTACTTTCTTACTGACGTTTTTTTTTTTTTTTTTTTTTCTGTATTTATACTTCGAATTCCTACAATGGCGACGCCGGATGAAACTGCGGACAAAATGGCGCAACTCAAGCGAAAACGGAAAACTGTTCGCGGTAACATTACTCGTTTTTCTATTGAAATAAGTAACTTAAAAGATGATTATTTTTCAATTGAAGATGTGGAATATATTTGTAATGTTTAACTACTACCTTAAATGAAATGAAAATAACTGATAATAAAATACATAATTTACTTTCTGATGAAGAATACGAAAATGATATTTTACAATGTGAAAGCTATAACAATAATGCTTAATTCACAATTTATAAATAAAAAAAAAAAAAAAAGAAAGATTACCTGTCTAATTCAACTGGTTATACCTCTGGAGGTTGACCAGGGTGAGGAGGATGTTGCGGCAAGCAAGCACGCAAACAATTATGTATAATTACTTTTAGCGTGAGTGGCATCACCTTGCTTTGTTGTTATTCCATAAAATTACTTATATGCTTGTACGTCTAATTGTGAAGAATAAATATATGTTATACTAACGCCGTCGTCTTTAATAGATAAAACCACCGGATTGTCTCCCCAAAACATTCTTGCATTTTACCAAATAACCCCCCCCTACTCCCCCCCCCTTGAGGTACCTGAGGTATGGATATCAGAAATTTCTGATAAGGACCCACGCTGCTCTTAGTGGGTAAAATCACGGAGTGGATGGTGATATAGATGTTGGGATGTACCTCTTTCGGGAGAGGTTGCTCTATACACGATGATGGACATTATTACAAAACAATAGTTCCCGGCGACCAATCACACAGTTTTATCCGCATGGATCAGGTCAGGTAGGAATAATCTGCTTCACTGATACTATCTAAAAATTCCTTTCCTTCTATGATACTCCCTAGAAAGTCTTCAATTCCATCGTTGGAAAATGTGAGCTTTTGGCAAAGTAACGAGTATCATGAAAATTCAGATTTCTGATTTCAGAGTCCCAAATGTGGTAAAAGGCAAAGAAAATTGAATGGACTTTTTACTTTCACGTACACGTAGCATAGATAAATTATTGTAACCGTCGAAAACTTCGAACTCGACATTTTGACGAATCTCTAAGTGTTAGACCTCCCAGAAATCAAACAACACATTTTTGGAAAATGTGCATCGTTCTGTGACAAAGAAAACTAACTCTTGGAGCTAGATGGTTGAAATTTGGTATACCGTATTTACACCAATTTTGCAGATTTTTGTTAAATATTGAGTAAAATCTATTTGTAGAAAGTCCGTGTGTCCGGATGTTTGAATATAAGTTAACCCATTAAACGCCAAAACTCAAAATCATTATTTGTTTTCGATGCAAACAATACAAGTTGTTATTTTGACCACTTATAATAGTAATTTAATGTAAAAATAAGGAAATTGCATTTATCTTTAAAAATATAGGGTGTTGCGTTGGTGCAACATCAGCGGAAAAGAAGTACGAATGTTGATCGTTATCACCGAGCACTACGCCACATTTTCTTCACGTTTTAAAAACTAGAAATTTTTGTGAGCTTATTAAAGGGTGTAAAACAGTCAAAACACTTCTTTGAAAATTTTAATTTATTAAAAACTAACAAATAAATGTAGTTGACAAGTTTATTATGTTAGAATAAGGTGATATAAATTTCAAGTATGATACGCTTCACTACAATTGTGGTGTAAAGCAACTTCACAAACATGGCAGCGATAAATAGTTGGGCTGTGGCAATACTTGCAACGTAGTCTTCTACTGTCTGTAGACTTAACAATAAAATGTTCTTCGGATATTGGTTTTGTAAGGTTGAATTTGCTAGGACGTCCTGTAGCTGATCTTTTCTTATTTATCTCACTATCCAAGGGCGTCTGTAACAGATGAAGCACAACCTCTCGTCTAAAACCCAACACATTTTATTGACTTCAGAAAATATTAATATTCTCCAAGCATTTGTTAGTGAAACATCGATGAAATTTGAAAATATCGATCACCAACTATCTTTTGCCATGAACCCTAATTCTGTAATTGGAAACCAAATTGTCACACAAATCTACACCACCTATTTTCTGATTATATTGCTCAATGCAGTGAGGTTGGGCTACTAATATTTTCTTCTCCTAATTTTTAAAGTATCGAGAAACATTTTTAGTGGTTCAATTTTTCAAAATGTTGACCCTATTGTCACAACATAGTTGTCGTTCCACCGAACAAAAAGTGTCTTTTTGTTTTCTCCATACTGAAAAAAAAAAGATTGAAAATATCTGCACTAGTTTTATCTTCTATGATTTGTTTGATACGATCAATTGAAGCTTTTTCTTCATTTTTTGGTTGAGGCCTATCAATTGGTTCCTTTCTTGCCCATCGTAATTTTTCCTTTTTCTGTTTTGTTCTTTTAGCAGAAGTTTTGGGAGGATCTAACTTCTTCTTTACTTGAATTTTAACTTCCCCTGCAGTATCTCTAGGTAAAACTTCATTTTCGTTATTTAAAATATTTTCATTACTTTCTTCTTCATCACTAGCATATGCTGTTTCTGGAGGTACGACAACAATATCGGTCTCATCTGCATCTTCGTCATCTTAATTTTGTATCGGTCTCATCTGCATCTTCGTCATCTTAATTTTGTTCTAAAATTTTTTCCAAAGCTTCTTCTAACGTAAGATATCTTATTCTACGTATTTCAAACCACAGAGGATAAAAAAAGTTGCTACCATTAAGACGCACAGTACTGAAATGAAATCTTTCAAGAAGGATAACAGTCTACCCCCTTTCTGCTGACGTTGCGCGACCGCAACACCTGTTTTTACTTTCCCCTCATCCCCCACAGAAACACCTGCTTTGTTGAATGTACTGACAAAGAGTGACCTTGGCTAATGTATTTCACAGCGAAATCCCAATTTGTTTTTAATTTTTATTTTTTCTAAGAAAAAATGAGTTTGGAAATGTGAACAAAAAAAAATGCTTGAAGTAAAACATTGATTAATAGGTGTAAAATAATTTATTTAAGTCAATGTTTTCACTGATTTGTTAGTTGTACTATTCTTTAATGTAAAACTGTAAATTATTCAAAAATTTGTTTAATCGTTATTTTTTTATATTTATTTATCACCAGCGGTTAATATGTTAACATGATAATTACAAAACGAAGAGAGCTTGACAGATAAAATTCGATATGCAGATTTAACATCCAAAATGTCGTATATTGAACAAATCTGCCAACAGGTTGACTGTCTGTAAGTCAGTAATTTCAGAAATGATTAAATGTCATAATTGAAAAACGCAATGACTTAAAATATATCAGATTTGGTATGGAAATTTGTGGCTGCAAGTGAAGTTTGGTGTCAATTTTTTATTTTGATAATTTGAGAAAAACGAGTCCAAAACAAAAATTTGATTTTTTTTATACTATTAAATTAAGGTATGCCAGGGATTAATCGCCAAATCACTCGCCAAGGATCATATCATGGATTCATTAAAAGTGCTAAATTCACGTTATTAGTTAATATTCCGTGATTGTTGTACGTCAATGCCATTTAAGGCATTCACTGGCAAGACAGGTTTATTAGAGAGTATGCGAGAAAGGTTTGGGGAGACTACTCTAGCCTAAAACTAGTAAACTAAGCTGAACAGATTGAGCATATTTTTATTAAAATTACAATTTTAGTAAGAAGACCATGTACTAAATTTAATTTATGTAAATAGTTCCTCTTTAATCTAATGCGTTTATTTACTGGAGCTAAAAAAAATTATGCTCCCAAAATGATATAAGGAAACAAATTTACAATTTTTGCAACTACTTATTTTTTATGATAAATTAATTCATGATTCCGTTATATACATTATCTGAAACGTGTCTATATCAGAAATTGAAAATTTATGGCTAATGGAAAACCCATCGATTCCGAATTCAAAAGCCAGAAGAAAATTAATTAGAAACCCGTTTGAAAAACTAAATAACAGACGAAAGTTCATTTGATATTGACATTACATCAAATATCGTATTTTATAAATCAAAAGAATATTGGCAAGCTAACTATAAGGAAACGGAAGAATGGTTAAACTGCAACTTACAATTGCAATTTATGTCGAATTAGTACAATAAGTAATTCATGTCAAAAATATTATGAAACATATAAACAATTTGTATACATTTATTAATCGTAAGACTATAAAAGTTTAAAAATATTTCATAATTTATAATCCTTGTAGTTTTAAAAATATTGTATAAAATTGACTGAAATATATTGTGAAGGAAACGTTCCTGCAATCGTAGACACAGTTTTGGCACCATTTATAATATTATAAAAATTACTCAATTTGACTAGAAAAAAGTTTTCTAAACTGTTCTTAAAATAATCTATTCGTGATCATGTTAAAAAATAGATTTCCGAAGAATATATTAAAAAAAAGTATTCTTAATAATTGAACAGCTTTTGTAACTAAACCAATATTTTTTTTTTTTTTTACTTTCATTCATTGGGAAACTAAATTGATTTTTATATTTGCATAATCCGTGTATTGATGCTATTTTATATCCTCAGACATTTTCGCGAATTTTTGAATTTTGGTAAAATCTTTCGCGAAACTTCATAATTTTTAATCTTATGCTAATTCCTTCTATAAAATTGGCATAATAATATCTCACATTATTCCTCAGTTCCTAAATTAAAGAATAAGCAATAATTTAAAGTTTATGTAATAAGAGTTTCCAGTTAATTTAATGCTTCATAACACGAAAAAAGATTTTTTAAAAATGGTATATTAGTCAGGTAAATAATATACATCTTATCTCTAACACAGGAGATTGTTAATATATTGATCAAATTAGCTGCGATATATGGAACAATTTATATATATAAACATTGAATCTAGATGGTTTTTCTTTTATATTTATTCCAACAAAAAAAGATAACATATTCCAATTTTTAAAATATTTCTGATTTTTAGTTTATATTTTATTAATCTTTAAATACGAAGGAAAGTAAAAGAATTTTATAACACTTTTCAACAAAATAAAAATCCTTAGTGAAATATTTATAGGGTTATCTGTATATTGAAATATGTAATCAATATTATTAAAGTAATATGTTTATGTAATTGAAGAATAATTATTAATTTTTTTAATTGTAATTATTTTAATTATGTTAATTATGAGGGTAAAAAATGGACATTTTGAACTTTTCCCAAATAAACAGATCATCGTTTCATCTTATTTTGTAATATATTTGTCTCTAGATAATGATAAAATACTTTTCTTTTAAAAGGAATTCCGAATTCGAAACTTAACTGCAATAATACTGTTAGAAGTCGGTAATAATATATCCTTTCCACATTATTATCATCTCCAGATATATATTTACAAGGATGTATAACTTCTACTAAATAGATATCAGATCAAGAATCCGGACCTCGGCGACATTTAATAAAGTGCCGACATTGACGAAAGAAACAATGAAAGTTTCAGAAAATCCAAGAATTTTGGTTGTATTTATATTATTTTTCGAGATTTGAAAATTCTTCTAGAGAAACCTGTTCAATTATAATCAGCCTAAAAAATTCGAAATAACTATTTTAAAAATTCAATTCCTTTGTATGGGTACTGCATAGCAGGCTAGTTTCCTATGGACTGAGCATTACTTTGTTACTATGCGTTTAAATAACAATTTTTTAGTTGCCTCTTCTTAATTGATTTCTATTAATCATTTTCTTAGTATACACCTGGCTGTATTTCTCATACCTGAGCGTGTTTCTTTTGTGTGAATATGTCTGAAATAAAGCAACATTTGACGCCATCCAGCTTTTCATGGTAAATTTCTTCTACAGCTACCGAAGATTTGATTAATATCTAATTTCTAATTACAGATTGCTGTGCGTAGCAGTGTTGAATTATTTTTATCCTATAGGTTTCATATAATTTTTAAAATAAAATTCGCGCTGTATCAGTTAATGACAATTAAAATCCGTTGACGAAAAATTACAATTAATGTTATAGATTTCTGGGTCTGTTAACAAAGTTCAAAAGTTTTACTATGCAGATGTTAAAAGTGGAAGAATTTAATTCAAATATTTTTATACGTAAATAAAAAAAAATAAAAAATAATAACTCTTTATATTAATATTTCCTTAAGAGAAAATAACATACTTCCATTTATCGTTTTTAAACATAATTAAAAATAAGGAGTTTGAGAGGTGAACCAGTCAACTAAGATCATATATTTTAGACAAATTGAAAGTGTTTTTAGTGTTTTCTTCACAAATAAATCAAATCTCATTATTTCTAAGAAAATATTTATTGTTCGTCGAAACAAATCAAGCATCCACGATTCTTTTTTTATCTTAAACAATCCTGTTTTATCCGGGTCCATTAAAATTCAACAGATTTCTTTTCTTCACTCAGATTTCTCTTTTTTTACTCTACGAGGAATCAAATGAAATTCTTGAATGAGATTATTCAAAATAAAAGGCAATGAATTCACTTAACGATACAAAGTTTTATGTATAGACAAAATAGCAATGAATAGAATCTTTTGAATACGATTTTTTGTATTTTCTGTCAGTTTTGAATAAATTTATTACATTCGCATTCATTTCAGCTTTCCATTTTTTAATCAATTGATTAATATTAAAATAATTGAGAAAAATAATAATGAAATATAATTATATCATCCATTCATTTCGTATTAATATTTGTAAATAAAACTATGTAAAAGAAAAAATAGTTTAATTTGATGAATTTGAAAAGATATCAATTAAATCTTATAGAGTTTGGAATAAAATTCTATTCCAAAGAAAAAAAAATCTGCATTTCATTTGAAAGGATTTTATCGGCATTTACACAGAAAAAAAAATTTAAAGATTGTGAAAAATATATCATTATATTTCTGGAATACCTTAAAATTCTTTAATCTGAATTAAAACTTCAGATAGTTTTGCTTAGTAACAATTAGTTTTGGAAATTTTCATGAAATCCGTATATTTAGGTAAAAAAAAAGAAGTTTTAATTTCCAATTTAACTATAATAATAGTATTTGCAGGTTGAAGTGAGTGGAATGTCTGAATGACCAGGAAAACCATTCTGTTATTAAATAGTTGACAGTTTTACCTAAAATCCTTTACTATATCTCTATGATTCCATCATTCAATATTTATAGTGGCTATTGCTTTGGAAATATATAATATCATTTTAAACTTCGAATGACCTAACGGAATCACAAAATGAAGCTAGTTTCTGCCAAATACTTAATTTTAAAAAGACTGTAGTGATTTCAGTATTGTTGTAGCTCAATTTTACAAAATTGTTTTAACGAATTTTGAAGTTATAGCTTCCCTGTGAAAAAGAATTTATACTAAATTATTTGTTTAGTTGGGAATCACAAAAGGTTTATCCCTGAACTGTTAAGGTTATTAAACTGCATTGAAAGCGCTGATTAATAGAATACTTCGAAGGAGCCTCTCATTTTCTTCTTCCGAATTGTCAAAGAAAGTTCTGTTATCATAGATGAGAACCGAATTACTAAAAGAAAAAAATGCATCCGTCGAAAAGTGTTGTTGTTGTTTCTAATTTCACTTGTCATAGATAAGCCCACTGACTTTAGAAGTCAAAGATTTTAAGCCAAGGGTGCGTCTCTTGTTTCTTCAGTAACGCCATCAAAGCCCTAGAATACGACATAGCTACACACACGTCACAACCCTTTTTACAGGGCGGACTTCACTCATGCCTTTCAATCACTCATCCGTAGATCGTACTTTAGATCTGAATCAGAGAACGATCATCCCTGATCCAGTACCCCCAGTGGTATTACTCTCGATATGGAGAATTTTGTGACCACGACAGATTTATGCGCGCCCCAGCCACCAAACGCACGGAGAGTCTTCGGCCGGCGGGGTTAGAACTAGAAACCCAAGGGACGCGAATCCAACACCCTACCAACCAGGCTATCCCGGCCCAGGGAAAAGTGTAATACACTGAAATAGTTCTGTACTTTCCAGAGATCGCCGATGCTTCCAGAAGTGTCAAAGCGTAATAAAACAATATTTATGTTGTCAATCAAGAAATTTGTTTTGAATTTACAGATGTAGAATCATTATATCAAAACATCAGTGATATAGTGGAATGAAGAACAAACCTCTCATATGTGAGACTTTAAAAATAAACGACTGAGTATGTCCTTATTTTGTCTCTAATCATCGTAGGGATTATGATTTTTACCAAGGTCCACAATTTTCTAAGAGGAAAGTGGGAAATCAATTCTTTTAGAGAAAATATGAGAACGCTTTGGGGAGACCATTGATTAGTTATTATATTTGATGAAGAATTATCATATAATACAATTATATAATAAAGAGAGCGGGATACATGTAAAATGGAGCAAGATGCTATCCATTGCTCTATTAAAAATGGGATAAAGGCTTCAACACGACGAAAGTCCTTATCTAATTCATTCGAGCTCAATTTTTGATGAATGAGATTTTCTTAACCAAAAAATCATCCTAGCTATAATGCATCTAATTGATAGCATTCATTGTAGATTATCTTAAAATGCTCAACTAAGAAAGCTTCTATTTTACTATTTAAGATTTTAAATTGGCATTTTTAATTTCTAAATCAATGTTTGATGAGATACCACAGCATGAAAGTAATTTCACAATGGATATTTTCAACCCTTAAGGCACTGTATTGATCGTTCAATCATTTAAAAATGCATACAAAAATTTCATAAATACGAATAAACCATTTCAAAGTTTATTTTCTTAGAAGTTCTAGAAAATGAAATTTAAATATACAGATATTTTTTATTCAATTAAAACACGGTAGAAGACATTTTTATAACAATTATTGCAATGAAGCAACATTATATATATAAGGATTTGACAAAGTATTGTATTAAATAAAAGTTGAAGCAAAACAACAAATATCCATTTTTTTGCATAATTAGAGCCAGTTCAAATTTTCTTTCATTCATATCAAAGAGGTTTGTTTACTTACGAATTTTAAACATTTATAATTACTATTAACATAGCTAGGCGTTAATCCAACTCGAATAATAACATTGTTTCCAAAATTGTTTCACTGCGCAGATAAGCTCATTGTAAGGAAGAGATATTTACAGGCATTCTAAACGGCTATTAGATCAATAAACTTCAAATTTATCAACCACCTGCTGACAAACATGAAGGTGCTAGAAAATACAAGATTCTATATTTACTTTTTTCATGCTTGATAAATCATGCATTCATATTTCTTTTACAGGAATCATTATAAAAGAAATAATATTCTATGTCTTCTAAAAGTGAACTTTAGATTTAATTTCAGATTTCAAACCACACAAAAAACTTATCCTTAATACAGAATCCTCATATTACCTCCAGCTGATTAAGAATCTCATTGTATGAATTGTCAAATACAAAAGACACACAAAACTGCTCCTTGAACTCATGGAATGAATTACGATATAACAAACGGGTGCGCTCCCTGAATCAATTTCCCGGAAGATCGGATACAAAGGGTCACAGGTGTTGCAGCTGCCGGATAGCGAGAAGAATGTCCTTGAATAGAAGAGGCCGTCTTCTCTACTATTGATTGGGGATGCCCGTTATTTCCCCGTGTTTCAGAGAGTTTCCTCGAACCCTATTTCCCTTGAGGGCTTTTATAGTATAAGAAAAAAAGACAGGGGGACCTCTTTGTGGGTCCGCTGCTCTTCAGCGGGAGATAGGTGGGGTATATGCTGCCTTGAGTAGATTATTGATGATTTAATTAAGGATTTTCATAACATCATGATCAAGATATTCTTTGGTGCAATGGTGGATATTCTTTGGTGGTAAAACATAGCATTGTAATGGAATGTAATTAGGGATTGCAATACCGGTATACCGAATACCGGTATTTTGAGCCATTTTCACAATTTTGTAATACCGGTATTCACAAGTTTAAATACCGGTTTTTCGGTATTTACTAGATATTTTTAAAATTGTCTCCACTTCAGACATCGCGAACATAGCAAAATAGTTTACGTTTTTGTTGTTATGTCCCCCTAACGCACGAAATTAATTAGCTAATTAATGGCTTAATAAATAGCTTAAATCTAAATTAACGAAACATGGATTATGCCTGATAGAAAATATTGTATCCATAACGACTGATGGAGCAACAATTGTGAAAAAAAGTTGGAAAGTTGATTGGTGCAAATCAGCAGTTGTGCTATGCACATGGATTGAATTAGGAGTAATAGATGTATTATACCAAAAAAATAAAGAACACAAGAATCCAAATACTGTGGATATAGAAACTTACGATTCCAACTTTGAAGAGAGTAAAAGTGAGAGTGATATTTACAATGAAGATAATGACAATGTAATTGTTGAAGAAGATATTGCTAATGACGATGAAACATTAATCTATCAAGAATTGCTTCCTATAATTTATAAAGTTCGAAAAATTGTTAAGATATTTAAACGTCCCTCTATAAAAAAGGATATATTACTAAAATATATACTAACTGAAAATAAAACAGAATATATGTTAATATTAGATTCTAAAACACTTTGCAACAGTTTACTCCTAATGATGGAACGATTTTTGAAACTGAGAAATCCAATCCAAAAAGCAATAATCGAATTAAACCTGTAAATTATTTTTTCAGATAGTGAATTCGACTTAATATCCATAGCTATATCAGCTCTACTTCCAACAAAACTGACTATTGAGGTATTATGTCGGAGAGATTCTAATAACAGCTAATGCAACAATAAATTTCATGTTGCAGTCACTGTAAGAACAGCACACATCACTATCTAAAGAATTATATATTACATTGAAAAATCGCACAGAAGAAAGGCATATCGAAATAGAAAATGTCTTATGGTATTTACATAATTATAATGATTTTAAAAATGAAAATGAAAAAGAAAAGAAAATAACCAGTTCAAATCTGATTAAGTTTAGAGTAAATTTTCTTAAAATTTTTTACCTTCAAACCTATCCACATTCAGAAGAATTCAGTTCAATTATCGAAGATTATGCTGTCACTACTGTCGATAGTGAAAAGGAATTGTCTCTTGAACAAAAATTAGAATTAGCGATAGCTAAAAAAAATTTCAACGAACCAAAATACAATACAGAAATCAGCTATATCTAAAATCATCCGACGAGAAATCGATTTATTTGAAGATGAGGGATTTAGAGGTAAATACTTGGAAAAGGTATATCGCGCATTGCTAACAGTACCACCAGCTGGCGTAGATACCGAAAGAGGGTTTTCGACAGCTGGTCATTTTTACACAAAATTACTTTTCAGGCTTGATGACAGTACAATTGATACATTATGTTTTTTTAAGATCACATTTCAAAATTTTGTAATAGTACTACAGACTGAATAGCGATATTTACACTTTTTTTTGTGATTTAAATAAATAAGATGTTCCTTTACTTTTTTTGTGATTATATACTGTTATAATTTATAAGTTACAAATTATTTTTTGTGATATTTACACTCTCTAATGAAACTGGCAAATAAAACAAAGAAACACCTGTGTTTTTTTTTTCTTTTTCTAAAATTTCTAATACCGGTATTAAAACCGGTATCCCGGTATTAAGATTTAAAAAATACCGAATACCGGTATTGAAATTTTGGTCCGGTATTGCAATCCCTAAATGTAATGCTATGTTAGAAATATTCTTTCTTTGGTTAAATATATATGGTAAGAAATAGCTCTCTTAAGGCAATTCTACTTTAAATAATACAAATAAAAAGTCATATGTAGAAATTAGCATTTTAATATGCATTTAAAAAGATATTTTATATAATGATGTTTTTATGTTAACTACTCATATATAAAACTTATACTTGCATCTTTTAAAGTATTATTCTCGACATATTTATATTTATGATGATATATAAATGCATTCACCGAGATTTAATTTGGTTATAAACAATTAAAATCGAATTGCAAACAGACAACTTTAAGTAAAATAAATAGTAAATAATGTTATTGATTGAAGTATGATTGTATTAATCTTTATTATTTCCTTTGAAACACTTTGATTTTTTTTGGTAACGTCAGAAGATTTAGATTTAATTATTCCCAATTGGAACGTAAATTATTTACTCTTTTGAAAAATTGTTTTTAATGATGCCAAATTAAATATTTTTTTCGCTTTTTTTCGTCTTTTACAATTTATGGAAAAAAAAATCAACTTCATTTATTGTATCGACTCTCTGAATTTATATTTTTAGTTAGTTTTAACAAATGTAGTTTTTTTTTTTTTTTCTGATCACTTTAGGTTCTGCTGATTCGTCTAGATATTACATTTAAATTTTATTCCATAGGCATATCTGAACTGGTAAAGAGCCATCAGACTGAGATTTTATTTCTTGCTACCATTTCTTTCAAGACAAACAAAAAGGCTAGCTTTTTCCTTACAAAACTTTCTGCAAATACATCATTTAAATTATTCAAAAAGTTTAGAATGCTAAATTTTGTAAGTTAAATTATGTCACCATCTAGAAATAGCATAAGGAGAATCATTGCTATTTGGAAAATTTAAAAATTCTTATTCCCTCAAAATTTATCGATTCGGTAGCAAAACATTTTTTTATACAATAAATTATTTCTGAAGAGAATATGAGAAAATATATCGTTACTTATAGAGCGTGTGTGTGTGTGTGTGTGTGTGTGTGTGTGTGTGTGTGTGTGTGTGTGTGTGTGTGTGTGTGTGTGTGTGTGTGTGTGTGTGTGTGCGTGCGTGCGTGTGTGTGCGTGTGCGTGTTCGCGCATTTTGACTCTTCCTGCAAGATAATTAAAAAATGACGCATAAATAAATTGGAAAAGGAAAATATGCAAAGAATAAAGTTTAAAATTTTATTAAATTTTAATTTGCATTTCAGAAAAAGTTAAGAAATATTTTGGTTACTTTTTCCCTGAGATTTTAGAAAATTTTATTCACTAAATAGAATTTCCCCCAATTCAAAAATATATTTAATTATACTAAATTTTTCTCAAGGAATTATTTTCTATCCTTACGTAATTATTTAAAAAATGTATGGCATATTTTATAAAAAATAAACAAAGGTTAAATTAAAATTGAAATGGATTTCATTGATGGTATTAATATTCATCTGCAGGTTTCTCCATGTTGGGTAGGTTTTAGTGCAACATATGCTATAAATTAAAAAAAAAAAAAAAGGTTGCGCCTACAATTACTGTTTAATTTCGGAATATAGCAATTATGAAATATTTAGTGTGTATGTGCGTGTGTGTACATCATAGAAAATTAATTTCAATTTTAAATAATGAAAATTATTTTTCTGTGATATAATTGAATGCAAAAAGATATTGACAAAAAATTAGAGCAATGTACATCAATATACAAAACGATGAAGAACTTCTAAGATGGAATGAGTTATACCTGCATACCAAAGTTTCATTTTTAAAACCATTTTGCTTCACAATCTATTCATACCAAATTACATGAAACATTTATTTTTGAAAATTTATGGAACCATAAGTTTCGCAAACGAACAAATAGTCAAAGATAGCTCATTAAATAATAAATAAACGCTTTTGATTTGATGATATTCTGCTAAATTTTCTCCATATTATAGAGATATATTCAATTTTTCAATGCATTTCAGTATAGCCGCCCCATAAGGATAGCTCTGGATGGTTTTAATAATCAAATGCTTTTTTTATTTAAAGACAAGGGAACCCATTTGGTATTCAAGGTTTCAAGTTATGACATTTCAATATGGAAATCATGATAGAATGCAAAGTTTAGATCGGATATTTCACAAGGTTTGACATACAAAAAATCCTTATTAATATCATAATTAAATAACTGCAGTTATAAATTAACATCCGGTAAATACATTCTTTTATTCTTTGATTAAATTACTAGAAGGTTCTTTATAATGGAATATTATAAAATTATTAAACGATGAGAAGTGCAAGATTTTCATTTAAGCATCTTTTTTTCCTTAAATTATTTTTAATAATTCTTTAAAATAATTATTTGCCTTTATTTAAATCATGTAAATACAAATAAAACTTTATATCCAGATTTTCAGTTCTGTCCTAAAGTAAAAGAATAAAAACTTTGTACACAATATGTTGCTGATGAAAATAATTTTAAATTTTTATCATTTTCGGAAATTAATTATCATTTAAATGATTCATTATCAGTTAAGTCATTAAAATTCGGTTTCATACATGTAGTGACGTATTGCAAATTAGAAAAAACGGATTATTTGACTGAAAAATGAAATTTCCAATACCAGTATTAATTAATTGCAATTTATAAATAAAGTAGCTGAAATCAATTAAAATCTGAAATTTTTCTATATGAATATTAAGACGTTTTAAACCTTTTTTAATTTAATTTGTTCGTATTTAGTATTCTATTCAATTAAAATATTCAACACATAATCATTAAATTGTAGGATTAATAGTAATCCCATAATGTCAAAAACGCTGTACTTACAAAGAATTACTTTTTAATTAACGGAAATCCTTGCTCAAGGGATTGCACCTGAAGAAAATTAATTATAAACTTATTTTTATCTAAGGTAAGGTATAACTCATATTATGGTGAAGATTTTGATAATTAACAGTTTAAAAAAATTTATATAGGTTCATTATGTGAGTTAAATTTAGGATTTAAACAAATTTCTTTAGAAAAATTATGTTGATATACTTCCTTGACTTTTAAATAATCTTGAGAATAAGGAAATTTCTGGCGACAGTACAGAATCGAGTTACAAAATTCAGCGGAATCGGCAGCATCGATTTGAATAAGTATCGTTATGGTGGGTATTAGTGAATATAGCTCACATATTTGTTGCTTTGCTGTTTGGGAGTTTGCTACCTTTGATCAACTATATTGTTACAGAAATCATCGAGTGGGTGCTTGGTGAAAGAAGCCTGAAAAGCTGGAAAATAGAAAACAATGCTTTATTCCGCAAAGAAAATGAAGCACTTGTGTTAAAATCACATTCAAAGTGTATACAAAGAAGAGGACATGTAGATATAGCAAGTAGATAGCAAATCATACAAGTAAATAGGAACAACATGCAAGCAGAAATACAACATGCAAGTAGATAGTAAATAACTAATTAAACATCAGTATAATAGTGCTAGATAGAGATATGCACTGAAACAGCATTAAAAAAAAGAAGAATATACAGAATTGCACCAGTCTTTCGGGTTTATATAGATAATTCGAAAGAGTATTAAGTTTTCTGGCAGGATTTCAAAAATCAGTTTCTATTAGAGATAGAGTCGAGATTCTTCGATTTTCAGAGTTTTCATTTTTATCACACCACTAAATGGTCACTAGGGTTGGGAGACATGGTCCTGGCATCCATTATTAAATTTCGATATATATTTGTTCCCACTCATTATACTAAATTAGTGGGGAAATATTACAGAATCGTAACTTATTTAGAGTTTAAATATAATAACACACTGAAGATAAATTCAAATGTATTTGAAGATAATCACGCTTTTTTTAGTAATTAGGAATTACACATCCTACTCACCAAAACCAGAAAACTGCGTTGTGATTCTTTAGAATTGCCACATTATCCCAGCTGACTTCACCCATTTTCGATATATTTATGAATTTCTGCTTCTAGTAATAATGAATTATAAATATATATTAATTATTCAAAATATAAATCATTTCAAGTGTATGAACTGCTAAAATTAATTACTAAATCGTTTTCTAAAATCAGAATTTTCTGGTGTTAAAGAGGAATATTAAAAAAGTAAATATATGATTCTTACATGTTTAAAAATCAAACTTATTTCATTAATCTGAAATCATTAATTCAAAACTTCAAGAGGCGAGATGGATTTCCACGAGGTTTACCTTCAACCAGTTTCGCCAATTTCATCTCCAAAGAGATTCATCTCGTCCATTTGATGGCTTGTAAAAACCTTCAACAATTCCGGTGGATTTAACAAATTTCCCATTTTTTTTTTTTTAATCACGGAATCATTTCGTGTATTTAGCGCTTGATTTTGTTTTTTTCTCAGAAACCTTCCAACCAAAAAGAGTAAAGTCCTGTGATAATCCCACGCTTTAGAAGTTTGGAATCTTCACTCTGTATACAAGAATACTTTATACCTTTGTATCACTTATTCGACTCGTTTTCTTAAGAATGATTTTTCAATACTTTCATTTGCCTTAACTTTTCATTTTCGACGAATTCCATTATTAATTGGAACTGCTGAACTGAAATTCAGTTTTTCGCATTTTCCCTTCCCCTTCAGAAAAAGCGTTGTGTCAGAATTTCGTCAAAGTAAGCCTGTTAACAATCCAATCGTGCGAGCTGTTGCCAAATGCGATTGACAAATTCAAACAGCTTTTGCATCTACATTTTATAAAAATCATTAACATACAGGACAATTGACATAAATCGCAATACCATTTCGTTGTAGCTATGTGATAAAATTATACAGGAAATTCCTATTTTGGAAGTGGTGATAATATTTATTAATTGCATTATAAATATAAAAATATTTATTTGCATATTATATAAACCCATTAATTATGCTTCATAGGAAATGTCGTAAGTTAATAGAGTTATATAAGTTTTTAATAATTAATAAATTTGGCCTGGAAACAGATTGCGGGTAGCAACAGAAAAATTTCTATGGAATGATGTATGCATGTAAAGATTGGATTAAATTATGAAATTTTTCCGTTATGCTCGCTTTTATTTTGCACATCAAAATTTTGTTTTTCTCATCCTTCCTTCTCTTTCAGCAGACAATCAAAACAAGGACAATTTGGAGGGAATTAAATCCTCTAAACTTTCTCACATACTCACCAATAAATTTTCTATCCCCCCCCCTTCCAGCTTAAAATTATGAATCTTGGGTAAGGACGCAAATACCACACATGTCATTGCTGAACGGCAGTTGCAAAATAGATTTTTGTACTGAATATAGCATTTTTCAATAATTGGTCGGGAGAATATGAATTTAAACGTTATTTTTTCAACTGATTGGTGTCAAAATTTGTTGCAAAATTGCAATTTGGTGTCAGAAAATAATATACCTCCTGTCATTTGCTTAACCCTTTCTAAGGCCGTGGGAAGCATGCTTCCCACCAAATTTATCAATCTTTGTATGAAAATATGTAGGTGGGCATAAGTTCTGACGAATTTTTTTAGAAAGACAGAAACTTAGATGCCTCAGTTCTTTATCTCACACAAAATGATGTGTCTTGATTTGTTACTTAATTATTAATTAACAAAATTAATTAATTAAAATTAAATTTATCTCATAAGCTAAATGAATCCCTTTTCTTATTCTAATTTCAAGCCTCCAAATGTTTTAACATAATATGACTAGAAAAAAATGGCCCTTTAAAGGGTTAAGTCTCTTATGAGTGTTAAGCTCGAAAGTCGGTCAACCGTTTCACAAACTAAGTTTACAATTTGATAATAATCTACATTTTAGATGCTAAACTTGTGTTCTAAATTCCATTTATCTAGCATTTTAAAGTCATTGAATTCATTTGTACTTGAACTTTTCCTAGATAGAATTCGTGGAAAATTTGATAAAAATCTACAATTTTAGTCGAAAATCCATGTACCAAATGTCATCCATCTAGTTCAAAGTATTTTTGAGTTATGTTCACATTATCAGATTGTGAAATATCATATTAAGTTTTTTGATGATTATAATACTGCCTCTATACTTCGCACACGAGTGAGTAAAAAGATAATTTTTGAAAAGAATATTCTAGAATATTGCTCTTTAGATGCTATTTTATATATAATATACATATAAGTACTAATAAAATAATCAGACAGATTTAAAAGAAATATTTTGTAAGCTATAAATATAAAAATCAAATGGTCTAATTCGTTTTCTTAAAAGATGTGAAAATCAATTTGTAATAAACTAAAAGAAAAAAAAATGACTTTTTGTGGAAGGTTTTCTTCTACATAAAAAATATATTGCTCTTTTTTATGTAAATATCAAAAGTTTCATTTTTTTGTCATCATAATAATAGATATAAACCGAGTAATAACATTTTTTTCAGTGAAATTATCTATTAATTCTGGAATGAATTCTAATTTGAAAATCTTTAATAACCACTTTTCATTTTTTCCCATTAAATTTCAGCTCAGATTATTTTTCTTTCAATTTTTTTTCATCGCATCTAATTTTCTATTCATTAAAATTTCTTATTACTCAAATTTTGAATAAAAAATAATGCATATTAAATAGCATTATATTAATATTTGGATATGTGCATAAAGAAAACGATTATGGCTACTTTGAATGAATGCTATTTTCATTCTTCTTCATTTTTATTTTGTATAATAAGGTAGATTTTTTTTTCTTCATTCTTCTTTATGAAATGAATTGATTTTATTCATAGCTTTTCTATCATCTTTATTTTTACTTTGAAAATCCTTTAAATATCCTATTTTGTTCCAAAAAAATGTGGTAAGAACTATTACGAGATTCTTCCACATAAACAAATTTTCTTTTTAAAATGAAAATTTCTTATTCGTATATTATATAAGCATTCCTAATAATTTTAATGAAAGGATTTAGGCAAAGCTTATACTTACAGTAAATCCTTTGACAGATTTATTTGGAAGTATAAGAGATAAGATATACCAGGCTGATTAAAAAAATGGAACGAAATGTAAAATCTTTTTCGGTCTTTAATTCTTTCCGTGCCATGGAAATCAAACGCGAAAGATGCACAAGTTGCTGTACAATGATAAATAACATTTTATTCCAAAAAATTAAAGAAATCTCGAAATATAGACATCCAAATGTATCTATAAAATCTCGCTTAATTTAAACTGATTACACGAGCAATAAACACATCGCTAAATAGAAAACAGTAAAAGCACTGTATACAATTAAAAATCTGATTTTGAGAGCAAACTATCAAACAGACTATTGTTTCCTTGTGTGACCATTCTCTTGATAAAATGTATCGTCAAATGGAATTCTCAACACGAATCCTCCTAACTCAGATCCGAAAACATATAGAACCATAGTTCTTTAAATTTCCAAAACTTTCAATCTTAACCCAAATTCATAGTCACAGAATCGGAATGTATGTTGCTAACGGCGGGGACTATTCACCTGTAATACATTCAACTACCATAAACCAATTCTGACCTAGTGAGAACTAAAAACCATATTTATTTTGAAATTTTCTACAATAAAACATGTTTTTTCTTTGAAACCCAAATAATCATTGAAAAGTAATATTTCGTTTCTTTCAGAACTCTAGATGTCAGCATGATAAAAAAAAGATTCTATATAAAATTCATTTTATTTTTAAAATACCTCCAATTGTAAGTTTATTTTTTTTTAATTCTGAAATATTATAACTGGCACTCTCTGTCGGTCGTGCTCCTCCCATATCCATGAGACATTTGATAATTTTGTATAAAATTCAAATTCCTGATAATTTTGTATAAAATCCAAATTCAAATCATGCATTCATATTTCTTTCACAGGAATAAAAAAAATAACGCCATTCTCTGCCTTCTGAAAGTGAACTTTAAATTTAATTTCAATTTCAAACCACACAAAAAAAAACTTATTTTCAATACAGAATCCTTCTATTAACTCAAGCTGATTAAGAATCTCATTGCATGAATTGCCAAGTACAAAAGACACACAAAACTGCTCCTTGAACTCATGGAATGAATTAAGATATAACAAACGGGTGCGCTCCCTGAATCTATTTCCCGGAAGATCGGATACAAAGGGTCACAGGTGTTGCAGCTACTGGATAGCGAGAAGAATGTCCTTGAATAGAAGAGGCCGTCTTCTCTACTATTGATTGGGGATGCCCGTTATTTCCACGTGTTTCAGAGAGTTTCCTTGAACCCTATTTCGACTGAGGGCTTTTATAGTATAAGAACAAAAGACAGGGGAACCTGTTTGTGGGTCTGCTGCTCTTCAGGAGATAGGTGGGGTATATGCTGCTTTGAATAGATAATTGATGATTTTAATTAAGGATTTTCATAACACCATGATCAAGATATTCTTTGGTGCAATGGTGGATATTCTTTGGTGGTAAAACATAGCATTGTAATGGAATGTAATTAGGGATTGCAATACCGGTATACCGGGATACCGAATACCGGTATTTTGAGCCATTTGTACAATTTTGTGATACCGGTATTCACAAGTTTAAATACCGGTTTTTCGGTATTTACTAGAACTTTTTAAAATTGTGTCCACTATATGTTCAGGGATCGCGAACATAGCAAAATAGTATACGTTTTTGTTGGTATGTCTCCGTAACGGGCGAAATTAATTAGCTAATTAATGGCTTAATTAATTGCTTAAATCTAAATGAGCGAAACATGGATTATCCCTGAAAGAAAATATTGTATCCATAACGACTGATATAGCAACAATTGTGAAAAAAAGTTGGAAAGTTGATTGGTGCAAATCAGCAGTTGTGCTATGCACATGGTTTGAATTAGGAGTAATAGATGTATTATACCAAAAAAATAAAGAACACAAGAATCCAAACACTGTGCATATAGAAACTTACGATTCCAACTTTGAAGAGAGTAAAAGTGAGAGTGATATTTACAATGAAGATAATGACAATGTAATTGTTGAAGAAGATATTGCTAATGACGATGAAACATTAATCTATCAAGAATTGCTTCCTATAATTTATAAAGTTAGAAAAATTGTTAAGATATTTAAACGTCCCCCTATAAAAATGGATATATTACTAAAATATATACCAACTGAAAATAAAACAGAATATATGTTAATATTAGATTCTAAAACACGTTGGAACAGTTTACTCCTAATGATGGAACGATTTTTGAAACTGAGAAATCCAATCCAAAAAGCAATAATCGACTTAAACCTGTAAATTATTTTTTCAGATAGTGAATTCGACTTAATATCCAGAACTATATCAGCTCTACTTCCAACAAAACTGACTATTGAGGTATTATGTCGGAGAGATTCTAATAACAGCTAATGCAACAATAAATTTCATGTTGCAGTCACTGAAACAATAGCACACATCACTATCTAATGAATTATATATTACATTGAAAAATCTCTCAGAAGAAAGGCATACCGAAATAGAAAATGCCTTATGGTATTTACGTAATTATAATGATTTTAAAAATGAAAATGAAAAAGAAAAGAAAATAACCAGTTCAAATCTGATTAAGTTTAGAGTAAATTTTCTTAAACTTTTTTACCCACAATCCTATCCACAATCAGAAGAATTCAGTTCAATTATCGAAGATTATGCTGTCACTACTGTCGATAGTGAAAAGGAATTGTCTCTTGAACAAAAATTAGAATTAGCGGTAGATAAAAAAAAAAAATTCAACGAACCAAAATATAATACAGAAATCAGCTATATCTAAAATCATCCGACGAGAAATCGATTTATTTGAAGATGAGGGATTTAGAGGTATTTACTTGGAAAAGGTATATCGCGCATTGCTAACAGTACTACCAGCTGGTGTAGATACCGAAAGAGGATTTTCGACAGCTGGTCATTTTTACACAAAATTACTTTTCAGGCTTAATGACAGTACAATTGATACATTATGTTTTTTTAAGATCACATTTCAAAATTTTGTAATAGTACCACAGACTGAATAGCGATATTTACACTTTTTTTGTGATTTAAATAAGATGTTCCTTTACTTTTTTGTGATTATATACTGTTATAATTTATAAGTTACAAATTATTTTTTGTGATATTTACACTCTCTAACAAAACTGGCAAATAAAACAAAGAAACATCTGTTTTTTTTTCTTTTTCTAAAGTTTCTTATACCGGTATTAAAACCGGTATCCCGGTATTAAGATTTAAAAAATACCGAATACCGGTATTGAAATTTTGGTCCGGTATTGCAATCCCTAAATGTAATGCTATGTTAGAAATATTCTTTCTTTGGTTTAATATATATGGTAAGAAAATGACTCTCTTAAGGCAGTTCTACTTTAAATAATACAAATAAAAAAATCATATGTAGAAATTAGCATTTTAATATGCATTTAAAAAGATATTTTATATAAGGGTGTTTTTATGTTAACTACTCATATATAAAACTTATACTTGCATCTTTTAAAGTATTATTCTCGACATATTTATATTTATGATGATATATAAATGCATTCACCGAGCTTTAATTTGGTTATAAACAATTAAAATCGAATTGCAAAAAGACAACTTTAAGTAAAATAAATGGTAAATAATGTTATTGATTGAAGTATGATTGTATTAATCTTTATTATTTCCTTTGAAACAATATGATTTTTTTTGGTAACGTCAGAAGATTTAGATTTAATTATTCCCAATTAGAACGTAAATTATTTACTCTTTTGAAAAATTGTTTTTAATGATGCCAAATTAAATATTTTTTTTTTGCTTTTTTTCGTCTTTTACAATTTATGAAAAAAAAAAAAACCTTCATTTATTGTTTCGACTCTCTGAATTTATATTTTTAGTTAGTTTAACAAATGTAGTTTTTTTTTTCTGATCACTTTAGGTTCTGCTGACTCGTCTAGATATTACATTTAACTTTTATTCCATAGACATATCTGAACTGGTAAAGAGCCATCAGACTGAGATTTTATTTCTTGCAATAATTTCTTTCAAGACAAAAAAAGGCTAGCTTTTTCCTTACAAAACTTTCTGTAAATACATCATTTAAATTATTCAAAAAGTTTAGAATGCTAAATTTTGTAAGTAAAATTATGTCACCATCAAGAAATAGCATAAGGAGAATCATTGCTATTTGGAAAATTTAAAAATTCTTATTCCCTCAAAATTTATCGATTCGGTAGCAAAACATTTTTTTATACAATAAATTATTTCTGTATAGAATATGAGAAAATATATCGTTACTTATAGAGCGAGTGTGTGTATGTGTGTGTGTGTGTGTGTGTGTGTGTGTGCGTGCGTGCGTGCGTGCGTGCGTGTGTGCGTGTGTGTGCGAGTGTGCGTGTGCGTGCTCGCGCATTTTGACTCTTCCTGCAAGATAATTAAAAAAAAATGATACATAAATAAATTGGAACTGGAAAATATGCAAAGAATAAAGTTTAAAATTTTATGAAATTTTAATTTGCACTTTAGAAAAAGTTTAGAAATTTTTTGGTGACTTTTTTCCTGAGATTTTAGAAAATTTTATTCACTAAATAGAATTTCCCCGAATTCAAAAATATATTTAATTATACTAAATTTTTCTCAACGAATTATTTTCTATCCTTACGTAATTATTTAAAAAATGTATGGCATATTTTATAAAAAATAAACAAAGGTTAAATTAAAATTGAAATTGATTTCATTGATGGTATTAATATTCATCTGCAGGTTTCTCCATGTTGGGTAGGTTTTAGTGCAACATATGTTATAAATTTTTTAAAAAAAAGGTTGCGCCTACAATTACTGTTTAATTTCGGAATATAGCAATTATGAAATATTTAGTGTGTATGTGCGTGTGTGTACATCATAGAAAATTAATTTCAATTTTAAGTAATGAAAATTATTTTTCTGTGATATAATTGAATGCAAAAAGATATTGACAAAAAATTAGAGCAATGTACATCAATATACAAAACGATGAAGAACTTCTAAGATGGAATGAGTTATACCTGCATACCAAAGTTTCATTTTTAAAACCATTTTGCTTCACAATCTATTCAGATCAAATTACATGAAACATTTATTACTTAAAACAAACAAATAGCAAAAGATAGCTTATTAAATAATAAATAAATGCTTTTGATTTGATGATATTTTTCTGCTGAATTTTCAATTCAATTCAATTTTTCAATGCGGTTCAGTATAGCCTCCCCATAATGATAGCTCGGGATGTTTTTAATAATCAAATGCTTTTTTTATTTAAAGACTGGGGAAACCATATTCAAGGTTCCAAGTTATTGACATTTCAATATGGAAACCATGATAGAATGCAAAGTTTAATTCGGATATTTCAGAAGATTAGACATGCAAAAAAACTTATTAATCTCAAAAATAAATAACTGTAGTTATAAATTAACATCTAGTAAATACATTCTTTTTTTATTCCTTGATTAAATAATTAAAAGGTTCTTAATAATGGAATATTATAAAATTATTAATAGAGGAGAGGTCCAAGATTTTCATTTAATCATCTTTATTTTTTAAAATTATATTTAATAATTCTTTAAAATAATTAATTGGCTTTATTTAATTCATGTAAATACAAATAAAACTTTATATCCAGATTTTCAGTCTGTCCCTAAAGTAAAGGAATAAAAACTTTGTACACAATATGTTGCTGATGAAAATAATTTTACATTTTTATCATTTTCGGAATTTAATTATTATTTAAATGATTCATCATCAGTTAAGTCATTAAAATTCGGTTTCATACATGTAGTGACGTATTGTAAATTAGAAAAAACGGATTATTTGACTGAAAAATGAAATTTCCAATACCAGTATTAATTAATTGCAATTTATAAATAAAATAGCTGAAATCAATTAAAATCTGAAATTTTTCTATATTAATATTAAGGCATTTTAAACCTTTTTTTTAATTAAATTTGTTCGTATTTAGTATTCTATTCAATTAAAATATTCAACACATAATCATTAAATTGTAGGATTAATAGTAATCCCATAATGTCAAAAGCGCTGTACTTACAAAGAATTACTTTTTAATTAACGGAAACCCTTGCTCAAGGGATTGCACTTGAAGAAAATTAATTAGAAACTTATTTTTATCTAAGGTAAGGTATAACTCATATTATGGTGAAGATTTTGATAATTAACAGTTTAAAAAAATTTATATAGGTTCATTATGTGAGTTAAATTTAGGAGTTAAACAAATTTCTTTAGAAAAATTATGTTGATATACTTCCTTGACTTTTAAATAATCTTGAGAATAAGGAAATTTATGGCGACAGTACAGAATTGAGTTACAAAATTCAGCGGAATCGGCAGCATCGATTTGAATGAGTATCGTTATGGTGGGTAAATTTTCTGGTGGGTATTAGTGAATATAGCTCACATATTTGTTGCTTTGTTGTTTGGGTGTTTGCTACCTTTGATCAACTATATTGTTACAGAAATCATCGAGTGGGTGCTTGGTGAAAGAAGCCTGAAAAGCTGGAAAATAGAAAACAATGCTTTATTCCGCAAAGAAAATGAAGCACTTGTGTTAAAATCACATTAAAAGTGTATACAAAGAAGAGGACATGTAGATATAGCAAGTAGATAGCAAATCATACAAGTAAATAGGAACAACATGCAAGCAGAAATACAACATGCAAGTAGATAGTAAATAACTAATTAAACATCAGTATAATAGTGCTAGATAGAGATATGCACTGAAACAGCATTAAAAAAAAAGAAGAATATACAGAATTGCACCAGTCTTTCGGGTTTATATAGATAATTCGAAAGAGTATTAAGTTTTCTGGCAGGATTTCAAAAATCAGTTTCTAATAGAGATAGAGTCGAGATTCTTCGATTTTCAGAGTTTTCATTTTTATCACACCACTAAATGGTCACCAAGGTTGGGAGACATGGTCCTGGCATCCATTATTAAATTTCGATATATATCTGTTCCCACTCATTATACTAATTTAGTGGGGAAATATTACAGAATCGTAACTTATTTAGAGTTTAAAGATAATAACACACTGAAGATAAATTCAAATGTATTTGGAGATAATCACGCTTTTTTTAGTAATTAGGGATTACACATCCTACTCACCAAAACCAGAAAACTACGTTGTGATTCTTTGGAATTACTACATTATCCCAGCTGACTTCACCCGTTTTTTATATATTTATGGATTTCTGCTTCTAGTAATAATGAATTATAAACATTAATTATTCAAAATATAAATTATTTCAAGTGTATGAACTGCTAAAATTAATTACTAAATCGTTTTCTAAAATTAGAATTTTCTGGTGTTAAAGAGGAATATTAAAAAAGTAAATATATGATTCTTAGATGCTTAAAAATCAAACTTATTTTCATAAATCTGATATCACTAATTTAAAACTTCAAGAGGCGAGATGGATTTCCACGAGGTTTACCTTCAACCAGTTTCGCCAATTTCATCTCCAAAGAGATTCATCTCGTCCATTTGATGGCTTGTAAAAACCTTCAACAATTCCGGTGGATTTAACAAATTTCCCATTTTTTTTTTTTTAATCACGGAATCATTTCGTGTATTTAGCGCTTGATTTTGTTTTTTTCTCAGAAACCTTCCAACCAAAAAGAGTAAAGTCCTGTGATAATCCCACGCTTTAGAAGTTTGGAATCTTCACTCTGTATACAAGAATACTTTATACCTTTGTATCACTTATTCGACTCGTTTTCTTAAGAATGATTTTTCAATACTTTCATTTGCCTTAACTTTTCATTTTCGACGAATTCCATTATTAATTGGAACTGCTGAACTGAAATTCAGTTTTTCGCATTTTCCCTTCCCCTTCAGAAAAAGCGTTGTGTCAGAATTTCGTCAAAGTAAGCCTGTTAACAATCCAATCGTGCGAGCTGTTGCCAAATGCGATTGACAAATTCAAACAGCTTTTGCATCTACATTTTATAAAAATCATTAACATACAGGACAATTGACATAAATCGCAATACCATTTCGTTGTAGCTATGTGATAAAATTATACAGGAAATTCCTATTTTGGAAGTGGTGATAATATTTATTAATTGCATTATAAATATAAAAATATTTATTATTTGCATTATAAATATAAAAATATTTATTTGCATATTATATAAACCCATTAATTATGCTTCATAGGAAATGTCGTAAGTTAATAGAGTTATATAAGTTTTTAATAATTAATAAATTTGGCCTGGAAACAGATTGCGGGTAGCAACAGAAAAATTTCTATGGAATGATGTATGCATGTAAAGATTGGATTTTATTATGAAATTTTTCCGTTATGCTCGCTTTTATTTTGCACATCAAAATTTTGTTTTTCTCATCCTTCCTTCTCTTTCAGCAGACAATCAAAACAAGGACAATTTGGAGGGAATTAAATCCTCTAAACTTTCTCACATACTCACCAATAAATTTTCTATCCCCCCCCCCCTTCCAGCTTAAAATTATGAATCTTGGGTAAGGACGCAAATACCACACATGTCATTGCTGAACGGCAGTTGCAAAATAGATTTTTGTTCTGAATATAGCATTTTTCAATAATTGGTCGGGAGAATATGTATTTTAAACGCTATTTTTTCAACCGATTGGTGTCAAAATTTGGCGCAAAATTGCAATTAGGTGGAAAATAATATACCTTCTGTCATTTGCTTAACCCTTTGTAGGGTCGTGGAAAGTATGCTTCCCACCAAATTTATCAATCTTTGTATGAAAATATGTAGGGTGGCATAAGTTCTGACGAATGTTTTTAGAAAGACAGAAACTTAGATACTTTAGTTCTTTATCTCACACAAAATGACGCTTCTTGATTTGCTACTTAATTATTAACAAAATTAATTCATTAATCAAATTAAATTTATCTAATAAGCTAAATGAATCCCTTTTCTTATTCTAATTTCAAGCCTCCAAATGTTTTAACATAATATGACTAGAAAAAAATGGCCCTTTAAAGGGTTAAGTCGCTTATGAGTGTTAAGCTCGAAAGTCGGCTAACCGTTTCGCAAACTAAGTTTACAATTTGATAATAATCTACATTTTAGATGCTAAACTTGTGTTCTAAATTCCATTTATCTAGCATTTTAAAGTCATTGAATTCATTTGTACTTGAACTTTTCCTAGATAGAATTCGTGGAAAATTTGATAAAAATCTACAATTTTAGTCGAAAATCCATGTACCAAATGTCATCCATCTAGTTCAAAGTATTTTTGAGTTATGTTCACATTATCAGATTGTGAAATATCATATTAAGTTTTTTGATGATTATAATACTGCCTCTATACTTCGCACACGAGTGAGTAAAAAGATAATTTTTGAAAAGAATATTCTAGAATATTGCTCTTTAGATGCTATTTTATATATAATATACATATAAGTACTAATAAAATAATCAGACAGATTTAAAAGAAATATTTTGTAAGCTATAAATATAAAAATCAAATGGTCTAATTCGTTTTCTTAAAAGATGTGAAAATCAATTTGTAATAAACTAAAAGAAAAAAAAAATGACTTTTTGTGGAAGGTTTTCTTCTACATAAAAAATATATTGCTCTTTTTTATGTAAATATCAAAAGTTTCATTTTTTTGTCATCATAATAATAGATATAAACCGAGTAATAACATTTTTTTCAGTGAAATTATCTATTAATTCTGGAATGAATTCTAATTTGAAAATCTTTAATAACCACTTTTCATTTTTTTCCCATTAAATTTCAGCTCAGATTATTTTTCTTTCAATTTTTTTTCATCGCATCTAATTTTCTATTCATTAAAATTTCTTATTACTCAAATTTTGAATAAAAAATAATGCATATTAAATAGCATTATATTAATATTTGGATATGTGCATAAAGAAAACGATTATGGCTACTTTGAATGAATGCTATTTTCATTCTTCTTCATTTTTATTTTGTATAATAAGGTAGATTTTTTTTTCTTCATTCTTCTTTATGAAATGAATTGATTTTATTCATAGCTTTTCTATCATCTTTATTTTTACTTTGAAAATCCTTTAAATATCCTATATTGTTCCAAAAAAATGTGGTAAGAACTATTACGAGATTCTTCCACATAAACAAATTTTCTTTTTAAAATGAAAATTTCTTATTCGTATATTATATAAGCATTCCTAATAATTTTAATGAAAGGATTTAGGCAAAGCTTATACTTACAGTAAATCCTTTGACAGATTTATTTGGAAGTATAAGAGATAAGATATACCAGGCTGATTAAAAAAATGGAACGAAATGTAAAATCTTTTTCGGTCTTTAATTCTTTCCGTGCCATGGAAATCAAACGCGAAAGATGCACAAGTTGCTGTACAATGATAAATAACATTTTATTCCAAAAAATTAAAGAAATCTCGAAATATAGACATCCAAATGTATCTATAAAATCTCGCTTAATTTAAACTGATTACACGAGCAATAAACACATCGCTAAATAGAAAACAGTAAAAGCACTGTATACAATTAAAAATCTGATTTTGAGAGCAAACTATCAAACAGACTATTGTTTCCTTGTGTGACCATTCTCTTGATAAAATGTATCGTCAAATGGAATTCTCAACACGAATCCTCCTAACTCAGATCCGAAAACATATAGAACCATAGTTCTTTAAATTTCCAAAACTTTCAATCTTAACCCAAATTCATAGTCACAGAATCGGAATGTATGTTGCTAACGGCGGGGACTATTCACCTGTAATACATTCAACTACCATAAACCAATTCTGACCTAGTGAGAACTAAAAACCATATTTATTTTGAAATTTTCTACAATAAAACATGTTTTTTCTTTGAAACCCAAATAATCATTGAAAAGTAATATTTCGTTTCTTTCAGAACTCTAGATGTCAGCATGATAAAAAAAAGATTCTATATAAAATTCATTTTATTTTTAAAATACCTCCAATTGTAAGTTTATTTTTTTTTAATTCTGAAATATTATAACTGGCACTCTCTGTCGGTCGTGCTCCTCCCATATCCATGAGACATTTGATAATTTTGTATAAAATTCAAATTCCTGATAATTTTGTATAAAATCCAAATTCAAATCATGCATTCATATTTCTTTCACAGGAATAAAAAAATAACGCCATTCTCTGCCTTCTGAAAGTGAACTTTAAATTTAATTTCAATTTCAAACCACACAAAAAAAAACTTATTTTCAATACAGAATCCTTCTATTAACTCAAGCTGATTAAGAATCTCATTGCATGAATTGCCAAGTACAAAAGACACACAAAACTGCTCCTTGAACTCATGGAATGAATTAAGATATAACAAACGGGTGCGCTCCCTGAATCTATTTCCCGGAAGATCGGATACAAAGGGTCACAGGTGTTGCAGCTACTGGATAGCGAGAAGAATGTCCTTGAATAGAAGAGGCCGTCTTCTCTACTATTGATTGGGGATGCCCGTTATTTCCACGTGTTTCAGAGAGTTTCCTTGAACCCTATTTCGACTGAGGGCTTTTATAGTATAAGAACAAAAGACAGGGGAACCTGTTTGTGGGTCTGCTGCTCTTCAGGAGATAGGTGGGGTATATGCTGCTTTGAATAGATAATTGATGATTTTAATTAAGGATTTTCATAACACCATGATCAAGATATTCTTTGGTGCAATGGTGGATATTCTTTGGTGGTAAAACATAGCATTGTAATGGAATGTAATTAGGGATTGCAATACCGGTATACCGGGATACCGAATACCGGTATTTTGAGCCATTTGTACAATTTTGTGATACCGGTATTCACAAGTTTAAATACCGGTTTTTCGGTATTTACTAGAACTTTTTAAAATTGTGTCCACTATATGTTCAGGGATCGCGAACATAGCAAAATAGTATACGTTTTTGTTGGTATGTCTCCGTAACGGGCGAAATTAATTAGCTAATTAATGGCTTAATTAATTGCTTAAATCTAAATGAGCGAAACATGGATTATCCCTGAAAGAAAATATTGTATCCATAACGACTGATATAGCAACAATTGTGAAAAAAAGTTGGAAAGTTGATTGGTGCAAATCAGCAGTTGTGCTATGCACATGGTTTGAATTAGGAGTAATAGATGTATTATACCAAAAAAATAAAGAACACAAGAATCCAAACACTGTGGATATAGAAACTTACGATTCCAACTTTGAAGAGAGTAAAAGTGAGAGTGATATTTACAATGAAGATAATGACAATGTAATTGTTGAAGAAGATATTGCTAATGACGATGAAACATTAATCTATCAAGAATTGCTTCCTATAATTTATAAAGTTAGAAAAATTGTTAAGATATTTAAACGTCCCCCTATAAAAATGGATATATTACTAAAATATATACCAACTGAAAATAAAACAGAATATATGTTAATATTAGATTCTAAAACACGTTGAAACAGTTTACTCCTAATGATGGAACGATTTTTGAAACTGAGAAATCCAATCCAAAAAGCAATAATCGACTTAAACCTGTAAATTATTTTTTCAGATAGTGAATTCGACTTAATATCCAGAACTATATCAGCTCTACTTCCAACAAAACTGACTATTGAGGTATTATGTCGGAGAGATTCTAATAACAGCTAATGCAACAATAAATTTCATGTTGCAGTCACTGAAAGAATAGCACACATCACTATCTAATGAATTATATATTACATTGAAAAATCTCTCAGAAGAAAGGCATACCGAAATAGAAAATGCCTTATGGTATTTACGTAATTATAATGATTTTAAAAATGAAAATGAAAAAGAAAAGAAAATAACCAGTTCAAATCTGATTAAGTTTAGAGTAAATTTTCTTAAACTTTTTTACCCACAATCCTATCCACAATCAGAAGAATTCAGTTCAATTATCGAAGATTATGCTGTCACTACTGTCGATAGTGAAAAGGAATTGTCTCTTGAACAAAAATTAGAATTAGCGGTAGATAAAAAAAAAAAAATTCAACGAACCAAAATATAATACAGAAATCAGCTATATCTAAAATCATCCGACGAGAAATCGATTTATTTGAAGATGAGGGATTTAGAGGTATTTACTTGGAAAAGGTATATCGCGCATTGCTAACAGTACCACCAGCTGGTGTAGATACCGAAAGAGGGTTTTCGACAGCTGGTCATTTTTACACAAAATTACTTTTCAGGCTTAATGACAGTACAATTGATACATTATGTTTTTTTAAGATCACATTTCAAAATTTTGTAATAGTACCACAGACTGAATAGCGATATTTACACTTTTTTTGTGATTTAAATAAGATGTTCCTTTACTTTTTTGTGATTATATACTGTTATAATTTATAAGTTACAAATTATTTTTTGTGATATTTACACTCTCTAACAAAACTGGCAAATAAAACAAAGAAACACCTGTTTTTTTTCTTTTTCTAAAGTTTCTTATACCGGTATTAAAACCGGTATCAAGATTTAAAAAATACCGAATACCGGTATTGAAATTTTGGTCCGGTATTGCAATCCCTAAATGTAATGCTATGTTAGAAATATTCTTTCTTTGGTTTAATATATATGGTAAGAAAATGACTCTCTTAAGGCAGTTCTACTTTAAATAATACAAATAAAAAAATCATATGTAGAAATTAGCATTTTAATATGCATTTAAAAAGATATTTTATATAATGGTGTTTTTATGTTAACTACTCATATATAAAACTTATACTTGCATCTTTTAAAGTATTATTCTCGACATATTTATATTTATGATGATATATAAATGCATTCACCGAGCTTTAATTTGGTTATAAACAATTAAAATCGAATTGCAAAAAGACAACTTTAAGTAAAATAAATGGTAAATAATGTTATTGATTGAAGTATGATTGTATTAATCTTTATTATTTCCTTTGAAACAATATGATTTTTTTTGGTAACGTCAGAAGATTTAGATTTAATTATTCCCAATTAGAACGTAAATTATTTACTCTTTTGAAAAATTGTTTTTAATGATGCCAAATTAAATTTTTTTTTTTTTGCTTTTTTTCGTCTTTTACAATTTATGAAAAAAAAAAAAAACCTTCATTTATTGTTTCGACTCTCTGAATTTATATTTTTAGTTAGTTTAACAAATGTAGTTTTTTTTTTCTGATCACTTTAGGTTCTGCTGACTCGTCTAGATATTACATTTAACTTTTATTCCATAGACATATCTGAACTGGTAAAGAGCCATCAGACTGAGATTTTATTTCTTGCAATAATTTCTTTCAAGACAAAAAAAGGCTAGCTTTTTCCTTACAAAACTTTCTGTAAATACATCATTTAAATTATTCAAAAAGTTTAGAATGCTAAATTTTGTAAGTAAAATTATGTCACCATCAAGAAATAGCATAAGGAGAATCATTGCTATTTGGAAAATTTAAAAATTCTTATTCCCTCAAAATTTATCGATTCGGTAGCAAAACATTTTTTTATACAATAAATTATTTCTGTATAGAATATGAGAAAATATATCGTTACTTATAGAGCGAGTGTGTGTATGTGTGTGTGTGTGTGTGTGTGTGTGTGTGCGTGCGTGCGTGCGTGCGTGTGTGCGTGTGTGTGCGAGTGTGCGTGTGCGTGCTCGCGCATTTTGACTCTTCCTGCAAGATAATTAAAAAAAAATGATACATAAATAAATTGGAACTGGAAAATATGCAAAGAATAAAGTTTAAAATTTTATGAAATTTTAATTTGCACTTTAGAAAAAGTTTAGAAATTTTTTGGTGACTTTTTTCCTGAGATTTTAGAAAATTTTATTCACTAAATAGAATTTCCCCGAATTCAAAAATATATTTAATTATACTAAATTTTTCTCAACGAATTATTTTCTATCCTTACGTAATTATTTAAAAAATGTATGGCATATTTTATAAAAAATAAACAAAGGTTAAATTAAAATTGAAATTGATTTCATTGATGGTATTAATATTCATCTGCAGGTTTCTCCATGTTGGGTAGGTTTTAGTGCAACATATGCTATAAATTTTTTAAAAAAAAGGTTGCGCCTACAATTACTGTTTAATTTCGGAATATAGCAATTATGAAATATTTAGTGTGTATGTGCGTGTGTGTACAGCATAGAAAATTAATTTCAATTTTAAGTAATGAAAATTATTTTTCTGTGATATAATTGAATGCAAAAAGATATTGACAAAAAATTAGAGCAATGTACATCAATATACAAAACGATGAAGAACTTCTAAGATGGAATGAGTTATACCTGCATACCAAAGTTTCATTTTTAAAACCATTTTGCTTCACAATCTATTCAGATCAAATTACATGAAACATTTATTACTTAAAACAAACAAATAGCAAAAGATAGCTTTTTAAATAATAAATAAATGCTTTTGATTTGATGATATTTTTCTGCTGAATTTTCAATTCAATTCAATTTTTCAATGCGGTTCAGTATAGCCTCCCCATAATGATAGCTCGGGATGTTTTTAATAATCAAATGCTTTTTTTATTTAAAGACTGGGGAAACCATATTCAAGGTTCCAAGTTATTGACATTTCAATATGGAAACCATGATAGAATGCAAAGTTTAATTCGGATATTTCAGAAGATTAGACATGCAAAAAAACTTATTAATCTCAAAAATAAATAACTGTAGTTATAAATTAACATCTAGTAAATACATTCTTTTTTTTATTCCTTGATTAAATAATTAAAAGGTTCTTAATAATGGAATATTATAAAATTATTAATAGAGGAGAGGTCCAAGATTTTCATTTAATCATCTTTATTTTTTAAAATTATATTTAATAATTCTTTAAAATAATTAATTGGCTTTATTTAATTCATGTAAATACAAATAAAACTTTATATCCAGATTTTCAGTCTGTCCCTAAAGTAAAGGAATAAAAACTTTGTACACAATATGTTGCTGATGAAAATAATTTTACATTTTTATCATTTTCGGAATTTAATTATTATTTAAATGATTCATCATCAGTTAAGTCATTAAAATTCGGTTTCATACATGTAGTGACGTATTGTAAATTAGAAAAAACGGATTATTTGACTGAAAAATGAAATTTCCAATACCAGTATTAATTAATTGCAATTTATAAATAAAATAGCTGAAATCAATTAAAATCTGAAATTTTTCTATATTAATATTAAGGCATTTTAAACCTTTTTTTTAATTAAATTTGTTCGTATTTAGTATTCTATTCAATTAAAATATTCAACACATAATCATTAAATTGTAGGATTAATAGTAATCCCATAATGTCAAAAGCGCTGTACTTACAAAGAATTACTTTTTAATTAACGGAAACCCTTGCTCAAGGGATTGCACTTGAAGAAAATTAATTAGAAACTTATTTTTATCTAAGGTAAGGTATAACTCATATTATGGTGAAGATTTTGATAATTAACAGTTTAAAAAAATTTATATAGGTTCATTATGTGAGTTAAATTTAGGAGTTAAACAAATTTCTTTAGAAAAATTATGTTGATATACTTCCTTGACTTTTAAATAATCTTGAGAATAAGGAAATTTATGGCGACAGTACAGAATTGAGTTACAAAATTCAGCGGAATCGGCAGCATCGATTTGAATGAGTATCGTTATGGTGGGTAAATTTTCTGGTGGGTATTAGTGAATATAGCTCACATATTTGTTGCTTTGTTGTTTGGGTGTTTGCTACCTTTGATCAACTATATTGTTACAGAAATCATCGAGTGGGTGCTTGGTGAAAGAAGCCTGAAAAGCTGGAAAATAGAAAACAATGCTTTATTCCGAAAAGAAAATGAAGCACTTGTGTTAAAATCACATTAAAAGTGTATACAAAGAAGAGGACATGTAGATATAGCAAGTAGATAGCAAATCATACAAGTAAATAGGAACAACATGCAAGCAGAAATACAACATGCAAGTAGATAGTAAATAACTAATTAAACATCAGTATAATAGTGCTAGATAGAGATATGCACTGAAACAGCATTAAAAAAAAAGAAGAATATACAGAATTGCACCAGTCTTTCGGGTTTATATAGATAATTCGAAAGAGTATTAAGTTTTCTGGCAGGATTTCAAAAATCAGTTTCTAATAGAGATAGAGTCGAGATTCTTCGATTTTCAGAGTTTTCATTTTTATCACACCACTAAATGGTCACCAAGGTTGGGAGACATGGTCCTGGCATCCATTATTAAATTTCGATATATATCTGTTCCCACTCATTATACTAATTTAGTGGGGAAATATTACAGAATCGTAACTTATTTAGAGTTTAAAGATAATAACACACTGAAGATAAATTCAAATGTATTTGGAGATAATCACGCTTTTTTTAGTAATTAGGGATTACACATCCTACTCACCAAAACCAGAAAACTACGTTGTGATTCTTTGGAATTACTACATTATCCCAGCTGACTTCACCCGTTTTTTATATATTTATGGATTTCTGCTTCTAGTAATAATGAATTATAAACATTAATTATTCAAAATATAAATTATTTCAAGTGTATGAACTGCTAAAATTAATTACTAAATCGTTTTCTAAAATTAGAATTTTCTGGTGTTAAAGAGGAATATTAAAAAAGTAAATATATGATTCTTAGATGCTTAAAAATCAAACTTATTTTCATAAATCTGATATCACTAATTTAAAACTTCAAGAGGCGAGATGGATTTCCACGAGGTTTACCTTCAACCAGTTTCGCCAATTTCATCTCCAAAGAGATTCATCTCGTCCATTTGATGGCTTGTAAAAACCTTCAACAATTCCGGTGGATTTAACAAATTTCCCATTTTTTTTTTTTTAATCACGGAATCATTTCGTGTATTTAGCGCTTGATTTTGTTTTTTTCTCAGAAACCTTCCAACCAAAAAGAGTAAAGTCCTGTGATAATCCCACGCTTTAGAAGTTTGGAATCTTCACTCTGTATACAAGAATACTTTATACCTTTGTATCACTTATTCGACTCGTTTTCTTAAGAATGATTTTTCAATACTTTCATTTGCCTTAACTTTTCATTTTCGACGAATTCCATTATTAATTGGAACTGCTGAACTGAAATTCAGTTTTTCGCATTTTCCCTTCCCCTTCAGAAAAAGCGTTGTGTCAGAATTTCGTCAAAGTAAGCCTGTTAACAATCCAATCGTGCGAGCTGTTGCCAAATGCGATTGACAAATTCAAACAGCTTTTGCATCTACATTTTATAAAAATCATTAACATACAGGACAATTGACATAAATCGCAATACCATTTCGTTGTAGCTATGTGATAAAATTATACAGGAAATTCCTATTTTGGAAGTGGTGATAATATTTATTAATTGCATTATAAATATAAAAATATTTATTATTTGCATTATAAATATAAAAATATTTATTTGCATATTATATAAACCCATTAATTATGCTTCATAGGAAATGTCGTAAGTTAATAGAGTTATATAAGTTTTTAATAATTAATAAATTTGGCCTGGAAACAGATTGCGGGTAGCAACAGAAAAATTTCTATGGAATGATGTATGCATGTAAAGATTGGATTTTATTATGAAATTTTTCCGTTATGCTCGCTTTTATTTTGCACATCAAAATTTTGTTTTTCTCATCCTTCCTTCTCTTTCAGCAGACAATCAAAACAAGGACAATTTGGAGGGAATTAAATCCTCTAAACTTTCTCACATACTCACCAATAAATTTTCTATCCCCCCCCCCCTTCCAGCTTAAAATTATGAATCTTGGGTAAGGACGCAAATACCACACATGTCATTGCTGAACGGCAGTTGCAAAATAGATTTTTGTTCTGAATATAGCATTTTTCAATAATTGGTCGGGAGAATATGTATTTTAAACGCTATTTTTTCAACCGATTGGTGTCAAAATTTGGCGCAAAATTGCAATTAGGTGGAAAATAATATACCTTCTGTCATTTGCTTAACCCTTTGTAGGGTCGTGGAAAGTATGCTTCCCACCAAATTTATCAATCTTTGTATGAAAATATGTAGGGTGGCATAAGTTCTGACGAATGTTTTTAGAAAGACAGAAACTTAGATACTTTAGTTCTTTATCTCACACAAAATGACGCTTCTTGATTTGCTACTTAATTATTAACAAAATTAATTCATTAATCAAATTAAATTTATCTAATAAGCTAAATGAATCCCTTTTCTTATTCTAATTTCAAGCCTCCAAATGTTTTAACATAATATGACTAGAAAAAAATGGCCCTTTAAAGGGTTAAGTCGCTTATGAGTGTTAAGCTCGAAAGTCGGCTAACCGTTTCGCAAACTAAGTTTACAATTTGATAATAATCTACATTTTAGATGCTAAACTTGTGTTCTAAATTCCATTTATCTAGCATTTTAAAGTCATTGAATTCATTTGTACTTGAACTTTTCCTAGATAGAATTCGTGGAAAATTTGATAAAAATCTACAATTTTAGTCGAAAATCCATGTACCAAATGTCATCCATCTAGTTCAAAGTATTTTTGAGTTATGTTCACATTATCAGATTGTGAAATATCATATTAAGTTTTTTGATGATTATAATACTGCCTCTATACTTCGCACACGAGTGAGTAAAAAGATAATTTTTGAAAAGAATATTCTAGAATATTGCTCTTTAGATGCTATTTTATATATAATATACATATAAGTACTAATAAAATAATCAGACAGATTTAAAAGAAATATTTTGTAAGCTATAAATATAAAAATCAAATGGTCTAATTCGTTTTCTTAAAAGATGTGAAAATCAATTTGTAATAAACTAAAAGAAAAAAAAAATGACTTTTTGTGGAAGGTTTTCTTCTACATAAAAAATATATTGCTCTTTTTTATGTAAATATCAAAAGTTTCATTTTTTTGTCATCATAATAATAGATATAAACCGAGTAATAACATTTTTTTCAGTGAAATTATCTATTAATTCTGGAATGAATTCTAATTTGAAAATCTTTAATAACCACTTTTCATTTTTTCCCATTAAATTTCAGCTCAGATTATTTTTCTTTCAATTTTTTTTCATCGCATCTAATTTTCTATTCATTAAAATTTCTTATTACTCAAATTTTGAATAAAAAATAATGCATATTAAATAGCATTATATTAATATTTGGATATGTGCATAAAGAAAACGATTATGGCTACTTTGAATGAATGCTATTTTCATTCTTCTTCATTTTTATTTTGTATAATAAGGTAGATTTTTTTTTCTTCATTCTTCTTTATGAAATGAATTGATTTTATTCATAGCTTTTCTATCATCTTTATTTTTACTTTGAAAATCCTTTAAATATCCTATATTGTTCCAAAAAAAATGTGGTAAGAACTATTACCAGATTCTTCCACATAAACAAATTTTCTTTTACAAATGAAAATTTCTTATTCGTATGTTATATAAGAATTCCTGATAACAATTTTAATGAAAGTATTTTAGCAAAGCTTATAATTATAGTAAATCCTTTCACAGATTTATTTGGAAGTATAAGCTATTTCAGACTGATTAAAAAATGAAACGAAATGTAAAATCTTTTTCGGTCTTTAATTCTTTCGGTCTTTCGGTGCCATGGAAATCAAACGCGAAAGATGCACAAGTTGCTGTACAATGATAAATAGCATTTTATTCCAAAAAATTAAAGAAATCTCGGAAAACAGGCAGCCAAATGTATCTATAAAATCACACTTAAACTGACTGCACGAGCAATGAAAACATCGCTAAATAGAAAACAGTAAAAGCACTGTATACAATTAAAGAGCTGATTTTGAGAGCAAACTATCAAACAGTCTATTGTTTCCTTGTGTGACCATTCTCTTGATAAAATGTATCGCCAAATGGAATTCTCAACACGAATCCTCCTAACTCAGATCCGAAAACATAGAACCATAGTTCTTTAAATTTCCAAAACTTTCAATCTTAACCCAAATTCATAGTCACAGAATCGGTATGTATGTTGCTAACGGCGGGGACTATTCACCTGTAATACATTCAAACACCATAAACCCATTCTGGCCTAGTGAGAACTCAAAACCATATTTGTTTTGAAATTTTCTACAATAAAACATGTTTTATTTTGAAACACAAATAATAATTGAAAAATAATATTTCGTATCTTTTAGAACTCTAGATGTCAGCATGATAAAAAAAAAAGATTCTATATGAAATTCATTTTATTTTTAAAATGCCTCCAATTTTCAGTTTAAATTTTTATATATTTTTAAATTCTTAAATATCATAAGTGATATTCTCTGCCGGTAATGATCCTCCCATATCCACGAGACCTTTGATAATTTTGTATAAAATTCAAATTCCTGCTTCAAGAAAATTCACATTCCGAAGCAGATGGTGTCCTAAAATGAGGACACCAATCACTTAGCAGCATCTTTAATTTCTGAGCTTGAAAACTGTAACTTCGTGTAGAAAACATGATCAATGTAGAAAATTTGCAACATTTGTATGTATGATGTAAATAAACGCTAATATTTTATCTAAATAATTTTATTCAACAACTCGGACTTTCAAATTTTGCTATTTGTTATTTTAATTTTTAATAAATATTAATTTTTTATATATTAATTTTTTATTTTTTATTTTCAGTTAATTTAGCATTAAGTTGGAATTAGTTATTTTTCTCAATTTACATACGTTAGATTGTACTTTTTTTTGCAAAATATATATAAATTAATATATCTTCGATATTTTAAATTATTTACACATTCTAGAATATATATATAAAAAAAAACTCATGAATATAATTATTATTACTCTAATAAAAAAACTATTTAATCATCTCTAAAGAAACTCTTATGCTTTATTTGCTTCAGATGAGTGGTATTGGCAAAAGAAGTCAACATATGGAAGAAAGTTAATTAAAAAAAATGTCTTAAAGCTTGTGTTAAAACCAAATAATACCACTTATATCAGTTTTAAATTATATTTTAAAAAATTAATAATTCTCGCCGTAAGTTATTAAACATCATTAAGAATTTTTTTTTACAGCGATACTACTGATCATGGAGAGAAAGGATATTACAGATTTATAATAAAATTTGGTGTTTAAAATGTAAAAAATTAGTTTTAGAACAAAAATAAAATTTTTGAAAAAACTTCTTGATTTCATGATGGGGAAATCCTCATACTTCAAATAATAGAAACTATAAAAAGTTCTCACAACTCTACATTCACCACAGAGCTTAATTCCCGATTCTGTATCTAATTAAACAGATTTAAGAAATATTATGTCATAAAAACATTTTGCATATTCTTTCATCCAGATTAAAATTTTACCGAAAGTAATTCTATCTAAATTGCACAGAAACGTATTTATATAATCCACCGATTGCTCATAATTAACCATGACTAACACTGGAATCAACCCTTAGCCTGAAACAAATGATACGATGATGCACAGGTGCTGCACCTGCTAGATAGTAAGACGGAAGCTTCAGAATTGAGAAAACTTTCTACTGAACAATTTATAAGGAAGCTTAGGATTTACACTTGCGGAGATGCAGTTTTCTGCAAGAACTGTGCCTCCCTTGAAGGACTAAGGGTTTAAAAAAGAACGACTTTTTTTAGATTATTTCTGCAACTGAGCAGTTGCTCGATGCTTTTATCGAAGTTTAATTACTCCTTTTTTTAGCTACGGTTGATAAAAATTGTGGTTTATTAAGAAATATCATTATCTAATAAAATATCCTGGACATAAAACTAAAATATTTTTATAGTTAATTATTGAATCACATTTATTAATTGTAGTCTGTTAAATTAATTGCTAACATATGCGACAATAATTGTACAAACTATTATCATGACGAGATAAATTTGACGAATCTGATTACATGGCTTTTGGACAAAAACCTTGTTCTGTGTCCATTCAGTAAAATAATACCACAAGAAAAGAAATATATACGATTTAATAAGATACTTAAGGTGTCTTTTTTTCTCAAGATGAGTTTTAGATTCGACATGACATATATTCTCTCAACAATAATATTTAAATTCCAGTATTATTCTGTTTTAAAAGTTAGTCAAATTATATCCCTATTTTCATCAGCAAACATTCTGAATAAATTTGATTTCTATTATAGAAATTGTTTAACATTTTGAATTATCTATGCCTGAAACATTTGTGGAAGATTCGTTAGTGAAATTTAATTTAGAAAGAAATCTTAAATATTTCATATTATTCGAAGTGGATACTAAACTTATACTAAATAGAAATCCTTTCCCTATTTTCAATTAGAAATATGAATATGCATATATTATAGCTGTGATTACACACCTCAAAGAACGTCATACAATTTTTAATAAAATTGAAATATATGTTAAATATCAATTTTTCATTTTTTGCTTAAAGTGGAATAACCGAAAAACAAAAATACATCATTCAAAAGAAAAAACAGTTTAACAAATATTTCTAATTTTCAAAAAAAATAAGAATTTTAAAAATATCTTTATAGATCAGACGTTTATATCACATGATTAGCTCAAATTTCAGTATACAATTATGAAATATATCAACGAGTTCCTGAACTAGAAACAGTTATATTTTTCTCCATTTTTAAGCACAAGGATTCGAGATAAATAGCTAGAAATTCAGTTTTTCGCATTATAAAGCACAAAATGTTATATATATATATATATATATATCATAATAGTAAAATGTAAAATAGACTTAACCTTAACCTTTATCGAAAGATAGTTTTTTTTATTACATAGTAATATGTTTATAACAAAACTGATAAAGTACTGTTTTCACGTGAGAAGTTATTTAAGTTTTATTATGTAATAATGTAACTATGAAAATCAAAAAAAGTTCCAAAATAATAAATGGCGAAATAAAGTTTGAATAATTTTATGAAACCTGTTCAGAAACAAAGAATATTGAATTCAAAAATTAACATTTTCACCAAAAATATGAAATGCTTTCAATTTTGATAAATTGATTTAAGAATAAGATAATTAAGATAAAATTGATTTAAGAATCATTTCAGAAATCAAACACACGTTAGTGCTTAGCCAAAACCACTTGAAAAATTGTGGTAAAAATGTGATTTTAGTTGTTAAAAAATGATATGAGAAAAACCGTTTAGTACAGAAGTGCAAAATAATGCATTTGTTGTAATTTTGAGCTTTCACTTTTACATGTATGTAAAAGTCGTAACTACTTACAGATAATGTACGTTTGCTACGAACAATTATTACTCGAATGATTAAAATCAAATTTTGATAAGGATCTATAACTTGGAATGCTAAATATGAATACAAAATTTCAACTCTGTTAGCATACTGGATGCTTAAACTGACAACTGTATATTCGAAGTTTGTCTTCCATTTCAATTCACAAATTAACAATAAATAAAAAAGAACCTTTATTTACCTTTTCATAACGACATCTTATGTCACGGGTTTCTCTTTATTCTCTGTAAATCATGCAATTTGTCTAGTCAACACATAATCTTTCTTTCTCTTTCTCATTTTGATTACAGCAGCGATTTCAAAAGAAATGTTATGATATAATTGTAAAAGTCATTCAAATTAGTCTTCTGTCTGTTAATGACAATTATACAAAGATAGAAACGCAATCGATAAATTAACATGCGTCTAATTTATGACAAACAGTAGATACTTACAATCAAGCAAAGCAGTGTTACATTTATTGGAAAACTTAATTTAAAAAAAATATTTGCAAACATTTGTCATTTAAATTTTATAAAATTACATATCTTCCAAATTTACTAGTTCAATTTTCTTAAACTATATATGATTTATTATTAAGGTACTATTATTTTTTAATTTCAAGTTTACAAAAAAAAAAAAAAAAAAAAAAAAAAAACCTGTACTCAATTCGGACATTAAAAATAATGGAGCATTACAGTATCTTGAATCCTCTGTCTCTTTTCCGTTTTAGATTAATTGCAAAAGTCTATTAATTAACCTATGCAGCAATTTTCACAGCATGCAATTTATAGGAAGAACAACAGCATAAGCATTATAATATTAAAATGCATTATTTTATATTCTTCTATATTAACATTCAATGTCATTTTCAATTGATTTGCAATTCAAAACAAAAAATAACAAAATGTACGATACGTCTATAAGATTTGAAATAAAAATATGTTATCAAATCCAAAAATCTATATTCTTGAAATGCATATTTAGTTATTTTTTCGCATAAAAATTTTATTGCGAAAGATGATGCCACAATTAAACTATTCAGAATTTCAATAACAAAAGGTAAAACTGACAACGATTCATTGTATAAAGATTTCCATAGAAAGTTTTTCAACTAATAGGTAAAACTAACAGTTGCAAGTGGATGATACTTATCACAAAAAGAGAATTGTTTCATTCAAGTTTGTGAGAGGTAAACAATTTTCAAGCAAGAGCATGAAATAAAATTTTCAAAATACATTTGAATTTTGCAATTACATTTATAATTATGAAATAATTAAAATGCAACTAAAAATCTGAGTAGTTGTTTCTTAATGAACATGCGCGAGAAATGTGAGGGCCAAATTTGGTAGTTTCAAATCCAATTGTCTACTTTTTGAGTGGTTTGTAGGATTTTTAAATCATGCAATTTACAAAATATTTGTCAGCCTTAAAGAAATATTATATTATTATTGCAAAATTTAATGACAAACATGTTAAATGACAAAAACTATTTAATTACTCGTTTGAAACCAAAGTGTTTACATTTTATGTTTATGTTTTACATAGAGATATTTAACAAAGATTGAGGTTTTGCAATGTTTTAAAGTTAAAACGAATTGTAGAACTAATGATTTTTTGAAGCTAATCAGAATGATTTCAATTAAAGTTAACTGAAGCAAGTGATGAAGGCAAACTACGATACATAAATTCCGCTAATGTGTTTTAAATGTACTTATGCCAGTTTCAGAGTAATTATCGATGGAGTCATTACCGACAAATCAGGGTTTAATATATGTTTGGTAATGGAATTAAATGAAAATAGAGCACACAAAATAGTTTTGAGAAAAGGGTTATTCGATGTCAGAGTTTCAACATTTTTTTTTTTTTTTGAAATTGTTATCGAAGTATTAATAAATAAGCATTATAAAAATCTAAAAAAAAACTAAAAATGGATTTTCCGATTTATATTAATTTATATTCTGGAAACTATTTAATATTGTTTCCCGAATTGTAAATGTGGCAGGGCGTTAGAAAATTTATAAAATATTGCACTACATAGAGAAAAACAATTTAGCACATTAATTGTAATTGTAATTTTTAATTAAAAAGTCGTTATTTTTCCTTTATAATTTCTTATGATTGTTAAAAACGTAATTGAACTTACACCATAAAAGTTGCAGTTTTATAAGTCAGATATTTTTCGAATATTAGAGTGAAGGAAAAGTCAAAACCTCCCTCATAATTAAATGTCCTTATTTGCTAAATAAAGATAATAAAAATTTGATCACAACTTTTAAAGATTAATAATATTTCATTAGCATGGAATATATAATTTCATATTTAAAATTATGAAAATCAAAGAGCCAATTCCTCAGTTCAAATCAATATAGCGACTTCGGCAATATTTTATTTCGTATGGAAGGTCATGAACCCTATATTTATTACCGATGCTCTTTGTCCGTCCCCCCCCTTCCCTTGAAATAATGAGATAAATCTTGAAAACACTGCTTATAATCTTGACAAAGAAAATCTTGATGAACACGATTTTGCCAACTTTTATTTCATTTGAAAGTTCTTGCTTTCTACGTAAGTTATTATTTATTGGCAGCTCCACTCGATTTCCAATCCTGCAGTCTAATAATTCCAGTTCTTTAATGTGTTTCTATCTAAGAACATGATTTGTGCTTTAACAATCACTTTTGGAACATAATTTAAAAATTTCTTTGCCTAAATGAACATATCTTCTTGACAATTACTTATTTTAATATTATGGAAATCTTCCGGTGGATGTACAGCGAATTCAGGGCAACCTGATTAGTGGAAAAGTTTTCTTTATTTCTTCAAAAGACATGATGTGCAGGTAAAAAAAATTTCACACCCGAGGCAAACACACAAAGAACAACATCACTTGTGGAAAGTAACAGTAAGCGAACAACAAATGGCTAAATACATCATAATCATCTGAACTCTATATTGGGCATTGTTGCACAGTTTGTTGCACAATATTGTACAATATTGTTTGTTTTTATATGGTATTAATCAATATTCCATAATATTATACAATATTGAAAATATTGATCAATGTCATACAATATTGTACAATATTTGTATGCTACTAGTGAGGTTGTTTTGCATTAACATCCAAAAGAGAAAACTGATTCCATAATAATCTCCATATATCTATACATAATATAGATAAGACAGTACTTCGTGTAACTTCTTGAACTTTCATTTTTCTCGGAAAATTCGAAGGCAATTCGCAAAATAGTCGCCACGTTGTTACTCAATGATCTGGCATTTATTTAACAACATTTAAGAATATCTGTAAAAGTTCTTTACAGTGATGAGACTAATATGGCAAAACATTATTACAGATTAATAACTATATATACAAGAAATTGCTTGAAATTTAAGGAAATGTGTAATATCATATTACAAGTATTTAGCCTATTAAATTTGCTTTATTTATATGTGCTAAATAAAAAAACGGAACGGTTTTGCAAAAAAAAAATATTTGTATTCACCAATTAATCAACATAAATGAGATTATATATAAATTGTTTTTTTTAAACATTTTAAAAATAATAAAATGAAACCTGCATTAAAGCCGATCCCTTACTTATCACTTGAACAAAAATTTTAAACAGTCCTATTTATATTCAGAAAATATTCTTATCAATTCTCTATCTATATAATTTAAAAATTCAACTTTCTTTAGCAATAATATCTTATTTCATTAAAGTCCCTCAAGTCATTTTCCCCTTTGCTGTTTTTTTTTTATTTCACTTTTCTTTTTATCCGCCTCATTTATTTTGTGATTAAAATTGATTTATGTATGCCACATAATGCGCGATTTTGAAAGGATAAAAACGAATTATTATCAAATGAAAGGAATTTGAAATTGCATTTCCTTCCATTATTTCGAATAAATTTATTATTCTGCGAGTGTTTTTATAGTAAAACATATTAAGTGCATTAAATTATTCAGGAATCAATATCGAAGTGAAAAAACAAATGAGACAGATCACATTTTCTATAATTATTTTTTATGAAATCGTAGACATTTTTATTCTCGTGATTAACATTTTTTTCACTTCGGATAAGTATAAACTAATTTTAATAAAGAACAATAAACGATTTTTTAGAAGTTAAAATAATATTCTTGAAATTTGTTTTGATCAATAATTATTCAGAAAAATAAGGCAAATAATTAAATTAAGACAGACTGACAAATGTTTTGCTGTTTCGTGTTAAACATTGAATAGAATTTAATATTTTAGGGGAGACCGTAGCAGTAGATAACTAATTTAATCTCTGTATTGATTGCTATCTTATCGTGGGCAATTAAATATCCTGAAGTAAGATACACTAGTATTTTATAGAACCTGCTGTTTCAAAACATTTAGATTTTGTTTATGAGTGCAGCTTTGAAACAATTTATTTCCTATGTAAAAAAAAAAAATCTTTGAAAAATTATATTTTATTATTTATTGATTTCAAAAATTGAAAGTTTACATTGTATATCGGATGCAACATTGTATGCAGCATGATTTGCTAAGTAAACCTGCAGGCCATTTAGAAGTTCGAGTTGAGTTCAGTTTGTGTTGGATGGCACAAAAGTCATCTTTGGCTTAGTTGTGCCATGCTTATGGTATTAAAATATTTTTTATCGATTTATAATAAAAACGAAACACGAAATGGGAAATGCAACAATGGTGAAAGGTATGGAGTAGTTTTAAAAAGATGTGGTTGATGTTTATATATGATTATAAGAATCAATATTAAAAAAAAAAATGTTAGCATTATGAGTTTTGGAAAGCAGCGAGCCCAAATCAATGCGATATATCTGAAAAAGAAATCAAGACCCTGTGAAAAAAATTGTGGACAATTCACAAGAATGTGTAAAAGAGACATGGATGTTACAAATTGAGCAAAATGGTTTCCCCATCAGCAAATGTTGAGTTTGGAAATTCAAACATAATCTCGAAAGATTAACGTATATCCTGGAGTATTAATATATCTTTCACCTAGATTCCAGGTAAATCATCTCCACTATTGTGAATTTTTATTCAGATATTAAGACCATGTCACGATGAAAGACATGTGGAAAGGTTAAAACATTGATTCTGATTGAACAGAATTATATTTATTTCTTTTCTCACAATTTGGCGTATAATAAAGTGTAAATTCATGATTTCTCTCTATGATAGCATCTTTTGGTAATCTTTCAAATATCTTGTTTAATTCATCACTGTTATTACTTATTCGCATATTAACAGCATACAATAAATTTGGATATTATTATGTCTTTAGTTAATAATACTTGGTAGACAATATCAACAACACCTTTCACGAAGTAAACAATTTTGTTATTCGACAATTTTCTTTATTCATGTTAGGATTTATTTGAAGTTCAAAATTAGAACATATACGGAAGCTATGGAACGGAATATATATATATATATATATATATATATATATATATATATATATATATATATATATATATATATATATTCTAGAACTATCATGTGACCGAAAGCATAATTAAAATTCTTGTAATTCAGAATCTTCTTTTGATGTCTAGTTTTCTTTTTTTAAAAAATTTATCTTATAAATGATAGATTGTCTGTATACATGTATACATGTAAACCCGATAACAAAAAACTAAACAATTCACATAAGTGAAATTTAATACATGAAAACTATTTACTAAAATTGTGGTTCTGTTAGGAGATTTGGTTTCAATAAATCGAAATAATGGATTTCAAATGCATATTCGTTTTTTTTATTATTATTATACTCGGAAAATAAAAGCTCTCATGTTCTCGTCTCGTATAATTTTCTTCTTCATGTTGCACAACATCTTTTACAGAGAATATAAGAAAATTTCGAGAAACCACTTTCTTTGGTTTACAAATATTCTATTCACAATTTTGTCCCAATTATAAAATTAAATTTTTAAAAATATTTATTTTTTTATTATTCGTTATTACAAATAGATAAGAAAAAAATTAAACAATATTGTATAATAAAATATATATCATAAAATTCGTTCAAAAATATTTAAATTTAAAAAGGATATATTTCATAATGGAGATACTTTGTTTAATTAAAGAATATTTTGCATCCTTTTTCTTTTCATTCTAACTACACAATTGTATATCGTCTTAAAAATGAATAATCCTGTGTTTCATTAAACTTTAAAAGTTCAAAAGTCTAAACACAAATAATAAGATTTATTAGAAAATAACAGAGCTGTTAGCCACTTCTGGAAAAGTTTGCATTTATGCTTTTACAGAAAAAAAAAACGACCATATCATTTAAAAAATCTTGAAGTGAAGCTTAAAATATTTTTAATATGTCTTAGTAGAAATGAATTTTTTAATGAATTCACCTAAAAGAATTTCATCTCATTCGAGTTTATATTACTTCTTAAGCGTGAATGGTAATGCACTTGTAAGAGTTCCAGTAAAAAAGTTTTTGCTAAAGTTAGTCTTATTTCTTTTTCAAAAATGCATTGCAGATCTTTTTATTGAGAACAGAGGACTTAAAATGCGGAAAGTATAAAGTTAATTGTGGAAGAAGAAGACTTATTGAAAGTACTTTTGTGCATTTTTTTCCAGAAAATTTATGCTGTAGGGAAAAGTTTCAGTGATTCAGTTACGGCTCTTCTTTTCCTGAAGTACGTAATAATTTTAATTTTATGGATAGTTACAGCTAGATAATATGAAAAAATGTGAAAAATGTAAAAAAAAATGCAATATTACAAAAAATGAAACAAATACATTATAAAATCCAAAACAACAAATCTTGAAGCTTTAAATGTCTTCTCTCTCAAATTTAAAAAGAATGCATGATCATTTAATTTTATAAGATTCAGCGATTTTCGAATAATTTTCTTATTTAATAATGTACAAAAAAAACATATAAAATAGAATATTTCTTTTTTTTTTAAACAAAAAATATTCATAAAAGGATTGGGTATACGATTTTGTTGATGCACATATTAACAAGAGATTACACATTTGAACTTTTGTTGCCAAATAACTCAGATTCATATGCATAATAAAATTTAGCAATTTTACTTATATACATTCATCTTCAAAGATAATAATTTTACTTACTAAAAATGTTCCTCGAAATAGGAAAAGTTATTTAAACTTCGATGAAAACAATAAGTTTATGGAAATCATTTTTCAGTCTTTAACACAAACAGTTCTGTAAACAGTAACGTGGATATACACCTAAGCAAAGACAAAGATAACAGACACTGAAACTACAAAGAGGAATTCAAACCAAAAAAGACACAGTTAAGTTACGTGGTTAAGATATTAATATTTTATTTCCAGCTATGCAGGGAGATTACATGGCATGGTGGTTGGTGAAACCTAGATTGATATATAACAGAAGGCTATCGAAATAAAAGTATCATAAGCAGAATTACTAAAGAAATAAGCTGGAAAGGTTGTTCTTCTCTCTATTTTTCTCTTTCTTCCTTATATAGGTGTTAACTTCCTTTCCCCAGCATGAAAATTGTGAAAGTTGAGCCACGAGTGTTCAAGTTTTTATTACAAGTGTTCACAAACTCAAGTATTTCATGTTTGTGAGTTTGCTGATTAAAACCAACATATGGATCCAAATTATATTATTTTAGAATAAAATTACATAAAAAGCTTTATCTGCTTAAGATAGATGATTAGCTCTTTTAGGTAGATTTGATTTATTACGCTTAAAAGCATGCAGATGTATAGGAAGACAACCCATTGACAAATATGCTTCAAATAAATAGGTGCTTCAAATGATGATATGAATAGGTGCTTCAAATGATGGATGAATACGGATGAGTGCTTACGATGATGGATGAATCCGGATGGGTACTTCAGAACGAAGTTTTATTCGACCCAAAAACAGAATGCGTATGGTAAAAATGCAGAAATGAAGCAAACGCAATAACCATTACAATTAGACCCTTACAACAAAAGAAAATAGTAAATCCATAAATAGATAAACAGTTATATAGTTCAGTGTAAAAACAAAAGAGCTGCTTCTATAATCTAAAGAGTGAATTAATTATCGAATAAGCTCCTCAAATTTTATTTTTCAGACGGAATATAGTGCCTGAATCATATAATCATCCGGAAGAATCGTTTGCATCTGAGTTCTTAATACAGATATTATCATAGTTCTTGTATTTTAATGAACTTTCATTTTTACTGAAACGTTGCTAAATAATCATTAAGTTTGTAATTAATTTCAAGGTTCATTGATGAGGCATTTATTCAACATTTATTAAGAGTCCTTATAAATCTCTGTATCTGGGATTGATATTAACGTAACAAGGATGTGGAAATATTGATTCATATCAATATAAATTTTAAAGAATTTCAGGTTAGTACAACTCTGCGTTCCTTATGGATTAAAGAACACAAAAACAAATAATTTTCGGATTAAAAATAAATGATATCTCGTTATGTATTCAACCACAAAGTATTATAAGATTTTCAACTCAAAAAAATAAAACGTTTAAATACTTTCTCAGACATTAGAAAATTATATGAAGCCTTAAATACTTCTGAAATTTTTTACCTTTTTTAAGACACAATAGGCTACCACTTTTAAAATTAGATCTCAAATGATTACAAAGATATTTCTAAGCACACTTGAAGGCATTTTTGAAAGGGTTTTTTCCCCCTCTAGAATTGCCATTGGAGAAATTCTTCTAATTCAGGCCCCGTTATTATTTCTTAGAGTTGAAAGTAATTGGAACAAATTAAGGCTCCTGCGTATAATACGTAATGGTAAAAATTGGTTTAATTTTTCTTTCAAAGTCATATTATGAGACATTTATTGCATTGCCATTGAGAAAGTTGGAATCTTTATTGCTGGAAGAAATGAAAACTTTCGAAATGATTTTTTTGCATTCTTTTCAGAATTTTACATGTCTTACAAGACAAAAAAAACAAAAATATCTTAAAGAAATATTATTAAGCTTTTTTCTTTTCATCAAATGGAGTTTTTACGTCATTTGCAACTGCAGGAACAGGAAAACGTTTTGGAAGAATGATGCAAAAATGCTTTAAAAAGAAAATTGTGATATTAAGTTAGAAAAAAATAAGATGACTTTCTTAATGAATCCTTATAGTACTTGGAAAACGATAATTTTTAATGTTGTAAGATATTACCATACCTACTGTTGCCATATATATATATATATATATATATATATATATATATATATATATATATATATATATATATATATATATATATATATATATATATATATATATATATATATATATATATATATATATATATATATATGTATAAGAAAAGGATTTAAATTTTTCAACAAGAATTAAAAATTTAAACTTTTTATTCATTAGAATGTTGAAAAATATTTAAATTGGAAACGTCGAATTTATTAATCAGTTTTCTTTCATTAAACTGCTGGATATTGCAATCAGAAATATATAGCAAATCAGTAATGGAAAAAAAAATATCCTGTTGCGTATTGCAAACATTTATGATACTTTTTAGAATACTCAATAAATCAATTAGAGATCGGATTTGTGCAGAAAGTGGATTGGTTTTAACATTATTGAAAATAAAAACCCGAATATGAAATTTTCAATAAAAACTTTCATTGAAAAAGAAAAAATAAATAAATAAATCGTTGCATTATTGAAAACTTTAATGTTAGTAAATTAATAGAAATCAAAATATCAGAACTTGAATACAATATTTTATAAAAGAAAAACAAATCGTTGGCCTAAAATTATAATATTTTAAATATTTCAGTTAGTTTTAATCGCGTTGCATTATTATTAGTAAATACCAATAGGAAAAAACAAATTGGTGAAAGAAGAATGTTTTAGAAGAATTCGATATATAAAAAATAAATCAGTAAAATAAACATCATTTTAGGAATAAAAAAACTCATGACATAGTCTAAAAGATTACGAGGTAAAAGACGAAATGATTTATCATCAACTTTAATAATTCTATATTCTTGAATAATAAATGTACGTGATTCATATTTAGTTCATTAAATAATATTAATAAATGAAATATATAATACAATAATTATATATATATATAATCTGTACGAGCTCCGTGTATAATATATTTGTTCCAATAGAAAATATATTTGTAAATATATTTTCTATTGGAATATAGGTAATACTTTAAAATTTCTGTAATTCATTTTTAGGTATATAAGATTTTTAGACAGTAATAATAAATAAAATAATTTATAATGAATATCTGCATTATAATATAAATGCTTAAATATCAAATTCATACTTAATTTAAATTATCTTTCTGAATAAAAATTGAACATTTTTTTCGTGAGTTGGGATTTAATATCCGGGTCCTATTGGCCAAAACCTTCTATTTGTGTTGTAAATGTAACAAAAAACAAAAAACAACAGCCTTTTATCCCAACAATAAGAAAATTTTGTTACAATAATTTTACATTATCATTTAGCATTTTATTACAACAGTATTCTTCCAGTCTATATCCTTAGAGATATATATATTAACTCCTTTGAAGTTTCAAAATAAATGATTATAATTTTAGCTTTCTCTATATGCACTGTACAGAAAGTTCAGTAATCGTCGAAAAATTTCAATTCGAGATTTTACGAATCTTCATGTTTTAGATTACCTTAAGTGTGAAAAACACATTTTTTTGGAAATTTCGAAAATGCTCAGAATTCCTTCAGAGGAAATTTATCCTTCCGTCTGTTCGAATATATTTTAACACTATTGTTACGAATCCTTGATGCGGCTTCCCAGCATGGTGGGTTCCATAGGAGATCGCAGAGCTTGGCGACAAACTTGGCGACCATTTGGCAACTTGGTGACGAATTTGGCGCCAAAATAGATTATACCCGAAAAATCTAGAATTTTCACGATCCGTCCAGTAGGAACGGAGATACGCCTCGTACGTTCCTGATTGGTTGAGAGGCTTCTAGCCCCGCCTCCTGAGACCTATAAAAGGAAGCACCCGCAGCTGCCGGGCGGTGGTGAATTGAGGAATCGTGAACCAGATCGGAGAGTAGTCGGGATCGACGGTAAAGGACTGGCCTTCCAGAGCTAAGCGAAGCAGCGACGGAGTGTAGCTAGTGCTGAACTAAGCTGTGCCCTACTGACTGCAGTAGAGTTTGTTGTTGCTGCTGTGTATGCTGTTGTATGCTGCACGTCTCGGCTGAAGATAATCGTCTTCTGTGCTGTATATAGTTATCGTCTTTGTGCTGTCCTGTGTATCTTCGTGTAAATAAACGTCGTTGTTTCATTTTCTATTGACACCTGCTGATTGAGTGATCTTCATACCATATAACTTCCACTATCCAAACGAACCCCGGGAAAATTCGTAACACTATAGTTATAGAAGTAAGAGAGCTATTTGAATAAAATTCGGTACACAGATTTAACAACTGTAGTGTAGACACTTATCAAATTTTGAGCCAAATCCAGCTACGGGTCGATCAGTAGTTTAAGAAGCATGGAAACCAGATAACTCAAAATCGCAATGACTTACATGTTTCAAATTTAGTATGTGATTTTGTGACTATAATTATAATCTTCTTTCATATTTATGCCTCAATTTGTCGGGAAAACAATCTCTAAAAAGCAAATTCAATTTTCCGTTTAACTTAACCGGCTTGGCGTCTTGTATAACACCAATATTAGAGAATATGTGAGAAAGTTTTAAGAAACCGTTCCCACTGGTTTTTTTTATATGCTTAGTTTCTAACAAAGAGCAGATACAATTTTAAATCATTGTTTTCTTTCAAAATAAAATGAATGAATAAATAAATAAATATCTTAATTGCTGTTTCCTGTTAAATAAATGAATCCAAATACTTCATAAGAATGTTGGAATACTTCCCTAAAATCCACATGAACAACTGCGAATCTAAATGTCTTTTCTTCACTACACGCACTAAAATATATTTATCCGTAGCAGTGTTGATTTCCTCTCTTTTGAAACGATATAAACTTTGATATCCGTGAAACAAAACTAAAAGAAAAATATTTACGTGTTTTCAAAAAAAATCGTTCCTTTCTCTTTCAGTTTTGAATGATCTAGAAGTTCAATTTTTTTTTCTGCTGTTTTAAGCACTATTTCGAGAGCCGAACATTCATCAATCATTCGATGAATACATGTCATTATTTTTATTGCATTCTTCCGAATATCCTTTTTTTGATATATTTATGAACCCAAAATTTACAAAAAAGGAAATAAAACATTGATTTTTTAAAAAAATATGGATGTAAATTTCTTTTTAGAGGTAATTATCGTGTTTTTTCGAAAACATGTTTATAACAATGATATACTAGTATGAGCGAATATGTGTTTTATTAGATTATGGAACAAAATATTTGGAAAAGAAGAAAGAATATTTGTTCATTTAATTGATCTTAAGATTCTCATTTTTAGATAACGACATATAATTATTTAATATACATTAGTTCAGGTACAGCATATATAATTATTTTTTTATTTTATATTTGTATTTCAATGACTGTTTAAATCTGTATTCTCGAAATCATTATACATTTAATTATGTTTTTTTTTCAATTTATTATCGTGACCTTTTAGTGATAAGCTGTTTTAAAACGAATAATGTTTTTTTTTTAATTAAGTTTCCAGGGAATAACTCAAAAATGCGTGTCTACACCGGTGAAGAATTTTAAACTTCAAATTGAAGTAGAAATTTTAGTCCCGTTATATTAGTTGCAATATGACTACCCGTTTTGCACTTTATATACATGAAACATTCTAATGGGGTAGTCACCTATTAAAATGGCTTGAAAATCATGATACTTCTACCATTATTTAATATACATTTGTACGTTATCTAAAATGGTACTATGAATTATCTTTCTTATTTCATATCAAATTTTGATTATAACATCAAAATGGTGCCAAAATTTTAATATATTTTTAATGAATTGAATTTCTTTCAAAAATTTTAAATTAGTGGCTCCAAAATATATATTCTCAATCTCCAAAAAATATCTGCACTAAATTTGATATTTCAGACTTAAATCCTTTATCATGTAATGCACCATCAAACGAGATTCTCTCACACACACACTTTCCTAAGTTGAAAAAAAAAATCAATTTTTTGAAATTACTTTGCTCTAGTATGTCCAACATATTTAAACGACTCTCTAAATGGATATGCTATTCAGAGTTTTTTTTATATATGCAGAAACATTTAATTATTATATTTAAGATTTTTTTAGGAAAAAAAAAGCATCGTAAAGAGGATGTTTAGAAAAGATATTTAAGAAAAGATGTTTAGAATTATTTTACATATGTAGCAATATTTAGACATCATAATTTTTGAAAGAAAACAAAAAATAGTCTGCGATGAATTATTAATTGCGGTAAATAATTTTATCCCCTTTGGCTCCATTAACAAACAGAAAAATCGAATACAATTTTAAAATTAAAATGCATTTAAAATAAATTTATAATTTTCTGAAAGCAGTACATTTATGATTATTTTTTAAAAAGGGATTTGCAGGAAATATTATTTATCAGCTGTAACATTATCCGAGCTTTCAGATCGTCTTTCATTTATTTTTTTATAATTTTTATTTACTTTTATTTTATTTGATATGGAAATTTTAAATCTTGCAGTTTCTTCCGAAGTGAATTATTTATGATGCCTTAAGCGGTTAAAATTCTTTTTATAGCAGTCTTGAGAACTTCCAGGGGAATTGCTATATTAATATTTATGAACTTGCGAACGAAAAGAAAATTCCTGCGGAAAAACTAAATTTTGAAACTTTCAGTCAGTGTTTACAATTATTTGAGTTGCAAAAAAGTATAATTTGTTCAAAAATTACTGTTCCATTAACTTTATTTATTTTTATATAATGTTATTCCTTTTTTTTTGAAAATTCAGAATGCTTGCATTTGGAATAAGTTGATAGCTAACAAAAATGGAATATTAAAATTCATTTTTATTCAAATTAAAAAATTAAATGTGATCTAAAATTTTTAAAAAAATGGGAAAAGGCAATCTGTAAGATCTTTTACATTAGATCTTGTTTCACTTCAAGTCATCTGGAAACTGTGTAAATTAGAACTTCAATATAATATTTAAAAAATGTAATCTAAAGAAGGTATACAGTTTTAAAAATAAGTAAAGAAGTTTATTTTTATAAACGTCTTGTTTATAAAAAAGAGGTGTAAAGTGTATTTTTTTAATCGATGTCAAAAATAAAGAAATTTATTTTTATAAACTTGTGCTCTAACACAAGTTTATAATAATTAATTTGTTAGAGCACAAAATAACTTATTTTTTATGTTTTTATGTTACTTAAAAAATAAAAAAAATAATCTAAAAGCTGTTGCTTTTCAAACTTTTTTACAGACTGATTTAACTTCAATGTAATTAAAATTTAATTCAATTAATGATTAACTAGTCATTATGTTCTTAAAATATTGTTATGTTGTCATGGAAAATACATAGGTGTTCTTGATTTCGATTGTCTAGCAAATGAGTAAATGAGTGAAAAATCGATTGAAATACGATAGGTTACAAAATTCGATCCGTGAATGCAACTGTGAATAAGTTCAGGTTTAATAAAAGTGGTTAATTACTTAGAAATTCATAAAATTACTGGTAGATATAAATATTTCTAAAATGAGGTAAAATAATAAATAAATAATAAAAAAATAAGCGAATACAAGATTTAATTAATTCATTAACTCATTGAATACCAAACCTTCCACTCACACAATTTAAGACAATTACTCGAAATGCCTAAATGTCCCTAGGAAACTGCCGCCACATTTTTTGTTAGATATGATTAATGTAATACCGGAGGAATACCTGTAATCTTTCGGTTGTTCATTTCCCAAAAGAAGAAAGAACAAAAGCAACTTCCTTATGCAATAAAAATAATTCCCTTATTCAAATCCTTCATATGACCTTGCATTAAGCAGATTAATCTTTTGTAAATGAAACTCTTTAAGAACACCAAATACTTTTGCATGTTTGCAAAGAAAAAGGGAATAGATAAAGAATTTATTTTATCTTTGAAGTCAGAATTCAAACGCTTCGATATTTTAATGTCTGAAATTTTGCAAACCTCAACAATCAGTGGGTTTTCTTACTAGATATACATTTTTATTATGTAATTCGTTGTATTTTGTGTCCGCTTTAATATCGTAATCTACTAGATAATTTATAAACCATTAGAGACATACGTATTGCTCTAATGGGAAAACTGCTCTACATAACGCGAAGAATTCGATTTTGTGTTTTTGGAATAAACAATTTTTTTCCGAAAAAGTGAAGTATTCTAACTTGTATAGGTACTATACGGTTTCCCGATCTTATCATCATAATAAGTAAAAAAGTTTTGACAGCTTAAAATATCTGGGAAAAACTACTTCATGGCTTTATAGTTAAAATTGACCAATTTGCAGCTGTTTAAATCAAATGAATATAATGATATTTAAAGAAACATTTTAGAAAAGTAAAATTTTTGGATGCCATTGTATTTTTTTATTTGTTTTTTTAAAATTTATTTTAACAACATAAAATGATAAAATAAATGATTAACTTGCATATGATTATAATAGATTTAAAATATATTGTTTGGATGTAATATGTTATTTATAGTGCAAATTAAACAATATTTAAAATACAGTTGGAATCAATGAATGCAAAAAATTATCGTTAATGCCTCTGACAAAATACATAAGGATGACACAAACAACTCCGTAATAGGAAATAAATAAGTTCAAGCGTTTGTTAATGCATTTTTACATGTAAAAACATCCAATTGCACATTTTTAGGAATGAGAGTCAATTTTAAATTCTCATCATTTGTCGTATTTCCAAAATTAGTAATAAATTGTAAAGAGATTTTTTGCAATGTTTAATTTTTATTTTATTTGCAGACAATGATTGAACATCGAATTTGACATAAATTTAATACTGATATAATAACTGACTTCAAATTTTCTCCATCATTCCATTCAGACGGAATACATAAATTACTGCATAGAAGTATTCTGAATCACTAACTATTATTACCATTAAATGGTTGGTGATTTAAGTAACATCATTTGAGTAAGCTCTAATTTCAACTATAATCTTGAAGCATTTGACCAAATGATCTTCAAATTAAAGCTCATTTGCAAGTCCAATCAGAAATTTGAATTCAATGCGAAATGTTAAATATGTGAGCAGCAAACGAATCAAATAAATGCCAGTATTATCTCCTGAATTAATGCTAATCATCCTTTAAAGATTCATAAGGACCATTGCTAACACTACATACCGCTATAGCATACTATTTTACTGCATTATTACGTGCAGTATTTCATTAAGGAATCATACTTCCAAATGGAAATTTGGGAACAACGTTTAATGTTGTATTTAAAACTATTTATATTGTACTCATTTTACCACATATGTAACATTCGATTTAATGATTAGGTTCATAGAGGTCAACCAATAACTATTGAAATTCAGAAATCATACATACTAAATATTGAATTCAGCTTGTGCGGGTTGAGGTTCGAACTCGCAACGTTAGGGTTCATAGCCGAGTAACATAACCACTAGACAAAAGAGTACTCTCTTCTCCGGAAGTTGTTATCTGGCTTATAATATTACCACCACAGCAGTCCCCCACCAGTGAGTCGATATAGTTTATCGCGCCAGTTATGGCGAGCGACGAACGTTGATATCGCGCCAAGTGTTATGGCGGGCGACGGCGAGTGTGTGTGAGTGGCTGCTGCCGGTAGCTGGAGCCACGACAGCAGAATGAAGGATGCGGTTGTTCAGAACCAGGGTCACCAATGTGCGGGTTGAGGTTCGAACTCGCAACGTTAGGGTTCATAGCCGAGTAACATAACCACTAGACAAAAGAGTACTCTCTTCTCCGGAAGTTGTTATCTGGCTTATAATATTACCACCACAGCAGTCCCCCACCAGTGAGTCGATATAGTTTATCGCGCCAGTTATGGCGAGCGACGAACGTTGATATCGCGCCAAGTGTTATGGCGGCCGACGGCGAGTGTGTGTGAGTGGTTGCTGCCGGTAGCTGGAGCCACGACAACAGAATGAAGGATGCGGTTGTTCAGAACCAGGGTCACCAATGTGCGGGTTGAGGTTCGAACACGCAACGTTAGGGTTCATAGCCGAGTAACATAACCACTAGACAAAAGAGTACTCTCTTCTCCGGAAGTTGTTATCTGGCTTATAATATTACCACCACAGCAGTCCCCCACCAGTGAGTCGATATAGTTTATCGCGCCAGTTATGGCGAGCGACGAACGTTGATATCGCGCCAAGTGTTATGGCGGGCGACGGCGAGCGTGTGTGAGTGGTTGCTGCCGGTAGCTGGAGCCACGACAGCAGAATGAAGGATGCGGTTGTTCAGAACCAGGGTCACCAATGTGCGGGTTGAGGTTCGAACTCGCAACGTTAGGGTTCATAGCCGAGTAACATAACCACTAGACAAAAAAGTACTCTCTTCTCCGGAAGTTGTTATCTGGCTTATAATATTACCACCACAAGCTATTTGACAATTATTAGACTGCATCTTGTATATTATGCTTGTATAAAGAAGCACAGTGTCCGCATATGAAAAGACGTTTAGCAAAGAATAGTTTAAATTGTGTTATTTTATCGATTCGGATACGAATTTCTTTATTCGGTGGTCTTGGTAGAATGCCTATATCATCTCTATATATGTAGCACAGTAAATAATGGAATCATGGTTTACAATATATTCTTAATATTAAATTCATTTTTTATATTGTCAGTCCATGAAATAATTTTAAACTTGATTGAGCAACTTTGATGTGACTTTCGAAAATCTGTGCCTAAATACATATAAACGGAGAAAAAAATTTCTAATTAAAATACTCTCTTTACTTAGAAAAGACTCTGTATTTAACAATACTTAATAATTTTAAAACGTTCCCTTTTTTTAAATAAACAAATAATTTGTATTGTTTATATTAAGTAAATTCATTCTTTATATAAAAAAGGAATTCTTTCTAAAGTTTTTCGTATTTAATAGAATTTTCCATGCTTTGATTTTGTAAGAATACTTAAAGTATTTCTATAAATGGTACTACAGATAATGAAATATATTGCTGATGTTCAAACTCATAAAATTATTTTATATTTAATTCAAATAAAATTATATCCAAATAAATTTTAAAATAATATATGCACCTTCTAATTTAAAATATTCTTTCACATTATGGTTGAGACGTCTACATTTTTAATATTTAATTTAATTTCGCTTATATTCTTCAAAAAATGATATATTTCTTATATTTAAACAAAATGATATATTTTTTTATATATTACTTTAAGAACTCCAATTAGGTTGATATAATCAGGAAATAATGCATGACTGCAATAAAGAAACTTTGATGAATGTGTAATTTGAAACATTTCAGAAATTGTGATATTATATTTTGTAATTAATTATTTTAATTATATTTAAAACTGCTTAAACCAATGCAATGAATCTTAAACTTAATTCCTGTTCCTTTTTCTAAAATTATTTTTAGACAAAAATTGTTTATGGAATTCTTGAGTAAAGAAATGCATGTTTGATCTGTAGCACATTATATCTTATGATCAAAATTATTTCTTATGAGATTTCACAGTATAACAGCAATTTTAATAAAAAAGATACCATATCAAATTTCATTAATCTGACTTGAAAACTTTTCAAATAACCGCATTTACATTGATGCAAATATAAGATGGACAGATAGTCAACTCTTTACTGAATACGGCTCAAAAAACTGTTCTTAGCTGTATGCTGAAAACGATGTTTAATCCAAATGTTCCAAATGTGTACTAAGTATTACCTATTTATCTATTTGTATTTTGAAGTTATTATATCCATTTACTCATGTAAATTACTCAAATAATTTTCCTGTAAATGGATGACGAAAAATAACAAATTTTGTGCAAAGACCATAAACAGAATTCAGTCTTGACCATAAAGTTTTTGAATTCACGAGCTCACACACAATATGGAATTCTAAACGCAAGCATATATAGTTCTAAAAATGAGTTTCTCAGTTCCAAGGAATCTGAAAAGTGGATATTAGTAAAAGTCTCTAACTCCAATTTGTTTAACAATTGGAAATAGTTTCTGCTCTATACTTATGATCAAATTTTATCATAAGTATATTCCTTATTCGTATAAATTTTATACAAATAAGGAATATAATTTCTCTTTATATACTTGTTATATGAATGAGGAATATAATTTCTCTTTATATACTTGTAATATGAATGAGGAATATAATTTCTCTTTATATACTTGTAATATGAATGAGGAATATAATTTCTCTTTATATACTTGTTATATGAATGAGGAATATAATTTCTCTTTATATACTTGTTATATGAATGAGGAATATAATTTCTCTTTATATACTTGTAATATGAATGAGGAATATAATTTCTCTTTATATACTTGTTATATGAATGAGGAATATAATTTCTCTTTATATACTTGTAATATGAATGAGGAATATAATTTCTCTTTATATACTTGTTATATGAATGAGGAATATAATTTCTCTTTATATACTTGTAATATGAATGAGGAATATAATTTCTCTTTATATACTTGTAATATGAACGAGGAATATAATTTCTCTTTATATACTTGTAATATGAATGAGGAATATAATTTCTCTTTATATACTTGTTATATGAATGAGGAATATAATTTCTCTTTGTTTACTGTTATACGAATAAAGAATGCAATTTTTCTTTGTATATATTTTATACGAGAAAGAAAAACTGTCTTAATAATCAGTATTTAACTGTCGCAGTACAAATCATCGTTCTTTTTTTCCTCATCTTGTGATAAACGAATGAATGATAATGTTTATCAACGACTCACCGATCTATCTCCATTAAGCATTGTCCAACAAATCAATCACACGAAAAACTCCCATCATTCATCGCTCCAATGGATCTTTCTTTGGCTTCATTGACAAAGTAAGCTTTTTATTCCGATTGATGAATTGGGTTTCTTACTGCTAAAACACTTATTGTGACTGTTAAATATAGTTGCATCACGGATATGGGTTGAAATTGTGTAAGATAGATTTATCACCTTGTCTTTCAAACTTACTGTCAATTCTTCAGCTGAATATCTTTGATGATAAATGAATCTTGCATTCATGAGGATTTCCATTCTTTATTAAAATAAGAATACAATCCAAATTACTTTGGGCAATAAAAATTCATCTGTTTGTCATTTAGATCGCAGCTGCAATTTGTATTGCTTTATAAGGTATTACAATAAAGTTAATTGATAGTTTTGGTAATTTTTCGAATACAGGATAAAAAATGTATCTGAAATTAATGAGAAAAATCGACAATCATATGTATCATAATATATCTCAATATAATTTTACGAATATGTAATGTTGCTTAATAGTGCCTTTAAGTGTACCAATAAGAAATATAGTTTTACATACATTTTTAATGGGAGTTGAATGCATTCTAGATAAATGACCCCCGGGCTTGGCGACTAGCATGTCGATGAATTTAGACACTTTTTTGCCAAAAATGAAGACATTCGAAAGTGCAAGATGTTGATAAACCTTGAACTTTTCTCTTTTACACTAGTGAAAATCAAACTGATGCAGAGTAATATCTCTATTAGGTATTACGCTTTTTAGAATAGCCGGTCTAGAGATCAGGCTATTCTTCTAAAAGGATTTATACTTGTTGAGGGTGCTATATGATCTTGAAAGGAAAAAGGAGAGAGATGTTTATCATGGACCTCGCCTTTTAACTGCATTCTTAGAGCTATTGTACTTTTACTGCAGTGTAATAATTGTTTGCTATTTCTTGTGTGCTGTTCATTTCTGCAAGTGCTATATTTTCGTACGATTTGCTTGTGTTTTCCTGCCTGTATTTTTTTTTTTCGTGTTACAGAAGAACAAAGTACAGTAACCAACTGCGAACTTGTTTTACTTCCCATTGAACAACTACCGTAAGTAATAATATTCAGTTAACATATTTGTCACGTTTATGCATTCAGGTCAAAACTCTATCATCTCTGAAAAGTAAATATCTTGAAGAAATATAAGAACTTATCATTACTTTGAAATTAGCGAGCAGTTAAGAAAAATTTCTATAGATTAATCATAATTTGTATAATTGATTTCATTTCTTTTAGATTATTCATAGTTAGCATAACTTATTTAATTTCTTTTAAAGATTAGAAATAGTTAGCAGAATTGATTTCATTTCTTTTAAATGACCATCTTAGTTCCCCTCAATTTTTTTTTTACAATGCAAATGATATTATTTTATACAATTCTTAATTCTTTTTTTGCGTTGAAATAGATTTTAAATCTTTTAAGCTATTTCCATTTATTTAAAATAATTGGAGAAAGTACAGAATTAGTTTATGAGAAACATTTGCAGATTGGATTTTGTTAATTTTTATTTTTACTTAACCACCTTTGAGAACTATTTCGGAAACAAGGATTAATGGCTACAAAATTTTTGATATCCATCTATTTGGAACATGATCTTAATGGCATTCTCCACTAGATATTCTCAAACTCCAAATTTTGACAGACATCTAACTCTTGCTATTTTAGAAGTATTACTGAGTTCTGTTAAATTATTTTCATCTAAATAATTTTCTGAATAAGTTTTTATGCCTCTAATTATATCACAAGAAAGAGAAGCGGGCGCGTTAATTTTTTTTTTTTTTTTTTTTTTTTTTTACTATTACTGGATTCTGAACCTAAACCTTAATTACAAGCACCAAATAAAAATTTAAAAATTCATGCCATAACCGAGACCTATTCCACAAGGAAAAATAAATCGAATCTTCCTACCTTAATTATCAATAGTTTGAAAAAAATATCATGATTAAACAATATTAGTAACAATGAAATCAAACTGGTTTTCACTTTAATAATGAAATATATTGTATTCAAATACGCTTAATTTTTTTAATAATATAATTTAATAATATATCATTTTAATAATATATTAATATATATCACAAGCTACTGTTGCCAATATTTTGCCATTAAAAATGATAACAAGCTGTCGTTTATAACATATATTAATATTAATATAACATAATTAATGCAAATCCTACTCTGAATGCACAAGTGCGCTTTGTTACGGGAAAAAATAATAAATATTTCGTATTACTATTATCTGAAATATTCATAGAATCGTGGAATTTGAAAATGAACTTACTTTGAACTGAACTTTCGTTGTTCAGTTGAAAAGAACATCGTTGTTCAATGGAAAAGAACAACGAAAACGGTAACTCCATAAACAAACAAGGATTTAATTGTTACAGTTCCAAAAACAATTTTCCTACTTTTTATTTCATGGTAAAAATTAAACGGCTTAGCTATTCGCACATGAAATATGTTTGATGTAAATACAGGAAACGGCCGTGGCACCTGACATCGCGTTAGACAAAATAGTTTAATATCTCGCTAAATACTTGTCGAATTGTTTTGAAATTTTCAGATTAATAAGTCAAAGATTCAAGGATCATTATTCACTAAAAATAAGAAAATCGATATTTTTATCGATTTTCCGAAATTTCCAAAATACCGAGTCCCCTTAGTGAGGATAAGCGTTTCAAAGCCATTTAGTTAATTTAATGTATCGTTAAAGTGATTATACATAAAATACACTTTTATGAAATTTAAGATTTCTAATGGGAAGAAAAATAATTTTCTTCTTTAAAATACAAACTTGAAATGAAAAATAATTCATATTATAAAATCTAACTCTCTAGTTCTAATATTCTTTTTTCCTTTTATTTCCTTATTATTATTTTAATAAATTCTTCATTAGGAGATAGTAATTACTCGTCACCCCCTTTACTTTCAAAATTTTCTGCAAATTTAAAAATCTCTCTATTATTCTTATACTCATATGCTGACCGAAACTTTTTGGTCAGAAGCAGTAGATTTACTCGCATTATAAGTGCATTGTCACCTTTTTTAATGAACATCAAAGAGAGAGATGTGTAGCTAATATGCTAAAACAGGAGTTCGTAAAGCTTTCATCCGGAAAGATAATTTCTTTTTAAAAAGAATTATGCTACAGAAAAAATTTAGGTTCTCTTCCGGACATAAAAGTTTTCCAGCAACATGAAGCATCAAAACGCAAGTTGAAGTGTTGGTCCGTGGAAAAATTGAAAAGGCATGGGTAAACTTTTAATAATCTTCTTAAACTAAAGAATTCTTTACTTGCAGAATTTAAGAGAGGCACGCACCACACGGACATTTGTACACAGTTAAAGAAAAGTATGTCTTTCAAATTTAAATAGACACTTTTAAATTTATTTAGTGGAATATAATCAATCAGAATTATGACAGGTGTGTAACCGTCATCAGTCTTAAATAATATTTGTAAGACTTATTTGACAGTATCTTATTAAATATTTTTTAATCCGTAGGAGAAATATTTTACTGGCTCAAATGTTTTAAAATTAAATTTATTTCGTGAAAACTAAAACGATTAATAATTTCACCCAGAAAAGGATTTAAGCTTTATAATAGAATATGTCTCATTTTTGGATGCCTTCTTATTATTAAAATTAAATTGTATTTTAAAAGATAATCTAATAAAAAAATTCATAAATCAATTTTTCTAGGGTATAAATATTCAATAAGAATTTAAACAAAATTTGAAAAAATATTAATATATAAATCTCTTGGTATTACTTTAAAAAAGCTGTTATTTGTGGAAATTTGCATGTGTAAGCTTGTTGTTGTTTCTTTTGGCACTTGCCATGGACAAGACAGCTGTTCGGAAACAGCCGATTTTATCCTGACGGGAAGCGTCTCTTGTTTCTATAGTAGCGCCATCTAGGGCCAAGAGAACGACTTAGCTATACACATGTCACAACCCTTTTTACTGGGCGGATTTCATTCACTCACTCACAGATCGTAATTTAGACCTGCATCAGAGAACGATCACCCCTGATCCAGTGCTCCCCAGTGGTATTACACTCGACATGGAGGACTTTGTGACATTTATACGCGCGTCAGCCACCAAGCACGCTGGGAATCTTGGGCCGGCGGGGTTCGAATTCGCAACCTAAGGGACTCGAATCCAACGCTCTACCAACCAGGGTATCCCGGCCTATGTGTAAACTTAAACCCTAGTTAATGTGATGCATTATGCGTTTCTTAAGATGTATTTAACCGTATATTATAGATAGTTCAATTATTTTGAAGACAAACAAAGTTAGCGTAAATCTAAACAAAAGAACATAAATAAATAGAAAGAGTATAAGAAAACAATAATAAATATTGACATGTACCTGGAAAGTTACACCGAAATTATTTGCATGATAATCCTGTTACATTAACGTCAAATAAAAGTTTAGACTTTCCATTTCTTCAGGATGGTTTTAAACATACTTTCACGTATTTGAACAAGCCAATGGAATTTAGTGGTTTTCTCGGAATTGTACTTTTTTTTTTTTTTTGCTACTCTTTTGAAGAAAAAAAAAAAGCTGGAAGCAAAACTCAACAAGAAACTGAATCGTTTGGCGTTATATAAATGAAGAAAGGATTTTATTTTATTTAACATATTTTTAAAGTTTCTTTTTGTTTATTCATTAAGTATTAGAAAAACGCACCCTTACTGTACAATTTTGTTTCGATTCCCTTTTCTTCGTTTATATTACAGATTCTACTGCTCTCTAGAGCTTTATTTCAACGATCTCACCTTTGGAGATTACGTAATTCACCAAAAATATTAGTTGTGCTTGGTTTCATTTAAATTTTATACCCACAGCTTGATGCCTATGATTACTTCAAAAAAGTGATTTTAAGGATCAAGTGATCAGTGAAATTTAAATCTTGTTACTTTAATAATCGTATACATCGAAGTTTATAGTGTAAATGAAATTTCTTATCAGATTCTCTTCCTATGACAATATAATGTCAAATCTGATCAACTAAACAGCCACAACAGAAACACTGGCGAGACCTGTGGTTGAGTGTAAATGGTGAGTACCTGCCACGGTACAACCCTTCCCGTGGGCAGTAAGTACGTTCACCATTAGGAGGTAGCCACAAACCACCACACCATTTCTGTTCCCACTTGTATGGCCTGAACTAACCAAAGTCACGGAAGCTTCTCCTTTCCATGTTTGAAGTCTGCCTGGTGGCACCCAGATAGATGCTAAAAAAGTTTGATAAAGAAGAAAATTTTTAAGAAGGTAAATGCTAATTAAAATTTCAAAGATCACTCCAAATTGCTTAATCTCATCTTCAAAATAATTGAATTGCCTTAGAACAATTTTAGGAGCTTTAGGTCAAACGATCTCTCATGTAGGTCGCCAGCACACACCTACATACATTTACACGCACACACTTTTTAGAAATAGGAAATACAACAGAAGTTTATTAGAAGTAAAGATGTACTACTTGTATACATTTGCATTATATCATTGTATTGAAACGTACTGAAAATATTTTATCAAAAGAACATGTCCCAGATCTCTAAATTGCAAAACAAGAAATCATCTGCCGACGAAGATAAATGTAGAAAATAACTGCTTTCTAATTTAATGCATGAAAGAAATATCTTACTCAGAGAATATACCAAAAATAGGATCATTAGAAAGAAAGAAGAGCCTAAGCATTTTCGTTTTCTAAGAAAAATAAAAGCGGCAAGTGGCACTAAAGGCAGATAAGACGCAAAACTCTTTCTTGTAATTGGTTTCTAATCGTTCTCTAAACGACAGTTTTATTGTCGGAGTCTACCTTCTTTTTCATAAATATGAAGCTCATCGGATAAAACATATGTAAAATGCATTGTTACAAGTAATTTTCAGATGTTCGGAAAGTGGAATCTTTCAGATAATTCAAAGTACTGAACGCTTGGAGCTATCATCGTCTGCGTGCTTAAATAATCCAGTAGCAATTATCGTTTCTTTTTTATTGTAAATGGCATCAATAAAAATAAAGTTGTTTTGAATTCCCTAAGATCTTGAAGGTTCCATTTGTAAGGAGTATGTGTCTTTATGTAAAAATTATTTGATACAATCGCAGTTTTTCTTTCAAAATGTTGTATTTATATGCAAATATAATAAATGTGCAATTAATTCATGAACAAGTAAATAGTGTTCACTTAAGAAAAGATGCCACTGCAAGAAAATTCCCATTTTTAATGAATTCAAAATCGCCTATATTTCTTTTAGAACTAATGTTATTAACTTTCCTTCTGCAACTGAAAATTAGTGGACTCTTGTAATAAAGCCAATTATGGGATTTTATGGAACTTAGGCTTAAAAAGACAAAATTCAAACTTTGTAAATGTTTCGAATATTATGACAATTTTCTTATAGTTTCTAATAAATAATTTGTAAAAGATAATTTAAAAGCTTTATTTATTTTTTCTTTAATAATAAACAGGAAAAATGTAACAGGAAAAAAATAATCGATTGGATTAATTGGACGTAATAAAAAAGAGAATATTCTAACCATTTAAAAATAATCGAACAATATATAGTTGAATACATATTATATATACTGTATATAAATCCCTAAAAAAAATTTTATTATGCAGATTATCTATTATCTAAAAAGAATCCGAATATTCGAATTCGCTAAGAGTCGAATTTGTATTAATTAACCGAAAATTTTAAAAAGTAATTATGGAGATATGAATTATGGAAATTATTGAAAAATTAATTATGGTGAAAATGATTGTTAAAAAAAAGAAAGAAAGAAAATATTTTTGTTCGATGGGGTATTTGTATGGATAACTCAAAAATTCGATTGATACATGCAATTTTAACTACTAAACTAAATTCTCGACTGTTCTGTGAATATGCACCATCTCCTCATTCCCTCATTTCTGTCCAAACTTAAGACTTGAGCTCATATAAATTTGGAATGTAATCTATAATAAGATTTCAAGAGTCTGGCCAAATTCGAATTCTCGAAATATTCTCCGATTAAATACTTTGTGAATATTTTTTTTTTTTCATTTTATTACGCAAAAAACAAAATTTGAAAATAAATCGTAGATTTTGAAAATCTGCAGAAAATTTTATACTTAAAAAAAGACTCACACAAAAAAGAAAAATATCAGCATTCAAATAATTGTAATTTGAATCCAACATGAGATGAATAGTATTTATTCTAACCAGTAATAATTGACAGTGTTTAATTAAAACTTAGATATATATTGAATTAATAAGATATTACAAAATGATTTTAAGTTAGGAATGAAATGAAATAAACTAGATGTTTCACTTCTAAATGCCGAAGACAACTAACTAATTTGGGGAGGTTGAGGGGAGGTTACTGCGCGTGCTTAATTTCAATTAAATTTCTTACACATAATTGAATATTCATGATTAATTTGACAATGTATTTTTTTCACGTTGTAAACTGTATATAAGTAATCTCCCGCGTAAATATAATTAATAGAGATGAGATATCACTTTCACATTTCTCATACAAACCACGAATTTGATTCTAACATTAAAATGATATCCAATATTTTACATAAAATGTATTTAAATTAGTTGGATAAAAACAGGATTTAAAAAATTTAAAGACAGCACGTATATTAGATGTATTTCGTAATTAATTACATATATAAATTTGCTAAGCTTACAGATATGTAAAATTTTAAATGAAATTAGACAAGGAATTAGCTCACAGCAATAGCAGAAAGTTTATCATTATTCAGAAAGAAAATCATCCCTTAGCTCTAACTAGCCATAAATACATTATTAAATATTTTTAATAATGGTGAAAGAAATAAAAAAAAATATTGTTTCAAATTATTCATAGAATTTTATTTAAAAAAATTTCAAAATTATTGAAAACTAAATAAATATTATTCCTAATATTTAATTTTTAAAATAATGATTTACTAGTTTGAACCAAAACTATTTCCATAACTTATTTGGAAAATCATAAAAATATTATTAATATTTTAAGTAATAATATTCATAATCAACATGTGAAAAAAAGTCATTTTTGAGATTCACATCCGTACAATCCAGAGAACGTATGCTCCAAATTTCATAGATCTAGTGTCAATGGTCTAGAATATTGAATTGAAAACTCACGAATGGATATATATTCGCTTTTATTATCAACAGAGGTGAATAAAAATTATGAATTAAATGCAGTAAATAAATTTTTATATGATTAAGAAAATCATCAAACAAAAAGAAAATTCCTCATCATGTTTTGGTTAAAACGTGTATCACAAAACAGTGAAAATACATAATACAACTATTTTTTTTGTGTGTGTTTGAAATGTTTGCACCATAAATATTTTAACAAAGAAAGTTCTAAAAGTTATTAATTAATAGATAATATAAACTTAAAAATGTTTTGCTAATAAAGAAAATATTTCTTTTCAAAATAGCTATTCTTAGAAGTGAAAATACCGAACTCGCTCTTTAATATTTCAATTGAGAAACTTACATTTATGGTCATTTTTTGATTAAATTATTTTTGAAATTACGAAATTTAAAGCTTGTTATAAGAATCAAATACAATAAAAAATTAATCCTTAATTAAAATCCTTAAACAAAAAACAAAAAATGATTCTTCATGCTATGGTTAAAGTAAATAAATGTCACTACGAAAACTAATTATTTTTAACACTTTTTCATATGTTTGCACTTTATATATTTTAACAAAGAAAGTTGAAAAAGTTATTAATGAATCAAATATATAAACTGTAAAATTTTTTGTAATAGAGATAAATATTTTTTTTCAAAACAGTTTTTTCTCAGAAGTGAAAAATATCTAAATCTTTCTTTAATATTTCAAACGACAAACTTTTTAACTAAACCATAATTTTTTTTACAATTCCATAACTCTAAGAATTATTTTGTACACATGTTTTGATATTTCTCAAAAATTCATTTTGTGTAAACTTTAGCATAACGGATACTTTTAACAAATTTTAATTTAAACGTCAGTTAAATCTACAAGGCATTCCTTTCTTAAACCCCAAAGGGAGGAAGACTCTCACACTGTGTTTTACAAACAAGTATTTTTATTTTTTTTATTTTTCATTCTCTTCTATGTTTATAACAAGAAAAATGTCCTTATTTGGAAGTTGATAATTTCCCACTATCCTCTTAACTAACTACAAAACTTTTGAATGAAACTTTCTTTTATATTTAAGAATTTTCAAAACCACTTGTTATAAAATAATCTAAAACTTGTTATTAAATGTTGTTTATGTACTCAGTTAAATATTGTAAATTTTACTTAACAAGCAAGCGAGTAAAATCCTTTATATTGATAAGTCGAAACAAGTATTCCACCTTGTTTATTTTCAACGGAACAGCTTTCCATTAATTGGCATTTTGTCGTAGAAAAAATAACAGATTCTTTCAGGGTATAAAATTGTTCTCACAGTACGACGCTTTGTAACATGAGCTTGAGAGCTAGACAGTGGAAAAAATTTTATGAAAGTGACAAAGTTTTAATAAAATATCTAACGCTGACAATTTATTTCCGTGTAAATTTTAAAAGTGACAAGCGCTGTGAGCAATTTTTGATAAAGTTAAACAAATGCGATAATTATTCTGTGGTCGTAAAGCCTTTTTTTTTGTTTTATCTATACGAAGCATAGAGAAAGTATCATAATCGTCAAAAATTTTAAATTTTAGATTATTACGAATTTCCACGTTTCACAACTCCATGAGTCTGAAAAATATATTTTCGGCATTACGTCTGTCTAAATATGAAATTGATAACTCAAAAACGCTTGAGCTATATCGATGTATTTTGGTAAGTAGACTTTAGACCAAGTTCGTAGATTTCTATCTAATTTAGAAATAAATCCATTCAAAGGAATTATGTTTTTCTGGTTGTTCTTTGAGCACAAATGAACTCGACAACTAGAAATAGAGCAAGACAAATAAAATTTAGAACACAGTTTAAGCATTTAAATGAAAGAATTCTTATCACACCCTGTCCTAAATATGTTAAAATTGTTTACTTTCTCTGTTTAAAGATACACGCACAATCAGTAACTCATAAACGATTATATTATACGGTATTTAACTTGTGATAAAACCGTATTTTGGTTTCAAATTGTCTGGTTGACATTGTAAGTCATATCACTGACTCTCCGAACTGTCCGAAGGCACACGGATTAAGAAAACTGAATAACCGGACCGCCGCAACAACAACATTGACCGGAACTGTGGTTGAGTCCCAAAGACCACCACCGACCACGGTACAACCCTTCCTTAAGGGAGTATGTCCTATCATTGATGGGAGGAGACAGGTCCCCCACCTTTTCATGTACTCTGCATGGTGGTAAGAACCAACTACCATGCCGGAAGCTTTTCATCCTCATTTCGAGGTGCCTCGCCCTCCGGGGGCATAGGCGTCCACTGTAATTCCACTTTCTTATTCTTAATGTTAATTGTGCAGGTGAGAAATAGAATCTTTCTTCTGCAGCTTCCAACAACGGTAGAAAATCACGCAATTGAATATTTGTTAAGTAATAAGAACGGTTAGATTTTAATATAAAAATAAAATCTGTTGCTGAAAATTAAACAAAAAATTATTAAAAAAATCTAAAATTCAGAAGCGTGCATAATTATAAAATATATAAAATTTTAAAAAGTATTTTTTGAAAATTATAATTATGTAAAAATCTTTTTTTTATACAGCAACAGTTTAAATTTATAGAAAATACATTAAAATCCTAATTAATTATTTATGTATTAAAATTATATTTGAAATTTCAAAAATAATTTGCGACGAGGTGCACATTTCTAACCCTAAAAGTACTTTTGCTCTAAACTTAGTAGCTAATACATGAAAATGTATGTAAACATGAGGCACAAATTGTAAATTCAATTTTTCTTCGTTCTTAAAATTTGATTTAAATGATGTTTTGGCATCATTTAAATCCAAACATAAGAAACTAACTATATATCTCCGTGGGATTTTGGATAGTCAAATACTTCGTAGGATCTAATTAATATAATATTAACTGTCCACGATTAAACAACAGTCAAACTGTCAACATTGATGGAAATCCTACCTGAATTATTTACGCTCGTACGCAATCAGTTATGTAGATTTTGTGATAATTCGTTGAACAGCGTAGTAAAAGCTAATAAATAATCTACTTTGTTTTTATTCCTTAAGTTATTGAGAATTTGAAGGTTATCGATTGGAATCGTTTAAGAACGATTAAATTATGGCTTATAACTAGGGATTGCAATATCGGACCAAAATTTCAATACCGGTATTCGGTATTTTTTAGATCTTAATACCGGGATTTTTTTTGGTATAATATATCTACTACTTCTAATTCAATTCCATGAGCATAGCACAATTGCTGATTTACACCAACCCACTTTCCAACTTTTTTCATAACTGTTGCTCCATCAGTCGTTATGGATACAATATCTTTCAGGGATAATCCATGTTTTGCTAATTTAGATTTAAGCAATTAATTAAGCTATTAATTAGCTAAATAATTTCACCCGTTAGGGAGACATAAAAACAAAAACGAATATTATTTTGCTATGTTGGAGATCCCTGAACATATAGTGGAGACAATTTTAAAAATTTCTAGTAAATTCCGAAAAACCGGTATTCAAACTTGTGAATACAGGTATTACAAAATTGTACAAATAGCTCAAAATACCGGTATTCGGTATCCCGGTATACCGGTATTGCAATCCCTACTTTTAACTGAAACTATATTTCTTCTTTTAAGTGCACTGTGGGAGTCTCTACCGGATGTTATGCGAAAAATAAAGGGAATTGTATATATTTAAACCAGTATATCCTGAATGATGTTCATTTTATTAAGTACTTTATTGTGATCTTTTACATTATCAGCAAGAGATAATTTATAATTTACGAATCGCCATTTTTATCGAAGATAACAATCATGTCCTATACATCAAATCTGTATCTACTCGTTCATCTCCCGTCATTTTCGCTGAACACAGTAATAAGCACATTACGGTCCACATCCCAACCAATAGAGGTTACCTCATTGCTATTTGTCAAACAAACGAGACACCGATGGATTGGAGATTCATTATGCATTTAATTGTCCGCTGCAGTCTCCCAGGTGTGCAATTTTCCTCACAATAAATGTTATAGCCACGATCTTTGTAATGAACAATAGAATAAAGATATAAGATTTCTATCAATACTTCATAATCACAATTACGTGAATTGTGCTTTCATTTGGTGTATCATAATTGAGAATTGGTTTGAAAATTGATATGCAATCTGAGTGGTGTCCGCATTAATGAAAGAGAGAAATAATGAAATATGTCTAAAGACAGGGTTAATCTAAACATTTTGTGAGCCGATTCGAAAGATAAGTTCTAGATATCTTATTATGATTCATATATTTAGAAATAAATAACAATTTTTGTTTTCCTCTGGTAAATTTAATCGGAAATTACAGTAATAAAATACAATAATTTAAACTGGAATGATAATTTTTAATTGGTTAGTAGATATTTATATAAGATATGCGCAAAATAATATTCGATATCAGAATTTGTTATCATCAATAAATAATAGATGATAAGAATCTAATAAATATCAACTGTAAAATATAGCTCAAGAAAGCTCATTAAATGATTATTCTTTTAAATAACAGATTGAGTTTAACATTTATATGAATGAATGAATGAAAATTATTGCTTTCGGGAAAGAGTTAATACTTCTTATTTAGGAAAACTCGCATAAAATTTTCATAATTTTGGAATTTTACTGAAAATAAAATCGAAGAAATGCCTATAATACTAAAAAAATATCAGTTGAAAAATAAATGCTTTTGTGAAAATTGACAAAAATTATATTTTCTTTGATTAAAAAGAAGTATAAGACAAAATTCCTCCGATTTAGAATTTTAGAAAACTATTTGTTCATACTCTAGCAGATAAGTTGTGAAATGAAATTCCTGAACCATGAACTTTATTGTATTTATATCCAATCTTTATATTTTGATGAATAACACGATATTTACATTTTTTTTGTGTGTGTGTGTTAAGAGGAAAAATAAATATAAAATCTTTTTAAATGAAAAATGGCATTCTTTTGCATAGAACTGTAGTATATATTAATACATTATTACATCAAATTTGGTTAGAAAATATGGATTAGATTCTAATTTATGAGGTTTTCTAAAGATATTTCAGCCAAATTTTGAATTTGAGATAATAGCAAGTATATGTGTAAAATTATATAAAAACGTGAATTATATGATTATAAATGCCATACTTTTCAAAAAGTGAACTTAGAAGCAAAATTGAAATAGTTTTATGCAGAAAATAGATCATAAATGAAAACTATTGGATGGAAAAACATTTTCATCGCACATCCTTTTTTGAACGTGTATCTTAAGTTGCTCTGGAATTTCAAGAGTAGAAAAATTTAAAATTTTATATTGTTATCGAATAAATATAATATAAATACATAAGTATCTATTCTAATAATAAGGTAAGAAAGGCCTGTAGAAGAAAATTCTGAATGGCCGGGATTTTACATCCACCTCATACCCTTCCCTAAACATTAAAAAGTCGTTTTTCAAAAATTAAAACTATACCTAACCATAATTTATTATATCATAATACAGTCAAATATATTGTATACATCACAACATATTTTAGGACTTTATCAAGAAAAGAGGGGGCTCCAAAAGTAAAATAAATAAATACATAAATAAAATAAAATAAAAACTATTGAATTTAAAATAATAAACATGTAACAATAAATTATGTCCAAATAATATACCACTCCTGGAGGATCACGACATGATTGTGGAGATTACAATATATCTGTTTCTTTTTACCCTGCTCTCATCAGACGAAGTAATGATAGAAACATCATGACCGTTCATAAAAATCTTGAAACTCTTAACAAATTCATTTATCCAATGTGAAATGCTGTAATCCTTCTGCAATCTCTATTTTTATTTATTAATTACCAATATTGTCTAAAATGTCTGAGTATTTCTTCAGTGAATGGACTTTAGCTGAGTTAAGAATATCTTTCAAAGAAAGTCAATCTTCCATTTTAATCATTCTGTAAAATCTCACTTTATTTCAAATTAAGGTGTACGTACACACTTGAAGATTTTTTTTTAAATTTTAACTTTAAAAATCCAATTTTTTCACAGTAGGTGGTTAATATATGTTTAAACTCATTTCAGTGAGAAAAAACCATATTACACTAATTATTAATTAATTGAACAATATTTAATGAGCTAATTAGCCTATTTTTTGAAACATGATATCTTAAATTCTAATTTGTACAGACGCACAATTCTAGTTGGAAATTATGCCTAATATTAGTCTTCATGTAGTCTGCCTCAATCAAGTTATAAAAATATATAGTTTTTTTTTACAATTTTTTCATCAATGATGAGCGAGATTTTTTCTGTCATTTTAACTTTTAAACAGCTATTAAAAATTTATTTCTATAAATATATCTTTGATTGAGGCACAAAACATCCGCTATTTCATACAGATTATTTTGATATATAAATAACTGTATTTGATTAATTTCTTGTTGAGTTATGATTGTTTGAATGAAGCAACATAGTGGAAAAATACCATTCTTCATAAAATGAGTTTTAAAAACACCGTAACTAGAGTTTTCAATGAAAGCATCTCAAGAAAAATAATTATAACGCGAGAAATATTTGGAATATTGACAACATCTTGGTATCGTTTGAAAGCTAAAGAATCAGAAAACATTATTAAGCAATAAAACAATATTCGATATTTTGAACGATTTTCGAAGTTTCAAGTGTGTACATACACCTTAAATGAGTTAAATCGGTTACTTTTAGAGATTATAATTTCCATACTAGCACATTTTACAGCAAAAGTAAAAAGAAATTTTTTGTATCCATAACGTAATCTAGAGAGGCAGAATTATCTTCCAAATGTGGGATGAACACCTGTAATGCTCTATTTATCCAGGAGGGATGTTTTGTTTATCTAGAATACGTTACACGATACTCTGACATTCGAATGTAATCTAATATATGTATGCAAGTTATGGTTTTGAATGAATTTATCATTTTCAGTAAGCGAAGTAAAATAAATTATATATAATTTGAAACTAAAACTGTATGAACATGAAGTAACCTTAATGAATTTCAATAAATTAACCTTTTCTAGTGGAAAGTATGCTTCCCACCAAAATTATCAATCTTTGTATGAAATTATATAGGTTGGCATAAGTTCTGACAAATTCTTTTAGTAAGTCAGACACTTAGATGCTTCAGTTCTTTATCTCACACAAAATGATGTGTCTTGATTTGTTATTTAATTATTAATTAACCAAATTAATTAATTAATCAATTTAAATTTATCTAATAAGCTAAATGAATCTTTTTTCTTATTCTAATTTCAAGCCTCAAAATATTTTAACATAATATGACTAGAAAAAATGGCCATTTAAAGGGTTAAGTGAATAAATAATTCATAAACTGGTAACCATTTTCTTTGTTATGTTAAAAAATTAAATCCATTGTTGAATAATTTTTAATAATTAAATTCTCTCTGTACTAATTTCAAAGATTATGAATGATAAATAAATAGCTTGCAAAATTAATGAAGCCATTGGGTTGCATTTCTTTTCAAAACAATGAAAATTAAATGGTCCTCAACCAAAATAATGAGAAACAGAATACGAACTTTTGTTTTAATTTAGAATTAAATATGAGAATCAAAAATTATAAAATGTATTTTATGAAGTCACGTCCATGACAATTTATTTTAATCACCAACCCTCAAATGTAATTAAAAATTGTTTTTGAATTGTTGTGACAGGAAAGCATGAAGTTCTAAATTTAATTAAAGCCTTCCAAAGATTTATTCTAAGATTAAAAGAGTTGTTTATGAGAAAGGTAATTAAAATCTAAAATAAACGAGTAAAAAATTCACAATCTTGCTAAATGAAACGGTTATTAATAACTTAGTTGGATGTCAGAAATACAAATAATAGTATAAAATCTTCATATTTTTATTTATAAAATTTTGACATTAATTAGTATTACTGTGTAAACAAATATTAACATTATCTGTCAAATTTTGATTTAAATTACAGGATGAAAGAAGAGATTCCGTGGAGTTAAGATGCCTGCCTTATTTGCTTTATCTTTCACTTATTTTTAGTTATTGCTTTATCTTCCAATTATTTATTATGATCCAATTATTTTTAGTTCTCGATATATATTTTATTTATTTCCTTATTTGCTTCATCTTTAGTAATTCAAATTATTTGTGGATATAATAATTGTGCCTTAATATTATTTGCATAAATATGACAAAAGAAACATCGTTTCTTATTTTTCATTTATGCATAAAACATTACTCAAAAAGTAACCGAAAGATGGCGCTCACACAACATAATGAAACGTTTTATGCAAAGCTGGTAGACACAATTGGACACTGAAAAAGATCGCAATAATATGGCACTCTGCATTCATTTTAAAATAAAAGATGTTCAAAGCGACTATCATCACAATATTGTAGGAAAATGAGTTGCGTCACAACACATATTACAGCTGAATATACAAGATCTAAACCCAGTTCCAAGTAGAAGAGAAAAGGGCCAACGTGAAGTATCCTATCCAATAGGAAAGCACTAAACAAAACGATAGGTCACGAAATTTTCAGACCCGAGGGTTGGTAGTCGGCTTGTTTATAATAAAGTCCCTCGGAATGTCAAGCAATAAAAACAAACATTTGATAGTTCAAAGTAAAAATAAAAAATAACAATATGTAAATAAATAGTTTAAGACAAGGGATCAATAGAAAATTGAAATGGAATGGTAAAACCGAATAAAAACCACTGTAGTGGTAACATTATAAGCCAGTTAACAACTTCCGGAGAAGAGTGTACACTTTTGTCTAGTGGCTTTGTTACTCGGCTATGAACCCTAACGATGCAAGTTCGAATCTCAACCTGCACATTGGTGACCCAGGTTCTGAACAACCGCATCCTTCATTCAGCTGTCGTGGCTCCATCTACCGGCAGCAACCACTCACACACGCTCACCGTCGCCCGCCATAACGCCTGGCGCGATAATCACGTTCGTCGCTCGCCATAACTGGAGCGATAAACTCTACCGACTCACTGGTGGGGGACTATTGTAGTGGTAACATTATAAGCCGGTTAACAACTTCCGGAGAAGAGTGTACACTTTTGTCTAGTGGCTTTGTTATTCGGCTATGAACCCTAACGTTGCAAGTTCGAACCTCAAACTTGCACACCACATTATGGCATCTGATGATTAAGCATCATCCAATTCTTCGTTCAACAATTTCTGGCCAATCAGAATGGTAATTTCTTACAAGTTGAAATCTCCATAAGGTTTTAAATTCTATTTTGATCTAGACTGAAAGGCCAGTGTACACATTGATTATTCAAAAATTTATATTCTTCTATACTGTGCGGAATCGTACTTATTGTTTTTCCTCATAAAGGCCAATAATCTTTGACCAAAATCTAGCCTGATGAGCCATAAATGTTCCATCAAAAGTGAGAATTTGATTGAAGTAAAAATTTTCTTGAATTCCTTTGGTACTGACATTATGAAATAAATATTTCGTCCATACACCTTTTAGGATTAATGCCATCTATTTAGTTAAAAATTCATCATTTTCAACTTACATTTTGCTTTAATTAAAATACACTATTTATTAGAGTCAATGCCATTTGAATCCTTTCTTGCAATACTTTTGCTAGGGTGTTAGATTTTAATTTACAGCAAATACTAACCTTATTTAGAATTCAATTTTATATTGATTCTGATTATTGATGAAACATTATTTTGATAATGTTAATTTCATTTTTAAAATGGGCATTGATGAACATAAGAGTTGATCAGGAATTTAGCATAATTTTAACGTCTTTCATAATTCAACAACCTTCCTGATTGCTATTATCTCAGATATGAAGATGCTACCGTGAAAGACCTAAATTGGAGAAAGTCGACTTTCACTGGTGAATGTCAACACATACCAAATAAATATACCAAAGACCGAATATTTGATTATTCATTAGCGCCGTCACCGGTATTATGTCGACAAACATGGATATACTTTGGTGGAGGTCGAAAAGGGACAACATACTATTAAAGTTTTATTATTGTATTAAAATAAATTTAAAGGATCTAATAGAAAAGTTAGAAAATTAAAAAGTAATGATAATTTTTTTAAACCCTTGTTTTGTGAATGATAAAGAAACGTTCGAATATTATTACATTTTTTTTTTCTTTTTACAAAAAAATGACATTTTTGGGTACCGAATTCCCTTAATAAAAAAGTATGATTTAAAAACGTAGCAAGAATATTTTTATTCTGGTTATTCTGGAAAGATTATTTTTTCGTCAATCCTAAGGACGTGATTATAGCAGTGAAGTCCACTACAGTGTAAATGCTAAGTTCTTTGTTGGGTAAATTAAAACTAAAATCTTAATGCTTAGTATTTATCCAAGTACAGCTGCTATCCCTGTTAAGAAGGAAAATAATATTTAACATCCCTTCTTCTCATACTAGAATCTAAAGCTACTTGCTAACCCTCCCCCCCCCCCCAAAAAAAAACAATCACACTGGTTGCTTTTTAAATCCGCCATGACATTTAAATTTTCCCTTTACTCCTCAGTGCAAACTCCTCAACAGTGACGCACCCCTGTCCTCACCGTGATTTGTCATTTCGTCCCAGCAAGAGAAGCAACAAAGTTACGTCACCCTTCTGATATTTTATTGCGTTCAATTTCTTTATCAAAAATGCAAATTTCCAAAAATGCAAATTATATTCAACATTAACCATTAGTGTAAGGTGAATGTCAACATTTATCGATGTAAGTGAGAAATAAAGATATTTAGCAAATATTTCGGACATCCACCAATCGACTACGTGAATGTTGACATTTGCCGGTAAAAGTCGACATTCTCAAAATTTCGGTCTTTCACAGTATCAAAGACACTGCAGTGATTGCCCAACCAAAATATTTTATGATTATGTTTTTCCTTGCCTTCGTAAAATATAAAGTCAAATCTTACTCTGTTATTTTGTTTAAATCCATCTGCATAAATAATGTTATAAAAAATTTCATTTAAAAAATGTTAATCGTTACTCTCCATGAATTGTTATATCCCTGCTCGTCAAAAATGTCTACTGCTATTAGAAACCTTTTGCATTCAGTTTTCTTTTGCTATTTGCACATCTTTCTTTATTTGTATATCAATTGGAATGAAATCACTGAACACTTATATAGTTTTGTATGAAGCAATTCTATAAGATTTCGTCATTGGTAGAAGAAGCAACTTTTGAATAGGTAACAGTTTGTTATTAATTTTTGATTAATTTTTATGCTAAATTTCTTTGATATAAAAGAGGATTTTCTCAAGAAATTTAAATAGTTTTGCTGAATAACCTATGTTCTAAGTCCAAAAGTTGCTCTAGATATCCTACGCACTTTTTTTAAAATAAAATTTACAGATTTCCTTTTGAATTTTATCTAAGTCAGAAACAAGTGATGTGTTAAAATAAAAAAATGTTGCTTATATATTTAAATTTATAATTATTAAATATACGTAACCATTAATTAAAATAGCAGGAAAAAATTAATATCATTTCCCTTCTTAAACAAGACAAATGCAATTTCATTCTGACTAAATTTCATGCTGTGTTCTGACACCGAATTCTGTAATGCCTGTAGTAAAGTTTTACTGATGTTTAAAAAATGAAATGATACGGATACTTATTAATGTATGACAATATCCTCGAAATGAAGTTCTCTCAACTGATTTCCTTGGTCAATAAAAAATAAAGAGAGGGTCTCACACAGGGGCTTAGAGGTACATCCATATTTTAATCCTACCAAATCCCATTATAAAGTGTAACTTAAATATTTAAAGGAAACTGTACATTAATAAAACAATTCTTTTGGATTGATTGCATTTTATTAATAGTTATTTAATCGGGAGCCATTTAAAAGAGTTTAAAGTGCTTTCACTGTATAATGACGCCCCCAAAGTAATTTTGTTTTTTAATTTGGGATCAGTGATAAAATCTATATCTTTCTCATTTGTTACGAACAATATTATAACATGCACATTTCTATTTAAATCTTTTTAAATTATTTTATTTTTTACCAGATAACATTCTGCCTGTTTTAAAATTATTTTTCTTCATGTAATTTTGCATACTTATAATTTGTTATGAAGTTCTTCATCAAAATCTTTTAGGATATTTTCAGTATTGAAACTGTTGATTTGAGATATGATGAACGTCTCAATTAATAAATATAAATCCAAGAGTTTGAGATCAGGCAATTTCCGCCATCTTTTATCATGAGTTCCTGCAAGAGCTTTTTTAACATCATAAGTAATCAGTTTGTGATTACTAAGTGAGTTCTCAGAGAGGACTTTCCAATTTATAACATTATATCTAGATATATCTTTGTTTAGAGTAGGAATCAATCCAATGAAATTTTTTGTTCAAAATCTAAGGTAGGCGAAGAATTTATTTTGTTAAAAAACGAAAAATCGAATCTGTGAATTATTTCCGACTGATAATCAGGCAGTTTACGTGTTAATCTCCATTTAGTATAATTGGCAATTAACTATAAAATTGGATTTTTTTTCATTTCTTTTAATGGGGATCCTAAATTTACGATTGACCAAAGCATGCTCTAATAAGAATGAAATTGACATTATCAGCTGAAAAATGCAATGCAATAATACCGTTGAAAATCATAAGCAGGGTTAAATTTTAAATGACTTTTTGCAATAACTGCAGCTCTAGGACAGACTCCTTTATACACTTGTGCAAACCTTGAAAAATTATCTTCTAAATGAATGGAAGCAAAAAGAGGAACTGAAATGCTTGTGGTATTAATATTTTTGTTAATGAGATCTTATTACAATTGAAATAAGGTAGGTTTCGCATGGTACAAATGTATGTTATTAAAATGATTTTATTTATTGAGTATTAATAGACCGTAGTCTAACCATTTTATTATGAATTCAATTTCTTTTAAAAAGCCTCACAATATTTGCGTTTCATTTCGTGGTTACAATTTGTAAACGAATTTGTTTTTTCTTTCAGAAATTTACTGTTAATGCAACATATGAGAATTATTGGAATTGCAACATTGTTCAGTCCGTAAATACTCTCGAAAATTCAGTGAATTGGTGAACAAAATAATTAATTACATATACTTTAATAGTATTACATTACTAATAATGGAGGCAACTAGTGAAAAAATGATTGTTTCTAGTGAATAAATTGTGGAAAATTTTGATTGCTTTTTACTTTCAACATTTGTCAATGTGTAAATGTTTTTTTTTGTTGTTGTTATTGCGAAACAAATATCTGTCTTATATTATTCTTCTAAAATTTGCAAGGAATATTTCCAATTTGCTACAGGCAATAAATTTATATTTTTTATAAAAATTTGATCAATTTTAAAGTAATTGATAGATTTTATCCGATAAGCTGCTTTAATAAAGTATTTGGAATATTTAACTATTATTAAGATGTAGGTATTGAAATTTTGAGATAACATATTACTATTGTTATATGCATTAATTAATTTATCTTATTTATATAACATAAGATATGTAATGAAATCTTTTTCATGTCTATTATAATACAAAAATTCGAACCTAATTAACATACCAGACGATTCGGTTATCAAAAGGACGAAAAATACTGAAAACGATTTTTTTTTCCTTTCAAGTTTAACGCAAGAATTTATTCTGAAAAAAAAAAAAGTCAAAAAGTTATAAAAAAAATAGAAGGTTAGAAAAATCAGATCCATTAAGAAAAAAAAAGCAATTTCCTTAAGTGACATTGATTCATGACGAAGCTCATGCACTGTATTTTCAAGAGAAGTAATTAAACGCTCTGTTGAGCGTATTAAGTCCCAGTAATTTCCCTCATAATTTAGCAAGTCTAGTTAATTTTACTTCACTCTCCGATGACAGTTTGGGTTATTCGTGATGCATGATGAATTCTCCTTTTGCTACAAAGATATTTAACTTCTCTAGTTAAGTATTAAAATTGTTTAAGACTGATTTCGAACATTTTATAAGCCATCTAGTTGAATCCTTTCTTGAACGGCTTTTTTTTCTATTAGATGTGTGGATTAGACGTTAAAAAAGATGAATTACCTGGTAAAGAAATTGAGAGTTCTAGCATCATTTTTTTTTTATTCTGAACTTAGAATTCGCTTCTTTCTTTCTTTCTGTTTTCCCTTTAGATCATTTATTTTTTAGATTATTTTTTAAATTTTATTTAGAGTTTCAACTATGCAGAAGTTATTCTTTAGAAATAACTTCTGAAAATATTATTGCTTTGAAAGATTTTTACATAAATTCAAAATTTAAAATGTTATCATTTTATTAATAAAGTCACGAAATATAGTTAATATACTATCATACTTTTCAATAGATTTTTTACTTTCTGGTATACATAGTATAGTAATCATCAAAAGACATATTTTGGGAAAATGGCGTCGGTATGTCTGTCTATGACAAAGATGAACTAAAGCTTTGAGCTAAATGGTTGAAATTTGGTATATGGTTTTACACAAAATTTGCAAATTTCTATCAAATTTTGAATAAAATCTGTTCTGAAAAAATTCCATCTATTTTCCTGTTCGAATACAGGTTATCATTATATCTTAAAACGAAGAAAACTCTGTGGACAAAATCCGTTAATAATATATTTAACATCTATACTATAGATATCTATCAAAGTTTGAAATACAATGACGTATTCACTATCTGTTTGCCTGTTCTTTCAAAAGCAAGTAAACACAATAATTCAAAAGTGAAATGATTTAAATATATCAAATTTGGCATGAGTTTTTGTGAGTAAAAGTCTAGTTTTGTGTAAAAGCTTCATTTTAATTTGTTGGGAAAAAGCGTCTAAAGTAAAAATTCAATTTTCAGACAATATTAATTTCACGCGTAAGATTTATCACTAAATAACTCGCCAAGGATGACTCTATTGATAAGTAAAATTACAGAAAGGCTAATATTTACGCCAGTAATTATTATTACTGGCGTAAATATTAGCCTTTCTGTAATTCAAAAGTGTAATTCAAATAATACCGCTGGAATATCACCTGCGAGAAACTTTTAGGTAGACTATTCCCACAAGTTGCTTTTTTTCTGTTTCAAAATATTTTTTCTACTAAATAAGTGCAGGAATTGTTCAAAATCGAATTTAAATTGTTTTAAGTGTCTAAAATATTTACTTGTAAAGATGTCTTCTTACTGCATATTTAGAGTATTTTATACAGTAAAAAACTGCAAAATGGGCGCATATGAAAAAAAAAATCAACTAATTTATTTGGAAAAGCAGAGATTAAATGTAAAATATTGTAAAAGCATTATATATATAAAACTGGTTGAATGTTTGGAGATAAGTAATTTAAAGAAAGCAATTTCCAACAAAGCTTGAAAGCAAATTCTTGCGTTCCTTTTGTATGTTTTTTTCCAAAGTATTACCTATTCTCTCAAAATTGTTTCCATATTTTTCTAGAGATAGTCCGGCTGATGTAAACAAATTCCAATACATTTTATTCTATAAATAGTCATGTTCTATAATGTTTTTTAGACATTGAGTGTTCATATCTATCCATACGCACAAATATGCACAAATACGCAAAAAAAAAAAAAAAAAAACACGATCTAAATATTCCAAAATGACTAAACTCGAAATTTTTATCACACATTGAAAAATGCTTGCTAAACTTGATATTTTTGATTTTATTCAAAACTTAAAATTTTAGTAAATATTTCCTAAATCATGGCTTAACATAAAACACAGATCTATGTTTATGTTTTATATAAATGTAAATAAATATATGTAAATAAACATGTATGTAAATAAATACATGTGTAATATGTAATATAAATATACATATGAATGTATATGTATGTAAATAAATATATAATTTGATAGACATTGTCATTTTCTAAAATATGAAATTTGCTGTTGAATTTGTAACATTAAGATTTTGTGCCGTTTTACTGAAACAGAAATCGATGACTCTATTGCGAAATGAGTGCAAATACACAATGCCAATTTTATTTACTTAATTCAAAAATTAAATTTTCAGTTATATATATATATATATATATATATATATATATATATAAAAATTATATTAGTGAGAGATATAAATATTTTGTTTTGAGACGATTATGTTTAAAAATTAGAAAAAATATTTTGTGTTCATGAATTTTGAGCTTCAGGTAAATATATAACTATGAAAATATCTTTTTTTATGATTGTAAATATTTTGAGGCGGAACACCGATAGATTTTTAATTTTTTTTTTTTTTTTTTTTTTTTTTTTTTACAATAAGATAATTTAGAATGTATTTCGTACATGGAGCGTACTTGTATTTTGTTAAAAAAGTGCACATATTTGTTAATGAAATACAAAACATTTATCTTAATATTAAATTATTTGGATTAATGTGTTTTTATATCATTAATAAAAGCATTTATTTTGAAAGAAATGTTTCATTTTATACATTTTCTAATATCTTAAATGATTTATGAATATTCAATATTAGCATTAATTCAAAATATAAAACATATTCTTTGTTTGTTTGTTTTTCATTGTGAAATCATAAATTCATAATATAAAACGTCTTGTAAATGAAATTTTATATCTCACTTCTAATAAGAAGAAACTGTTTGCCTGAAATCAGCCATTATGAAGTTAAACAGACGTTTTGGCATAACATGGTTTTAATTTTCATCAAGAGTAGATATAGTGCTTATACCGTATAGAAAAAGAATATGTCTTTAAATAAAAAATTTCTAATGTTCAGCGTAATGTAAATAAAATTTCTAATGTAAATAAAAATTTTCTAATTTTCAATGTTTTCTAATGTTCATAAATTTTCTAACCTTTCAGAAGAATTTTATTCATTAATGGAATAATACTACATGAACTAAAAAGAATCTAAACATTATTCAAATATGAATTTAGTACATGAATTAAAATTATAAAGGTAAAAATATATTTTATTATTATTATTATTTTTACATTTTCAAATTTTTGCAGCCTAAATATTTTTAAATAGCAAAATTCCTCAGGGAAACAAAAATCTATATTAAATAATATTATTCAAATTCTTTGTTTTTTGTAACTTTTCAACTATTGTAACCATTTTCAAAAAAAAGTGAAGGTATTTCTTTAATTTTTAAAGATAAAATAATATGTTCTAAAAATAGATTTCCACTCAAATTTCCTTTTGAAATAGTTTTAGTAAACTTAAATTATTCTAAAATTAATTCAATTAAAGTGGAATTGTTATTAACTGAATTGATTATTAAATATTCGAAAGTAATGATTACGAGTCGATAAACACAACAATCTTTCAAATTATTATGATTTTGTTTTTTACGTTGCATGAAACTTACGTATTTATTTAAAAAAGACACCAGCTTTTTTTTACAGTTTAACTTTATTATTATCTAGATGAAATGATACAATGAAAAAGAAACTTTAAAAAAACAAAAGAAAAAACTAATTTCGGAATGATAGTTCGGGGAAATTCAAGAAAGGAATTGAAACGTAACTTCAAGTAACGAATAATTTTAGGAATATAATTTATTTGAAGAATTTATGTCGATTTTTTACATGTAAAGACATATATAATTAGTTTTAAGCAAAGGCTACAGTTTGGGCTAAAAATAAACAAACACTTTAAAACCCTATTTCAATTTAGTTTTAGATAAAATGGTAGATGTTCATACAGAATGGTTTTTAATATATTTACCTCAGTAAGTTATTTTCTCGATATTGCAAATTCTCAATTATATGGGTTTTATCCCAAAATTCAATTTTGTAGGTGAGTATATGAATTTGATTCTGATGCACTATGGGATCTTAACTTTTTAAAAGTAAGTTTATACTCCTCTTAAGTGTTGCATTATATTATCACATTCATCCCTTAAATTCAAGCAAATGTGCATTCCATGAAAAACTGTTACTGCTATGTTTACTTGAAATGAAAAACAAAGTCTCTTCAACGTGTTGCAACTCATAGAAGTGTTGCGCTATTATCCTCATTGTATCTATACGATCGAAAAAGCCATCTATATGGTAAATCTACTTTGAGCGATATGAGGCAGTCAGTTTCTTGCTCTTGGCTTTAAGGGTTCCCAATATTCTCGTGATGACCCAATGCGTGTAAGCTTTTGCTAGCAGCAGGATAAACGTCTTAGTTGATAGAGCATTCAGGCTGCTGATGCCTTCTATTTTAAGGCTTGGTATTGTTTAGAACCATTGGGCTGAAATTTAAACCATTTAGCATGGGCAAAAATAAGCACATTGATACTTCAATAGAAACTAAATAATATAAGCAATTTTGTAAAATAATAACTTTCTAAATGCTGTAATTTTGCAACACTTTTTACTATCCATAGTTAATCAACAAATGAAGAATCATTTCATGGCTGATCATCTTTTGTTGTAGAAAAATTAATCATTATTGTACATGGTAAAACCAAGAGAAAAAAACCTTCAGGGATCTATAAATGAATATATACTCCCTAAAATAAGCGAAAATTAAATAAAATATCATTCCTGTCAACGATACCAGTTTCAATTGTTACCTCTTGCAAATTTAGCTCAAGTACAGGAATTATCTCCTGTGAAGAACCACTGAATGATTGCAACACTTCTTACTATCCATAGTTAATCAACAAATGAAAAATCATTTCATGGCTGATCATCTTTTGTTGTAGAAAAATTAATCATTATTGCTCATAGTAAAACCAAGAGAAAAAAAAACCTTCAGGGATCTATAAATGAATATATTCTCCCTAAAATAAGCGAAAATTAAATAAAATATCATTCCTGTCAACGATACCAGTTTCAATTGTTACCTCTTGCAAATTTAGCTCAAGTACAGGAATTATCTCCTGTGAAGAACCACTGAATGATTGCAACACTTCTTACTATCCATAGTTAATCAACAAATGAAGAATCATTTCATGGCTGATCATCTTTTGTTGTAGCAAAATTAATCATTATTGCACATAGTAAAACCAAGAGAAAAAAAAACCTTCAGGGATCTATAAATGAATATATTCTCCCTAAAATAAGCGAAAATTAAATAAAATATCATTCCTGTCAACGATACCAGTTTCAATTGTTACCTCTTGCAAATTTAGCTCAAGTACAGGAATTATCTCCTGTGAAGAACCACTGAATGATTGCAACATTTCTTACTATCCATAGTTAATCAACAAATGAAGAATCATTTCATGGCTGATCATCTTTTGTTGTAGAAAAATTAATCATTATTGCTCATAGTAAAACCAAGAGAAAAAAAAACCTTCAGGGATCTATAAATGAATATATTCTCCCTAAAATAAGCGAAAATTAAATAAAATATCATTCCTGTCAACGATACCAGTTTCAATTGTTACCTCTTGCAAATTTAGCTCAAGTACAGGAATTATCTCCTGTGAAGAACCACTGAATGATTGCAACACTTCTTACTATCCATAGTTAATCAACAAATGAAGAATCATTTCATGGCTGATCATCTTTTGTTGTAGAAAAATTAATCATTATTGCACATAGTAAAACCAAGAGAAAAAAAACCCTTCAGGGATCTATAAATGAATATATTCTCCCTAAAATAAGCCAAAATTAAATAAAATATCATTCCTGTCAACGATACCAGTTTCAATTGTTACCTCTTGCAAATTTAGCTCAAGTACAGGAATTATCTCCTGTGAAGAACCACTGAATGATTGCAACACTTCTTACTATCCATAGTTAATCAACAAATGAAGAATCATTTCATGGCTGATCATCTTTTGTTGTAGAAAAATTAATCATTATTGCACATAGTAAAACCAAGAGAAAAAAAAACCTTCAGGGATCTATAAATGAATATATTCTCCCTAAAATAAGCGAAAATTAAATAAAATATCATTCCTGTCAACGATACCAGTTTCAATTGTTACCTCTTGCAAATTTAGCTCAAGTACAGGAATTATCTCCTGTGAAGAACCACTGAATGATTGCAACACTTCTTACTATCCATAGTTAATCAACAAATGAAGAATCATTTCATGGCTGATCATCTTTTGTTGTAGAAAAATTAATCATTATTGCACATAGTAAAACCAAGAGAAAAAAAAAACCTTCAGGGATCTATAAATGAATATATTCTCCCTAAAATAAGCGAAAATTAAATAAAATATCATTCCTGTCAACGATACCAGTTTCAATTGTTACCTCTTGCAAATTTAGCTCAAGTACAGGAATTATCTCCTGTGAAGAACCACTGAATGATTGCAACATTTCTTACTATCCATAGTTAATCAACAAATGAAGAATCATTTCATGGCTGATCATCTTTTGTTGTAGAAAAATTAATCATTATTGCTCATAGTAAAACCAAGAGAAAAAAAAAACCTTCAGGGATCTATAAATGAATATATTCTCCCTAAAATAAGCGAAAATTAAATAAAATATCATTCCTGTCAACGATACCAGTTTCAATTGTTACCTCTTGCAAATTTAGCTCAAGTACAGGAATTATCTCCTGTGAAGAACCACTGAATGATTGCAACATTTCTTACTATCCATAGTTAATCAACAAATGAAGAATCATTTCATGGCTGATCATCTTTTGTTGTAGAAAAATTAATCATTATTGCTCATAGTAAAACCAAGAGAAAAAAAAAACCTTCAGGGATCTATATATGAATATATTCTCCCTAAAATAAGCGAAAATTAAATAAAATATCATTCCTGTCAACGATACCAGTTTCAATTGTTACCTCTTGCAAATTTAGCTCAAGTACAGGAATTATCTCCTGTGAAGAACCACTGAATGATTGCAACACTTCTTACTATCCATAGTTAATCAACAAATGAAGAATCATTTCATGGCTGATCATCTTTTGTTGTAGAAAAATTAATCATTATTGCACATAGTAAAACCAAGAGAAAAAAAACCCTTCAGGGATCTATAAATGAATATATTCTCCCTAAAATAAGCCAAAATTAAATAAAATATCATTCCTGTCAACGATACCAGTTTCAATTGTTACCTCTTGCAAATTTAGCTCAAGTACAGGAATTATCTCCTGTGAAGAACCACTGAATGATTGCAACACTTCTTACTATCCATAGTTAATCAACAAATGAAGAATCATTTCATGGCTGATCATCTTTTGTTGTAGAAAAATTAATCATTATTGCACATAGTAAAACCAAGAGAAAAAAAAACCTTCAGGGATCTATAAATGAATATATTCTCCCTAAAATAAGCGAAAATTAAATAAAATATCATTCCTGTCAACGATACCAGTTTCAATTGTTACCTCTTGCAAATTTAGCTCAAGTACAGGAATTATCTCCTGTGAAGAACCACTGAATGATTGCAACACTTCTTACTATCCATAGTTAATCAACAAATGAAGAATCATTTCATGGCTGATCATCTTTTGTTGTAGAAAAATTAATCATTATTGCACATAGTAAAACCAAGAGAAAAAAAAACCTTCAGGGATCTATAAATGAATATATTCTCCCTAAAATAAGCGAAAATTAAATAAAATATCATTCCTGTCAACGATACCAGTTTCAATTGTTACCTCTTGCAAATTTAGCTCAAGTACAGGAATTATCTCCTGTGAAGAACCACTGAATGATTGCAACATTTCTTACTATCCATAGTTAATCAACAAATGAAGAATCATTTCATGGCTGATCATCTTTTGTTGTAGAAAAATTAATCATTATTGCTCATAGTAAAACCAAGAGAAAAAAAAAACCTTCAGGGATCTATAAATGAATATATTCTCCCTAAAATAAGCGAAAATTAAATAAAATATCATTCCTGTCAACGATACCAGTTTCAATTGTTACCTCTTGCAAATTTAGCTCAAGTACAGGAATTATCTCCTGTGAAGAACCACTGAATGATTGCAACACTTCTTACTATCCATAGTTAATCAACAAATGAAGAATCATTTCATGGCTGATCATCTTTTGTTGTAGAAAAATTAATCATTATTGCACATAGTAAAACCAAGAGAAAAAAAACCCTTCAGGGATCTATAAATGAATATATTCTCCCTAAAATAAGCCAAAATTAAATAAAATATCATTCCTGTCAACGATACCAGTTTCAATTGTTACCTCTTGCAAATTTAGCTCAAGTACAGGAATTATCTCCTGTGAAGAACCACTGAATGATTGCAACACTTCTTACTATCCATAGTTAATCAACAAATGAAGAATCATTTCATGGCTGATCATCTTTTGTTGTAGAAAAATTAATCATTATTGCACATAGTAAAACCAAGAGAAAAAAAAACCTTCAGGGATCTATAAATGAATATATTCTCCCTAAAATAAGCGAAAATTAAATAAAATATCATTCCTGTCAACGATACCAGTTTCAATTGTTACCTCTTGCAAATTTAGCTCAAGTACAGGAATTATCTCCTGTGAAGAACCACTGAATGATTGCAACACTTCTTACTATCCATAGTTAATCAACAAATGAAGAATCATTTCATGGCTGATCATCTTTTGTTGTAGAAAAATTAATCATTATTGCACATAGTAAAACCAAGAGAAAAAAAAACCTTCAGGGATCTATAAATGAATATATTCTCCCTAAAATAATCGAAAATGAAATAAAATATCATTCCTGTCAACGATACCAGTTTCAATTGTTACCTCTTGCAAATTTAGCTCAAGTACAGGAATTATCTCCTGTGAAGAACCACTGAATGATTGCAACACTTTTTACTATCCATAGTTAATCAACAAATGAAGAATCATTTCATGGCTGATCATCTTTTGTTGTAGAAAAATTAATCATTATTGCACATAGTAATACCAAGAGAAAAAAAAACCTTCAGGGATCTATAAATGAATATATACTCCCTAAAATAAGCGAAAATTAAATAAAATATCATTCCTGTCAACGATACCAGTTTCAAATGTTACCTCTTGCAAATTTAGCTCAAGTACAGGAATTATCTCCTGTGAAGAACCACTGAATGATTGTATTAAAAAAAAAGAGCTAAAGAGCTATATATTCAGAAAGAACCCATGCAAGATACATTTTATACAATGAGATGGCTGATCGACAAAGCTTGGCAGTTCATAAAAACTTTTAATTCTGTTAAATTATCAGAATACTTTAAGGTGGGACCTATGCGCCTTCCAATTTGGCCATATATACCAAACATTTTTTCTGTTTCAGTTATCAACGTTTCATGCTTGTAAAAAAAATTACCATTGGACTTTGACCTCCGTTCTTTGAATCAGAGAACAATCATGATAAAACTAATCATACTCATGAAGAGAAGATTGTTAATTGTAAGGGAAATTCGCGATGTTTTTTTCTAAAATGCTGTCAGGAGATATAGCAATAAAATCATTTGTAAAAAAATAAATAATATGATTTCTTATCAAGAAAGAAGAACATATCGCAAAATTCGGGACTCTTACACCCGGATATATTTTACGGTTAAAGATTTATCTATTAATTCAAGCTACCAAATAAATCCAGTATTGTTATTGCTTCTATTTCCAAACCATCTAATTCTACTGCAGTGATAATGTAATAAATTTCTTCCAATATCAGATTTTCAGGATTTCAATCATCTTACCTGCAAATGACTGTAAAATCTTTGTCAAATCTAGTGCTCACATTCCTGAAGACCTCTTACTACTTCAACATACCTCATTTCATATGATAAATAAGATCTTATTGGTTTTATAACAATGCAAGTAAAGAAGTAAAAGCCTATTAAAAGTCTTATGTGACAGGAAACAGCACTGAAGATGCATATAAGAAGTAAATCTAAATTTTAAACAATTTCACCCTTGCTTAAATTCCTACTTCAATGCTAGTTGTTAAATCTCTCTTGTTTTCTTCTAAACAATACATACTACCTTGAATTTTAATAGTTCCGTTAAAGTACTCTCTGTAAACTCAAAAATTGAATTCATACCTTTCTCCCAACCAGAGGTATCGACAAAGAAACTGCAACATCTGAAAATGAGAATACTATACATTATGACCCACATGAAATCATTGAACAAATATATGCTGTTGTAAAAGAGCAACGACACCTTTTTACCACTTCTGCCTGTCCAAACAGTGCCGAAAAAGAGTATTAAAAATAGTTTCCTCTTGTTTAGTGGATTTTAAAACCTCTTTCAATAGTAAATTAATTTCTCTTATTTAGGGAACATATATAAAATGTCACGCCATTAAATTCTTAGAACGAGTATTCTTTCTATATCAAATGTCAGAGAAACCAATTTTGTTTTCTGTCATATTCTGATATATTAAATAATTTTGCATTCTTGGCTTTTATCAATTTTTGGAACTTGAACTGTTTTTTTACTTTTTTATTGATAAGATTTTTAACTATATGGAAATTACTTTTAAATTCAGTTTTACTTTTAAATTCTTGTTTTTTTATTATCATGAACATATTGCATGCATTTCAGAATTTTAAAATCCTCTTTATATCCGCCGTATTGATGTAAAACTTTGGTTTATTTGCTATTAAATCATATGTTTCAACCTGTTCCCTGAAGTCAATAAAAAAACCCACTTCTTTTATTAACCTCCGGTTTTACTATAAATCTTAAATATGTATAGAAATCCACAATATTTCATTGTTTTATTTAACCCATTAAACGCCAAAATTCAAGATCATTATTTGTTTTCGATGCAAAAAATACAAGTTATTATTTTGACCATTTATAATAGTAATTTAATGTAAAAATAAGGAAATTGCACTTACTTTTAAAAATATAGGGTGTTGCATTGGCGCATTCGTCAGAAGTACGAATGTTAATCGTTATCACCGAGCACTACGCCGCATTTTCTTCACGTTTTAAAAACTAGAAATTTTTGTGAGCTTATTAAAGGGTGTAAAATAGTCAAAACACTTCTTTGAAAATTTTAATTTATTAAAAACTAACAAATAAATGTAGTTGACAAGCTTATTATGAAAGAATAAGGTGATATAGATTTCAAGTATGATATGCTTCACTACAATTGAGGTGTAAAGCAACTTCACAAACATTGCAGCGATAAATAGTTTGGCTGTGGCAATACTTGCAACGTAGTCTTCTACTGTCTGTAGACTTAACAATAAAATGTCCTTCGGATATTGGTTTTGTAAGGTTGAATTTGCTCGGACGTCTTGTAGCTGATCTTTCCTTTTTATCTCACTATCCAAGGGCGTCTGTAACAGATGAAGCACAACCTCTCGTCTAAAACCCAACACATTTTATTGACTTCAGAAAATATTAATATTCTCCAAGCATTTGTTAGTGAAACATCGATGAAATTTGAAAATATCGGCAACCACCAACTTTTGCCACGGAACCTAATTCTATAATTGGAAACAAAATTGTCACACAAATCTACACCACCTATTTTCTGATTATATTGCTCTATGCAGGGAGGTTGGGCTACTAATATTTTCTTCTTCTGATTTTTAGAGTACCGAGAAACATTTTTTAGTTGTTCAATTTTTTCAAACGTTGACCTTATTGTTACAACAGTGTTGTCGTTCCACCGAACAATAAGTATTTTTTTTGTTTTCTTCATATTGAAAAAAAAAAGATTGAAAATATCTGCACTAGTTTTATCTTCTATGATTTGTTTGATACAATCAATTGAAGCTTTTTCTTCATTTTTTGGTTGAGGCCTATCAATTGGTTCCTTTCTTGCCCATCGTAATTCTTCCTTTTTCCATTTTTTTTTTTTTGTTAATTTTTTTAGCAGAACTTATGGGAGGATCTAACCTCTTCGTTACATGAACTTCAACTTCCCCTGCAGTATCTCTACGTAAAACTTCATTATCGTTATTTAAAATATTTTCATTGCCTTCTTCTTCATCACTAGCATATGCTGTTTCTGGAGGTACAACAACAATATCGGTTTCATCTGCATCTTCGTCATCAGAATTTTTTTCGAAAATTTTTTCCAAAGCTTCTTCTAACGTAAAATATCTTGTTCTACACATTTTAAACGCGGATGATAAAAAAGTTGCTACCAATAATAGGCACAGTACTGAAATGAAATCTTTCAAGAAGGATAACACTCTACCCCCTTTCCGCTAACGTTGCGCGAACGCAACACCTGTTTTTACTTTCCCCTCCTCCACCACAGAAACTCCTGATTTGTGGAAAGTACTGACAAAGAGTGACATTGGCTAATTTATTTCTCAACCAAACCCCAATTTGTTTTTAATTTTTTTTTTCTAAGAAAAAATGAGTTTGGAAATTTGAACAAAAAAAAATGCTTAAAGTAAAATATCGATTATTAGGTGTAAAATAATTTATTTAAGTCACATTTTTCACTGATTTGTTAGTAGTGCTATTCTTTAACATAAAACTCTAATTTATTCAAAAAAAAATTTTATCGTTATTTTTTTATATTGATCGTTGCGTCAACGCAAAACCAGTGGTTAATGGGTTAAAACTTTGCAAGCTATCAATTAGAAATAATTATTTAATATCTATTTATATTTCATAGAAGATTTGACACTTACAATTAAAATCCTGAAATTCTATAAAGTAATAGTTTGGAATAATTTTATAACATTAAAATATCAAGGTAAGTTGCTAAGACCAGCTACAAAACTCTATTAGAAAATAGATTGTTTTTGTATATATATTTCTTAACAGATGAACAAAATGTAAATATAATAATGACTGATTTTACATCTACATTCTTACTTAAAGCTTTAAATATTTCAGAAAGCAATTATAATTTCATGCAAACGCTTTTAGACTTACTAGCAATAAAGAAAGTCAAAAATTAGAGAAGAGAATTTTTCATGTAAATTTGTTACCAATGCTATATAATTCATAATATTGTCTTAAAAAATAAACACTAGATTATATTCAAACAGGAAGTCTAATAATTTTAGATCTTCCAATTAAATTATGAGTCTTTTACTCATTGATTTAGTTGTCATCAGGAAGCAGAAAGTTCGTACACAATGGTGATTTATGTCTTTATTAAACCCATTAATAACCACTCTGAACCAGAAATTTGTACATTTAAAACACATTAAGGGAAGTTAAGTGACATCTGGCACCGCAAATTGTTCTCATTACCTGCTTCAGCAAAATTTAACTGAGATAATCAGAATTAAACTCATTGGGAGTTTCCTGAACACAAATTGTTAAGTAACGAAATGGAACTTGATTTTAATTCTTCTTAAACATTTCATGATTTATATTGATTTTAATTTCTTTCCCCAGAATTAGATGGATTTATAACAGAATATTATTCTTTTCATATGAACATTTAATAAATACATTGTAATTATTTAATAAAAATAAATTTATATTAAGGCTCAAATGATATATATATATATATATGTAATGCATTTTAATTCTAATTTCAATTTAATTAATTTAAAAGATTTTATCTTAATTTTGCCCATAGCAACTTCATTCTAAAAGTATTCTCTTATTTCGTGATCCAATTCCACTTTCTCTACGTAATTTATTCAAGAAAGCTTTGTAAAATTGCTGAATCGGCTAAAAGCCTAACTTTCCCTAACTCCGCGTGAAGGGACAAATTCTTTTTAAAATCTCCCTGTGTTTCCCTTGCCTTGTCGGTCCGTGTAACGAAAATCCCTATCGAAATCTCATTATATATTAGCACTATGAAGAAATATTTATCTATTTCTCAGGTTATATAAGACCAGGGATAAAATGTCCAAGACCTCTTTCCTCTTCCTCTCTGTGTCGTTCTGTGTTGTGTGTGTGCTCATCGCTTGCACATATGTCTGCTTCTCCAAAATGAAATAAAACGACGAAAGTCTTTTCACTGTCTTCAAAACTGCCTCCTGCTTCACATAAAATAATGCTTATATATATATATATATATATATATATATATATATATATATATATATATATATTCTTTTTTTATATATATCTTCCGGCAAAAGTTGGAAGTTTTCTTATTCAGTTATTTTAATCAAGCAAAATAAAAGCTATAACAATAACTATCTGATTGGCATAACATCGAATTTTATCGATTATATTAAAAATTTTATTCCGCAACCTTAAATGAAAATAACTTAATAGCAATTACTGAATACCGATAAATTATTTAACAGACATTTCGTATACATTCAATAAAGTTTCATAGCACAGAAAAAACATTTAGAAGAAACTAAACAGAGAAAATATATTATCGTCAAAAAATTCCACATCGAAAATCTCCACATTGACGAATCTCCACATTTAGGCCATATTTCAGTGTAGGACCTAAGATTTCTAACAAAGTTTGAACAAAATTCATTCTGAGGAAGTCTGTCAGCTATTTGAATATTAGTTAATACTATAAATGCAAAACGGAGAGAGCTCGAGAAATAAATTTCTGTACCATCTGCAGTATAGATATATATCTGCAGTATATAAAATTTTAAACCAAATCCAACAAGGGGTTGATGATTTGTGAGACTGTATTTTCAAGAAGAATATAAACACTGATTAAAGTGGGTGAATATATGAAGTGGGTATGCAATTTTGTGACTACAAGTATAGTTTGAGATAAACTTTCATTTCAAATGGTTGAAAGAAACGCGTATAAACCTCAAATGCGATTTTCTGATACTTTTAGCCTCGTGCTAGGGACTCCAATCTAAAAACAAAACTACCTAGGTTAGCATGAGAGTAAAAATACTAAATTCAAGCAGAATGACAGAATGTTAATATTTCGTATTTATTGTGCAGCAATGTAATCCCAGGCATTTTATGGGATAATAGTTTTATTAAAGTGTAGGCTAGAAAGTTAAGGGTGAATACTCTCACTAGTTTAAAATATGATTCACTCTTTATGAGTTTATAAATTAATAATTTGAAGATTCTTTTATTTCTATAGTAGGGCTCTAATAATATGTTGCCAAAATATAGTAATATGACTACAAAGAGTTCTTCAAATATTGATAAGACATGCTGAAAATTATTAAAGAAATTCAACGCGAAATGCACATCTCAAAGTATCAAAGCCTCAAGCGTTTGTATATACTCGAATATTTATATCTATATTTGAAGATTTAAATAACAAATAAACAAGATCTGAAAAATATCATTAAAAAAATCAAAAATATTTGAAAGCTTTATAAAGAGCTTCAACAATTTTCTAGCATTAGGTTATCAATATTGAAAGATACTTAAACGTTTTACTTATATTTTTATTAGACATGAAAACATAGACAATTACTAACACTTAGAAGTCATGTTATTTTTTTACTTCCACGTATCCGAAATATACAAAGGGAAAGTAATATTTCGAGATTTTGAATAATGTCTTCGTTTCATATCTTCCTAAATCCGGAAAAATGCATATTTGGAATTATTCTTGTCTATCTGCAATACACATATAAATATGTAACAACATAACTACTATCATTCAAGCAGTTTTTAAGCTGGACGGATGAATTTAGTATTTAGTCCCTAGTCCAAATTTGTAAATATCTTTGCTTGAACTAAATCTACTGTCAGGGAGTGTGTCTAGATATCCGAATATAAGTTGGCTCGATGATTATAAGACGGAAAAAGAAAAGGTGGAAAACAGCTGAAAACAAATTTAAATCCTTAAGTATTGATACCTGTCAAATTTGGAAAGAAATCGGTAAAGGGTTAGAACATTTGTCGATTTGCAAACCCAAACTGCAATGTCATAAATATATGACATTTCAAATTTTAATTTGCGATTATAATTGCAGTACTATGCTAAATTTTGCTTTCAATCGGCCAGAAAAAGGAAGTCACAATACACATTATGTGTTCCGGTGCTTGTATAATAACCATATTGTTGCGATGTATCTTTTAAAAAAACCTGATTAATAGCACGCTAATGGGCTCTTTCGTTACTGTGTTGTTGTTGTTACTAATGACACTTCTAACAAGCCCATTGACTTTAGAAGTCAGAGATTTTAAGCCAAGGGTGCGTCTCTTACTTTTTCAGTAATGCCATCGAGGGTCAAGTGTACGACTTAGCTACACACACGACACAACCCTTTTTTCGGGGCGGACTTCATTCATGCATTTCGTTCACTCATCCACAGATCATAATTTAGACCTGAATCAGACAACGGTTTCCCATTACCACCAGAGGTATTACTCTCGACATGGAGAACTTTCTGACTACGACAGATTTATACGTGCGCCAGCCACCACGCACACGGAGAATCTTTGGCCAGCGAGGCTCGAGCTCGTAACCCCAGGGGCGCGAATCCCACGCCTTACCAAACAGGCTCTCCCGACCCTTTGTAATTAGTGTTCGCCAATGTCATTCAGTTTATAATATAAAAGTACATTTTAAGAGAGTGCGCAAAAAAAGATTTGGAGTTTCCACTCTTGTTAAGTATTAAATGCGGAAGTATAATTACATTATATGCATTTTCGTTTATGTATTGATATTCTTTCAACATTTCTATAAAAGAAACATGGCAGTTGCATAAAATCCGCAGAGGGATATATTTTTATAAATTCGTTCTTTTCATCAATTTGTTTATTTAGTTTAAAAGCAATCAAACTCACTTTCAGATAGCTTAAAATGACGTTCTTTACTTTTAATTTCTAATATGATGTCATTCGCTCTTAACGTTCATTTTATTTATAGCAGAATTTAAACTAAAATTGTTTACCAATTAATAATAAACGACAACATGTTTATTAATAATTTTTAAATGAAAAGTGTATTATGTATGTGCATAAATTATTATTTAATGATTTAAAAATATGTATAAATATAGTCATTTCCTACGGGAAATACCATGTAAACAATTTATAATTTTCGAAGTCATTAATTCATAGCTATTGTAAACCCAAAATAACAATTACACTTATTTGCATTTTAATTACTTTGTATATGGATGAAATTTTAAGACGAAAAACTGTATCAACAGAATTTTTTTAGGTCTAGAATGTAAGTAAATTAATTATTTTTATCATTTTAATTAAAATATTTTCATGTTGAAGAAAGTGAGCGAAATGTAAAAATTATATTTTGATGAAGTGATACATGGAAAATTTGCATTAAACTCAAGCATTCCAAACTTTGATTAAAAGCAGTATTTTCTCAAATGAAAAAGAAATCAATTTGAAAGGCTTTGTTTAAAAAATAAACATTATAAATTTTTCAAGTTATCAAAGGCTTTATTAATAATTATAGCCTCTAACATAAAAATATGCATAGTTAAAAAAATTGCAGAAATTTTTATAACTAAAACTTATAAATGTTATACCCTTTCTGTTTTCTATAATTATCTGAAAATAACTTATAAGATAAGGTGACAAGCAATAACAAAAAGAGACAAATCAAATATTTCATTACATTTTGACATAAAACTTTAGTAAGTTTTAATTTTCTCAAAATTATTTTTTGTAGAATGTATTTTTGATATTATTTTTATTTTAATATTTCTGTCAACAAATGTATATTGAAAATATATCGACTCCGGGGAACAGAATATCTACATTTTACAGAACAAACTGCCATCAAATTTTGTAATAATGTGCTTTTAAGCCTGTGGATGTGCGCCGTGTGACATTTTATTTTTTGTAATTTTAATTAATTCAAAACTAAGTAAAACGATTGCATTTTTTGCTGCCAACTTCCAAAAATATCACTCACCAAAATAATTTTAAAACTGAAATTGCTATTATATAAAAACTTTTCATTTTAATATTATCAATTTAATAATGAAACAAAGTTTTACTATAGTCTCGTAAATATATCTTGTTGTAATTGTAATTAAATTAATTTTTAGAAATATTTTTTTCTATATTCACATTTTCATTGTGATATATAATGCATATTAATATATTTCAAGACATTATCTACTACTGTTAATATTGCTAGCTGCTTTTCGATTGGACATCGGTATAATAACTAATCTTTTGATGTTGTCTACCAGTTGAACCAATTTTTTGTACCTTTGTAAGATTGAAAGATATGCTTAGACAGACAATGTTCAAATCCGAAGATATTTGTAGTTTGAAGGAGCAATATCTAGGAAATATGACGGAATACGTAATTTATTACGCGACCAACATATCGACAATCTTTATCATGTTGAAAATTTACTTTATTGTGCTTTTCCATGAATTTCAGCAGTTTCACCATCTACGCATTAATGCTTCATGGTGAAACTGCTGCTCAATGCTTCAATGTGCTTCAAATGCTTCAAATGCTCAAATGCTTAAATGTGTTCAGTAGCGTTCATCAATGACGATTACATTCCGTTGAAATAGTTAATAGTATATAATATGAATTTGATTCCAACGATTATAGACATGGATATTCGGGCTTGACTTAAATGTTGATGCATGATCACACACACACACACACACACACACACACACACACACACACACACACACACACACACACACACACACACAGACACACACACACACACAGACACACACACACACACACACGCACGCACGCACGTACATTAAATTAATAAATGTTAAAAAATAATAAATGTCTGTAGTTTTATATATGACGAATATTTAAATAAAGGTTTATTACGAAAAATAACTGACTAGAATTATCTAATTTTAATATAACGAAAATTACGTTTTAAATGTAATTAATTTTGACAAACAAGTAAAGCGTATTCCAATGGGAAAAGCTTTTTCAAGTGCTTTAGCCAATGTTTTCCAACATTACTATGAAAAAAAAATAATAATTAAACATATTTTAATAAGCGGTTGGTGGTATAATGACGACTTATTTTTGATAAAGTTAGATAATAACAATATTGTGACTAATTGCTATCCAAAAGATTTAATTCTAACAGAAAAAAATTAAAATAAACTTGAAGCTACCTTTCTGGATTTAAAAATCGAAAATGCTAATGATAAAACAATAGATGGTATCTATCATAAAAGAGATGAATTTCACTTTAAAATAACGAAACTTTGTAATTAACATTCTAATCTAAATAAAATTTTCAAAAATTTAGTTTTATTACAATTTAACAGGATTAAAAAGTTTTGTAATAACAAAATGTCCTATATTGAAGCAACAAATAATCTCATTAAAAATTTAACTAGTAATGAGTTTCCCAGAAAATACTGCAGTATTGATATTTTAATTAAAAAAAGAGATGATAAGGTATTAATCCGTTGCCTAAAATAAAAATGCAATTTCCGTTGCACATTATCTAACTCAATAGATGGCGCTTAGACCCTCGAATTATTTATGACCTTGAATGACGTAAGCAGAAACAGAATAAGACGCGGGGAACAAGAAAGAACAAAATGGGAAACTTTTAGTAAATTTGTTTTTTGCCTGCTGCCGGTATGTTATTTCCTTTTTGTTTTAATAATTGGGATGAGAGCTCCTATAAAGTTTATTTTATATTATTGTATTTTTTGCTTAATTGTTGGTCGTATTCGTTTATAATTTATTGTTTTGTTTCATTTCTGTAAAAAATGGTGTATCGCTTGGGCCTTAATTTCAGAAAATTTCCAGGTCACGAGTGGTCAATACTTTTGGACTAAAGTCAGATTCCTCACAGAAAAAAAAATCCCTTATTTTCAATTTCTGCCTGAGGGTGACCTCTCTCTCTCTCTCTCTCTCTCTCTCTCTCTCTATATATATATATATATATATATATATATATATATATATATAATGGTATTTTAAATCTAATTTCAATTTACTTAATTTGTAAGATTTTATCTTAATTTAGCCCATAATAACTTTCCTTCTAAAATATTCTCTTATTTCTTGCTCCAATTCCACTTTCGGCTTAATTAATTCCTCTGTAAAACTAATGCGCCATCAGTATTACGTATCAAATGAAAGTGATATTTCCGTTCCCCTTGTCAAAGGTCAAGATATGTATTCCATCGACAGGTGGCCGGAAATCCCATGTTATATAAGACTAATGATCATTTGTTTCGCCCCCTTTTGCTCTTTTTTCTTACTTCTGCTTTTGTGTCGCGTTGCGTCTGCTTGAAAATAAATTGCTTTCCCAAGATGGATATTATATATATATATATATATATATATATATATATATATATATATATATATGCATTATGCATTTTATATGCATTTTCAAGTGCATTAAGATTGGCGAATCGGCTGGTCGCCAAAGGCGGCTAATGAGTAATAAAAAAAACTATTATTGATAATTGCCGATAGATGATATTTATGTAATTGATTTTAACAATACATTTTTTGCTCAAAAATAAAATAAACCAAGCATTATTCATTGCAACGTAAATATGTTTCCTCAAAAGCAGTTTCAAGCATATTTTTTTTTAAACTGAAGCTCTATATTGAAAAAGTATTAGAATAATTAAGGTGTCAATGCACTTATATTGTACATATATTGTGTACATGTATTGCACATATATTGTACAACATTGCATGATATTAAACAGTACTCGCAACCTCATAAATATTGTTTAGTATTAAATAATATAATATCGCAGGATATTGCACAATAATATGCAATATGCTGTGCTACTTGGGGAAAAATAATAAATAAAGATCCTTTTATGACATTTCAGATTACAAAACGAGAGACAATGAAAAAAAATTCACAGAAAATTAAAACATTAATTAAAAAAAATTAAAAATTTATGTCAAAAGAATATTTTAGTTGAATTTTTTTGAATTATAGAGAACGATCGATATTTCCAGATATAAATAGGTTTTTCTATTTCATCATACCAATACGTTTTTTGATGGATATAATCTTTAAGACTTCGTAAATTAGGAGATTAAAAGATACAGATTGAAAGGAAGAACCAAAATATATTTAGATATGCATGCGTCGTAATTTTAAAGTGTTTTTATTGAGTCTGTGAATTTTTAAGCTAAGAAAAGGATGAAAGCAATAATATAGTAAAATGGATATTTTTTAATATATTTGATTATATTTTGTCTCATTAATATTTTATATACATAATTATATCAACAAAGTTTGAAATGAATAAGATTTTCTTCTTACTATTAATTACACCTTTCAAGTGAATTCTTTAATTTACTGACAAATATTACGTAATCTATTATGTTATATCGTTTGCTATTAAAGAATTCTGACAAAAATTCAGATAATCAAATTTCAGAAAAAAATAATGAGAAAATATTTACTTATTTTTCTCATTTAGCTCTAAATCACTGACGAATATTTTAGAGAAAGACCTGGAACGATCAGGTTATATATCTTCTGACGATGAAGTTTCCAAATAGAATCTTAGTTCCAGAAATAAAATCTTTATGACTTCGCACAACAGAATGCAGCCGATCCATCTAAGTTCTACTTACTTGATCTTGGCATCTTTTGTGTGATGGTTAATACCCTAGGGAAGATATAATATTCACTGAAATTTCTCCTACATCTGGAAGTATCGAGTTATACAGTAAATTCTTGAGAGGGCGGGAAAATTCACTGAAAGACCTTCATCTTGTTATCTCCCAGTTATAACACCTGCGTCCTTTTGTATTCAGGTGGCACAGGCGTGGGCCTTGTGTAATTATAACAAACCTATGAGACTTAAATTACTTACGGAAATAATTTTTCTGTGTCTTTGGCTTTAGATAATGTATTTAGTGAGATTCTTAATCTAGTTGTGCAATAGGTAAAGACAGTGTTGTGATGAAGATGCAGTTCTGGAATAGGATTAATCAAGTGTAGTATCGGTGAATAAATAAGAATAAATAATATATCTTCTTATTATTTTTATTAATAAATATAATATTATTAATAAATATAATAAGAATATTTATTGAGAATAATGCAATATTTGTATTTACTTATATTTATAAATAATGTTTATTAGGAATGTTTATTAAGAATAAATAATAGGAAGGGTAAACTTTATATATGATAACTAATAAAATAAAACAAATAGATTGAAAGAGTTTATTTTAGAGATTTTTGTTAGAGAGAAATGCTTCATATTTTTTGATGGTCAATTCAGATATCATATTTGATAATAATAATTAATGAAAATTAATTAAAAAACTGCTTTTACCATTTTATTGAGTCTTCTTTATATTTGTCATCATTGATATTGCCGCATTGAAAAGAGGCAGTCGACTCTCCAAGGCCGAATGGCATAGCACTGATCTCATAATAAATAGATTTTGAGTTCGAATCCCGCTAGAGACAATGCGATTCACAGTTTGTGTGAATATTTAATTCCTTGGTTTTATGTTTTCCTTTATTTCATGTTCCAGAAGATTCTGGACGTTTCTTTAGTTTACCAGACAATTGTTCTGCACTTTTCTTACTGTCTCCAGAAAAGTATTCTGGAACTTTCCCTGCTAGTATAAAAGCAGAAGATTTGTCAGTCACTGTGTTCAGAGTTCAGTTAATAAATTGGATTAGCTCTACTTCTTGTGTGTGTGTGTGTGTGTGTGTGTGTGTGTGTCATTGAATTCTATACTAATGTATATACGTGACAATATTGTTTTCTCGATTTAATTTTAATGTAAAATAAAAATTATGGACATAATACTTGATTTCTGCTTGTCTTAAGATAAATTCTTTAAAAAAATAACATATTTGATAAATCTATTTCATCTATTTTCTGTACTAGCTGCAATTATTAGGAAGTTTCTATTTTATTGTGGAGTTACCAAGTCATTAAACTGGATATTCTGCTACATGGTAATTCATTATTTTCTATCTATAACACTACCGAAGAAACTGATAACTTTTCTTAAAGAATGCTTTCACAATTTAATGAAGAATTTAGTTAAATATATATGTTGGCAAATTCAACAGCTTAATAGAAAATAAGCTCTAAAACCGCTCTGAATGTACATAAAGATTTTAGCAACAAGAATAATAAGATATTTTCCAAAGCGTCCCCTTTTTTAAAATATAAAGAATGAATCATTAAAAATCCTCAAAGCAACATAACTTTCAAGATAACAAATTTACAAAAAATTAAACTTTTATTTTTATCTTTTAATTATTTAAAAATATATTTTCCAGAAAAAGTGTGTACTGGAAATGCATACTGTAAATGTGTCTTAAATGCAGAATGATATTTTAAATTTCTTATTCAAAATGTTTTATTTCTTATATTCAATTCATAAAGCTACATTTTGTAAAAATATGTTTTTATGGAAACTTCGAATATTTTTATTGCTTCTTTCCGTGAGGTTTGCTTTTATAAATTTTAAATGGATAATAAATGAATTCAAATATTAATATATGAAAAAGTAATGTTTTGAAAACTTTTCTATACGTACTTTTCTAAAACATTTACAGCAAGCAGTTGTTACTTGCAATATTTTCTTGGATAAATGCAAATAAGAATCAGCAGGTTCATTTGAAAATTGTATTTCTCAAATCAGATCTCTCTCTAATATGTGCACAGTTTTTAGAAAAGATTAAAATGTTTAACAATATTTTCTGTCATGCTTTTTTATATAATAAAAAATATTTAGAGCATTTTGGAAAACATCATTACATAGAAAATTTTGAAATAAATGTTCATAAAAACATTTTGTTAATATTATTAAATAAACATTATTGACTTAAGATATATAATTTTTTTAATTGAGATATTAGTTAAATTGCTTCATTGTTATTCCCGCTTCTTAGCAGTTATAATAGAATTTAATTAAAAAATTAAAAATATTTTGAATGATTTGTCTAAAATAGATTATTTTATTTCTCAAACTCACTAGAAGATCTCGCTTCTCGAACGGAAAAAAATTTGATTAAATTAATAGATGAACTTATAATTTCTGGAAATATTAAAACTGTGTTTTGAAATTGCAAAAAAAAAAAAAAAAAAAAAACATTCAAAAACAAAATTTAAAATTTTATTTAATTAGGAAATGAATCATAAATCGAATTTAAAACTTTAACTTTTATAAACATGAAGTAAACAAAGTAAAATACAAATTTGTAGATGTTGCAATTTCAACCAAAAAATATAGTTCTTCATTAACATGAAAGAATCTATAAATATGATGTTTTTTGAATCACCAAATATAAGATCCTTTACGCCCTTACAGTCTTTTTAAAAGTTTGCATTGCAAGGTAATTTTCCCATGCAATAGAATTTGGGTAAGTTTTATTTTACAGCTTGTTCCACAATCTTTGAAGATGATGATCCGCAGTGCTTGTTGCTTCCGTATAAAATATTACTTCTTTCTCTTTGACTGGTTTTGTCGGAATGAGCCAAAAATGTAACTTCTGCTGTCTCACCGTTTCTGCGATTTCCTGAATTTCATATTCTATTCAGACCACGAAATCCACGTTAAGAGCTTCGTTTGTGTTTTTAGCAAATATGGTGTAAGTGCAAAAGTAGTATTTTTTTCTTTATTTAAAAAAAAAAAAAAAAAAAGAGAGAGATTTATTATGATATAAAAACGCTTACTTTTAATGTTTCATACGAGAAAATATATTTAAATAAACTCAATTTCAAATAAATTCACAAACTTTATTTAATTTTCATAAATATTATTTCATTAATTATTATAAATAATTAATTTCATAATTATTATAATTAATTTATCATTAATTTTTATAAATAATAAATTTTATAAATATTTCTTTAGAATATTAAATATTATTTGAAGTTGAATGCTATATTCCGAAATTTAAAAAAAAAAAATGTATACTAAATGTAAAATTATTTGGTCAACAAATTTACTAGATACAGTTTGTCAATCAAAATATTCATATATCCTATTACTTTCAGAACATTTTTGAAGAATGATATTTGCAGGTAATCACAAACCAATGGCAGTTGATATTTTTATAAAAATTACATAAAACTTTGAATACTTGTGAATAACTCTAGCAATCCGTTGCTTGTAAACTGACACAATATAGCGTATTTTGTTTTATGTCTCGTCAAAAAAAAAATTTATATAAAAATGGCGATACACTTTGGACTTTTTCTATATAGCTAACAGTATTCAATGCTCACAATTACACAGACTTACAATTTAAATATCAAGATCATTAAAATTTTTTATCATACGTTGAATCTATTATCATTTTTAAATTCTTCCTTTACATAGCTTGCTAAAGATAATGAGTTATTATCTTCATACATATGAATAAAAATAAACATTAGGCAATATGTTAAAGGAATTCATCCAATTTCAAAAGTAATCGATAATTTTAGGCAGATATTAAACCAAATTTTATCTATCCAGTTAGTTGTGTTTTTTTGAGTAATTTTATTCATATGTCGAAATCCTGTACATTCTTTCTTGGTATTCGTACGATACAACTCTACTACCTTTATGCAAAGGCATTGAATAAATTTCATATTTGCAGTCATGTTTTCCTATGATCTTTTTCTCTTTAATGAGTTTTGGTAGAAAGACAAACAGAAAAAAAAATAGACAGCATTGCCTATGACGCAGAACAATCTAAAAAAAAATATTAAATCTACCAAAATCTTTCGACATTAAAACTTCGTACTTTTGTGTTTCGGATGCTATAAATTGAAAAACTTAGATGTTTTTTGATATAATATGCAAATATAAGTAATATATATGTATGATATCTAATTTTTTTTCTTTATAATTCCCATAAAAATACTCTTTATCAAGTCGTGTTAGAGCTGATCTCATTTAAATGCATAAACTTACAAAAAGTAACCTATTTCTGTGTAAAGTATCTTTAAAATTAAATAAAGAATATTTTTTTCTAAATAATAATATTTAGACGAACTGGTTAAACATCCATTTTTTCAAATTCAACAAATTCGTCAATTGTCATCTAATTGTCAATTAACCAAAAATTTTAAAATATAGTAAAGCCCCATTTACTTATATTTTAAGAGTCTGACTTATAAGTGAAAAGTCATGAAATCGAATTTGAAGGAACTGCTTTGATTATTATAAATTTAATATACTAATACAAATTCAAAAAAATAATAAAGATTTTAAATTTTAAAAAATTATTATTAGTATATTGGAAGCAATGATTCTTTTATAAAAAGTATCATAAAAGATAAAAGTCTTAATTTAATTGCATATTTCAAGTTCACATTATTTTTTATTTCATGTTTCATATTGTTTATATATATTCATGTAGGTAATAAATTAAAATATTAACCCTCTTCTGATATGCTGGATAACTGTGAATATTAAATAAAACTGTACGAATTGAAATAAGTCAATTAAATGTTTTTTTTCATTTGTGTTTTCATAAAAAAAAAATGTTGCGCCTACACTATTGCGTTTTCAAAGGAAAGCGGAAGGAAATCTAATTCCAGGTAATTTTAATTATTAATGTTACGCCTACACTATTGCGTTTTCAAAGGAAACTGGAAGGAAATCTAATTTCAGGTAATTTTAATTATTAATGTTACGCCTACACTATTGCTTTTTCAAAGGACAGCGGAAGGAAATCTAATTCCAGGTAATTTTAATTATTAATGTTGTGCCTACACTATTGCGCTTTCAAAGGAAAGCGGAAGAAAATCTAATTCCAGGTAATTTTAATTTTTAATATTGAACCTACACTATTGCGTTTTCAAAGGAAAACGGAAGGAATCTAATTCCAGGTAATTTTAATTATGAATCATCTATGTGTAATTCCAAAATCACGTAAGTAACCACAGCTTATAAATTCCTGAAAAACAATGCCATCTAGAGATTTCAATTCCATTCAAATAAAAATTGGTGCATAAAAGAAGTTTTCATTTTAGTTATTTTTTGAATGTAGTATTTTTCAGTACGAGGGTTCCGAATGAATCGAAACTGTGGTGAAACGAAATATAAATAAGTAATGTATGAACATTTCTTGCGTTTCTGAAGCTATAAACTTATGTCCGAAATCAAAGCATGTAATAACTTAGTGAGGTGTAGGTTCAGTTTGGAGATTTCCCATACACATTATTTTGGTAAAACAATGAGATACACAATTAAGCTTATTGTTTCTTAAATCATAGTTACTTAATTCATTGGATGCGTGGAAGTCCAAGAAACTAGATTTATTCTGGAAAACTTCTTCTTATTCTTATTTACACATGGGAAATTATTTCTAAGCTACATAAATGCTATATGGTCAGAATTGAACAACGAAAATAGCTCGAGAATTCGCTTCGCTTTAATTTACTAAATTGATAAGCGGTATCACAAAATATCCCAGTGGCAACGATTAAGCAATAATCTCCCTTTCTGCCTGCTTAGAATTCAATTCCAAAACGGCAGTCACTATCCACTCTTCAACTTCTATTTTTATTCCATTTTATGCGTCCATGATATTGTACATTCCACTATGCATGGTTTCAAATTAATTTTCCCAATGAATACAAAGTTGTAGATACCACTCGAGTATCTAAAGTTCCAGGCAAAATTCCATCTTAATAAAGGGAACAGAAACGATCCTTGATACTCTAAAATTGTCTCTGACAGGTGGAAAACCACGACTGAAAGACTTGCCTCTTAAGAATTTTCAATTTATATTACAAAATATGAAGAAGCAAGTTATAGATGCTCACATTTAATTATCTGCAATAATCTCTTTTCCAGATCATTCAAGGTCAATAAAGTCACTGTTTTCCAGATACAAGAATCTCTACTATACCACTTTTTCTTTGAGAACTAAAGAGCTTAACTTGCAACAGTAGTGCTTCGGTTGAAATAAAATATATTGGAGAGAAGAGAAATGTTTTTCTGTTTTATATTTGCTGTTTTTGAAAAGACAGATGCAGTTCTTTTTATATTCTTTCGGAGTTTCTTAATAACATACAGGAGCGTAGAGAATTCTCATTCTCCAAGAAAAAGAAATGGCTGAAACCGAAAATAAATAACAAGTATTTGGGATTTCTGACCTTGAAGAATTCCTCAATAACATATATAGCATACATTTTTAATATCTTTCGATCTAATCCAAGCACTAAAATTATTGCTTACCAAATAAAAAAATAAATTCGGATTTTTTTTTTTTTTTTTTTTTTTTTGAAAATCTAAGCTTTGGCGATTGTATTAGATAACAGAAGGAAACAATAACTGTTAAATTATGTTTAACATTAAGATAAAAATCGAAATACAATTTCGTTCCTTTTATTCTGTATATTGCTCAATTCAGAATAAATATAGTATTTTACTCATTTATAATTTTTATCAAATATCTCATTATCATTTGAAAAAAATATCTTATATGCCGAGGATTCATCTTCTCCAATCATTTGCTAAAATTTTACATTTAAATCTCTCATTTCTAACATCATTCGAATACAGGCACCTCAGAATACTAGAGGACCCAAGCGTTTTTTTTTTTTTTTTTTCAAATAAAATAAAATTCCCTCCTCCCTTAAAATCAGCAAAGACAGCCCGTGTTCTTAAGGAGTTGATATTAAAAAAGGATTACCCAATATAGCTATAGCTGATAGCAATCCAATATAAACATTAAGCAGATTTTCTCTTTTACATGCTTTGGGAATTCTGAGAAAAACTTCTTGTTTTAAAAAGATAACTAAATAAGTGTCAGTAATAAACAAATCATGCGCCAATTAATCGCACTTAATGAAACAAAAGGATGAATTCCGCAGACTTTTCTTGGCGTCTGTAATTTCGTTAAATGAGCGTTCGGGCTTTCATTATTTAGAGAGATAGAATTTCTTTAGGTAAAACAAAATTTTAATTAAATTTCGATATTAAATACAATTTTTTTTTTGCTGTACCAAAAAGTAAATATTTTTTATTCAAATTATTTTTTCATTTTTATGCTTTAATTTATAAACTTAATATAAATATTATGAATTTCTAAATTAATTTTTTTCTTCAGATCATTGTCATTCTATAGCAGGAATCATAAGATAATCCAATCAGAATAGTTTAAAAATTGATTATTAAGTTAGGAAAATGTTGTATTGCTGTCAAAACATTGAAGAGTGCAATATATAATATTCTGATACACTGGAAAATGCATGTTTGAATTCCACCATTATAAAACCAATATAAGTCATAATTTTTTTTAAAAAACCTCAAATTATTATTATATTTCTGCCCCAGCAAAACCGTTTGTTTTCATCACACAAAGGTGACTTCAACTTTGATGTCAAATTCTAAGCAAGCAATAAATGTAATGTGAAAAAACTCCCAATATATTGCAGATGCTGTCTTATATTTTAGTTCTATGGTTAGTTCAATAAATTTATTCTATGTTAAAGTTATTGAAACCTCATAAAACTCTATAGTTACTATTTGAGAATCCTTTTTGGAATTAAATGTTAAAAATATTTCAAGAAAACTGAATAATATATTTCTTGTTCTATAGTTGATAAAAAAAAAAAAAAAACTTATGTTATGAAAACAGCTGTGTAGTATAAAAACAATGTATGATTTAAAATATCTTTTCTCAAAGAAAAAAATAGAGTAAATAAGATTGTTTGTGTAAAAAGTCAAAAAAATAATAAAATAAATAAATAAAATAAAAATTAATGCCTGTGGTTAAATTTAATGTGATTTATTCTATTTTTTATATTTAAAAAAAAATCTAATAGTAGTTACAAAGGAGATCAACATGCTTTGTTTTTATGCAAAAATATTTCTTTAAACTTTTCAATGTTTATAAAAAATGATTAAAACTTCTTTGTTTTAGGAAAACTTATGCATTTGTTTTCTTTTGTTTTTCTGCTAAAAATATTTTAATTTATGGTTGAAGTTTTTAGCATTTTAATTTCGAGTATCTTGAGATGTCAGAAGCTCAGATATATGATATAAACGCGATATATATATTAAAAATAACAGCTCATGATTTCGGATATGACTGCCACATTTTAGCATAATCAAATAAGGAAATTAATAAATATATTTATTTCATCGAGTTGTAATCTTAGGATGCATGAAGACTGATTTATCACCTTACAGATGCAGATTATCTATCATTAAGCCAGTAAGGTATAACTTCCGTTCACCTTACGAGGACTAGCCGATAATAAAAATAACAGCAAACATTGCACGGTAATTTAAGAAAATATTTATAACATTAAACAAAAATTACATATTTCCTTTATTATGTCCTTAAACGTTCAGATATTTATCAAAATCTAAGTCACATTATTAAAATAAACCATAGTAAGATAAACTGTATATTACTTCTCTTTATCGATGTCCTTGAAATGTTTCAAAATGGTATGTTGTAAATCCTTCTGCTCTATAAAGCGTCTTCCCACCAAAAACTTAAATGTCTAAATAAATCAAAATCCGAAGGAGCTAAACCCGAATTACAGACCGGCTGTAGCAGGACCTCCCATTTCCTTTAGTTCACCGGTCAGCATTTTTACCTCCAATCGAACAGAATTTTTTAGGCCTCGCTTACGATTTAATGAGCAACATTTTAGAATTTTAACTATTTCATGAACATTATGTGATGATTTTCCTCAATGAAACGATCAACTTTTGATTCTTAATATGTCGCATATTCACTCCCAGTTTTCATTCTTCTGTATGGATTGTTTCTGGATCTTTCAGTATCTGTATTTGGCATCTTCATTAAGTCTAAGCGATTATTTAATTTAGATTTTATTTGGTTGGTGATTGCTGTTACAATATCATTTTCACGTTACATTGAAATTTAAAAAAAAAATATCCCACATATTGAACAGAATTTTGATTTGGTTTCAATACAAAATCATGTGTGCACAATCATTTATGTCGATAGCTTATAATCAGAAATTCATGACCTTCTCCAAAATGTATACCGATTTTACTGCGCATAACCATAAATACATATTCGAAAAAGCAATACTACGGCATTGAAAAGAGACAGCCGACTCTCCATGGCCGAATGATCATAGCACTAGTCTCTAAATCTAGAGATCATAGGTTCGAATCCCGATTGAGACAATGCGATTCGCAGTCTGTGAAAACATTTAATTCCTTGATTTTATGTTTCCCTTTATTTCATGTTCCAGAAGATTCTGGACATTTTTTTAGTTTACCAGACAAGTGTTCTGGACTTTTCTTACTGTCTCCAGAAAAGTATTCTGGGACTTTCTCTGCTAGTATAAAAGCAGAAGATCTGTCAGTCACTGTGTTCTCAGTTCAGAGTTGAGTTAATAAATTGGCTTAGCTCTACTTCTTGTGTGTGTCATTGCATTCACACTAAAGTTCCTACAATATTAATGATGTAACTTGTTATTAATCTTTCAGATTTTATTGTATTTGTGTTTCTTTCAATATTTACTAATGATAATGTTCTCTAATTTGAAGTGTTATATTTTTTGACAACGCTCTTTTGACAAAACCCTAGATGCACGCAAAATTTTGCACTGTAAACATTCAGTAGATATAAAGAAGTATGTTTTATTACCTTTGCATTACATTTTTAAAAATATTTTTTAATGATGTTTATTCATTTTCTAAAATTGTTAACCAATTCTCATTCATTCTGACCTGTAATTTCGTTTGGGGTGAAAACAGTATCTTGTTAGTTTCTCAACCGATACAGTTTCAGGAAACGATAATTTTTCTGTTATGTGACTCACACAGATTGCATTCCATAATGAAACGACAAATTCGCTTCGTTTACCTTTTGCATCTCCATTTGATATTAATTTATAATACTAATTGGAAAAAAGATATATACGTATATTATTTCGAGTTTGTTATAAATCTTCTGTAACACTGGCGGAAAAGTTTAAAAATTTAAGTAAAACTCTAGCATAATTTCTTATGGATCATTAAAATTAAAATGTTTACAAACTTTTAAAGAAGAAACTAGTTTTTAATTGTATGTATATTGGAGCTAATTCCCTATATCAAAATACAGATGGCGAAATTAAATTTTTTAAATAAATTACGCATAAAATAGAGAAAATGGAATATATTTAATAATTTTTTGCTATTATAAAAGTTTAGAAGTATGTAAAATTCATTGAGAACAACAAAATACGATTTAAAATTCTATTATCAAATCTTCAAATCAAAAATTAATTCGAATAATTAAAAGCTAAATTCACACATGTTTTATTAGCATTATATTGACTACAAAATTTTTTCTTTTGTTTCCGTTAATTTTCCATGAATACTTTCTTTTTTTTAAACGATTCTAGTTAATTTATCTTTTATTTTGAATATTTAAATAGCATTATATTCTATCCAATGGCATATGTGGCTGTTGTCTCAATGCAAGAACTTTTATACCTAAATGATTGATTCGTTTCCTCATAGGGAATATTCGTTTCATAAGAAAAAAAAAATTAATTGCGATGAAATATATTCATTTCTCCTTGGCCTGCCAAATAAAATTCCTGTGATTAATATTTGTAACTGTATATAAAATAACTATATTGTTCAATTGTATCTATTAACTGCTATTACCATTCAATAAGTTGGGTTGACACATTATTCTTATTTAAGCATCTGAAATTATTGGAGAAATCCCCACAATCGAAAAATTTTGTAAATCATCGATCTTTATCATTTTAATTAGTTGTAACAAATTTTATAATATTAACTACCTTGAATTTTCTTTAGTACAAGAATTAGTTTTTTTGGTGCTATGGCATTTTTCATTTAGTCATTTGCCAGCAATTTCAGCCACAGGTACAGCCATACAACTAAATGTTACCTCAAGAACCTTGAGAGTCTATCTATATCTTCTAAGGATTTAATTTCTGTGAAAACGATAATTTTTGTTTTTAAAAAAGAATCTTTATCTCAAAACTTTATTTATAAGATTATTAAGGTGGATATATGTAACAGTTATGAACCTGCAATTTTTGCATATGGAAGTTATAGTAAACTAAAGATGGAAATATGATCAAATATTCAAAAGCAATGGCAAAGCCTTGACATCTTTTTATATTTTTAAAAATTTATTAGAGAAAATCTGTCCTAACCGATCAGACAAACAATTCTTAACAATTCAATGAACATTCACACGATATTATGTTATATATTCTATTCAGAAATGTTTCAGATTTACTAGAGTACATTCTCTGTCTGCTAGCTGTGCTGTTCCAACTCTCACGGTGAATCGAATTTATTTTAACATCATTCATAATAGAATATATTCAATAAAAATGTAAATCCACAGAAAACAAATGCTTACTTTTGCAAACATTTGATACTGCGTAAATATAAATAGCCTAAGAATTGCATATCAGCTATATATCTCTTCAACAATCAAAATGAACTGTTCCCTCAATTGCATTCCAAAAGATTTCAGTTTATTAAAATTTCCATCCTACTCAAATTATTTTCACAATGCGAGATTGAAATTTCGATAAGCCTGTTCAAGAGTTCCAATTTGTTCCAACACTTAATGAGCATTTTGTATCATGATTTCAAAAATTCCATTCCCAATTCATATAATTTTCTAACGGCAATTATTTCCCCCTACTTTGTTAAATGTATATTTTAATAAGGATTTGTTGATCAATAGTTTCCACTCTGTGATTAGTAAAGTGATAGTGGTAATGTAAATTGCCTAACAAGTTGCTAAAAGTAGAATGGCTGTTACATTTCGATGAGACTTTCGTAATTGCAGACGACAGAATTGTGGTATTTTGAATATCACTGGTAGGTTTGTCTTTTAACAATTTCGCTAGTGTGAAAACTTCTCGCACTTAACTGCAACTGTTCGGATTTGCAATTTATATTCCCACTAAAACTGGCTCATATTGAATATTATTGGTTAATAAGAAACGGAAATATTTTGAGTATGAAGCTTTAAAGGAATAATAAAAACTATTGAGAACAATCTATTATGGAATTATAAGATATGGTATTTCTGCAGCACTGCCAATATCTTTTCTAAGAAAATGATTTTTTATGCTATCATTTCTTGAGAAAATACCTTTTCCTTACTGTTTAAATATATTTTGTACCTTACACAGCCAATAACTATTATTTTCTGCCGGAATGCAATCGAGTAGTTTTCAAGTTTGCGCTGAAACTCATACTGATAGGAATAAGATTCCAAACAAAGATTTTGTTTCTTTGGAAGAAGTATTATCAACAATGTGAAGGTGGTCTTGTTTTTGACTGTGATTGACTGCTAGGTTAGAAGAGGAAATGAAAAGATTTGCTGACCTAGTTAGTGAAGGAGAAGACGGAAATCATTCACTTGTAGTTTTTTTTTCCTTTCTTTTTCTAAATTGAACAATACAATGTAAAAGTTGCAACACCATTGAAACTTCTTTCAGAAAGCTAATTCGTTAGGCTGTTTGTCTGTTAACAATTATTCATTCAATATGAAGACAGACTAAACTCATTTTTATTCTTCATAACCACTAGATTTACTACTAATGATAGGAAAGTACAAATGTGTTAATGATTCAGATAGATTAAAGGATTTCATTTCGTCTAAAAAGAAATCAAAATACTTTTTGTCATTTCTTTAAACTTAATTTGGAAATGTTCATTTAGTATTTCGTCAAGATTTTAATCAAAATATTATTTCTAAGTTTATCCATCATTTAACAATACATCTCATTATACATTTTCAGAGAATGTTTTCTTCTGCACTCATTTAAATAAAAAAATATCTCCTTAGTCACATATATGCATTAATATTTACAATTACCTTCTAGAATTAATACGTTGTAAGTTTTTTCAATTACTTTAAGTAATTAGTTCCATTTGTTTGTTTTTGTCCTTTACATCACTTAACTAAATTTCAAGATCGGTGCGAGATTTTTCATGTCATTTATATAAAGGAAAAGCCAATACTATATATATATTTTTTTTGTATTTCCTTAATATTAAAAGTCAATATTAAATTCATTACTACATGAATAAAAAAAACCCAACAACTTCCCCCTTATCCAACATGCCTTATAAATGTTAATTTAATTTTCTTTGTTTTTATTAATTTGTTGAACTTTTAAAGTTCTTCATAAAAGGAATGTATTCTAAAATAAATAAACATTTTAGCTAATGAAATCATTAAATAGAAATGCAATGCCATTCATGCATTATCATTTTGCAAATTTAATTTAATAATTAATTATCAAACAGAGGGGATTTAAAAATTCAATTCGTAGTAAATTTAGAAGTAAATGCATACTATTTAAATAAATCTTAAATTTAACCATAGAAACTTTAAAAAGAAAACAAATCAATTATATATTTAAAAAAAAACCCTGCCATCAAAAACAAGAGCATTTAAATTAAACAGGTTTCTTATTAATTGCGATTTTAATTTTATTCTAATTAAAAATAATATTTAGAAAACGATTTCTTTCTTTCAGAAATTACAATAAATGATAAATTACGGAGAAGTAGTAATAATACGTTTGTCAATTTTTAATTGTATTTATTAACTTATTCGAAATACAAAAATTGTCCGAAAATTCGAAATATATATATATATATCATAGAAAATTTCAATCCGAATGTAGTCAAGTGCATTAAGAAAATAATTGTTAATTTAAGGAAAATATAATTAATTCATCCCAGACGGTAACGGATTACAGTAACATTTCTCATCTTGAATACTAAAATATCTTATTTAAAGAATACAATTGTTCTCTAAAAATATTTTGTTTTGACTTGAACATGAACGATATTCTTAAAGAAAGGAATTTGATGAAACCCTCATGGAATTAAAGCATTTTATAAATTGATATAAACTAAAACTATTATTTGATTTTTAAATCTAAGAGAAAATATGAGTCAGCCTATTTTTTTTTTCTTCCTATTTTTATTTGCTTGCTTTCAAAATAAGAGAGTTTGCCCATGTCTTAATATCGAAAGAAGAAATAACATCAAGAAATATGTGGGCTTGTTTGGAAACTTAATTATAGATTTAAAGGAACGCAACTATTACTTGCAACTATTTCTGAGATCAAATTAATATTTTTTCATAAAATCAAGGTTATAAAAATAACCATGACTCCGAAATGTTTCTTTATATATATATATATATATATATATATATATATATATATATATATATATATATATATATATATATATATATATATATATATATATATATATATATATATATATATATATATATATATATATATATATATATATATATATGTTGTTAGTAAAATAAATCTCCCCTTTTATGATCCACAATTAAATAAAGCATTTTGGAGTACAGTAATAAAATTTAAAACTTGATTTAAAAAAATACAAATGAAATTTCCAATAATGAGTATGTTGATAAAATTGCTGTTGCTTTAAAATTTATTTGCTTATTGAATACTTACTAAACTGTAACTAAAACTGTAATTTAAAAGAATTGACCTCCTAGCTGGTAATAAAAAAAATAAACATTTTAGTTTAGAAAATAATTTGGTATTTATTTCAATACATTTCAGTAATTTTTATATATAAAAATTTCTTGAGCTTTTAATTTGCATTTACACAATTTGGAATGTTTTACTTTATTTGAAAATATTCTCTTGTCAAAATATTTCTTTCATGAATAAATCTACCAAAACTTGGAAGTAATTTTAACTTGATTTCTACTCACCTCCTAGATTTTAATTTACTTGCTTGTTTCAAATTAATACAGTTTATTTAATTACTTGTTTTCATTTAAACTAAATAAGCCATTTCTAAATTAATTTGCAAACATTAGTTTTTTTTCAAACATTTCGCAAGTATTTGAACGCTGTTAACTTTCTAAAAGTTTAATATATTTACTCAATATATAATTGTTGTTATTTATTTTTATAATTTGTATTAATAATAATTGTAATTTGTAATAATTAACTTTATGCGATATTTTATTCATCTATTTATTATAAAAATATTAAGTGTTCATAATTTGTATAAAATTTAATTTATCAAAGAAATAGATGGTAATTTATTAAGACTTTTATACACATTCCATTTTCAATAAAATGAACCTTAAAAAAAAATAGAAACTTTCACAAATCGAATTGTGGAATTATTTTTCTTTGATACTTAGAGGTGACGGAAAAACAAAAACAAAGCAAAAACAATAAATTGCTTATACCTTTTATAAGCTTTTGTTTTATTGTCTAGACTTAAGTTTTTCTTAAACTAATTTTCAGTTAAACATGCAAAACATAACGTTTCTTTCAGATTTCATTACTTTAGATCTTACTTAGATTTTATCAAATTTCATTTCGTATTATGATGCTTTATAAATGAATCTAGTATAAAAAAATCTCAAAATTAATTTTACATTTCAGTTAAATTTCCCTATTTTTATTTTCGGATATGATATTTCAAATAAGACCACGTCTAATTTCTGATTAAAAGAAGCGTAAGAGAGGAGCTGTTGTCCACTTCAAAAAAATTTAGGCTTAACCTTCATACTATCTCCTATTAGGATTAACTCTTAACTGGGGACGTGCGGTCTGTGAGACCGCTAGCGATGGATTATCTGTCACCCCTATTCTATTTTTAGTTCAATTGAATGGATTGACCCTGCAGCTTCCTGTTTTGTGACCTTCAATGCACGTGCACTTTTTCAACCGATTTCAGCAGATGCTTTTTTAAAATAATTCAGCTGTTTCTTCGAGCGCGGTCTCTAAGACTGCATCTCCCTGTTAGCGTCCCAGTGATAAACAAGGCTTAGCAGATGGCGCTAAAATTTGGACCCCGAAATATCATCCAATTTACTGATCCTTTTATGAAGCAGTGCTCCAAATACTTTTAAATGAAGCAGAAAGTGATTTTAGTGATAAGGATAATTGAACAGAAGAGTTTTTCGATGAAAGTTCGCATTCAACCGATTTTGATATGTATGTTCAAACATAATTAATTTTTCTAATGATAATGTATTTTGAAAAATTTATAAAATATATTAATATACCATGATATATATATACAGAATTTATAGGTTTATTTTTATACTAGTTCTTAACCTGTATGTTTAAAATGTCCTAGAAAACCGCGCTATGAAAGTCAGACAAGCCGGTAAAAAAAGGACCAATTTTACCTATTGTCATTTTTTTTTATTTGTCATATAATTGTTAAATTTTACATTATATTGTCTTCTATATACCTTCATATACTGTAAAAATAAACATGATTTAAAAAGTAAAAAGTAATATGCTTTTTCAAGTATACTATTTATTGTAGCATGTAATTTGAGAAGAAAATGTATATTCCGACGCATTTACTTTTTTCAATGATAATATATTTTGAAAAATTTCTAAAACATATCTATATATCAAGAGAAATATCTGCAAAATATGTTGGCAGTTTTTCACACTAATGCATTCATTAGAAAATTTTATTTGAGTGCAAATGAAATGCGGTCTCGTAGACCGCACCTTCCCAGTTAAGTCCTAAAATTTCACCTCCCCAGTTAAGGGTTATAGCTTGTTCAATTACTTCCACTAATGGTGGCAATTGAAGGTACAGTAAAGCATGAAAGAACTTACCTTGGTGAAATTTTTGGTTGGTTAAAATACCTAAAGAAACAGAAAATATTGTGAAAATATCGTAACAATATAACAGGGCATTTTTCCTAGTAGGGCGTCCTCCGAAATTCAACACAGACTATAAAAGTAGTAAAGGAAAAAATGCATGCCCTACAGGTAAAAAGTATTGTTACATAGATCATCCAATGGATACTCGAAAAAAGACATCCAAAGCTTTGGATAATGGAAAACGATGCTTTATTCAGTAATAAGATATAAAATAAAGTTACAGAAAATACAGTCGAGGCGTACATAAGAGCAGCTATTGAAGAAACTCACAGTACAAAAGACATACTCAGAAAAAATCACATGCTCAGAATGTATCTCCACTATCAACAATCTAAAGAGAGAATTCACTGCTCTTGAAAGCCCGTCACTTTTTATAGTCTCGCAAAAATGTATGGAAAATCTAGAAGCATGTACGGGTAGCAGTTTCTAGTTGAGATATTGCCATCATTTTTGTATTTTCCACAACCTTCATTTTTCTAGCTAAAGCCCACTAAATTATTATAATGAAAATTTCTACAGAGCGAGCATCTTGATTTTAATAATGTCCCTATAAAATGTCACTCCAATCATAATTATAAACATGAATCTGCATATCTTGATTTAAGATAGAGTAATAATTCTTGAATTTCCAAAGCAATCATTTTTGTCGCCGAGCTTCTCCCTAAGAAATGGTCATTCATCATTGACTAGGCATTCATTCATAATTTACTAAAAATATCTATAAATCCCTTTTATTATTAAAAACACATTTCTGATTCGTAACAATGTAAACATCTTGACATTTACACAAATGAGCTTAAATATGTTCTTTGAAATTAATACAGTGCATAATACTGAAGTATGGAAAAGAAAAATAATTTATAACTTCAATTCCTTTGCTTTATTTTACTGAAAATTACCGTAATATATATTGCCACATCTTATTCAGATGGATTATATTAATCCAAGGCTAAAATTCAATTAGCATCTCAAAGTATTTAATTACCACATAAAAAATGAATACTGCTAACTCAAACTATTTCCTTCCCCAACATTTTCAACGCCAAAATTTATTCCAGAAGCGTCCTAAAAAACGAAAGAAAACACACATACGAAAAAGAAGAGAGAAGCTTAAGAGGATGGAAAAACCCAAATCCTTGTGGTAAATAAAAACTCACCCTAACTGACATTGATTCATGACGAAGGTCATAAACTGCATTTTCAGAAGAAGCAATTAAACGCACTGCTGAAAGTATTAAATTCCCAGTAACTCCACTCATAATTTAGCAAGTCTGGTTAGTTTTCTTTCACTTTCCGATGGCAATAAGGGGTATTTGTGATATAAAATTAATTCTCCATTTACTACATATATGTTTTGCTTTACCAGAAAAAAAAAACATTGAAATTGTTGAAGATTGTTTCCATCAAAACATTTCGACCACCATTTTAGTCTCAGCAATTTCCAAAGAGCCATGTAGGTAGTATTTAATGATTTGTACTATAAAAAAAATTCTATTCGTAATTTCTGAGTGATTGTGCTTATATTATTCCTTTGTTTTTTGTTTTCATTCAAAAGTATGCAGATTGAAAATAATCAGCAGGAGTAACCTCTCTGAAAATGTCTTTTATTGTCAAACTAAAATGTCATCGCCTTTCCTTGTACAAATTATGCCCTATGAGCAACCAAGCGAGTTCTATGTGTCCATTTTTTTTTTTTAGGGTTCCGTATATCTGAGTTTGATTTTTTGTGATGAAGTGAAGAAAATCGATTACACCTTTTGGGTCCTTATTTGCCGAACAACTGAAATTAAATTGAAGTGATGTTGTTAGTAATCCTTGCTTTCTACGAATTTTCATTTAAAATTCTTAACAAAAAATAAATAAATAGATTTTCTAAATCAGGCCCCATTTCTACAAAAATAGGCAGATACAAATACATATACATACACTCATAAACATTTTTTATTTATTTCTTGTAGGGATTACGATTTTTCTTAAGTATAAATGAATTTAAATCAATCTTGTTTCATCACTACCCTTCAATTTAAAAAAAAAAAGTTTTATACATAAGACAAAGTGATGTCAGATTTTAGGTTTCACGTAGATTTCACGCAAGAAAAATTATTACTAAGTCATAATTATAATTACAATTTCATTCAAACTCAACTAATATCATTTACTGTTATTCAATTAATTTGTTAGATTTTCTCAAAAAACGAAAAAACAGTCTTCAGAAACACTTTTAATATTTTAATCCAAAAACAAAGATTTCATTAATTTTTTTAATTATTTGATATTATTCTAAAATAAAAAAAAATGGTGAAATTATATTTTATTGCTGTGAAAAAGAAATAAATTTAATACACTTAAAGCATTTTCATTAAGACGATAGAAATTATTTCTATGTATATAAATAAAATTTTATAGTTATGAAAGAAATGCTTAAAAAATAATACAATTCAGTTTTCACTCAAATCACTTTTAATATATTTTTAGCTTTTTGTAAAAGCATAGACTTATAAGAATGCTTGATTTTTTTTCATCTTATTATTTCATTAATTAAATTGATAAGATTCTAAAAAATATAAACTGTCAGAACAAGTCAAGGAAAAAGAAATACTAAATTAAGTAAATTTAAAGATGTAATTAAAATATTATTTAAAAAAAATTGAATCTTAAAAGTGAAGTTCATGCGGATGAAAAATGAATATTTCCCTCCAATTAGGAGTTTCATTTCATATCTTAAAATTCAAATTATGAAAGTAACTTTTTCTGCATTCAAATATTTTACGTAAATACAGAATGTTGCTTTTTTTTTAAATTAAAAATAAATTACCTTTCAAATATACTTTGTGAGTTGTTATTATTTATTTTCTTATGTTTGCGAAGAAAACCTCTTTTTATATGAAATTTTAAGGTCTGAATAATTTTTTTTTATTAATTTTAATTTTGATCTTTGATTTCATCAAATATCCACCTTTTTCAAACAGGCTCAATGTTATTTTTAATTTCTGGGGTGCGTTATATATATTGTAATTGCGAACTTTTAATACCATAATTCCAAAAGACTTAATTACTATATCTTTTGGCCGCGGTGGCCTGGTGGTAAGGTCTCGGCTTGTGAGCCGTAAGGTTTCAGGTTCGAGACCCTATTCCACCGAAGAGCCGTCGTGTAAGGGGGCCTGTTGCACGTTAAATCCGTCATGCCAAACATCCTCCCGCTGGTGTGGAGAGGGGGATGCCAGCTCAGATGTCGTCCTCGTCATCTGGCCGCGGTTCAAAATTACGAGGTCCGTCCCAAAATAGCCCTCGTGTTGCTTTACAACGGGACGTTAATATAACTAAACTAAACTACTATATCTTTTGAACACTAATTTATTCATAGGTGTCCGATCATGCTTGGTTTTGCCATCTTCCTTATTATTCTATAAGTCATAATGCATATAATAAGCTTTCATCTGTAGTTTAGTTAAAAAATCAAGGAATAAGGCATGATTCACATGCTGACACCTAAAAACAAGGCAGATGATGATGTTCACTTTAACACATATGAGAAAGCAACAAAGCCGTGGTGCTGCATGGTAATTGTCTATTTTTGTGTTTCAAGCATTTGTTAAGCTTTTGCCAACACAACCTTTTTTCCCTTATAAGAAAATCGCACCAACATTTTCAAGGCACTCCGCACCACCAGACTCCTAGAGCATTCTTGTTTTATTAAGGTGGCATTTTAATTTTTTAAAAATAAACTTGTTGTTGTTAATTTTTTTTCTCTTCTTAATTTGAGTTCGCTAAAGCCCCATTACCTTAATTTTCGCACCATAAAGCTATCAAATGAATTGAGTTAGCTTTCATTCTTACAAATATATATTTAATTATAATATTTTAAGAAAATCGTCCAGTAGGTGTATGGTGAAATAAATCAAAAAACTTGGATAACAGAAAACGTGGCTCTACTCCATGAATATTACAAAAAAATATGGAGTAAGGGAAACCAAGACAGCATAATAGCGCTTGAAGCATTTACCTGCATTGCGATCAATACTCCAATTACCATTATGAATACTCTTGTTATATTCATCTTCGTTTGAGATACTTGTCTTTCATAATTTTCTTTCATTATGTAACATCACATAGAATTCTCCAGAAGAATCTACAGATCTATGTTTCTGAGATATGAAATTTCAATACCTCCATTTTTTCTTGTCTAGTTTTCTAGAATGTCTAGTTTTAAATTATGATCTTCTTTCTTATTAAAAGACTAACACTGCTTGGAAGTAGAAATATAGTTTAGTACTAATATGTAAAAAAAGAAACCAGCTATTATAATCTGCATAAAATTTGAGATGCAAATTTCAACATTATATTTGTGAATTAAAGTTTCTCCCAATGTCATACTGTGGAAATGTTTTTCTTCACTGAAGGTAATATTGAAATAAATCAAGGAATTAATATTTTTCCATTGAATAACTTAAAATAAATGCCGGATTTAAGAAAATTACTTTCATTAGAGTAATATTCAAGTTCTAAAAATTAAATGGATGATGAAAATTCACTAAGCATTCGAGAATTATCATGAGAGCTATCCTTATAAATTAGTACCAGAATTTTAAAATTAATTCCATTTGTTGCTGCTGTTGTTTCTAATGGTACTTGCCATGGACAAGCTCGCTGACGAATTTAGTAATTTTAAGCCCAGGGTGCATCTCTTGTTTTTAATTCACTTTAGAATGAGGAAGTATTCATATATATATATATATATTATATCCAAAATAATTCCATCTTAAATAATAATTTTACGAAATCGAATAAAAACTGTCGAATCTAACCTCTGGTTTACATAATTTTTCCTTTCCTAATTATCTTTTCTTCAAATTTATACTTTGTAACTTATTTAATTATCACAAAAACCAAAACAATTATAAAAAATAACATAAGGATGTCAAAAGTTTGATTAAATGGGTCCAATAATTTTAATGACCCTATTTTTACAAAATAATTTATAAATATTTTATGGACAACTTCTTTTTGACTTCACAGTGTGTGTTTTTTATTTCTCATTTGTAATTCTACTAATATATGAACTCAGTACTTAATATTATAACCCTCCTTAGCAAATCGAAATTTCAGTTTGTCATTACGAAATGCATTTCGGTAATAACTCCATTAATAACTGCTCTGAAACCGACGTATGTTAATTTAAAATACATTAGTGGATATTAAGCGCCATCTAATACTGCAATTTGTCTCTATATTCTGTTTGAGTTAATTTTTACAAAAAATTAGCTTACTGAGGAATAGTAGGAATAAAAATTTGTTGAATTATTAAAAAATATTAAACATTTTTACCCATTGTAAAAGTTTAATTATTCTTATTAGCATTCATTTGTAGGAAAGGGATTTTATCTTGGGATTTTAACATAAATATTACTATTCATTAATATTGTAAGACTCATATGTTGCAAAAAAATTGAAAATGATGTATTGTACAGAATACTTAAATCATTTTTAAGCAAAGTAAGAAACTAATTTTTCATCCATTTCCGAGGATACCTATGCAATAACACTGTTAATTTATGAAATATATCGTCAAATATTTTTCCGAAGAAATAAATTCAATTCTGTTCAAAATAAAATGAATTAATTTTTTGGTACAAGTACAGACATGTTTTATGCTTTTCTCTTTAATAAGAAAATAATAAATTTAGTTTTGTGTCAGTTTGATTTTCTGGTACATAAAAAAAAGATTCTTAATAGTATTAATTTCCAAAACATTTGTATTACTGTAGAAATTAAGTGTTATCATGGCTTTCGTTTTTTACATTGGATAAAAACTGTTTGTCAAATATAGAATGGCAAACAATTACATAATATACTCATATTTCATTTCATTTTATTTGCCAATAACATTTAGATTATTAGATCTGAAATTATTTATATTTTATATAATAATGCGAGGAAACTTTCAGACTCAATAATTCCAATTATAGAAATAACAAGCTGACTAAAGTTATAAAAACGTGCATGACGTTGACAACACATTTTGAAAGATATCTAAGGGTTTTTTTTCCATTATACAATATATTTTCCATTATTTTCAATATATATAGTGAGAGAGAGAAAGAGGTTCTTCATGATTTCGATATACAAAATTTATAAATGACAAGCAAAACACTATGGATTATTGCAGCGAAATCACATGGTATATTACTTATGATTGAAATAATATTAGGGACATACATATGATGTAATAAATGTTGCCTATAGCAATAGATCTGCTAAGATAGTCCTCTAATTATAAAAGAAAACTACATTAATTCAAAGCACAATCTTTATTTACTGATTTCCTTTTACGAATTTGCAGATGATCCACGATTAGCATTCCAACAGAAATCCGCTAATACTTGTATGACTATATATCATTGCCTGTTACTGTAAATATTGTGTCTAATGCAGACGTTGAATATCATTAACGAAAGGTGTGGGTTCACAACGTGTTTAACAGATTTCGAAGAATTCGATACATTCATTTTGGTTATTCAATATAATTTTAATAAACATGCTGAGAAAACAGGATTAACTCTAAGAACAGAGACTGAGCCTGCAGATCGTTCAAGGCAAATAAACTGTCTAGTGATTTTAAAAGATGCAGGTTTTTATATTCTTCAAAGATATAAAGTGGTGTAAAATACACAAGGCAACGTTAATGTCACACATTCATGAATTCCATTTTATGACTTGCCTTCGCTTTTAGAAATCATAAATGCAATTATAATATTCAATCAGAAAAAGTAGGATAAAAGTTTTCTTCATTGACCAAATTTTATATAACTCTCCTTTCTTTAAAAAAAAATAATGAAGAATTGCAATAGAATAGAGCTACAACACTTCTGTGGGACTTGCTGTGTATCCTGATCGGCAAGCTTACAATTACAATATGATTTTTCGCGATTCTGTCATGTGATATTTCTCTTTTGAATAATCAAATGCGAATTCTCAATAAATGTAGCAAAAATTGAATATAGTATTCCTAAACTTTCAAGACACTGTGATCTAAATTAGTGCTTATACAAAACCCGACTTTTTGAAAAACCGATTTTCGAATTCAATATTTAAAAAAAAACTAGTTTTAGCCGGCTTTCGAATTTTTGTCAAAAAAATAGAATAAGGAAAAATATTTTATTTCATTTATATAAAATAACAAAAAAAAAACCCGAAATCAATATCAAAGTCAAAATATAAAAAAAAAAAAAAAAAAAAAAAAATTAAGGATTACATATCAGTTACACAAGATAACGAAAACTCAAACAACAAAAATTTGAAATAATATTTATATTATTTTCACTAATTTTAATTTCTTCTGAGAAAATAGGATTGTAAAAAACATAAAATATCCACTGAAACGGTGTCTAAGTCTTGTTCTCATTTTAGACACAATATTGCCTGAAATTGAAAAACTATAAAACCAAGCTACTGAGCTTGGTTTTATAGTTTTAATGGCATCAAATAACAAATCTAAATATTTTGTTGTTTCATTCTTTGCCTCAAATAATAAAAATTCAGCTTTCCGTATCTTTGAATTTTTTTAAGTTTTTCTTCATGATCGTCAAGAAACTTATGAATTGATTTTTTCCATGGCTGCATTTAAAAGTGTATTATTCTGGTAAGAAATTAATTCGATTTGCTCTTCATCAGAATCGGTTTCTACATAAGAATTTGGAAATATTCTAGACGATATCTTTCCAGATAACTCAATAATTTCGGTTTTTGAAGCTAAGGACTGGTTTAGTTATATTAACGTCCCGTTGTAAGGCAACACTAGGGCTATTTTGGGACGGACCTCGTAATTTTGAACCGTTTTTGAAGCTAAAGCAAGTACACTAGATTCCTTCGCTGAACTATAAAGGTTTTGTGGATTTTGTAAATACAGGAAAAGCATTCTTAATTTTAATTCTTTCTTGAATTCGTTCTTCTAAAGGATATAATAATTTCAAACTTATTTCAGTCATTTTTTTAGTATATTTAACATTTATCCTTTTAACCGACAGGGAATCCTAGAGATTCCAAGTTCGGGGATATTCTGTGGCGAAAGAAAGAAAGTATATTTAACAGAAATTCAAATATACCTTTTCTTGTTAATAAATAGGTATCTCGTCGCCCTAAGCCTTCAGCTGATAGACAAATCCGTCCCAACCGATAAATTTCAAAATATTTTTTTTAAGAAGTGCAATATCCAGGCATTCCGGAAAACCGGTTTTTTTAGTTTAAAAACCTGTTTCCAAACGTGACAAATTTACTTTAAAAAACCGGGTTTGAAAAACAGTCAAACCCTAATCTAAATGTTCACAATTATTAATGACAAAAAATATTCTGATTAAAATACGGTTAAATTTTTCACATGTTCTTAATATTGCATTTCAAGAAGAAAACTAATACGACAATCACAGAATAATGCAAACTCTAATAGATACAAACGCGTGATTGCTAGCGTTTGAAATGGAAGAGATTATAAGTAAGAATGCTTGATGGATCCAAAGACTTTAGAATAACAGTTGAAGGTAAAATAAATTTAGAGCAATATACGTCATATATATATATATATATATATATATATATATATAGACCGGGTGTCCCATAAATTTGTAAAAACTTTAAAAATTCATAAAAATTGAAGGAATGAGTATATTTTAATGCGGTTTGTGAAACTGTTATTCTCATGAAGGGGAATTTTTTTTCATACAAAAACCAAGAAAGAGTTCAAAAATTTGTCGATAGAGGGCGCTAAACACAAGCAAAACATACAATTCTATGGGAAAAATACTTTTATTTGCATGCAATCAATTGTTTAGATGCGTATCACACCAGTAATACAGTACTTGTTCTATGTGTCCACCATCACCACAATTAACAGTATGGAATCGGGAGACAACACTGGTAACTGCATCATACAGCATATCCGGATGAATGCATGAGATTTCGTGGCGAATGGCTTCCTTTAGTTGCACTAACGAAGTTGGCCTACGGCGGTACACCCGAGACTTAAGGTAACCCCATAGCCAAAAATCAAGGGGTGTTAAATCTGGTGAGCGTGGGGGCCATTCATGTGTAAAGTGACGGCTGATTATCCGTTCTTCAGTAAAAGTTCTTTTCAAAAATGCCTTCACTTCGGTGTCGATGTGAGGAGGTGACCCGTCTTGCATGAATGTCACTGTGTCAAGGACATCGTGTTCCAATAAGGAAGGTATCACTTCCTTCTGTTACATTTCCAAGAAACCTTGTTCCATTAACTGAACATGTCTTCCATCCTGCTTTTTTACAGGACCTTTCAAAGAAAAAAGGGCCTACAATAATGCATGCAGTGAAACCACACCAAACAGTAACCCGTGGTGAATGCAGGGGCTTCTCAGTGTAAGCACGTGGATTCTCATGTTCCTATATTCTACAGTTATGTTTATTAACTGCTCCATACAAAGCAAAATGAGCCTCATCTGTCCACAATATTTTCAGCAGCCATCGCGGATCATCTTCAATTTTCGCCAAAGCCCAATATGAGAATTCCAATCTCTTAGCTGTATCATTTGGTAAGAGCTGATGTAGCGATTGCAATTCGTATGGGTACAATTGCAATACGCCATGAAGGATACGGTACACCGAAGTCTTTGGTATACCAGTTATTCGTGCCACTTCTCGTGCGCTACTGACTGCACTTGTAGACTGTTCCCTTAGCGTGTCCATTTGCGAAGAGACATCGGGGATACGGACTGTTGTTAAACGAGGTGCACCACTGCGTGGCCGATGACACAAACTTCCAGTTTCTTCGAAACGGCGTACTAGGGAAACAAGTCCAGAAGGATGATCGGACCTGAACCTTTCTTCAATCTTTTCTGGAAACTTTCGTAAGGCTTCAGCCGCCGATTCGTTGCTGACATAAATCAACTTAAACAATAGTGCTTTATCCACCAGTGTCAACATCTTAATACAAACCTTTAGAAATGATGTGTCAATCGCTCACTCTGCCTTTCATAAGACTTTAATTTGCATATTTCCACTGATTAGCTTGTGTGCAGCGCCCTCTATTGACAAATGTTTGAATTATTTTTTTTTCTGTATCCAAAATAAATTCCTCTTCATGAGAATAATAGTGTCGCAAAACCGCATTCAAATATACCCATTCCTTCAATTTTTATGAATTTTTAAAGTATTTACAAATTTATGGGGCACCCGGTATATATATATATATATATATATATATATATATATATATATATATATATATATATATAATCATATGTACAGTGAAGTCCTTAAACATTTTTCAATAGCAATCAGGTAAGCTAATAATTGACAACAGGCGAATAATTTCTTTTTAGAAGTAGCGTAGACAAACCTTCAAAAATTTACTAAAAAAAACTTTATTCAGTCACCAGATGGCACTGTTCTCGTTCCTCATCCGCGTGAACTCTCAATACTCCCAAGGGAAATAAACTCCATAGTGAACTTCTCATAGTAACACCCTGAAAAAGTGAAATTACATACTGAATTATTGAGAAGACGGTTTTATCGTACAAAGACTTTCATTTCCCTATTTGTAGTTACAACACCTGCGCTCTTTTGTATCCATTGATAAGGGGAATCGCAGGCGGTAGAAACTAATGTTTATTATAAACAACAACCGGGACTTAAATTAGTTGTGGGAATTGTATTATGTGTCATTCAGATAAGACGAGGCATTCAGAGATACTCTTAATTATGAAGATAGAAATAATGAAGTATACGTATTGAAATATGATTATTGAAAGTATTTTTTAATACTTTTTCAATCTTTTAGGTTAGAGTATGATTAAAAAAGTGATAAATGTTTCGTTATAATCTGAATATATGTTACCAACTTTTCCTTTTGTTTATAATGTCAATATATATATTCTGTCTTTTATGACACTGTTTCATAATTTAAGAACAATGCGATTTAATATTTTCTTAGTCGAGATTTTCAAATGGGAATTATTTCTTATTGTGAGAACAGTAAAATTTTATTGAATCAATTTAACTACTGTTTGTTTCTGCATGTCATAACATGCATCTAATAACTCCAATAATATTAAATTATGATTAGCTAAGCATAATATAGTAATAATGAGCAATGATCAACAAATAAAATCGCTCGATGAGTTACATCTAAATTGTTATTGCACGAAGAAAGTATTGTAATCGTAAATATATTATAAATGTAAATTTGTATCCCTCATTAGACTGAATTTTTAACTCCTTTTTGCTTTCATGTATATACAAGGAAAATATTACTTACAGAATTATTATTATGAAAAAAATATACTAAATTTCAATTTCCCTATTATCTATTAAGTTACTACATTATTAAAGCTTTGGTTCCGAGATTAAAAAGCGTATATGAATCTACGAAGACTCAAGTACAATATCTGACGCCGACATTTGCATTTTGTTTCAGCAAGTCGTTCTTGCTTAGAGCAGAAGACATATAAAAGATTTTTTAAAAAAAATGTATAAAACTATTTCATACCTTCAAAAAAAGTAATGGAATGTTTTAATTTCAAACATAGAGATAATATTTTCTTTTTCTTTCCTAACTATTCATATATATATTCTGTAATTATATAATATTTTCTTTCCAGATTTTACAATGGAGCAAAACAAAATTCTAGATTAATTTTGCCACTAAATGATCTTTTTCAGCTCAGGGATATTAACACAATTATTCCCGTTCTATCTCTTCATATATATATAAAGAGAGAGAAATTATATATATATATATATATGTATGTGTGTGTGTGTGTGTGGGTGTGTAATAATATTTTAAAATCTAATTTCAGTTCTAATAAATTTTCAAAGTTTTATCTTAATTTAGACCACATTAACTTCATTCAAAAATACTCTCATATTTTCAGATCCCATTCCAACGTTTTTATTAAATTAACTACGATGCATTGTAAAATTCTTTAAATAAGCGGTTCACAGGCTCCGAGAGAAGGGGAAAAAATCTGCTAACCTGAACAAATTCTTTTAAAAAATATATGAATTTCCCTTGCCTAAAACGATAAGTGTAAAGAAATCTCTATCAGAATCTCGGGAAAAATATTTTCTGTTCTTTTAGCTTCTTCGCTCTCTTTTGCTCTTATATCGCTTCTGAACGGGTGTCAGTTGGCCCTCGCTTCTTTCACACAAAATATGCCTCCTGGGATGGAATAAAAGTAAACTTAATAATTCAAAGTGTCGTCTCTCTCTTCCGTCTCTGCTTAAAAAATACATTTGCACGCGCGTGCACACGCACACACCCACACACCAGATATACAAAAAAAAATATTTTTAACAATTAAGTATAGAATCGCATGAAAATTGCTATTTTTCTTCTCTTTTAAATTAACTCAGTTTGTTACTGATAGTGATTTAGACAAATATGCCAAAAGATTCGATCTCTAAAACATGTACATGTTCCATAATGTTAAACCTTCTGGGCCTATAACCAAACTTTAGTAAAGCAAGCAGTGAAATTTTTGTGTCAAGAAGGCATAAAGATGAAAGCAATTTCTTAAAAAATGACTTTTATTAAATCAAGAATAAAGTCAATGTGCTCGTCACTGGAGCAATCAAAATAATAAGTTGAATAATAAAAACTTAAATGAACATTACCAGACCTCAGATTCGAACCGTCTAAAATAACTAATCGGCATAGTTAAAATCTTGAAGCAACATACAGTTGCATAGCCAAACAGTCGACGCTCTCCATCTTAGAGCTAAAAAAACACTTTTCTCATATTCCATATCCCTCTCTTCTCTCAAAACTAAGACACGAGCCGAAATTAAAATAGTCGCTCGATTTGCATTTCGATTGTTGCCAACCACAAAACTCTCAAAAAGGTCGGGTTTGAATCATCGGTTTGTTTACTTTCATTGAGATCATGGAACGGGATTGGAAAAACAACACAAGGACCGTAAAATTTGGATCCGAAAATGACTCTCGCATGGTTTTTCTTTAAATGTCTAACACATAAATATTAATATCTTTAAATGCTATTTCTCGAAATTTTAAACTTTTAGAAAAATTTTGTATAGAAATTCCTTAAATTAAAATCTAAATGGATTTTTGTTTAAATAATAAATTTTCAATACTTTTGATATGTGATAAATAAAAAGTTCATTTTGAGCTATTTTTTTCAATGCTTCTTATCACGAAAATTAAACATTTTCTTTTATTTAACTGCCCAACAACGGGTTAAAAATAGTGGATTAAAATAACTTATATCTCAGTTTACGAACCAAGTAATATAAATTTTAAGCTATCAGCAAGATTTTTAATAGATTATTTGAAAAAGGTCTAAATTAAAAGTTTTTCTTTATTATTTTTAAAGAATATTTCGGATTTATATTTCTTTTAAGAGAATATTTTCACTTCTTACTGATTTTTATAAATTGCATTTGATTTACACTTTTTTTTATCAAGAAAAAACTCTGCAATTTTATTTCTTATCTAAACATTTTTGATTTTTAATTCATACGTGTTTTTAATTTGTAGACCTTCATTTGTCTATTTTATTCAAAAAATTTCAAATCTAACCATTTTATAGCATTTTTAAAAATTTAATCCCAAGCATTTTCATATAACTGAAGCAAAATATTTCTGTTTAAATTTTGATTATACGTAATGCTTAGCTCAACTTAAGAAAATTCTGTTATTTAAAGAACGAATACACTTTGTCAAAAATATGACCGAATTTGTCAAATAAAATTTCAAGAATTATTTGCAAATATTACTTTTCCTTCAAGCTCTCTAAAGTTCAGCTTGCAACAGTAGTGTTTTGATTGAAATAAAATTTGGAAGACAAAACAGAAAAATAGACAGAATTTGTATTTCTACAGTGGAATGAGATGGATAGCTTTAACTCTTTTCATATACTTTCACAGTCTTTCCAGAACATATAAGCGCCAGGAGTATTCTTACCACTTGTGAAAAGAAAGGCAGAGCTAGAAAATAAATGACATATATATGATATTTGTGATATCGAAAATTTTCTTAAATTACAAACATAAAATAAATGTTCAATATCTTTCATATCGAGCAAAGCTGCAAAATGTCTGCTTGCAATGTACGAAATTCTGAAAATTTGATTTCTTTAAAATCCAACATATGCGAAACCGATGTTGAGAAAAAAATTAAGTGCATGCTTTTTGAATACAATATGTTTGTGAAATTTTGATTCTTTTTTCCTCAATACAGCAATTCCAGGACTTTCATTTTTTTTCTTCTAGTAATATCATTATATATTTTGATGTGCAAAAGGAAAACCCAATTGGATTCAATGACCTTTAGAAACTGAATTAGCTGATAAGTTTACCAAACTTATATATATACGAAAGTTAATTTATATTATATTTTTCAAAACTTAAAGACAAATGCTCACATCTATTATATTTAAAATTAGAATTGAAGGACATAAAATAAATCTCCTTAATATATATTTATATATATATTTTTCAAAATAGGGAACAGAGATACAACCTCACAAAAGGGAAGATAATTCAAATATTTCTTCAATATATTATTTTAATTCAATCACTGATGTAGAAAACACCATACTAATTCTTCTACGCAAAATAATTGATTTTAGACTCTCATTTAGAATGACATATATGCATTAAAATGTGTATTTTTACTTTTCTTTCAATCATTGAATACATAACAGATTTTGTTTTTATCTTTTCCAATTGAAAGTAAGTTAGGTTCTTCTGCGTTCGTCAAACGATATTTCTAGCTACTAATATTTTCCGCTTAGAAGAATTCAACATTTTCTTCAATGCAAAATAATCATAGAAAATAATTAATAAATATAGTTACATATATAAGTCTAATAAATATAGTTATTTTATATTATTTTATTATAATTAAATGAAAGTTTTGCAAGTGCAACAATATTTAATACATATCAGAACTGAAATTCAAAACCTTCCATGATGCATTTCACATGTCTGTTATGAATATGAATTTAAAATCAAATCGTTTAAAGTAGCAAAATAAATCATTAAATTATAAGCAAATATTTATGATTGCTTAGTATCGAATATATAACAGGTGAATAAATATTATTAATTGCATTATATTTTTAACCTGTATATTATTGTATATAAATAAGCAAAATAATAATGCTTGCTTTTCTATTTATTTATTTTCTAAATTCCATTCGAAATGAGACTGGAAATTTGATCTAAAGCAACATTTTAAGAAATGTCTTTTTCATTTCTACTTGATATTCTATAAACTCAGAAAAGACTTTAGAAAAAAAAATTAAGATAAGTATTTGCTTTCAAAGAAATTTAATATAAAGGTATTGAGAGTTTCCTTTTTAAAAAGCAAGATTTGTAACTGTAGAAGAAATGAAGAAAAAAAAATACGAATATGTATTTTTTAAAGATGGAAAGTAATTGTTTTCCGTTAATATAATAATTTTAAAAAAGATGTTCAAAATTATGTAATTGATCAGATATAAAAATAATATTGCAAAAAGTTAAAAAAAATGCTTTTAACAATGACAATGACACTATAATAGTGAATTTCATGAAACTCTTGTATCATAAAAGTATACTTAAAAATATCTTCGAAAGTTTAAAATTCTTACTTTTATTTTTCCGTTATTAACGATTATTAATATTTACAAAATATCCAACTATATAATCTGCAAATTATAAGCATATTTTGATCAATATGGATAATAATATAACAACAATATAATTAATTTTTATTTTTCACACTTCATATATTTCGAAAAAAAAATCGTCGAAGAGAGATAATGTTCTAACAATATTTTATTCCGCGAAAATAATTTAAACTATTCAGAAAAATTTTAATTATCTAGAATTTATACTTTATACAATGAAAGAAATTATTTATTTTAACGAAACTATATTTTAATAATATTTTGCCCATTACAAAAGGTTGGATTGATTCGTGCCAATAATTGAAAGCAAACAGATAAATTAAATTGAAAAATATTGTTTTTCGGTTAAGTACTACTATTAGGGTTTCTCTGTGGCAATATTAACCTTATTCAAAGTATCAAAAATACTGAGAGGAAATTATTTTTTAGATTATCGAATAAATAGTAGAATACGATACAAAAATGTTAAAATATGTTTTAAAAAAATCAATTATTTTTAAAAAGAAATTCAAATAATAATTGCAGTTTTGTACTGAATATTTTAAGCAGTACTACCATAAACGTCATATTGCTATTTGTTTCAATGTTTAAATTGGAACTAGTTTCATGCTAAAGGCATTGCTTTTACTACAGAAAATTTGTTATTCCAAATTCGATATCCTATTTACTTCTTCATATATATATATATATATATATATATATATATATATATATATATATATATATATATATATATACTTTTAACAAATCATTCAAAAGTCGCTTAAAATCCTAAAACTGAACTTTAAAACTTCATGTTACTTATAGAACAATTTGTTTTCTCTAAGTTAAGTTTTCAAACATTTTTTCTTTAAAACGAAAAGTGAAAAAAAGGAAAGGATTTATTACTTTTGTTACCATTTTAAGACATTTACTTTTATTAAAAGGATATTAGATAAAAATATAAAATTAGATCTTTAGCTTGGAAAACCCAGATGATAAAAACTGGTGAAGTAAGCAAGCAGGAAACAGATTCTACTTTATATAAGATTGGTATTTAATAATATATGTAAAAGTCAAAGCGATTTTATTAAATACTACAATTTATTAACCATTTTTAATGATATATGGGGAATTTTATTTGAGCTAATGAATAAGTAACGTCATTTGCAAATTCAAGAGTATTCAAAACAATTATACCAATTACAAATCACTATAGCATAATGTAAGAAATAATAGGTAGAGAGAATTTGAACGCAGAAACTGGAAAAAAAAACTTTTGTTGATGTATGGAAAAAAATAATTTCTTTATGCTACTTCTCTTGATTATATCCATTCACTACTAATACGGGTTAACACGGCTGTGCAAATTCTACATTGACTTGCCAGCTTCTGTTGGAAACGAGACGTGAAGGAGGAAAAGACAAGATATCTTTGGTGATAATACATTTTAAATTCTGCACCCCTCGTTTGAAACAAAAATAGGCTCTCTAGCTTATAATTTGTACGGTCGATTGGGGCTGGTCAGCAGTGAATAAATAATGCAATTGTTCATTAATAACATATATGCAATTGTTCATTTTACATCAGACACCATGAGAAAATTTTCCAAGGCATTTGAGTATTTCAAGATAGTTCTACATGTGGTTACCTAATTGGTCTAAAATTATTTATCTCCTTTTCATTATATTGCTATATGTCGAGAATGTTAATGTCTCTTTTCCTTAAATATATGCATACAGGAAGCTCCACGCTGTAATGAAATAGACTTTTGTAAGGATGTTATCCTTATGTCTAAGGAAATTCACAATTATTCAGTTTTCAAACAATGCGTTTAACTTCCTACTTCCTTTAGTGTTATGTTCAAATGCTTCCTTCCAATCTTTGTTTCAAAAGAATTTACCCTTAGTAAGCAGTACTATTGTTTTGAATAACCCTCTACTTTTGTACTATTTTATGTTTGAATATTTATTCCCTTAACTATATTTGCATTCAGGCTTTCTAAATCATTCCTAGAATGTTATATTTTAGGAGAAGAATAAAATTGCAATTTCTGCAATGAATGAGAAGAAGATGGGAAACATTACTGTAGAATATCTCCCCACTTGGATAATTTTATTAAATGTTTCTTCCTGTAAAAATCTTTTAGAGTTAAAATTGTTTGATACAGTTCCTTTTCTAATACTTAACTTTCATACTTAACTTTATAATATATAACTTTTCTAATACTTAAATTCTAATACTTAACTTTTCATTTAGATATCAGTGCAGGTGTAATTCAGTTACAGCTCCGCAAATTGTTTCGAATCTGTAAAATTATTTCTTTGTGCATTTCGTTTCATAATAAACAAGGAAGGATTACAGATAGTTTTAAAGGATGTCAGTTAAATGACTCCACATCTTGGCAAAAGATTTGACGATTTTGGTTACAATAATAGGCATTGTAGTAAATAAAGGAATTTTAATCTATTCCTATTAGGGAATGCAATTCACAGATACAGAAAAAAAACTATATAAACGTGAGGAGATGAAGCAAGTTAGTCAGGGGAATTTTCTATTATAAAATGAATTCGTGCAGCGAGGTCATGTTGTGTACTTTAAGCAATATTAATTTATACGAAATATTTATTTTCTGTCTTCTTGTGTCATGAGTTTCTACAAGAATTTGAATTTGAATTTGCGCCACTCGCATTTTTGTTGCTTGTACTCCGCATCCTCCTAGAATGAAATATTGTTGTCTGCTGTATTGCCTGTTATATATCTTATAACATACACATATTAGAAGATTTTCATAACCATATATAAGTCTTTCATGAGACTAAAAATCAAAACATATGAGAAATGTCCAAAAAATAATAAAATATTATAAATTACGTTTGATTCTTATTATTTTTACATATGTAATATGAACATTCCAAATAAAATTAAGGAATTTATTTTTCATTGATTTAGAAAAAGGAATATTAAAATTATAATACCAGGAAAACAAGGAGATATTTAAATCTTTTGAGATCTCAGCATTCTATTGATTTCTTAAAATTTCTAATATAAATAATATTCACCTATTTCATATACATTTTTAATTATTCCTGACTGAAATCGTAAGTTTTTTTTAAATGTAAAAAAAAAGGTCAAATGGAGGAAATATATTTTTAATTTATTATTAGTAGAGATAAAACAGAAAGTTAATTATAAATATTGCTAACAAAAACGTAGATACAATGAATACAAAAGTATTTAAAAACGTTTGATTGGCATTGATTTAATTACTTTTGTATTTTTCATATTTTTTATGAAGTTCTTTATCTCCTTAAAAATAATATGAAATATTTCTAGAATAGTTATAGGTGAGGTAGAAATTTAAAAAAAAAATACAAAATCATGTAAATTAATGTGACAAATAATACAAAAATAAACTAAAATTTTGTAAAATAGCTATTTTTATTCTATATAATAATAAGACAATAATTTTAAAGTGAATAGGGGCAAACAATGTTCTAATCATTAATATGTAAATATGCACCTAAGTAATTTAATTTGAATAGATAAATATTTAAGTATAATTAAATATATATTTTTTTTGTATTTTCCTTTGAAACACTTTTCCTTTATATTCAAGAATAATAATTGCCTTGTTGGCTTAGGAACAAAGTATTAAAATTATTGTATTTAATATTTGTATTTTTTTATGAAATACTTTTTTTTTATTTGCAAGAATAATAATTGCACTTCCTGATTTGGATCAAAGTGTTAAAATTATTGTTATTCATTTCATTAGAGGTATCAATTTGAATTCAAAACTACATATTTTCATCCTTTACTCATAACAGATTATAACAATCTTCAGTAGGTGACAGTATTTGGTGAATTTTAAAATTAAAACTGTGCTTTCTTGGAAGATAAATAAAGTTTATCTAAACCTTTGAAAACAGCTAGATTTGTCTGAAATTCAACCTCTTATTATTTCACAAGCATTTAAATTTTCCTTTTCAATTATTTATATATTTATGATTAAGTTTTAATTTAATTTTCAATAGCCGCCCTTATCGAGTAGCGAGTTTGTTGAAATTGACATTTGCTTAAAATCTTAGTTAATTATTTTCTGTAACTTTATCGTAATGATTCTTAGAGAACAACTTGAATAACTTTTAAACTTGCTTTATGGTCTTGTTTAAAATTGCAATATTTTATGGAAGGTAGGGAGTACCACATTTTTGGAAAGTATGTAGGATATTTTAGGGAGACCAGTCTGGTTGGTTTAGTTTTAGATTTATGTGGAAAATAAAATATCTCCTATGCCATCTGCTGAATGTTTATCTAATATATCTAAAATTAAATTAGATAGATAGTCAAAAAATAATATTTTTCAATCGCTTCATACTTATTAACATTCGTATATTTATTTATTTACTATTCAGTTTTAAACCGCTAACAATGATTCGAAATGTTTGAATTCTTCCATGATCGTTGACAGAAAACTGAATGCAATCCAAATTTAAATTTACGCAGGATACACAGATATTTTGCAAAGTCATAATACTACATTATACCATATTCACGCAAAATTTTGAGAAGAATTAAGATTTTCTATTCACTTAATTACCTTGCGTAGCAAAATTGCTTTATCAGAATTTGAATTACCCTAAAATTTTCTTTGCCATTTGTGGATGATTTGTAAAAGATGTGTTTCATGGAATTCGCTTTAGTATTACCATTATACAACCTTTTCTTCAAAGCTTTCAATCCTGCTAGTCTTGCTAAAGGTTGTGTCATTTCATACAACTGTATATTTTAATAATTAAGAGGTGAAATAGGCCTTCTGTCTATGACTGTCTAAAATGTAATGGTCGTGTGAATTGTAGAAAATAAAACACATTATGCCGCATTTCGATTTAGATATAATGATGGAAAATGGTTTATTTGCTGAGCTATAAATGTTAAGAGTGATCTTGACACTTATTTTTATAAAATATTCTAGCCATTAATAAAAATTCAGTAGGTTTTAAAAATTATATTATCGAACTGATTTTTTCAAACTTTCATTAAACTGCAATCACTGTACCATTATAAACCGAAAAGTGAAATTTTATTAGTAATGCTTTAAAATGGGAGTTGCTTTTGTATAAATAAAAAGACCTAAACTGCAAAATATTAGACAAAATTCTTCATTTCAGTATTAAATATTTTAAATGGTATTTTTGACATCTTTTTTCCTCAAAGATATTTAAATATATTAAAAAATTCGGAATAGTTGAAACCGGTTAATAAAATTTACTCTCAAAACTTTTAATCATTTCTTTGTTTTTAAAGACAACGTCGCTCTTGTGTACACAGCATATATTCTTATTACTTACGAATAAATAATATTGCTTTTCTTTGATGTTATTTTCATCGTAAATAAATAAAACTTAGAGATATTCATAATGAAATAGAACGAAATTGAGTCCTTAATCTTGGCGATGAATTTGGAGACAAAACAAAAGATTTTAGAAAATATAAGAATCATAGCAATATCTCCATAAGGAGAGGAGATCTGTTGATACATCAAGAAAATTCCATTCAAATTTGATGATAAATTAGGGAAAAATAAAACTACTACATAACAGGAGGAGTTATTTTTTCTCATTGAGGTATTGATCATAAAGCTTACAATTTAAATACATTCTTGTTGTTGTTGTTGTTATCCTTCCACTTGTGTTATTATATTTCTGAAAATATAATAACTTTGTGTGCGCTTCAATTTTATATTTGTTGCATGTACTACGTGTTTTCTTGCGAAATAAGGCATTATTTTTCATTATTCACTATATTGTACTTCTCTCACCGAATATTTACCGGAGATACCTATAAAGATAATATTCCGTTGTACAAATGCAGTATTTCTTTATTTCCTTATTCATGAGTTGGAACACATATCAAATGGATAATTTTATAAAAACGCGTAATAAACAGAATAATTTCTTTTTTAATTATATTTTTCCGTATATTACATTTTTTTTTTACAATATGTATCCTTATATTACATATTCAAAAGTAAAAGACGTTGTTAAAGATACTATGCATTTAAAATTTTTGCATAAGCCTCTGTTGAGTTGCAAATACTTGGGAGACGCCAACTTTCGAACTCGCCATCACTTTTGCTGACATTTATTTAAAATAAGTTTTCTCAGAGTCTGCATATCAATCAGAAAGGAAGTTTATTCGGACGTATTTCTTGACCGTTTCCAAATATATAAGGATTAAATCATATGACAGTATTTTTCATTCATAAAATATTGAATTGGATAAGAACTTGATACTGAAATACTGAAATTCATACTGAAATTCAAAAAAATAATCTTTCCAAAAATACTAATGTTTTAACAAAAAAAAAATCTATTTTCAATGATTTTTTTAAAAATAATTTAATCATATTTTTCATTTCGTACAAAATAAAAATAAAATTAAAGTTACACGGGCACGTTGAAGGTTCATGGGAAAAAAATGTTTCATTAACGTTTTGCCATCAAAAATGACAAAAGCTCAAATTAAAAAATCAAGTTAAAACTATCATTCCAAATTAAACTTATAAAATTGTAATTTTCAGCACGTGTCTGTATGAAATGAAATAAATAAGATAAATGACATTTTTTGAAAGTGAAATACAAGGAATCGTTTTTTATGATCTTTTAAAATATAACTAATTCAATTAATCAGAATTATTTAAAGAAAATATGGTTTTAATATGTACAGTACATCTATTCTAAAAGGATGCCCAACAGTTATTTTGTAAAGTTTCAGTAACAAACATACATCTGCTAACAAATGGTCAAATAAATAATTATATTTTACCTAAATATAGTCAATAATTGCTGATGAATTACGAATTTAAAATTTTTACATAAATCCTACTGTGAATCATATTTAACAAAATATTCTTAAGACGTTAATGTTTTAAATAAAAACAGTTGCACTCATAAGAACTGAATAAATGACTAAAGATGACCAATTTATGAAAATTTCAATAACAGTATTCTATAAAAACTGGTGATTTTAGATCACTTCACCGACTATCATAAAGAAGTCAATCATCTCCAAGAGCCTCTCAAGAGTGATTGGCTTAGATTATAAAAATGTCAAATGTTCTAAAATTGTAATATTCAAAACTTAATAAATCGGCCAGATTTCAATACAGAAGATAGGAATACTTATTTATTTATTTAAAAGTTGAAGTGCCAAGAATATTTTTCAGAATATGATTATTTAGGACCAAAGGACAGTTTAAAATTTAAACTTCATAATTTTTAAAAATATATTTATAAACCGAAAAAAATAAAATATTATTTTTGGCATCATTTATATCCTTTTTAAAATTAAACTAAAAATGGAATTTTTATATGAATCCGTGAAATATGTAATGAATAATTCTGTGAGATTTTATAAATTATGATAATTATTCTGTAGTGCCCGTAAGACTTCTATGCCGAATGACACTGCTTTCAGTTCTCATACTATTTTTAACAAAAAGAAATGCTTGAATTCCCTAAAAAATGTTTTCATACTCATTGCAGTTTTATTATTTACACTTTAATTTAAAATTGATTTTATGGGTACTAATAGAAAATTAAAGAGAGATGCATAGTACAATAACAGAACGTCTTCTGGTCTACGTAATAATATAAATGAATGATATGACTATCAAAATTTGAAGCTTAAAAATATTTTGCTGAGAACCTATTATGAGAACAAGTTACATAATATATTAATTGACGCTTTAGCGAACATTAATACAGGCAAAGCGGCTGGTCGTCAAAGGCTGTTAGTATTTATTTAGAATATTAAATATTCCAGTTAGGCTTGGTAATTTTACTATTCTAAAAATATTTTTTTTATTTTCTGATTATTTATAATATTCTTAATTTTTGAATTAATTGTTTTATCTAAAATATGGATGCTAAAGCAAAACTCTAAATGCTTGCAGTTTCGATGGAAATATTTCATAGAAACTATAATTTAACACATTAATAATATATTTAACTTTTAATTGTATCTTAGAATTTTCTTTTCATGCTAATTCTAAACACTTTTAATTTGGCTTCATTATCGTAATTGAAATACCAGTTTCTATTTTTTCTTATAACAAGGAAAAAAGGCTTGAAACCATAAGAAATTTTATCTTTTATTTTCTGCAATTTTTTTTTCTAAAATATCTTAAAATTCATGATTATAAATGTTATGTGTCTACAAAATAATATTCCTTAATTGAACTAATAATCAGCGTTATCTCCGCAAAATGAAATTTGAACTGTATTTAAAAATTTGTTAAAATTGAAAAGATATATTTTTTTTATTATTATTGTTTCATTGTTACCATGACTGAATAATAATGCAAAATTTCAGAACGCTAGCACACGTAGAAACGAGTGAAACATTTAAAATAAAACTCCAGTATTATGAACAGGAAACATTCGATGCTGAGCTATAGAAAATAAAAATGGGCTTTAATTATATATATTATACATTATTAATATGGCTTAGTGATATATAACTTTAAAACCACATTTTACAGAACTTATTATCCAAAGTTAAACAATACATTATCAATAATACATTTATTAATTTTTAATGAAAAATTGCAATGTGATATAATAAGATAATAGGAGACTATTTCATGATATGTTGGCAAATTTTGCAAACAATTGGAAATACTGAATTATGCTTGATTTCTTTTTCTCTCTGTCTATTAAGAAATGAGATATGTTGATTCTTCTAGAAAATTTCATATCTTGTAGGTTAAATCTATTTTAAAGTAAAAGTCAATCAAAAAATTCCTTTTTCGGTCTGTTGAATGTAGAGTAAGCCGTTTTACAATTTATTCACTCTGAATCCTATTGTAATGTTGCTGTTATTTAATCATTCGATTTTTATTTACCGGTGCTTTCGTTACTCATGTCTATAAATATTGTTATTTGTCTACATGTTCGCTATGTTTATGTTACCTTTGCTTGAAATTTCACAAAATATTCGTGGAATAAAACGCCATCTTCCATTATTCAACAATCTCAAAATCCTTACTTACAATCTCAAACTTTGTTGATCACAGTAATTCAATTTTCATATTTTTAAGCAGAACGCAAATGAAAACATTTATTCCCGCTAATATTAAACATTCTAAAATTTTCTAAATAATTTTTAATATCACTTTAAAACTTATAACATTTTTTGTTCTTATCTAAATTATTTTTTTATTTTAATATTCAGTTCGTACTGAATGAGAAAGGAGTATTTGAGGTGAAACTTGAGGAATGAAGTTATTTTCTCTAATATGTAAGTGATGTTTCTATTAATATTTAAATATGTATCTGAACCTATACAAAATCAAATTTCGTTTAACTAAGTTATATTCCTATGTATCTACATTTTTTTCTAGGTTTTTAGCACATTTTAATGAAAAAATGAAGCAAAAATATATCAGTTAATAGACAATGGTACCTTTGAAAATTGAAAAAGAAATAGAGGAAGTGATGGTGGATAAAAAGAGGAATAAAGCAGAAATCTTCTAGTTTAGATGAATAATTTAAAATTTTGCTGAAAATCCAGAAAATAAATTGCATATTTTATGAAATAAATTATCGATATTTCCATCCAATTTTCAAATACTGCTGTTCAAATAACAAATTCCATGCAATTTTTAATTTCTTGACATTATGAAGCATTGAAACAACTGCAGATTCTGTTGAATGAACGGATTGATTTGAGAAAGGTATCGAATTGCATTTTTATTTATGAGGTTTTTTGTGAGGATTTTAGAATTTTACAGATTAGAGCTTAGAAATAAAAACCACTTTAAAATAAAATTATAAAAAATATAAAAGAATCAATGTAACTTTTTCAACAATGGATACAGAAGTAAGATTCAAAGGATTTTATAAACAAATCTACTCAGAAATTAAGAATAATTGAAAAAGGAAAAATCCATGAGTTCGTAAAAATTTGACCTACCTTAAATATGTCGTAACATTCTATAGCGCTCTAAGACGAAATGTATAAAAAATAAGAAGTTACATTAATGAATGCTATCCTAACTCCCCTCCCAAATATCAGTTTCTTATCATCAAATGCCTTCAAAATTTTTGCAATTAATACTTAATTTAACATTACCGAGAACCTTAATATTATCAAAAAACCGCATAATTAAACATCCACGAATTCACACAAAGCACCTCTTCTGTGCAACTGAAGGCGCACTTACTTCCCGTTTTCTATGTGAACTATCAATGCCTCCTTGGGAAGTATAAACTTTCTATGAAGTATAGAAAACTTCTCAGAAGCATGCGGAATTTCCAGACTGCATACTGAATTGTTGAGAAGAGGGGCTTTGCCATTCAAGGACTTTCGTCTCTCTATCCGGTACTGCAACACCTGCTCCCTTTTGAATTCACCCTTCCGGTGAATCGATGCAGGGGTGCACCCCGTTTCATTACAGCACACTGCCACGACTTGAATTAGTTACGGGGGTGACATGCTATGTCTTTTAGATTAGATGATGCATTCAGTAAGATTCTTAATAAGGTGGAGGGAATATGGAAGTGTGTGGTGGTTCTGAAGTGGTCGTTGTTGTATAGACTTAATCAGGTATGGGTTTGGGAACTATGCTCCAGAATTGATGGTGGGCTTTGTTGAGTTCATCAATCATGTTAGAACTTATAAAATATGAAAAAAAAATGGGAGATAATTTTATACTGTATCTGAAGTCAGATTATTTTAAAAATGAAACAACTGTTAACTTCTAATATTTGCTTGAATTTCAATTAATTTAGCTACAAAAATTATTCTTTTTTAATCTTTTTTTGTGGGAATTGCCACTGCCTTCAGGAAATATGAAACTAAAATAAAACCCTCAGAAGCATTTGAGAAATCAAACTTATACATCTAATTGTTAAGAGGAGTGGCCTTTCAAGGACTTTCGTCTCTCTAATCAGTAGTTGTAATATCTGCGCGCATTTGATTAAACACTTCCAGAAATCTCATGAAAGGGTGCGCCTCAGTTCATTATAAGACTGGAACCTGAATGTTTACAGTGAAGGGCAATTTATGTCTTTTAGATAAGACGATGCATTTAGGAAAATTCTTAATCAGACTGAGGAAATATGTAAGTTTATGTCTGTTGTGAAGTGGTGATTGTTGTATAGACTCAATTCAGATATGAATTCGAGAATTTTAAATTGGGTGTGAGCTTTGTTGAAGTCAATGTTTATACTGATAGTTAGAAGAAGAAATCATTATCTTGAAAGAATTTTTTATATTAATTGCTTGCTATGCGGATTGTGTAAAAATGAAATAAGTATTACAATTTAATATTCTATAAAATTTTGATTATTTTGTGTTAAGAAACTTATACCGCCATTATAAATGTGCTTTTGAAAATTCATATTTATTTAATTATAAGTTTTTTTGGCCAAACTTTTTCGTTTTTTAATACATTTAGAAATGATATAAATTTTTTCTCATTAAACATAAACTGCACAAGTGTTGATTATTAAAAGAGGAAAAAAATAATGCAAAAATTTTAGAACTGTGTGTCAAATCCTAAAAAAAGTTTTATATTTTGTATTAATGCTGTTTTGAATATATATATATATATATATATATATATATATATATATATATATATTATTGCGGAATGGATAATGATGAACAATAAAATCAACTTTTAAATAATTATAAAATTCAGGAGAATTTAAACTCTAAAGAAGATGACTTTCAAGCTCTAATTTCATATACAAATTTTTATATCCAGATATTATTTAAATGGAATTTTTAAACATGCATTCTTATTTTAAGTATTGATAGTCAAATATTTTAAATTACTACATTTTAGTAAAATGCTAATATTTCATGACGAACGTGAAGGAAATATTTTTTGTAATTAGTATAAATATGAACCACTAAATACAATATCATCTTGAATGTGATATACAAAATACTAATGATAGTGATACCGATAAAAAATCAGAAGAATCGTTACATATTTCGTGAACGAAAATGATTTATCGGTTCTTCATGATTGTTTATCACTCCGTTGCTATAGATGCGTAAGAAATTAAACACTTATGGAATATATGAGACCTTTTCTTCATATATAAATATATATTTGATTATTTTTAGCAGGTTCCAATACATTGTTCTATTTATTTTTCCCATTTTTATCAGATTTTATTGTTGTCAACGAATAAATCAATAAACTTTAGTTTAGTTATATTTACGTCCTGTTGTAAATCAACCCTAGGACTATTTTGGGACGGACCTCGTAGTATTGAACAGCCGTCAGATAACGAGGACGACACCTTAGCTGGCACCCCCCCTCTCCACACCACACCACACCATACCAGCGGGAGGACGTTTGGCCCTGACGGATTTAACGAGCAGCAGACACTCTTACACGACGGTTCTTCTGTGGAATCGGGTCTCGAACCTAATACCCTAAGGCTCATGAGCCGAGACATTATCACCAGGCCACCGCGGCATCACAAATCAATAAACATGAAAATATGTAGTATGAATATTACTCACGAACAATTTTAGATCCATGATTTTTTTTTTTTTTTTGAATAGATATTAGCAGTAAAAAAACATTCACTTCAAAATTTTGGTTTAAGAAAACACAATTATATGAAATATATCGATACTTTTATAAAGCTTCAAAGTACATATAAATAAATTTATTCGATATTTAGAGCCATATTTGAAATTTCAATAAATAACAAATGAGAATATATATATATAACTATTGGCACTCTACTGTCTAGATCATTAGATATAGACCTAACCTTTAGCACAAATATATATTGAAGGACGAAAATGTGCACCTATGAGAGTTTCACCTTTTTAATTACTATTATATTTTTATCTTTTGCGTTAAAGTGAAGTTCGAAATATTTAGAGAGTAATATCTTAGTCTATGTCACAACTAAAAAACCATACTCTTAAATACTTTTATTTAAGAGTATAGCCGTCATGCGGTGGATATGGCCGTATTCAAAGAAAGAATAAATATTTGACTATTCTTGCCATACTTTCAGTGAACGTATACATTTACAAAATGTCGTATGTGAAGTCAAGAAATATTAAAGCACGCGCATAATTTTTACGTTGCCTAAAAATTAAACTGGTTTTTAAATCGTTTAAATTTCTCTAAATATGTAACAAAACTACATTTTATTAATACTGATAAAATTATTTAAAATCACATCTTAAATTTTTAAAACGAAATTTAAAATATTTCATGACATAATCCCAGATTTAATTGCGTTGTTAAATACTGTTTTCGTATAAATTTGGATATTAACTCGTTTTATTGAATTTGTGTTTTAACTTTTTATATCTGTTAAACCTGTGAATAACCTAACAGATTTAACATAGCAAAAACCGTATTCAAGGAAATGATAAATATTTGACTACTCTTGCCATACTGTCAGTGAACGTATATAATTACAAAATGTCGTATGTGAATTCAAAAAATATTTAAGCATACGAATAATTTTTACATTGTCTAAAAATTAAAATGGTTTTTAAACCGTTTAAATTTCTCTAAATTTGTAATGAAACTGCATTTTATTAATATTGATAAAATTATTTGAAATAACATATCACATTTTTAAAATGAAATTTAAAATATATCCTTACATAATCCCAATTTTAATTAAGTTGTTATATACTGTTTTCGTATTCATGTATTTGGATTTTAACTCGTTTTATTGAATTTGTGTTTTAACTTTTTATACATGTTAAACCTGTTAATAATCTACCAGTTTTAATATAGAAAAAACTAAACAAGTCAACAATTCGAACTCATTATCCATTACCTATCTATACCTATCATTACCTTATCCATTACCTATATATACATACATGCGTTATTACATTTAACACATAGCACATTCTTAGATTGCTAAGTTTTACATTTTGACATCAGAATAGTTAAAATCGCTTTCTACTGGTAAAAGTTATCAAAATATTGACTATTCAGTTGTTTTAGTCAAAAGGAAAAATACATGTGATAGCTATTTTACAAGGCTTCTTAAATTTATTATTCAGGTAAATAGCTTTTAATTCAATCTGTTTTTTAACTTCTTGTCCATTTTTTATATGGCCATGAAGGGCATTAAATGAAAGACTTCATTATCCAGTAGAATTTGTGACGAAACGGAACAGAATAGTTGTACACAATTTGTGGAACTGAAAATGTATACTTTTGAAAAGAAATGTATACTTTTGAATGTTATATTAATAGAAGTTGCGTAAAGACTTTTTAGTATTCGTTCTACATTTGTTTGAAAATAATATTCCACGATATTTGTTGCATCTGACCAAAAAATACATATTTTTTATTTTGCTAGATATGTTGGAAAGAGTCGAGAAATATGACTCCTCCTGTTTCACCTTTTCTTCCCCGATTTTCTGAAATTCAGATTCTTTTCAAATGGCAACGTGGACGTTAAAACCTGTGGTTGCGTTTATAGCAAAAATGGTACAAGCATTAAAGCTGCTTTTAAAATAAAAGATTATGTTTGTTTTATCTGAGTTTTTATAAAAATTTTAATCCTTTCTGAAATAATTTATAAAAATCGTCAAATAATGGTTATTATTGACGATAATAATTTATAATTATAAATAATTTATTATTATTTAATGCAAACCTTTGCTCAACAAAAGATTATATATTAAATAATAATAGGTTTGAAACTGCATATGGAGCGGAAATATTCATTATCTTTAATGATAATATAATTGAATGCACATGTGGAATGTAATGGTACTCTAAGGAGTTGACAATTTGATCTACAAGTTCAAAATGTGTCATAAACTGCTATGGAAAGTAAGGATATGAAAGAAAATTAAAGTTAATAAGTTAAATCAAAATCTTAATTTTTTAAAGAAATTAAGCAAGGTTTTTGAGGTTTCCAACGGAAATTATTGAAATTTTTGCTACAGAAACTTTAATTGTCAACTAATTTAAGAGATCAACATAAATTTAACTGAGAAAATAAATCTTTCTTGAAGTTTCTACAATGTTTAAACAGTATTTTTTACAAAGAATTTAATTGTTCTTGCAATAAGATTTAGCCATTTTCGTTATTTCATCAAATTTTTAATTGTTTGCTTTGTTTCCACTTTCGATAGCTATAGAAGAAAGAATATTATCATTATATGACTAGTACACATAAGAAATAAAAACTGGAATAACACAAACGCGAACGACAATATACAATGTGATTACTCAATAAATAGATTAAGAAGTCTCCAAAGTTTTTTATTGGTTCCATAATGTCCTAGAACTTAACTTCATTTAGTAAATTAATTAATACATTGGATGCAATAAATGAAATTGTTTTAGAAGGAAACCCTTCTGCAAAATTACAAATTAAAGTGTATAATATGATTACTCAGAAGATGGATTACCCAGTAGATAAATTACTCATTCAGTAAAGTTTTTTAATGTCTCAATAATGTCATGGGACTTACGTTTAGTAAGTAAAGGAACACAGTGGGCGGAACAAATAAAATCTTATTAGAAGAAATGTCTTTTACAGAATTGCAAATTGTTATATCATTCATTATTATTATCCAATAGATAGACTAGCTAAATGATAATCAGTAAAAGTTTTTAACATGATCATAATGTCATGGAACTTGACTTTATTTAGAAAGTTAATCAACATAATAAAAAGTTTTAACAAAACGGTTTCTACGGAATTGCGAATGACAATCTGTAATATGATTATCCGATAGATAAATTAATAGATAAATTATCCAAAAGATAGAGTTGGTAACCACTAAAAGGTTTCTATGGTTCCATATTGACATAATACTTATCACCGTTTAGGAAAATAATTAGCAAAATAGACCAACACCGGTGAAATTTTATTGAAATAAAATGGCTTCTTTGTCTGTCACAATTTAATGACTAAAATAATTTGTTGAGAGAATTAAAGCCATTAGGGGCTGAAATGAAGTTAAACACGACGAATATCCCCCCCCCCCACAAACAAAAGAAATATTATTAGTTTTCTTTAAACATTTAAGTTTTCAACTCATAATTTTTTCTTTTCATTTGAAAAAGTGAAAACATTTTTAATTTGCTCTTCTGTCATTAAATGTTTCATAAGCTTTTCAATCAATTTTGAAAATAAGAAGCATAGTACATCCCAAGAATAATTTATTAATTTTTCCCTCCAGATAAACATTAAAATTTTTAAAGAAAATATTAAATTTGAAAAGTATGTTTTGAAAACATTTTTGCTGCATTTCTCTTAATTTGTATGCGAACAGAATGACCTTAAAGCGTAGTGAGCATTAAAAATATAATGTGGCCATTGCTTCTTTACGTTTATTCTGTTGATCGATATTTGAATTTAAAACAAAATTCATCTCTTCGAACTTAGAGAAAGTCTCTTCTCAAACACATTCTGTGCTCTGATCTGAAAGCATATATATAATTGTATAAATAATTTGTTTGTTTATGTGTGGAAGTATTACAAGGTGTTTAGAGGATGTTTCTAAGAATTTATGGCGGTATTAAATTTAATAAAACAGTTTAAAGTTAAAAATAACTCTCTTATCTATAAACTCAAATAATTTTATCCATGGTAAGCACTAACTAAAACTCTTTTACATGTAAATTCTTAATGTCGTTTTTTTTTTTTTTAACCGAAATTTGACCTACAGGCTATTTTGGGCAACTGAGATATCTGATACGAAGATAAATCCTTATAGAAGGTGTTCCAGAATTAAGGCAAGATTTGAATTTCTTACCATTTGTACAGTAAGTTGTTGACAACCCTATTAAAAAACATTTGACTGCTGATAGTTTAGGATTAATAAAAATGGAGCGTTACGTATTAACGATAGAACAACGTATTAACGAACGTTTTGAATTGAATAAAAGGATACAGTTTTTTTATTGTTATATTTTTATTGCATCATAAAGTATGCAGGGTAGGAATATGTATGGAATAACACATAGAGAAGAGGGCTCCCATGACTTTACAGGTACACACGCACTCTTTTGACAAAATTTTCTCGATCATTTTGCATAAATGTAGCTGAATTTCCATGGTGCAGCGTTGAATTTCCACCTTCAATGCACGTGTGCTTGTAGGCTTTCCGCATAGAATTTTTGACTTCATCCAACTCCATAAAAATAAATCCAATAGTTTTAAATTGGACGATCTAGGGGGCCAACTCTCACGTTTTCGAACTGTGGCCGTCTATATTTCATTATTTTTAAAGCAGTGTTCAACAATAAAAACACATTATTCTATTGTGTAACCCTCCATTTTTACTAAAACTAAGCTTTAAACTATCAAAAAGTTTTTAATACAGTTGCCAACACGAATGGTGGCTAATGCAAATCTTGCGGGGTTTTGCTTGGATATCCTTTAATATAAAATGTGTTTCTTACCCATGAAATTCTAAATATTTGGTAAGACAGTACTGACTGTTTTTCTCGTTGCTTAAGTAAATAATATTTTTTTTAAAAAAATAAATTCACTTTATTTTGAGTACAGTTGCATTTCGTAAGATACCTCAAACACTCTTTTATCGTAAGATTGTACAAATGCCACTTTTCCGTAGAACCCTGAAAAAGTTTCACTAGCAACAGCAGTGTTTCGGTTGAAATCAAATTTCGAGGCAAGGGGAGGGAGAAAGTTTGTTTTCCTGCAGTAGAAGGAGAATGATAACTTCAGTTCTTTTCATACGCTTTGGCAGACTTTCAATAACATGTAAGCGAGAGCAAGATTCTTACCCTTTCTCAAAAGAAAATAAAAAGTCTTGAGGTAAGAAAATCAATGGCATGTATATGGGAGTTTTGACATTGAACATTTTTTTTTTTTTTTTCAATAACACATACGAAAGAAATGTTCAATATCTTTCACCGTAAGCAAAACGTTAAAACTATTGCTTTCGGAATGCGAATTGTGGGGGCATTTCTATTCTTTTATTTTTAAATTAATGTTTGGTAAGTTATCTCAATCTTTTATAGTAATAAAAGATTTTGTATTTTGTTTAATTATTGATTTTTATTCAGATTAAATTCTACCCTGGTCCTGTATTTCATAGAATATATTTTTTAATTTGTTTTTCTGTATTTTTGTCCTATTAATAAAATAAAATTATAAATTTAAGAATTAAAAAATGTACAAATGGATTAAATTCTTATCCATATTTAGAACAAATAAGAATGTACACTTATGTATTATTGCACTACAGGTCAGATCATTTCACTAAATCATATAAAATTTGGTAAAAAAAAAGTTTGCAGGTTAAAAAAAGTGAAAGCCCTTTTAAGATTTCGATTAACATTTTAATTCATTAAATTAATTAGAATTTAAACAATAAGTTAAATTTGGATGTTTACTAAAATAGTAAGAAAATATTACCTTAAAAAGTATTTCCGCACAATTTTAAAATTTAAAACAAAATCCTTTTAAAATCCCTTAAAATATCCTTAAACCAAGACCTTTGCATTGAAATTTTTTTGAATTAGAAAAAAAAAAAAATTCTTAAACCGATGTCTTAGCCTACTTTTCAACAATAGGTTCCGTTGCTACAGCAAAATGCAAAGCGTTTTTATTGTTCCATTAAATATTTAATAGTGAAATTTTCTTCCACTGTTGAAAGCTAAGAAAGAAAAATTCCTTATAATACTTGTACAGTTTACATGATGAATGCCGGTGCCCTGGCAGAGAGGGAGTGCGTCTTCACCGTGATCTGGGTGTTCCGGCTTCGAGTCCTGGTTCAGGCATGTTTTTTCTTCTTTTGTTTTCTATCTGTGAGGTGTATATACGTGCCCCCCCCCCTCTGCAAAAGGAGTTGTGTAAGCGAATGTGACGCATGAAGTAGCTAAGTCGTACTCTTGGCTTCTAGTTGGCCCTACTGAAAAAAATGCTCACTCGGCTAAAATCACTGACAGATCTGTCAGTGGACTTGTAAAATGCCATAACAACATATATTTATGTCGATTATTTCTCATTGATATTTCGTTGTAACATCTCAATGAATCATCGAAATCATAAAATAAAACTGAATTTACAAACACAATTTGTCACAGGGCTTGTAAAGTGCCATAAGCCATAAAACAACAACAACAGGATGAATGAGTTAAAAAAATACCTCGAAAATTAAGATATAGATGAACTAGATATTTATATTTTTATCGACATATGTTGTATTGGCATGTTACATCATTAGGAAGGTTAATTTATACAGTGAATAAATAACTGCAAAGCTCTTAAAATAACACATATATCTAATGCATATCACAAATTACTGTTTAAAAGTAATTTTTGTAGAGAATATTCAACATTATGTCATTACGTCAACATCATGCTTAAGAGATTTAATGGAAATTATAGACTACTAATATTCTCGCGAATCAATTGTCTACCAAAAGCGGTTATTTTGTACAAGGAAAATGAACTGCAAAATGTCGTACATATGCCAACAATGAAAGTAAAGGAAATTTACATTTCTGCATGTAATTATCAAAACGAGAAACGTTTAATACTTTTTTTTCATCATAAAAGCTCAAATTATAATTTTTGTTATTGAAATATTTTTGATAAGTAAAATGAAAAATAATAAATCAACTGAAAGGAAATCTACAATGAGTAATGTTTAACGAATGGAGTAATTGAATAAAAAATTAATTTCAAAATTTATATTTATGTAGTATGAGCCCCTATGCTACTCCCTCTACCTCGCCGGCAGATGGCAGTAGTGTTCCAACTAGAAGTATAAGTGAGGCAAACGGCAGAAGAGAGACACTGGGTGCGAGAGTGTGTGAGCTTCGAAGTTGAAGGATAACAGCCATGCTATGTTCGCCTGAACTGCAACCAACCCTATACTTTTGTTCTTTTGCTTAATGTTCGTGTAGTCCTGTGTTCGTTTATTAAAATATGGAAAAGACAAACGTGCAGTCTTCTTTCGATTGATGACACAATCCTACATTTATAATTCTCAAAGGCAAAATTTTTCTTTTATCAAAGTAAAAAAAGGCTTAATAAACGATCTTGAATAATAAAGTTTTTTTTCTGCTCAAAAAGGACGCAGGATTCTCTTTTTTTCAGAACAAAAAATATGCTAATACTATTTGAGATTTTTAATAAATTGTTTTTAAAAAGTTTTCTATAAAAGCGCATTACTTTAAGAGTCAAAATTTATTAAGAAAAAGAAAGTACAAAAACACTTATCGCTAGTTATCCTCATTCATTAACTCTCTGGGAGGCAGGGAGGAGCACCTCGAAATGAAGATGAAATGCTTCCGGTATGGTTGTTGGAACACGCCACCCTGGAGGGTACACAAAAAGGTGGGGGATCTGGCTCCTCCCATCGATGACGGGACGTACTTCCTACGGGAAGGGTTGTATCGTGACCGGTGATGGCCGTTATGATTCAATGACAGTTCCCGCTAGTGTTGCTGTTACGGCGGTCCGGTCATTCAGTTTTCGTTATCCGTGTGCCTACGGGCGGGTCAAAGAATCAGAGATATGACTTTCCTCATTCAGTAAATCAGGCACGAGGTATTTCTTCTCTCTTTCTGATCAGAAATTCCTTTATTTGCATTCATATATGAACTGAGATTTTTCATCAACGTAATACGAATACAAAAAAATCATCAAAACAAAATAAACATGAATAAGACTGGCATTTCAATAAGTAAACTCTTATTTCTTAAGACAACTTATCTAGTGATTAAATTAACTTTTATACTGGAATACAATATTTAACTAACCAGCAGCAGCTACCAGATGTTCTTCTACTATATTAATAAAACAAATTTAGTAAGGTCAACCAATTTTGACAAGCTACATTAGAACACAATATTGGCTTTGCAAAAAAAAAAAAAAAGAAAAAAAAAAAAAAAAGAGGAAATTAGTTTGCGATATCTGTCTAGGTGTTGAGGAAGGGGAAATCGGGACAAGGCACTGTTGATTATATATCTAGTTGGTCATGTATATCCAAATACTTCAAATAAATATTTGAAATATAAGTTGTGGAAATCAGTACAAGGTTTGTGGATGGAGAATTGGTTGTTTGATTACGCCAGATATTTAAAATACAGGGTGTTCCAAATAAGTGAAATAAATATTTATTTCCAATTATAAAGTTTCATTAAATAAGGTGGGTCAATGAGTGAAAATAATTTAGTTTCTGCGTTGGCTACTAATAAAAATATTTTAAAACATTATACGTCTTCTATAATATAAAAGTGTCTGTTAATAATTTTCCTTACTTTCATCTATGCACATACAAAGCATTACTTTTCTATCCACAGCATTCGAAAAGATATACTTATTTTTGTTATAAAAAATAATGGTTTATTATTAATCGGGATAGAAATATTTATTTCAGAAATTCCAATTTATTCAAAACCAAAAGAAGATGGCATTCTAATATTTATCTTGTAGTCTACATAGTTCTATTTGCTTCAATAAGTTCTATTTTTTTTTCTATAATCCCACTTCTCCTGCCACCACAGAAATGGATATAAGTATCTTAGGGTTTTGAGATTGATTCTCGCTACCCAAAACGATGTGAGTCACCTCCAGTACAATTATCTTCATCACTAGTTATTATGGGAGATGTTGTACAGTGGCTGTTGATGGCTATTAGGTTTAATCGAATAGGGCTGGAGTTGGTTTCGCAGTTGGAATGTTGTCGATATGATGATGCTCATTCAGTTTACTCTGCAAGCTACGTCAGAGTGGGGATAGTTCTTTTACGGTTATTAGAAGAAACAAAAACTTCAAGTATAATTATTACTTGCATACTCTTATGATTTTATCTAACTTATTTAAAAAAGACGATGAATCTTATGGGATACTTTAAAAGTTACTGTTTAACTTATAATTCGTGATAACTAATATTAACAAATTAAAAATTAAAATATGAAAAGCTGGATATTTTTACATTTTAAAGGGAAATTCAAGATCAAAATATTTAAAGTAGCCTAATAAAATAAAAGTGCATCCTGATAAAGAAGAATAAATATTCGTTGAACTTTCAACAGCTAATAGCAATTAATTCTTAAAACTTTTCATATGCATTTTACGAATTTCAAAAGAATTCTCAATTCCCAATAGAACTAACTTGAAGAAACTAAAAAATTTTTCCATCAAAAAGAATGACGAAATAAATTTTCAGAAGAAATTATATCATCCTTATAAAAAAAATCATATTACTTCAAATACAGGGTATTCTATTACTGAGTTGAAAATCTCAGAGGATTGATATCAGTTATGAAATGACACAAAAAAAAATTCGTTAGTGCTTCAAATCGCAATGAAAATGTGAAAACAAATGCCGGCTCTATAATGCACATATGTATGGGATGAATAATCATCATACCAGTATGCCGTGAAATTCTCAATAGAAATTTGATGCCAACGAGTGGGCTGTAATCACAGTGATATTTTTTTCTTTGGCACAGTTAGTAACGTCTGAAGGGAGACAACTACTTTGTTTTTCCGGAAAATCCTCCTGAAAATGTTCTAAAATGCAACAAAGTGCAGCTAGTCATATGGTACATGCATGATGGTACAATAGCACATTTCCATATGTTGTTCATAATCATGCATTTATGATTTTACAATTTCACATTTCGGCCATGATGTGCATTATCATCTCAAGATAAGAAACCTAAATAGCTAAAGACCTGGATTCATTGTTTGACCTCCATTTGACAAGTCTCCTTTGGAATGACTTTTCCTCTAAAGAGCTTATTTATAGTACTTATTTATAGTAATATCAAAAATATACATGATTCCTTCTAATGGGTCCAGTAATTGTTTTACGTCATTATTAATTATGGCATTGCAAACTGTGTAGTCATGTAATCAGTATAACGTTCATTAACTCTTAAAATAATAATTATAATGGTTTTTTGATGTAATGGTGTCGTCAATATTATGTTCATTATCTCTTATAATAATAATTATAATAGATTTTTCCATTCCAACGTGAAGTAGCGGTGTCATCAATATTATGTTCATTAGTTCTTATAATAATAATTATAATAGATTTTGTCATTCTAACGTGAGGTAGTGGTGCCATCGATATTATGCTCATTAGTTCTTATAATAATTATTATCATAGTTTTTGCCATTCCAGCGTGATGTAGTTGTGTCATCGATATTATGTTCATTAGATCTTATAAAAATAATTGTAATAGTTTTTTTGTTCCAGCGTGATGTAGTGGTGCCATCGATATTATGTTCATTAGCTCTTATAAAAAAAAAGTTTTTTTCATTCCAGCTTGATGTAACGGTGTCATCGATATTATGTTCATTAGTTCTTATAATAAAAATTATAATAGTTTTTGCCATTCCAGAGTGATGTAGTGGTGTCATCGTTATTATGTTCATTAGATCTTATAAAAATAATTACAATAGTGTTTGCCATTCCCGCGTGATATTGAAATCTGCAAGTGGTTTCTCAATTTTCACCTTCTGAACCTTACGACATTATTTTCTATTGTATATATATATATATATATATATATATATATATATATATATATATATATATATTTAAATATTGATAGCTACTAATAATTCTTTGGTTTTGTTGAACTATTAATAGAACACCTTGAAAATAAAGAATATTTTCTTTTGGAGTAGTTAAAAATACTACAAAAATTCCTTTAGATCATGATGAAACAAAAACAAATCCATTACATAGGCATTTATTATTTTATTGCTCTCAAGATCTCTCGTGTGTCGATATGTTTTCTAAACCTTTGTTGAAGAGCAACATTTTTTCCTTTGATTTTGACAGATTGTTTATAAAAATGTCTCTGGTGAGCATTAAAATCTCTTCAAAGGATTTTCAGAAGGAAATTTAACTGACAAGACTGGACCACAAGGGACTATAAAAATCCATCGAATATTTTCTGAAGAAAAATAACTCAAAGAAAGTATTTTAAGTTGGAAGCCTCTGATCTTTACCGATACTTCAGAAAGCAAATCAATATTTATTCTGCTGTTAGAAATGCGCAATATTTATTTCTGTTGTTTTGAAATTTATTTTCCATTTGGTTTCCAATGAAAAGTCTAGTTTGATCAATTTCGTATTGTTCCTTTGAGCGTTACTGAAAGAAGAATAAATTGAATCATTAAAGTGAATGCCTAAGTAATCATGGAAGTCACTTCTTTAAAAGATTTTGCTGTAGAGAACATTTGTTCCATCATTCTTCTTGCAGAGATGAATATAATATACAAAAAGTGACTTTAAATGGTTTTTGCGATCCGTGAAGTAAAAGTTTGTATTTAAACTTTATACAACTTGGAAATCATACCATATTTAAAATATTGGTGATTCAGTGGAGTCCATGTTATCCAAAATGTTATATAACATAAACCCGAATACATTGGTCTCATATAAACATGGTTACATCGCCATGTAGTTTTATAGAAACCGCATATTTACAGAATATCCCTTTTTAAATAAACAAGAAGCATTCTAAAAATCTAATACTCTCGTGATATGAAAAATAATTTATATGATGCAGAGATAATTATAAAAAAATATTTACCTTTTTGTATTCCCTCAGTTCAATTATAAAAGTTTTTTTATAAATTCATTTCTTGAACTCTGGTATTCAGTGAAAAATGGAAAAATTCTAAATGATTTAATTTTGAGAAAAATAGTTGACGAAATCAGTTTCCAAATCTTTTAAAATTCTCAATTTAAAAGTCAGTTACTTTTATATATATTTTTAACTCCCATCGACGAGCATCTCAGACAAGAGAAGGAGAAACTTCTGGCAAGGTTGTTGGTTCTCGTTTACCCTGGTGGATATAGACATGGTGAGGGTCGGCTACCTACCATCGACAATGGGACGTGCTTTTCATGGGAAGGCTAATATCATGGCCGGTGATAGCCCTTAGGACTCAGCTTTAGTCACCACTAGTGGAGTGGCGGATCGGATTAGGGATTTGTGATTTTCTATTTACTAGAAGTTCATTGGAGTTAAAATCATATTAAATTATTTAGAACTATATGATTATAAAAAAATGATTAAAATAATCATAGAACATGCATTGTTTAGATCAAAAGTTCACAAACTTTTTTTTTCTGGTGGACCACTTTCAAAGCTTTACTATTTTCGGTAAACCCCCTGCTGCTACATTTCTACTGTATTCCCAAAATTCCTAAAAAATATAACACTAAATTGGGGGTGTTAAGAAGAAATAAAAAATAGCACATTTTCTTGTGCCCTATTTATTAAAATAATACTTGTGGTTATACAAAATTATAAACATTTATTATTGCAAACAATTAACAATTGACAAAAAATCAACAATGAACTCTGAAATGTAAATCAACAATAAAAAAATAGTCATACTTTTAATGAGACGGATGTACTTGATGAATTGACAGCAAATTATCAATGTTTGGCTTCAGTTTTGTAAGAAGTAATCTCAAATCTCCCCGTTCTGTGATGTTCAATCTGCTCCTTTTTTTTTGTTAACAGGTTGGTAACGGCACTAAAACTTCTTCCACAAGATATGACGAGGGAAACGCTATCAAAAATTTTCGCGCAATTCCCCACAGCCCAGGATATTTTTCGGGGATTTCTGCCGGCAGCCAAAATGTTTGATAGCCTTTTTTTTAAATTTACCTAGTGAATGATGCTACCTGCCTACTTTGATAGGTAAATCCAAGCCAAAATTTTTGTTCTTTATTATGAAAACCAGAAAATTTTTCGTGGACCCCCACTTACAACTTGTGAACCCCTGTTTTCTTTTCACGTCTACGTGGACCCCTGGGGGTCCACCTGGGCCACTTTGGGAACCTATGGTTTAGATGTTCAACACTAGCAGTAGATTTTTTTTTTCTTTTTGGCTAGTAACAAACAAATTTTATTCACTTTAGAAAAGACATACATAAAATGGGTGAGATTGTATAGAATGTTACAAATGGTAAGAAATTGTTCGAATTAAACATTAAAAACAAGAAAAATTCTTGAGTTTGTATTTTAAATCAACGACTATTTGTCAATAATGATAGATTTATATAGCTGTTCTAGGATGGCTGTATGATGATAGAACACTTGTATAGAATGAAACTTGGTGTACTATTGTGTAGATTCGAAATAATGGGTGAGATTGTATGGAATGTTACAAATTGTAAGAAATCGTTCGAATTAAACATACTTTAAGAATAAGAAAAATTCTTGAATTTGTATTTTAAATCAACGACTATTTGTCAATAATGATAGATTTATATAGCTGTTCTAGGATGGCTGTATGATGATAGAACACGTGTATAGAATGAAACTTGGTGTACTATTGTGTAGATTTGAAATACTGATGTACGCTCCTGCATTGTTTATGACTTCTGTATAGTAGAATCGACAAGTAATAAGATTTGTACGTGTCATACGGTATAGAGTGTATTCAAAATTGTATTGAGTGTATTATTGTATTCATAAGAATGACAGTACCGTATGACCACAATTATTGTCAACGTACCATATTGCCAACCTTTTACCATTAGTGTGTTCTTGAATTAGAGTTTTCTGTTATAATTTATGCTTTGAATACCTTTTTAACATATATGCATGAAAAAAATTCAATATTAAATATTAGAAATCTGCATAAAACTTGACAATGTATTTATAAGTAATACAATGTGAACATTTTTCAAAAATATCAGGTTAATGATTCGAAATACAGCTCTGGAGTTCATATTCCCAATAAGACTCATAGTGTACAATGAAACTGAATAAATGTATCAAACTCGCAAGGGAATTTTAGATCATACTAAATTAACAATGAAAAGAAATCATATAAGCAATTTCAAATGTGTTTCCACAGAATCTCTACTAATCACAATTTAAAAAATATACGTATTTATAAAGTTCCATCTAAGCCATTGCAAACAAAATGTTTTATTAAAAATGCTTTGGGCTTAAAATATGTTGCTGAATAATATAGTTATGTGGGTGAAGACAACTGAATGGCTCGCAGTCACTTTTACTGATATTCATTTAAGCCAAGATACTTTTTTTAAATCTCCATATCAGACAAAAAATGGTCTAGGAAACTTGTGTGGGGGTTTTGTTCGACTATATCAGAATATCTAGGGACTGAATCTGCAATTTTGTAATACTCTTTGTCATTTATAAAATTCGGAATATCGATCGAACTTTTATCGTAAGTTTTACATATTGGACTTAAACAAAGCAGATTTTTCCATTCCATTTTCGAGAAAAAATTAACGTAATAGTTAGAACTTGATTTATTTGAAAGTAATGCCAGTTATATATGTTCTATTCAAAAATAATTTTCAGTGTTTCTGTTTGAACAAAATATTTCTTAAAATACCATCTGAAAATTCAACGTTATCAATTCAATCCTCTCAATTAATTCATGCCAGAGCATCTATAAACTTAAAATAATAAGAAAACCAATGAACCAGTTCTCTAACCTCAGTCACTGGTCCGATTTCGTCAATTTTTTTTATTTTATATGAACTATCATAACCGGTAAATGGTCATCTACTCAGCTCATTAATTATCGTATTCTCAACATTTCCAGAAAAATTCCTTTTTTAGAGAAATTTCTAAAACATACTGCTCTGTAAATTTACTAGAAAGTCCACGACAGAGTCTCTCAGACTTAAGGTCAGTACCAATTTCACCAATTTTTATCTCACTATAAACCTAAAACCCCTAAATATATTGCCAATGACCGCCAATTCCCCATCGTCACATATTTCCTTGAGAAATCTCAAAAACATTACTTCACTGTACTTTTCTATAAGTCCATCAGCTTTATTTTCTATAAAGAAATTATTATTTCTTTTGGGAGTTTATAACACCCGGGTGAATCCAAAATTAATACCTCCCCCATTGGCTGTTCATTTTGGAGATATCATAAAATAAAATTTTGATATTATTCTAATCCTCAACATTTAGAGTCATTTGATAATTTAATTTCGTAAAATTAAATTTCATTCCAATCATAGCGCAATATTTTTACTATGCAAACAATGTTTAAAACAGTACTTTCAATTTTTGTGATATTACTAAATTTGTCAGTATTATTAAATTAATGTCACTATAATGATAGACGAAAATCAAGTCGCTGATGGCATCATTATGCTGTCATTGAAGTGAAATAATATTAATCATCGACATGACTCTTATTATTTCTCTTAATGATAAATATTTCGTTACTTTTCTACTTAGTAATCAAAATAAAGTGCATATTTTGTTTATATAAATTCATAGCTATTTTTATTTTAAGTTTTAAATATAATTTTTGTGGCATTATTTGATAACAAATTATTAGTAACTTCGTGCTGATATGGCATTGCATTCAATTTTTTTGGATGATCGTCATTGCAACAGCTTGGAGCGCAGAAGCTAAGATTGACGTTCTATATATCTGTAGATAGTGTTAATTGCTACGGAGTTAATGAACATCCGTAGCTAAGGCTGATTTCCAAACTCGGGAGTAGTCACCATGGAAGTGGAAGTGGATTGATTGCACAGCTTAAATATACTTATCCAAAAAGCGATAATCAATTACTACTTTTGTACTGAAAAACTAGCTTTAGTTAATGAACCTCCGTAGCAAAGGTTGAAGATCATACCTGGTATTAGTTATTAACAGCCAAGGAGCAACCCTTCCCACAAAAACAACATCCAGTCATGGAAGTGAAAGTGGCTTGACTATAAAGTTTAAATGTATTTATCCAAGAAGCTAGAATCAACAACTATGTCGATAGCATCTTATGAACAGTCAACAATATCTTACGAACTGAATAATTTAAAGTGTAGCCTTGAAAATAATTTACCTCCATTTTAATAAAGTAACGCCATCTCTTTTGATACAACAGATGTTATTTTATTAAAATCAAGGTGCATTTCTTTTGATTCTTTTTGGGGATCATTATTAGATTGCATTATAAGGGAGTGGCATGCATTTTCGTGTTCATGTTTGTTGTGTTGTGTGTGAAATGTGAAACTTAGAAAATAATTAAATAACTGATCCTCAAACTCGTCTATTGCTTCCATCTACCATATAATGCAATCAGAGTCTCGTCCCTCAACAAAACTGAATTTTCAAAAGTTCAAATAAGATTTTTTTTTCATAATAAAGATATACAATTCTGATTGATTCACAAAATTTCAACAACATAAACCAACGATAGAAATGACGTTTATATTACACGTAAAGCATTTATTGTATCAAGGGAGCCTTAACTTCGGCATTATACAGGCAATTGTTTTCAATTCCGTTTTCTTACTAAGCATTCCAGATTTTTATTTTAGTTTTAAATGCAAGAGTATGTCTAAAAATGTAAAATATCTCTCGAAAGTAATTTTAGTATACTTAAAGAATGAAAAATTGAAAATCTTCTCCTATCCATTCCAAAAATGCATTCCGAATTTGCGAGTTCAAAATAATGGAAAGAATTTGACAAAGATTTCTATTGAAGTTATTTGAGAGGAAAGCAGAGAAAATTATTTTACTTTACAAGAAGGAAGCTGTGGAAATGTTTTAAACATATCCCTCAAGATTTCCGTAAGAAATACCAATAATTCCGTCGTTGTTTCCAAAAAAAGCGCAAAAGAGATTGAATAAGACGACAGTTGAATAACTTCAACAAATACGTAAACAGAAGCATCAAAAATTTTGCTTAAAAATACTGAAGTTCCGAATAAAATTATCGGAGTTTTGCATATTCACCAACTCGTTTGGGACAAGCGGAAGATTTGACTTCAGATCTGTCATTCCTGAATTTCTTCCAGTTTTGTGCATTCGCTGTTGAATAATTTATTTTATGTTTCAAGCAACGATTCGAAACTTGTTTATGTATTCGACGACATTTAAATTTCTAACTAAGCATTTTGTAGCATTTTGATTTTTTGATTTAGTAGAATTGAAAACGAAATATTTTAAAGCTAAGTGAGATTTCTAAATTATTGTTAAATTATCTGAATAATTTCTTGAACGATAAGGATCCGTATAATCGTGTAATTATTTTTTTAAAATGAATTTTAAAGTAATTTAATTTGTAAAAATTGATTCTGAAATATTTGTGATAATAAGTTCTGGCCTTTTCCTATGAATTGTTATTAAATGAAACTTCTAAGGCATATCCCTTATAAGAAGTTTGCCTATTACAAGGGTTTTAAAGACACGATTTCGAAAAAAAATTATTGCAGATTTGCACCGATCATGGTCCCTAGAACCCATATGGTTATACGAATTAGACCACATTGTTGAACATATGGTAGACATATTGATTTGTTTCAATGGTATTTTTTATATTATATGCCATTTACAAAAACCTTTAAAAGTTTTTCTGTTTATTGCAGCATCACCTAATTAAATTAATTTAGTTTAATTAGTGTCAGACGCATCAATTGATTTATATGTTTTTTCGTTTTTTTTCAAATTTCATCTTATTTGGGCAAATAAAACTCTGTAAAGCACTCTGGAATAAGAAAATTAATGATATCCCTGTATAAGAAACCATGAATGCCTCAATGCATTTGAATTCTGGGGATATGTACCCTTATATTTTTCCTCAATTTGCATACATCTATTTTGTTCCTTACTTTCATGGATTTAACGAGTTAAAATTAACAAATTATTATTTTGTGCTACACGATGGATGGGTTTTACTCATGTTGTTACGACTCCATAGGATGCGAGAGATTAGATAGAGATTATAGCGTACAAGAAAAATGCGAATTACTTTAATAACATAGCACACGTACTTCAACCGCCATCAATAGTACAAGCATGAAAAAGATGGAATTCATGTGATTTCATGAATTAAATTTTAGTGATAATTTTAAAAAAATGATTAGAGCTGCGCTAGCTTTGAGCGTGTATCCTTTAAAAAATGTCAGCAAATTGTTTCTCATGAACTTAAGGATGGCGCAGCCTAAATCTTAAAATCTTGATGAATATATGTCATTGCAATATATATTTCCATAATATCATCCAAAAGTGATTCTTCTAAATTCAAATAAGATGACTGATATTCAATAAGATGATAAGATAAAACTGTAAAATTTTATCAGAAGCCATAATGATTATTATCTTCTTGTTACTTTTGAATTTTTGTTGCTGTTTTTATTAAACTGTGAAAATAATTATAATAATTGTTTTATCTACATACTATTAACTCTTAAATCTAGACACATTTTGAAATATATCTACTATACTGCAATTATTTATATTAATTTAAGACAGAATATTGGATTTTATATAAATAAAAAAACACATCTCAGAAAAATTCTAAATCTTTAGATAAAAACATCCTGATTTAACTCGGAATTCATATATATTTATAAAAAGAGAATGAACAACAGTCGAAAGATACAAAAGTGAAGCTATTTTCTCTTTCATGAAAAATAAAAGGAGTTTCAGAAAGTCTCTGAAACAATTTTTGCAATCCAAAATAATGACTTCTGGTACAAAAAAATCCCACAATGTAATATGAGAAAGATATAAGATTGGATCCCCAAACTGAAATTTTAATTAATAATGAAAAACCATCGTTTTTTATTCTAAAACCCCCACGGTAAGAAAAAGAAGTAAAGTAATAAGGAAGCCAATCTAAATTTTGTGAGAATATTGCACTTTTAATCTTCTTCTATCTATTTTTTTATGCAGTTTATTATTATTCAGGTTGAAAGATACATTGTAGAGTTGTTTCTTCACTTCATTTTTTTATAATTATGTTTTCTTACTTCATTTATTTCTAAAAATTTCATAGAAAATAATGGCTTTTTAAAAGAATATATTTTTTTGTAGATTTTTCTTTAAATTAAAAAAAAAAAAAAGTTTTTTTTTTTTTTTTCATTTGTAAACTGGTTTCTTTCCTTCTAAATTTTATATTGGTCCATTTTTTATTAAATGACTTTAGTGTTTTTAATTTAAATAATATTAAGAAATTCTAGTTGCATAGAATATATTAAATGAAACAGGCAATTAGAAATTAAAAATTCCAACCTAGGAGAAGTAGATTGAATTATTTTGCGAGATAATTGAAAGACAAATTTTAACTTTGGATATTTTTATGTTTTTTTATGTTGAGGAAGACGACATAATTGGCTCAAAATACCCAATAATATTATTATGATATCTTCATATTATTGTACAAATACGGAGTATAAAAGTAGTATCTAGAAAAAAATATCATACAATTCTTGTATTATTAGGGAATACATTTTAGTCAACTGGAAATTTCATCATGCTTTGCTCCACACATCGTTGTACTACAATCAGTTCGCTCATCATTACAACAATTTCCATATGAAAATGAACAGTTTTAAGTACAGTCTCCCCAGAGTAGGGGAGTTATATATAAATGAACGGTCTCCCCAGAGTAGGGGAGTTATAGTTAAATGAACGGTCTCCCCAGAGAAGAGGAGTAATAGTTAAATTTGCAGTCTCCCCAGAGTAGGGGAGTTATAGTTAAATGAACGGTCTCCCCAGAGAAGAGGAGTAATAGTTAAATTTGCAGTCTCCCCAGAGTAGGGGAGTTATAGTTAAATGAACGGTCTCCCCAGAGAAGAGGAGTAATAGTTAAATTTGCAGTCTCCCCAGAGTAGGTGAATTATATATAAATGAACTGTATCCCCAGAGAAGGGGAGTTATAGTTAAATGAACGGTCTCCCCAGAGAAGGGGAGTTATAGTTAAATGAACGGTCTCCCCAGACTAGAGGAGTAATAGTTAAATTTGCAGTCTTCCCAGAGTAGGGGAGTTATATATAAATGAACGGTATCCCCAGAGAAGGGGAGTTATAGTTAAATGAACGGTCTCCCCAGAGAAGGGGAGTTATAGTTAAATGAACGGTCTCCCCAGAGTAGAGGAGTAATAGTTAAATTTGCAGTCTCCCCAGAGTAGGGGAGTTATATATAAATGAACTGTATCCCCAGAGAAGGGGAGTTATAGTTAAATGAACGGTCTCCCCAGAGAAGGGGAGTTATAGTTAAATGAACGGTCTCCCCAGACTAGAGGAGTAATAGTTAAATTTGCAGTCTCCCCAGAGTAGGGGAGTTATAGTTAAATTAACGGTCTCTCCAGAGTAGGGGAGTTATATATAAATGAACTGTATCCCCAGAGAAGGGGAGTTATAGTTAAACGAACGGTCTACCCAGAGAAGGGGAGTTATAGTTAAATGAACGGTCTCCCCAGAGTAGAGGAGTAATAGTTAAATTTGCAGTCTTCCCAGAGTAGGGGAGTTATATATAAATGAACGGTATCCCCAGAGAAGGGGAGTTATAGTTAAATGAACGGTCTCCCCAGAGAAGGGGAGTTATAGTTAAATGAACGGTCTCCCCAGAGTAGAGGAGTAATAGTTAAATTTGCAGTCTCCCCAGAGTAGGGGAGTTATATATAAATGAACTGTATCCCCAGAGAAGGGGAGTTATAGTTAAATGAACGGTCTCCCCAGAGAAGGGGAGTTATAGTTAAATGAACGGTCTCCCCAGACTAGAGGAGTAATAGTTAAATTTGCAGTCTACCCAGAGTAGGGGAGTTATAGTTAAATTAACGGTCTCTCCAGAGTAGGGGAGTTATATATAAATGAACTGTATCCCCAGAGAAGGGAGTTATAGTTAAACGAACGGTCTCCCCAGAGAAGGGGAGTTATAGTTAAATGAACGGTCTCCCCAGAGTAGAGGAGTAATAGTTAAATTTGCAGTCTTCCCAGAGTAGGGGAGTTATATATAAATGAACGGTATCCCCAGAGAAGGGGAGTTATAGTTAAATGAACGGTCTCCCCAGAGAAGGGGAGTTGTAGTTAAATGAACGGTCTCCCCAGAGTAGAGGAGTAATAGTTAAATTTGCAGTCTCCCCAGAGTAGGGGAGTTATATATAAATGAACTGTATCCCCAGAGAAGGGGAGTTATAGTTAAATGAACGGTCTCCCCAGAGAAGGGGAGTTATAGTTAAATGAACGGTCTCCCCAGAGTAGAGGAGTAATAGTTAAATTTGCAGTCTCCCCAGAGTAGGGGAGTTATATATAAATGAACTGTATCCCCAGAGAAGGGGAGTTATAGTTAAATGAACGGTCTCCCCAGAGTAGGGGAGTTATAGTTAAATTAACGGTCTCTCCAGAGTAGGGGAGTTATATATAAATGAACTGTATCCCCAGAGAAGGGGAGTTATAGTTAAATGAACGGTCTCCCCAGAGAAAGGGGAGTTATAGTTAAATGAACGGTCTCCCCAGAGTAGAGGAGTAATAGTTAAATTTGCAGTCTCCCCAGAGTAGGGGAGTTATAGTTAAATTAACGGTCTCTCCAGAGTAGGGGAGTTATATATAAATGAACGGTCTCCCCAGAGAAAGGGGAGTTATAGTTAAATGAACGGTCCCCCCAGAGTAGAGGAGTAATAGTTAAATTTGCAGTCTCCCCAGAGTAGGGGAGTTATAGTTAAATTAACGGTCTCTCCAGAGTAGGGGAGTTATATATAAATGAACTGTATCCCCAGAGAAGGGGAGTTATAGTTAAACGAACGGTCTCCCCAGAGAAAGGGTAATTATAGTTAAATGAACGGTCCCCCCAGAGTAGAGGAGTAATAGTTAAATTTGCAGTCGTCCCAGAGTAGGGGAGTTATAGTTAAATGAACGGTCTCCCCAGAGTAGGGGAGTTATAATGAAATGAACTGTCTCCCCAGAGTAGGGGAGTTATAGTTGAATTTGCAGTCTCCCCAGAGTAGGAGAATTATAGCTAAATGATTAGTCTCCCGAGAGTAGGAGATAGGTCAGAGTTTAAAGTTCCACATTCTCCAAGATGTACAAAATCTAAACAGTACTTTTTCTTTTGTTCACAAATTAGTCCGTCTCATACTTGGTACATCTTCTACAAAAGTAAAGATAGAGAAGTTTGATTCAGATGCTTTTATAGCTCACAAATAAGTTCCTGACTTATTTGATACAACTTATACAAAATGAATAATATGAAAATGACTCAAATGTAGAATTGTTTTCCGACTTCTTCTGTTTAATACGAGGCTCATTTTTGAAATCAAGTGAAATAAGAGGAAATTTGAGCATATATCACCAAATAAAAGGCGACAAATCTTTGTATAATTTGATGAATTAAACTTTGGCGGGAAAGAAATTTAATAATATAAATGGTAATCATTGGCGCATACAAAAGAGAAACAACTGCAAAAAAATCGTTAAGTCATTAACATTTAGTCACTAATTAACAGGAAATATGCTCAAAATTTGATTTCTGAAACTTTCTAAAAGATTTATTATTTTTAATTTCTCCGGCGTCCTGCATAGGGGAGCTGCGTCTTCTCTGTGATCTGGGCGCCTCGGTTCGGGCATGGTTGTTCTTCTTCTGTGTTCTATCTGTGAGGTGTGTGAATGTGCCCCTCTGTAAAAAGGGGTTGTGCAAGTGAATGTGACAAACGAAGTAGCTAAGTTGCACTCTTGGTCCTAGTTGGCGCTACTGAAAAACAAGAGACGTTCACTAGACTTAAATCGCTGACAGATAACTGTCAGCGGGCTTGTAAAATGCCATAAGCCAAAACAAAATAACATTTTTGATTTCACTGAAAATAAAATGCTGAAATATGAATTTCGCAAAAAAAATCTATCTGAATGTGCCTAGAATAAGGTCAGAGCTTTAAATTTAACATATTCTACGCTTTTATTAACGCTTGTAACTCAAATAATTTATATAATTAACCGTTTTTACCATTTCTGAAGAGTGGAGGAGGTTGACACGCAGGCCAGTTACATGGAAACCGACGAGCTAAATGTAAACTAACTAATTAAAGTAGTTTAGGTATATAAACATTAATTAATAAAAGAATCAAATTTTGAATGAATTGAAAACATATAGCTTCAATAATTTTTGGAATTCTGATAAATATATTAGATAAAAATAGGAACAACTTAATAAGCAAGATTTTCGATTAAAATTTCAGTCTAAAGAAATTTTTCTACCATATAAGGACACTATTTAAGAACCATATCCCTTTGAAGAGTATGTTTGTACATAAATTTCCAAGCAAACATAGATGATTGCACAAAAATAACTGTCCCATTTCAAGAATAAAAATGAAAATAATAGTGATATGAATGTAGGCTGTTGCATTTGGAAAAAGTAAATATCCACTAAGTTAACTTAGAAATTATTTTCAAATAGTGCTGAGACATGGGGAGACTAAAATAAGATGCTTTAAAAATATTCATCATTAGTAGCATCTACATTTTGTGCTGTTAAAGAGTACGAAATATGTTTTTTTCTCAAATATAATGACGGCAATGACTTTTCTTCATTCCTTCTTCGTCACATTTATTCAGTTTTTGAATTGTACAGCTATATTTGGTACTTGAGAATTCGATGTTTTTAAAAATCAACGATCTTCCCATTAGATTTTATTTTTCTTTTAGTGAATCCTAGTGGTTTTGCTATTTTTAGGTGAGCATTATTCATTTTTATATGTGACATTTCGTACAGAAAAGAATAGAAAATGTCTCGAATCCTTCCTATTTATAGTAAAATTCCACATAGTGTAACAAAATGTTATCATTTTAACACTAATGTATAGAAGGAAACGTTTACTTTATTTTAGTTTACTTATATTAACGTCCCGTTGTAAAGCAACACTAGGGCTATTTTGGGACGAATCTCGTAATTTTGAACCGGGGTCAGATGACGAGGACGACACTTGAGCTGACATCATTCTCTCCAAACCACACCACACCAGCGGAGGACGTTTGGTCTGACGGATTTAACGCGCAACAGACACCCTTACACGACGGTTCTTCGGTGGAATCGGGTCTCGAACCTGAAACACTATGGCTCACAAGACGAGACCTTACTACCAGGCTACCGCTGCCCTATAAAGAAGGAAAGAGCTCGGTCTGAAAGAGAAATGCATTTCAACTGACAATAATAGCACCAAACACACAATACAATGAAACAAATACTAGCGAGTCAACTGATATAATTAAGTTGAAGCAAAAGAAGTGAACCATTACATCAAGTTAAAGAATTGCATGTTCCTTAATCTGCAAATACTCTTAAGTAAGATAATTTATTATAGAACTTCAGAAAAGATTTATTAAGAATAAATAGAACGTGGTTAAATTCTTGTAACATTTGTTCGCTAATTAAAGATAACTGCTGAAACTGATTTGCGCTAAATATTAAGACATTAGTGAACGTGTTGTGGTACTTGTTCTTCCATTCACTTAATACCCCTTCTAAATCCCAAACAAATGTGGAAAAAAGTTTTTACGATATTGTTTATGGAATTGGGTCTTTGGCTAGATTCTATCTTTTATTTCATTGGTATTAATCTTGTTCTCTCGTTGTAGGAGCTATTTTTACTCTCTTGTATACGCAATTTAGAGAAAGTATTGTGATCGTCAAAAAATTAGAACTTGTGAATTTGTCGAATCTCCAAGTTTTAGAAATCCCGAATTTGAAAATTTCAGTGAGCATTTTTGATATATATACCTGTCTGTATGTCTGTGAAAAGACTCAAAAACACTCTGAGCTGGACAGATAAAATTTCGTATTCTTCTAACAAGTTATAAGCAAACTCCGTTCAATGGAATTCGCCTGTCCAAGTGTCCGATTGTAACTCAACGCGATAACTAAAAAACGAAGGAATTTAGATAGATTAAATTTGGTACGTAGATTTAACATCTAATGTGTAGACAACTATCAAATCTGGAACTAAATCCAACAGTGGGTTGACCGTCTGTCGGTCTGTACTTTCAGAAATGAATGCGGTCGGTCTGTACTGAATGAATGAATTGCGATAACTCAAAATGCCGTGACTAAAATGTCTAAATTTGAAATGGGATTTTATGAATACAAGTGTAATTTTCTGTCACGTTTCTGTTTTAATAGCCCACAAAAAAAATCTAAATTGGTTTGGTTATATTAACGTCCCGTTTGAAGCAACACTTGGGCTATTTTGGGACGGATCTCGTAATTTTGAACCACGGTCAGATGACGAGGACGACACCTGAGCTGGTACCCCCCTCTCCACATCACACCACACCACACCAGCGGGAGGACGTTTGGTCAGGACGGATTTAACGTGCAACAGACCCCTTTACACGACGGTTTTACGGTAGAATCGGGCCTCGAACCTGAAACCCTCCTATTCCGAAGCCGAGACCTTGCCACCAGGCCATCGCCCCACCCCAAAAAAAAACATCTAAAATACACACATTCAGACATTATTAACTGCATGCCAGGGTTGAATCCCCAAGACGCAGCCTAAGAATTACATGACAATTTCATTAAAAATGCTAAATTCACGCCGGAGATTAATATTTCCTTACTATTGCACGCCTTTGGTATGCAATTTGCTCTTTGTATAAAACCTTTATTAGAAGGTATGCAAGAAAGTTTTGGGAAGACCAACTCTGGTTTTAACTAATTAACTAATAATGTAGTTATATCTAGAAAAACAATATATTTTTATAATAATTCATGTTACAAAAACTGCGCAAAGATTATTGTAATAATATCTATAGTTTTTTTCTATGCATATACAGGGTATCCCTGGATTCATGGTCCAAGCTTTAAGGGTAAGTAAAATGCATGTAAAGAAGCATTTTTTGTATAGCAATATGGTGTCGGAAATGAAAAATGTAGGTGGAACAAGTAACTGTAAGTAGATACAAACAAGGCGGGAAGATGTAGTGCCTACCAGACTTCCAATTATTCTGATAAAATCACCATTGCAAAAATTACAGTTGTGATTGCAATTGTTCATAGCTTCAATTGTTCATTACACTGACTACTTGCTAAACGCTACTAGGCATGTGTCGACGTTAGTGGTGTCACATTTGTACACTTACTGAAATATTATGTAAGTAAAGAGTTTTCTTTTCATTTCCACAACATTTCTTGTTTTTTCAGCCTCAAACATTTCGTTTTCGACCCCACATTGCTACACAAAAAAATATACTTCTTTTTACGTATTTTATAAATTCTTATTTGCCCCATGAATTCATGGACACTCTGTATAAGGGATTGAGCTTAATATTTGTGTTCAGAACAGAGAAGAAAGAAAAAAATTAACTTGTAAAATCAATTATTTTTATCATTCCCTTTCTGGGTACCGATATCTTGCAAATATCGAAGTTCGTCAGTGATTGCCATCATTCTCATGATTGATTTGTGCGGGACAGAAGTACTTTTAAAATATCACTATTTCTAAGTTAACATGAAAAATGTTAACATTCGTCATACAGTATATATATATATATATATATATATATATATATATATATATATATATATATATATATATATATATATATATATATATATTAAAATAAGAGAATTCTTTAAGTAACAATATATGTAAATAAAATCTTAAGCTTAAAATGAATGATACATTCTAAATGAGAAAAAAAATTGTTTGTTATTAACATTATGCAAATCTTTTATTTTGAACAAATAAAGCAATTAAATATTATTCTCTGGTTGTGTTCTTTCGGTTTCTCTTTGCATCTATCCTTTAATTTATGTGTTGATATACACTACTGGCGTTTTAAATATGTAAAATGTAAACCAAATATTCGATCTTTCATAGACAGATTCATATATATATCGCCATTCATAAAAAAAAGGAAAAAAAAAACGTCATTTTATAATTCGGTCACGATTAATATAGTAAGAGTAAATCCATCGAAAAATATTGACATTCTGTAATTCCGTTACCGACCTATACGGTATGTGTCGAAATTCATCGAAGAATACTGACATTCCTTGATTTCGGCCTTTCCCGATATTATATGCTTTTTATAACATAGAGAAATTTCTGTGAAAATTGATCATTTTTATCTCATTAGCTTTAATCATCTTTTACACATTTATTAAATTGATATTTATATATGTATAATATTTGTTAAAATATTTTGTTTCTGGATTCCCATAACAATTAATAGTTATTATATTAAGACAATTAAATTTAAAAATTTTGGATCATTCCTTTATTTTTTATGCTTACTTTTGAGAGTTTTCTACCTATCACCGCTATTCATTTTTCTATATTCTATATGTTCCGCAACAGCAGTTTTTGAATTAGAAGCTACCTGTTATGCAAGCAGGTGCTCGGTTCCCTGAATATAAGTTATACTTCTTATGCAAGAGACTGCTCCGTAAATAGGCGATTGTCGTTTTATAGATGGCCTTAACACCTTTGTTGCGTTTTGCAGTAGCCGTTTATTCAGATGCTCCAGGCTCGATATTGAGGGGATTATTATGTGTTTTCTATATTCTATCAAGCGTAACTCCAAGTTTTGTTTTATTATGATAGATATTATTTAACTTCTTCTTACATTCCCTCAAAAAGTTTTTTTTTAATGTTAATTATGTAAAAGTTTAAAATATAGAGTATGTAATATGTATACACTTCTTTTGTTAATTCTATAATTTGGATAATTTAAACTTTTGCATTAAAATGATGAATATCTCTTTTCGTAAATGTTTTGCTTAAAAAGATTCGTATCCCAAATGAAAATTCTCGAGTAATTTGAAATCTGAATTCCACAAAAAATAAGCATAAAAGTAAAATTAGTATTGATTTTAGGTGTTTTGTAAATGAAATGCCAGAAATGTTTTTACTTAAATTAGATTATAAGTAAAAAAAATTTTAAATTTCATTGCATTATCATTCAAATATGTATTTCAATGTTATCAAACTGAAGATGTTCAATATGCTTACAAGCAAACTACATGTTTTTTTTTCATATTATAGTCACAACGCAATATAAATCTATTAAAGTATGGATGCGCATTAAAATATGGAAGTACACAAAGATATTTGCATATTCACACAAGTCAAAAAAAGTAATTATAAAAAATGTATAGTGAAAGCTTATAAGCCAGTTAACAGCTACGCTGCATGGTCAATTGCTTTTGTATTGTGGTCATGTTACACGGCTGCGAGCCATAATGTCAAAGTTTCTATCCTCGTTCCTAACAATCCACTACAAATGTTCTCAACTGTTAAGATGCATGCTGTCACATACGCGATTTAATTTAAACAACTCAAAACTATTTCTGGAATAAAGGTAAACAATATTTTGAGAATTTTTTTTTTCTGAAATCGTTTTTTGCAAATATAAGTTTCATTAACATTCTTTTCTTACAACTTGAGTGTTATTTTGTCACACAAGCAAATTTGCCGAGCTCCATATCAATTTTACGAATTAAAATAATCTGATGCTTTGCTTTTTGGTAATTAGAAAAGTTTTATTTACAGTATTTTGTCGGCACTGAACTCTGAAGCAACGCATGCAAACAGACTATTTCTTTTTATATTCTGGTTTTAAAAATTATATAATCTTGTCAAAGTATAGTAGCACTATTATGCAAAAATATTTGCACATATTCATATATTTTACAAAACATAGTAAATGTAAAAAATGTACTTAACTGATAAGAAGCATATACACAAGTTATTTCTTTCCATTAACATGGTTACAAAAGCGATATAATTCTGTTAAAGTGTAGATGCAAGATTATACAAAAATATTTTCACATTCACTTGAGTTACAAAAATATGTACAAATAAAAATATATAAATTTGATAAAAGGTTTGACGATTCTCAAAAACTGCAAAATTAAAAAGAGATCCGCAGAGAATTTTTTCACAGAAAATAAACTTAATTTTTTTTTTCTTATCTGAAATAGAGTTGAAATATTATGCCTCTTTTATAAATTGAAACGGATAAAACAACTGGTTGAAATACTTTATTCGAAATTTAAGGCATTTTTTAATAGCCCCAGAAGAGCATAATTTATAAGCAATAACGGGGAAAAGAAGATATAAAAATAATTCAATTATGGATTTTATTTGAAAGAAAGATATTCTGGTACCCAGTCATTTGTGTTATAACGTTGAATTAAAGAAAAAAACATTTTCTTTTCTCGTTTCAATGGTAGGAATAATCATACTTTTCATAAATTTAATGTATTTCCAACCATTGGACTCGTTCTCTTTATCGACACATTTCGGTTGCGCTGAAATCCTTTATGGATAATTATTTATTTCAGGCCAGTTTTAAATAGTACTTAATAATCACAATATATTTTAAGCAGTGTTTTTGATATTGATATAATTTGATGCATAATTACTCGCGCAAGGGACGTATATTCATAAATCTTGGCGCTTGAATTCATTCGAAATGAATAATTATCTGCAACAAAAGCGGAACATGTAATGTAAAAGTATAGTAGTATATAGTGAATTGGCGTGAGTGAGGATAGAGCCTGGGACCTTGTGGTTCGCAGGCCAGTAACATGTCCCCAATACAAAAGCAATTGCTATTGTAACGTAGCTGTTAACTGGCTTATGAACTTTCACCACAGACTCTCCCTCCAGTGAGTCTGAGGTGAGACAAACGATATGGCGGTTGAGTGGTGATGTATTAGCTGTTGATTCTGATGCGCCTGTACACATTTGAGAAGCGCCAAGCGTTGTGGCGAGCGTGTGTGGGTGAGTGGTTGATGTTACTGCATCAAGTGAGTTTGACGACATTTGGGTTGCTGCGTCAAGTGAATCTGACGACTTTGGTTGTGAGTAGATGGCGCCAAAACAGCTGTACGAAGGTTCATTGTCCGAGGTCACCAATGTGTCGGTTTGGGATGAGCGAGGATAGAACCTGGGACTTTGTGGTTCTCAGCCCCGTACAATGACCACAATACAAAAGCAATTGTTCGTGTAGCGTAGCTGTTAACTGACTTATAAGCTTTCACCACAAGTATTTACTATGGGGGGTGGGGTTTCGTAGTCATCGATCGTAGCCATCGCGGTGTTCTGATTTTTCAGATATTTTTGACAAACTCCGGGTACAGAGTAGTGTTTATCATATACTCCATGGTTATTTTACCAGAAATTGAAAAGGATTCTATGATTTTGAAACAATATTTTCTTAAAATGCATCAATATTTTATCCTATCAAAATCTCATATTCTGTAGGCTGTTCTAATTACAACAAATCATAGAATTTTGAATTTAATATATCATTCTCACTGTTAGAGTTTTGACTCCCTCCGGTGGAGAAAAGGGGAAATTCTGTTTCCCTAACCAGATGTATTCGAGACGCCGACGCGGCGACATGTACATACTCTCTCTCCCGTCTTTGTGTTGTGATGTGTTTGTGTGGTAGCTTAGAAATGTCCGTGTCCATATTTGTGTGAAAATAAAACCTATGAAAGTTTCAACTCCTGCTTCGTCATTAATGGAACTGTCATGCACTGACTGAACACTCACATTACTATATTCGTTATGAAATTTTATTTAATCATCTAATATGATTTAGATTTTAAAATGTCTGGTCTGAAAAAAAAAAAAAAAAAACTTACCCTGGTATTTTTTTTGAGTCACTTGAATAACTCTGCTTTTAATATAACAAATAACATAAATGTGTTAATTACGAAGCATTAAAAATAATGAAACAGTTTATTTGAATGAAAACTTCTACTTATTATTCTTACAATATATTATTTAAAATAGGTGCATGATTCATTGAAATAGTTTAGCTTCCTCTCAAAAATGTATTGTTTAAAAATCAATACAACATATTTGATACGTTTCTTCGATGTTTTAACGTAATGCAAAACTTGAAACTGATTAATCAACAATTCTTTTGTATAAGATATTTTTATATGCATCATAAAAGTGTTATTTCTTCATATATCTGAAAATATGAAATTCGGTAAAATACTTGTCTTGGTGAATGAATAGTCACCATTCCTTTATCACAAAAATGTAATTGCAGTCTTGGCAGCTAGGAAGTTGTTCTTCGTAAACACGAATATAGAAATATTTTTAAAACGTTATAGAGTCGTTTTCATAATTTTTCAGCATGAAACTACTGGAAAGCTATGTTATGACACCAGGTAAAATATATTTATTGACTCTATTAATGAAAAAAAAAATCAAAATCTATGCTTTTTAAAATCAATAAATACTACTTACGATACAAAATCAAAATAAATGACAACGAAATTTCTAGCAATGTCCATATTTAATAAAACAATGTTAGACAGAATACAATCTTAAGAATCAATAACAAAATTGATTGCAAAATCGGAAAGAATGAACCATCATAATGTTTTTGAAATTAATTGCTCTTATCTTTCAAATTATAGAAAGTCGATACACATCGAAAATCTGAATTTGTTCTGATAGTTTTAGTACACGTAGCATTCACGAATAACAAATCTATTGCACACATCAAATTCGATTTTAAAAAACTATTCCTTACCTCTTCATTTCGATCACTTAACTGTTCAGAAACAGCCAATCAGGAGTGGAAGCATTAGTTTCCCTCTTTCAAACATCCCTATTTTAAAATATTGCCATCAAATTATTTGCAGCTGCATTTTCTACAAAAATTGAAATACAGCCTTTATGAAAAAATTGACATTTATTTGATTAGTATATAAAAAAGTGTGCTTAAGTAATAATTAAGCTATAGAACAAATATCGATATATTTTTTAAATGTCATTGAAATTAATCATTAAAGCTTGGCGCTGTTCAGTAGGTCAAGCAGTTAGTATTCAAAAGAATATTCAGTCATCAGTGTTACATATTTTAAAAACACTTCATCAGGAATTAATAGCGATTTCAGACGATTTACTTCAATAAGTCATAAAAGAATCAACCACTTGGCTGCCCGGTGCATATGAATACGGATAACTTCGAATAGCAGACACAAAAGGCAAATTACAAAATAGCCAGCTACGCCCTCTGTTCCATGCGGTAAAGATTTCGCCGACGTTGAAATCACTTGCATTATTGTTCCCTCCATAGAAACCTGGATTCAGTTAATTAAACAGTGTATCTCCTTTCCATATCTTAAGGGCCTCTCTATAGGAAACCGCTTCAAAAAACAGAACTTCTTTTTTGAAATGGGAACATGTTATTGGAGAAAATTTTTAATATTGAATATGATTAAAAATCAATTGCAGTTAAAAATTATAAAACAGGAGTTAAAGAATTATTTTAAATCAAGCTTACTGAGATATTTTTTTTTAATTGAATGACTTTAATATACAGATATAGCTCTAAGAGTTGAATTAATTTGTAAATATATTGGATGATTTTTATGTTTAAGGTTTTTAAAAATAATCTTCGTAAAAATATGTATGATTTTGATTTGGATCTTTGATTTAAAAAAAGTTCAATAAAATACCCAGAAATCTGTATCCATCTATATAATTAATAAGGATGAATTTGTGTGTATGTTGCTTTACATAGCTAGACTACTTGACCAACATCTATGAGACTTGGCACAAATATACTTTGAAGAGTAAAAATGTGCACCTCAAAGTAAGATTTTTGAAATATTAATAAGCATTTTAATTAATTAAAAACAAAGCCAAATTGAGGCACTTTTCTGCATTAACTTTAGAAATTATTACAACACAAATATAATTTCTGCAGCATCTAAAAATTTAAAATACTGTTTTTTCACCCATCACATTTTTTGTCACTTTTTCTATTTTTAGTCTGTTTCAAAATTATTTTAAGCATATTTTTTAAAAAAAATAATTCATTGCTGAAGTGAAACACAGATATTTCATTCTATTTACTATAAATTCTTCTTGTTTAATATAGTTAATGATAAAAATATGAAATTATAACTTATTTATTGAAAATAATAGATTTTTATTTAATGTTATTATTGAATATTGAATTACCTTAAATGAATTTTTTTTTAAAAAAATGTTGCGCTGACTTACAGTTGGGATTTAATTTCTTTACAAAGTAATGATGAAATTTTTTTTAAAATGTGTATTCATTTTTAAACATTACTAAGATATAATGTAAAATAATTAAAACTTTAAAGCTGTATCGCTCTTCTTAATCCATGAAAATTGTGTTTTTATAGGTTTCAAAACAATAATCAATAATATATGATTCTTTGTAATAGAATTTTTAATGCAAAGATAAAGCATGATTAACAATAAATTATAACCGTATCATATTTTACTATGTTAAAGTCACCAAAAAAAAAGTAAAAAAGAAAACTGACACGGCTTGTTTGCTTTTTTTAAATGACGGACTATAAAACAAGGATATCAAGTGTAAAAATTGATTTCAACAGCAAAGTAAGTTGGAAAAAAGAAAGTATAAGGTTTAACAAATAAAGAAGGAAATTGAGCAATCTGTAACAAGTTTTTATTGCTGTGTTTTATAAAGAGTTTTTTTCAATAGTGAAAACTCTGTAATCACAAAAAAAAGGTAGTTTTACTCTAAAATTAAGAAATATTTTTCTTCTCTCTGTTTAATAATTAACAAGAAGGCAGAATTCTATTGAAATGTGTAACTGTTGATATTGTCAGAAGCTGAATCTTGTATTTTATGGTTCCCACTGTTGTCAAAAATTAAAATAATATTTTATTTCTAATAGTTTTAGTAAAAGTATTTTCTAACTTTAGTTATGATATAAATTTTACTTTTTTTTTACTTCATGGCATTTCGTATATTCTTTAAGAAAAATCTGCAAATGACATAGTTCATTATTGAGCAAGTTAATTTTCCAACTTCTTTTGCTTTTAATTTATAATTTTGCTATTAATTTAATATTATTTTGATAAATTTTTCAGAAAACTGATAGCTTTTTCTTTAAAAGAATCAAATGAATAATTTCATAAAGAGACAATTTTATTATATATTAGAAATAATCTAATCCCGTCATTCAAATTGAAAGAGTTATCACAAAATATAATTTTCTTTTGTTTTACACTAATCCCTGATTTAAGCAGTACCAGTTTTAAATTAATGCTGATTGGAATTTTTCTATTCGTAGTTTAAAATAAAAATTCTTGAAAGTTACAAAAAAGTTAGAAATAAAAAAAACCGATATGATTTGACCTCCATTTGAAAATTAAAATCTGGAATTAAATAATGAAATATGGGATTGCTTCAGGGAAGAATCACTCATCATAGAAAAACATTTCAACTAAAAATCTAATTTTCAAAAAATTCCAATTTCATATTACTGAATTTTCTGAAAATCGCTCACAGACTTGTAATTCATTTTGGTCAAACTCTATTATTTTAGTCTGCTAATTCAAAGGAATTTGTTCATTTAGTAAATTTATGAAGGCAGTTTATTTTAAACTATAGTAATTTGTTTTTACTTTCTTCATATTTTGAGTTTTTTAATTTTTGATAGATTTCACAAATCATTATGCTAATATTTAAGAAAGCTTACCAATTTTCCTATATTACACACCATATCGTTTTTTCTAAATTATTGGGTTTTTTACATAAATTATTATTTAAATGGAAAATTAAATGCTTGAAATATTGTTTTGCATTCAGAAATGCACAACTATACAGAATCAATTAACAAAACAATGTCATTAGAAATAATTGAAAATTCGATTCAAAAACTGAATCAATATTAACACAAAAAACGAATAAACAAATGTAAAATAATCCTGTTAAAAATAAATCAACAATGGTTAAGAATTATGGAAACTAAGGACTATTTTTTTAATTTCTTAAATATCACAAAAAATGTTTATTTTATTTAATTATAATAATCTATGAAATGGATAAACAAAATAAATATTTTTTATTAATTATTTAATAAACTAAAATTTCTATACATTAAATGATGAATCAAATTATCTTCAAAATATTACACCTTTTCTTAAGAGGCTCCATTTTTTCGACTTCTAACTGATTAATTTCAATTTTGTACAGTTTTGAAACAAAAATGTATGAGCTCAAAAGTTTACAGTAAAATTGAAAATAGAAATAAGTAGGTCTTTAATTAATAAATGAATGATTCCCGAATTTTAAAAACATACATAGAACGAAGCTAAATCATTGTTTTATTATCTTGGAGCCAATGAATATTAAAAAAAAATCATAAAGACTATCCACAAATTCTACTTAAGTTTGGTTGATTTAACCCTGATATGAGCTACATAAGTCATAGCACTATAATTTATATAAGTGCCAATATTATTTTTAGCCCAATATGGAAGAAACAATCCTAAATACGAAAAAGTATTAAAACTGAATACAAGATGCACTTTAGAAAATTATTTTTTTTTATCCAGTGGAAATTTTTGAAATATTTTGATTCATTAAGGAGTCGGTGGACTCTATTATGAATTTTTGTGAATTATTCACTTAAAGTTAAGATATTTGTTATACATATATATTAAAATTGAAATGGGGCATGCATAATAAAAGAATACTTTTAAGCAAAGTATATTATTTTTTTTAAAATTGATATTTTTTTAAATTTAAAATATTTAAAACAATGTAATTTTTAATTCTTGTTTACTATTTTTCCTTATTAACAGATAAAAATGTGTTTGTAATAACATTGGTATAATATTCTGATTCCAACTAAAAGTTAATATTTTAGAAATATATTTTTACACATGCACCGAATTTTCACAATAATAATTTTTGTGCTTTTACTGTCTGAATGCAAAAATTTATTACCAATCTGATTTTACCATTTTATGATTTTACTATCTGATGCTTTTCTATCTAAATGAATTCAAAAAATAAAATGCATACCAAATTTTCTTTTATTGTTTAAATGAAATCTGCATTATGAATTTTATGTTATTTTGAGAAAAATTAGAGCCCCTAGAATACGTCAAATATATTTTAATTTAATAGGAATATCTTTTCGAGAAAATCTTACTAGAAAAATATTTATTCTCCTTCAAGAATTCATTATCTAGAACGATATATTTGATGTATTTTATTTGAATATATGTTCATAATTTCGTGACGAAACAATAAAAAGGAAATTTCACCTTTTCATAATTTTTTTGTACTTAATTCACAGATTGTGAAATTAATTAATTGTTTTTTATATTAATATGAATTAAATTTTTATGCCTCTAATACTATAAATTTTGGAGAACAGTTTTTTACGAATATCACAAATTAATGACTAAAGAATATATATTATATATATATTTTTTTAAGATCTTACTATTGATTTTATACTTTCTAATGGGTGAGTGGGGGGAAATATCTGCTATCTATCAGTCGAACCCAAATATTTCAATATTGAATATAATTATAGTTTCTATACTTGATCATCAACTAAATAATCAATGTCTTATATTATCCGAAAAAAATGCAGCTTTTCATTTGACTTTTATTTTGGATCATTTGTGCTTTATGCAATTAGCAAAAAAAAAAAAAAAAGTTTTTTTTTTTTTTTTTAAATCTTTTTTTCTAAATACTTTTGCCCTTTAATTGCATATTTTTGATTTCAAAAGTTCTTTTTTCGTCTACTTTATTGGAAAATTCAGTACAAAAATATGTTATAAAATTTATCAAAACATCTTGAACTTAAAAAATTATAATAAGACAATATTTTTCCATTTCTGTTATATTTCTTCTTCACATAGGAGAAAACAATAGTAATTATTCTTAAATTATATAATACAATGTTATAAAAAATAGGATATTGCCCATATAATTCGAAATTACCCTAATTATTACTATTTTTCATTACTTGTCCACTTTCTGAAATACCAATTTTATTGACGTCCTATCAAGCGTATAATCCCCAAGTTGACGCGAGCTTAGAAATGCATATTACAGCACTTGGGAAGCTCGGCGGGGAATGGGATCAGTGGCGTATCTGTGCCGTTGACAGGTGCTCGATATTGGGAGAGTGATTGATGATTAGATGAGACTCAAGTGGCCATCTTTGCTGGTATTTACTCCCCAGATCGTTTTAAGGGCGATTTATTGGCTTCGGGATACTGTCGATGTGACGGCGATGAAGCTGTAGTCGGGGTTTACCTGTCTGTCTCTGTTTCAACAAGGGTGTGTGGGAAGGAATGAATCAAAAAAATTATTTTCATGAAAAATTTTTGGGACACTTTGTATGTGAATCAAATAATATATTTATGAAACGCGCCTAACGTCGTATATTCTGAATACAATTAAAAACAATAAATCAGTATGAAGATGATATTAAATAAATTAATTTACCAATCTTATTTTAAAAATGATACTTTTTTTAAAGAGAAGCTTTATCTTATGTATGAAATTATAGTTAAAAATCGTAAAAATAATTTAGCATTACCGATAAATAATTTTTATCATTTATGAAAGAATTAATTTGTAATTATACTTTAGGATATTTATTACACTTTATACACACATCATTTATCCGGTCTCTAAAATCGGACTGTCCTCTATACATACCAAATTCTAAAATTAATACCTATGAAAAATATTTAGGTTATTTTGAGTGAATATCAAATAACATATTTATGTGAAAGAAAATAAAATAAAAACACAGATTCTGGAGGAAAAAATAATGGCATTTTGTTACCTTGTATAATTTAAAACAATAAATTAATAACAAAATGATATTTAATACATTAATTTGTCTAATCATATTGTAAAAATGATAAATTTTCTGAAAGAGAAATGTTTTTGAATACATAAAATTATATTTAGAAAGTATTAAAAATAATTTCGCCTTAAACGACAAATAAGTTTTAATCGTTTATGAAAGGTATTCATCCTTTATTATATATTACGGTATTTATTATATTATACATACATATCATTTTATTATATCTCTAAAATAGAACTGCCCTCTGTACATATCAAATTGATAAAACTAATTCTAATTATAAATCTTTGGGCTATTTTATGTACCAATCAAATAATAAATTTATAAAGGACGCTTACAAAAAAAAAAAAAAAAAAAAAAAAAAAAAAAAAAAAAACATAAAATCTGGAAATTAGTACGAAAAATAATGGCATTTTGTTATTTTATGTAATTTGAAATAATAAATTAAGAACAAGATGATATTTAATAAATTAATTTTCCAACCATTTTCTGAAAGTAAAATGTTTTTGATTTATAAAATTATAGTTACAATATCTTTAAAATAATTTAGCTTTACCGACAAATAATTATTAATCATTTACGAAAGCTATTAATTCTTCATTACACTTTACATTATTTGCAACACTACACACGCATGCTATTTATCATATCCTTAAAATAGCATTGTTTTCTATACATACCAAATGGATGAGAAATTATTGTGATTATTAAGTTTGCTCTTTATCAGGGATTCCTAAACCTTGAGCTATGGAATCTACTTTTGAAACAGAATTCATAGAAACCCACGTCATCATTGGCACACTCAGGTTTATTTAGAGACAGCCAGAACGCTATTTATTTTTGAAAAGGATTTAAGGGCTTAAGAAAATTGAGGGAACACAAATTTGACTTTTTGAATAAGGTTCTAGAAAGTTAAGATTGCTTGATGTCTTACGATTGTCTGCATATTAAGCCATTGTAAATGTGTTTTAAGTCATGCAAATAATGAACGTTTCTCATATTCAACTCGCAAAATAAAACATGTATGGTTTGTTGATAAAAATAATTGACACCTTATACTTGTTGAATTCATACTTCGAAGCGAAACAAACAAAAAAATGTTGCATGTGTGCTTTTGATTCAATAAATTATAGCAATACAGCAGAATTAAAAGTAAAGCAAAAGAAATAATTGAAAAATGTTTTTAAAACTTTCGCCAGAATACTAATAATGTACTGAATAATGACAATTTATAAGTTTTTTAATAGTTAAATAAATATGAATGCATGACATAACACAGATATTTCCCCTTTTTCTGCAGATATAAATTTTATGTTATTGAAAATGCATCGACTGATTGTTTTGTAATTGTCAGCGCCAATGTTTGGAAGTTTTTGACTATTCTCCGTTGCTGCTTTTAGAATAATAGATATAATGTCTATAATATTTAATACATCTCTTTAATGTATATAATATTGATAGTTATATCAATGTTATATCCATTAAAGAAATACCTCCCTTTCTGTAAAATGATCTTTTAATCAGATTCAGAAACTGGTATAATTAACATATTGACTGTAAAACTGTCGCACAATTTTAATGGAATTTTATGGACTCTCGGATAGAATTAATTCAATAATACGATGATATTTAACAAATTAATTTGCTACTCATATAGCAAAATGTATAATTTATCTGAAAGTGAAACTTTTTCGATTATATAAAGTTATATTTCCAAAATCTTTAAAATAATTCGTTTTTAACGACATACAATTTTTACAATCCTTGAAATATATTAATGATTGATTAAACTTTACGATATTTACTACATTATATACACATACCATTTTTCAGATTTCTAAAATAGAACTGTCTTCTATACATGACATCTGCATAATAAGTTATTGTGCTTTTTTGAAATGCATTAATATCCCTGCATGAAATATAATCTATCGTCCAAATTTCATATTGTCAACAAGTATTTAGACGAAATTTGATATTTAACAATATTTTCAGAATATCCGTCATCAAATCTAGCCTTATTCAGCGAACATATCAGTTTGAGAATAGCGTCTGCACCGATGCGATTTGAAATACATACGATGTTGATATTACCGCGGTTATGAAATACAACTAAGAATCTGAGATCTCCATTCAATCTTTCATAAGAGGAGTCTTTGATCTCATCACATTTATTAAGGGGGGATCGATGAAGCGGGAAAATGTAGTGAACAATTAAATTCATTATGATTCTACAATCCTTTGGTGTCTCGTTAGCTTGACAAATAGAGGTTGTTAACATTCGGCAAGATTGGATATGGACTATTAGATGGTTGGTTGCTCAAATGGATCAGAATGATTGGATGTATTCAAGTGAATATAGATATGATGTTTGTGATACGATTGCATCTTCATTACAAAGCGAAGTACAAGGAATAATAAATTAATTTATTTGATGATCTATCAAAGGTTAATGTAGGTGTTTATTTATAATTAAATAAGCACAGAGTTTTTTTCCCATCATTTAAATAATTTCTTAAAACATTTATAATAAATTATACAATTTTCCTTTATATTCGTTTGTAACGGATTGTATAACAGATTGATCAGAGCCCCTGATGTTTAGAAATATGCACAAGTTTTGATATCGGGGTTTTATGGATATATTTTGTGACGGGGACTTTATGCTCTCAATTCAGGGTGGATGTCGACAGAAGTTTGTTTCCAAAATAGACCTTCTACAAATTTATTTATTCATTATTAATTGTGTCATCAATTTCAATCTCTTCCTGTTGACTTGAAAAAATCGTAATAAAGCGTCTTTTATTCATTTCAACTACATCTTTCATTTTCTACCGGCTAGTTGCGATGTTTTTAACATTACACTTTGCATCTAACAGTTTTCATATACGTATATGGTGTCTGAAATACTTCTTTAAGAATTTATCAGATGAATTTACTTTTCTAATTGGCTGGAAAATCCAAACAAATCACCTAGATTATAAAACACATTTCGATGCCTTGCACGAAAATTCGCATTTTTTTTCTCTTGTATGTCAGTTGTGCAAAGACGAGCAATTTGTCAAGCTCTTTCAGGTCTGCACGCAAGACAGCCACTAAAGCATTTTGATATCCTGACTTGTTTGGGGGAAGTATTGTTTGCAGTATTATTTCTGCTTCATATCCTTGAAATAGATAGAATGTGTAAATCTCTTAGTATTTTGGATTGTAGAGTTATATGCAAACGTAACAAATAGTAAAAATGGTGTTCCAGTGTATTTCTTCAGACATCAATAATATACCAGAAAGAGTTGCATTGAATCTTTAATTCAAAACTTTTGTTTGAAGATAATACGAATCATAATTTGTTTATCTACATTGCAAAGCCATATACGTTTAGGTTTTGTCGTTGGAGAAAATGCTGATCTCCAATCAGATATTATAATTCCTCTAGCTTTTTGTTTCGATAAGGTTTTATCCAATTCTCCAGCTGGGATTTTGTTATTTCGGTTTACTTTTCTACTAGGAAATGCTTTTGTAACAACACATAGAGCCAAATAGTCGGTGCAAACAACAATGTATTTATTTTCCGACAAAAACTTTGGTAAATACTTAAAATATACCAGAAGGTTAGGAGACGAATTTTCAAAAAGAGATGCACAAATTTTTTAAAGTAATTGAAAGAGCCTTAGTAGGTCAAAGTTAGAAGAAAAAAAGGTATGCATTATTACAAAGTTTTTTAATTGATTATTTAATGAAGTTTTAGCAAAATTAGTATTTAGTTTTAGGAAAGATAAAGTAGAATATAAAATAAAGGGATTTTTTTTATTTCACATATATAGTTCTCAAACAACATAGAATGTCACAGGTATCAAGATAAACACCTTTTTTTATTATATAAACATTAAATATACTCTAGGACTTATCGTTAGTGATACTTTTTCCAATACGGCTTTATGTTTTGTGTGTATGAAAAACATGACTAAATAAAGTCATCTTAAAATCTTCGAGTGCCTGTTACACTCTCAAATGTGTCTGAAACTTATGTACTAAATATTCTGAATTTTATTGTATTGCTTTTGATATAGCATATTCTCCAAGAACCACTGTTAGTGAAATATTTGTTCTTCAGAAAATGCGTTTCAAAATGAACTTGCAGAATAATTAATCCAAATTTATTAGGAACAAAATACAATCATCTCCAAAATTAAGGTCACAAGCAGGTTACATTAAGGTCACGAAGTCTTAAAGATCATATCCATCAAAAAACATATCAGTATGATGAAATAGAAAAACCTATTTAAGTCTGGAAATATCAATCGTTCTCTATAATTCAGTATATTTCAACTACACACATGTCCAAAATTAAGATCACAAACATAAAATCTGCGAAAAATGAAAAACTATTCGCTGTGTTGCCACGAAATTTGGCACAGAGGTACACTACAATGGAAGAAAGATTACAGCCACATAACAACATGGAAAAGATTTTAATTAGAAATTAAGACACAGGGTATATCAACAAGTATTACATTATGAATCAGTGATAAAGCATTTGTCTCCGGAAAAGCCTAATATGGAGTGTGACCACCGTGCACTGCTATACAGACTTCACAACGAGCTTTCATACTGTTTTTGAGGGTGTCAATAAATGCTTGGGGCAACAAAGCCCATTCTTCCAAAAAAGTGGCTTTTAACTCTTGGAGGGTATCATGAGGGGGGAGGGGGTTACGCTGTGCAATGGCTCTTCCGAGACCATCCCAAACATGTTCAATAGGATAGTGATCCGGAGATCTCGAGGACCAGTCCATACTCCGAATATCTTCTTCCTCAAGAAAATCATCAACGATCTGGGCTCTGTGTGGACGCACGTTATCGTCCATAGACATGAAGTTTGGACCAAAAGCACGCGGAACAACCTCACATAGGCTTCAAGAATCTCATCCCTAGCAATGTGCATTAACAGTACCCGCATCGAAGACGTGCAGTGCTGTACGATTGCCCAGCATTATGCCATCCCAGGTTTCCTCTGACACCAAATATGTCCATTTCTTTTACGTAGGAGGGATGATAGCGAGCTTCTCTCTCTCTCTCCAGATGAAGATTCGACGAGTGTCACTCGGTAAATCTCGACTCATCACTGACAAGAACACGCCCCCATTCTTTCTGTGCCCAAGACTGATGTGTTCGGCACCACAACAACCGGGCTTTTTCTGATGGATGCAGTCAAAGGAACGCACTCAACTGGTCATCGGGCATAAAGAGTCCTGTCTTCTACACGTCTGTATACTTTTTGTCTGGAAATTCTTATTCCAGACGCAGTAGCAAGGTCATGAGAAAATTGAGGAGCCGTTGTCAGCCTATGCCGTCGTGCGCTTAATCCAAATAATGATCCTGTGCATCGTGGCTCTATGACTGCCTTGGCCGGTCTTCCTGGTTACAGTACCACTTGTTTGGAATTGATTCCAGAACCTGGATACCTCTTTCGGTGTCACTTATAACCATCGAGCCACCTCCACTTGAGACTACCCAGCCTGAAGCCTGCCAACGGCCCTCCATCTCAAGGAATCGTCAAAACGATTATGAGAACTCATTCTCACTAAAAAGAGGCTAAATGTTTTGTTTTAATGAAATATTCACAAAATTGCAGGCAAATATCTCAGATACCTAAACGGTCTCATTTCAGTAGTTCCCCAAAAACTAATGCTAAACAACATTGTTTTCTCACAAAAAAAGGCTAATATCGTGTTAGCGGTCCTTCACAATATATATAATTTGTTTAAATTTTACTGGTAGCCATTTAGAATTACTTTGAAAAACATTTTTGTGTCCTTAATTTTGGACATGAGTGCATGTTTCCTAGAATTCATACATAATTGCATGAAATAAGAATATTGTGGGTAGAAGGAAGAGAGTGGAAATATAGTGGAGCCTCGTTTAATGATCATGATTGGTTTCCGAATATTACTCTTAATGCGAAACATACTTTAAGTAAAATAATTTTTCATTAGAATCAATATGTTACTTATATAAACTTCATGTGTTAAAATCCAAATGAATAAATGAATGAAATTGTAATAATATCAAATTATTTTTTTATAATATATATCTTTTATAGAAAGAAAGTTATTTAAAAACAGTATTTTTGCCGACATTTCAAAATGTAGTGAAAATGAGACACATAGTAATTGTTAAATAAATTTGTAGCTCGCTTAGCTTCTTGAGTGATGCTTATTAATATACGATGTAAAAATTTCCCATACTTTCAGCACTTTTCTTATTACACTGGAAATTTGATAATTCATTTACCACTTACATAAATAGGATTACTAGGAATACCTCCTAAATTTATGAGTTGTATTATTTTAGAAGATAATTCAATTCTTAGGATTGGAAGAGTAGTTTGGATTCAGATACATTTTCTCAGTTTTCCTTTAGTATTGATAATTGCCAGCTGTTGTTGCGATAGACAGTTGAAGTCTGAATTTGTATCTGGATTTTGAGCAGCAGAGTGATATTATCTTCATGCAGCCTAAGTGTCCAACGAGTAGTCTTCCATATGTATATCTCAAATTTGATACCCTCACGAATCACAACCACGATAAAATAACGAATGGCGATCCGAACTAAATATTAGGGCCGCGGTGGCCTGTTGGTAAGGCATCGGCTTGTGAGGCGTAGGGTTTCCGGTTCGAGACCCGATTCCAAAGAAGAACCGTCGTGCAAGGGGGTCTGTTGCACGTTAAATCCATCAGGGCCACACGTCCTTCCCCTGGTGTGGTGTGGTGTGGAGAGGGGGATGCCAGCTCAGGTGTCATCTGACCGCGATTCAAAATTACAAGGTCCGTCCCAAAATTGCCCTAGTGTTGCTTTCCAACTGGAAGTTAATATAACTAAACCAAACGAAAGTTTTCAGTAATAATTATAAACAAACAGTTAGGGTGAAATTTATCGTTTGATAATATGATGAGGAGCCATTCACGATATTTTGGTAAGTAATTACTTTCTGTTTTATAGATCACCCTGGGCACTTATGCAATGGACATTTCTTTAACTTTTTAAACTTTCCGTAATAAGGATCTAAATTCAGTAATATTGATCTAACCACTAGAATAAACATGTAGTTCTATTAGAATATTCTCAATAAAGAGACCTAAAACAGGCTCATTTTATAAAGCAATTTTTTTTTAAGTTTCGAATGACAGATCTGATCTTTCATTCATAGGAATTTCCACCCTTTTTTAGTAATCATTACAAATATTATGCTTATGGCGAATTATGAAAGATTCTTATCATGTCAACACACCTTCGCTGTTTCCATGATGTATTGCTTGCATTATAAAGAAACAAGCTTTTTCAAGATAAGTCATCGAATTTCAAAAATTATACTTAGCAAATCGATGTAACTTCTATAAATTGGGTCTTGCCTCCTTATAGATGGATATCTGACTTGTACATTTATGGGAAAATTGTACAGTAGGGGATGACGAGCCACCTTTTGCCAGAATTCCATTATCATTGCTTTCACCAATTTCATGGAATTCAAAGCTCAGTCTTTGAATCTTTTGGCGTCTTAACGCATTGACCTTCTTTCTTGAAACGCAAACATGGTATTGAAGAAAATTTTTAATACTGAATGCGATCACAAATAAATTAGTGCTATGATTTATATAATCTGTTAATATTTTTTTCAATCAAGGTTACTTGGATATTATTTTTCCTTGTGTTTCTCTCACATACGTCTATAACTCAAATAGCTAAAGTCTTTTGTAAATATATTGATTTTCTGGCTTTTAAAAATGATATTCTTAAAAATATGTATGATTTCTATTCGAATGTTTGATTAAAAATGCACACAGTAGGATACACAGAAATATATATCTATCTCCACTACTAATAAAGATGAAAATGCTTGCATGTTGGACAACATATATAGACTATTTGACCATGAGGCTACCAATCTAGAAATATACATTGCGAAATGAAACTGTGTGCACCTCAGAGGCAGGAATTTGAAATTTTAATTAGGAATTTAATAAATTAAAAGCAAAGCAAAATTGTGAAGCTTTTTTCATCAAATTCAGAAATAATTACAACACAAACATCATATAAAAATTAAAAGAAAATACTTTTTTCATTTGTAATAATATTTTTGTCACATTTCCCATCTTTAATCAGTTTTCAAAATTATTTTAAGCCTATTTTAAAGCAATATAATTCACTACTGAACTGAAATACAGATCGTTTTCATTCTTCTTACAAATAATTCGCCTTTTATTTTTTATTATTGATGGTGAAAATGTGAAGTTAAGACAATTTTTATGGCGAATAGATTTCTATTTAAAGTTTCTATACTTGAATTTTTAACAGCCTTAAATATTTTTTTGTGTTAATCACATAATTACATTTAAATTCATAAGTAAGTCATGAAGAAATTATTTTTAAACTATATCCCTTTTTAAACAATGCTACAATTTAATTTAATATAATATAATTGGATGTTTCAAAATCTGTTCTTCTTCTTATCACATAGAAATTGTTATTAATTATTTTTTTTAGTTCAAATCGAAAAAAAAAAAATATTGAATAATTCTTAATATTACACAAAATATGATAACTATTTTGTAATGCACATAAAACTGCAATGCTAAACAATTATGTTTCCTTTAGTTATATTTAAAGTAAAAGATTTAGAATGATTTTATATTAGTTTAAAAATTTCTCTTTCTAATTTAAGTTCATATTTTAGGTGAGATATTAAGAAAATGCATAGCACAATCATGGGAATAGTGTATGATTCTTTAAATATACGTGTTCTGTGTATGTTAAATTTTAAATTTAATTCCGCCATGTTGCGAAAGCCAAAATGCGCAACCTACATGCAATATTCATTCGAAAATTTAAGAAATCATAAACGGAGCTACCAAAAGCGACTGTTTTAAACACATAATATCTAAAAGAAAATTATTTATAATATATGATACTTTGTAATAGAACCCTTAAAGAGGAAATAAAGCATAATGAACAATTAATTATAATCACATTGTACTTTATAATATTAAAATTCGTCATCAAAAAAAGAAAATTGACACTTTTTTAATTACAGATAATAAAATAACCGAAAAAACTAAGCTTGGAAAAAGGAAGAAAGTATAATGTTTAACGAATAAAGAAGGAAATTGAAATGTCTGTAACAAGTTTATTTTTATTGCTGCGTTATAAAGATTTTTTTCGAGAGTGATTATATTGTAAGCACAAAAGAAGTGAAGTTTTACTCTGGAGGTAAGAATTTTTCTCATTTATTCTGTTTAATAATTAACAAGAAGAAGAAAATATTGTTGAAACGCATAACTATTCTTATTGTTAGAAGCTGTATCTTGTATTTTATGTTTTCTAAAATTTCATGAAAATTTATTATAATATTTTGCTTGTGACAGTTTTATTAAAGATATTTTATAATTTCAGTTTTAGAGTATTATAGACGTTATTTTTTGGTTTAAGACATTTCATGTATTATATAAAAAAATCTGTAAATGACGCAGTTGATTATTTATTTTCATATTAATTTTCATACTTATATTAGTATTACTTGAAATTTAATATTGTTTTTATATGTTTTATAACACATTTAGTAGCAATTTCTTTAAAAACAATCAATCTAATCTTAGAAAAATATAAATTTTGAACTCATTATAAACATTCTAATTCTGTCGAAGAAATTGAATCACTGAGCATAAAAGATACTCATAGAGCAAAAAATAATAGCAAACTATTTATTTTGTTGTTGAAAAAAACAATAGCAAACATAAGTAATTGAATAACATTTTTTTTTTTTTTTTTGTTATTCAACAAACGATAGTTGAAACAATGGTAATTTAAACTAATTTTCATTGGAATTTTCCTGCTCCCTTCTTAAAACAAACGTTCAAGAAAGTTTAAAAAAATGTTAAAAGTAAAAATAAATTAGAATTATAATTTTCAAAAAATTCTAATTTTATATTATTCTATTTTCTACAAAAAAGATTAGAGAATTTCATTCGGTGTGATTCATTTTTATTAAATTTCCTCGTTTGTGTCTGCTATTTTAAGGCATTTGCTCTTTTATATTTCGGTGTATAACAAATTTATGATGATGGTTTATTCTCCATAGATTCTACGTAATATCATTCAGTTTATGTATCTCACACTTTAATATAAGCTAATAAGTCAGAACACAGTGTAGTATATATTAAAATGCAAGTATTATTTATAGTACAATAGGAACAAAATAATCTCAAATTGGAAAAAAAAGGTAGGAGAAATGAATGCCCATTCAGAATATTATTAACCTATCCAGTGCAATTTTTTGAAATGTTATGTTTCATTAAGGAATAGGTGGTCTTTATTACGAAAGTTTGCGAACTATTCACTTAGATTTAAGAAATTTGTGATACATATATATATTAAAATACAATTGCATAAATATATAATTAAAAAAATCTTCTTGAAAGCAAAATATATTATTTTATAAATTTACAAAATATACTTTTTTTAGAAATTCTAAAATATTCAATATGAACTAATTTTTTTCTATTTTTTTTTTCTTATTATTTTATAGAGAATTATTTGAAAAGAAGATGGTATGATTTGGTGATTCCAATTGAAAACTAATATTTAAAAATATATTTATGCACACGCATTGAATTTTTAAAAGAATTTTTGAATTTCTCCAAGCTAAAACTGACTTTTAGCAATCTAAAAAAATTCGGAAACATAAAATGTATTAAAATGTATATCCAGTTTTCTTTTTATATTTAAATGAAATCTTCATTATCAATTTTCTGTACTTGATGTATAAAAAATTAGAGCACCTAAAATACTTGAAATAAATTTCAATTTAATCGAAAGATCTTTAGAGAATGGATTAAAAATATGTTTATTCTCCATAAAAGATTCAAATTATAGAACAATTTATTTTATTATGTACTTTATCTGAATATATGCATATACTTTCTTGATGAAACAATAAAAAGGACATTTCATATTCTGGTAATTTTTTTTTCTTATTTCAAAGATTGTCAAATTAACACGTTATTTTTATCGTGTGTTTATCGTGTACAGTGAATCATAAAAAGACTTTTCTAAATATTTGGCAATGGTTTCTTCTCTGTATTTTGACAGATGTAACATTGACAATCCCTTTAATTCAAAAATGCACTCATAATAATTTCCATATTTATTTTGTTTATTCTTAAATTATATTATTATTTTATATGCCATTCTGAAAATGTTGGTAACATTTCTTTAAAAAAATCATTTCATTAATTTTAGGAATATATAATTGAAGTAATTTCACCAAATGATATTTTTGTCAGAGATTTCTTATCAGCCAAATTTTTCTTTTAATGGAAAAGACGCAAAAGTAGATATATAATTTTCTTGATTCCAGAGGTATCTGAATAGTTTGTATGCATTTTTTTTTAATATTGAATATTTTAACAAGAATGTTAATTTGCAGAATTTTCGACTGTTATTTATTGATTTTGTTTTCGTGCAAATCGTTTTTACAGAGGTTTATATATATATATATATATATATATATATATAAAATTTAATCTAAATTAATTTCCTACATTTTTGCCTAATTCGGCCCTTGTCGGGGTGATTCTAAAGTGTTCTCTTGTTTCATGATACTATTTCAAGTATGATGCTGTGTAAAAATTACTGCGCAATCAATTCTACGTCTCAAGTGAAAATAATACTTTCGGTGCCTTTCTCAAAGGTCATCAATTGGCTCGTGGACGGAAATCCCAGGTTATATGAGACTAGTGATCATTTTTTCGCTCACCTTTTTTACTTCTGCTTTTATACTGCTCTTTTCTTTTTTGTAAATAATCATGCCTGCCGCCCGAGGGAGAATAAAACGAAATTAAAAATATAAAGTCTATTTACTGCTTGTCAAACCTGCATTCTGTTGCAAACAAAATAATGTTACATATTATTTAGTCGACAAGGATAGTTTCCTGTGAAAAAATTTTAAAAGAATTTATCCCCGGGATGAGAGGCAATTTGATGTTACAGTACGGCTCCTTGATTCACCGTTACTCTGAAAATGGTTATGGGCTAGTTCGGCCGCTTGCTTGCCGACTCTGCCGGGTTACCTCCCGTGGCATAGCGTCTTCAGATCCGACAACGTAGCTTAAATTCTACTAATTACACTTCTGTTTTTGTTACCGCATCATCGCTACTACTGCCTTAAGCTGTGACCTCATCCCAAACTCCGGCGCAATAGCCTTGTGTTTTTGTGCATCTTGTCATCATAGAGAAGTTCCAGTTAATCAGTGCTCAAAATTACCTTTTGGGATTTCTTAAAAAGGTGATTCGTGTTTCCTGGGTCAATGGGTGGAAATCGAGTTTTGTAGTGTGTGCTTTTCTTTTCTTTTGATTTTCATATTTAGATTTTAGAATTATTGAAAATTATTTTATAGTATTACTTAAAATATTGAATTTTTAGCCTTTCATCAAATCTACTTTTTAAAAATTTTATGCATAAATAAATAATGTGTTTTATGTGAAAAGTATTTTAATGTTGTTAAGATCGAGAAAAATGACACACCAAGATAAAATAAATGAGTCTGACCCTCAAAATTCAAAAAAAAATAAACTTGATAAAGAAGAAAATGTTCAAATAGAACCCTTTCTAATCCCTTTTGATCCCGAAAATGGGATGAAAATGGTTTTATGGTTGGAATATTTTAATAAAATTTGTCAAGAAAATAAAAAAAAACTGATTTGTGGAAAATTAAAAATATTGCTAAATTCCTAAAAAAGGTTAATTCTAAATCATTATATAAATATTTGCTTAAATATTGATAATTTTGATCAGTTATGTTGTGTATTAACCGAACAGTTTATTCTACCCAATAGTGTACATTTTTCTGACTTTTCACAACTGAAATTTGATTAAAAAATGTTAAATTAGTTGATTATTTTCATTAAAAATTAATTTGTGGCAGATAGTTGGGCCTTACTAAACAACTGATTTTAGAAGGTCTTACTGATGGACTGCTGACTCAACAAAAACAATTGGTAAGCATAAAAGCTCTTTGTACCCCTTCAGAATGACTTACAATAACATCTAGACTATTAAAAATGGAAGAATCTTCAGAACAAAACCCAGGCATGTGTAATGAAACCAGAATCAAAGTAAGACTACCAGCACCTTTTACACCTAGGCATAATTTTAATTATAGATTTCAAAATTCTTTTATTCCTCCAGCTCACAATCATTTTAGACAAAATTATCATAATTCAGTAAGACCACTTCCCAATAATTTCATTAACTATGGTCATAATTTGCATTACCAACAAAGATTATCATCTTCTTCATGTAGAATTTGTACTCAAATAGATATTCCAAATGTTTATCAATGGACACAAGTATGTCCTTTTCATCAACCCTAAATTATGACAAAAGTTCCAATAACAGCCAATTTGACTTCTCCGTGGACAGAAGTTCCTCTTGGCTGTTTTCAAAATCCTGGAACGAGTCAAAATTCTCCAAATGAGGCCCCTGGCCCAGCACAATCACAATTATTAGTGTTCGAACACATCTCAACTTTACCAAGTCTAGCTAACTTGGACAATGTTTATAACCCTCATAGTAATGTAAATATTGTTATGAACACAGGATCCACTCTTTCGCTCATATCTGCAGATATTGTGCAAAAACTTTTGACAAGAAAGAATGTAAACCCTATTAGAGTCAAACAAGCACATAGAACGTTCCAATTAACCCAAATTGGTGACATATATTTAAAAATTGGCCAAATAAATAGGAAAATAAAATTTTATATTATGGACAATCCTTTACTATACATCATCTTAGGACTTCCAGATAGTAGTTTATATAAATTAAACTTACTCAGACACCACTGTAAGGTATGGTTGTGTGTCAAAGAGCCCCGACGCATATTGTGGTGGTGGGGACATTGTAATGGTATTTTAATATCTAATTTCATCTAAATTAATTTCCTAAATTGTTGCCTAATTCGGCCGTTGGGCGGGGTGATTCTAAAGTGTTCTCTTGTTTCATGATACCATTTCACGTATGGAGCTGTGTAAAAATTACTGTGTAATCAATTCTAATTCTCAATTGAAAAGTATAATTTCGGTTCTCTTGTCAAAGGTCACCGCGTGTATTGAATTGGCGCGTGCCGGAAATCCCAGGATAAATAAGACTTGTGATCATTTATTTCGCTTTCCTTTTTTTACTTCTGCTTTTGTGCCGCACTGCGCCTTCTTGTAAATAATCATGCCTGCCTCCCGAGTGAGAATAAAACGAAGTTAAAAATACAAAGTCTATTCACTGCTTGCCAAACCTTCATTCTGCTGCAAACAAAATAATGTTACATATAAAATGTTAGATAGAATATTAATATTTTTATTGCATAAAATAATTGCATCTACAATATGAAAAGTTTTAATTTTTTTTTATTTATGCAGTTTAAATATTAATATTTTTTATGTATATCATATTATTCTAAATTTATAATAAAAATTGCTTTGAAATGTTTTAAATGCTCAGAAGTCTGTTTTTGTCGAAAATATCGAGATTGAATTTGTTAGAAAATTCTTAATTTCTGTACGGTTTCTTTTTCACCATTAATTTGATTATGTTTCTATATTCATACTTTGGAAAGTTAGATTATTCTTTATGATTACATAACTCAAAATTTAATACGATTTGACATATTCCAATGCTCTTCAATTATTAATTTTGCAAAATGGTTTTTTTTTTTTTTTTTATGAAAAACTATAAATTAATGTCTAAAGAATATTTTTCAGTTATTTGGTATTCTAATTTCTCAATAACTTTCGTAGCTCCAAAACTAGAAAATGTAGAAATGTACTGTTAATGTACAAATGTAACTTACAGAACGTAATATTTTCTAATTAGGGAAAATTGCATATTATTTATCAATAAAATCCTAATATTTCAATATTAGAATATAAATATAGTTTATTTATAAGTTCAGGGGCTAGATACTGTATGTCTTAAGTTATCTGCAAATTAAGAAACGTTTTCTCTGATACTTTTAATTTGGGAGGTTTTTGATTTATGCCTCAAATTAGAAAACAAAAAGAAAAAAAAATCATTTTTAAAAATTAATTTTGATTTCTATGGCACATTTATTTTAAAAGTGTTTTTATCTACTTTATCCAACAATTCATTAAAAAATATTTTACTAAGTCTATCAAAATTTCATCCTGAGCATAAAAATTTATAATAAGACAGCTTTTTTTTTCACTACAGCAATATTTCTTCTTCATATAGGAAAAAAACAATAGTAATTATTCTGAAATTATAAAACGCGTTGTTATAAATTATTCCTATAATTCGAAATGACCCAAATTGTTCCATGTTTTCATTATTTCTGTCTACTTCATGAACCACCGATTTTATTGGTGTCTTATCAAGCGTAGAATCCCCACTACGAGCTCAAGTTGACGCGAGCTTAGAAATGCATATTAGAACACTTGGGAAGCTCGGCGGGGAATGGGATCAGTGGCGTATCTGTGCCGTTGACAGGTGCTCGATATTGGGAGAGTGATTGATGATTAGATGAGACTCAAGTGGCCATCTTTGCGGGTATTTACTCCCCGGATCGTTTTAAGGGCGATTTATTGGCTTCGGGATACTGTCGATGGGACGACGATGAAGCTGTAACCGGGGTTTACCTGTCTGTCTCTGTTTGAACAGGGGTGTGTGTGAAGGAAAGAATCAAGAAAATTAATTCCATGAATAATTTTTGGGACACTTTGAATGTGCATCAAATAATATATTTATGAAAGGTAACCTACAAAAATAAAATACCAAATTCTAAATAGAAAATAATGACATTTTTTTTTTTTTTATCTTAGGTAATTTTAAAAGAACGAATAACAAGATGATATTTAATAAATTAATTTGCAAACTTATTGAAAAAAAAAATTATACATTTTCTGTAAGAAAAATTAAATGTTTCCGTATGTATAAAATTATGGTTACAAAATCTTTAAAATAATTTAACTTTAAGGACAAATATTTTTTTTCATTTATAAAAGCTATTTATTTTGTATTATATTTTACGATACTTACTACACTATACACACACGCCATTTACCCTGTCTCTAAAACAGAACTGTCATCTATACATGCAAAATTGATAAAATTAATACCAACGAAAAAATCTTTAAGCTATTATATATGAGTATTAAATAATATATTTATGAAAGGTAAAAACTCAAATAGCATAGATTCTGATGGAAAATAATAACATCATATGATAATAACATATCATCATAAACAACCTAAATCATAAAAATATTTATCTTTTGCAATTTAAAACAATAAATTAATAACAAGATGATATTTAATAAATTTGTTTCCCAATCATATTATAAAAATGTTAAATTTTCTGAAAGAGAAATGTTTTCGAATATATAATGTTTCGAATATAGAAGAAAATAGAAGTGCTCTCTATACATATCAAATTGATAAAATGAGTACCAATGAAAACTCTTTGGGTTATTTTGTGTACGTTTTGTGTTGTGAACAAATAATATATTTATAAAAGACTTATACAAACATACAAAGAGCTTAGATTCTGGATAGAAAATAAGGACATTTTTAAAAATCGAATGTAATTTAAAATAATAAACAAGATGATATTTAATAAATTAATTTGCCATCATATTATAAAAATGGTACTTTTTTTTTAAGAGAAACGTTTTTGAATTATAAAATTGTAGTTACAAAATCGTTAAAATATTTTAGCTTTAATGACTAAACTTTTATCATTTATGAAAAAAATTAATTCTTGAATATGCTTTACGATATTTAGAACACTATACATAGATGCCATCTCTTAAACAGAACTCTCTTTTTATAGATACCAAATGGGTTGTAATTTAATGTGATTAGTTTAGTTTGCTCTTTATCAGGAATTAGGAATTTCAACAATATGATCTAACTTTGTAACATAATCCGTAGAAACCCAATTTCTTATCTGTGCACTCAGTTTATTTATTTATTTTGAGATAAACCGACAGATCACGTACAGTTCTAAGGACGATTTTGAGGGCTTGAAAGAAAATTCATGATCGTAAAAACATTATAAGATATAATTTTTCATATAGATACCTATTTCTTATTTGGTTTAATTTTGATTCTATTTTTTTCCCCTTTTAACATGGTTTTTATTACTAAATATATATCTTTTTATAACTTGATAGTAAATTTAAAACTCACATCACAGTTTTACATATTGGCAAATAGTATTTATACAAGCAAGATGTTGTCCCCTACCGTATTGATTCGCGACTCATTAGCGAATCAAAGCCAGCAGAGTATGTAACACTTTCGTTACTATTAATCTTTAGCAAAGATTTCTTACATTATAATGTTTTTGAAATATAATGAAATAAATACACAAATAATGTTACGCATATTTTAACTCTGTAGCTAGCTCATTTGGCTAGTAAAATCATTGGTACGGTATATGAGTTAAAGAGTATTATAATTTCATTATTATTTTTATGTGACATTACGAATACGGCTATTGAAAGTTAAGCTAGCAAGTTCTTATTTAATCCGTTTTAATGTGATGTATTAACATATTGAACTTAAAATTGTTGCGCAATTGTCAATGGAATTTTGTGGCCTCTAAAACACAAATGATTCAATGAGAAAATGATATTTAATAAATTTAATTTCCAATCACATTGCAAAAATGATAGTTTTTCTGGAAGAAAAACATTTTTAAATATATAGAATTACAGTTTCAAAATCTTTAAAAAAATTTTGTTTTAATAAAAAATAATTATTATCATTATGAAAGCTATTAATTATTAAACATACTTTACGATACTTATTATACGTATATGCACATGTCATTTATTTTATCTCAAAAACAGAACTTCTTTATATATACCGAATGGATTATAAGTTAATTGCGCTTTTCTGAAATGCATTAAAATTTCTACAAAAAATAAAAATCTGTATACCATATTTCATATTGGAAGCAAATACTTAAACGGAATTTGATATTTATCAATATTTTAAGATTATCCATCATTAATTATATTCATCATTAATTCAGGGTATATATCAATTTGAGAATAACCTCTGCACCGAAACGATGCCAAATACATACGATGTTAATATTACCGTGGTTATGAAATACTATTAAGAATATGAGATCTCCATTCAATCTTTCATATGAGGAGTCTTTGGTCTCATTACATTTATTAAGGGGGGAGGGATCGATGTAGCGGGAAAACGCAGTGAGCAATTAAATGCATTATGATTCTGCTATCCTTTGGAGTCTCGTTAGTTTGACAAATAGAGGTTGTTAACATTCTGCAAGATTGGATATGGACTATTATATGGTTGGTTGCTCAGATGGGCCAAAATGATTGGATGTATTCAAGTAAATATAGCTATGATGTTTTGAGATACGTTTGCATCTTCATTACGGAGAAGGGTACAGGGAATAGGAAATTAATTTATTTGATGGACAATAAAAGTTTAATGAAGGTATTTTTATAATCTTATAAACTCGATTAAACTGAAAGAAATGGCTTCATTGTAAATAATTCCATGAAGAATGTATAACAAATTATACAATATTGATTTATATCCGTTAATAGCGAATTTTATCTTTTAGTTGTTTGAATGTGAATGAAAAAAAGACTGTTCTAGGTAATTTGTTTTTGTTTAGGCAGTGTGAGGTTGTAATGAGATGTGATACCTGTTTGCATAATATAACTCACCGACAAAGAAGGTGTCGATTCGTTCACCATGACTTGGTTGGTTCACTACATTCTACTTACAACTTTACAATCTATTGCTTACACGAGGAAAAAAATCACATCATAAGACATTTCAACAATGCACCAGCGTCATCTTGCGGAAGAAATCTCCTTACAACGTTTGAAAAATATAAGCAAATTCAGATTAATAGAGAAATTTCTGTAAAACGGTTAATATTTGTAAATGTTTTAGCTATATGCTTAAAATATAGAATGAAAAGAGTTATGACATTAAAAATAATTATTTTATTAAAAAGTACTTTATTCCTTAATAATAAAAAAATTACTCGCAATTTAATTAATTTGAATTACTTCTATTATATTTCATTGATATGTTTCTTTCATAATAATGTGCTATACTTTTTTATAAATAAAGTTAAAAATATTATATTTCTTTTACTAAAAGAATTGAGAAATGTGTGTATCTTAAAATTTGCTGCTCTAAATTTGATTAATTTAAATAATTCATATTCTATTTTATTGAAAATTTTTTCACAATGTGCAATACATTTTTACAAAACATAATATAAAATATAATATTTTTTTCACTCAAAAAGTTGAGAAATTTGAGTGTCTCATAATTTGTATCCAGAATAATATTACGTATTATACCATTTAACAAATTAAGATGAAAGATTTATAGTTTTGTCTCATCATTAAATGATTTCTTTTTGGATGTGAATGGAATTAAATATCATGGTTATATGTATTTCGAGGTGTGTTTTCCGTTATCATGAGGTCAAAGTCTTGACTGTAAATAATTGATTCAACACTAACCTAATGTGAAATTTATCAATATATTATTCTACTCTTAAAAGCAGAGAAGAAAAGTACAAAAAGTAATACGCAATTACGATACAAACTTTTTTCTTCTTCTTTTGGATCATAAATAATGTGATCAATAAAAAAATATAAAAAATGTTTTGCATTATATTTAAAGAAAAATAGCAATTATTGTCTTTCGATTTTACGCTTTAAATTTCTTGATCCCTTAGACGTTTTTATTTTATTAACTGTTGCATATATTTAAGATTAATATGATTAAGCCATAAATTATTTACTTCATTTATTACATTTACCGGATATTAGAATTACTAACTACGATGTTTGTTAATAATAAGTTATTAGAATCCATTGATCATGGAATATACATATAATTAATAAGAAAATTATCCTTGAATATTATTTGAAAAATATATTTTATTCTTTCAGATCATCAATATGGTTTTAAATATATATATATATATATATATATATATATATATATATATATATATATATATATATATATATATATATATATATATATATATATATATATATATATATATATATATATATATATATATATTTATATATATATATATATATATATATATATATATAAATTAAAAGACTTACTTTAAGAACTTAACACACAAATTAATTTTTAAATAAAAAATTAGATTGGCTGGACTATTTTGTGAAATTTGTGAAGATATACTACTCGATATACTTTACTAGTACCTATATACTTAGAGTATATGAAATCAAAATTTATTTTTATCAAACAGGAATTAAGAAAGAAGTATTCATTCCCTGCCTATATATATAGGATAAAATAATTTATAAAATAGTAGCCATTAAATGTTAAAGTAATTAAGTTATTTTTAATCCTTCCCTTATTCTTATACTAATTTCCAAAGTAAATGATAGATTAATAAGAAAGAAAATACATCCATTAAAATTTATTTATGCACAAATTTGTCACGATGGAAATATTGTTTGAGAACTATGATAAGTTTCGTTGAGAATCTAGAATTTTTTGATATTTTTTACATATTGCCATTAAAGAGTTTTATTTCTTATTTTGAATTTTAATGGTTTCCTTCAAATTACTAAATCATTTCCTTTAATTTTTTTAAGTATAATATTTAATTAATTTAAAAAAGAATTTAGGTGGAAATATCATTTTTTGTACATACATAATGCCCTCCCTTGATAAACAGACCCGGTCGTTTAGAAATTATGGACATACAGTATGGTTATAATTAAAGTTCCACTTTGAAATGGTCATAAAAGAAAAACTATTGGACCAAATGTTATTAAACTTGGTAATAGTTTAAAGAAAGTCCTGGGAATTTCCTTTCCACCAGAAAAAAAGTTCAAATACTCAACACAAGAGAGAAATGACGCTGTCTGCAATATTGTTAAGCAAAATAGGACGTGAAGATCGGTTTAAAATGTGTTTAATCGCTTCTGAAACGTGCTAGAAAGCATGTTCAATGTGGCTTCCACCATTTTCTGAAAGCATGTTAAATCGCATTACTGCATTCTCAACAGTAGTTCCTAGCATATCAGGAGGGAAGTTACTCACATGTCGGTGTATCGCTTCTTTCAGTTCCGCCAAATTCTTTAAATTATCAGCATAAGCAGTGCTTTTGAGATAACATACATTGAACTTGCTTTGTAACACTTTTCAGAAATGATTAAACACATTTTAAACCGATATCTCCATGTCCTATTTTCCTTAACAATACTGCATACAGCGCCGTTTCACACTTCATGGTGAGTTTTTGAACTTTCTATTGAAAGAAAAGAAATTCTCATGACTTCCTTTAAATTATTACTAAATTAGATAACATTTTGCCCAGTAGTTTTCCTTTTATGAACATTTCAAACTAAAACTTTAATTATAACCACCCTGTAATTTGATTTCGAGGCTATATTGATATATATGTTATGGAGTGCTTTTACTCAAAATTTTCACCTGCAGTGTGAATGTCAACCGAAGGTTGTTTTTTTTTCTAGAATGGGCATTAGACAAATTTATTTATTTACCATTATTTTCGTTATTACTAATGTCATCGATTTCACTCTCTTCGGTTGACTTTTCTAGAATACCAACTACATCTTTCATTTATCGCCGGCAGCAGCGATGTTCTCACACTTGTATCTTTCATCTGATAGATCTCAGGTACGTTTGTGAGGTTCAAAATATTTCTTTTACACTTTTTCAGATGAATTTACTTTTATAACTGGCTGGAGAATCCAAACAAGTCACCTGGATCCAAGATACTGTGGATGCTTTACATGATAGTTCGTTCTTTTTCTTCCCTTATGTATCAGTGGTGCGAAGGCGAGCAATTAGCCAGACTCTCCGGGCTTTGAACGCAGAGTCATTTTAACTTCCTGGCTTGGTTTTGGGACGTAATGATGATGTGTCCAGTGATGTTTCTGCTTTATATTATGATGTGAATCTCCTAGTTTCTTGTTTTATAGAATTATACGCAAACATAATAATAAATGGTAAAAAGTCATCCCAGTGTGTTTTCATTCAGTTGTTATCAGCACTGACGTGCATCATTAATATATTAGAAAGCGTTGCATTGAATCTTTGATTTAAACCTTTTGTTTGATAATACGACATAATTTGATAACCTTATTGGAAAGCCATTATCGTTGGAGGAAATGCAGTTCCACAATCTGATATCATAATTTTTCTAACACCTTGTTCCAACCAGCTTTTTGCCAGAAGGCATTTTGCTGTTTTAGTTTTAATTTTTTTTTTTTTTTTTGCTAGAAAATGATTTTTTGACAACATACCTAGTTAAACAGTTGGCGCAAACTACAATATATTTATTTTCCGACAATAAGTTTGAAAAATACTTAAGGTATAAGGCTAAGTTAAGAGATGGAATTCAGAAGACATGATATATTAAAAGTTATAACAAAGAAAACCCCTCCCCCCCCAAAAAAAACGTTCTTCACTAAATATACAATAAAAAATATTAAAGCAGCTGAATGAATTTTCTGATAATTTTTTTATGTAATTTTACCAATTTTATTTCACTTGGTTTCCTTCAAACTATTAATTGTTTATCACTGCATTTATTTATTTATTTACAATTCCATTATTAACAAATAAGAAATATTCCAATTTTTTTCCTCTTAGAAAGCAGAAAATCATTTTATTTTGAAAAACAAACAACTTCTTGACAATTTATTGATTTTTATTATTATAATACATTTGACTAACAAAATTAGGCTAGTCTCAGATTTCCAAAAAACATAATTTCTTATTAAATAATAGTTGTTTGTATATCTGAATGCTTTTCTAATGAATAATAAATGTATATTATTTTAGCACGTGGCTTCAACTGAACGAGATATATTCTAAGGATGAAAAGTCTGAAATAAATGCTGTATTTATTTTCATCCTCCTCCCCAATAGTTAGAGACGCCTGCCATTTCTAAGCTTCAGAAGCTCAGATGCCTTCAGTTCCAGAAGTTTCATTAAGAGAATGTCCTTCTCAGTTCAATTTTTCTAAATTGTGCTTCCTTTGACTTCAAGAAGTGCCATATTACTCGAAGATATTTGTGTCCAAAAATAAATTACGAATTTTTTCTAAGACAGTAAAGAGGAAGCTATTTTGCTTGTTACTTGTTGAAATGTGGTGGAATAGAATGTTTCTAATCCATCATTTCTAGAACAATTATTGAGTATTTAAACATACAAAGGGGAAATAAATTATTTTTGACTATATATCTTTACATCTCACCATAAAATTGATTTGCGAATTTGTAAAAGCAAAGAGACATCAACTCTTTTAATTTACTAACACTATTTAGAAATTAAAATATATAATGAGAAATTATTATGTTACCTAAAGCGAATTATTTTCATTTTCTTTTGCATGGAGCATCTCTATATTTTTTTCTTTTTGAAATTTTCAGCTCGAAATGATTTTTCAGTTTGTTTAAATATTTTAGTAATTTTCAAAATATGCGTGTTCGTAAAAAATGCTTAATTATTTAAAAATAAAGCTTTTCGAAATTTAAATACAGAATTTGGTTTGTTTTTTGTTTAGTTCCACAGGAAGAAAATTCGTTTATCTGTTTGTATTTTTTGTACATTATTAAATTTTTAACTATCTCTTTTATATTTCTTAAGGGCCTAAAAATATTTTGCATTGTTATTATTATTTTAAATTACATTTTGGAAATATTTATATTTCCAAAATATTTAAATTTTTAAATATATTTCAAATGTTCCATAATTTAAAGAGTACATTCACTGTTTGGGTTAATCATTATACAGTAACGGGCAATTACCAACTATGATGCAATCTTCTGGTTGATGGTGCTTTTTATATTTTCAACTGCATAAAAATGTTTTGCATTGTTAGTATAAATTACATTTTAGAAATGTAAATTTATTTTAAAGACTATATTTACTGCTTGAGTTAATCACCATATGATGGCGGATAATAGCCAACTACGATACGATCGTTAATGGTATCTCCTTTCTTTCCGTTTTGGGATTTGAGGTAATTTGATTCACATACTTAGTGCATCGCCAAGGAAACGGGAATTTTTTATTTCTTTCCATACCTTAGATTTCCACAAATGAAAATATGATTTGGAAAAATAAGCCATCTGATCCCACCCAAATTAAGGTTTAGTTCTTAAATGGGTCGACAGGGGATATATCAACCAGATTGACGAGGACCAGCCTGCCCAGACCTACCTGTGTCAAAATTCCCTTTCCGCAAAGGTGTACGAGAGGATTAAGGCCCCTAGGGCACAAATGCTGCCTCTTCTTCCGTGGAGATTGTTGAGTCAATAAGTATTTATAGACATTTTCCGGATAGTGGCAGTTATTATTTAGAAAATAATGTTATGAAAATATTCAACTTAAACCAGAGGCAAAATAGTCTCCGATTGTCCAAATATTCAAATCACCATTACCATAGCCATTTCGCAAAAAAATTGACAATAAACATTTTGGGTGAAAATTACTGTATATCAATGCTATTCCATATTTAGATTGTTAAAATGGCTTTCCCTTGTAAACAACACATGCCTTTTGATTCATCTTCCCATTTTAAAGCTGGGCTAATCTTTGATATACAGTCATTTTGCTTCGTTTCGATGCCGTTCTCGCGACCTTCGACCATTTCGCTAAAATTTGGCGATAAATTATTTTTTGGCGAGAATGAACTGTATATAAAAACTGTTCCTGAAGCTGAACAATATGGACAGACCATAGACATGGTTCCTATTGAAACCGAGAGTAGGAAAATAATTAAAATCGCAATTATAAAACTGCTTTTTTTATTTTGATATGACTTCAATATACTAAAACCTTCCCCAATAAATATCCTAAAAATGGTACAAATATCTGCAAAATCAGTTAAGTATTTCTCGAGGTTTTTAGGGTTCCACTATATAGACGCTTTCAAGAGACTTCATTTTATACTATATCTAGACGCTTACTAACAATAGACGCTTTCAATTTATTGAAAAATAAATAAGTTGCAAACTATACACTGAAATAATATAAGTAAATTAATGCTTTCAAACAATATGATTGGTAAAAACCGACTGATTGTGTTTGGAATTAATTAATTAATTGATTTTTCTTAGCATTTTAAAACTGATATTGTATTCCATTGAAAGTGAAATATATATCTAGATAAGTATTTAAATTCTACATATAGTATTTGAAACCAACCAAATGGCAAAAAGTTCACATAGAAGAGAATTTTCAAAACTTTAAATAAGCAATTTTTGTCCAAAAAATATGAGGCAATCAGAAAGATTCAACAATATTGATCGCAATAGAAATACTATGACAATGATATTTTTACTACATGAAAGATGTTTATTACATCAGGGAAGCCTTCAACGTTATTCAAGCAATCGTTTGTCAATTCAAATTTCGTATTAAATATTCATGATTCTTCTTTTGGTTTTGTTTGCAAATGTAGGAATGAAAATGGAAATGGCTTTTGAGAGTGATTTTAGAATATTTAAAGAATGAGAAATTGAAAATCTCCTCTTATCCAATTCAAAAATTTATTCCAAATTTACAAGTTCGAATTGAATAGTTAAAATTGAAAAAAGACTTCTGTTGAAGTTATTTTTAAGGAAGGAGTGAAAATTATTTTGTTTTACAGGAAGGAAGATTTGGAAATGTTTTATATATATCCCTCAAGATTTATGTGTAAAATATCAATAATTGTACTGTCGTTTCAGAAAAGATCAAGAGAGATTGAATAAGGAGACAGTTGAATACTTTCAACAAATACGTAAATAGAAATATCAAAAGTTTGCTTAAAATGGTTCAACTTTCGAATAAAATTATCGGAGTTTTGCATATTCACCAACTCGTTTGGGACAAGAAGAAGATTTGACTTCAGAACTGTCATTTCTCAATTCTTTCAGTTTTATGCATTCGCTGATGAATTATCTATTTTATATTTCACGCCTGGACTCGAAACTTGTTTCATGCATTCGGCGACATTTAAATTCCAAGCTTAATATTTTGTACTTTTTAATCTATTTGGTTAAACAGAATTTAAAACAAGTTTTTATAGCTTATTATATTTAAAACAATAAGAAAATTATGCCTTTTATAAAAATAATTTATTTCTAAATTATTTTTAAAAGATTTTTAATTTGTATTATTTAATATTAAAATACTTATGAAAATATGTTTTTTTCATTTTTTTCTTTAAATTATTATAGATGAGAAACCTTTTTTGTAGAAACTAATGGGAGGGGGTGGCGATTTTTCCTTAAAGTGATCAAGGAATATTTCGAATATGATTAAATAGAACTTTCTTAAATATTTTAAGTATGAATTTTATAAAAAAAATCATGCAGAAAACTTCATTATAGCGCTATTAGAAATGTCCGCACATTCTCATGTTTTATTGAAATATTAATACGACTTTTCTGACTATTCCTTCGCGTTCATTTAAAGTGAGCGGAAAACTTACTTTTAAAAAATTAGATTTGCTTTATTTCATTAATGTTTTGTGAATGAAAATATACAATAAGTACGTTAGGACATCTTATAAAGTTCTCTAAATTTCAAAAAAAAAATATTTTTCATCTAATATTCGGTGGAAAGTAAAAATTTTCTCCGTATCATGAATATGATCTTCACTTTCAGAGTCACTATTAATTTTAAAGATTTTTAGTTTTTTTTATTTACTTTTTATTTCTATATTCATACTATCTGAATCAACAGTACAATAAATATCACTTGAAGAATATCATTTTATTGTCTAGAAATTTAGTGGAACATTTTCTTGCAACGAAAAAAAAAATCAACGAGTCATTTTTTTAAAAATTACGATAACAATCCATAAAATGTGTATAAGCAATATGTAAGTAAAAAAATATCAGATAACTTGAACTCACATAATTAAAGTCATACTAAAAACTGATAATTCCTTATTTCAAATTCACATTTTGTTTTTGTATTGCATATTGGTTATTATCTTAACAGAAACTGCCTAGAAATGTTATATGCCAATTCTAGTCAATAATGTGTTACTTTTTAAGTGTGGGTTACAACAATGTATATGTTTATAGCTAAAACAACTGGCAATCAGTTTTATTGCATGAAATCAAACTATTATGATTGAGAAATTCACAAAAGGGTATTTCAAATGCATTTGTTTTTTATCACATGTAAGCCATTCCAATGCATTTTTATCTATATTCCAAACGCCACTTTACCATTTAATAAAAAAAATAAAACACATATTTGTATAATTCACATGTGTCATTTTTATTTGTCCATGATATATAAATCCCGTCACATCAGCCACAAAGTGTTTTTATGATTTCTAAGTAAGTGTTTACGATTAGAACTTTAACAGAAATTAAAAAAATATTTTTCCATATTGTTTAGAAACATTTATCAAAATTTTGATAAAACTCGAATGTTATATCATTTTATATTGATTATCTATATGTTAATAAATCCCTATCTCTATTGATACATTTAAACCTCTCGTTTTACATGCATTTTCACTGCGAATATAACTTTAGGGTCAATACGGCTTGTATATTAAATATTAATTCAAGACTCTATGTTCAATTTGTTTTATTAAATATTATCTTTAAAGATAAATAAGAATTGATTAAACTGACAGAAATTTGATGCAATTGAAACATATACAATAAATATTTAAATGTAAAGTTCATGTATCAAAAATTTAAAAAAAAAATAAATAAATTAAGAAACGTTTATGAAATTTTTAAATTTTGCATTTTTTCAAAAATATTCTATATGGAGTTTCAAGCTGTTTTTTATTTATTTACTTTTATAATTTTGGGACAATCATTTACAGGCATTGTTTAATGCACATAATCAAAAACGCACTTAAGTCATATTTAATTGTAACATTTTAATTTAGATAAAAATTTTCAATCATTTTCTAATAATTTTTCAAGGTAACTAGAACAGAAAAAAGTTTATATGGGTAAAAATATTCTTTTAAAAGTTTATCTTCGTTTTCGATTAATTGGCCGGTTTATTATAAAAAAAGAATAATACTAGAAACTCATTTTGATCTCTTTTCGATGAAATAGTAATATAATCATGGTTTTATGGAACACTGAGATAAAACAATATCCTGCGATATTGACGAAGCAATACATTTATAGAATTTGAAATAATTTATAGTAGATTTATGAATTCAAAAAAAAAAAAAAACTTTATTTTCAAAGAAATAATAAATTTTTTAGTTAATTATATCATGTTCTATTTAATAACGGTGTGAAGAATATCTATGAAATAACTTCATATCATCGTTTTTCAAGAACAGATTCTGCTCAAAGGTACCCCCAGCAGATCAACAAAGGCCAAAAACATGCATTATGATGCCATTTTCTGTATAAAAGCAATCAGTAATTATCTGCTTTTTCTAAACAAGCATAATCTTGAAATCGAAAAAAAATTCTAAAATATAAAAGGAAACATCACGATTTGAGCCGAAATTCATATAGATTTACAGACCAGTATATTCTATTCTATTCGAGTACATTCTAAATTATAGTTCTTTTTTCATTCATGAAGAATTCGGGAAGTTTCAGAAAGCCTTTCAAATAGAATATTAAAGTTTCAGTAATTTAAAAGAACGGTTTCTGCTTAAAAAAAAGCATATAACCAAGAGATAAGATCAAAAATTCTGTATAGAAATTTTAATTAATAATAAAAAAAAGTTCATCGTTTTTTATTTAAGAATTTCCGCAGTCAAATTGAAGAAGTAAGGTAATAAGGTAGTTAATCATAGTTCCTATAGAATATTGCATCTTTAAAACTTTCCAATCTATTTTTAGGTCCAGCATTATTATTTTGAGGGAACAGAGCATTTCAGAGCCGTTTTCTTCACTTCACTCCGTAATTTCTTTTTAACGGCATTGCTATTGAAAAATCTTAAGAATCGAAAAAAAAATAGCTCCCAAAGAAAAAAAACCACTGTGCTTCATATAAAATAATATATTTTTTTTTTAGATTTCTTTTTTAATAGAATTCTTTTCAATGATTTTTTTTCTTTTGTATGCAGGTTTTTTTTTCTATCTAAATTTGATATTTTTGTTTTAATATAGTAAAAAAATACTCCTAATTTAAATATTATTAGTGCTTTTTCATTCCTGTTGCATAAAATATATTATATGTAACAGATAAGCAAGAAATTAAAAGTTGCTTATTGCTAGACAATTGCAGAAGTCTAATTAAAGGTGGGATTGTTTATTCCTACTTTTGAAAGTATTAGCCTATCGTGGCAAATATTCACCAACATTTTTCATTCCTTATATTATTATTTCATTCCTTATTTTACAAAACAAGAAGGCGGCTTTATTATGATATTTTTTTTAAAAATGAAAAAAAAAAAATGTCAAGTATTTCTTTGAGTATGTTTATTTTCATTTTATTCTTCTCAGGAATTAAGACATTTTTTTCTGCAAATGTCTAAAAATAGTTTCTTTATTTTTCAAAAAAAAAAAAAAAAGTTTGGAGAGTCTACTCCCGAATAATAAATATACGTAGATGATGACGCAGCGTTCTACATTTCTCAAATCTGATTATTCTTTTTAATCACTCGGAGAGAACCTGTTAACACAAAATATTCCAAAAGTCTCGATAACTTCCCTTTATTGTCTTGAATGCAATATATCGAAAATCATTGTGAATTGAATATAAAATATCACAACGAATCTGTAATATTTTTTTTCTTACAATGTTTATATTTTCATGGAAAAGAAAATTTACGGATATTCTTAGCTGATGTTCAATCCATACCAGGTCCATTAAGTCCAACTTTGAAGGCAAGAATGAAGGTTCAGAAAAATTCAAGAATTAAAGCAATATCTCTATTAGAATTAAATATCCGTTGACCATTCTAGGAAATCCCATAGTACGTTGGAATGGTATAAAAGATGAGACGCTCACATTAAGTGTATCTTTAGAATGTTGATTTAGAAGAAAGTTCTCTATTTGCACTTTGATCAGCATTGTTATGCTAATGTCAACTTGCGTTTTGAATTTCTACAAGTGTTCTTTGTTATGCATGTATCGGATGATGAGAACCTAACTGTATTTTGTGTTTTCCTGTTTGATAAATTATGGCTTCTCTTTTTTCCAACGTGTTGGACTTCTTCCATCATACATCGTACATAAACTTTTCATAACTATATCTTCTGTTAATAGGATGAGCATTCTTTTAATTACTGTGTTGAAGTATGTTGGCATTTTGGAATAAAGCCATTTAATCCAACGTGATATTTCATCGCTATGAAAGGCTTTGCTCTTCGCTTAGTTTTTCAAATCACTTCATCAGCTCCAAGATAGTATCGAAAGAATTTTAAGCCGAATAGAAGGGCATTTTAAAGCTGTGGCTTGGAAACGTCGCATAGATGCTGCTCACCGATACATTCTTGCACTCAAATCAGTTTCGAATCTATTGAATCCACCTTGTTCAAATGGTATGAATGGACAGTTTAAGATATAGAATTCATCATGGAACTGTTTTTCTTGATTACGAGATTCATTTATCTAACTTCTAGAATAAGAGGTATAAGAAGAGATATTTCTAGAATAAGAGATAGAAGAAGAGATATTTCTAGAATAAGAGATAGAAGAAGAGATATTTCTAGAATAAGAGATGATAAATCTAAGCTAGTGTGATGAAAGCTTATAAGTCATTTAACAACGACGCTACCAGAGCAATTGCTTTTGTATTGTGGTCATGTTACTAGGCTACGAACCACTAGGTCCCGGGTTGTATCCTCGCTCATACCAATCTGCCACATTGGTGACCTCGGCCGATGAACCTTCAACCTTCGTGCAGCTGTTGTGGCGCCATCTACCCACAGCAAACCAACGTCGCCAGATTCACTTGACACAGCAACACAAAAAGGCCGCAGCAACCCAAAATCGTTAGACTCACTTGACACAGCAACACAAAAAGGCCGCAGCAACCCAAAGTCGTTAGACTCACTTGACGCAGCAATAGCATCAGCAACCCAAAGTCGTCAGACTCACTTGACGCAGCAACAGCATCAGCAACCCAAAGTCGTCAGATTCACTTGATGCAGCACCAGCATCAGCAACCACTCACCGACATATTCTCTCCATAACGCTTGGCGCTACCGAAATGGATACAGGCGCATTAGAATCAATAGCTTATACCTCAGCACTCAACAGCCATATCGTTCGACTCACTGGAAGATCCTGTGGTGAAAACTTATAAGCCAGTTAACAGCAACGCTTCACGAGCAATTGCTTTTGTATTGTGGTCATGTTACTGGGCTGCGAACCGCAAGGTTCCAGGTTCTATCCTCGCTCATCGCAAATCCGCCACACTAGATTTGAAGTAATATACTGTGACAGAATAATGTTTTTTCAAACATATATTTGAGCAACATTTTAAAAAGATGCTTAAAATTAATAATATTTATAAGTCATTCATTCATTCCATAAGTCATTAAAAATTCATAGACCCATGCAGAAGAATAATATGGAAATAGAAGATTTACTACATTTTTTTTTCTTCTTTTAAGTCATCTCCATAATATAAAAGGTACAGGGTAATCTCTAGAAAGTAGAAACGGTAACGATATTTATTTGCCATAGCATCTATCTGAATATATCATGCATATTCGTGATTAAAAACTTATGAGAAAGTAAATGCAAGACTGCTAATGGAAATATAATAATTGAAAAGAAAATTGATAAAAACACTAACACAAGCTTCAACTTTTTAATCAATTAAAATAATATTTTAGAGGGGGATACCAACATATATGAACAAATATGAACACCGATATATAATTTGGCAACAAGATATTTCTTCTACTTGATGGCGAATATTGCAAATAATTCTCTTCCTGTGCCCTATTTAAAATTATACTAAACAGATTAATAGAATGATTGAGGTCAATAAAATTATGAATATCTCAATAAACCAGTTATTTTTTTTAAAAAAATATCGAATCAAAATTTTAAATACTTTAATTCATTTACTACCTGAAAAGTCCCTCTGTGGGTACCTCGAGATGAGGATGAGATGCTTCTGACATGGTGGTTGGATCTCGCCACCCTGGAAGGTACGCGAAAAGAGAGGTTTGGCTCCTGCCATCGATGACGGGACGTACTTCCTTAGGGAAGGGTTGTACCGAGGGCGGTGATGGCCCTTAGGACTCAACACCACAGTTCCCGTCAGTGTTGGTGTTGAGGCGGTTCCGATATTATTATTCTTTATGCCTTCAGTCTAGTCGTATAATCAGTGAAATACTACCAGAAACGGTATTTTTAATAAAGGGTTGTATAATGTTATCCGCAAATACCTAAACAAACACTGATATATAAAAAAAATGGCTGAGCCTTTTAAAGGCAAAATGAAAAAGAATTATTAAGTGATAGATATACACTTATACTGACACCTACCCTAGAAAAGTAGTTTTATTTAATAAATGTATTTAGTTAATAATTATAAAATTTTCATCTATTTAACATAAAAATTAGGCAAAATTAAACAACATAGAGCATTGACAGCTGAAAAAATTATAATAGGATATTTTTAAAAAATCCCGAAATTGCCGTAAAACTTTAATTTTTTCTAGTAGGAAATATTCTCAAGGAAAATGCTGAAAATCATATATTTTTCTCTCATCTTTTGTTCAAGTTTTATTCATATTTCAAATAGAGTTGGACAATTCATATTTGTCTGTTAGGAATTTGGTAAGGTTTTATAAATAATTTTTTGAGGCAGATTATAATTATTATTATTATCATTTTTACTGGTATTGGTTTTGTGATTATTACATGAATATTTCTCCTTTTTATCTCTGACTTTTTATGAAAAAATTAGAAAAGTTGTTAAAAAAAGAAAAAAAAAAACTTTGCACTATTCCCTTATAAGAATATAAATGCGACTTAGTATTACACAATTATCCTACAAAGTTATTACTTTAATAATAATATGGGGAAAAATATATTTCTCGACTTGTAAAAAACAATCACATTTGAAAAGAGATAATATTAGAAAATTGATACGAATAAATGAAGCAAAAAAGAGTAATCTATTAAATCATGCTGAAGTAATTCATGTCTCCTAAGCCTTAAGTATTATTATATTTGATACGAGATTATAAATCTCAATAAAGAATTTGCTAAGAACATATCAAATATGGTTATACTTATATTATATTTGCTCTTCAATAGAAGATAACAAAGAAAATCGACGCTAAATGTAGCGAAATAATGCTAGATGTAACGAAAATGCCATTAATGAAATGATTTGCTATATTTTGATTTCATTCACTTAATACCCCTTCTAAGACTTAAACAACTGTGAGAATAGCTTTTTACGACAATGTTTATATGACTTGCCTTCTGGTTAGATTTCCTCTTTCATTTCGTTGAATGAATCTTTTTTGTCTCTTCTAGTAGCCCTTTTATGGCATTAACACACTGAAGTTTTTATTATATCAACAAAGGGATACATTTTGCTATAAAAACGGGTTATTCTTATTTTACACACATATGTTATTGCTAATAATAATGTAGACAATTATAATGGAAATTCTTAGATACATATAGATGATTAGAATCGAAAGTCCTATGCATTTATAAATAATAAGGATGGAAATTTCTATGTTCAAAACAGTTCAAACAAAGAGAAATACTGTAATTATAAAATCAAATATCATTTATTTTTGATGTTGAAAGATACTGATTCTTGAAAAATCTCCATCTTCTCCAGTGAATGTCAGCAGCCTTCTATTTTTTTATATTATTCATTATTTCATAATGCCTTATATAAATATATTTTCACGTAGGTACTTTAGTATGGAACTCAATGACACACAAAAGAAGTAGAGGTAAACCAATTTATTAACTCAACTCAGAACACAGTGACTGACAGATCTTCTGCTTTTATACTAGCAGGGAAAGTTCCAGAATACTTTTCTTTAGATAGTAAGAAAAGTCCAGAATCTCCTGGAACATGAAATAAAGGAAAACATAAAAACAAGGAATTAAATATTGACACATACTATGAATCGCATTGTCTCTAGTGGGATTCGAACTTACGGTCTCTTGATTATGAGGCCAGTGCTATGACCATTCGGAAATGGAGAGTCGATTGCCTCTTTTTCCATGCGGCAATGTTATACTTTGCAATTAAAAGAAATTTTGTAGATATCAACATAGGAGAAATATTTAATGATATCACATGAAGATAAACCATTGAACAAAAAACAACTTTCTAAATGTGAAAAGAAAATAACGCACTTAATAATCAATTTACTTAAAAAATGCATGTTAATGTTATTTCATTTACTGCAAAACTTATATTTTTCTCGCTTGTATTCTAAAAATATTCGCAGATTCCCTTTTTATCTCTTAACAGAACTTTCCTGTGTCTGCCAAGATATATAGAGATTCGATAATGTAAAGATACAATCAAATATCCTATTTTTCACCAACTGACATGGCATGCGTCGACATTAATAAAAATTACAAAAAATAAACGCAAATAAATAAATACAAAAATTATCTAGCTGATAATAAGAATGATTATTCCAAAAACATTATAGATGTTAAAAATAAAACTACTGAGAATTCTCAAAAGCGCCTAAGAATCTTTTTATTATCTGGAATGGAGTTGATGTTATGCATATCTTGTTCATTCAAACGGATAAAATAATTGACTCAAGAATATTATTTCAATATATAGGGATTTACTGGCCTAGAAGAGAATAAAACAATTATATCTCTAGTTCATGAATAAAAATGATAGCAGGAATATCTAGAAAATTAATTATGGATTTTATTTCAAAGAAATGTGATCCTTCTTCCAAGTTATTTCTGTTATTATCTTGAATAAAATGCCAAATTTTTGAGGTATTGAATAACTCATATAAATAGGTAATTTCATAGTTTTGTATTTTTTTCAGCAACTTAGATCTTTTTTTATAAAAACATTTTTAATGTGTCGAAGATTGTTTTATGGAAGCTATATTAATTCTTAAACATTTTTTTAGCGATTTTAACAGCGATTTTTAAACATTTTTTGCATTTATTATTTAAAATATAATATTTTGTATCAGCGCATTTGGCATTTAAATTAACGTATAATTATTCTTTAAAGGAATGTTCGAGAAATATGCTTTATTCCTTTGTATTATGATTCTTGAAAATATCTCGATTAAACAACTACATGTAAAAGAAATATGTTATATGATCCATACAAATCAGCAATGTCCTTCAGACTTCAATGACTTTCTACTCAAACAGAATTATGACAGCGTTTTATTTCTCATTCATATTTATGCTATTAGAGTTTAGAAGCTGTGTGACTCAATTCTATTCAGTGTAACAGATATATTGGTGGTATACGGTTTTAAGGATTATTTTCCAATTTAACACATAATTTCCAGCATCTATCTGAATTGTTGTTGTGTTGTTAATTTCTTTTAAATCATTTCAATCTGTCAAGATCAATCAAATTCTTCTGACAGGGACTATATATGCTATTTGAGTCCATCAAAAAATATGATGCACAGACCTTCTGAGTGAGCATGTTTTACAGTATAACTCTTTTCGTTCTTTTATTAATATACAAATAGGGATTCCATGATAACGAAACATAACATCAAAAATACTTTTTTTTGCTGTCTTATCCTCTAAGATCCGTAATTCTATAGGAATAAATTCTATAAAAAGCAATTCCTAGAATTTTAACCCTATATATGAGGCTTGGCAACCATTATATAATTTCCTTTTTATGCCATTATAATGGTAATCTATATATAGAAATGAATAAAATTCACACAAATATGTCGAGAAAAGATTTTCTGGCAATAATAATATCATGTGTGCCCATCTGAAAACCTGATACGTTGACGTACTGATTAAGCATATTTTACAGTGCTCTGGTACTGTACTAGTTTTTTTATTAACGACCAAATAAATATTCTATCATTATGAAACATTGCATAACAAGTACATTATGCCATCTTATCCTCTCAAGGACCGTATACTATTAGGACGTATATATATATATATATATATATATATATATATATATATATATATATATATATATATATATATATATATATATATATATATTACACACTATTATTTCTACACTGAGAATTAATAGTTTGACATTTAAAGAATTTTGTTTATGTAATTTGGTATCGGGTAACAGCATGGTAAGTTAACTAATCGATATTTCCCTGTGTTTGTAATTACTTTTCTTAGTTGATTTTCGAATCGGAGATATTATCTCTGTTAGCAACAGATGTTCCAAAGTTCAATAAAGTAGTTATCGGAAAATGCCGCGAGCATATTTGGATAACGTTTATAAGTAATTAATGCTCTTAAAAATCCAGTTAGAATGCCTTCCATCTTTAATGATTTCTATCATTCAAGAGTTTAATTATTAGTAATTAAATAAGGATTCTATTCTAATGAAACATTGCATTAAAAATACTTTTTTCCTATCTTATCCTCTGAAAACCATAAATTCTATAGGCAAAGACCAGGCTGCACTTAGAATCTAACCATTATACTTAGCATGAGTGGCAATAATTACATCTGGGCAGCATCATAGTTTCTCTTTGTGAAATTCTGATGGTAGATTAAATATAAAAATATATAAATTAGAGGAAAGTTCTCAGTCTCTAGACAATTGACATACTACACTCAGAATTACAGAAAATGTCTTAAGTAATTTGACCTTTAGTTACTACAAGTTAAGGTAACTAACCAAGATTTAAGTTAAGAAGATAGTTGCCTGTGTTGGTAACTATCTTCCTTAGTTGATTTTCATATCGAAGTTATCATCCTTATTATCAGCAGACATTGTTCGAGAATGCCTTGATGAGTTTTATATAATGATTGTTGGATAATGCGTGGATATAGAAAAAGCGTTTTCATGCATTTAATAGTGGTAAAAACAAGTACGAATGTTTTTCGTCTGTTGATTGATTTTTTTTTTTTTTGAAATAGCATTGTCTAAATATTCGATGACTGAAGACATCTGTTTTATGATTTACAATGTAATGAATCCTTCTTGAGAGTTCCATCTTTCCTCTTTACTTTCCTCTAAATGTATCATTTGTTGTAGAAGTAAAATATGTCAAAATATATCAAGTAAATTAATGTCTGAAGTTTTAATCTTATTTACCTCCAGAAGCTTATTTTTTTTCTTATATTGGGAAAGGTAATCATAATAAAACATTGATTAAATTATTTATTAATGTTTTAGGATTTTTATAATTAAGAAACATATTGTCGGCAATTGAAAAAGTACAAAATGACCGAAAATCAGATAAATTATTGATTGAATTTTTTTTTCGAAATTCAGAGAAATGTTTTCGTTCATAACAAAAAGAATTGAGGAAATTTCCTGAAGAAATATGAGATTTTAAATCTTAACTAGACACATTTCATTCATTTCTGGGCTTTATCATAAATCTTTTTCAGTTTCGAATAATTTTAAAGAATTAAATGACAAATGAACTTCGATTGTTTAAAAGAAATGTGAAATAAAAATGTATCTTAACAGATCAGAATTTTTCCATTTAATATTCAACTCTTCCTATTATCGGTTATGCTTGTTACTAAGTTTCATCTACTATTTTACAATGGTATAATAATTTAAAGTTGGGGATAATTAATAGCAGTCCTTTGTGAGCCAATTGAAAATTCATGTGCCGAGTATGAAGCCTTTGACTAATGTGTTAATTATGAGGAAATAAAAAAAGGCCATTAAAAAAATTCTGTTTCAGAGTAATATTATATCTAGCATTCGTTATGAAAGACACCATTTTTTTTTAGAAATCAACATAACAGATTTTATTCTCTTCTGTCAATGTTTAGAAAGCATATATTTCAAAATCTGACATTAGTTCCAGTGTTCTATTTTGAAATAAATAATTTTCTTTATATCTATTTTATTTTATATTCTGAAAGGCTTACTTCTTCGTAATTCTAAAAATGTGAAGCCGAAAAAAAATATTTGCCATGAAAAATGAACACATTGCCATTCCTTATATAACAGTAGCTTTGGAATCAAGGAAGTTGTTCCTCTTAAATACGAATATATATTTTTTGAAGTGTCATGAAATATTAATATCCTTTTAAGCCAGAAAATAAAATAAAACCATCTTATGATGCCAAACATGGGATATTTATAACAGCGCTATTATGACATATGATGTTGATACATTTCAAAAGGCGAATATTCGAGCATTAAAATGAAACTAAAATAAATATTCTTGATATCTCTGGACACTTTTATTAAATACCTACATTTAATACAACAATATATGAAGAATTTCAGATATTTTCATCTCAAAAAGAAAGAATTACTTCAACTTTTTCAAAATCAATATATTTCAGTCTTCAAGTCTTTATATAAATATCTTTCAAAGAATTCCAAATCTGTTTCACGACCAACATCAATTAAAAAGTCATATCCATATCCTCGATATTTTGATTCGTTTAGCCGTCATGGGCAGTCAAACCTCTCTGGACCGTCAGCATTTATTTCCTTGTTTCAACATATGTTTATCAACGAATATCGTCGTTGAAATACAGAATTCCGCATCAGTGTCCTGCGGAAAATATATTATTGTAGAAAGATACGTATGAATACAATTTTGGAAACTTGTGCAAATATTTAGTTAGATTGCAAATATGAATAACATTTTATGTGATTTTATTATTAATTTACATTTGCATTTACAGAATTAAAAATAATGGATTTTTTTTTGTCTTAAAACCGAATTGCGTCTTGGTGAAATTTTCTAAATCAGAATGCCATAATTTAATTAAAATTTCGTTTTATAATACATGCGTTAATATTACATGTGAAACTTTTGTTGCTTTTCTTAGAATGATTTTAATGTATCATTTTTATTCTAGATGATAATATTCGTCGAAAAGTATGTTGAATTAATTTAATGAGTTGAAAATTTTTCGAAATATCGTTTGCTCAAATATATAGTGATTCCATTTTGAATCTTTAAAAAAAAGTCGTTAAGTTGCAGAGAAAAGCATAACGTTTTTGAAGAAATAAAAAAAAGGAATCTCAACCTCTGGTATTAGTCAACAAAATTTTAAAAGAATGAGTAAAAAACAAGATATGCATTCGTAATCTTTTGGTAACAATAGTTGATAACATTAACAAAGAAAAATATGAATGCATTTCTTTTAAATGATAGACAATGCCTAAGATACAAAGTACAAAAAACATTTTAATAAGAAGATTAGCTAGAATAAAATTAAAAATCACCGTTTAAAGAATAAAGTATTAAAGTGTTTTAATACTAAACCTCTCAAAGAAGTTTTCAGAAGTGTGAAATGTCTCTAAAGAAAATTTCACAAAAGATAAGAAGTTTAAACTTCATTTAAAATGTCTTTTTTTATATATAATTGGCAAATATTATAGAAATGTATTAAATTGTCTTATTGTTAGATGTATTGTATTTATACTTTCCCAATAGTTTATAAAAACGTATTACAATGATTTTCGGCTTAAGATTTAGAATGATTATGACTGTCAACCTTGTCTATTTATCGGCCTTTTGCACATTACTTAAGAAAATTATCTAAATATCATAGTTGATTAATCAGGTAATAAATTTCATTAATTTTGATTTACTTAAATAGAATTACTATTTTAATAAGTACATTATTTTTTACTTTGACTTATCCTATTAATGATGATGTCGTGTCCGCGTTACCACGGAAAGTGGGTGCAGTAGATTCTGAGGGTAAAGATCCCTGAACACCCGAGGGCAGAAGTCTGACTTCTAGTTCATATGAAGATGAAACCCATACATTCGCTTGCACAACCCCATTGTACATGGGGGCACATTCACACACCTCACAGATAGAGCACAGATGAAGAACAACCATGCCCGAACCGGGATTCGAACCCGGGACGCCCAGATCACGTGAAAGATGCGCTACCCCTATGCAAGGGCATCGGCGAGTTATACCATTAAATTATGCTTATTTTAACCACATTTTTTTTTTTTTTTACTTTTTAGTCTTCATATATTTCACATTTTATTATTCTAATTATTATAGAAAAATCATATTAACAAATTCTTTTGATATCTTCATTAAATCCCCTTTACCACTTGTACTGAAATGGATTCTAATTAAATTAAAAATATATTTTTATGCATGATTTTGCATTAATATGTTTTTATGATTTTGATGCTAATTTTTTTTGTTCTAAATTCACTTATTAATTGCGTAAATTATACAATGTTGCATTTTTTATTCGTTGATATATTTCAAAACTTAATATTGCACTTAATACGAAATTTAAATAATTTTACTCTTTTTCTATGCATATTATAGTTTCGAATTCTAATTTATTTTTATCCTAATCCTAATTTATTCTATAAATTTATACATAAATGCTTAAAATCTAAAATCTAAATGCCAAGCTTCTCTTTAACCAATTAATTTAATCACTTGAGATAAATATTATTTTCTGAGCTAGAAAAACATTTAAACTGAAACGTCCTTGATTTATATCTCTTTTTAACACAAAGAAAAGAACATGTGTTCCACCTTGCAGAGATTAAATAGTTATTTTTTAGTTTCCTTTTAATAGTTATATTTTTATTCCTATATGTGATAGGAATAAACCTATTAACCTACTTAATGCAAAAATTCATTTATTCAATTTGATTTCTTTCTCAAAACATAGTTCAAAACCTTTCATTCATTATAATCTAAAATGTTTCCATATAAGTCATTATTTTTTCTGCTGAACCAGTATTTTATCACTGTATATGATAAGACAATTAATAATATTTCAGTAAGTCCGAATGTTATCAATTATCTAGATAATTATTTTTTTGTTTCATTACATTTGACCTCTTCATGAAATTCAGCTACCATAGACCTTCTATCAAGAGAGGAATTCCACTATGTCCTCAATTTGACGCGAGCTTATAGAGGCATAGAAGAGCATTTGGGGTGCACGAGAAGGAATCAGATCAGTGGCGTATCTATGTCCTTGGCGAGTCCTCGATACTGGAGGAGTGATTGATGGTCAGCTGAGACTCAAGTGGACAACTCAATCTTGGTGAGTATTTACTCCCCGGATCATTTTAAGACTGATTTATTGGCTTCGTCATGTGATCGATAAAATCGCGATGAAACTATTGTCGGTATTTACCTTTCTGTCTATTTCTATGAACAGGTATATGCGGGTACGGATAAATCAAGAAAAATGATACAAATGAAAAAAAATCAGGTTATTATGTAAAAGTGTCAAATAAATTATTTATGAGTTTATCCTACGAAACCTTAGCTGAAATAATATTTTGAATAAAAAAATTGTGGAATTTTCTTGTTTTATTTATAAATTAAAATTAAAATTACTAAGTTTGTTCTTTATGCGGGATCCTATCTTTTATTACTACAGCCTACTTTTATGAAATTGAATTTATAGTGACACACTTCATTACTGGCGTGGTGAATTGTTTCCGCGTGGTTTCCGAAAGAAGATTTATACACCAGTAAGTTGCATTTTTGAGGGAAAAAAATCGTCTATTATTACATATAATTTAGCAAAAAATATTTAAAATTTAAAATCAAAATTTAGAAATTTAAAATTATATCGCACTTTTGAAAATTGAGAAAAAATGCATATTAATAAAAGATCTTCTCGAGAGTACCAAAATTAAATTACTACTTACTAGAGGGTCATTATGTGAGAGCTCTGCGAAAGAAGGGAAAAAAGAAAGTGAGCTGAAATGAAGAGAGTTCGACAATTGTATGGGTGGAGAGATACGGTATACGAAAAATACGAGCTGTTCGAAGTGAACATGCTGCTCTTGTATTAGATGTGTGTCTATTATGTGTTGTCCATAAGTGAATGTTAATTAAATGTTTTAAAAAAATTAATTTGGTGTCATACCGATTATTTTATTAACATTTGCTAATGAAGGGGCATTGTTCTGCTTTTCCTTAGTTTTCAATTCAGGTATAGCTTCGAAATTTAGAGAGCTTGGCAGCGCTGACACATAGCCATCAATGATTGTGAATTCTTTATATATATTAATATCTAAAAAATATTTCTTACATTATGTGTTATTCAAAGTGTAATAAATATGGAAATAATGTAAAAGCATTTTTTTATCGTTATAGTTGGTTGGCTAAAAACCTCTTTCGTTTCGGAGATGAATTAAAGATAACAGTCAAAATAGCTTCGGATATCTGTTGTAATATCCGTATGGTATGATTGTTATAAATTGTATTATTCTTTGTATTTTCCTAAACCTTAAGATGTTTGCAAGTATATTTTAAGCCACGTAAGAAATAAATCATTGTAATATGCATCTTATATTGATCAATAAATATGATTTGTTGATCGAAGTAATTGATATGCTTCATTTATTGATTTCACTCAATTTCTTTGACAAATCAGTTCAAAAGGAATCGAAATGAAATTAATTTCTTGTGTACATTTGATTTCATAAAATATACAAGTAGAAAATATTAAAACTGTACAACAGGAATCAAAACACACAATTTTTTCTATAGCTTTAATTAGAATACTGATTGGAATACTAGTGACGATTTAACTGAAAAAAGAAATATATGTACATACCATAACACAGAAATTGCCCTATCCCCCCCCCCCTCCCTTTATTATTACCTAATCGAAATTGCATTTACTTGGTAAAGACTGGTTCGTGAGTATCAGTATTCGGCGCTTTTGCTCTTTCTCAGTTGTTGCTTTTTGAATAATAATTAAATGTATCAGTTATAAAAGATTAGAAATCAAATGAGCAAAGTAAATAAAAATATGTTGAAAAAAACAATCATAAAGAAATTTACAATTATTGAAATAAAGGTGTGTTTTACTGATATTTGAATGGACATGGATTAAGCATTTTGGAGACCAAATTGTATCAGGCATAGCTAAATCGAAGAAAAAAGTAGAAAATGATAACAAACGAGTGAATTCTGATAATATAAATGATTCATATAGTAAACATATTAGAAATAAAGTAATATTCGTTCGTTTCTTAAAACGCTTCTAGTAATTTAAAATTTTATGATTACTCAGATACAAATCAATTAATAATAAATAAATATGAATTTATTAAATTAACTTGCCAATCAAATTACCAAAGAATAAAACGAAAATTTTCTTGAGGTTAGAAAATTTTCAAATATATAATTTAAGAGGCTTTTTATTATAATTTAGATTTAATGAAATAATAATTCTTATAATTATGAATAAATATTAATATTGATTGGAGATTTGTGCAACTAATATAAATCATTCCTCAGAATGTGATATACATATAACCATAGATTATATCTCAAATATAGAACTGGCCACTGTATTTGTCAATTGGAACAAAAATTATTATTCATTTTTGAAATACACTAATAACTTTTCCAAAAGGAAAGTATATCCATCAAATAACATTTTCTAAAATAAATATTTATATAAAATTAGATGTTTTATAGAATATTTTAAAAATATCCCTCATTTTTAAAGATCTTCATTCAACGAACATATTAGCTTAAGAATGCTTTCCCATTACGATGTCAAATATGTGCAATATCATTACAGCCGTGATTATGAAATATTAATAATAATCTGAGATCCGATTCAGTCTTTCATTAGAGGGGTCTTAGGCACCATTGCAGTTATTATGTGGGAAATTAATGGAAATTGCAATGGACGATTAAATGCATTATGATTCTGCTCTGCAATCCTTTGGTATCTCGTTAGTTTGCCAAATAAAGGTTAAATTGCAAGATTGAATATGTATCATTATGTAATATATAATGTATTATATAATATATATGTATTATTATATATTATATAATTGGTCGCTCAGATGGTTCTGATAAGTTTGCAATCATCGCAACAACAAAGATGCAGGAAACGTGAAATTGATTTATTTGAATATTAAATAATAGACTGTAATAAAGTATAATTTTGGAGTAACATTATTCAATAACTTTTGCTTTAATAAAATAAGCCAGAATAATTAGAAAAAACAATTCCTCATCACTAAACATTTTATGAACAATTTATAACAACTTATACAGAATTCAATTCATATATTTGCTTATAACTGACATGATTCTTAGGTGATTGGAAGTAAATAAAGCAATGTTTACGTTTCAAAATGGGAGACATTTTTCCTGTCAACAGAGAGATTTGAATAATACTGCAGATTTTTACTTATATTTTCATATATATTATCTTTAAAACATGATTTAAATGGTATTTCATTACAAAAAATATCATTAAATCCATTAAATATCATTAAATAAAAAAATACACTTAATATCATTACTGACAATAAATATTATGTAATTTAAACTATTTTAATACATTTTATTGAATATTTATTTCATAATAATTTACAAAACGTGGTTTTAAAGTATTGCCTTTTATTAGATAACAAGTGGTAGAAAAATGGAAAACTGCATATTTTATATCCAAAAGCATACTGCATTTTGCAAAAGATAACATTGTCGAAGTGAACAGCTTTATTTCTGCTTTTCCTTTACATTTTTCCTTTTCCATATCACTTTGAATAAATATAAGGCAGGTATGAATTTAATTTCTCTCTTTTTTTTATCATGAAGAATGAAGATATTTCATAGAATAAAGGATTGCAAAATATATCAAGAAATATTGTATTGCTCTTAATACAAGAAAGAATAATACAATAAAAGAAACAATCAAAATAAAAAACATTTGTTTTCTTTTTTCGATTTTGAATAATGCGTTGAATAAATATAAAATACGTTTATTGCATTTTTCACATTGCATTTAAGAAAATAATGGCATTTGATGCATTTTAATGTTAAGCAAATTTAGTGAAAACTTTTTCATATTTTTCCCATTTACGAAATATAGAGGGAAACAAATTAAAATCATCATCACCATAAAAAAAAAGATCGAATTAAAAGTTTGATCATTAAACTCGTTTTTGGAATTACGTCTATAGGGATGAAATTTCACATTTAGACCTTACATCGAATTTGTAAATTTCTAATAAATTTACAACAAAATTCATTCAGAATTGTACTTCCATTTGTACAAATATTAATTAACAAGATAACTACAAGGGGAAAAGTGCCACACAAATGGAATTTGGTGCATAGATTTAAAGTACGAAAATATAAATACGGATCTAATTTGAACCAAATTTTTCAAGGACTTGAACGCATATCACAGCATTGACGTCTTGCCAAGCCTGTAAACGTGATAAATAAAAAAAAACGCATTGGAATATATATTGCCTGATTTATTCAGTGTAAATTATATACATATATATGTAATGATATCTTAAAATCTGATTTAAATTCTAATTAATTTCCAAAGTTTTATCTTAATCCAGCCAGTATAAACTTCATTCTAAAATATTCTCTGATTTCCTGATCCCATTCCACTTTTTTTATTTAATTAATGCAACAGGAAGCTCTATAAAAATATTCTAGTTCCCAAGCTCAGAGTAAAGGGATAAAAAATTATCAACCAAAATTGTCTTTTTAAAAGATCACTATGCTTCCTTTGCCTAATTCGACATGTGTAAGGAAATCCCTATCAGAATCTCATAGAATATAAGCACTGGGAAAGATATTCTCGCTCTCTTTCCCTTTTCAGCTCTTGTATTGCCGGTGAGCGGACGCAAGTTCGCCCACGCCTATTGTACATAAATCATGCCACACGGGATGGAAATGAAATGAAGTTAAAAATTCAAAGTGGCTATTTCAACGACCCTAATTTAATGTATATATGTGTATAACCAAAAATATAAGCATTATGTAATATAAGCATTTTGTAATTAAAACATATTATTGAAGCAATCTAAAATTAAAATTATTTCGGAATTGAAACTAAAAACTAAAAAAAGAACAGAAAAAGCACCATTGTATTTAGAGAGCGCAAATGCAGCTACTTCTAAAACACAGATGAATCCAGACAATTAGTAATAAAAACCAAGTATATATATATATATATATATATATATATATATATATATATATATATATATATATATATATATATATATTGTATATTATGAAAAATCCTAAAAAGTGCATTCGAAATTAGAAGATGTTACAGAGAAAATAAAATTTTGAATTGAATATCAGTATTTATATATTGTTTAGAATTTGACAAAAGCACTTATATAAGAATAATCTGATAAAATGACAAAATTGTAATTTGATATTTACTTGAATCATGCATTCTTACATAGAAATACTCTAAAAATTTCCTATATATCAAGCGGAAAAATATGTTTGTTTATAGTTTTGTTTTTAATATAACGCTGGTTAAGTCTAGGGACTCATAATAATGTTGATAACAGTTCAGAGAATAAATGTTCAAAAATGAAAATATCTATGTATAATAGGACGTTTCTCTAATCATTAATAAATATATATCATCAACATACGAGACATCTATTGGAGAAGATTAAACCTAAGGAGCAAATCTTAGAACAATTGCGGTATCTCATTCCATTTTTTCAGAATTCGCAGGAAACATTTGTTATATCTAAGTTTTAGATGAAAAGAAATCTTCAGTTTCAGAAATTCTCTTAAAAGAATGGTATTTTCAGTCTGATTTTTCTGCTAGATACTGTTTCGTTTGAACTTTAGAAAGCTTCATATTACTCGAAGACTTTTGTGCCCAAAAATGTATTAAGAATTTTTTCTATGAGAGTTCAGATAAAGCTATTTTTCTGCATCCTTGTTGAAATAAGGTGGAACATTTATTTTCGTTATTAATACACGTAGAATGTTTTTTAACCCACCATTTCTCTTGAAAATTCCTGCAATATCTATTCTATTCACATAATGAGCAATAAGCTGTTTTTAAAATAAAATCTCCATTTCGTGTCACTAAACTTGTTTCGTTTCACAAACTTTGCTTTGTTTTTGTTTTAATGGTTTTCACCAAACAAAAACCATTAAAGCAAAATTTTTAATTGCAAAGATGGTTAACAATTTTAATTTTATTTCCTGTTTCCGAAAATAAAAATGGAGTGAGATATGAATATTTGCTTAGCTGCAGTCCGTGAAAAAAAGAATAAAAGAACTGAATGCTTAAGTTCTGTGTGGAAATGATTTTTTTAAAGTTTTTTAAAAACTGTGTTAGTAATTTTGAAAATTTTATTCGTGCGTTTTAAAAATATGCTGAATTCAAGTTCAAAATAGATTTAAGAGAGGGACTTTTGGAACTAAAGTACAGAGCATTATTATCTTGTTTACATCTTCATAAACAAAATATGCTTGTTTACATGTATTTTTCTGAGTATTTATATTTCACTTTATTCATTTTAAAACTTAACAGCGTAAAGTTTTTGAACAACAGTTTTTTCACCAAATCATTTAGTGTTTTTAAAATAAATCTAAGAAATTCATATGGAGTTTATCTTCATAAAGAATCTATTACGGATTTGTTAATTTTTCAGTAAAAATATATCAATTATAGGATTCTGAATGCAATTTCTTCACAAATTCATTGATACTTTTGTCTCCTTTAAAAATTAATCATTGAAATTCATATAGAAAATGAAATAGAATATCAAACTGAATGATTTTAACTTCTTCTCTTTTTAACAATTTAATATTAGATTTTATTATGGGGAACACATTATGCAGTAAAATTCCCAAATTGCACTATAATTTCATAATTATTCTTTATATTAAAATAATATATAATAATAATAATATATTGTTACGGATTACTTCACTACTACTACTAACTCCGTAAAATCACCGGTGATATGTGTGGGTCTATGGTGTGAAGACACAATCAGCAGGCCTCAGTAGAAAACAACAACGACTTTTATTAAACACAAAGACACAGACGACAACTATATACAACCGAGACATACACACAGGACAGCACACAGCACAAACAGAAACCCACAAGTAGTAATCGACCACAGCTCACAAATTGGCCAGACAGAATCCAGCAGAAGAGAAGATGCTAGGAGCTTCGCTCTATGGTCTCTCCAAACGGCTGAAATTCCCCGCTGTCTTCTCGCTTTAGCTGTATATCAAACTGTCGACTCACTACCGCACGACTGGCTACTCCACACACAATTTGCTGCTGCTTCCACAATAGACAGCAGGACTCGGCGCACAGCCCAGTTCCGCAATAGCTTGGACTAGACACAAGGCTGGCAATCCGCCGTTGCTTCGCTATCCTCTCGAAGACACGTTACTTGTCTACGACTCCGACTACGCTTCCGATCTGGTTCATTGCAGCTTGAAACTACAATCCTTTTATAGTTCCTGGGAGGTGGGCCTAAAACCTTCTGGGCCAAGCAGATGTATCTCAGTTCCAATTGGTTGAATCGTTAAAATTCTCGAATTTTCCAGCATTATCCATTCTGTCGCCAAAGTCACCAAATGTTTGTCAAGTTTGTCGTCAAGCCCTAAGATCACTGGATCGGAACCCGAGCAGCATAAAATACAGGTGATTGTAAATCAGTCTTTCCGGTGATAGAGTCAAACGTGCTGGGAAGCAACATTACATTTTTGTAACAATATTAATATTTTTCTAAAATGTTAATAAAAATAATTATTTACATGTTTATGTATATGAGTGCATTGTAGTAGTAATAGCTATAAACGATAAATAAACCAATTTCGGATTGAATTAACTTTTAAACTTATTAGAACTAAAATTATCATTCTAATTTTTCTCATGAATAAAAAATATTATTTCTTTCATTTATGCTAAATTTAAACCGCTTTACAGAGCATTTTTTAGAATTTGAAGCATTTTTATAAACTAAAATGTTGCTAAAAATAAAATAAAAAAACAAAAACATATGGAATTATTTTATTAAGAAAGATGCAAATTTATATTGCTATAGTACTAAAACATTAAAAAAAAATGATGATGGCTTTTTTGATCAAGTCATTTGGGACTAACTTCCTAATATAACTGAAGTATTAAAATGATATTCAAACGAATGATATCTGCTATGAAACATTTAATATTAAATTCTCTGAAATCTTTCGATCTAAATTTTGCATTCAATTTTCCTCCTATTACTCTAAGCTGGTAGATACACGCTAAAAAAGGCACACTTGGGGGAAAAAAAGTAATTTTTGAAATATTTTCGGCAGTATAATTTTCTTTAAACATAAATTCAGTCCATTTAGGAACATACAAATTATAAAATATACTCATTATTTTAAGCTTAAAAATAATTCCAAAGAAAAATTGAAACATTTTTCTTCCATAAAGGAACAAATCGAATCATGCTTAGAATTGGAGTTTTTTCCTCCATTTTCGAAACTTAATTTTAGAATATAATACTTAACTCTGGGATATTTTTTTAAAGGCTTTATTATTAATCTTTTATACAGCTTTTTTTATTCAATTCGACATTTTTTAGAGATCAAAGATTATCATAGTCAAAAGCCACGTCTTCATCAGAATAATTTATGTGTATAAAAATAATTTCACTTCAATATAGGATATTTTTACGAATTTTATAATTTGGTTAAATGTGTTAAAAAGTGCATATTTTTATTATAAACTATTGAAAAAAATACCAAAATATCAAAAACAATTAATACTGTTTAATCTCTTTGATTTCTAAAGGAATTGTGTCTAAAATCACCATCTATACATGAATCCAGGATTTTCTTAATAAATATGTCAAATTACTATGGACCTTCAAAAAAATATGAGGTATCAAAATTTCATTCAAGGCTGCTACTCCATTTTAAGGAAAACACTGCATTTAAAAATAACCTTTTAAAAATTTATTTGAATACCTTATGAAAATATACATACATGTGTTAAATACATTATCAAGATTTCAAGAATTAATTCCTATATAATATGATAGTTGCCTTTTAGGTTTTTACAAACAACCAACTGAAGGCGCCACTGAAATTTTTCAAGATATTTGTAAAATTCATATTTCTTTTATCTTGGAATCAGTGGTGTCTTAGAAATCGTCTGCGTATTTTGTTTACAGTGAGTGTTTGAAAGATGCAAGTGAGTGAAAAAAAATTAAATAACTCGTGAAAGTTTCCTTTGGATGATTTTTTGATTTTAAGAAAGGCCTCACTCAACAAGAATGCATAGAATCGCTTCGTGAAACTTTTGGCAATGAAGCACCTCCATAAGAAACTGCTTACAATTGGTTTGCAAAATTCCGTCGTGGTCGTGCGTCCGTCAGTGGTTAATATCATGAAGGACGACCAAAATCAGTACTGATTCCAAAGAGCATCGATTCTGTGCGCAAGATGATTGAAGAAGATCGACATGTCATGTATTGTGAGATAGAAGCATCCCTTGGTATATCACAGACTGCAATGCATTCGATTTTGCATAGACATTTAACTGTCAAAAAGATTTGTTCCAGATGGATTCCGCACAATTTGTCAGAAGCTCAAAAAGAGGCTCGTGCAAATTGGTGTAAAAATGCTAAAAAAAATCAAATTGGGAACCACAAAATCCGTATACAACATCGTTACAGATGATGAAACTTGGATATATTCGTATGAGTCGTAAACTAAACAACAACCCACTGTTTGGTTGTTTCAAAATGTACCGAATCCTACGAAAGTTGCTCGTTCACGAAGAGCTTCCAAGAAAATGATTACTTGTTTCTTCGGCCTTACAGGACATATCGCTAACATTCCTTTAGAGGATCGAAAAACTGTTAACGCTAAATGGTATGCAGATATTTGTTTGCCAAAAGTCATCAAGAAAATCAAGAAAAACAACAAAATCCGCCACATCATTCTTCATCAAGACAACGCCAGCTCCCACACAGCATGCGAAATAATTGATTATTTGAAGGATAAAAATATCGAATGAATGTCTTATTGGCCATATTCTTCTGATTTGTCACCTAACGACTTTTTCTTTTACCTTATGTCAAACAAATAATGATTGGGCAACGATTTTCATCACCTCAAGAAGCTATTCATGCCTTCTAAAACCATGTTTCTTAGATATTAACTTCATAGTGGAAAAACTGTTTCAAGAATTGGTTCTAACGGATGGAAAAGTGTACAAATCTTAAAGGCGAATGTTTTGAAAAGCAATGAAACAGTTTGTTCCCCAAAAAATTCTTTTTCTTCCATCTTTTTGTAAAAGCAACCCTCGTATTAAAGAAATTGCAGGAAATTCATATTACTCTAATCAATAAATTTTTGAATTTATGAAAAAAGATGCTTTAAATAACTTTATACATTATCCTTAAATCTTTGACATGGATAAATAAAAGTTAATTTTTAAATAATTTTATGATATATTCTTAAATCATTGAAGAATAAGGATGAATTAAGCTTAGATCCAACTATTAATAAGATCTAACTAAATTAAGCCAAGATCCAAGATTTTTATTATTAGATTCTCACCACAAAAATTCAATGCCTACTCATCTTACATGTTAAATAACTTATTACGAAGTTTTTTAATTCATTTCCATTATTATAGAGATGGAAATTCTTAATAATTTATTTATCTTATTCCTTTATTTATGTATATATTTTTGATTCTGCGAATGCTATTTAAATTCCTAGATGACTGTTAACATACATAAGATGCCTTTATATTTAATAAGAACATTAAGTAAGAAAATTTCGCTTTAAAATCATTGGATACAAATTAAAGGCAAAAACAATTTCATACTTTATAATTCTTAATATATTGTATAGAAAAGAGTAAGTTTTCCATACTAGAATTCCATTTAGAATTTCATTCAAGTTTTTAATTCACCAGAAGCCAGTGTTTAGCTACCGACGCATGTGAGCCATTCAACTCCAGAATTAAAAAATAACCACCATGATTGAATCTAATTTGTTCTTTAGCAAAATTACCATTCAAGAAAAAAATATAAAGGAATTTATAAGAAACTAATACATTTCCTTGTATGAAATATATCATTTATATTTTATCATATAGATATATTACAACATTGAAAAGGGTCAGCAGGCTCTCCATGGCCGAATGGTCATAGCAATGATCTCATAATCAAGAGATTGTGAGTTCGATTCACAGTTTGTGTAAAAAGTATTATTCCTTCCTATTAAAATATTAAATTCCTTGATTTTATGTTTCATTTTATTTCATGTTCCAGAAGATACTGGACATTTCTTTAGTTTACCAGACAAGTGTTCTGGACTTTTCTTACTGTCTCCAGAAAAGTATTCTGGAACTTTCCCTGCTAGTATAAAAGAAGAAGATTTGTCAGTCACTGTGTTCTGAGTGCAGAATTCAGTTAATAAATTGGTTTAGCTCTACTTCTTGTGTGTGTCATTGAGTTCCACACTAAAGAACCTACGTGACAATGTATATATCAATAACTTTAATGAATGGATATGATAAGAGCTTTCCGAATTCGGAGAGAGCATTTAAGATTTCATTCAAAATGGAGATTAAAAGAAATAATAGCATTTTAGCTTTTTCTGAGTAGACCCTGTACTGCATTTCCTAACATATAAATTTTGTGAACAAAATAATTGAAATAATAAAAAAAAATAATAATACGTTAAATAAATCAACCTAAACTTTTGAAAAGAGCTCTTTTTAATAATACACTGTAGCTTTAAAAAAGCCTCGAACTCGAAAAAGAGTCTAAGTACGATTAGAATTACATTCCATGGCTGCATTGTATTTTATATCCTTAAATTGCATATTACTTAATTGCATATTATTTCTACTAGCACAGCATACAACTCTCATTTTCCAATGAAAGTTCATGCGTACTGCTTTACACTTATTGACCCTTATTTTTATGTAATAATTTCTAACATTCATGTCAGTTTATGGAACATTTGTTTGCAGTTTTACAAAGAGATAGAGTGAAAAAGAAATACACACATGTCCAACGAATATTATTCAATCGCATTAAAACCCTCCAAACCAAATTACATAGTTGCATTACACATCCGAAAAAGTAGCAATGAAATTGTAGAAAACTTTATAAATCTGTATGATTTTGTCTATTTCTTTTCTTGCTTTAGAATGAGAAACTCTAAAAAGAAATCTCGATGGGCTTCAAAAAGTCGCGATTTATAGGAGTTTGCTTCAATTGACGTCTTAGAAAAAATATATTAAATATTAGAAATGGAGCTGAGTTATTCAATATTTGTTGCGTGCCTCTGCATGCATATATTAAAAGGAAAAAGAAAAAAGTTCATCTTTCTGAAGGATATGCTAAATCAAAGTTAGTATTTTTATTTATAGAAGAAGAGAAAATATCTTCTTATTTGCTGAAATGCAGATCTTTACTTCGAACTGCTTCCACTGAAAGTAGAAAGCTGGCCTATCAGAGCATTGTGAGTATTGGCATTTAGAATATGCCTTTTTCTTAGTATAAAAATAAAGTAACTGATCGTTTCTAATGGTTAAGGATGGGTGTAATATGGAATCTTCAAATCTGTGAGAGAAGATCTTTTATTTGTTTGTTCTTATTGCAATTATGTTAAAGTAAAACTTTTGAGTTGATTATTTAAATAAATGTATCATTTTTTTTTTCGCTATAAGCCAGTTGATATCATTCGTTGTAACTATGCCAAATAATAACAATTAGCAGATGATTTTTATTTCAATTAATAAAAGAATTTTAATGAAAAAATATTTTAAAATACTTTTGTTTTTGTTGTTACGTTTTGCCCCATGTCTTACCCCAAAAGAGGAGCAAATTGTAACAGCTGATTTTTTTCAAATAAATATCTAGTGTGCTAAAATCATTGAAATTTCGGAATGTTTCTTTCTTGCATATGATAGATAAATAGTTGCACTATAAAAATAAATAGTTATAAATATGAAATCATTAATATTTTTAAAAATAGAAACATTTTCCCAAATATTGTTATCACTTACTCTTAGCAAACTCAAAATATACTTCCTATTAGAAATTATATATTTTCACTCTGATTGAGCTTTTTTGACCTTGCCATTTTACAGAATATTATATTGCGTTCTCAAAAACTTGCTACATTTTGTGATTGATGAGCAAGTATAATATATAAATGTTCTATGGTCTGGCTTCTACTTTCAGCAATAAAAATGCCAGAAATAGGTGTTCCATACGTTATAAGTTCCGTTTATCAATTCTTAGTTCTTTCTGTTATTATTTCCGGGAGGGCACTTTTGAGCTGATGACGATTTCAAAATACAATTCTTATTTGACCATATCCTATCAATTTCTGTGTATTTCGGGTATGAGTGTAAGTAAACAATTAAATATTTTTCTCGTCGTATTTGTGCTGTTTTTGATCATAAAAACACACAAAATCAGAATCAGAATTCAATTTAATGCAATCACATTTCTTTTCTATAGTAAAGTTCCAGCTGATTCAAGAACAATTTCAGTGTCTTGATGATAAATGAATCTTAGATAGCTTGGGCCTAAATCAACTCTAACTTGAAATAACAATGAATGTTTCAGTCGCCTGTGGTTGCATTTATCAACAGGAAAAAGAGATCTCATCTTCTCCACGAAGCAAGAAGGATTGCTATTGAAATAAATGAATACTGAAAGAATACAGTCTGTTGCATTCCAGGACCGAATGTTTGAAGTTCAAGTTGTTGATCAACTTGCCATTCATTCGCTTGGAAGTATGTGAGAAAAAAGAAATATGCTGTTCATTGTTTCACTTATTAAGTGTTGATTAAAATGGTTCTTTTTGTTTTACAATATGACGTGCCTATTGAATAAAAATTAATTGTAAGCATTTAAAATAATGTAGAATCTATATAAACCTTTTTTTTTACGTATGATATGTTCAATTTTTAATGAATCGTTCTAACAGAGTCCGTTACATTAAAGATCTATGAAAAACAAAAAAATAATCGTTTTATCAATTTTCTTACTCTGCTGTAACTTCAGTTTATTTTATTCATTTTGTAAACAACAGAGATATTAACCAATTAAGTGCATTCGATGTGTATGCAGGTCAATCCATTTTTTTTCTTGGCGAGATCGATTTGTAATGTTTTATCTAATAAAAATGAAATTTCATTGACTTTACAATTATTTTTTGGAAAATTAACTATTCGACCATTTGCATTGCGTTCGACTTGCATATGCCTTTTCGATTGCCTTTTATAAGGGGAACTTGAGGAACTTTAAAAATAAATTCCGCTGTTAAATAGACTATTTGAATAGAATCCTTCATCTTCAGTTTTCAACAATGGAATTAAATCACGCGATTAAATATTTGAGGAGACAATGAAAAAAATTTGAATGTTAAGTCAATCTATTGTTGTAAGTGTAATCTATTGTTGAAATGTACGCAAAAAATATTTTGCTAACATTTAGAAAAATAAATTTGCAAAATAAGTGAAGTACCAACAAATGTTAAAAATTCTCGTTTTTAATAAAGAATTTTTTTTAAAGAAGTTTCTCAGATTTACTTCGATGAATTATTTCTTCAAATCTGATTAGTTTTGTTGTCCTTGCTGTATTATATCTTTTTTAGATATATCGATATTTTAAATTGTAAGCTTAAAAAAAACTGATGCAATTTTATTTTAGATTAAAAGGAATTTTGCTTTATTATATTATTTGAAACTCGAAGGAGAGTTTAGTCACAAAATTTTAAGTTCTTTATCATGCATGTTTATAATGTGTAATTTTGGTAATTTTTGGTTCCGTACATTTTGAAAATTTTGCTATTTCTTATGCAAATTTCATTTGAGATATAATCTTATTTATATTGCTTAAAATGTTTTCTCTCAAAGAAATTAAAAGTAGACAAGGAAACTAAATAAGTTGAAAAACGCTGGCGAGTGAAATAAATCATGTCAGAAAATTTCAAAGCTCAAACCAAAAATATCTTTTATTCCCTTATTGATGTGTATGTTTGTAAAAATTCACCCTTTATTATATATGCTATAAGAATCACTAAATGTTTTCATAGATGTAAGCACGTGATTATAAATACTAGAAATATAAATTCTCAAATATCTCTAGTTAGTTCAAATTAGTGTCCTAACTGTGTAAATAAAATTTTGTTATAAAATCAGAAGTTGGGCGGAATTCACTTGCTACATATAACATGTACCTATATTGCTCCAGAAGTCAAAACATTAATCGACTTCTCATTTAAAAATTCTAAATGACGATGAATGTGTTTCATAAATATACAAATTTGCATTTTTCATTTAAAAAAAACCTATCAACCGTTAGAAGTATTTATGCCATCAATAGTTTTAAAAGCTTATTTAATGATCTTAGATAATTTATTTATATAAATGCTTACAATAACTACAAATATGTAGGCTGATAGTATCTGCAAAATTAATAAGCATTAAAATAATCAACGATAGGAAATTCTTATTCTATCGAAAACTTAAGTTCGTATTCAGAAAATTTGAAAATTTAACCGTCTGATGATTTTAAGAAAAATGAAAACATATCAAGTTATCTGACACCCAGAAAAAGACTTCAAATCTTTTCCAAAAATAATGAGTATTTTGAAAAAAAATCCTCCTATTCCTAACATGCTTTGCTTAATTCACGTAATTCCAAAAATATATGACTGTGTTATAAATTGTTTAATCAGATTGCCTGTAGTTCTGATTAAACAATTAAACAACTTCTTCGAATCATATTTTAAACATGTTTGACTAGATTTCCAATGAGCAGAAAAGTAGTTGACAATTACTGAAAGTATTCAAATGATAACCAAAGAAGTCCCTATCAAGCTCACTCAATCCATCTTATCCCTATAATATCAAAGGAAATCCCTATCAATAAGTCCCTACAAATACCCACATTTTTTATTGCACTATAACATTTTTTTTTTTTTTTTTGCCAAGGCATAAATCGAAAGAAAAAACTCCAGCTATACAAATGTACCGCAAAGTACAATTATCGAACAAATGTTATCCATATTGTGCATAGAAATATATTCCATTACACAAAAGAATATTGCTAATATTCTAAACCATAATCCTACATTAATTCTCAAATTATAATGTTATTATAAACTGCATTCTTAAAATGACTACTAAAATGAAGAAAAATATAACAAACATAAAATCATAAAAGGAACAAAAATTTGTTTCCTATTTATGAAGATAGTAAACTAATTCCTACTATTCTCAGACATTTGATTGTAAACAGTAAATGCCTCACAGCTGGCACATAACTGAGAATAATTGCTAATTAAAAAAGAACAAGATAAATATTAGATAGTGGTTTTGCTGTGGATAAATATAGGATGTAGATAAGCTCATAGTTGAATCCTGAAGGATAAAGACAAACGTTTTATCATCATTTTTTTTATTTAATATACTAAACATAATTTCAAAGCTAACAGTCTATTTGCGAATAAAATTTATAGACAAATTTGGTTTCTATAATGAAAGATTTTATGGCAATGTTATAAACTTCATAGTGTCAATCAATGTAGTAATCTATAGAAAAATTAATCTGTAGAAACTTCGAATGACGGAGTTTTAATAAAAGGTCTCAAACTGAAGTTTTGCTTCCACAAGATCTTAAAAGTGAGATGCACCAGGTGCTACTTTCAGCAAAATAAAGAGCAAATTTCTGCAAATATTAATTATTCACACATGGTTTCGACACAATTTTTTTACTAAATATTATCTTTCCAAAATATAAGATTTCAGCTTGCTAAAATATTTTTGTCATTTATTTTTACTGATCTGATCTTGAAATTTCATTCTCCGAAGTTATTTAAAAAATTTTATAACAGAAAATAATTGAAAGTTTAAATTTTGGAAAGGAACATCTTAATTTTCAATAATGTGTTATATTGACATTTTAATTGCTGATTATATGATAAATATATACTGAGTGAACATATATGATAAAAATGTCTTATTATAATCTATAATATAAGTATAACACTTCAAATAATATATGATATAAATATATATTTAAACAATCTATGCTATAAAATTTAGCATGAACTTTAGTATTATCACGGCATTATATTTAAGAACAGAATTGAAATGTGACAGTACTCACTAACAAATTTAATTTTTTAATTTTAAGGTATTTACTTGATAAAGCTTCCTCACTCAAAAAAAACAACAATTAGTCGTATAAAAACTCTCAATTTGCCATTTCGTATGTAAATGAATTGATAAAATACCAAAAACAGGTATCTACCTATTTCAATAATATTGTTCAAAAATATCTACAAAACGCATTGAATTCTGGACAAGCATTCAATAATTTTTCTGAAATCTGCTAAGAACTGGCTCGGCCCTGCAAGTCATTTAATCTTCCAAAAAAAGCTAATTTTCTTCATCAGTTTTTTAAAGTCTCCAACAACTCCGCTTGGTAAAATTGCATGAGTATCAAATTATTTCAGCAGCAATAATGAAAAATCTAATTAATTAATAAACATTTGGGCAGAGTGACCGCGAACGACCATGATAATGGGAAGCATGTAACAATTTTAATAAAATAGAGCCACTAATTTTAAGGTATGTTTATTTTGAAAATACAGATTGTTCTTTATAGGATTCCATTGTGTTAATATGCTGGCTGTTTCATTATTTGTCTGTGATCTGTGTCTATGATTCAATAAGGACTATTCTGCTATCAAACTGGATAACCCTTTCTCTAAAAAGTAGATGAAAGTAGCAAAGGTGGTTATTATGAGATCCGAATCTTATGCTAAGTAATAACATGCTTTCAATTACTTTAAAAAGTACTCCATCAACATTGTGCAGTATTGAGTTATTAGTTTTATTGTAATCCTCCGAATTCCCTGTTGGTCAGGAAGTTTTGTCATAATCCTCAAGTATTAATTCGAAATCGAATACCAGGAATTAGTAAAGATAATTCCTTAATAAAGGAAATAGGAGCTGTTTTATTACATTTTTGGATTAATTTCATTTCAGAATTCGAAAAGAGTTTTTGAGTTCAGTACATCAATGATGAGTTTAGATAAACATTAGTTTTTCTTTATTTTATTAAAATTACAGTCAAAGCCTATCATACATTTTATATACCTATTATAAATCATATATATCTATCATAAATTATATCAGATATCTGTAAAGTACAGGCTCTTTCGAGGCTGTGTGTGACGGAATTTACCTACCGCTCATCATCCAGGTATTGCTAAAAAAAGCTATTATCTCTCTTTCTCTACCGCGCACTGCCTCGGTGAAGATCGCAGTAAAAAAATGAAATGTTTAATTTCTTTAGTTAAATTGTAAATATTTTTTTCCTAAACGTTGCAATAACTGGAGTCACACAAAATGCACGCAACTCGAATTACGACAAAATAATTACATTAAATCATAATATTAATTGAGGAATTTTGAAATATGAAAAGCGAGTAAAAATCATTTTTAAGCACAACGACATTTATGGTCATACAATTCAAACTTCAACATTCAAATTGTTTTTTTATTATCAAGAAACATATAAGATTTTTTTTTTTACTTAGTAATAAAATAATTAATACAGTAAAACGGAAAATGAATGTCATTGTTCCTTTACAGTTTACAGCTTTTCAGGTACTGAAACCTTAAAAAATTTCCAGTATCTTCTTTTAAGAGGACGGTGGACTACATTAAATACTATTACGAATTAATTACTACATTAAATACTATTACGAATTAATTACTACATTAAATACTATTACGAATTAATTACTACATTAAATACTATTACGAATTAATTACTACATTAAATACTTACGAATTAGTATTTATGCATATGCATTAAAATTTAAATTCGTCAAATTTCTTAAAAACTTTTTTTAAAAAGAAATATATTATTTAAAAATATTTAAAAGATACATATTTTTTTTAAAATTTCAAAATATTCCAAGCGATTTAATTTTAATTGTTTCATGATATTTTTCTTATTTCCCAATGTAAATTCATTTGATACAAAACTGTATAGGATTTTATAATTCTAATTAAATATTAATTTTTTAGAAATATTTTTATGCGCACTTACAGAATTATCATAGGAATTTTATATTTTCCAGAACTAAAATTGACTTTTAACAATCTAAAAAAACTTGAAATATAAAATGCGTACCCCATTTTCTTTTAAAGTTTGGCCAAAATCTTTATTATCAATTTTATTTAATATCTTCAAAAATTAAGACACTTGAAACATTTCAGTGATATTTAAACTAATTACAATATCACTTTGAGAAAAGTCATAAAGATGTACTTTTTTCCTCTTTCTCTTAACCCTTCAAATATTTATTTTATTGAACAATATATTTTATAACACTATTTTAGTTGAATATAAACATATATTTTGTTAATGGAACGAAAAAAAATAAAATTTCACCTTTTCGACCATTCTTGATTATTTCAAAGTTTACTGTCCCCATAAGGAGATAGGACAGTGCATCAGTCAAACATTAAAAGAAAATCGGGTGTACATTTCATGTTTCGAGTTTGTTTTATTAGCTGTTTAAAAGCCAACTTTAGTTCAGTAAAACATAAAATTCTTATGAAAATTCAGTAAATGTGCATAAAAATATTTCTAAAAAATTAATATTTAATTAGAATTATGAAATCATACGTAGTTTTGTTCAAATAAATTTACATTGGATAATTAGAAAAAATAAAAATTAAGGCACCTAGAATATTTTGAAATTTTTAAAAATTACATATCTTTTAAATTTAAAATATATATATATATATATATATATATATATATATATATATATATATATATATATATATATATATATCGTTTTAAATTTTTTTTAAAAAGAAACTTGGCGTATTTATATTTTAATATATATGCATAAAAATTTCATAACCCTGACTGAATAATACCCAAAAGTATCTAATAGACTCCACTGTCCCCTTAGGAAAGTGAAGCCTTGAAAAATTTCCTGTATCTTCTTTTTAAAATGAAACTTTTTATAATATTATTCGAATTAATGGCAAAAACTTTTTAACGAAATACTTATTACATTCTGACAAGATATTATCAAAGAAATGAAGTTGTCTACACCATCTGGAAAATTATTAACACGTTTCTTTTCATTTTTCTACAAATCACACTTGACACCTGTCATTTTTGAGTTTTAAATCTAAAGAATTCTTAAGTTTGGGATATTTCATTAAAACTTTGTCATTCTCAGCTCAATTTTTCCTGTCGGTTATTGCGTTGACTGACGTTGCGAAACAACGTATTTCTTAAAATCTTCCATGTCTGAAAATGAATTTAGAATTTTTCCTTAAACAAACTGTCACTTTACATGAAGGTATTTTTCCAGATACATAGTGAACAAAAGAACAGAGGAATATGTATTTCTTTTTGTTGGCAGAATTGTTATTTCGAATTAAAAAATGTTCGAGATATTTACTACATTTAGAATGCATTGATTTTGTAGCACATTACTGAAATGAAAAGTAATACTGATAAATTTTCTTATTTTAAATTGATAATTAATTTCTTAAACTCAAAGACATAATTATTCATGAGGAAGTGAATGGATCATTTCGATAACATCCATGATATTTTCTTTTTTATAATATTAAAACATATATAAATTGTTTAATATACAAAAATTATTCAAATTTCATTTTACAAAATATGAATTTTTTTCAGAACTTGCTTCGGTTATTTGAAAATAATATTTTAATGAGTAAAGGTTTCATCTAGTTTCTCTAAAAGGAAAATGAGGCTAATTTGTTTCATCAATGTTCCCAAATGAAGCCATTTTCCAAGTAAATTGAATTTTACATCAAATTCTACGAATTGAATATTCTTCACCAAACACACTATTTTTTGCATATGTTATATTGCGTATTGTACTGTTGTTGAATTTATATATTGTGCATTGCAATGTAAGCTTTAATGCGTTTTTTTTTTCAATAAATACTTGTGCTTATACTTATTAAACTCACAGGATGCAAAAAAGTGCAGAATTTAGGAATATACTGCAATGAATGAAAGAAAGGAAATATGCCTACAAACCACTTTTTATGATTTTTCTAGACTTCGGCACTATATGCACTCGAAATTTGTTTTTGATTCAAAATGTAATAAGTGAATATTTATTGTTTACCTTAACACAATGAGCTCAATGGCGTATTTTTATTATTACCTTTTTTTAAGGGTTTCCAAATAACATATATTTGGAACTTCTCATATATGTTCTTTCCGTATCTTTAAAGTTAAGGATGGTTATATAAATTAAAGATTTGTCCAAGTTCCAAATATGTTTCTTTTGTGAAATAAAAAAGACGTATTTACATTATATAAATGGGATAGATTCAATGAAATAGGTTTTGCATATTATAATTCGGATTTAGCATTTCTGTTTTGACTAAATATATAAATCATTCAGTGATTTATCTCATTTTTCTAAAAGCAACTTTCTTTTAATTACTTTTTTCATTCCATTTGGAATGAAAAAACTGAATTAAGAGTATTCGTAATTCAGAAGAAACTTGAATTAAGAGCAAAAACTGAATTAAATAATTACTGAAGTTAAGAGTATAAATGCTTTTTAAGAAAAAATACCAGAAGAATGTTATAATACACAATCTAAAAGCTGCGATAGGTTTTTTTGCAAGTATTTGTTTATAAAGTTTCAACAAGAGTAACTGTATATATTTTATGTTTGAATTAATCTAATATACCATCTATGAAATTTTAAACTGTTTGGTACTAAATAATCTATTATCATGCATTTCACTAATAAGAATTATTTTCTTGTATCTGTACGAATTCAATTCACAACACTTATAGAATCAACAAAGTAAAGGCTTGAGATATTTAAGCCACTTTATTTTTCATTAGTCTATGAAATTCTAATTTAACTTTTTCATTGTATCAAGTACAGTAATACTTCGTTTTGGAAGTTTCACAATTTACAGGAAGTGAGCTATGGCTTGTAGCCTTGCAAAATCTAATCTCATGTGTTATATCATTTACAGCACGAATACCTTGAATTTGTCACTTTGATCCAGGATAGTTTCGAGTATCAATCCATGCCTTAAAAATACACATATACCAAATTTATTGTGGAATAAATATTATATTTTATTTCCATATTTAGTAGGTTTATCTGATTACACCTGGAAGACCAAGCTTCAACCCGAAGTTTTTTTGTTGCAAAATTGTAAATAAAACCCTATCCTACGGCTCGTTTAAATTTATAAGCGAAATTCAATTGAATAGTAAACGCGAAACAGGACATAATAAAAACACATGATGGTTTGAATTCCTAAACACTTCTCCATAGCTAGTACGCTTTTGCCAGTCATGTACAACCTCATGTCAACATTTAGTTATAATTTTTTTTTTTTTTGTATAAAATTTCATTTCTTCACATCTATATAGATAAATTTAAAAAGCAATATCTTATCTAAATATAAAATCTAATCCGAATCGTTAGAAGCCGTTTCCGATACCCGAAATATATATATATATATATATATATATATAAATTACGTGTCACGTTGTTTGTCCGCGATGGACTCCTAAATTACTTAACCGATTTTAATCAAATTTGCACACCGTGTGCAGTTTCATCTAACTTAAAAGATAGGATAGCCCTTTTTTTGATTTTTTTATATTTTAATTATTAATTAAAAACTAACTTTCCCGCCAAAAAAATCTTTTCATTTTCCCCACCGCCAAATGAGTACGGCTTCAGTTTTTTCCCCCAACAGTCATGAGGCTAGGCTTAAAACTTTTCGGCTGATTATTTGAAAGGATTCTATTTATTTTCTTAATGTTTGATGCATTTACAATTGTTAATGAATTGTTAAAACATTGTTAATGAATCGATCTTTCAGATTCATTCTTAAGTACTTTTCAATTAAAATAAAAAAGAATAAAGGAAATTAAAAATGTCTAATCTGCATAGCGTTACCCCAACTGGCGTAGAAAAACTCACGCATTTGCGTTACGGTAACTGGCGTTGAATATTCACGCATGCGCATTGTGTTCTGATTGTTGACATGACAACCATTATCAACGGATGCTTTAAATTATTTTTAGGTTAGTTGCATGTTTTTGTAATTAAATTGTATTTATGTTAGTTATATATTTTTTGTATACGCTTATAGTTTTAAGAACATCGTTTTTTTAGTTTTTTTTTAACCTGTTTTCAACCGATTATTTTAAACGATTCGTTTTATTTTCTTAGTGTTTGATGCATTGAAAATTAAACATTGTTAATTAATCGTTCTGGTCATAATGAATCTGAGAATATTTTGTTGACAAATTCTTGAAATATTACATAAATTAGGAAAGATATTCTTTAGTGCCCATAAAGTTTAAACGCTCAGTGACTGTTTTCAGTAATCATATTACAAAAAAATACTTTGTTTCAGTAAAAAATATTATTATATTAATTGCAGATTAATCCTTTCCACTTTAATTTATAGTATAAATTCTACGGGAACTAACAGAAAATGAGAGAGATACATATCACGTTATGACTGAAGGTGTTTATAATATTATGAGAGAATTATATGACTATCAAAATTTGAAGTTTTAAAATATTTTGATGAAGAAGCTATTAAAGTAGGAATTGCATAAAATATTTAATTATTAAAATTTTAACGAACATTAAGATTGGCGAACCGGCTGGTCGCCAAAGGCGGCTAGTATATATATATATATATATATATATATATATATATATATATATATATATATAAAGTAATATACAGCATGGGACTTTTAAGTACAGTGAAGAGAAAAGAGCATCGAATCATATTGATTCAATTTGAAAAAAAAATATTTAAATTATATAAACATATATATTTTTTGGATAAATATCATAATAATGTATTAGAAAAGTCGCGAAATATCTATAAAATAATTTTATATGACTAATTTTATTAAGTATATCAAAATTTTTCTGTCAAATGCTCCCAATAAATGGGACAGGGAACAACAGGCTTAATATCCCTGTTATTCACTTCTCAATTCTTTGGTTATAATTGGTTATAGCATCAAATTTCCAATGTTAATGGCTATTTTAACAGAAATTTAGAACAGTTCCTTCAATTTCAGTTTTAAAAAAATGTACATGTCATGACAACTTTTCCCGGGGAAGTATTTCCTTATTTCTAAATAAAATGTAAATAGAATTAATTTCTTATTTTGGCTTCAATCTTGAAACCAGTTTTATAATCTCAGTCCCATATATATAGCTATAATTTCTAAGTCCGATTAAATAAATTCAGCAATATAAAGAATAATATTAGGAATAGAGATATCTAAAATGCCAGTACAAGCGAATTTTAGCTACAAACTACAACGATAGAAGGAAAAATTTAAATATCGATACATAGAGTAAATTATTAAAATGAGCTACAATTCTTCTCTAGTTAAGACACTGGTATGGTAAAACTCTAAAACCTTTTTATGTTTAAGAATTCTATTCACGGAAGAGAGAGAAAAAGATGATTACTTTGAGATATGTAAATGGAAAAAATACCATCTCCATCCGATAATGATTCAGTTTCTTAGAAAAAAAAATGCTCTACGATCTTTTTGAATTCTCCATGTAACATATGTTTTTACGTATATAATGATCCAATCTCACATTTATCTTAAGAAAAAGATTTCTGGAAGTAAAAACGCCCTTTAGGGAGCGATTACAAATCAATTACCGAAGGTAGTTTCGAGTCATCTTCTTTAAGCACCATTTACAACTTCCTTTTTTTCATTTATAATACTTAGATATGACTTTTCTTCTAATAATTCTGATCATGGAGCAGTTTCAGATTGAGTCACATTTAAAAATTCGTCTAAGAGGCAAATTTTCTAAGGTTAGATCTAATGGTTTTCTCTGAAGCGCTTCAGTGAAATTGCAAAATAAAATTTAAAATAAATTAAAGAAATTCTGTACAAAGATGCCGAACAGCAAAACTAGTAAAATTTTAATCCTTTGAATTATATTTACCTTTTAAGTACTTTACGGATGTGAATATCCCGGCATAATAGCTTTAATCAAGATATTATAAATAAACCTTCGAAAATATAAGTATTCTGTAAGTATTCCAAAGTATTATGTATTCCAAACACAAATTTTCTAATATGGATCTTCCAAATGAACACCAAAACTAGTTAAAGTTTAATCCTTTGAATCATATTTACCTTGTAAGTTACTTTTTGGATGTAAATACCCCGGCATAATAGCTTTAATCAAGATATTATAAATAAACCTTAGAAAATATAAGTATTCTGTAAGTATTCCAAACACAAATTTTCTAATATGGATCTTCCAAATGAACACCAAAACTAGTTAAAGCTTAATCCTTTGAATTATATTTACCTTGTAAGTTACTTTTTGGATGTAAATATCCCGGTATAATAGCTTTAATCAAGATATTATAAATAAACCTTCGAAAATATAAGTATTCTGTAAGTATTCCAAACACATATTTTCTAATATGGATCTTCCAAATGAACACCAAAACTAGTTAAAGTTTAATCCTTTGAATTATATTTACCTTGTAAGTTACTTTTTGGATGTAAATATCCCGGAATAATAGCTTTATTTAAGATATTATAAATAAACCTTCGAAAATATAAGTATTCTGTAGGTATTCCAAAGTATTATGTATTCCAAACACAAATTTTCTAATATGGATCTTCCAAATGAATCTTTATAACGATTTTCTGAGTCATCCATTGGCAAAATTTTAAACCATGGGGAGAGATCTCCCCAAAGCTCTCTCGCACACGTTTCAATAAAGGTGCTATTACGAAGAACGTCTTGCATGGTGTTGGCATACAATAGTTATGAAATATTAACCATTCGCATGAATATATGAATTTTACTGAATCTATCGTATCATCTTTGGCGAAATTTTTGGCCATTAATCACTGGATTAATAGAATCCTAAAATCGAATTTGTATTTAAGTCACGTTTTTCCCATTCGATTAAAAACAATGACATAAAGCTGCGTTTGTAGTCACAAAAATCCAATGCTAAATTTGATGTATTGTATTTTAAGTCATTTCGTTTTTGAGTTATCGCGTTAAATGAGCTTCGAAATTTGAGATATTTTTACATTATAGATGTTAAATGATAATAAATGGCAGATGTTAATTTTACCAGTTTGTCTCTTTTTATATGACAATTTACAGTCGTATGCGACATTGTTTATTTACTAACAAAAACTTGCTTAAATTTAAAAAAAAAAGTGATACGTTATATTATTAGCATTTTAGCTTTATCTATAGAAGACGCATTTCTTTTACAGAAACATAAATTATCTACGTAAATTAGTCTTTCAATCTGTTTGAATTGTTAAAACACTATATACGATCAAATCAATCAACATACTGATTATATGTTTACTATTAAAAGATTTCTTGAATATAATCTGAAGAGAAAAAGCTACATCTGGTACTTTATGGATACTTAGTATTTGGGTTGTAAGAGAGGTTACATGGAACATATGCCAGGCAGATTGTGCTGCAGAAATAAGATGCGTATATTGAAAGGGTGCATATTTTAATTTAAAATACACAAGAATCCAAAAATCCCATCACATTTTCCTCGCATGCATCTTTTACCGCCTGAGGTAGAATAGCACCTAGTGATTCTCAGATACAATTTTTATCGGAAATCAGTGGCATCAGTGGATTACTGTTACCTATAATGAGGGGGAAAAGATGAGTGTATTTATTTGAACCTTCCAATAGTAAAAAATCTCTTATACAACTACATTTAGATTTAAGCTGCCTTTAGTAAGCTAGAGGGTTGAGAACATCTATGAAACATTTACTTTCAGTTAAGCAGTATTAAAATTCCTTGATGCATAAAAACTCATGGTTATATTTTTACACGTTATTAAGATGTTACATTGTTTATCTCCAGCAATGGTATGATTAAGTTCCACTCATATGAATAAAAAGGACATTAAAAGTATAAAAACACATTCAAAGAGAGATATTTACCCTTGGTTAGTCGGCTTTCAAGAAAAAATTCAAATGAATCCTGAAATTACGACATATTTTCTTCGTAAGCAACTTTTACCGCTTGAAATAGAATAAAACACCTGATTATTCTCAGCCACAATAGTATCAAATTAGAGGCACTTGTGGATTTTATATCACCCCTAACATACATTTTACCGTTTGAGGCAGAGCAGCACTTGGTGATTTGAAGCCACAACTGTATAAGACAATTAGACACCTATGGATTTTCTGTCACTTTTTACGAGAAGAAAAATCAAGCTAATGCATTTCAGCAAAATGCATTCATTAGCCAAAAATCTCCTAATACAACTGAGATTGAAACTGCTTTAAAAATGACAGGATTAAGAGACCTGGATAGTCTGGTTGATATGGCATTAAATTCGCATCACTTATGTTAGGAGTTTGAACCCCACCGGCCGAAGACTCTTGGTGTGCATGGTGGCTGGCACACGTTTAAATCTGCCATAGCTACGAAGTCCTTCAAGGCATTTCAATACCACGGAAGATACTGGATCAGAGGTTATCGTTCTCTGATTCAGGTCTAAATAACGATCTGTAGATGAGTGAATGAAATGTAAGAATGATGTCTGCTTCGTGAACAGGGCTGTGATGCATAAGTAGTTGAGATGTACTCTTGGCCCTACATAGAGCTATTGAATCAAGAGATGCTAAAAAGCGGCTTAAAATCGCTGCCTTTGTCAGCAACAACAACAGGATAACGAAGATTTGTAAAATTTTCTTTTCAATGATGTTAAAATCGTTGCTGCAAAGCAATATTACAGATTCTTTACTGATTAAAAACGCATTGTTACGTTTTTATACGTTGTTAGAGATGTGACATTGTTTATCTCTAGTGATGATATATATATTTTTTTTCAATTCCATGAATAAAAAATGATATTAAAAATATAAAAATGCATTAGTGGAATCTTTTTATTACCTATGAGTGATATCCTTCTTTGAAAGTGAATTATAAGACAAATTGCCACAATTAGATTCCCTGTCGTGATAAAATTGTCCTGTAGAGCATTTTCTTGATATATCTATCTACGTAGAAAACTATGCTTAGATATCTTAGTAAAAGACTTAATTCTGTCAAAAATCTATACATTTATTTATCATCGAAAATATACAATAGATAATAGAAAACTGTTAATTTCTGTGAAACACAACATGATAAATAACCCGTGAAAATTCAATCGATGTCAAAGCTACAATTCCGGCCTGGAATTATACAATATTAAGTGTTTCACTTGTGTGGAATTCCATTCATCAGCCGGAAGAAAAGATCTCATCTTGTCAATGAAGCAAGAACGATTGCTCTGGAGATGAATGGATGCCGAAAGAATTTCGTGTGATGCATGTCAATGCCGACCGATGTTTCAAGTTCACGTTGCATCGATTTCGGAAATCGTTGATGAACAGGCCATTCATTCAATCGACATGACGTGTGAACAAAGATATTGAATGTCTTGTGCTTGAAGATTGAGCATTGACTAAAATGGGCCTTTCTTTTTTTTCTCATTACAATCTGACTTTTTTGTTACGCACTTCTAAGAGTTAACTGCATGTATTTAAGAGAATATTAAATCAGTAGAACATTTTATTCAGAAGCTGCAACATAAACTAAATCTTTAGCAAAAATAAATCGATTTCTAAAAAGAACTATCTTTGTTAAAATTTGTCTGCTTGTTTTTTTTCACCCATATTGGACCTCTTTCCTATTTATAAGACAATGTGAATAAAATAAAATGTGAATAAAATAAAAAAGCAGTTATGATCCGCATAATATTTTTGGTACATTATTATAAATAAACTAAATTGAATAAGTTAGTGGGAAAATGGAATTTAAAAAATAATCAATTAAAGTAAATTTCTTCAAATTCATTACTGAAAGAATGTACATTATAGATTTTAGAATATATATATATATATATGTGTGTGTGTGTGTGTGTTTGTGTGTGTGTGTGTGTGTGTGTGTGTGTGTGTGTGTGTGTGTGTGTGTGTGTGTGTGTGTGTGTGTATGTGTGTGTGTGTGTGTGTGTGTGTGTGTACACATTTTACTAGAAACAATATTGTAGTTGAATAGTTTCGAAAAACAAAAATAAATAAATAGATCAACACAAAGATGAATAGATTTTTAAACATATTGTTTTTTTCTTAAAATTTTTTAATTTTAAAATTTTGTTTCAAAGTGTACTAACATTAGAATTCAGAAACGACAATTTCCGACTACTATATTTCATGACAGCCTTGTATGGACAACGCAGACATATTGGCATTTCTTTTAAGATTACATATAATGAAATAGATTCGTGCATTTCATTGCTTGATCACATATTTAATTGCAAATAATAAATCGAAATCTCTGAAAAATATGATTTTAATTTTCTCCGGTGGAATTTAAATGAGAAAAAAGAAACTGAAATTTCTATTTCGTGAAAGATAACTGGCATTTATAAGTTAGATGGTCTTATGAACTATTACGTTTTTATTGGTATTAAAATGTTCTGTGAATTAGCTCCAATGAGGAAGTCAATATTTACAGAAGACAGAGAAAGCTAAAATATACATGCATCTTTACTGTATTTGCAATTTAAGGTTTTAAATTTAATGAATTATAATTTTATGTTTATATAATTATAATTTAATGTTTTAAAAGTTAATGAATATGAAGTAATGCATAAATATTTAATTGGAAATTAAATACAAATCATAACACTAAATGTAATGTAAATTATTAATTAAATTTTCCTGGAGAATCAGCTGGTCGCCAAAGATGCATATTGAATAGTAAATAAAAGGTTCTTGATTTAATATACAAAATCACTTATTACTTTAAGGTGTACATACACACTAGAAGATTTTTTTTAAATTTTAACTTTAAAAATCCAGTTTTTTCACAGTAGGTCATTAATATAGGTTTAAACTCATTTTAGTGATAAAAAAACCATATTACACTCATTATTAATTAATTAAATAATATTTAATGAGCTAATTAGCGTAATTTTTGAAACATGATATTTTAAATTCTAATTTATACAGACACACAATTCTAGCTGGAAATGATGCCTAATATGAGTCTTCATGTTGTCTGCCTCAAACAAGCTATAAAAATGTATAGTTTTTTTTTTTTTTTTTTTTTTTTTTTTTTTTTTAATTTTTTCATCAACGATGAATAGAAAAAGCGAGATTTTTTCTGTCATTTTAACTTTTAAATAGCTATTAAAAATTTATTTTTATAAATATAACTTTGATTGAGGCACAAAACATTCTTTGTTTCATACAGATTATTTTGATATATAAACAATCGTATTTGGTTCATTTCTTGTTGAGTTATGATTGTTTGAATGAAGCAATATAGTAGAAAATGTCATTCTTCATAGAACGAGTTTAAAAAAAACCTTAACTAGAGTTTTTAATGAAAGCACCTCAAAAAAAATAATTATAACTCGAGAAATATTTCGAATATTGACAACAGCTTGGTATCGTTTGAAAGCTAAAAAGTCTGAGAACATCATTAAGCAATAAAAAAATATTAGATATTTTGAACGATTTTCGAAGTTTCAAGTGTGTACATACACCTTAAACATAAATTATTTTTTACGCATTTTATTTAAATATTTTGTTTCACAAATGAGTAATTCTGCTTGTCGGTTTTGAACATTCACGCTTAATCATGTACTTATACCCAAAAAGAAGCAATTACATTGTGAAACAAATTATAACAATTTAAGGAATGGAATAGAAGTTCTTGTTAGTATTGTTCTCCCAAGTCTAGACTGAAACATTTCCTTAAACTACGGTAGTTAAATGTGATAAATGCGATTGTAAGATGTTTGAGACACAGTGTTTGGAATATAAATCCACGAAGTGAGAACAACTTTCACGCTCTTTACCATGAGTTGGGAATTTACGATGTAGTTAGCAACCCTTAACTTCTTGACAGTTTTAAAATAAAGTAGAATCATCTGTAACAGCAGTTTGGAATTCTGTTAAGCACTTGTTCCTTCATAAGAGCTGTTCAGAAAAGAAGCAGTTTGTCATTTTGATAAAACGATCATATTGATAATTTCCAGAAACTCTTTCCATTCTCCTCTTCAGACAGAAATTTGAAGTTCCAGTAATATGTTTATTTTTCATTTAAAGTGCAGTATACTTCAAAAGATATGTCTAAATTATGATTTGGACTTTGGTTTAATGTTTGCAGACTTGTTCATGTTACTAATTTAAATTTAAATGTACATCAATAAGTCGGTTAAATTTGCACATTTGTATATGCGTTGAATTCTTGAATGTGTAAGGGTTATCCTATTTGAAATATACTGGATATTATTGACACTTTATGATTTAAAAAAGGCGTTTATATTTCATAATAAAAGATTGATTTATGCATTTTTGTCTTAATTTTTTGACTTTTCAGCATTTATCTATATGTCAATCATAAAACGCCTATCAAGATGAAACAATGTGGCTTTTTGTGGCAATATAGGTTTGAAGGAAAGTTGCAATTTCATTATGCCAACTAAAATACTTTATAGAAATTGAACAGGAATATACGGAATATTATAAAAATAATATGCATGAAACTTTAAATATCTAGATGTATAAGCTGGAAGTATATATGTTTATAAGCTGAAAGTATACATTTATATAAGCTGAAAGTCTACATGCATATAAGCTGAAAATATAAATGCATATAAGCTGGAAGTATATATGCATATAAGCTGGAAGTATATATGTATATAAGCTGGAAGTATATATGTACATAAGCTGAAAGTATACATTTATATGAGCTGGAAGTATGCATGCATATAAGCTGGAAGTATAAATGCATATAAGCTAGAAGTATATATGCATATAAGCTGGATGTATATATGTACATACGTTGACATTATGTATGTTTATAAGCTCAAAGTATACATTTATATAAGCTGCATGCATATAAGCTGAAAGTATAAATACATATAAGCTAAAAGTACACACACACACACATATATATATATATATATATATATGTACCGGGTGTCCCATAAATTTGTAAATATTTTAAAAATTCATAAAAATTGAAGGACTGGGTATATTTGAATGCGGTTTGCGAAACTATTATTCTCATGAAGGGCATTTTTTTTGATACAGAAAAAAATAATTCAAAAATTTGTCAATAGAGGGCGTTGCACGCAAGCAAATCAGTGGAAATATGCAAATTAAAGTCTTATGAAAGGCAGAGTGAGCGATTGACACATCATTTCTAAAGGTTTGCATAAGGTTTGTATTAAGATGTTGACACTGGTGGATAAAGCACTATTGGTAAAGTTGTTTTATGTCAGCAACGAATCGGCTGCTGAAGCCTTACGAAAGTTTCCAGAAAAGATTGAAGAAAGGTTCAGGTCCGATCATCTTGCTGGACTTATTTTCCTAGTACGCCGTTTCGAAGAAACTGGAAGTTTGTGTCATCGGCCACGCAGTGGTGCACCTCGTTTAACAACAGTCCGTATCTCCGATGTCTCTTCGCAAATGGACACGATAAGGGAACAGTCTACAAGCGCAGTCAGTAACGCGCGATAAGTAACTGGTATGCCAAAGACTTCTGTGTACCGTATCCTTCATGGTGTATTGCAATTGTACCCATACAAATTGCAATCGCTACATCAGCTCTTACCAAATGATACAGATAAGAGATTGGAATTCTCAAACTGGGCTTTGGCGAAAATTGAAGATGATCCGCGATGGCTGCTGAAAATATTGTGGACAGATGAGGCTCATTTTGCTTTGCATGGAGCAGTTAATACCCATAACTGTAGAATATGGACACATGAGAATCCACATGCTTACACTGAGAAGCCCCTGCATTCACCACGGGTTACTGTTTGGTGTGGTATCACTGCATCCATTATTGTAGGTCCTTTTTTCTTTGAAAAGCCCTGTAATAAAGCAGTATGGAAGATATGTTCAGTTAATGGAACAAGTTACTTGGAAATGTTACAGAAGAAAGTGATACCGTCCTTATTGGAATACGATGTCCTTGACACAGTGACATTCATGCAAGACGGGGCACCTCACATCGACACCGAAGTGAAGGCATTTTTGAGAAGAACTTTTACTGAAGAAGGGATAATCAGCCGTCACTTTACACATGAATGGCCCCCCACACTCACCAAATTTAACACCCCTTGATTTTTGGCTATGGGTTTACCTTAAGTCCCGAGTGTACCGCCATAGGCCAACTTCGTTAGTGCAGCTAAAGGAAGCCATTCGCCACGAAATCTCATGCATTCATCCGGATATGCTGTATGATGCAGTTACCAGGGTTGTCTCCCGCTTCCAAACTGTTATTTGTGGTGATGGCGGACACACAGAACAAGTACTGTAGTACTGGTGTGATCCGCCTGTAAACAATTGCTTGCATGCAAATAAAAGTATTTTCCCCGTAGAATTGTATGTTTTGCTTGAGTTTCGCGACCTCTATCGGCAAATTTTTGAACTATTTTTTTTTGTATGAAAAAAATCCCCCTTCATGAGAATAACAGTTTTGCAAACCGCATTAAAATATACCCATTCCTTCAATTTTTATGAATTTTTAAAGTATTTACAAATTTATGGGACACCCGGTATATATATATATATATATATATATATATATATATATATGTACAACCTGAAAGTATATATGTATATATATGCTGGGAATATACAGGATGTCTCAAAAAGTTTGAAATGCGATATAATTCTTAATCTGTTAGAGATAAGTCAGCAATACAAATTGCAAAGTTTTCCAAAATAAGATACGAAATAAGACCGTGTTAATAAATAAATCCTAGTGGAATTCAATGCAAATGTACGTTCCTCTTTTATGAAAGATGTCTCTTTCGACTTTTAATGTCTTTCTTGTAATTCATATGGAAAATTAATTAACATTGGTTGATGTTACAAAAGTGAAGTTAAAGGATTATAGACTACAATCCATTAAAAACAATGGTTATTTGATTAAGCTGCTCACTTGATTTTCAGTGTTGCTTCTTTTGAGCTAAAGTTATATATATATATATAAGATTCCGTATACTTTATACGGTTTGTGATTTGCATATAATAATACTTTGAAAATACAAAACTGTTTTCTTAACCGAAAAAAGATTATACTCCTCCGAAATATACGAGATTTCATTAAAATGCATCACTCCATGGCACAGCAAAAGAGAACTTTATCTATATGTTCGAACACAGCACTGTATCACTGAAAAGCGTTACTTTGAAGCCATGCGAAATTCACTAAAGTCTGCAAAGCACAAAATCTAAGCTTGCACAACATTCAAGATGAGAAATTACTACATAATCCTAGGCTTACCATTATCTCCCAAAGCTGATTTTTTATTTTCTTCTGTTTCACCACATTTTTCTAACTCAGTTACTTGAGATATCTTCGAAATCGCTGACATACAGTAAAATCCTTCTTTGTTTTAGTCGGCAAGCCGCCGTAGATATATGGCTTGGCGAGAGGCAATAAAGGCGGTTGCATTCAGTCAGGTATCTGTGCAGCTGACAGGATTTCGGTGGAGCGAGCTTGATTGATGACGAGATGAGAATCAAGTGGGTATCTTCGTGGATGTTTACTTCGCGAGTCGTTCGAAGGGTGATTAACTGACTGTGGTCAATGAGTGGGGGATAGGAGTTGTCCCCAACTCCATTTCCCCTTCTCTTTGTTGGCAGACAACGCTGTAGCCAAGAAAATGAAAGGATGTGGAAGATTTGGAAATATTCAGAATGCATGTTAAAATGAAAAGACTAAATCCTCATGGATGCAGTGAAGGAATTGAATAGAAAATTCAATTTTATTAGTGATGAAATGTATTAATTTAAAAATTTATTATTTATAGAAATTTTCTATAAATAATATATCTTATATAACTTAATCTTAATTAATTAAGATTAAGTTATATATCTTATTTAAATCTTAATTTATCTTAATTAAACTTGTTATTCGATGATTTACATTCAAATAAAAAAAATGTCAAATCACTATATTGAAGATCTAAAAAGAAACTAGTATGAGTCAGTGAATCTGTGAAAGAAAAAATACTTGATGAAATTAATGCTTAAGAAAAAAAAATAACTTTTCAGACCGTTTTGACAAGGTTTTATTAGAAAATAAAGGCGCTTTGATTAAAATGCCTTAGGACGTCGAAGTATTTCAACGGACAAATATATTTTCGTTTAGTTTAATAGTCTTTAACTTTTCATTAAACTGTATTTACTTTCCCTAAGTTAATAAACTCGCAAGACTGCTATATTGACTTGGTAGGCTTAATAATTTGGTCATAGATCTGCTTCGATAGATCTCATAACCGAAGCCTGATTCTAACAACTCGCGTTCATGCATTTTAAACCAAGAGCTGATTAACCCTTTCACTACTGATCCAACCCAACTGGCAGTGCAAATGTTTTTCTATAGAGCATGTTTGTGTTTCAAATGAAAGGTGCAGGGAATATCAAAGAACAGCTTAGTGATAGCTTATTTTACATCCTGCTCACCTCGTTTACCCAGTAGCCCACTTATATTCTACAATATTATACAATATTAAATAATATTCCTAATGTTGTATAATATTGTGAAATATTAAATAATATAATATAATATTACAATATTACTCAACATTTTGGGCTACCTGCATTGAAGCAAAACTGGCCTTCCATAATAGAATTTCCCTGGTTGGTTGGGGCGGATGAGTAGTTAAAGAATAAAATCTGACCTCGAAATGCAGAAATCCATTATTGGACAAAAAAACAACCAAGTTTCTCCATCGTTTTTCGACCATCATTCAATTTTAGACATTCAAACCTGAAATAACTGATTCAAATTTAATGATAAGGTAATAAATAATATTCACAAGAAAGTGTGACATGAATTTTAGAGCTACAAGTAATCTGACATAAATTTTAGAGCAAATGCAATTAATATATACTGAAGAAAAATGGATTTACAGATATTTTAATGGATGTGGAATGAGTGACAGGTCAATAAATTCGGTCTCTTCAACAGAAATGAAGGTTATATAAATTGAAAGTTATGACGGTATCCTTATAACGATCCGAGTTCTAGAGATTCTTCTGGAAATGTACATATCAGGAAACTGTAAAAGTAATGCATTTACACTATTAAATAATGCATTCACTCTTTTATGAGAGTTTATTACGCTGTGAATCACAATGATCGTTACCTAAAGTGCCACAAATGTTTGGGTTTGATCTTTTGAAGAGCATCCATTAAGTAATTGTAAGAAGATGAATTGCGCATGTGGTCGGTAACTTGTTAAATTTGCTGCCAAAAGGAAAATATTGTTTGTAAAAGTTAAAAGAATTAATGATGGTTAAAAAATTAATGAAGGTTAAAACAATTAATGAAGGTTAAAACAATTAATGAAGAAAGAACAGATTTTGTTTCTTGTAAAGAAATAGTGTGAATATGGCATATAACTTCTTAGGTAAAAAAGAAGTATTAATTTTCAGATTACCAAAAACAGAAAAAGTGCAAAATGAAAAAAATATATATATAATTAAATGCAATATCTTTTTTCTTATCACCTAGTTAATATTTACATTGTTTTTTATTTCCCCTATAAGCATATACTTTTCTTTTCATATTATAAAAATAATTCAATTTTTTATTATGACTCCTTTTTATTTTAGAAATGTCATTTAATGCTAGAAATTGGAATGTTTATATACATACAATTATAGATATTTTTTTATAAATAACTAATCCGGACAACTTTAGGCTTAGATGCTACAAATCCTTCTCTTGAAATATTAGAATATACTGAAATATTACTTCAACCAAAAACTAGATGTAACGGTGAAATAAATATCGAGATGTTTAATAGTATTTCTATTAATTCTTTTATTTAAAAATATATATTCAAGCATTATTTTTTCATATTAAAAACCTTTTATCGTAGTTTGTATATGGAGCAAAAGATGCAAATTCACACAGCAAAAAAAAAAAAAAAAAAAAAAAAAAAATCGAAACATTTTATGGAGAGAAGTAAAGTAGAAATTTCAAATCCTCGTAATAAATCAAATTATATCTTATCCGTGGCAGGAAAAAAATGCATAAATGCAAGATTTCAAATTTTTACTTTTATTTTCCCATTAAAATATTTTTATATCATGAATCGACGAATATTAATAGAGACACTTTTCTTCTTACTGCATTGAATAAAATCACTTAAAACGTCAGAAATAATTCATTTTTGGTAAAGCTATGGAGTTAAAAAAAGTCACTTAAGAAATAGTTTAATGCATTTTAAGTTTCAGAAACCAATAAATAAGAGGTGATTTTCCAAAAACATCTAATTTCTTAAAAGAGGTTTTAACAAAAATTGTAGTTTTATGAAAGTTTTTTAAACATAAAAAAAATGACTTTAGGGTGCTTTTAAGAATATTTTATTTGAATAATGCATTCTGAAATTAGGATCTTCGTTATATTGCTTATATCTCTGCAATGTTAGAAGAATTTATAAGACAATTTAAACGTAATTTATAAAAGTTTAAAGATGGTTCTTTATTAGTATGCTAAAAATAATCACATTTTCTTTTTTAAAACTCTAAGAATCATAACAAAAATTTAAAAGCATAGGCTGCTGGTATAAATACTATATGAAAACTGCAACTTTCTAAGAAAAATAAAGTATGAAATGAATATGTTTAAAAAGTCTTTTTGTCATATTGATATATTTTATACACTTAGGAAAGCATTCTTTTCTGTAATATTCATCATTGCCTAATTTTCATATAAAATTGTTTAAAAATCTTTATACATTTATTATTTTATTTAAAATATATATTACTGAAAAAATATATTATTATATATAAAATATAAAAAAAATATATTGAAAGAATATATTATTTCTACTTTTTAGAGTGCCGATAAAGCAATGATTTTAAAAAATATTTATTTGCAAAATGTTCAGTAATTTAATATTCAATGTATTTCAAAATTATTTGATATAAAATATTAGATAATCTTAAAAATAATATATTTCAAGTTATACTAGAAAGTAAATATTATAAAAATGGGCAATAGTGGGAAATTTCATAAAAAATGGTTTAGTCAATTTTGTTTTAAATCAAATATTGAAATATTTGCCACAATTACAACATGCTTATTATCAAAATCACCAACAATGAATTAAAATTCATTTATATTAACAAATTCTTGCCAATACTTCATACTAGCAGTTTTTATTTTAAATTTAGCATTAGGAAATTTTATTTTAAATTTTATTTATACTTCCTTTGCCATAACCCTTTAAATATTTTCATAGCAGTTTATTTGAGATGAAATGGTTGATTCAAATATTAATTTGAAACAAGGAAATTAATTGCTTAAACTTCCTAATCTACATAGAAAAAAAAATCAGTTAAAAAAATTGATCAAAATTAAAAAAATTATTGTAAGGATGATTTCTTATAACTAAACATAAATTCCCAATTATGTTATTGAATCTTATTAAACCATGGTATTTTTAAATAGATAATGTTAAAGGGAAGGTATTATGTATTTTACTTCAATATTTTTGAAACTAATTAAATATCTCTCGATAGTAAAGATATTAATCTACTTCGAAGATTCTACTACAGTGTCTACACTCGCTAAATCTGATATTGATTTACTATATTGAATTTTATTACATTTAATTTTAGTAAAATCTATCTATTTTTCTGAAGGAAATATATTTCAAAATTTAATCAAAAACGAAATTACATTTTTGGACATAATCATTATACAGTGGCGAATTGGTATGAGCGAGGATAGAACCTGAGACCTTATATTTCGCAGTCCAGTAACATGACCATGATACAAACGCAATGCTCGGGTAGCGCAGTTGTTAAATGGCTTATATGCTATTCACTACACTCTCTCCAGTGAGTCGGAGGTGAGACGAACGATAGGACTATTGATGTATTAGCTGCTGATTCTAATGCACCTGTACTCATTTGAGTAGCACCAAGCGTTATGGCGACCGTGTTTGGGTTGCTGCGTCAAGTGAGTCTGACGGCTTTGCTTACGGGTAGATGGCGCCAAAACAGCTGTACGAAGGTTGAAGGTTCATCGTCCGAGGTCACCAATGTAGCGGATTGTTATGAGCTAGGACAGAACCTAGGACCTTGTGGTTCGCAGTCCAGTAACATGACCACGATACAAAAGCAATTGCTAGTTGTTAACTGGTTTATATGCTATTCACTACAATACCTTCATTATGGATAAAACATTATTTTCATTTTAAGGAAACTTGTATGGATGTAAACATACGAATTGAATGAAGTATAAAAATGTATCACGTTTTAAAAGTATGAAATTATTTATTCTCTAATCCGAGAATTAATACGCTGTGTACACTCTCTATATCTGATATTGATTAACTACATTGAATTTCATTAAATTTAATTTCAGCATATTCTGTCATTATGTAGAAAATATATTTCAGATTTTAGGCAATAAAAGAAATCCATTTTTGTGCATTGTGATTACACACTACATTTAAGTAAAATATCATTTCCATCACATTCATTTCATAAAACGTGCATAAAAGTATGCACATGAATTGGGAAAACTATAAAAATATATCAAATTTCAAAAGTATGAAAATTTTTATTTATTCTATTATTTAGAAACACAACAAGATTTTATAACTAAGTTTTAATTCAAGACTGTAAGCAATAGTGAAAGAAATTAACTCCATGTTTCCACGACTTATAAAAGTAAAAGCATTTCACTCGGCATGAGATTTAACTTGTACATACTTCAGATATTCGCTGGAAATGATTTTACGTCTTCATGCCCTTGCATGCTCAAATCTTAAAAATTTTTATTTCCGCACAATTTTTATTGATCCTTAACCCTTCAATACACGCTTGGGGTCTTTTTGACCCCATCAGACAATCTAGGAATTTATAAAAATTTATACCTGTTACTTCCTATACCTTCTTGGGTTTTCTACAAGTAAAAGATTAGTACACCAAACAACAATGAAACAATATATCATTTATAACAGGAGGTTTGGGGTCAAATTAATCCCTTCATGTCCTAACGTGTCGGATTCTTTTAATGTTATGATTATGACAGTGAGAAGCATACATTCAGAGATATTTTCGCAAGTCTTCCTGCTGATACACAAAATGATGATAGCTCAGATTTGTGATATGATCATGAAATTTTTGTACAGAGATCTTATTATAGAATCGGAACAAAACGTAGATTTTGAAAACTCTAAAAAATCTGCTCAGGTTCTTTCCTCCTAGCGAAAAATATAGCAAATCCTTATATAAAATGTATTGTTTTATTATATGGATAAATTGTCTGGAAATTTATGGTAACTATTTTAATCTGAATGAGGAATGCTAAAATTGTTATTTGAGTTGTGTAAAAAATGAAAGGCAAGAATTATGAATCTTCAAAATCGTTTGTTTAAGCATCATTTTCCAAAAAATTTCAAATAGATGTTTTATAGTTTGATATTTGAACTATATATCAAACTATAAAACATAGATTTTCTTATTATTCTAATATTTTTATTCTGGAAAAAACTACTTACATTAAAAATAATAAACTTTATCGGAAATGAATGAGGAAAATATGAAATGAATACATAAAAAGATATGAAAAAATGGGTTAAGTTATACTTTCGTTTTCCTTATTCAAAAATCACATTTCTATCTTAAATGAGAATATATTTATATAGAAAATCATTTATTTACTCTAAATATATTTTATGTTTAAGCAAATAGCCAATGAGATAAAGAGTAAGTGCTTGATAATTCGGGGTCAAAATAACCCCAAGCGTATGTTAATGTTCAAAAATGGATTCAGGTGCTTAAAGGATAAAAATTTATGATATATTTTTTTCAGTTTTCAACGAAAATTATTCATTCTTTAAACAGTGACATTTCATGATTATTAGGCACCACAATTTTTATTTAATATAAATAAAAAATGACTGAATTATGCTGTTGTAAGAAAGTGTTCACCTATAATCAACTTCTCTTTATTGCAGATGAGTTTACTTTAATTACACATGGTTTTACCTTAATTAATGTCAACGTTTGCTTTCACTTGCAGAGTAATGTTAGCATTTTATCAAAGTCAATAATGAAGACCTTGTTAAACAGAGTAAAATCTAATGGCAAAGTTAAACAACCTTCAAAGTAATGAAACACACTTTTTTATTTAGTTTTGGAATTAATCGTGAAAGATTATAAGAAGAATGATAAAGAAGTGAAAGATGCAGGTTAGAATCTGAAATTTCGCTTTTGGAGAATCACACATTTCTTATCACAGATGGGTTTCGTTTTATGATTTCACAAATAAAGTTCTGTTTTTATTGAATATGCTCTAAGAAAAAAATCTTTATCGTATTCGTTTAATCAAATACAAGCACAGAAACATTTTGTTAGAATGACGATTTGAGAAACTGAAAATAAGTGCCATAGATTCTTAATTGTAATATCATTTTCTAAATGTATTTATTAATTTGAGTTATTTTGCTTGCTTATCTTTAAAAAATATTATAAATATTAAATTTAAACATGTTGAAAAGGCAAACGCCTTAATTTCTAATAACGCACAGCAGTCCTCTTCTTTTTTTGTAAGAATAGAACAAAAATTAACACATTTAAATATTTTTTTTAAGATTTTAAAGCTATTAGATCAAAACAAATAAGCAGCAAAAGGGGAAAAAAAGGAAAAAAAAATGTCAGATATCAATTTAAATTTAGTCTAGTAATGATTAAGGGGGTCCGGGACACATTTTGAAAATTTTTTTATTAATTAATTTAAAATTTTGAAATTTTTTGTACTGATTAACCATCTTATTAATAAGCAAAATCACAACATAAAAGTTTTCAAATTTTTTTTTTAAATTTAAAATTTAATTTTTTTTTGAAAAAAGTGACATTGTTTTAAATTGATATAACTCAAAATATTTTTGATCAATTTTCAAAATTTTTTCATTAAATCAAACACAAATATATATTCTTTCATTTTGATTCGGCAATTTAAAAAATATTAATTTAAAAAAAAATTAAAAAAATTTGAATGAAAATTTTGAAAAAATCTTGGGTACTTTTTTAAAAAAAATTTATATCTTGAAAAGTAAATTTTTTTTTTAAATTTGCTGAATCAAAATTAAAGTAAACAGTTTGAAAAGTATGTGTTTCGAATTTCAGACCTCTATCTTTATATGATCTGGACTTATATCAATTTGATCACAACAAATAATGAAAAAAAGCAACATGGTTAAAAATGCGTTTAAAGTTTAAAAATAAAATTTATAAGAATTAAAACTATTTAAATACCTTTAAAAGCTTCCAGATGCATAAGAGACACCTCCCTTCCTCACAAGTGTTTGGTTTAATTTAATTTTTGCAAGTTCAACCTTTTTCCGATATAACTTAAAAGTCTCGGTCGACTTAAATAATGCCTTTCGGAGATGTCGCTTTTGCACTTTCTTTAACATACTGAGAGACGATTGGCATGGGGAAAGGAAATCAGAGTTGAACATACTTAAAGTTGAGGGTTTGATTCCCTTATTAAAATCTGTTATTCCTCTAGCCGCAGCCATGTCAACTCTAACTTTTGAACCGTTCATATTTTTGGGACAACGGGTCCAAATCATGTTGTGCAGAGACTCATTTCTGTTTTGAGTTTCCCCTTTTGAACAACGCTCTAAAAGACTATCCGAGGCCAGTCTTTGAAAAATAGGCATCATTTTCACAATTATATTTTCACGCAACGGGGTTTTTAAAGCTTTTTTATGTGCAGCAGGTTTTTGATTTGAAGCAATGGCTCGTTGATAAAAACACCAAGATTCTTTTCCAGCAGGGCAAGTCGTATGTTTTGGTTTTGAGTCTGTAGAGCTGCAGTGTTGAAGAATGGCATAAATATCCCTTTTCATAGCTTTAACGTTGTTTTTATTTCTTATAATTGAATTACGGTAATACCTGGTAATTTTTTTTTATTGTTGCGTCACTTAGACTGCCATATTTCTTTCCACCGAGTGTAAAGCCTCTTTTCTTTTCAGCATCTACTAAATTTCTCAAAGCAGTCCCCATCCTTTTCCCAACATGATTTATGCATTCTATTTTTTGTATCGAGACTTCCTTACCATAAACATTTGAAGCTTTTAGCTCGAGGAATGTTTTAGTGTCTCCATCTCCAACCAGTTCCACGTATCGAAATCCTAGTTTTTCGGAATTCTTCCATAATTTCAAAGCCATATTTACCTCCATTCCTCCAGAAGATCCAACGTAATTAACATCACAAGATGGAGCATGACCTTTTTGCCACACAGCGAATTCCGGTGAATCTTTACCTAAAGCTTTCTTCGTTTGAATACAGTGATTACAAACTTTCGATGAAACCTGGTGATCAATTACATATCCGGTCAGCACGTCGATCACACACCCCACAGCGTAATTTGACGTGTGACCTCTTTTATGCCAAGTAGCGTCATAGCTTACAGCTATATCCAAAATATTAGATGAAGATTTGGATAGAAGGGCATGAACTTCTTTAACTTTTTTTAAAGTGTCTTTCTGTTGTTCTTGAAAGTTTTCTAGAGTAGAAGAATGAAAAGATTTTAAGTGTCTAGTGAAAGATTTAGAATCCATGCAAGGCAAGTTCATTATACAAGAAAATTTTTCAAGTCCTGCATGTCCTTTTCCCAGTTCAGTCATATCAACCACTGTTCTGCGATTAATATCGTATGAGCTTTTCTTATTTTCAATCACATTCGTAGAAGAGTTCTTTGAAAATTTAAAAAAACAGTTCTTGCAAGTTACATTTATATCTTGGGCCAAACCAAACTGTTTGCCAATGTGAAGTTCTAATGTATTCTGTTTGCAACAGATACAACAACAACTTAATAAAATATCATGCAATACAGACTGTTTTAAAATGATGTAATTTTCATTTACTTCTTCAGGAAAGTTTTTCTTCACTGGAGAAATTATGTTTCGCTCATCCAAACGTTTAACAACTTTGCTTTCAGCAGATACCAAAGTATCACAATCCAAGTTTTGTTTTCGATTTTTTTTTCATGATTTCAGACCGTAAAAGTTGAGATTTCCTTTTTCTACCCATTTTAATAGCTTATGAAACCAAATAACTGCGTAAACTTTCAGAAAAAATTAGAAGAAAACAAACTTTAGAGCAGGGAACTAAAAAGCACGTTGTCTCATGAAATGTAAACACAGAGGTTCAAATAAACACTGAATCTCTTCGTTTCATTTCATTATTGAAGGAGTTGAGTTGTATACAAACTAAATCTAGGATTTAAAATAAATTCTTTAAAAATTTATTTCCAAAAAATCAAAAATTACGCTAAAACAACGCCAGGAAATGTTTGTTTACATTTAAAGAGATGAAGTTGCCATGGCAACGCTTTTTTCACAGTTGGAATTTCAAAGCAGTGGTCAACAAAAATTATGATATCTCCCGTTCTAATTAAGATAGAAACATGATTTTAATGTTATTTTAAGCAGAAACGCATGCAGGAGTTTTTCAGCTAAAAAAATTTTCGAAAATTTGACGATTTATGTGTCCCGGACCCCCTTAAGGCAAATAAATAATCCTTAAACAAATTATCATATGTCAAACTATCCCTAAATAACATGTATAGAAATGACACAAATTTTATTTTCAATAAAAATTTAGTAAAACACAGTAGTTATTATTTTTCCAACAAAAATACTAAAGTCAAGTCCTAGTTTAACTTAAATATTTTGGAAGATTATTATAAACCATCAAAATAATATGTATGAAATAATCAGGATTTAAGTTATTTCAATAACTATACGTAGCAAATGAATACATTCGAAATATTTCTCTGTTGTATTGTACAGAAATAATAATTCAAATAATATTCAATTTAATATAATATTAAGTACAGTAATGATATTAATATTACTGTACGAAATAATAATTCAAAATCTAATATTTAATTCAACCTAAACAATGACTGCAATTATTCTTTTATTATTAAACTAGCCGCCTTTTGGCGATCACAGTTCGTTAATTCTTGTTAAAATTTTCAGTTAAATATTTTATGTAACTTGTCTTTTAAGAGCTTCTTTGTCAAAATATTTTAAGCATCAATTTTTGATAGTCATATGATTCACTCATACTATTTACTATAAAGGCCTTAAGCTATAATTTTCTCGCAACTCCCATAAAACTTTAAATTAAAGTGAAAATGATTAAACTGCAATTAATATGAAAACATTTTATTACTGACAACAATCATTTTTTTAAATATGAATAAGGAAAACAGAGTCGTTTAGCATTTAATTCTTATAAGTTACAGAATAATTTTCATAATTTGTATAATATCTAAAGAATTATTTGACATAAAATTATGAGATCCATCATAAAATTTAGTTTTTAGTTTTACTTTCAAAAGGATTAAATAATGTGAATATCATTATTTTATTTTTGTTTCGGTCTATAAATATAATTCAAAAAATTATGAGATCCAAATTTTATGCAGTTTTTTTGTTCCAAGGAATCATATTCTGTGAAATATTCTTTACACTTCACCATTTAATTAAATAAATGAATGTTTTTATCTTCTGATATCAAATCTGATCGATTTATGAAGTTTTTGGATAGAATAGTTTCGAACAATCAATATTTTCATAATCTTAAGTCAATTAGTCTTGAGAAAACCTGGCCCCTGATTGGGTTATCATCTTTGTGATAGTCGGTGAAGTGATCTAAAATTGGCTGTTTTTATTGTATAGTGGTATTCAAATTTTCATAAATCAGCCAGTTTTAGTGACTGATTTTGTAGGTGCAACATTTTTATTTGAAATATTAGTGCCTCAAGAATATTTTGTTAAATACGATTCACACAGCAGATGATCTGGATAAACGCTAAACTTTCGTAATTTATCAGAGTATTTATTGACTCAAGTTATGTGATTAAATACCTTATTTAGACCATTTTAACACGTTTTTTTTTGTTATTAAAGGTTTACAATTTAGGTTATATTAAGGTTTATTAATGGTTTTGCCGATTATTAATGGTTTACAATGAATTAAGAGGATACATATTATATCATGTTTGCCATAAATAAATAATGTTGTCTGTGTAATTAATAATAAGGATTTTGTAAAAGATCATAGAAAAATTTTTTTGTATTCATTTATTAGAAAATTTCATATTTTATATTGATTTCATTTCATATAGATACATACTGAATATTACACATTTTTTATTTAATTTCTAGTAAGAGTTCACTTATTTTTCAATTTGAGCTTTTATCGATAAGATGACAACACGTTGAATAAAAGCTATCTTTTTCTCATTCACAGTTAACGCGCCAGTGCAAATTAATTTTTTTTCCTTCTTTTGTACGAAATAAATTGTTGAAAAATATGGTTAAAATATTTTTTTAAAAAAATCATTAAGTACTGAAATTTAATTTATAGGTTAAAACTTTGATATCGTTTATAAGATAATTTTTTGAACTACAATATGATGTAAAAATTATTTTTGTTGAATAATATATTTGGAAGTTATAGCGGGAAAACTCTCAAATTTGCTTAATTTTTAATTAATTAAAATTATATTTAGAAGTTTAAAAATAATAGCTCCGAGGTACCTATTCTCGATCTCCAAGTTACATACGTGCCAACTTTGCTAGTTGTAGGCCGAACGGGTTGCCTGCACAGCGCCAAAATTCGCACACTCACACAAATACACACATTCAGCATTATTATAAGTATAGATTGAATCAAAGCGATGATTATTGCCATAGCAACGACACTTTTGATATAATCTCATTTCATCCGATTCAATCCGATTTCAATCTTGAACTATAAAATAGTTGTAAGCTTCATTTCATAAAGAAAATTAAAAATTACTTAATTACGAGGTTTTGATGATGCAATGATTTCCAGACTAAAGGGAACATTTGTTTAAAATAAATAATCAAATTCCACTTCCAACAAAAAATTGCCCTTCTTGATATCATACATTCAAATAAAAATATTTAAATCACTAGGTACATTGTAGATTCAAATATTTTATTTCAATATTGTTTTGATTTTTTAAGAGAATGACTCCATCTTTGTCTTCTATTTTATTTATGAGACAACAACTCTATAATATTTACATAAAATATAAAAAGAAATAAAAATAAAAATATAACTAAATATCTTTGCATGAGTGGTGCTAAGCAAATTAACTTATTCCTAGTGAATATGTGAAACTTATTCCTAGTGAACTCACCAATAAAAAAAACGAATAATTTTTAACCAATAATTCTCTTACATTTGTTTTACCTTTTATTCTTTGAATGAGATTTCGAATATTCAAAATCATTAGTCGTTGCTTCTCATATTTTCCAGTTTGTAAGTCCAGTTTGTATTAAGGGTACAATGGACGATAAAAATGTGAAAAATCGATGAAATCTGCGATTTTTTTTATTTTGATCTTTTATGTATATTTAGAGTGTAAGTTATCATTTGCAAAAAGAATTATTTTGATATCTTAATTAGTTCGCGCAATATTAGCATTTCTTTATTGATATTAGGATGCCACGGCCACTTGTTTACATTTGTACAGCTGCAGTATGACACAGTTTCGTCTTCCACCAAACGCTGCTAGTGAGCCTTATTCGCAATTTTTATTTTATCATTTTGTTTTTACAATGACAGATGTTAAAAACTTCAACTTCTTCTTTTCTCTTATTGTTTGTTTTGGTTTGTTGATTCGTTCGTCATAAATTTCATATTCAAATTACTCGTATTTTTCTTTGAAATTGAGTACATTAACAATTCTTTTCAGGGCTAAAATTGATATTTTCTCTATTTTAAATTACATTAAAAATTAAATTACAAAAGTGCCTAAAAGAAACATTCGTTTCAAAGAAAAGATTAGAGTTGGGTATAAGTAAAGCTGTGAGAGAGTATAATCTGGGATATTTAAAAAATCTTTGCTTGATTGAAGAAAATATATCAAAAGATGATTCTCGCTTTATCATAGGTCAGAAAAAGAACCAGAAAAGTGCAGCACAAAAAAATCCTTGACATAATATATAAACAAGAAATGAAAAAAAAAAAATCAAAAAACAAGCAAATGTAAGGTTAGAAGCAGAACTTATGCAGCAGGTGCATTTTGATTTGCTTCATATTTTGTATTGAATTTGTTTATAGCTGCATATACAATTTAAAAACGTTAGATAAACAAAAATTATTATTTATGGTTCATGAAATGATATTAAAAAATCTTTTTATTTGAGGGTTGTATTTTTTAAATGAAAAAAGGAGTTACTTTTGCTTCACCAGTAGTATTTCCTGTATATGCTTTGTGCATTCTTACATAAATATTATGTATGTATATTTGTATATATTTCATAAAATAAATAATTCTTTTAATAAACTTGTATATTTAATAAATTTGAGTTGTTTTAATTTGGTTTCTGTTCTGTAGGGATCATTCAAATCTATTTTTAGCTTTTTCTCAAAATGAAATTTTATGATGCCCTTCAAATTTTTAAATACTCCATGCACATCATATTTTTAGTTACAACTCTGAAACTTTTCTGTTATGCTGTATAAACATAAAATAATATAATTTTGCATTTATAGATGAATTATGAGTATTAAAATTTTTTATTGAAGGCCTCGAGTAATATTACTATACTGATTTTTTAAAATTTTTCAAAAAATGTCAAATATTTCAAGTTTTGAATTGAAAATCATATTTTCAATAAATTTAAGTATGCAAAATATTTTATAGAATTAAAAAATGTATCTTAAAAAAATAGAAATAATTAATTTATGTTATATTTTTATGCGCATGGAACAATTTGAATTTTTAGAATATTTAATTTTTTTTTCCATTTTTTACCAGAAAAAATTTTTAAGTTATCAATGAATTTTTTTTTCAGCATTAGATTGATATAATGCAATTACCATATAAATTTCAAAACAATATCTCAAAAATTGAGAAATTTTGGTTTCAATGTCCATTGTACCCTTAATTGTAGTATTTGAAGAATTTTTTTATGCAAATATTCGTTTTTTTTATCTTAATTTAACCCGGATTTAACTTTTTGTTTTAATTATAATTTTTAAAATGTGGAATCAAAGTCGATGCGATATTACAGCTACTGCCGAGGTTTGATTGTAATGTTCCATATGCCCCGTTACAAACATCATTTTTTATATATATATTTGCATTTCATATAATTCATTTCATTACATAACAAGAATCTTGAAACAATCATGATTTAGGAAGCATTTTACCCTAAAAATGAAAATTCTATTGAAGGAAAGATTACAAATTAATTATAATTGTACTCGCTGTTTTACAATACAACTCTTTATAATTTGGAATTAACGCATTAGTGAGGGTAAAAGCATTTTAGCGCCTATTTTTGGAGTGAATATCGAATATTCTTTTTATTCAATCTTCTTAATTTCTAAGTAGTTTACTTAATTCACAATGCAGTTTAAATTTTCATTCCTTAGAAAGTTATAACAAATTTTTCATTTGTAGTGCAGCAACTATTTTTCCAAATTTTAAATTTTGGTAAAATTTTCTTGTAAAATGCTTCATAAATTAAAATCTAAAGAAAAACTCTTGCACAAATGTGATATATTAATTTCACAATATGTTCTACAGTTTCTGAACTGAATAATTAACTATATCTTCATTTAAAAAGGATTTACAATTGTTTTAATGCTTTATAAGGCGAAAAAATTGTATATATTTTGCTATTTAATTGTTGAATCCTATTATTTGAAGATTAGAAGAAAAATTATTTTTAGCCCAGACACAAGTTAATACACTTTACTGCAAGACTTGGAACAAATAATTTCATAAATGTTATAACAAATCATTTCATAACTATGAATAAACTTCAAAATTAAAAAGTTTTTTTTTTATTTATTTATTTTTTATTTTCGCCAAAATAGTATATATCTTGGAATTTCCAAACACTGTTTCATTTTAACTAATACATCTTTGTTTCATAGAGATCTTATTAATATATTCTAGGAATAATTCAAAAATATGAATATTTTGTAAAGCTTTTCAGAAATTTCATCTCGAAACTTTACAATCTACATATCTTATTTTAAATTTCCCAAGTTTAATTTTTAATAATGTGGAATTGAAAAATTCTGCATTTTTAAACAGAAAAAAATGTCTCATTACTTGTTTAATAATGCATTTTTAAGCAAGCAATATTTTTTCATGAGAAGATTCTTTATTCCTGAAAAAAAATCCTTTTGGCGATGTAAAATTATGATGAATAAATCTAAGTTTATTTCGAGTAGAACGGATTTCAAACTTGAATTTAACATGCAAATAATAAATACGAGAAGGAAATATTTTATTTCTCCTTTTCTAATTATACGTAATTTGAAATATGTTCTAAGAAAAAAAATAATCTTTCGAACTTCTTAAAATTTAAGTAAAGTGATTAGTTGGAAAATGATAAATCCAAAAAATTCGAATACAGAATTCAAAATCTAGAGAAGATCTCATATTACTATTTTTGAAGAACTGTAATACTTATGGAATTTTGCTGTAAATTTTTATTGTTTTCTTAATCTTTCAGATTTGTAGAGTGCAGAGACTTCAGACATGTATTACAGAATGCGAAATTCTTGTTTCGGATTACATGAAAATGAACTAAATGTTGATTTTCTTTCGATTTTGAGAAATATTTTTTTTAATTCGAAACTATTTTAAGGAGGTGTTCCAGAATAAATTTTAAGAGGTAATTTGATTTTGCAGATTGACATAATTTTATTAACTTGCCCCTTTAAATGATTTGCATTTTAAGAAAATTCATAGGTTTCATATTAGCTTCTGCTTTTTTTTTTGTCAAAGAACATGCTGTAATCTTATATTTTTTTGTAATTATCTTCTCTAAGTATATCATTAATTTGGTAATCAAAAGTGGATTTTCGAATAAGCAGGGAAAGCAGTTGATCTAAAGGAGAATAAAATCAGGTTGATTAAGAAACGTTATTACCCTATCGGCTAAAATAAATAAATTTGCGAAATTCTAAGAATATTACACATTATCTATATTATTTCCTTAATATTAATTTGTTGACAGTATAATTAGTGACATTTCACTCTATTATAATGATATTCTTAAGGTGTACGTACACACTTGAAGATTTTTTTTAAAATTTTAACTTTAAAAATCCAGTTTTTTCACAGTAGGTTATTAATTTATGTTTAAACTCATTTCAGTGAGAAAAAACCACATTACACTAATTATTAATTAATTAAATTATATTTAATGAGCTAATTAGCCTATTTTTTGAAACATGATATCTGAAATTCTAATTGGTACAGACACACAATTCTAGTTGGAAATGATGCCTAATATTAGTCTTCATGTTGTCTGCCTCAAACAAGTTATAAAAATGTATAGTTTTTTTTAAACAATTTTTTCATCAACAATGAATAGAAAAAGCGAGATTTTTTCTGTAATTTTAAATTTTAATCAGCTATTAAAAATTTATTTCTATACATATAACTTTGATTGAGGCACAAAACATCCACTATTTCATACAGATTATTTTAATATATAAATAACTGTCTTTGGTTAATTTCTTGGTGAGTTATGATTGTTTGAATGAAGCAACATAGTGGAAAAATATCATTCTTCATAAAATGAGTTCTAAAAACACCGTAACTAGAGTTTTTAATAAAAGCACCTCAAGAAAAACAATTATAACTCCAGAAATATTTCGAATATTGACAACATCTTGGTATCGTTTGAAAGTTAATGCATCAGAAAAAATTATTAAGCAATAAAAAAATATTCGATATTTTGAGCGATTTTTGAAATGTCAAGTGTGTACATACACCTTAAACATAAAACGTCTTTTTCATTAATATGCCAATGAGATTTAGATATGTTGAAATATGAAGCCTAAATATATCGATTTATTAAAGAAAAGACTTCTTGATACTCAGTGTATAGAGCTCCAAATTGCATATATCTTCCACTGAAAGTCAGTATTTTTACATATACAATAAATGTACAAAAATTCTAAAAAATCAGATCAACATAAAAAAAAAAATTATATATTATATACGCGAAATATTTTTAATTTTAGAGATGTTTTAGATAGATGTTTTATTTTCCATTGGACAGAAGTCAATGAAATGGATAATTCTAAACATTTCAAAAAATTTCTTAATAAGACAGGTATAATCCTTTTTTTTCAGTTATAAGAGTCGTAAGAGATAAAGTTTAAATGTAATTTTAAACTAAATGCTTGGATACATTTCAGTTATATTTTTTTGCAAAAAAATCATATGAAAATACTTACATTTTTGAATTTTCGCATAGCAGACATTTTAAAATGAATTATTTAAAATTAATTCCTTTATGAATTTTTAAATAATAGCAGAGATTTTAAAACATATGAAATAATCGATAGCATTTATGAATTTTGAAATAATAGCATAATGTTTAGCATTGGGAAGATATATATAATTTTTTTTGACCAAAATTAAACAAAATCTGAAAACCTTCTATTTTAGAAGGTTATGAAATGATTTGTCCAAAATTTACAGATAACATAAGAAATGTTTAATTAATTAATGAAGAAGTAATCAATATTTTAATCCTATTTTTAAATACTGTCCAAGCAACAAATCAATAATGTGGAATTTTCTATTTTTTGCATCTTAAAATATTAAAAAAAACTAAAATATTTGACATTTTATTTTTTCTTATTTTAAGAACTTCGGAACAAATCCAGCAATTCTTATATCAAATTTTAACATACAATATGTATTATATTTTAATTTCTTAGTTATCCCCATTAAAAGATATTACCTTATCATCGAATTCCATATTTACTTTCTTTTTCAGGTATTCATTGCTAAAACGAAACTTACTTCAAATTCAGCAGTAATATTTTCCAGATCAATGTAAAGAGAAATATTTAGTTGATTATTCCTTCATATTGGTTCTTAATTTTTTTCTTTAATATTAGTATTAACCATTGAAATTTTATTCACAAATTGAATAATAAAAATATGTCCATCTAACAATCTAAACGATGCCATTGATACTCTATTAAATCGTCTGTCGTTGGATTTAATCTAACCGATGGGATTTCATTCAAAATATTTGAAATAGATTACATTTAGATACAGTTTAGTCTCATAGGAAGCGCTTAGACTATTCAATAAAAACCAGAAAACTGCATAAATATATCTAGTTCAAGGAAGGCATTGGAACAAAATATATAGTAATCCACCCATACTTTCGTAACAAAGGCAAGGATGAATTGAGCCATTTGTATAATTAGAATAAAGGATCCTGGTTTATTAAAATCAATTCTCCCCTCGAATAACCGTCATTAACAAGCGTTGTGTGACGGCACTTTATTAGGCAATTCAGTTGCAGATGTATTAATAGAAAGTTCAAGCGATTGCACCAGGCGCCTGTGTCCTGAAACTTCATTAAAGTTAAGTGTGTATTTTAATGGGGAATGATTGAACTGCAGCTCTCGGCCAGTGACTGGTCGAGTTGCTATTGTCAATTGCATTAGAAGGAAGTTGCAGAAAATAAAAGGATTTGATTATGACTGGGATGGCATTGGACTATAAATTAGTTATTTGAGAAAAAGGTTGCTGGAAAATGTATTCTTTCGATTGCATGGAGCATTGTTGACATGAATAAAGGTGATTCGATTTCAAAATTTTGCAAAGCCAAAATATTAGCTATTGGCATTAGTTTGCTAATTCGATTCATAGAAGTGAATAAGAGTTCATTACACTCCTATTTTAGTGAATATAACTTTTACAACTTTTAATTCTTTAAAATGCATTTTGTTTTCTAGTTATGGTATATTAAAGTATTTTTATGACTGAAACATGCTTTCTAAAAATAATTAATTTAGTTAATTAGATAAGTTTAATTTGATTTATTAATTAATTTTGTTAATTAATAACAAAGTAACAATTCAAGACACTTCATTTTGTGTGTGAAAAAGAATTGAAGCATCTAAATTTCTCTCTTAATGAACAATTGGTCAGGACTTATGCCAACTTGCATAACTTCATACAAAGATTGATGAATTTGGAGGGAAGCATACTTCCAGTAGCCTTAGAAGGGGTTAAATAAACTTCATGAATAAACGCACATATTAGAATTCTTTTTCTAAAATACTTATTTTGCCATTTAATCTAAGAGATATTATCTCAATTAAATAAGGAAGATCATACCACTTAATCGAAATATCGTTTTTAAAATGAAAGAAATGTATAATAATTGGTTACCATCTTATAATCTAAAAATAGTACAAATAGATAAAGAAGTATTAATGTATTAATTATTAATTATATTAAATAATTATAAGAAGTATTAATTATTAGTTATAAAATGTATTTACCTTATTTTATGAAAGTTCTTAAATGTAAAGTCTTGTTAATGTATGGGGAAATTCAGTTCTAAGATGGCTGTCTAAGAAATCTTTTTAGTATTATTTTTATTTCTTCTATAATTATTTAATCAGTCAGTGAACTTCAGATCTGACAAAGATAACTATTATTAAAAATTTCTCTACGATAGTTTTATGGATAGATTGAATTTAACTATGACCAAAAAATTTTAGCTCAACGTAAAAACACGAATATAAATTACGTCACTTCATAAGGAGCATATTAAACACTGTTCGATGCAAAATTTTATATTTTTAGAAATGTATTAGCATTATGTAACTGAAAAAGAATGCTTATTGAATAAGTGATATTTAACATTAGCAGAGGACTTTTCGTATTACGCAAATTATGAGGTTTAAATTTCATCATATATGACTAATGCAATCGAATTCCAGGAATTATAAAAATATTCTTTTCTTACAAACATTCATCATTTGTCTTTAAAAATAAAATAATTGGAGTATTCGATAATATTTCATCAGTAATGCCAGATATCTTGTTTTCAAATGATTAAATACTGACATTAAAAGTTTCTATATCAAACAACAATTAACATTACTTTTATCTAATTAGCTAAAAATCTAATAATTTAGAACTTTTCAACTTTCTAAATCCATTCTCTTTAGAATTGGCAGAATGAACTAGAAGCTATAAGTCATTTTCGAAATGTATGAAATGCCCCACAATAAATAGATATTATCTTGAAAATTACACTCTTAATCGAAAACAAATGTTTTGATAAAAGCACTTAAAGAACATAACAAAATATATTCTACATTAACATAGGATGCATATCAGTTTCAAAATCACATCGGTGCCAAAATTAAGCTCGTTGCAAATAACATTAATACTTCAGTTTTGAAACATTGATCAAAATATGAGATATCATTTCTGTCTTTCATTAGAGGTCTCTTTAGTATCATTACATTTATTGCTAGAATAGAATTCCCCTACTAAAATGAAATGAACAATAAATGTGTTACGATGCTGCTATAATATATTGATGTTTCGCTTGCTTGACAAATAGTGGGGCTGGGGAAATGTTACTTGATGTAGATACCTATTAAGATTCGATGCTAAGATAAATGGATAGGGTTGGAAACATAAATGCTAATATGTGATTGATTTAGATATATTTCTTCAGTTAAATTTAAAGCCTTTAAAGCATGGAATATTTTAGTGGTGTTTAAATATCTGGAAAAATAACATATTCAGAACAATATTACTTAAACATTTACTTATTCTATCCAATTTTTAAAATAATTTCTTTTCATTGTAGAGGGGGTTCGTTGATTCATCCTTAGAGAGGCTTTAGGTCTCTGGTTTAAAATAGTGATGAAAAAGAAAACATTAGCATTCTGGCAGAAAATTTTGATTCAGTTTTATGCTATTTTAAATTTAATATGTAGGAAAGTATTATTGAATTATTGTATACATTTACATACTTCATGTTGTCTGTATTTTAATTATAAATAATTATTTTCGATACATATTGTTTCATCTTTCTGAGTTCATACTTAATACTTTCCAGTTTTTGGGAAAAGTGAAAAGATTTAAATGTGAATATTTTTACAGCCTAATTTATATATATATAACAAATTTATTATGGCTTATATTATCTCAATGGAGTTTTATTTCTAACTTTAATTTTATTATTTTTGAAAGATATAAAAAAATGTATTTAGTTGAATTAAATATTACAATAATTATAAGGCAATCACAAAATGTCTAAAATGTAGGATTAGTTTATTTTTAACCTTAATACTTATTATTTTTATATATTGATTAAAAAAATAACTTTGATGTTGTTCATTTCTTATCAAAAAAGTTGCAACAATTGTGTCAACAATATTGCGATGTAGTAGACTTTATAAATTAAATTCATTACATTTGGATTATAAGAAAATAAATTGTGGCCTGCATAAGAGACAGATTCACGAAGATATAATGTCATTTCAAAATCTTATTTCAGAAGTAATATTTGAGGAATTTATTTATAGTTTTCTTTCTAATTATTTTCATCTTTAAAGATTTGCATTAGAAACAGTTTCTTGTTTTCATAATAACTGTTCTGTAAAATATGCGCTTCACTATTAAACTGTGAACCAAAATTTGAGGGATTATTAACTCAATATTTCAAAAAATGCGGCAACCTTTTTTTCTGATTCTAAATAATTGGAATGCTTTCCCAAAAGTAGAGTGAAAATAATATATCATCAAGTGTGATAATAAAAAATTATTTCCTAATTTAAGTAGGGGAAAGTGTAAGACATTAAAATCTACTTCTGCTGTTTTCAATATTTGCAATTTAAATAATGAAATATTTCCTTTAAATCTTTATTTGACTAGGCTGTATTTTTATGAGATTTCTTAATTTTAATAAAAATATATAAATTAGTTTAGTATTTAAAATCAGATGTAACAGTAATTTGAGGAACGATGTCACACGGAATTTTTTAAATGAATATTTAAGTTTATTTCAATGAATATTGATAATTAAGACAAGACACAGCATTTTTTCTCATGCTACTTGAAATCGATGTTTGTCTAGTATAGAAACTCTTCTTACTATAGGAGTCTCGAATACAAAACAGATATTAAGAAGAATATATATATATATATATATCAGCAGTACGACGTTTATTTACAACGATTAAAACAACGACGTTTATTTACACGAAGACACACAGGGCAGCACAAAGGCGACAGCTATATACAGCACAGAAGACGATTATCTTTAGCCGAGACGTGCAGCATACAACAGCATACAAAACAGCATAAACAGCAGCATACAAAAAGTCTCTACTGCAGACAGTAGCGTACAGCTTAGTTTAGCACTAGCTTCACTCCGTCGCTGCTCCGCTTATCTCTGGAAGACAAGTTCTTTAACGTCGATCCCGACTACTCTTCGACTCTACTGGTCCACGACTACCCGGCAGCTGCAGGCTGCACCTATTATAGGTCTCAGGAGGCGGGGCTAGAAGCCTCATAACCAATTAGGAACGTTCGAGGCGTATCTCGGTTCCTACTGGACGTATCGGGAAAATTCTCGATGTTTTGGGTTTAACCCTCTCGATTCCAGCGGGGCGGTTTGGGGCGGTTTGAGAATTTACCCTATAACATCCACGTGGGTCGGTTTGGGGCGGCTGCTAGCCGTTTTAGGGGAGATCGGTATTAAAAGCGGCTATTCTACTGAACACTCCAGGAGATCCTCGTTATCTTCGACAATCGCGGCTTTTTCACAGTAGTTTCCCCTGTGCCTTTTGGCGGTAGGGGTTGAGGAGGAATTCGCTAAATAGGTTGTTGGCGTACATTTTGTATTTTGAAAGGGTTTTAGTTTCTATTTTCACATGTTGTTAGCTCAAAATTGGAAAGATTTTATGGCTATTTATAAAAGAAATTTTCCACTGAAGTTCTCTGGTAGCGATAAGGATACCGACACGTTGTTTATTTTTCGGACAAGCATCAAAAGCTCTTTTCAGTAGTAAGACTATTGTAATGATATAAAGACAAACCATTGCATTGTCAATGCTGCCTATTCACATCGCAGTTTTCTCACAAAATGGGTAGCGACACTTGTTACTATGGAAGGAAGTCGTTTTACACTCCAAGCATCTTATTCTTTCATCAAAGGACTGTCAGAAATTCTGAGGTCGTGTACAAACTACCGCTTTTAAAATAGAATTAAAAGACAAAAAAAAAAAAAAAAGATTGGGAGTATTCTTTATCGCTCTCTTCAAAGAGTGAGATAAGTTATATAAATACTGAGTTCCTTTATAGAATGCCATTCTGAAAATTTCTCTTCAGTTGTGAATTTCTACTCTTTATTTTATGTACTGTGAATTGGGTGTTTGGATTATCAGAGTAATTTTTCTATTAAAACGCTTATTATTTCTTCATTATGAGTAAAAGAAATCGTGAACACACTGAAGAAGAAATTAAAGCAATTTTACTTGATTCTGATGAAAGTGACAGTGATCTATCAGCGAAGATGATGGTTGGCCAAAAAATGATACTTTAGCTGATCTCTCATTTATTCTAAGCAAAGAAGCAGGAGATGAAAGAGAGAGATAGACATGAGGAGTCAAAAAATGTTATATAATGTACATATTATCAAAAATTTGCAAATGATTCCCTCGTGTGGAAATTTAATATGAAGCTTTCGTTCAAAAATTTATCTTGTTTTAACAATGCTATAGAAAACTTCACATAACATTTTAAAATCAGAAATTCAGCTTGAAAAATTCACCATGACAGTTCATACTAAAAAAGTAATATTTATGATTAATGTAAATTTAAATGTGTTAAAACTTCAGATTTAGTTTATGAAGAATGTAATGTTTTAGAAAAATGTTCAGGCTGAAAACTGAAGGATGTATTTTCGAAATATATTTCGCTGAGTAATTTTTCCCCCGAATTTTATTTCATAAATTTTTGTATTTCATTATTAAATGAAGTTTTAAAAATATGTTATCAATTCGATAGATGAGATATATAACGTTTGACGTAATATATTCCCTTGGTAAGAAAAAAATTTTAATAGTTATATTTTAAAAGATTAGTAAAAATGAGTGGCAAAATAAAGATATTTTTGGAATTTATATTTACTCTACATTCTTTTTCGATTATTTAATGTAAAAGCAAGAATGCGTAAGGTTTTGGGGGAAAAAATGTGAAAACTTCTTTAAAAATTTAATTAAAGTTCTAAAATTTTTCTCTTAGTATCACTATCGAAAATACAAAGTAATATTTTATATTTAAAAATTCAATAAAGATAATCGTTTATACTCAAAAAAAAAAAAAAATGCTAAAGACAATTAAAAAAATCTAGGCTGAGTGTTGAAAGAACATATTATTTTCGAAACATCTTTCAAAAAGAGCAATAACATTTTTTTTATCCAACGATTGTTTTTATTTCGGTATTAAATGAAGATTTAAAACATTATCTTGTTTATCACTGAAAAGCATTGACATCTATACTATGTAAAAAAATGTACTAATTGCATCGATATATGTATAATGTATGTTTTACATTACTATGTAAAAATTTTTTACATGGCAACATATGACATATTATTTAATTTTGGCAACAAAAAAATGTAAATCCTATTGAGAATTAAATGAAACATAAAGATGTTTTTGAAATTGCTAGTAAAGCAAGTTTTTATTTAAATGGTTTGGAAACCTAACATAAAACTTACAAAAAAAACCCCTATTTTCTAAATTATAGAATAAATTTCAAATTTTTTGTAAAAAAAAAAATACTCTACAAAGATGATGAGCGAAACACTTCACACTAAAAAATATAAATACATTAGAGTAAAACTCTTAAGCTGATGGAAAAGGAATCTGGTTGCCGAAAACCGCAAGGCAATTATTCAAGGTAGAGCGTCGACAGTTTTATTACTTCAGAGTGCGGGGGGTAACTGTCCCTCTGCTAGGAAGAGTCCATGTCTTTCAGAGACACGCTGAAAAAGTCTGGATGTTAAAGGGAGTGCCACTTCAAAAGTGCTTGGATGTTAAAGAGATAATCTATTTTAGCACCAAAGTCGCCAAATTCGTCACCAAGTCGCCAAATGGTCTCCAAGTTTATCGCCAAGCTCCGGGACCTCCGACGCGACACACGGACTCCGTCCAATACAGATGACTGTAAAACATTCTTTCCGATGGTGGAACCAACTATGCTGGGAAGCAGCATTACAAATTCGTAACAATATATATATTAACCTAATATAATTGGCATTTTCTTTTCTGAACCGATAAAAAGATAGATGGTTTTCCAATAGAAAAGATGATCAATGAATAGTATTCGTATTCTGTTTTAATCCATGACTGTGCTGCCATACTCATTTTAGTATTAGATAATTTTATTCACCCGAGCTGGAAAAGAACCATCATCAAAAGAAGCAAGATTTCTATTGTTTAAATAAATAAGACCTGTGAGAGATCAGTGTTTATTCTGAATTGTAGTTTCCCATTCAGTCTTTTATATATATATATATATAAATTGGCCATGCATTAAACAAAAAAGTACTCAAAACTATCAGAGGAAGGATGTTTTGTAATACCAAATAGAATGCTTCCTTTTTATTTCGAATTATGTATTATCTTTCAGTTATATCTGTAAATGTATGTATATCTGTAAAATGTGTTCTGCACACCCAACATGAATAATTTTTTCTTATCAGTGTGCTTGTGTCTTTTTCTGTTAGTCCCATATATGACCTAGAAAAATCATATTTGACATTTGGGATTTTTGCTCACAAATATGGTGCAGATATTTCACTTGGCCTTGTGGCTATTTACAGAGGGCAACTCGCTTTGCTTTGTTTCCTTCCATTTCGAAACAAGTTTTGTTATCTGATAAAGCAGTAATAAATATGTTTAATTAAACCAAAAGAAGCTTATGGTTTAAAAAACAATATTCTTTCCGTTATCTTAAAACATAACAGTTTTTTTCCCAATTGATTGAAAGCCCTCTTCATGGATATTACACTTTTAATATATAATCAATATTCAACGTCATATGCACAAAAAAAAATATTATGTTGAAGCAAAAGGGATGATTCAAGAGATATAAAAGTATGCAAAAACATTCAAATACCCATATAAAAATTATTAAATTTACAAATTGCTTCCTAGTAGAAAATTATGGCTTTTATATTGCATATATTATTTTTTTTTATTTATGTTTTCTTTGAAACATCAATACCTGGGATAGTTATATTTTTTCTAACCATAATGAAAAAAATAAATGTTTTGGAATGGCTTTCTATTTCAAAACATTTTGTTTGAATTAAATTGTACTTCAAAGGGATATTCACTTTGGTTTGAAGTAATATGCCGAATTCTTTTGAATAAAAAATAATAAATGACTTTAAAAAATTATAAGGAACTTTTTGAGAAATTCTGCATCAGATAAAATCTTCTTTATTTTGTACCTCGCTTTTAAAATATTATTCCTTTTATTTTTAAATTTAAAATATTAACGAGGAAGATTTTCCTCATTGATATGTTTCTATCAGTTTTTAAAGAAGAAAAAAAAATATCCTCCTAAAGAGTCATAAATTATTCACTTCCTTTGAAAGTATAAGACATAAGAGGACAAATTTAGAAAATAAGCGTGGGTTTAAATTTGAAACCGGTAAGGAAAATATGACAACAAAGTGAAGATGATGAGATCTTCAAAAGCATTTAATACCTTAAAAATGAAAGTTTTTGATCAATGTTTTTTATATGAGATTATAAAAAACTGCTTTAAAAGAATTTATAAAACGTCCTTAAAAATCAAACTCTTACTCAAATACATTTTTTACTAATATTACTTTTACAACCAAAATATTCTAGTTTCTTTTATTTTAATGATTTATTTTTTACAGAAGAAAATTTAAGGGAATTTATGTGTAAAATATGTATGAAAAGGGAATTTCAGATATAAAATATAATATATATAAAAACTTTGTGATTTAGTTTTAGACATTCAAAAACATTTTTTATAACTGGTTGATATTTATTTATCAGAATGCATTCATTTTTTAAACCACTTTTCTATTTTGAATAAAGACCAATTTTATTGTTTTCTTATAAATGTAGAAAGGGGAGACTCTTTATAACTTCATTATGATATAAATGAAAATAATAGACGAATTTCAGGAACAGTTATTTAATTATTTTCTAAGTTGCACATTTCACAATATTTAAAACTTGTAGTCATAGTAATGTATTTTCTAAGTTGCACATTTCACATGATTTAAAACTTGTAGTCATGGTAAACTATTTTCTAAGTTGCACATTTCACATGATTTAAAACTTGTAGCCATAGTAAACTATTTTCTAAGTTGCACATTTCACATGATTTAAAACTTGTAGCCATAGTAAACTATTTTCTAAGTTGCACATTTCACATGATTTAAAACTTGTAGTCATAGTAAACTATTTTCTAAGTTGCACATTTCACATGATTTAAAACTTGTAGTCATAGTAAACTATTTTCTAAGTTGCACATTTCACATGATTTAAAACTTGTAGTCATAGTAAACTATTTTCTAAGTTGCACATTTCACATGATTTAAAACTTGTAGTCATAGTAAACTATTTTCTAAGTTGCACATTTCACACGATTTAAAACTTGTGGTCATAGTAATCTATTTTCTAAGTTGCACATTTCACATGATTTAAAACTTGTAGTCATAGTAAACTGTTTTCTAAGTTGCACATTTCACATGATTTAAAACTTGTAGTCATAGTAGACTATTTTCTAAGTTGCACATTTCACATTATTTAAAACTTGTAGTCATAGTAAAATATTTTTATAAATAATATAATTTATTTTAATTTTGAAAGAGTCTAATAATATTGTTGATTTGCCTTGCAAAGTACCTATTTATACTCAATATTTCATTGTCGGAGAAGTGTATAATATAGCATGGAAAACAAAACTGGTTTGAAAGGAACAAGGCATTAAAAGCAACCTTGATGCTTCTATCATATATATTCTGCTCGAGAGGAAGACTTTCTACATTCGATTACAATTCACTTGTTCGCGCAATCACTGCACGATGGAGGCCATTACCCTCATTCGTGAACCAATTTCCTGGGGTACTTTGCAAGATTAAGATCTATTTACGTACTTGAACGCATCATTTTTCACTTCGATAACATTTCTAGCTACAAACCTCTGGTTATTTATAGCGGTCACTGTTTGACACGCGTGTATGTACTTATGTGTAATTATTTGAAGTTCAAACACCAATTGGGTTTTTTAGTAATTTATTTCATAATTTAAGAAAACTTATTTGATTCTTTGACATGCAAAAGCATATTTCTAAATGCAAGCAATTATTATTTGGTATTCTGCGTGGCTTGTAATGAGGGCATAAAAATTTATCCGGAGGAAAATATTGTAAAGCAAAATGGTGGCACAAAAATAATTGCAAAAGTTTTATAAATTAAGTGCTTGTTACTCCTTGTTCAAATGCAAGATGATTTTATTTCATCTGGCAATTGAAGGTATCAAATTATATACTATTCACTCCATATCAAATGTATTTGTTTTAGCATGCAATTTAGTCTAGATGTCTTAGAATGACCTTACATGTTCATTTTTAGACCTCACAAAATCAACTGCTTTCGTGTTCGTTTAGTTTTTTAAATTACCTTATTTTAAGTAAAGGACAAAATTTTGACTATGTTAACTAAGTAAGCAGTTGGAAAATTTAAACTTCTTAAATTTTCGAAAGTACACTAAAGAATTTAAACAATTTCTATGTTTGTCATTCAGTTGCATAAGATGTTTCTACAAAAGCATATGATTATTTTCTGGCTAAGAGAGAACACCGATAACTGTTTTAAATCATACTCTCAAGTGTCTTCAAAAAGAAGGGTGACGTTGTTCCTAAAACTTTTATTCTTCTTTAAGTTACTGGCGAGAAAATTTCTCAGTAATTGACAAGCAAGCTGTCATTCTAAAATTAATTGTTTGTACATGACTTTATAGGAGTAAGAAACAACTTCGCCCCAAATATATTTCTAATTTAGAGAATTTATGAATACTTTCGTATCTAAATTTCTTATGTTCATTTGGTCAATTAAATAGTTCCTGTTCCATTTGAAACATTTTAGAAAAATCATTGAAAAAAATATTTTTTTAGTAATAATTTAAATCTTTTCTCCAACATTAAAGCATCATGCAGCTTTCTGATATTACGAGCAAACACATTTATGATGCTTCCTTCAAAATGAAGTTAGCATATTATTTGTGTTTCAAATTCAAATCCAAATAAATCTTCTAAGAATTCCACGAAAATCAAAATGCTTTACAATGTCACAGTGCTGAAAATAATGGTTTAATATACCTCATCAACACGTTATCTACTATCCATATGATTGAAAAGAACCCCTTAAAAGGAGATGTACCAATCGTATAATCATTTAGAATCAAAAATTTTGATCTATTAAAATTGCTTCTGTTAAAATAATTTCCGTCGTTTCTAGGCTCAATGTTTTGAATCTTTATTAAGCAGTTTGGCTCCACAGTGGCATCCGCATTGCTACGAATACAGTGATAAGAAAGACAAATGAAGGGATGCTTACAGTTTTACCAAATGGAAACATTACTCTAAGCCTTTTAAAATAAAACTTGTGCTTGAATGAGAAAAGAAGGCGCTACAATAATTCGCTCTTAATTTTTTTTTATTTAAGGTGATTCAAGTAGTCGAAAATTATGTAGATTATTCATGTTAGAATTTATTTTGTATAATGCAGATTTGTATCCTGTTAAAGTTAGATGTATATATACATACATATATATTTGATTATTTCATCTTCTTAAGGCTTCCTTCATTAAAAAGGATCAAGATTTGGCTTTAAAATTTCTACATTAGGACCTTTGATTTGATCTTAATAATTTTATTTTTTACTTAAAAGGGATTTATAGATATTTTTACTGCTTCAATCTGTTTTATTTATTTTGATTTGTTTCGTTTTTGCAAAGATGGAATTTCGTATTCGAATTTTTCGAATAGCTTTACTGTTCATACCTCTATGCCTTTTTGATTACAAAGCCATTATAATATCTCAGGAATTTATTTAGTTAAAGTCTAGAGTTGTATTCCCTTTTATTAATTTATAAATAAATTATTTTACAATAATAATTTGTAATTTATAATATATTTATTTTATATAATAAATTTTGTATTATCATTTTGCATGATAATGAAGTTGAAAAAAAAATAATCACAACTTTTCTGCACGATTTATAAAAATGAATTATAATTTACTGAACAGTAACTGAACCGCATGGCAACATTAAAAACATCTACTTTTCTATTCATTTATTGAAGTAGTAATTAAATCTGTTTTTTAATCAAAAATAAGTAATATAAAAAATAATTTTAAGTTCAATTCTATCTTTCTCAAAGAATCGAACTCGCATTCTGCACCTTCACGTGAAAAAACCGAAATCCTTGCATTTTACCTATTGAGCTACTACCTTTTGATTTCACTTTTCAGTACAAACTGCTAAAAATTCAATTTAAAGTATTAAAAATTAATTTAATTTAATAATTTATGAATTAATATTGAAAAAAACTGTATTAACATCAAGTGCCATCCACTACAAGTTTAAAAAAAATGTATTTGAGCTTGAGTGGATGAATAAAAAGTATTTTATTAACGATTGAAAATTTGAACAAGATATATAAATATATATAGGGAGAGTGTGAACTAACAGTAGAAATTGAAAAACAAAACTCTCTTTAAAGGGTAACATGTTGTAGGTGAAGTTACTTTCATAGTACTGATCTATTAGATACCAAATCAATTTAAGGATTATATTATATGAGGCTCTTATTTCATCTATCAAGGAATGAACTTATTGCTAAAGAGCGATTTTTTCGGGGAATCGGTTTATTACAATTTACGTAATGTCTGAGCATGCTAAAGAAAGAAAATATAACCTCACAGACTGTTTAAAAGTGCATTTCATCTTATCTTGTATTTACTTGAAAACATGGTAAATATAGTTTTCTGTAATACTGATCAAATCGATGTTCTTATTTCTGTTCTTATTTGAGTTTATCCTAGCCGTATTCTGACGCAATAGTATCAAACTGGTTTCCCTTGGTTCAGTATCTTTTTCCCTTGCAAGAAGTCTATTTAAATTTCAAACAGTAATTTTTCAAATCCCTAATGATGCATAATTATTCATAAAGAGAAACAATATTCATCAATATCAGATCACTAACCGCAATACACCGAATAAACATACTATAGCCGCCAGCAGTGAATACTCGGCAAAGACTGATTACAAACCATGCTACAAACGAAGAAACGCATTCCCGCTAATATTCTGTATTGGCTGATTACTAAAACTACTACATAGATACAACATATCATACTCAAGTGATATTGATTATTTAGTAATTACTATTTATAACCATGGTATATCGAAGAAACATATCTACCACCAACAACAGCAAATATTTTACAATGACAGATTACTAACCATGCAACATATATATAAAAGATATCACCCTCCAATAGCAGTGATTATTCGGCAACGGTCAATTACTAACCATCGGTGATATAATGAAACAACGATGAAACATTTTCCCATGAAAATAGTGAATATTCCATAAGTGGATAAGATAAAGAATATTCCTTCAATGTTTTTCTAATTATAGTGATAACGAATATCACTTCACTAAATTTTCTATTGCTAAGGATAATGAATATCACTTCTCTAGTTTTTTCTAGTGTTATATCGTAATTAAATTCAGAAAATCGACAATATAACCTAATCGCGTAAATATGAAGATAATCGAGTTTGAATATAGTTCAGGTTTTGAGGTCCAAAATTCATTTAAAAAGAAAGCTTGGAATTTATGAATATTTTCCAACCAGGTTTAACCCTTAATGAGAGATGTGCAGTATCTCAAACCGCTATGGATGGACTTTCGGTCACCCCTATTCTATTTTTAGCTCAATCGAATGGATTGGCCTTATAACTTCTTGTTTCGTCACCTTCACTACAAGCGCACTTTTTCAACCGGTTTCAGAGGATGCTTTTTAAAATATCCAGCACAACGTCAGTAGTCTTTGCGCGGCGTCTGTGAGACCGCACTTCCTTTTAGTGTCGCAGTATTATACAAGGCTTAGCAGGTGGTTCTAAAACTTGGTCTTCCAAATATCATCCAACTTAATGATCTTCGTTATGAAACCGAGCTCCAGAGACATTTAAATGTAATAGAACGTAATTTTAGTAATGAGGATATTTGTACAGAAGATGTTTTAAGAATGAAAGTTAGTATTCGACTGATTCTGATATATATGTTCAAACATAATTAATTTTTCTAGTGATAATGCACTTTGAAAATTTTCTAAAACGTATTAATTTACCAAGCGAAATATCTACAGAATTTGCAGACGGATATTCATACTAATACTTAACCTGTATATTTATAATGCTCTCGAAACTCATGCTACGAAAGTTCACAAGTTTCTGCATGTAAATGATGCCGATAAAAAAAAAGTTCAGTTTTACCCATTGTCATTTTTTCCCACATAATTGTTGAATTTTCAATTATATTGTTTTTTATGTACCTTTCTATAGTGAAAAAGTAAATATGATTTAAAAAGTAATATGTTTTTTCAAGAATATTATTTGTTGTAACATGTAATTTGAGAAGAAAATGTATGTTCGAACGCAATTACTTTTTTCAATGATAATATATCTTGAAAAATTTCTAAAACATATTAATATATCAAGAAAAATATGTGCATAATATATTGGCTGATTTTCATGTTAATACTTTCATTAGAATATTTAATTTGAGTGTAAAGAAAATGTAGTCTCTTAGACTGCACCTCCCCAGCTCAGTTCTAAGAGTTCATCTCCCCAATTAAGGGTTAACGCTCTCGGAATTGTTAAAATTTAACATTTGAAATTAATCCCATGTTTGAAAGTACTTCTTTTTGAGAGCAACTATTTTCAAATTACACAAGTAAATAATTTTTATATTATATTTAGAATTACTGATATTCTTCCTGCTTTAAATTTGAGATTAAATTCATCAAAGATGGTGCTCTCAATAATAGGAAAAACATAGCAAAGCAGAGATTCCTACATAAAGATAACGGTAACTTTACCGTTTTGCTGCATAATTTTCTAAATAAATTCATTTTCATATAAAATGATGCCTTTTTCTTTTGAAGTTCACACATACTTAGAACATATTTATTTTGAACATTGGCATTTTAATTTAGCACCCTTGCTCTGAAGATTGTTTATATCTTTCGAAATGACATATTAAACGAAGATTTTAACAGAATCGTAGTTCTAAGTAAATAAAGTTTATGTTTATAAAGCATTTGATACATTTCCATAATCATTATTTACTTAGCTTAACTTTTTACAAAACTTCTGCTTACAAACGCGTATAAATAAACAGAAAGGTAAGTTAAAATCAAATTCATTAATATATCAGTTCTTTAATGTGATCAAATGAAAAATATTTGGCTTTGTAGGCCAGAAAGAAATTAAATTCGCTTTTCTTTTTTAGCATGTATTTTAAAATTATTAATTTTAAAATATAAAAAGGCTATACATCTTTAACAAATTAAGGTTATCACTCTTTTATTCCTAATTTAAATTAGTTGGTATCAGCAACTATAATCATGCATGATGTATATGAAAATGAACAAAAAGAAAAGGGCAGAACATATAAAAGAATTAAGAATAAAAATGAAATGACAGGCGTATAAAAGTTTACCATTTGTTACTCAAAATTCCTTCAATGGAAAATTAAAGACCGAGGAATTTAATGTAGCTGTTTTTACTCATATAAATAGCAATCCTATTTTTATGAATACAATAGCAAGTGTAAAATAATGTTTTCTTAAGAAGTGCTCCTAATCCAATTAAATATATTGCTGATAAGAATTATGAGTCAAATTATATCAATAAACATTTATTCCATCTTCATACAATCACATCATAACTCTATGATGACAGCAATAATATTCCAGCTCTGATGTTTTAATTCTCATTCTAAATTGCTAATTTACTTTCAACCCTAGCATGAACCTTTGAGGTAATTTCGTAATAATCATAACATATTTGGTGCAAGTGAAATGCATATTTCAACTAAGCATGTTGTCAATACACGGCACATTCGAAAGGAATGGTCCATCTCTCAAATGAGATGGACCATTTGCATAACTACTTAGGTTCGGCTTCATCAAAATTGTCACTCGCTACAAATGATTTTCATCTTTTGCGGCTGGACTGCAGCTGGTTTTAATTAGGAACAATTACATGGACCATGAGCTATGCATTGTTGCAACCGCACTAATGAGGAGGCCACTTCCTGTTTTGCAAACTGATTACAATGGTCTAAAATTCCCTGTATTAAAGTTTGTTTTTAAATGAGGAATGCTAAGCTGCCTCATTCAATCAGTGAATGACTGGATTGAAATTGCAAATGTGAATTACATAGTAATTGTCAGAAAACTGAATGAGATACCATGTTTCTGAGTAACGGGATACTGATTTCTAAAATCTAAATATAATTTAATAAATTTGTTTAAAAATATTTCGATTGTTTTGTACTAATGTTTATTCTTTGGAGCGTCCGAAATATTATCGGATACTTTTTTTGAAATCTTATATTATTTAGTATCATTATATAAATTTGAAATGTTTTTTAAAAACTTTCAACTCAAATAAAAATGAAATCATTGATATAAATTCATCTGTTTATTAACAATATAATATTGTGATTTAATTTGAATTTATTGTGAGCTTCACATCGCAATTCAAAAATGACTGCTTAGATAAAGTAAATTTAAATACTAAACTTTTGCGTTTTCTATATTTCATTATTCTTATTCAAACTAAGTTTCAAAGCTTAAAAATATGCAAATGTTATTATTAGTGAACTTAGAATATGTGTTTTCTTAAAATAATAAATTCTCAGAGAAATCTGAATACCGGGGGGTTGGGGTATTTTCATCAGATGGTGAAAATAAAATATTAAATTTATTGCAGTAAAACCTAAGCATTAAGTCAAAAAATGTAAGGTATGCGACTACTTTCAGGATGCATTTTTTGAAAAACGTTCGAAAATATTCAGTTTCTGAATATTTGCATGGAAAGATTGAAAAAGCATGTAAGAAATCTAAATAAACCAGTGAAGTTGTAATTTTTTTTAATTGGAAAACGTCTTTTATAACTAAAATGAGATATATAGCAAAAGCCTTCTAGTTTATGGATTTATCAAATGATTTGCTTAAAATTTTGCAGATAGTTTAAGAAATATAAAATTTAGTTCGCGAACTAAAAAATAGTTTATATTTCTATATGTACTTTAAATATCGGGATTCGATTGATAAATGACGTAAAATTTATAATATTTTTTTCCGATTATGGAGTATTAAAATAACCATAGAATATTTTAAATGAATACTTATACTTATTCTGGAACTAAAAAACATTATACGAAATTTGAACAGAGCAGACGGATTAGATTTTAATTTATGAAGCTTTTCGTAAGAAAATTCTATCAAAGATTATAATTTGAGAAAACAGCATCTTAAAATATTAAATAGCTTTAAAACATTCGTAAATGCTAATGTGCAAGTAGTAACTAACATATATATATATATATATAGTTTCGCAAGAAATCGACTTTTTAGTGTTGTCACCTACCTTAAATTATTTTCTTGCATGATATGTTAATCTCATGTTTTTTTTATTCTATATATTTCTTTTATTAATTAAGATTTTATCACTCATTAAGAGCAGAAAACATTATTATTATTATTATTATATAAACATTATTATTCTATTTCACATGCTACATTAATTTTCAACTTTATCACTGCCTACTTTTCTTAGACGGTTATTTTATAAAGTTTACATAATTTAATCCTTTTCTGGAATTAAATGAATTTTTAGATTTCATTACTGACTGCAACCGGATAAGGGAAACATTATAGTAAGCATCGCCGACAAAATAAAAATCAATTTTAAATCGGACGGTCGAAATAGGTTTTGTGCATTAAACCATAGAAGCTAGCTGCAAAAATGTCAAAGAACGTCATTAATTGAAGCTACAGTTCAGGAGGACTTGTAGCATTTTCAGTTTCTATCGCTAGCGCCTTCATATCAGATATAAGCGCTATCTGAATTAATCATTTTTTGCTTTCATTATTCAGTTGGATTAACTAAAAAATATTTATTTATGTATTATTGCATTCCACGTGCCTGCATGATGACATTTTTTTACAACGATCTGGTGAAAGAAGAATCATTTTTATACTATCTTACATTTCAGAATTTTTAATATAGTTAATTACGCCTTCAGTGTCTTGTATATATTGCGCATACGCATTAACTTCCAAATACTGATTTTTTTTTCCATTGTTAACATTAATCCGTTTATTATTTGTGTCATTTATTAGATGAATAAAATATAAAAATACAATATCGCTAATATTAGACGATGGATGAACCGCACATTTATGTTTTTACTAGCTCTATAATGTTATGGGATGAATTTCATAGCTTCATCAAATATTTAATAGCCTATTTTTTTTCCATTGTTGAATAATAAGTGAAAAAGGATCTGTTTAATATATATATAGTTTACGTGATAAATAAAAAAGTAAAATCACAATACCGTGTAATTTAGGAGATAGATAAACAGTGCATTTACATTTTACTAGCGCTGTAATATTAAGAGATTGATTTCTGTTAGGAAGATTCATGTACTTAATGAAAAAAACATATGTAAAGCATTAAAATAAATGCCTGACAAATTAGCGCAACTCTCTGACATGAAAATATGTCTAAACGATTGAACTGGAATTGAATATCTATACATATAATAAAGCTCAATGTGTGTGTGTGTGTGTGTGTGTGTGTGTGTGTGTGTGTGTGTGTGTGTGTGTGTGTGTGTGTGTGTGTGTGTGTGTGTGTGTTGGCGCTCTACGGGCCAGACCGTTTGACATACAGCTACCAAATTTGGTTCATGTATACCTTGGAGGTCGGGAATGTGCACCTGGGGTTCCTTTTTTCGAATTTTTAATTAGAAGTTTAATTATTAATTAAAAACTAACTTTCCCGCCAAAAAATGTTCCATTTTCCCCACCGCCAAATGAGTAAGGCTTCAGTTTTTTTTTTCTCCCAGCAGTAATGAGGCTAGGGTTAACATTTTTCGGCGGATTATTTCAAACGATTCTGTTTATTTTCTTAGTGTTTGATGCATTTAAAATTAAACATTGTTCATTAATCCATGTTTCAGATTCATTCTGAAGTACTTTTGAATTAAAATAACACAGAATAAAGGAAATTAAAAATGCATAATCTGCATAGTGTTAACCCAACTGGTTTAGAAAAATTGACGCATTTGCGTTAACGTAACTGGCGAAGATAATTCCCACATGCGCATATTATTCCCCACCGCCAACTTTTCCGCCAAAAAAATCTTCCATTATCCCCAGCGCCAAACGAGAAAGGCTACATTTTTTTTTTTTTCTCCCAACAGTAATGAGGCTAGGGTTAAAATTTTTCGGCGGATTATTTTAATCGGTTCTGTTTATTTTCTTAATGTTTGATGCATTTAAAATTAAACATTGTTAATGAATCAATCTTTCAGATTCATTCTGAAGTACTTTTGAATTAAAATAAAACGGAATAAAGGAAATTAAAAATTTCTAATCCGCATAGCGTTACCCCAACTTGCGTAGAAAAAATCACGTATTTGCGTTACGTAACCGGCGAAGAAAATTCACGCATGCGCATTCTGTTCTGATTGTTGCCATGACAACGTTATCAATGGATGATTTAAATTATTTTTGGGTTAGTTGCATGCTTTTGTAAGTAAATTGTATTTATGTTAGTTATATATTTTTGTATATGCTTATAGTTTTAAGTACATCGTTTTTTAAGTAGTTTTTTTAAAACCTGTTTTCAACCGTTTATTTTAAACGATTCGTTTTATTTTCTTAGTTTTTGATGCATTTAAATTTAAACATTGTTAATTAATCGATCTGCTCATAATGAATCTAAGAAAATTTTGCTGACCAACTCTTGAGATATTACATAAATTTAAAAAGATATTCTTTAGTGCCCATAAAGTTTAAACGCTGAGTGACTCTATTTTCAGTAATCAGATTATAAAAAAATGCTTTGTTTCAGTAAAAAATATTATTATATTAATTGAAGATAAATTCTTTCCACTTTAATTTAAAGCATAAATTCTACGGGTGCTAACAGAAAATGAGAGAGATACATATTACGTTATGACTGAAGGCCTTTATAATATTATGAATGAATTATATGATAATCAAAATTTGAAGTTTTAAAATATTTTGATGAAGAAGCTATTAAAGTAGAAATTGCATAAAATATTTAATTAATAAAATTTTAACGAACATTAAGATTGGCGAACCGGCTGGTCGCCAAAGGCGGCTAGTAACTAATATTTAAGGAAAGTCAGCTAGTCGGCAAAGGCGACTTCTGATATAATAAAGAACATGCTTAGCTCTTTGCATGTAATTATACAATTAAAAATAAAGCCTAAGAATTATTCTTTTTAGAATTAAAAACACTAGTTCGGAGTAGATATAGCAAATTCTCTCACACTCAGCATTACACTCTAACACTTGTTTTCAAAACGAGAAGTTTCTAAATTAAATATGCAATTCCAACAAAATAGTTCTAGTTTCATTTCAAGAAATACATTCAATAATTCAGATGTTAATATCACATTTTCTTCAAATTCGACCTGAAATCTAAAACAATTTTATTCCATTTGAAAGTCAGACAAAACATTTTTTAAACGAACTTCAGAAATTATTAGCAGTACAATCCTTTTTACAGTGTATCTTTTAATCAATTTTTTTCGACTGAAGAATCATTCAGATAAATCAAAGTACTCTTTATTTGGCAATTCCTTTAAAATGATATAAAACAGAATATTACTTTCTAGTATATGAAGTATAAAGGAAATATAGTAATCGTCAAAAAAATACCAACTCCAAATTTTGAAATCTCCATGTTTTAGACCTCACTGAATTCTAAAAATACATTTTTCAAAAACGTCCGTCTGTCTGTGACAAAGAAAACTCAAAAACACTTTCAGCTAGGTGGTTGAAATTTGAAATATAGTCTTTACACCATATGTGTAGGAGGTCTGTTCAGAGGAGGTCTGTCTACCCTGCAGTCCAAATATAAATTAAAAAGATAACTGCCAAACGAATAGAGATATATAGATAAAATACGCTACACATATTTAAAATCTATAGTTATCTGTAGGCTCTTATCAAATTTTTAGCCAAACCGAAGAATCGGTTAAATATTTACCAGTCTATAGCCTAAAAATGTAAATATGGCTATTCTAATATACAGTGATTTAATATATGACATTTGATATGTAATTTTGTGACCACAAGTGTATTATCGTATTAAAATTTTATTTCTATTTGTTTATGAAAAACGTTAGTAAAATACAAAGACAATTTTCTGATAATATTAATTGCATACCAGGAATTATTCGCCAAAACTCTCGCCAAGGAGCACACAGTAGATTCAGTAAAGATGCTAAATTCACGCCAAAGGTTCATAATACTTGACTATCACACGCCAATATCATGTAAGGCGTTCTCAGGGATAACTCATTCATTACAAAGTATGGAAGAAAGGTTTAAGAAGATCACTCCTGCTGGTTTACCTTTGATATGGATCTAAAAAACGTTTTGCGAAGACTTCATAAGTCAATAATATCAATAAATTCACAAAATTAAAAATAACGCAATGCATTCTACACATTATATTACCAACATGGCATATATTTGAAATGAAGGCACAAATAAACTAAGCCATATTCATAACTTATTCTAGTTAATTTAATTAAAAAATGAGTTATGTTTCATTAAAGCTGTAATTATCCTCACCTTATCAGTATTGTTTGGTATTGCTGTCACTTTCATTTGCTATCGTTTGCTATTAGCTATTACGGTTATTTATTAAACAATTCACATATGCCTTTCCTGCAGGTGCATCAAAGCATTAAAAAGCTGGAGTGATATTGCCAAACAGAAGTTTGTCCGAATTTTCTCTAAATTAAAATTAGTTTTGCAAAGTGGAAGGATTGAACTTACCTTTCAAACCAATATTGGATGATCCAAAATTCTACTTTGAATTGCATAACAAATTGCGGAAAGTATAATGAGCTAGTACTGAATTCTGTTCACTGCGTTGCTACAAAATTTAATTAGTTAGTATTCCTCGGTTTGTGGATATGGTGTCACATGTTTTGCCAAAATAATGTGAGTATGTTTGCACATTGATTAATTTTCTACTATGGATTTACAAAAAAATTATTAAATTTTAGAATTTTATGTTCTTTGACTTATGCAAATAATATTTAAACTAAAAATATAAATTAATACTTTATATTACAAAAAAATAATTTACTTCTATTTTTTCGGTGACATTTAATTAAATATTTTTTTTATTTTAATTTATTTCCCTTTTACACATGTTCATTTCAAAAATAATTCATTTATTGTTATATTCGTTTCTTATACCACAAATCTCTTAGCCTTCACCTGGCAACAAACATAAAGACTCTCCAAAGTCTCCTAGCTTGATACTCTTTAAACATCCGGTATACTGATCTCTTCTTTATAATAATTATAATTTGATTTTACAAAGTGCGTCAAAAATTCGTGCAAAATTGAAAAAAAATAATCATAATTAGAAAAGTAATCCTCGAAGAAAAACTGCGTTTGGCAAGAATATCTTCAAAAAGTCTTTTACTTTTTCCCTATTAAAACTCTCATCCAAAAATAACCGATAGATGACGCTCACATGTCACACCGAGACATTTTATGCAAAGCAAGATACCTATGAAACGTAAGGCTGCAAATGGATCCGTGATTCAATGGCAGCAGCATATTATCGTTGTCGGATCGAGTATTTATGGTTAAACTTTTCTATGAGAAGCATTACGAAAGTTCCACACGGTAAAAGAAGTTTAGGCAAAGTAAAGCCGTATTTCATTGAATGGAATAATGAATTCAGTTCACTGTTTGAAGAAAAGGGGAGTTTGGAAGATCGTCCAAAAATTGGCAGACAATCCGTCAGTGTAGACTGGATCCCTTTTTTACGAAGTATCATGGGGAATTTGGCAGCTGGGAGCAGAATTGCACGTGAAGCAGGGATTCAGGAAACGTAGATCCGCCACATTCTGCAGGGGATCTTGAAACTGCCTTACAAGATACAGGCATTTCATCAATTATTTGTACCAGATTGTAAGGAAAGACAAACTTTTGCAACACTGGAGCTTGTACTTGTAAAAGTAACAAACAATGGTGTGACTATATTCTGCGCTTGTGACTGTTTGGCGTGGTTTCACTAATTCATTCATTCTGTGCCATCTCTTTTTTGAAGAGCGTTGTCCTGTATCGGTTGCAAGATACCGTCACTGCATAAAGAAATCTTACGTTTTTGCAAGACCACGTTATGCCTGTTTTGCAGCAAAGATGTGCATTATCTGCCGTTGCCTCCTGGTAGGATGGTACCCTGCCGCACTTTGTTCATTCCGTCAACTCGTTCCTCCTAGACACATTCACTGAGGACGGAATTACAAACCATGGATGTAAGTTTAAGTGACCTTCACGAGAGCCAGCCTTTAGCCCAGAGGATTTTTTTTTTATTTTTTGCTTCGGGGATACCTGAAGTCTCGTGTCTATCAGAGTTCTTCGGCCAATTTCGTGAAACTGAATGATGCCATTCCATGGACCATCGGTGACACCAATGCCGATATGCTACACTTAGCTGTAATAGTTCTTTTGTTTAATACTTTGTGGTGGAGATCATGTTGAGTATCCTTTGTTTGAAAGTAAATGCAAAGTGTTAAGTTACTTTGCTCTGTTTTCCTGGTTTACATAAACCATCTTAGTTTGAAGTGCAAGCGCCATATCCGTCTTTTTTTATTTTTATTTTACGGGGGAAACTCCAAAGGTTCTCTGAACATAAAGGTCATCTGAGCATTATTTTTTAAAAATTATTTTTATTATGATGTATGATTTTAAGTCAATCCGAATTTATGGGGCACCTTGTATTTTAATTTCTACATTTTTTTGTTTCCAGAGTGTTTTTCTGTTTAATTTTCCTCGGCCTGTCATGTATTATTTTTTTATTAAAAATTTATATTGTATCTCAGGTTTGCATCATTTTCTTGCAAAGTGATTTTATTGCAATTATTTGTGTCGAATTGTTGCAGAGATCTCCAATCCAACAAGGTCTAAATTTAACATCGGCGAAGTCTTGACCAGAATTTAAAGGTACGATATATCTTAAAAAATTATTCTCTTTATTAACCATACCTTATTTTAAACTAATTTTTTAATTAGAATTAATATTATAATTAATTTTAATTGCTTTGCAGGAATTTAAAATTACTTTTTCATTTTAAATTATTTACTATTTTTATTTAAATTTTAGTTCTCAATCTATATTTTCATCCCTCCAAAAATCCTTAGTCCTCAGTTGACAAATTTCACAAACGTGTGCCCACCTCGTATTAGGTTATACATTAGAATTGCTTGGAACTTCCACTGAGCAGTAAATTCATTAAGTAATTTTTCTTGGCTATTTATTTTTCCACACTTCCGTATCTGTTTGTTTTTGATAAATTGTGCAGGGTTTTTTTTGTACTTTTACTTTCTCTTATATACATAGTATAGATGATGCATGGGAATTATAAAAAAATTCGAATTCGAGAGTTTGACAATTCACCACATTTTAGACCTCTCTGAGTTTGAAAAACACATTTTTGGAAAATATCCGTCTGTCTGTCTTTTCGTCTATGACAAAGTTAGCACAATACTAGATAATTTTACCTTGCATTCACTCAGTGCTATATCATTTTAATATCGAATTCTAGTTAAAAAAAAAGAAAGAAAGTAGCAAGATAGTATGCAAATAATAATTTCAGAAATTTTATACTTATATTATATATATGATAAATACTGATGTAATGTATAAATTTAATATGTCTGTCCTAAAGAATCATCCATATGAATATTAAATGTTGAGTGAAAAGTATGATAGCTATATACTTTTGTATGTAGTATAAAAAGTTCCTTAAGATGGTGAAAAATATAGGAGTAATAAAATCTTAATTGACATATTTCTTAAAACTAGAGTAATGCATTATTCTAAATTGTTGAATAAATTGAAATTTGGAATACATCTTCTAAAGTGCAAGAATTCCATATGGTTTTTGAAAAACTTAGCTTTTAAAAATCATGCGGCATTCTCCCAATAAAAAAGATTATTTTATTTTCTACAAAAGACATCATTCAATATCGGTAGACAATATAAGTATAGAATTTTTTTTTACATTTACTATTTTATATAATTAAATAATTTTTCTACATTCAAATACTTTTTTTATCAGTTGAATACAATTTTTTAATTTTTTTTTAAATTTATAGAAGTATTGAATTATTTTATTCTTTTTTGCTTAACATACATATTGGCAATGAAATAAATAATTCTCTTAGAAAATGAAAACGGCTGCAATGCACATATATGCATTCTTTTTATCAGCAGTAAATAATTTGTCTTAAAGAAAATTTCATAAATCCGATTTTTAGCAATAAAGTTTTTGATTTTGACAGGTTTTTTTCTTATGAAAATATGCTTTTAATTTTTTTTTCTCTAAGTGTAAGAATTTACTATAAGTAATGAAATTTCTCATGGAGTAAAACATTCATAACTGGAAATACAAAAATTTAACATACAAATCTTGCAATATTTAAATAATTTTCGATAAATAAATATTTTTTCTTCATTACATTTTACTTACGAATGCATGTATTCTATTAATACATTCATATATTAAAAATTAATTTCAAAATCTGTATTCTGTTGAAAATACAAACGTTAGAAACCAACTTAATCAAATTTCAACTTTCAAAATGTTGATAATCATTACATAATTTCAATAATTTCCATACGGTAATAACTCCTTCAAATCATTTAAGGGAGAACTGCTCCCTGAAAATGCAGCGTTTAATTAAGTCCACTGTTTCTTCAATTTACTAATGTATCATCTGCATGATAGAAAAAAATGTGACAGTACATTCTATAGGGTTTATATAAAAACATAAGAACAATAATGTATGTACAATCTATTTTTTAATCATTTAACATAGAAAATATTATTTTACTGCTAGCTGGTGTCTTCCAATTAGTATATTTTATCTTAAATATTTCGAAAAATCTTATCGAAAATAAAGAATTGTTTCATATTAACTATATTTTTGCTTTAAATATAACTTTTTAACGAAAATTATCATACATTTTTCCAGCATCAACACTCATAGACATTTCTTTTCTTCATAATAGATTTTTCTAAATGGCATCTACATTCAAAGATAAAAAACTTCATTCAAGGTAGACGGCAGACGAATTAAATTCTCGAACAGTAAGTTTTTTCCGTAGATTTAAATAGTTTTTTTTCCTCAGTTTGTTTATTAGTGTCTTTATAATAATATGTTTTATTTTAAATATTTCGAAAAAATATATCGAAACAAAAAGAATGTTTTCATAGTATCTACATTATTGTTTGAAATAAAATTTCATGACAAAAATTATCATATACCCCTCCCACCCATAAACACTAATCGACATTTCTAAAAGAAATTACAGTATTATCTTTTCTTCATAATGGATTTTTCTAAACTGTATCTACATTTTTTTATACAATGTTTAATAAATCCGAGACTTATCAACATATATGTGGCATTACGTAAAGAATTCAAAGTTTATAAAACATTACATTCAAGGTAGACGGCAGATGAATAAAATGCTCGAACAGCATGTTTCTGCCGATGATTTGTATGTATGTTACCAGTCAGCTCGTTATAAATGTCATCCAAATTAATCTTTTTCCTAGACTTTTTACCAGAATAATATTTACTTTATATATACTTTGAAAATATGAAATTCTCAAATTAACATTAGACATTAAATTACATAAATATTAACAAAATAATCAATTCCTATGATGCAAAAACTGAATCAAAAAAAATATTTCTCATAAGTACAAGATATCTTTAATTTGTGTAATATAATGGAAACTTTTTCCATCATTCGGTAATTAAAATAGGCTTGTGAAAAGTATGGGTGTAAAGCATGATGGCTATAGCTTTTTAAAGATACAAAACATGTTTAAAAAACCTGTATAAAAACATGTATTCTTATAACTATTCTCATGAAAGTCATTAAAATTTAGAGCAACGTGTTAATTCAATATTTTTTTTTAAAAAATCGACGTTAACATTTTAATTATTTTGATATCAAATAAAGTTATCGGTAATGAAAATCTCACCCAAAAAATGTATATATATAGAATTTTTTTTTTTCTCTGCCTTTTCGCTAACAAAAGTTTGATTATTTTTTGTGCATGCTAGTTTTTCTAAAATAATAAGAAATTAATTACTTGCATAATTAATTACATAGCCTGTTATATTTATAATAATGTTCATAAAATATGTAATTAAACGATCATTGCATTAAAGTCATGAATGTACACAATTTTGCAGCATTTAAAAAAAATGTATAAAAATTTTAATATAAACATGACAATTTTTTTCAAAGTTCTTAGCAGTTATATAAAAATGTTTTTTTAATTATTTATGCATTAAGTGACTGTTTTTTTGTTTTTTTTTTTGGATCAAGCAGGAATTTATAACTTTTACATTCAGTCATTTGTTAATAAGCACCCCATTTTTAAATTACATTTACTCTTCGAATCAAATATTGAAATTTGAATCATTATTTGGTAACAGAATTTTGCTAACTTACTGTCATCTGTGCATTTTATATGCATTTATTATTTTTATTGATAAATATATTTTGTAATATGTTATGTAGAAATTCTTATTTCTCTGCAATTCTTAATAATTTATTTTTCTCGAATATTTCTTAATTAATTTTGAAGTAAAAATTTTATTAAATAATAATTGTTTGGCTTAATATATATTATAAATTGTTTTTATTCATGACTTTTAATTAAGATAAAAAAGAATACAATATAAACATTTTATTAAACCTCAGGATTTAAGTACATTCATTGCATAATTTTTAACATTGCATTTAATGGATTTAAATGCAATGGTAAAAATTACGTTTCTTTAAATGTTAGTGAATTTTGAAGTAGTAAGTTAGAATACTACTTCAAAATTCACTAACATTTAAAGAAACGAGAAAGCTTCAATCAAACACAAAACAACACTGGAAGTCATAAATGCCAGTACTCGCAATCTGATATATAATTCTTCGAAATAAATATTCTGGTATTGAGAAGGCTTTCTTACTCTTTCAGGTAACTTAAGAGATTTAAGATGGAGTTGGGACACTTTTAACTCTTCAACAGTTTCGAGATTAGGCGGACTCAGCTGTTACAGCAGCTGAAAATAGTGAACGTTTGTCACGCAGTTGTTCCTTTATGGCAGCTGTTCACAAAAGGGGACGTTTGTCATGACGGCTATTCACACATTTTGAAATTCCCCGGAAACTTATTCATCCTTTTTCAGTTCAGATAACGCACAGTTTTATGATAAAATGAGTTTTGTTCTTCTAACCTAAATGTTAACGTATTGTCATGCAAAGAACAGTTTCATTCATAATATCTTCTTTTATCTACAGTAGATTCTCTAGCTGAGATTTATATGGCAGAATATTTTTTGCTTAGAACTCCATGTTATATTTGGTGTTTGAAATATATTTTTGGAATCTATTAATATATTAAATGGATTTAGTGCATTTATTATTTGAAGAGAACAAATAAATATAATAGAATACATTTCCTCACTAATATAAGATCATACATAGAATTATTTAGAAACACATTTCACAAATGTAAAATTTTTATCCAACTGTTTTTAGGATGAAATTAAATAAATTATTAAGAGTATGCTTTCCAACAAACTTTTTAAGTATTATAAAGAAATATTTATAATACATTTAAAAAAATTAAAATATACATTTTGAATATATTTTTTCATAACTGTTTCACGAATAATTTTTTTTAACAAATTTCCATTTAATATATGATTTAATCATAACAGATTAAATGAATTTATGATTGATTCACAACGTTTGTCATAAAATAAGATATTTTATTGAAGTATTTGTAGAAATGTCGAGTTTAAACTAGATAATCCCTGAATTTTTTGATTATATTTGTTTTATTAAATAATCCAACTTTAGTCATTGGGATACTACAATATATAATTTACAGAATTTTAGTTTCTAAAAATAATCATGATATTTTAGAAACTTATGCGCAAATATTTTATTGTTATGTGGCATTAAAAGTATCGAAATAACATTTCAGGATGAGAAAATGCGTAACAACATATTTTTAAACGTATTTGTGATGTAATTGAATGGTATGACAATCATACAATTATATATCAATGAATATTAATTCAACTACCATATAACCATGATAATTACCAATAAAATCAATGAGATAGTTCTTCTTTTATTTTGTCAATGTCGGCTCGGCAACAACAAAGAGCCACGAGCCCAAATGATCCGACAAAAAATGTTTTTAAAACTGAAGTTTGAAAACACATACTTTTATTCAAATATTATTAAAATAAAACAATTTACAAATACATCCATATTTAAATCCGATTTTGTTAGAGAAGTGTTTAATTGAAATTAACGAATTTTATTCTTTTAAATATTATTTATTTTAAATATTATTTAAATAATCCAAAAAAAATCACTTGGAAGCTGAAAATTGTAAAACACAAAATAGTAAGTGAAATAATTTAAATGTATCCAGATTTTCCTGAGAAGTGCTTAAATGTAATTTATGCGTTTCTATTATGAAATATTAATTCAAACCTCATTCTTCATTTTCATATATCGAAACATCGTGAGTGAAAAATCCATCATATTTTACGGAATATACGGAATATTAACTAATAGAGGGTAGTTCAAAATGCATATCTCGGTTAATGACTTTCCAAAAGAAATATACGGAAAACACAGTGTAATAACGGCCACTTCGACCAGCCATTAAGGCACAAGGATTGATCTGGCTGATCGGACCGATGCGACAACAACACTGGCGGAAATTATGAGCTCTAAGGGCCATCACCGGCTCCGGTTCAACCCTTCCAGTGGGAAGCCCGTTCCGTCATCGGTAGGAGATACCCCCCCCACAACCGTTTATGTACCAACCTAGGTGACCATAATCAATCACAATACCGAAAGTCTTTCATCCGCATTTATGTGATGCCCACCGGTAGGAGACGGAAACGCAGAAGTAAAACTTAGCCGAAACATGCAAAAAGACTGCAATTATAATAATCGGTATTACAACAAACCACTACTAAAGAACTGCAGAGGCATAAAGTGCCCAAAGAGGACTTGCTAAAGTTTTGACCTGTAAAGAGAAAATTCACTCGATTAACATTCTTGGATATGTCTCCACATTTATAGATGATGTTACGACATTGAAATAACACAATGAGATTTAAGGATTTTTTATACCGAAAGGAGTCGACATCTGATTGATTTTGTTACAGCTTCATTTTTACATTGCAATAAAAATACTAAATTCATATCATGTGAAACATTTGATAAACTTATTTTTATTTTTACTTTGCCATATCGCAAAAACTTTAATGGTGATGACAAATGTACTGAATGGATTGCAAAACTGGAAAAAAGACTGTTATTGGTTCCTTCAGTTAGAGATTTTATTTACTTCAGTTTTGATTGTTTCGAACTTTTGCAACACCGTAATTGTTCAACATAATTTTTCATTCCTGTAGACGAGAATTAAAAAAGAAATAAATAATCATTCGAAAAGAATGGCAAAATATTTGCATTTAGATTAAAAATCCATGTTTAAATTCCTTCTTGGAAATAGTTTCTGATTCAAAAATCTGCCAGGTAAAATTCAGTGATAATGAATATATTCTGAATAATAATATATATTTTTAGGAGGAATGAATGCTGAATGCTCTATTTGGAGATGAGAGTTCGTCCTGTAGCAGAGAAGAAACAAACAAACAAACAAAAAAACGTTTTTAGGTAGTTCGAATTTCTTCGAAACGAAAATAAAACATTTCACAGTATTCGAAAACCAGTGTGTAAATTATCTGTTGAGCGGACTTTGAAGTCCCAAGTCAAAGTGATTCAAAATAGCGGAAGTTAGTTTTGTCGTTTATTTTAGAGAATGGACATATATATATATATATACTTCGAGGAAAGGAAGTTGTGCGAGAGCAAAGGAAATATTTGATGTTGTTGCAGATTAAGTAAATATTCTAAAAGTTCCGCTTGACTGATATTTTTAAAAGATGACACTTCATATGGTACTGCATTTTCAATTGAAACGTGTACTCCAACTTATGATTATACATTTCGCAGTTAAAAGTTCAATTTGTTTGACTGATATTTTAATTGCATCTTTTAAAAAATGGTGAATGTTTTAGTATTAAATATCGAGCTATATTTGAACACATAAATCTGATACCACATTTTCTCAAAATTCTTTATTAAATAGTAAAAAAAAATGATCATAGAAATGAAATTTACATTCTCTCATGAGATAAAAATTAAGAATTAAGAAAAGGTGTATTTTATGCATTATGTTTGAATAACTGACAGTGATAATCGTTTTGACATTTTTACCATTCTTAAAGTATCAAATTATTTCATGAAGAAAAGGGAATCAAAATTTTTTTTTATTTAATGACCATTGAATTACAAAAATAGTAATTAAAATGAAAGCATATTAAATTATCGGATAAGTAAAATTAATATTAGTAATTTGTAAATATTAGTTAAAAATATTTGGTATGTATAACAAATTCTATATATTTGATATCCATATAAATCTTATCCCTAATAGCTGTTTTTTTCAGGTTGTTGTGTCGATATCTAAACGATATTGTAAGGCATTCAGAATATTTGGCAGCAGTGGAATGCTGTCAAATTCTGATTCAGAATTGTAGTATTTTAGATAAGGAGAAACTAAATTCATTTTTTTTTATGTACATGGATATTAGAATATCATGCATGTGATATATGATGTTAAGAAATTACGATCGTGAAAAGTTACAGGAAATTAATGTAACAATTCTTATAAGATAAAAAATGATTTGTTTAAAAATTGAGCATTAATCTACTGTAAAAATATAAATTTGCGAAATTTTTAATCACAAATACATTTTTATTATAGATTTCTTAATGCCTGAGTAAACGTACATAAAGTGAAGAGAAAATGTTATATTTAAGTCACTACACAGTTTAAAACATACAAATTAAAGAGGGAGGAATATTTAGCTTCTGGACCATGCATTATATTTATTTATTTATTTATTTAATCCTTTTTGAAATTGTCTTTCCAAAATATTGAAATTTTACAGAAGAAAGCCGTTAATAGTACATGATTTTGTACACTACTTCCATGTTATTGTACACGAATGTTGAGATACCGGCTCAACGTCCTTCAGAAAAATTGCTATTAGGGATAATACATTCAAATAACTGTTTTATTTCATAGAATCATTTTGAGATAGTTTTTCTGTCTCAAAGCTTCAATATACCATTCATGTGAAGGCATTCGACATATAAAGGTACATTCAATAAATATTTTATTAGTTTAATTGATATAAATTTTTAATCAAAATCAAAGAAACCCCATTGCGCAGAAATATTTAATTGTCCTAAATAACAAAGTTTTTAAATGCTATTTAATTTTTTTTTTCCTGATTAAAGAAATTGAAAATAATAAATACGATTAAATTCTAATATTTTGTTGTTTTTACCCACATTTAGGAACCATAAAGAAGGTGGTTTCCCGAAATTTTTCTCTCATATCCTCTACAAATATTATTTTGTATTATTAACTGCTTGTCATAGTTACCAAAGAACCTCTTTGTGTGCGAACAATTTCGATTTTATTATCAATTAACCGATGGAATGCTGTTCATGTACAATTATTAGTAAATCTAATATGTATTTAGGAATTTTTGTTTCAACTGATTAGAACTTCAATCTTCAATATGAATATCTATAATTACAGATAAAACTATAATTGTAGTCGAAATATCATATATTAAATTTCATTAAGTAATTTGCTACGGTTTTTAGCTATTGCATTTATAGACAAAAACATGTTGTCTTGACCAGGTTTCCATATAGAATATCTATAAATTAATCTTTCTTATTATGTTATGAACTATGCTATAAAACAGTACTGAAAATTCGCAACGATATTCTAAAGTATTTTTTTTGTATTATTTTAAAACATCAGAGACTTCATATTTAAAACATGGATAAAATTAAAAGGGAATATATTTAGATGGGTTTTGGAAACAAAGTATGTCTTTTGACACCTTTTATTCAATTTTAGACTCTTGCACCCTTATCTTTCATATATTTAACAACCGTTTGTGCATTTTTTTATTGAAAAGAAGTGAAAAAATAAAATGACCTATGCAATTTTGAAAATACTTATAAGAATATCGAATAATAATATCACAAGAATAATAAAATTAGTTGAAGAGATGTATATAAATAATTTAAGGAAAATTTTAGTAAAAGGCCATCAGATTTTATGCTATGCCACACATTTTTTTCTCTTTCTTTTTTTCTGTTTTCTGTTTATTAGTGTGAGAACTGATGCTCTTGAACAAAAATAAATATTATATTTAAAAATAACGAAATAAAAATAATTTATTTCTTATACTAGAAGTATACTAAAAGTCTACAGCAAAAATGTCTTCATATTAAATTTGATGATTTCTAACAAATTTCGAACAAACACCATTCAGAGAAATTCTGCTTATTCGGCTGTTCGAAAATAAATTAATACAACATCTATAAAACGGAAAGAGTTAAATACATAAAATTCGGTGCACATGTTTAACATCTTTAGCATATGCTCGTATCAAAGATTGAGCCAAATTTTACAAGGAAGTGAACTTCTGTTAGTATATATTTTCAGAAACATGTAAACGCGATATTTCAGAAACAGAAGGACTTAAATATATCAAATTTCGCATGGAATTTTTTTTTGACCAAAAGTGTAGTTTTTGTCAAATTTTTGTTTCAATCTAATGGGAAAAATGAGTCTAAAACAAATTAGACTTTGGGATACTATTTCCCACATGCTGGGAATTATTCGCCAAAACATTGGCCAAGGACGACGCGATAAAGTCAGTAAAAATTCTAAATTTAGGCAAGAGGTTAACATTTTGTTGGCCAATGCCATGCAAAGTATTCTCCATAGAAGACCTTAATTAGAGAGTTTACGAGAAACTTTTGAGGAGACAACACCCATTTGTTTTATTTGTTTTGTATGTCAGATTCACATATGTATAATATCGGTCTACTGTAGCATGTTGAGTGAATTCTGATCATATCTATGAATTGTCCGATTTTTCTTACCGAAAATGATGTCCATTTTACAATTCAAATTCGTTCCATTCCGTGTAATGTTTATTTTCATCCCTTTAGTATTTATTTACATTTTATATAGATACTATTCAACTTTCATGTCAAATTGGCTCACAAAAGATATTGATTATATTTAATTTTAGTTAAATTATTTCGATATAACTTCATATAAATGATTTTATTAAGCTTCGTTATTTTAATTGACTTACCTATCGGTTTGTCATCGTAATCCAAAGCCTTTCTAATGGAGATCAATAGCATTACGCCATAACGCTTTTAAATGTGTGGCTCATTTATATTCTAAATTGCGTGGTATTGTAACTTTACTATTTATTTTTTTTGCATACTATAACTATGCAATGAAACGATGTAAAACTAAGTATTTATCTTTTAAACACAACTTTTTTAATACATATAATATATCCAGATATTAAAGAGAAACTTTTTTTCATTAGCTTCCAACAAAGGAAGAAAAGCAGGCGTTTAGGTATTTGGTGAAGCAACGAAATTTTAGAGAAACACCGTAATCTTGTATTGTAAGAATTTCAAATATATATATAAGTAAAAGATTTTCCATTATTTATTTTGGTAACTCTACTGCATTTTTAACATAAAATGAAGATTACGAATAATAAAATATTTACACCATCGTATATTAGTGTAGTAGTTAGATTAGAAAATTTATAAGAAATAACTCCTTTTTTTTATTTCTACATTCTTTGACAATAATTTTAAATTCTGATATCAAGTATTACTATAAGAATTATATCACTTTAAATCTATGAGAATCCGAAATAGTGTCGAATTTTTTTAAAAAATGAATGTAAATTAAAATTAATTAATTAAAAGAATTAAATTAATGAATGAAATAATTAAAAGAATTAAATTAATGAATGAAATAATTAAAATGAATTAATGAAAGAAATGAATGAATGAAATAATTAAAATGAATTAATGAAAGAAATGAATGAATGAAATAATTAAAATGAATTAATGAAAGAAATGAATGAATGAAATAATTAAAATGAATTCATGAAAGAAATGAGTGAATGAAATAATTAAAATGAATTAATGAAAGAAATTAATCAATGAAATGAAAGTTAATTAATTAAATGAATGTAATTAAATTAAATGACTTCTTTTAGAATCTTATTGAATGAAATCTTAATGATATGTACATATCAGAATATATTCCCATTGTTTGAATAGCTTTTAAATTTAAACTTAAAAATGTGAAGAACTATGAACTGATTTATTTGTCATTTGTTTTTTAAAAACATTTCTTCCAAACATAGTAATATTTAAGAGAGATATAGTGATAGCATTTTAAGAGATATGTTGTGAGATCCATGTAACTTCTTTAGTAAATTTTATGTTGTTGTTTTTTTTTGGCAATGACTGCTGAGATAAAATAAATTTTCTGTTTCTGATGAATTCTCACATACAATTAATTTTCTCTCCGTATAAAGTTAAAATTTATAGAAGTATTACATATTTTCTTTCTTTCTTTCCCCTTCACATGCGTATTGACAATGAATTGAAAAATCCCTTTTTAAAAGAGAACAATGATAGCGTACAGATATATTTACTTTACCGACTATAAAATAAACATATAAATAGTAAATAACTAGTCATAGTGATATAAATTCATAAATTACATTTTTATAAATTAGGTTTTTAATATATGACAGATTTTCATGTGAAAATATGCTTTCAATGTCTAATATTTTTTTTTTGTCAAAGTTAAAATAATTTACTATAAGTAATATCTCTTACGGAACAAAATATTCATAATTCAAGATAAAAAGACTCAACATTGTCGCATAAAATAATTTTCCTCATCAAGTAAATAGTGGTTCCTGATCGATTTTTGCTTATCAATGCATTTATTCCATTAACACATTCAACTATCAAATATTAATTTCAAAATTTCTATTCCATGGAAAATACCGATGATAGAAACCAGTATAATAAAAAATTCGGCTTTGAAATTTTGATAATCATTATATATTTGAAATTATTCCATACAAAAATGCATATATTCTTCAAGCCTATGAAGCGATAGTTGTTTTTTGAAAGTGAAACGTTTAACAAGTCATTGATTCTTCAAATCAATGATGTGTCATCAGCACGGCAAAAGAAGAAACAGGACATTCTATGGGATTCCTATAAAATATTATATATGAACAATCTATTTTTTAATTCTTTTACACAGAAAAAAGATTATTTAATTGCTAGTTAGTGCCGTCAAATAAATATATTATATTTATTTGAAAAATATACTTAAAATAAACGAATAATTTCTTCTTTTCTGCATTTTTGTTTTAAATAAAACTTTATAACAAAAATTATCGAAAATTTTTCCAACATCAACATTAATCGACATTTCAGCGAAAAATTACAAAGTTCACCCAGATACATCTTTTCTTCATAATAGATTTTTCTAAATTGCAACTACATATTTTCTTAATTTTTTGACTAATTTTAACCTTATCTACTTCTATATAGCATTAAGTAAAGAAATCAAAGTTGATAAAATATCACATTCCAGGTAGACTACAGACGTATAAAACACTCGATCAGCATGTTTTTGCTGTTGATTTAAGTTGTTGCCAGTCAACTCATTATAAATGTTTACCGAAGTAATTCTTTTAATAAGTCTGTGACAAATAAAAATTAATATTTACTTCACATAGAAAATAACACGACGTTATTTTCAAATTAACATTTATGAATTTATATCAGTTTGCTAAAGTAATAAGTTTCTAAATGAAAGATTTGGATAAACAAGAATTTTCTCAGAAGTATAAAAAATCTTTAATTTGTTGACGATAATGAAAACTTTTCCCTTATTCGGTAATTAGAATATTAATTAAAAGAGGCTTGCGAAAAAGTATGGGTGTAAAATATGATGAGTATATCTTTTTAATAATACAAAACATGTAAATTTTCTTAATAACTGCTTTCATGAAAGTGATTATAATTTGGAGTAGTGTTCATTTAATATTTTTTAAAAATCGAGATTAACATTTTGATTACTTTGATATCAAATAAACTTATCGATAATAAAATGAAACTCTCATCCAAAAAAAGTAAGAATATACAAAATTTTTCTCTGCCGTTTTGCTGACAAAAATTTGAATTTTTTTTGTGCATGCTAATTTCCGAAGAAAAATAAAAAATAACAATTACTTTTTAGTTAATAATAGTCTGGTGCATTTATAATAATGTCCATGAAATTTGTAACTAAAAGTTCATTGTATTAAAATACAAATTTTGCATGTCAGTAATTTTGCAGCAATGTTTAGAAAACTGTACAGAATTCAAATATATATATTCTATTTTATCCGCAGTCCTTAGATTTTATATAAAGATGGCGTTTTTAAAAAATAAGTTAAGCATTATATGAATAATTTTCTGTGTAAAAGAGGAATTAGTAACGGTTACATATAATTACTTATTATTAAACACGATTAGAAGTTGCATTTAGTCTTACAACTATTGAAATTTCATACATTATTTGAAAATTATATCCTGTTATGTTTATTTCAGCTGTACAGCTTTTATTTATTTATTATTTTAAACTGTAAATAAATATTGCGATTTGTTATTTAGAAACTCTTATTTTTTATGCAATTTTTAATAATTTATAATTTATCGAATCTTTCTTAATTCACTCTGAAGCAAAATTTTTATTAAATATTTATTGCTTGACTTAATACATATTATGAATTTTTCTTAACCCATTGTTTTAAATAAAAATAACAAATGGTACTATGTAAATATTTTATAAGATCCCACAAATTAAATACATTTAATGCATAATTTTTATCATTTCATTAAATGCATCAGTCTGAGAAAAGTAATTTACATTTCACTAACATTTTCACAAAACGAGAAAACTTCAATCAAACACGAAACAGCACTAGAAGTCATAAATGCCAATCCTTAAAATCTGATATATAATTCTTTGAAATAAATATCTTGACATTGAGAAGACTTTCTTACTCTTTTAGGTAACTCAAGAGATTTACGATGGAGTTGGGAGACTTTTAACTCTTCAACAGTTTCGAGATTAGACGGACTTAGCTGTTTCAGCAGCTGAAAATGGTGAACGTTTGTCACGCAGTTGTGCCTTTATGACAGCTGTTCACAAAAGAGAACGTTTGTTATGACGGCTATTCACACATTTTGAATTTCCCCGGAAACTTATTCATTCTTTTTCTGTTCAAATGATACACAGCTTTATGATAAAATGAGTTTTGTTCTTCTAACCTAAATGTTAACGTATTGTCATGCAAAGTAATAGTTTCTTTTATTTACTGTAGATTTCTTGCCGAGATTTATTTGCCTAAATATTTCTTGCTTCGAATGCCATGTTATTTTGGGGGTTTGAAATCTATTTTCGGAATAGGCCGATATATTAAATGCATGATACATTCTGAGATATTTATTTTTTAATGATGTATCAATGAGTAAAAGAAATGAATACATTTTTTTCATTAATATTAGATCATGTTTGGAACTACAGATTTGAGAAAAGTTTGATAAGTGAAAAATTTATATCGAATTACATTTATGACGCAATTAAATAAATTATTCGTTCGAACATTGGTTTCCAATAGTCTTATGGATTTAAATACATTTTAATATATTTAAAAATAAAAATTTAAAATGCACTTTTTCGTAATGATCTCACGGATAAAACTTATAACGCAATTTGTGTCATCACACTTTCATTAATGTATGATTTTTTTTTATAATTGGAAAAATGAATTTATAATCGTTTGGTATAATTAAGAATTTTTTTCAAAGATTTGTGGACAAGTAGATTTTTGATCAGAAGATCATTGAAGTTTTTGTAATATTTGTCTTAGAAAATAATCCAACCGCTCTCATCTAGGTACTGTATGAATGAATTACAGCATTTTATTATCTAAAAACATGGATGATATTTCAGAAAATTCTACGGAAATATGCATGGTTAAAAATAAATATAACTGCATATTTTAATAGTAGATATATATAAGCGTATAAATAAAATCGTTTTGTGGATTAAAAGCATCGAAAAATTTTTTCAAGATGCGAAAATGTGTAACAATGTAATTTTAAAACTATTTGCGAAGAAATTGGCTAACATTGATTTGATAGAATGATATATTTATAGAATTAATTAAACTAATATATTCATATTGATTACGTATAAAAATCAATGAGATATTTCTCCTTGTAGTGTGTCAATGTCGTCTGTGCAATAACAAAGAGATCCTAGCCCAAATGATCCCAGAAAATGTTTTGGAAACAGAAATCCATTTGATCAGCACATACTTATATTAAAATTATTCAAAGAATAGAGTTTACAAATGCATCCATATTTCAATCATATTTTTAATATTATTTAAATGATCCCCCAAAAATGTTGCTAAAGCTGAAACTTGAAATCCTAAATCATTAAATGAATATAAGTTAAATGTATCCAGAATTTCAAAGAGAAGTTTTTAATTGTAATTTATACATTTTCTATTATGAAATATTATTTCTGGGCTCATTTTTAATTGCATATATAGAAACGTCATCACTGAAAATATTTTCATACATTACGGAAAATACGTGAGGTCTTTGTATGGAGGGAAGTTTAAAACGTTTATCTCGGTTAACGATTCTTCTCTAAAAAAGTACGAAAACACAACAAATGAAATTCAAGCGAAACATATAGAGAGCCAGCAATGTTAAACAACAGAAACCAAACAAACAACAAATCATTGCTAAACAGCCGTGCAACCACAAAGAGTTCAAATAGAACTCGCTGAAGACCTACTCTGCAAAGATTAACAATCATAGGTATACTTCAGCATTCAGAAATATTTTCAGGGCGTCGAAATATATCAATACGATGTAATATTTTTTTATCCTTACGGTAATTGATATCTGATTGATTTTGAAAAGGTTTTGGTTTGTCTTTATAATAAAAAGTCGAAATGAAACATAGGATAGAATTATTAATTAATAAAATTATTATTATCATTATGATTAATTTGCATAGTAAAATTATTTACAATAGATCAAAAATGCAAAGCTAGAAAAAACTCCTATTTGTTCAATCAGTAAAATAAGAGAATATTTTTTATTAACATCAGTTGCTTTGAGTTTTCATTTAACAGTAAAGACACAATTTCCGAATAAATACTTTTCATTCCTGTAGAATAGAATTCAAAGACAGACAAATAATTCTTAAAGCATAGCAAAATATTTGTATTTAATTCAAAATCAATTATTAAATTCCTCCTTGGAAAAAAGTTTCTGATTCAAAAGTCAATGATGATGACTGTATTTTGAATAATAATATATATTTTTAGAAAGGATGATGCATGTTCAACTTGTAGATGACAGTTTGTCAAGCAGCAGATGAACAAAAATCACTTCCAGGTTGCTCGAGAATCTTCGAAACGAAAAGAAAATAGTTCACAGTTTTCGAAAACAAGTGGGTAAATTATCTGTTGAGCGGACTTTCAAGTCAAAGTGAGTCATAATGGCGGAAGTTAACTTTGTCTTTTATTTTAGGGAATGGACATATATATATATATATATATATATATATATATATATAGTTCTCACAAGTTAACAGGATCAAAAGGGTTTGCAATAATAAAAATTCTTATATTGAAGCATCAAATACCCTCCTTAAAAATTTAATTAAAAATGATTTTCCTAGAAATTACTGTAATGTCAATTTTTTAATTAAACAAGGTATGGTTTGGGATTAATCCTTTGGCTTAAATAAAAATAGAACTTTACTTGCATATTGGATCACTCAATAGATGGCGCTGGGTGCCTACCTCTGTTTACATAATTTACCGTTAACTTTTTTAAAAACAGGAAATCACAATCGATTGTTTAAAGTTTCCTTTACTGTTGGATGGTATGTACTGGCTTTTTCGTTTTTAATTTTAATTTTAATTTTAATGCTGTTTTTGTTTTTATTGTATTTTTACTTTGTTGTGGTTCTTTTTTTCTAATTTGTTATTTTGTATTTCCTTTCTGTTAAAATGGTATATCTCTTGAGCATAATTTCAGGGGATTTTCGGGTCACGAGGAATCATTATTAGACAAAGTCTGTATGTCCTCACAGAAAATATCCCTTTATTTGAATCCCTGCCTGAGGGTGACCCTTGAAAAAGTCTTCAGGCCGGATTCTTTTTTTAATATTTTTTTAATAATTTTTTTGGTTTAATTTTTATTTGATTTTGTTTTACCTATTAACTTGATTCTAATACTTTTGTATCAATTCATCTGTATTTTAGAAGTAGCTGCAATTGCGCTCTCTAAATACTATGAAGTTCCTTTTTTGGTTTTAGTTTAAATAGGTAATAAATTTTAGTAGCGATTGCGAAACTGTTTTGTTTCGTTTTCATTTTAGTTTCGTTTTCAAACTTTTTCTTACTTTAGATTGGTTACTCGTTCTTGCATTTGGTTGGAATTTAGCTGCAGGTGCGCTGTTCCACGAACTGCAAATTTTTAAATAAAATATTTTTAATAGTTTTTTTTGGTGGTGGTGGGGGGTTCAATAGGTTTTTCGGTGTATTGCCTAAAAAATTTAAGAATTTTCAGATCATTTTTCCTGATTTTACTTTTTCGAGAATTCCTTGTTTTTGGCGTTTAGGAGAGATATTTTCATTTTAATAAATAAATTAAACTATGCAAAAAGTTAATAACGAATTTATCATAGCGCATGGCCCGTCGCGCGCTCTACCAAGGGGCACTGTGGATAGCTTTGTGTCAGGAGCATTCACGGAGAAAAAATTACTGACACAATTGTTTTGTTTAAAAAATCTTAAAAATACAAAAAAATATAAAATTTGTGGAAACGGAAAGTGTAGGACATGCCCATTAGCAGATAAGGAACAGATCAAAAATGAAAACTCAAAATTACAAACATTCTGTAAAAACAAAAATTTGATTTATCTCCTTAATTGTTCAGAATGTAATTTAAAATATATTGGCCGAACTAGCACCGAGCTTAATTTAAGAATTAACAATCACAGATCCGATATAAAAAACTTCATAAAAAATAGGACCACTGACTTCGAACTGGAGCATTTTCAAAACCATAACTTTAACAATATTAATATCTACATTCTAGAAGACAATATTAACGAATTAAAAAAAGATTAGATCTGGAAAACATTTATATTTGCAACCTGAAAACTTTATTTCCTTATGGTCTCAATAGTAAATTAAATGGGGAAGGTTATGCAGATTTAAACAATAATTGCATTTATAACAAATTTAACATATTTAAAAATTTTCTAAATAAAGATAACTTTTCTAAAAGATTTAAGAGAGGTAAAGGGAAAGGAGGCAATTTTCAAATTATATTTGAGGAATTTCAAAATTACTGTAATCTGGAACACAATAGTGAAAACATTCACAGAATTAGGAAATATATTTTTGGTCTTAGAAATAATAAAATGAAATGGTTTTTAAATAATAAATTCGGGGAATTAGAGTTTAAAAATTCGTACACTAAATGTATTATTCTAGATCTTATTAAATGTAAACTTAACATTGGAAAAAACGATTTACTTTTTAATAATAAAAATAATGTTTACAAAGAATACTGTGTGATTAAATTCTTGGATATTTACTTCGAATATCTAAAATTACCCATAATTATACATAATAATAATATATTTTTTCCTCTTGCAGATAAAACTACTGTATCAATAGCGTTTAGTTACACTTCAACTTTAAAGAAAAAAATTTGTAATTATAATTACTATAGCAAAAATTTAGATAAAATAAATAAAACAGATTGTTACTGTAACAAGGAAAAATATAAAGATTTTATAGATATTGATAAAGGTCATATTATTACAGGTAATTTAAAAATTATTGAATCCAACTCTTTAAGAGATTTGATGGGAAGAGGAACAAAATTTAGATTAAGAGAAAAAATAAACCATAACAAAATTTTGATTTCTATTGGTAATGATTTGGATGTTTTTATTGCCAAATTATCTAGAAAATACCATTGGCCTGCGGAAGGTTTCGGGGAATGGAAAGTGAGAATTTTAAAGGAAATTAAAATAAAATTGAATACTGATTTTGACAGATCTAAAGAACGTGGGATTTATTTTAGTAAAACATTAAAAAATGAAATAAAAAATTTAAAAGAAAAATTTGTTATTACAGTAATAGATAAATCAGCAAATAATTTCTGTTTAATTTGTAAATATTATTATAAAGAACTTTTAATTAATGAATATAACTCTAATGCAACTTATATGTTAAAGAACACCGGGAAAAAGGAATTAGATAAAAGAATGCTAGCTTTCGCAAAAAAAAAACCAAAACTAAGACTTGCTCTCTTAACTATCCTTATTTATTCCCAACAGTTAAATTCCATAAAAATCCATTAAAATTCAGATTCGTAAACTGTAGCACTGGTAGTTATAATTACTATACGGGTAAACAATTCTTTACATACTTAAAAATTATCCTGGACAAAATAAAAAATGAAGACAACTTTATTATTTCTAGTAACAAAGAAGTATTGGATTTTCTTAAAGATAACAACATTAATAAACTTAATACTTTTGATTTCGAAAATTTATACACTACCTCATGAAAAATTAATAAAGGTCTGCACTTTTATATATGACGAATATTTAAATGAAAATATCATTCCTAAAAATAACTGGCTTGAGTTATGTAATTTTAATATTACTGAAAATTACGTGTTTAATGGTATTAATTTTTATAAATAAGTCAAGGGCATTCCAATGGGGACAGCTTTCTCAAGTGCTTTAGCTAATATTTTCCTGCATTACTATGAGAAAAAAAATTAAATACATTTAATAAACGGGTGGAGATATATTGATGACCTACTTTTGATTAACTTCGACAATACTAATATTATTACTAATTGCTATCCAAAAGATTTAATTCTAAAAGATACAAATAAAAATCAACTTGAGGCTACCTTTCTGGATTTAAAAATCGAAATTGCTAATGATAAAACAATAGTTGGTATATACGATAAAAGGGATGATTTCAACTTTAAAATAACAAAACTATGTAACTACCATTCCAATCTAAACTCTAAAATTTTCAAAAATCTAATTTTCTCACAAGTTAACAGGATCAAAAGGGTTTGCAATAATAAAAATTCTTATATTGAAGCATCAAATATCCTCCTTAAAAATTTAATTAAAAATGATTTTCCTAGAAATTACTGTAATGTCAATTTTTTAATTAAACAAGGTATGGTTTGGGATTAATCCTTTGGCTTAAATAAAAATAGAACTTTACTTGCATATTGGATCACTCAATAGATGGCGCTGGGTGCCTACCTCTGTTTACATAATTTACCGTTAACTTTTTTAAAAACAGGAAATCACAATCGATTGTTTAAAGTTTCCTTTACTGTTGGATGGTATGTACTGGCTTTTTCGTTTTTAATTTTAATTTTAATTTTAATGCTGTTTTTGTTTTTATTGTTATTGTTTTTATTGTATTTTTACTTTGTTGTGGTTCTTTTTTTCTAATTTGTTATTTTGTATTTCCTTTCTGTTAAAATGGTATATCTCTTGAGCATAATTTCAGGGGATTTTCGGGTCACGAGGAATCATTATTAGACAAAGTCTGTATGTCCTCACAGAAAAAATCCCTTTATTTGAATCCCTGCCTGAGGGTGACCCTTGAAAAAGTCTTCAGGCCGGATTCTTTTTTTAGTATTTTTTTAATAATTTTTTTGGTTTAATTTTTATTTGATTTTTGTTTTACCTATTAACTTGATTCTAATACTTTTGTATATATATATATACTTCGCTTCGAGGAAAGGAAGTGGTGCGAGAGCAAAGGAAATATTTGATGTTGTTGCAGATTAAGTAAATATCCCAAACGTTCCGCTTGTTTGATATTTTTAAAAGATGTCATTTCATATGGTACTGCATTTTCAACTCAAACGTGTATTCCAAAACTGCCTTACGATGATATATTTCGCTATTGACAGTTGAATTCGCTATATTTTAATTGAGTCTTAAAAACTGAGACTGCTTCAGAATTAAAAAAATAAGCTATATTTGAACTCATAAATCTGATGCTATATATTCCTAAAATTATTTATTAAATATTAAAAAAATGATGAAAGGAATAAAATTTTCGTGCTTTCACGAAATGAAAAATGAAAATTATGCATTATGTTCAAAACACTTGCAGTGATAATCGTTTCAACCATTTTTAAAGTATAAAAATACTTCATAAATAAAATGGAATCTTAATTTTTTATATAATGACCCGTTTTTTGGAAGCATAAATATAATAGTTAACGAAATCAAATAATATTATTAAATCATGCATATTTGACATCTATCCTACATACTATCCCTAATATTAATTTTTCCAAAGGATGTATTTTTTGATATTTAAACTACATTTTACAGCATTCATCGTAATAAAAAATAATCATTTTTCAGCAGAAAAACTGATATGAATGGGGTCAAATTCTGCTTCAAAATAGATGAGTATAAATTACATTCGTTTCTTTTATATGCATGGAAAACAGAGGATTATTTATGCAGTATATGGCATTAAGAAATTACGACTAGAAAAAGTTACAGGAAATCAATGTGGAAATTCTTATAAAACAAGAAAAACATTTATAAAAAATGAGCAAAAATCTACTTTAAAAATATAAGTATGTGAAAATTTTATCAAATGCTTTTTAATATCGATTTCTAAAAATCTGAAGCAAAATTACATAAAGTGAAAACAAAATGTGATATTAAATTTGTAAACAGTTTAAAGGATACAAATTAACGAAGAAACTATTTGTTAGATTCTGAATCATGCACTCCATTTATTCATTACTCTATTTTGAAATTTTCTATCTGAAAAAGTGGAATTTTGCAGAAGAAAACCGTTAACAGAACAAGATGTTCAGCAAATATAACTCCATGTTATTCTCATATGTTCTGAAAGTTATACAATATTGTTGATATATCGGCTTATCGTCCTTCAGCAAAGTGACTACTACGGATAATATATTGGAATTGTCTTAAGTAATCAAATCATTTTTCCTCCAAGCTTCCATACATCATTCATATGAAAGCATTCAACCCATAGACATACATTTAATAGATATTTCAAATTTTTAATGGATATAAACTTTTAATGGAACTCAAAAAATCCCAATGAGTATCGCAGAAATGTCAAGCAAATATTAATATATATATATATATATATATATATATATATATATATATATATATATATATATATATATATATATATATATATATATATATATATTGGTATTTATCGCCAAATTTTACCTTAATGGTGATAGTTTTCCCGTAGTTTTCTAGTTCATCCTCTGATAAACATCTTTGATCATAACTTATCGCTTGCCATTTGCTAGAATGTGGTTGATATACAGTTATCAGTAAATCGAATATGTATTTTTAGCTACTTTTTTTCCTAAATGTAAACACAATTTCACACAAAACTACGACTATTACGACCCAAATTGCATACTAAATTTACTTATTAAATTATTGCATTTTCCAATTATTGTGTTCACACGGAAATTTATGTGGTATTGACCAGGTTTCCAACTAGAGTATCCATAAATGTATCCTTCTTATTATGTGATTAACAATGCAAAAGGGCATTGAAGATTCGTAACGATATTCCAGTGTAATTGCTTAAAGGTTATTTTTAAGCATAAGATATTTTATATTTAAAACATGGATAAAAGTGGAAGGGTAGTGCGTAGACTTTTTTTTCACCCTTCAAGGTATATCTTTTCACATTTTTTTAAAATTAAATTTTAGACTCATACCAATTGTGATAAATATCTAGATATTCATTTTTTAACAAAAGGTTCTGCATTGTTTGATTAAAAAGAAGTGAAGAAATAAAATGTCCTCTACAATTCTGAAAATACATTTAAGAATATAGAATAATAATATCACTAGAATAATAAAAATAATAGATGAAATCTATATTTATAATAAAGCTCAATGTGTGTGTGTGTGTGTGTGTGTGTGTTGGCGCTCTTCAGGCCCGACCATTCAACCTACAGCTACCAAATTTGGCACGTGTATACCTTGGAGGCCAGGAATGTGCACCTGGGGGTTATTTTTTCGAATTTTTAATTAGAATTTTATTTATTTAAAAATTAAGCGAAATTTTGGCGTGTTTCTGCTATAACTTCCGAAAATATTACCGCACAAAAAAGATTTTTACATCAAGTTAAAAATCAAAAATTTATCTTTTAAATGATACCAATGTTTTAACCTTAAAATTAAATTTCTATTTTTAATGAATTTTTAAATACATATTTTAACTATATTTTTCAACAATTTTTTTCGTATAAAATAAAAATAAAATTTAAGCTGCACGAGCACGTTTCGCATTCATGGGAAAAAATTAGCTTTTTTCAAAGTGTTGCCATAACATTGATTAAAGCTCCAACTAAAAATAAATTAAATCTTTTTGGAAATGAAATCTGCAAAAATATAATTTTGAGCACGTGTCTGTAGGAAATGAAATATTATTTTTTCTAAAAAATAAATTCAAGAAAAATTATTATATTAATTATTATTTATTATTATTATTATTAAAAAATTATTTTATGAACTTTTACACTCTCTATATTATTATTCAATAAATCAGTTTTATTTTAAGGCAGGTTTTGTTTAATATGAGCAGGATATCCATTCAAATTAGGGCCACACAGCTAATTTGTAAACCTTTAGTAAGACACAGATCTGCTAAAATGGTTTAAATGGAAAATGATTATATTTTATGTAACTTGATTCAATAAATGCTCTAATAAATAAAAAAAAATTGATTTTGCATAAAGCTTCTGCTGGGGAAATCACAAATAACAAAATGTTCTTGAAACACTAATATTTTAAATAAAAAGAGTTAATTTCCAATCAACTAAATCAATCACTTAAACTGACTGATTTATGAAAATTTGAACATCACTATTCAATAAAAAAGGATAATTTTAGATTTTCCATCGGTCGTTTCAAAGAAAAATACGCCAATCAGCGCGCAGATTTCTCAAGATTAATTGGCCTAAGATTATGAAAATGTTGAGTTTTTCTAAATTTTTAACATTCAAAACTTCATAAATAAGTCTTAGTTGATCGTGGAAAATAGAAACATTCATTCATTTATTTAAAATTTGGTGTGTCCAGCATATTTCTCAGAATCTGATACCTTACTGCATTAAATTTAGACTTCAATTTTTGAAATATATTTATAGGTCGGAACAAAATATTATTATTGATTTCATTTCAATCCTTTTGAAAGCAAAACTAAAAACTGAATTTTATGCTGAATCTGAGAAATTTTTGTTGAATTATCATTTGAGATATTACATAAATTATGAAAAATATTTTGTAGTTCACATTAGACTTAAATACCGAGCGATTCTGTTTGCAATATTCATATTCAATAATAATAATAATAAATAAATAACAATAAAGATGATAAATAAAATAAAACGCTTGGTTTTATTAAAAAATATCTTCATATTAATTGCAGTTTCATCATTTCCATTTTTAATTAAAGTTGAAGTTTTACCGTAAATGACAACAAATTAGGAAAATATATATAGTAAATTGAACGAAACGACAGTATAAGTTTGGTATGACTATCAATATTTGAAGATTAAAAATGTTTTGTTTTAGAATCTATTAAGAGACCAGTTACTTAAAATATTTAATTGAAAATGGTAGCGAGCGGTAATACTGGTGAACCGGCTTGTCACCAAAGGCGGCTAGTATACAATAAATTTAGGAAAACATGCTTCATATAAGAGATCCTCAGATATTAAGATATACGACACATTTTCTTCTCTTTCTCTTCTTTCCGTTTTTTTTATATATTAGTGTGTAAAACAGAGTCTTCCGCAAAAATATAAAAATTACGTTAAAAATATGACGAAATAAAAATAATAGCATTCTTACAATTTTACTGTCAACAAACTAATTTTTTTGAAGTATAGTTAAATAGTATAAAGAAAATCTGAATTAATTTAATTGAGTTCTTCTTTTAAATTAAAGCATCAATCATAAGTACAACATTTGACCAGAAAGTGGCTATTGCTAATTTCTTTTCATTTGTTTTCTATCTTTCTTAAATATTCCCATCTGTTTCTTTAAAGTAGTCTTTCAATTGATATTTCAGAGATGTTCTAAATTTCCCAGTACATTTTTAAACCTAAAAAAGAATTAATGAAGCATATAATAAAGTATATAATCTTTCAGATTATGTTGGAAGAAATTATTAATGTAAGGGAGAACAGGTATAAATTCATTTCTAATATAAATTTTTTGAATTAAACTCACCTAAGAGATGCAGTCAATAACTTTGCCTAATGTGGAAATAACGGAATTTGAAAGATATCTACGGTAATTGAATACTGTATGAAGGTGAGCTTGTTATATTTTCCTGCCCAAGTAAATTATCCAGAATTATCTTTAAGGCTAAAAATAATTATAGAAATTGTTTCAAAGAAAAATAACAACCCTTTATAGTCAACAAAAGATAAAGCGGCTCCTGTTCGATATAACTGCATGTCATAAATTTTAATCTCTGAACAGCAGCCCAATTTATACCGAATTATTTATTATTATTTGCTGATGCTACTATCAGAGCCATTTGGCTTCAATTAAACTTTGAAGCAAGTAAAAACCGTATTAGTCTTACCCTATCTTTTCTTCTACAATAAATTATGTCCCGTAAATCTTAAAAATAATTTTATCATTAGTTAAATATAGAGGCAAGTGGCTTATCAATGTGTGTTAGATAATTGCCTTCTTTTTAATTTGTAGTGCATTTATTATACGAGAAAATTAATTAATGTTTAAGAGACTTTTAAAGTATGGATATTTTTATTTTGAAAATGATATTCTGCGTTTAATTATGAAAGATCTGAATAACTCTTTGATAGGAAAGATTGAAATCAACGAGTGGAAACATGTCTGAAAAATTGTTCAGGTATCAAATTTCGAAGTATTAACTAAATTAAGAATAATTAACGCATATTTTTAGAATAATTTATTTTTTATTAGCATTGATTTATATTTAATAATATTTATCTTTAACGTCAGGATTTAACTGTTGGACCATAAATATATGCTAGAAAAATATTGTTTCATTTTATGAAATATTTATTTATATGGTCTCTTATTTTTTTATTAATTTACAAAATATATCGCCAAAAAGATGCAAAATTATTCTACATTTTGTATCTTTAAAAAAAGACTTCAAACAAAGCATCAATGTTTCCATGAAACATACAAAAAAAGTTCACTTATGTCTGATATAAAATATATATATATATATCCTTGCTCTTTGCCTTCAAAATTGTTACATCGCTTTTACATTGTTTCAAATAGTGCATACAAATCTTTCTAAGTAATGTTTATCCACCACTGAATACTTATTGTAATTTTAACATAACATTACATTATAATGATAGAATCGATTCTAAAAAATATTTATTGAAACCTTAATTTTATTACAAGTTGAAAGTTTTGATATTGAAAAGATGATTCCAAAGTTGGTTCTCAAGAATAATTTTTTATTTTAATGGAATCCCCTTTTGGTAACGAAGATGGTATTTTAAATAAAAAAGAAATATTATCAAAGAAAATGGTATTCCTTTTTATAATTAATTTTATAATAATTTAAAAATACTATAATTTATTATTAATAAATTCAATATAATTAATTAATTTATTAAATTTAATATAATTTAGTTTTAAAATGAAAAATAACATTTTAAATTAAATCTAAAAGAATAAATTGTAACAATCAATCATATATTTTATCCTTTTTGATTCATGAGAACAATTTTCTTTATAAATATATATATATATATGTATGTATATGTATTTCCATTTTTTTTTGTTTAATTTTGTCTGGCTTGAAAATTTAAATAAACATTTAACATTTTATATAAGACGTAAAATAAAATTCAATATTCTAAGAAAATAATTCATTTTCGCACTGAAAGAGATTTCATCACAAACAGCAACAATTTTGTATTTTGTATCAACTTATAAATTATCATATTTAAATGCAATTTTTTGTTAATACTCAAAAAATTCTTTCTTAATTTTCTCTTATTACTTTATTTAGATCCTTATGCAATTACTATTTAATATGCTCTTATACATGAAATAAAAACTTGCTATTTTTAAATATTTTATCTATTGCTAAATGACTTTGCCGTTTCTTTTGGTCCTCTTGGTATGATTTCTGACGAATGTCAGTGTTCTCCACTGAGTTTTCTAATCATTCTCGTGTTTCCTGAATTAATCGTTAATCATCATTATTTCTCATTTGCACCTATAAATATTGATATTCATAAACCATTAATGATGAATAGAGTAAAAAGTACTTTTGCTAGGTTAAGAAAAAAATGCAACTTCTTAAATAATACAATATTATTAAAACATTATGATATACATAAAAATAAGAGAAAAGTAGTAGAACGTATAATTAAACTGTATAATTTGAGAAGGACATTGGCTGCCAAACACCACTGACACTATATTAATAGCATTACTTATCGGCAGACTGAACATTGCTGAAATGCCATTAAAACATTTTATATATAATATATAAAATTTCTGGGATATTTCTTTAGTTTACCAGACAAGTGTTCTGGATTTTTCTTACTGTTTCCAGAAAAGTATTCTGGAACTTTCCCTGCTAGTATAAAAGCAGAGGATTTGTCAGTCACTGTGTTCTCAGTTCAGAGTTTACTTAATAAATTGGTTTAGCTCTACTTCTTGTGTGTGTCATTGAGTTCCGCACTAGAGTATCTACGTGACAATATATTTGCACAAAAATTAATTAGCGTCATGAAATTTCATTTCTTGAAATAAATTAAACTTATTTTAAAGAAGTATTTGCAGGGGAAGATAGCCAAATGTGTTATATATCATTCCATATTAAAAGAATTTCTAATTGACCCCTTACCTTGACTACATAAATTGCAGAAACAAATGAAAGAAAGACAACAACTATTGTGGGATTAGACTTTCTTAAAATGTCACACATTTTGACTTATAAAACAATATTATTATAATAAAATTTCAAGATCGTCAAGAAGGTTAATTTTACGTAGCGAGTGTCAGTCAAAGCCCCCAAAACAAAACCTTTGATTTTTAATCGGTGTTTCTGCAGTGCCTTATTTTGTGGTATATAACTCATGTTTTGGCGTCTAGTCGTAATATTGTTACTTATAAACAAAAGTTCACACGTATTTGCAAAAACATTTTCCTATCATTATCTTTCGACGACTAATATTTACCATTTTTATATCAGCATTGCAAATGAAATGTATTCTACTTTCATTTTACTTAATTTTGGCAAGCGTTTTAGATTACGCATCATCAATTAATTTAATATCATATTTTACAGTATCACCCCATATAAAAGAGAGGAGGAAAAGTAGCTTTTTAAACAGAATAATCAATTTAATATCTAAGAAACTATGTAAAGAGTGAACGTTTCAAATTTCCATTATAATAGCTTTAGAAGTAATGACTGTTGGTTGACTATTTCAAACCAAATGAATTTTAATTTCTATTTATTTCATGAAGGGAGTCATATTATGTATAGAGAAAAAGTGATAAGCCCTGCATCAATCTACATCTCAATAAAAAAAAACAAAAGTGGCCGAAATATTTACCTTCAGTGATTTTACTAGGAGTTTCTTTACCATGTGTCGATTTAGTCAAGGGAATATTAGGTATTTCTGAAAGATATGTTTAAGTTTTAATGATTTTCATCCCTTTCTTCCTGGTGTGGGAACGACAGATTTAGCAATTTTATTCACTTCATATAAGAAATAACTAAATAAAAAAGCGGTAACTGGCTAGGAAAATATCAGAACATTTTAAAATGAAGCTAATATGAACTTTTTTAAGATAAAATTTAGAAAATTAATTATAATTTAAATTAATTTAAGAGTATATATATATATATATATATATCGTTTATCAAAAATACCTGTGACATTAAATAATTATTTTACATAAAAAAATCGAAAAGTGTTACTTTATTACTCATTAATATCTGTAAAGTAGAAATAAAATAATGGCAAAGTATTACTAAAATTTGATACTGCTATATACCGAAAAGCTAAAGTTTGTATCGTTCTAGGTATAATAGGTATTGCATTTTTTATGCAGATCCCCCTCCCCTTCTCCCTCGCGAGTGCAAAGCTATCATGACACAAATATATACTTGTTTCTTTTCGGATTTTTTTTATATTGAAAACTTTGAGAGCTGACAAATTCTTAATTAAAATCTTTCTCTTCTATATAGTAAAATCACGATGTTGTCTTTGCATAATTATTATAATTTTTGTTATGACAAACTTTCGTTTTCTTTTAAATTTCTTTTCCAAACTTTAAAAGAAATTCATAAAATTAGAAGATTATCAAGATTGCAGGGCATAAAAGTAATCAAAAGGAAAAATTCTTAGAACACTTTTCATTATTTTCATCGCCTCTAGTCAGTATCTTTAAAGCCTATTCTAATATTTCCTTTCATAACAAGTCGACCATAATAATATTTAATTCACACGAGTTGTAAGACATTGTTGGAAAATTAATATTTGTCTTAATTTTCTCAAAGGAATTAGTGCTTCAAGTAAAAAAAGAATTCAGTGAGCTATGCTTTCCTCCATGTTTAGCAAAACCAAAAATTAGTTTTTGAACAACAATGTAAATAATCCAGAGAATAATGAATTTTTTTAATAAAAATATCCATCTTAAAAAAGTTTTGGATGCAAAATATGCATGAAAAACGATGTCTAAAGCTTTTAATTTATTTTTTTAAACAGGTAGTATAGCTTTTTTCCATAAAACTAATTGTATTTCCTACATTTATAAAAGTTTGATAATTATTCTGATACAACATTTTTGAAATTAAAACGCCTTGAAATGTATTTTTATATTAAAATTCATTTAAATTTTCTCTAAAAAATTAATTACCAAATATTTTCATTAACATTTTTTATAAGGAACTACCTTTATATTGCAAAAACAAATTACATTTTTTTTACTCTTCTTAATTATTTTTACGCTTTTTTGATACTTTAAAATTAATTAATTCTAAAGATATTTTGATTCTTCTAAAATTTATACGTTTCCCGGGAAACCGATTAATTTTGAATGATGAATTAAGCTCTTCAAGAAATATTTTCCATATTAGAGTCGGAATTGTAAGATGTATGGAATGTTTTCAAGGAAAAAAGTACATTTGATGAAAGCTGTTTGTAATTAAACCTCATCCGTGCAACATTAAATTATAAAAATGACTGTTTTCAATATGTTTATGTGATATAAAAACTTCAGGTTTGAGACCAAACGAGGGACATTTGCAAATTTTCTTGGAAAATTTAGAATTAATGATGTCTGAGTTTAATAAGTTTAATTAGATAAATCTGATATTTAGAAGTTATTCTAAATGTATAAGGCGGACCTTTCTCTTTTGGGCTATTTTACTTATAATATATTTATGTTAGGATACTACACAAATAGCTTACAATAAGGCATCTTAATTTTGAATCATAATTTGAAGATGAAAATTATTTCATTTCAAAATAAAATATTAAGACTTTTCGTTTAAATATACAAATAGCTTATAATAAGACATTTTAATAAGTTTAATTAGATAAATCTGATATTTAGAAGTTATTCTAAATGTATAAGGCAGACCTTTCTCTTTTGGGCTATTTTACTTATAATATATTTATGTTAGGATACTACACAAATAGCTTAACAATAAGACATTTTAATTTTGAGTCATAGTTTGAAGATGAAAATTATTTCATTTCAAAATAAAATATTAAGTCGAGACATTTCGTTTAAATATAGAAATAAATAATAAAAATAATAAAAAAAATATATAGCTATATTTTTTTAAAGTTTTAGCGTTGCATGCGTAATCACATATCCAATGCAAATATATGAAACAGAAAGATCATTTCATGACCCTGATTCCACCATGGAGGATGGAATTGTAAGATAAATAATATAGCTGCCAAAAAACTCTTTGCATTCAAAATAGCTACGCATGTTTTTTTCATATTTCAAAATGTACAAAATGGAAGTTTAGATAAACTTGAAATAGGCCAGTGGTTAATAGTATAATCAAAAAAGGGTGCTTATAAATTTTTGAGAGCTATATTTCAATATAAAATTATGCAGAATACCTATTTTAGCTGTTCGTCTAAAATGTAAGCATTTACTTCTGTTTATAATAAAAAAAGCTTTAAATAATGAAGTTTTCTTTTCTTTTTTTTTGTTTATTAAATAAATAAAAGCTTCACTGGAATATTTTAAAAAATGTTTTTATACACTTGCGTTTTTATTAGTTTTATATTTTTTTAACTAATATTGAAACACTCATAGCAAGTCCCACTGACATTTGTATGAAACTTTAAGTTATGAAATTTTAAATTCCAAATTCAAATTTATTTTATTTTCTAATTTAAAGGAAACTCCTCTAAATCCATTCAGAAATTTTTGAAAATGAAATATGAAATGAAATGAATTCTATGAAATAGTCTGAAATCTAGTGAAATAAATAAATTCCAAAATTTGTAATTCGTTGAGTTTTAGTCAGACGAAAATAAAATTTATTTTTATTGAAATATTGAAAATTGCATAAGACATTTACTGACTTTAAATAGACAACAACATAAAACATAATTATTTTTTTATAATTTAAAACCTCTTTTCTTTTCTAAATGGAAGTATATATATATCAAGTATATCAATCTTTAGGCATTTAGAAAGCAGTTACTGGGCCACGATTAGAATGAAAACTTAGTTTAACATTGTAGTTGATGTCAATTTGTCTGGTAACAAATGAAGTAAAAAACATTATGTAAATAATGAACATTTTATTAATGGATACACTGAGCTAAATATTCCAATTTCATTCCCAGAGTATATGTTTTAAATTAATAATTTTTTTATAAATATTTGATATTAATTCCGATAATAATTATTTAATTCATATTTATGAGTTAGAGTAAATGTGTTATTATCTTAACAATGAATAATATTCGATGAATCCGAATGCATTTCATTATTATGTATCTTGCAATAAAATATATGTTTTGTTTCCATACGTTATTAGCAAGTAAAATAACATCCAATAAAGCATTCACCTTAATTAAAAAATAATTCGCGATATGTAAAATTTGGCCTATAATTTCTAAAAAATGTTGCTTTATTGCCTTGCCTTTATTCTTCTTACGAATTTTCGATAAATTAAGAATGAAAGCTGGAAAATGATTTTAATTTCATTACAAAACTCTCAGTTAAGGTATAAATGCATATTACCCTATAACATCAAAATCGAACTAAAATCTATAACCTTGCTGTTTTAAACCATTTCAAAATGAGATATAACCACTCAAAAAATTCCAGGAATGATTAGTGATTCAATCTACAAATTTATCTTCTAATCATTTGCTCACGATTGCAACATCATCAAGGAGACAGCGAATTTTGCAATAAGCAATAATTGCCAAAAATTTAAACTTTTCTTTTTATTGCCTCATTGCTACAGTAGTATTTACATTCAACTAAAATTGCATTATAAGATGTATAGCTTAATAAAATGAATATTTAAAGGACCCAGAGAAAAAAAAATGCACATCTTCTTGACTTTTCTCTAAACAATTTTCTAATAAGATTAAAATATCTTTCAAATGTTTCAAGTGTTTTAATTTGTTCCAAATGTTTTCAAGTATATTAATTTTTGATGAAAATAAGATTGATTGTGAAGATGTCGGTTAAACATTAAATAAAAACATGTTATACATTTCATGCGTTGAGCTTTTTTTTTAAATAATTAAAAGTCAATTTTAATTCCGAAAAACATACATTTCTTATGTAAATGCAATGGGAGTGCATAAAAAATGATATTTAATTGAAATTACACAATCATATACCGATTTTTCTCCAAATAAATTTATATATAATTATTAGAGAGAAATAAAAGAAAAAAGAAAAAATAATTCAAAAGGAATATTTTAAAACTTTGAAAAATTACATATCTTCCAATTTTTAGAAAATAATATATTTCGTTTTAAAGTATTTTTTAAAAAGATATTTTATGTATTTATAATTTATCGCATATGCTTTAAAAATTTCATAACCCTAAGTGAATAATTAGCAAAAATTGTTAATATAGTCATTGCTCCCTAAAGCTATTTCATAATAGTGGAATTTTATGCGCTTCATTTAATAACAAAAAGTGTGACAATTCATTTCAAAGTTACCCAAATAAATTGCATTTTGTTCTCAAATTTAAATTCAAAGAATTATTTCAGAAGAATACACAAACTACATAAATTCTTAAAGCATAAGATGATGAAATGTAATTAGTATAACCAACAACCCAAATATATGAAAAAATGCTTGTGTTCTTCTAGTTCACTATATCTGAAACTAGGTTCTACTTTATTAAAACTGCAACTATCCTCGCATTATATTTATCGTTTACGGTAATCTGTCAATATATTTATTAAACAATAAAGATACATGGCAGCAACTGTAATGATGAAATTCTCAAGCTATATTACTAATACAGTACTATATTACATACTATATACAGTAATTTATCTGAATATTCAATAAAGTAACATGAGTGTTTAAGCAAGGAATGATTGAAATATACCTTTCAGTTCCTGATTGGATGATTAAAAAAGCTGCTTTGGATTGCTAGTATGAGTTACTACTAAATTTAATTAGTTACTTCTGTATATTTGTTGTTCCATTTTCACATATTCTGTCAAAATATTGTTAGTGTGCTGGTTCTTTGATTAATTCGCTGCTGAAAATGTACAACGATTTTAATTTGAATTATGTGGCTTTAAATCATAATAAACTATCTTCTTTTTATTATTATCAAATACCAAACATAATATAAATGATATAAAGAAGATGGCGCATTCATTCTAACCAACTTAAGATGGTGTATTTAAAATAATATATTGAAAATAATATCTAACCTCTAACATGGAATGTTTGGGAAGACATTTCTTCTTTATATCATTATAAAATATCAAACATAATAAAAATTATATAAAAAAGATGGCGCATTCATGCTAACCAACTTAAGATGATCAATTGAAAATAATATATTGAAAATAATGTCTCAGATCTAACATGACAATTATTTAAGTCGTTATTATAAAGAAATATTAAGTCGGTAAGAAATATTTTATCCTTGCTTTTTAAATAGAATTAAGAAAACGTTCATTTGTGCTTTATCTGATTCATTTTAAGAATATCACTAGATTTTTATCTTAACAACAATTTAGACGCGCTGCTTCAAAATAAATAATAGTTTTAAAAATATCTTATTTCAGGAAAAATATTATATTGTTTTCACAAGAAATAGCTTTTACATATTCTATAAAGACCTTTCTTTACTAGGAAGCAATATGATTAAAATGCATCCTAAAAGTATTCCCGGACCTAACATCAGTCATAAAAATATCATAATTGAAAATTTAAAAAAAAATATGTGAAATTCAGTACATTATTTAATGATTCTTTTTTAAATTTCAGATATAGGAGGGTTTAATAGAAGCAATGATAACTGAGAACTGAGAATGTCTTGGAGTAATTATGTCAGCAGTATTACTAAATGAATAGTTTCATAATTTCATTAATAAATATGAGTAATGAATCTTTTAGCTATATTAAGAAGTACTATCATTCGCGACGATTTTTAATGTAAAAACGTATTTAGCGACATGTTGTAATGTCATTTTCACCATTTATTATTTTTAAAAATATTGTTCATACTCATTTTTTTTTCTATTTTCCAGGTAAGACAGTTTGAATTAAATATTTTCACTTAAAAAATCTATACCAGGTGAATTCAATCAAATAATTTTTTTAAAAATATTGTTCTATAATTATTTTTACTATTTCCATCTAACTACAAATCATTCATAGATTTAACACTACCAGAGAAATGTGAGCATATTGCCGAACCAGCTTTCGAAGAAGCAATTAATACTTCTTCCATAGATATAAGATAAAATACACGTGTAATTTTGAACTATCGTCGCCGTCTCTACTAATAATAAAGCAGAATGTGTGTATATGTTTCGACATTTGCTTTCGCCATGTTAGTGCTTTACAGATAATATCTTTGACCACGAAGTGCTACAATTGGTACAAGTATAATATGGTGGCAAAAAAGTGTTCCTTTTGGAGAGATATAGTTTTTTGAAATCTTTTCAATCATTTCAATGGTTTAAATCAATTTTGAATCGTTTTAAATGTCCATAAGGTTAAAAATATATTTGCAATTGTTTAATTTTTATGTTTTGTAAAATTAATGTGCCCTTAAAAATTATTGCATTTTGCTTCAATTCACGTTCTATGAATTACGTACAAATAATGGTTATCGATACGCATATATATATACACTCAAATCATTTGATAATTACTAAATTCATATAATGTTGTATGTACGCTTTAGTTGTCATATTTGGCAAATACATAATTGGAAGGGTAAGAATGTGCGTGACAGAGCTATTTTTTAAATGTTTAATTAATTTAAAATTATATGAAATATTGGCTCTTTTCCCAGGAAAATTACAAAAATAACATAATAGAAATATAGTTTTTACATCATCTTGAAATTTAAAAACATTATCTTTTCAATGATGCCAAATTTGCCGCTATATAATTTTTAAAGATTAATTCTTAAATATTTTTAAGCTTACCTTACAACAATTTATTTTATTTTTGATTTGAAGCACGATTTGCATTGATGCAACTAACATTTCATCTTTGTTTATCTTCTATTGTCGTGATCATAGAAGATTCGGTTGTAAAATTACAATAAAAATTTTATTATAATTATAATAAAAATCACATTAAATAAAACCATATCCTGAGCCTCTGTTGTGCTATATATTTACAATTATGCTATGAACGAACATTAATAATTTTATTGCTCCAGTTTAAAAATACAGAGGAAGAATTAGGTCTTTCTTATGTCTCGAAGTCTTCACAGTTATAGGAAGACATTATATAACATTGATTTAAATTCATAATTAACCGTAATTATGAATTTCACTTAAATTTTGCTTTTACATATTAATATCATTAAAATCATTTTATTATATCATATTAACTTTTAAATTTCACAAGATAACTATAATATCAAACCAACAACTGTCATGAGGCTAAATTTTGTTATGTAGAAACACTCTCTTGGTATTGGAACTAAATTTTGTATATTTTGATTGTAAATTTTTCATAATAATCCAATAACAATTCCCATTTACTTGTGATTCTCTCAAATTCATTGATGCTACGGAATTTCACTAAACAGATCATCCCACATCCACTGATACAACATTCCAAAATAAAAATTACAAACTAATCCAGAAGTCTTATCATTATCTTCTACTAATTTTATCTTTTCCTGTTCTGAGAGAAATATCCGGTTCGCCTTATTTAGATATCTTCGAAATTCCACTTAAAGATGAAATACCACCTTGTCCTGGTTGACACCAAACACAGTCCGAGATGGCGGTAGTGGGAGATGCGAGTTGGGTATCTCTGCTGTTGACAGATTCTTGGCGGAGCAGAGGTGATTGATGATGCTGTGGATGCCAAACGGGCATTTCAGTGGGTGTTTATTTCCAGAGTTGCTTTAAGGGTGATTAACTGGCTGCGGTCGGTGATCAAATTGTTCGAAAATCAGTTTCTGTTTAGACGGACTCGAATGGATACAGACGAGTATAAAAATGAGTGACATAAGATTATATATTGGTTATATTAAAATATATATCGAAACGGATTAATGTGGAGATACGAAAGAAAGACACGATGTTTAAAGATCTTATAATAGAAATTATTTTATTGTGAGACAAAGAAATTAAATTATTTTGCATTTTATAAAGATACGATACTTTGAAGCAAATGAAACAATTTAAACAAATTAACCAAATAAACGAAACAACAATTTGATCAAATAAATGAAAGAACAAATTAATCAAATAAAATAAGTGAAACAAGAAATTTATCAAATATCAGAAAAAATTAATTTTAAATGTCGTATAAGAAGAATGACTACAAGATATTTTCTTTCAAATAAATGAAACAACAAATTGATCAAACATCAGAAAAAAAAATAATTTTAAATGTCGCATAAGAAGAATGACTAAAAGATATTTTCTTTAAGAAGAATCTTACTGTTATATTTATTCGTGGAAGGAAATTCTATTTATTTGCACTTAATATCAAGGAATGCTCTTTTAATATTAATAAATTTGATTAATAAAGATTAAAAACTTTTTAATGATCAAAGTAAGTTAATTTTGGGTGAAAGACAAAAGAGGAACAAGAAACTAACATATCTTATCTAATCATCAAAATTCTTGTATTGTGAATTTATTGAATGAAAATTTTGATGATTTTCTTTAGAAAGAATCTTGCTAATACATTTACACATGGAACGAGACATTTTTTATTCGTATTTAATATCAAAAAAAATATTCCTTTCTATAAATAAAGTCGAAGAAAAAAAGATTAAAGGTGTTTTTTAAAGGAATCAAAATAAATTAAATTTAGACGATAGACAAAAGAGGAACAAGAAATTAAAAAAAAAATTTAGACATCAAAATTCCTGTACCGTGAATGTGAATTTATGGAAGGAAATTTTTGATGATTTTCTGTAGAAATACTTAGCTCTTTTCGTTACAAAGAATTTTGCTATTATATTTACTCATGGAGTGAAGTTGATTTTTTTATGCGTATTTAATATCCAAAGTACTATTTTACTATCAATAAGTTCATTATAAATGAAAGTAAAAGCTAAAGGTTTTTAAACGAATCAAAACAAATTAACTTTGAGCGAGAGACAAGAGAGAAACCAAAAATTGAAATATCTTATTTAGTCATCAAAATTCCTGTATTGTGAATTCATGGAATGAAACTTTTGTTGATATGTTCTTGGAAAGAATTAACTCTTTTTTTAGAAAGAGTATTGCGATTATATTTACTCATGGAATTCAATTTTTATTCACATTTAATATCAATAAATATTCTTTTACAATCAACAAATTCGGTAAACGAGGGATAAATGATTTTTGAAATGAACAAAATAAATTAATTGGGGCGAGAGACAGAAGAGGAACAAGAAACTAAAATGTTCTATCTATGTATCAAAAATCTCTTACTGTGAATTTATGGAATGAAAATTTTTATGATTTTCTTTTACTGTCAGTAAACACGAGATATATAAAATAGAACTTCAGAAGAAAGAAGAACAAAAAGTTAAGCATTTTATATCTTAAAGAAATTCTTTTTTAAAAATAAACTCATGCGCAAAAATTCTTTGATTAACCTCTTTTGCCATTCAATGATTCTTTTCTTACTATCAATAAACATCCATTCACCTAAATATTATTTTAGAAGTATATCAAAGTAAACTATTTTTGCAGAACAGAATTTTCGATGATTTTTTTTTTACTATCAGTAGACATGAGATTATATAAATTTGAATGACAAGAGAAAGAACAAAAACTTAAAGCATCGGGTTTCTTTAAAAATTTCATTTTTTTATGATTTCAAGCAATACATTTACTTGATTGTTCTCTTTTGCTAACAAATAATTCTTCTTTGTTACTAATAAACAAGCAATCGAATTAAGGTTATTCTTGAGATGTTTCAAAGAAAATTATTTTTGTAGAACAGAAAAAAGCCGAGAAATTTAAACAACTTAGTTTTAGAATAGAAAGTGCTGTTTTAATTATTCACGGAATGAGTTCTTTAATTATTTTCTGCTAATAATAATTCCTCTTTATTATCAATAAGCACGAAGTCATTTAATGGTTATTCTAGAAATTCATCAAAGTAAACTAATTTTAAAAGGCACACATAAAGACAAAAAGCCAAAGTATATCACTTTATAATGGAATATTCTGGTTAATAAATTCATGGAATTAAATCTTTTTCTCTTAACTATTAATGGAATGCTTTGCTAATTGGCATGTCTGCTAATAAAAAAAGAGAGCAATGTTTTCAATACTTTCTTAACAAAACAATGTTACGAAATCTTTCTAAAACTATATCTTTAATAATGGTTAATTTAGAAATATTGTCTAAGAATTATTCTTTTCTTGCTGGCAATTCAATTATTTATTATTTTCCAAGGAGTATCTAAAGATCTAGGAATTATTTTTTTCATTAATTGTATTAAGTTTAATCTTTGCCATACTTTTCAAAAAAAAAAAAAAAACTAAATCAGGATTTGAAACCTTTCTATAATGCTTATGTGATAACAGAATAAAGTGATAAAATGTACAAAAAAGCCAAAAATTATTAAATGGAATTACTTTATTTTCTTCATATTATATTATATTATATATTATATTATATTATATATTATATTATATTATATATTATATTATATTATATTATATTATATTATATAATATTATATTATATTATATTATATTATATTATATTATATTATATATTATATTATTATTTTATTATATTACTAGTCGCCTTTGGCGACTAGCCTGTTCGCCAATCTTAATGTTCGTTTAAATTTTAATAATTAAATAGGTTGAGCCGGAGTTTAACCCCCTTCTTCGCCAAGTTGCAATAACGCGCCAAAGCTGGCAATCTTTATTATGCACTATAATTGAACACCTGCTCCTTTGCTTTTGAATATTTCGCAAGGCCATTGTTGGCGACTTTTAAAAATTGTCCCAAGCAGGGGATTAAACTCCGGTCGTACCATTAAATATTTTAATCAATTCCAACTTTAATAGATTCTTCAGCAAAATATTTTAAAACTTCAAATTTTGATAGTCATATAATTCACTCATAATATTATAAAGGCCTTCAGTCATAACGTGATATGTATCTCTCTAATTTTCTGTTACCCCTCGTCGAATTTATGGTTTAAATAAAAGTGTAAATGATTCTGAAATTAATATAATAATATTTTTTACTGAAACAAAGAATTTTTTTTAATAATATGATTACTGATAATAGAGTCACAGAGCGTTTAAACTTTATGGGCACTAAAGAATATCTTTCTTAATTTATGTAATATCTCAAGAATTTGTCAACAAAATTTTCTCAGATTCCTCATGAACAGATCGATTTATTAACGATGTTTAATTTTAAATGCATCAAACACTAAGAAAATAAAATGAATCGTTTAAAATAATCGGTCCAAAACAGGTTTGAAAAAACTACTTAAAAAACGATGTACTTAAAACTATAAACATATACAAAAAATATATATAACTAACATAAATACAATTTAATTACAAAGGCATGCAACTAACCTAAAAATAATTTAAATCATTGAAAACAGATTTAAAAAAAAAACTACTTAAAAAACGATGTGCTTAAAACTATAAGCATATACAAAAATATATAACTAACATAAATACAATTTACTTACAAAAGCATGTATCTAACCTAAAAATAATTTAAATCATCCGTTGATAATGGTTGTCATGGCAACAATCAGAATATAATGCGCATGTGGGAATTATCTTCGCCAGTTACGTTAACGCAAATGCGTCAATTTTTCTAAACCAGTTGGGTTAACACTATGCAGATTATGCATTTTTAATTTCCTTTATTCTGTGTTATTTTAATTCAAAAGTACTTCAGAATGAATCTGAAACATGGATTAATGAACAATGTTTAATTTTAAATGCATCAAACACTAAGAAAATAAACAGAATCGTTTGAAATAATCCGCCGAAAAATGTTAACCCTAGCCTCATTACTGCTGGGAGAAAAAAAAAACTGAAGCCTTACTCATTTGGCGGTGGGGAAAATGGAACATTTTTTGGCGGAAAAGTTAGTTTTTAATTAATAATTAAAATTTCAAAAAAAGTTACCCCAGGTGCACATTCCCGACCTCTAAGGTATACATGTACCAAATGTGGTAGCTGTATGTCAAATGACCTGGCCTGTAGAGCGCCAACACACACACACACACACACACACACACACACACACATTGAGCTTTATTATAAGTATAGATTGTTATAAACAAAAATATTCATAGAATATAAAATATTTTAAATAATAATTTATTCTATTATAAATAATTTAGTTTACATTCCCTATAAATAAATACCCGCTTTGGAGGACTAGTTGGCCCGTTCGGAATGATGATTACTAAAACTTTCAAATAAACATTATGTGTAACTTTTCCTTAATGGTTTATCAGCAAAATTTCTTTAAACTCCAAACTTTAATGCACTTATAAATCATATATTTTTAGCGCCTTATATCATGTTGATTTTGTGCCATGCACTTATCTCACTTCATTTTTATTTAATTGTTTATGCATGCAATTAATAGCACAGTAAAGAACAGTAACATTTAAAAAGGCACACACTTTCAAAGTTTTTTCGGATTTGCTTAGTTTTGAAATTGAATATTAATTATAAAAGTGAAGCAATTAAAAAAATCTTAAAAAATGTTTTAGACAAAAATTTACTTTGTGCTGGTCAGCTTTGTTGATCAGCAAGATCGCAGACGATATTGGTTATCTTTAAATTGAAAGAAATCGTTTCTGTATAACTTCATATCCATGATACCGTCAAATTGGCAGACATTAAAGGTGTTTTACTCTCTTGAATCCGTTCCGTCCATTATGGGAATTGAACTTTCTAATTGAGACCAGTCCCATGACATCATTGTATTATTAAAATATAAATATGCAGTTCATTTATTTTATAAATTTCGAGGTATTGTAATTTCGCACGTTTCATCCGTCTATACAATTACTTAAAACAAAAATCTTCTTTATTTTGGACAATGGAAGATAAGCATACGATCAGGTAGCGAAATAAATAATTAAAACGGTTTGAAATTTTGAGAAACAATATCATCTTTTGTTGGAAAATTGGCAAAAAATAGTTTTAAAAAGTCACTAAAATTCAGCAACGATATACACTACAACTAAATGAATATCATTTAAAAAAGACGCTTTTAAAATTTGGAAATGTATAAAATTCATTTCAAAAGTAACATTTTCAAAAGTTATTGCGGAAAAACTTTAAAATTCAGCTCAGTTTTCAATTATTTAAAATTTTAGCTAATCATTAACGAAAAATATATCCAAACATTCCACATTAGCATTATTTGGCACATTCCAAACTTCCAAAGTAGGCATGTACCAAATTTTGTAGCTCTAGGCCAGTTGTATGGCTTGCAGAACGCCAACGTGCGCGCACACACAGCACACACTTATCTTTATTATTAGTTCATAAATAGATATGAATTAAATAATTGCTTCTAGTCAGAAGAAAAAATGAAGTTTATCCAATTTTCACTTCATTATGATTTTTGAAAGCAATATTTAATGTCACATGTTTGCTAAAATATAGTGGATCTAAGCCATTACCAATCATCTTAATTATATCATTATTAATTGAAATTACTAGTGGCAAAACTTAGATTGAACTATGGGAACGCGATTTAACATTGCACTGCTTGGCTTTAAAATACATTCCTTTAAATATAGAATAATTTACAGTAATGTTATTATTATTGTAATTACAAATGAAATCTCAAAACATCATTGATATGAATATTTGTTATTTACTCTACATTATTTGAAATTTACATTTACCACTACAGAATCTCTTCATCTTTCACTTTTTATGTGCTTGTAGCTTAAATTTGCAAGCTACTTAAATAGAAAATTGCTGAATGTACCTGAATGAAATTATTAATATGCTAGTGAAATATTTTATTCCTGACATTTCAACATATTACAATACGTTCTTCGACAGACAATCTAAGGAATATCGTTATTAAAAATTGAATTTCCTTGATATGGCAGTCTTATTTAATACGTGATATCAATCGTCTTGAAAGGTAACCTTAATCAAGTCCATCAAACTTTGAACAAAATACTTAGACTTCTTAATTATTGGAAATGCAGTTCAAAAATTTAATATTAAAACTTAAAAGAATTACTGTAGATTGGTAAATTCGGAACATGATTGTTTTAAACATTCCAATTCAGTGATTTGCGTTGAATATATAGACATAGATGGATTTCAATTCCTTCGAAGTTCAAGACAAGTACACTTTTCGTTTTTATAACCTTTTGGTAACAAAAGCTAATTTTTACTTTTAATTATTTAATTATTTTTCTATTAATTTAATAAAAAAATAAATTTCTTATTTTTATTTAATTCAATATTTTTATTAATAAGATAATGTTCTGTCTGACATAATCTTTAGGTAATGTCAATGCATATATTTTCTGTGAAACAAAAGCAGGAAAACGAAGTAGATATGAATGCGAACACTGAAAAGGACTTTTTTTCCAAAACCTTTACCCTCGTGTAGCCAGGAGGCAAAACATAAAAAGAAAAAAAACTATATAATTACATATAAGTTAATTGAACATGCAAAAACATAATTATCCTGTTTGAAAAGCAGATAAAAATAATTTTTTGGTATCAACAAAATGTGTAAATACTTTATCATAAAATAAATGTTTGTTTCAATTAACTAGCAGAGTTTTAAAAAATTCTCCATATCTCTCTCTCTCTCTCTCTCTCTCTCTCTCTCTCTCTATATATATATATATATATATATATATATATATATATATTACAAGGAAATATTTTGTTATGATTTATGGGTAATCATTAATGCCTTATATATAAACAACATATCGAAAATTTAAAATATCGCTTGAGATTATTTAGGGAATTGCTAAACAAATATCATAACATAGATAAGTCATACGTTTTGTTCCTCACAATAACAATTAATCGACATTTCCGATAGAAATTATACCCTGGAGCTCCTTTTCTTCATAAAATTTTTTCTATGCAAATTTATTTATTTCTTAAAATTTTGTATACAATTGAGTCTTTTCTACTCTTTGTTGCTGAACTGCAAAATTTAAGACTAGTTAATAAGACACTATACTTGCAAATAATGCATAAAATGTTTATATAATTTATTTTGACTTAAAATTTTCCTCCTCTGTCTCCAAAAACTCATTATCAACATATACCGAAATAATAACTTTTAATAGCTTTTTTGCCATAATAATTTTTACTTTATATGCTCAGTAAAAATTACTATGATCAAAATGATGTCCGTTTATTTTTCAACAATATAATTAGTACTATCCTAGAGACAAAAATTGAACAAAAGATTATATATTTCAGAAGCAGAAAAATTAATAATATTTTAAAGTTAATAGAATTTTTTTCCCTTATACAGTACTTAAAATGCTAATTAAAAGACGCTTACAAAATATTTGGTTGTAAAATATCTAAGATTTCTCAGTATTACTAATAATAACTCGGTATATAATATTTAAAACTATCCGTTTTCAGCTGGATAATTACATTTTTTACGTCTTTGAATATATATATATATATATATATATATATTTAAAATCTTGGCAAATTTAGTAAACATATAAACTATTTAATATACATTCTTCAAATGTCAAAAAAATATGTATAAATATACACAATGCATTATTCTTTTCTTTCTTTTTTTAAATTTTAAAATGTTAATTATTTCAAAATAATAAGATTTGAATTAATGTTACTGTTAATACAACAAAAGTTTATTTTATAATATCAATCATGAAATTAGAAACAAAAATTTCGTTTCATGAAAATATATATCATGCATGTATAATAATATTTATCTACCATATTACCCAATTGTACATAATTTTAATATAAATGAAAATTTTGTGTATAGTTCTTAGCGATACTAAAATTGGATTTTACTTATTAAGTTATGCTATTTACCAAATATTTTTTTTTAATTGGAGTAAGTGATATTTAAATTTAATTTTATTAATTGGTTAGCTTCCTGTTTTGAAACTACATGAATTTGGAAACAATCTTTGAATATCAAACCATTATTTGACGCACGAATCATACTCTTTCTTTATTATTTATTGTGACTTGTGGTAATCAAAAATTAAGAGAACTAGAAAAATCATTTTATTTTAATTTATTCATTATTTTCAACAATAAATATGTATCGCAATCTGCAATTAGAAAATGTAGCTGTTTTTTTCATGTAAGTATTCATATGTTAGTTTTTTTTTATTTATTTATCTTTTTTTTAGCATTTTTAGTTTATTATTTTGTAATTATGAAACGAAATTTTTATTGCATATCAATCACGTAGCTAATATTCGATTTTATTGAAAGAGTTTTCATAGCTTTCCAATTTGAAACTATTTCTCAATAAAGATTAAAAACAGAATGCAATACTATAATTTAATACAGATCAATTAATTTAATATATTTGATACATAAGCTTTTAAATTGTATTTATGGCATCAATCTAGAATAATGCTTAATATTTCACTAACAATTCCAGAAAAGGAGCAACGCTTCAATCAAAAGTAAAACAACACTCTTATCTACACTACTGCTAAGCGCTAAACTATAGAAACTAGAATTCATAAATGTCAATGCTCGGAGTTTGATATATAATTCTACAGAATAAATATCCCGGCATTGAGAAGTATTTCTTACTCTTTCAGGTAACTTAAGAGATTTATGATGGAGTTGGGGGACTTTTAACTCCTCAACAGTTTCGAGATTAGCCTGGCGCAGCTGTTACAGCAGCTGAAAATGGTGAACGTTTGTCACGCAGTTGTTCCTTTATGACATCTGTTCACAAAAGAGAGCGTTTGTCATTGGCGCCATTCAGACACTTTGAAAATTTCCTAGAAACCTTTTATCCTTTTTATGTTCAAAGAATGCACAGCTTCAGCTTTATGATACAATGAGTATGGTTCGTTCCATCTCTCCGTTAAGATAGTGATTACATTTAATAGCTCCATACAATATCATCGTCATAGTTTCATTTACAATATTTTCTTGCATCAGGAGTGTATATGCTTCCATGTATTTGAGCAGACTTAACGTTTTTCTTTGGAAACTATTTACTGATGTTTTTCCCCTCATATAGATGTTATTTATCACATTTTAAGTGATGTATCATCATTTCTGAGCAATTAGCGGAATACTTTCCTATTTGGGGGGGGGAGTGGGGTAGAATATTTAACAAATTTTAAATAATTTACTACTCTGATAAGTAATTTACAGATGTATTTTATAAACTTCAATAGAAAGATACAAATTCCATGTGTGAAGATTTCACATTTGGCATTTTGTTTTAACATGCACTAATTCTCTTTGTATTAGGCATGTGTAAAGATATTAAGAAAATATAAGAAAATTATGATAATTCAGTCTGTGAATATAAGAAGACACATTGAATTGTTTAAAATTGAGAGAAGAGGAGTAAAAAAAGAGTAAAAAAGCAGGAGGAATTTTTTTTAAAAAGTATTTATACATTTGAGTTTAAAGACACCTAGAAGACATGACAAAGTTAAAGAAAAAATGATATGGTGAGGATGAGATTTATAACAGTTTACGGCGTTCCGAGAACGAATATCTTTCTCCTGCATTGAAAATAACTATGTCAGACGATGTACCGTTTAGGAGCTTTAAGATGTAACTGATGATTTCGTAAAGAAGTCTGATAAAAAACTGTAAGGAATAAATTTGTTGAATACTTAAGTGATACACTTGGATTCTCTGTAAAGTGAAAATACTAACCATTCTCTGTTGTTTAAGATAGATGGTTTAATGTTTGAGTGAATGCATATTACGAAAACAGACAATCAGATTCTCAAAAAAAAAAAAAACATTTAACAGAGGTAGAAAAAAGAATATGAAATTATTGGCCATCTGTATTATGCGAGGTGGGTAGTTACCCTAAATAAGTTTAAAATTTTTCTTTTGTTCCAAATTCCAGATTCATTACTTTTTCGGATTTAAAAAAAAATCTTGAAAAGTTTCTATATAGCATTTAAAGAAGGAAGCTATTGCGGTTGCAATACGATTATCTATGTTTTTCGTCTCGGTAATTATATCCCTACTATTTTTCGGATATTCCCTTCACTTGATTGGATAATATGGCTCCGAGAATCTAACAGACATTTTATATTCCCTTTAATTTTCTTCTTCTTTTTACAGAAAATAATAAACATAAATTGAATATTCCTACCCTCCCTGAGGATCACGGAAAAACTTTGTGATCCGACGGCCACGACAGTAATACGGGCAGGAATTGTGGTTGAATCCTAAGGGCCATTGCCGGCCATGCCTATAACCCTTCTCGTGGAAAGGGCGCCCGGTCACCGATGGGATGTAGCCATCCTCCACTTTTTCTGTACTCATAATTGTGGCGAGTACCAATCATCATACGTAGCTTCTCATCTTCATTTTTGAAATGCGGTTGGAATTATGGTTGAGTCCTAAAGGCCATTGCAGGCCAGGCTATAACCCTTATCGTGGGAACACGCATCCTGGCACCGATAGGATGTAGCCAACCTCATTTTTTCTGTACCCATAATTGTGACTAGAACCAACCACCATACGTGAGCTTCTCATCCTCATTTTTAAAATTCAAGTCCGAGTGTGAGTCTTTTTAAAGAAAAAAGAAGTCATTAATGAATCTTCGAATGCATTCATCATCAGATTTCAGTTTCATTCTCTCAATACTGCTATTCCATTAAGATACAGTGAAAATCATGATATTTCAACTACACTACAGATGGACTTAATATACTTAATTCAATGGAAATAAACGGGTTTTAGATCGCAATAATTAAGTTAATGATTCCCTGTCTCATGTAACACTATGGAAAGAGATGTCAAGGGCCTCAAAACTAACTAGTTCAAACTAACTCAAAGCGCATTAATACTGATAAGAATACACAATAATTGAGGTATTCAAGGGATAAAAAGAGTAAATGTGCAACAGCTTGATGGCAGTGCAATATTTGTCCACGAAAAATAGGATTAAGATGTCTTAGAAATTTTCATTAAATATAAATTAGAATATAAGATATCTCAAAAATCTTGAATGAAGATGATTTATAGAAATTGCCACAACACGAAAAAAAACAACTACGAATCATGTATCTTTTATAAGCAGGTACGTATTTTTATTGAATGTATGTTTTCATCACTACTATTATATCCTCAGAAAGGCCATTTAGAATGAACCAACAAAGAATTGTGAAAAATAATTTTCCCAATTCTTTTTTTTTAAATTTCAATCTTCAAAATTCCTTTCTTTAAATTAAATTTAGAATTCTAATTCTTTTAGACAATGACAAATAAGAAAACTGCATATATTTATATTTATTTTTCTCTTTTCCTCTCCAAGTTAGAAATGAATACGACATTTCGTAATCGCTCTAGAATGTTGGAGAAATTAAAAGTTTTCGAAGCCCTAAACACTGTTTTGATGCGAACTATATAATATTTCAAATATATATGTATGTATCTCTTTCTCTCACTCTATATATACAGGGTGTCCCATAAATATTGGGACAAACTTCAAGGTGAAGTAGGGTCCATTACAAGGATTCAGATTTGCATAGCAACCCGTGGTCGGAAACACCATGGGAAAGTAATATGACAGGTAGAAGAAATGAAGAGACACAAGATTGAGATCATCTGAAACGTTTATTGGTCAAATATATTACATGTCCTGTGGTACATGATATTTGAAAATGTCACAAAAGATGTTCAAAGTTTCCCCCATTGGTAGCGATGCATGCGTTACACCGTCGAACCATAGACTGACGTACTCTCTCAAATACACCCGGATTTTGAAGGATATCCGCGGCAGCACAGACGATTCTTGCAACTAGATCCATTTCTGAATCCACAGGTGTTGCGTACACAGCACTTTTCAGTGAACCTCAAAGAAAGAAATAGATGCTGTTTAAATCAGGAGAGCGGGGTGGCCAGGAAACTGGTCCACCACGACTAATCCATCGGTGACCAAATACCTGATTCAAATGTTTACGAACACCTCTGCCATAATGGGGGGGTGCCCCATCATATTGAAACCACATACGGTGTCTGATATATTGTGGAGCAGGGTCAAGTAATGTTGGTATAACCTCTTTCAAAAAGATGAGATATTGTGCTGATGTTAGTGGCGATGGCAACAAATAAGATCCGGATAAGACGTCACCAACCTCACCAGCCCAAACATTCACTGAAAAGCGATTTTGGGCAGCATATGGCCTTCCACGATACAATCTTTCAGCCGCTCTTGCATTTCCTTCTACCAATTCATAAATCAGGTGCATATCTGCCACCTCCGTGTTCGTAAAACGTTCCATGTTCCTCTGCGGGTGATCACAGCTCAAATGACTGAGGATTGCAGGTCTGCTTCCTTATTTGCTACGGTGAACAACGCCACCTAGCGCCGAATGAAGGCGTCTCCGACTATTGGTTGCAATGCAAATCTGAATCCTTATGATCTCCCCAACCTCCCCTTAAAGTTTGTCCCAGCATTTATGGTACACCCTGTATAGGTAGATAGATACAAATATAGATATATGTATACCACATACCTATATAGATAAAGATATATTCCAAGTTGGAACCAGGTTGAAATTATTGACACATTTTTCGCTGGTTCATTTAAGTGACAACTGTAGAGCAACAACTGCAGTTCTGAAACATGGTGTAATTAAAGCAAATGAATCTATATAAAAAAAGTATATACCATAGAAATTTGAGAAACACATGTTTTAAATAAATTTAGTGAGTAAAAATCATTTAGAAAAGTATTTTGATTGCAAACAAATTTTCTTATTCAAATCTGTTAAGGCATTTTTTTTAAAGTTGTTCATCGTTTGTTACGTTTTTTATATAATATAAATTTAAAATTGCTTTTTCGTTTGCTTATTGTGTACATCCATCGAGAGTGAAAAATTCTTTATATATATATATATATATATATATATATATATATATATATTAGGTCTGATCTAAGGTGTAATTTATCGCTGCCACCCATGATCTGACAAAAGAAGAAATAATTTTTTTTTCCTTATATCCTTTCAAACGGTGCTTGTAGAAACAAATTCTACATGACGCGACACACAAAAGATAAATTTTAGAAAAAAAATTAAGATAAGTATAGGAAAATTGCAGCCTAAAATAAGAATGTTAGGTTTTCAGAATACAGTTCGATTTTTACGGTGCATTCTTTTTTAATTATTTGTTTTTGTATAATAATTATCGAGTTTTATTTTTATTAAAAATATAATACTGAACATTCATCTTTCGATGGAAAACATCCATCATTACTGAAATTATCACTCAAAATTGAAAACTCCAAAAATATTTTGCTAAAAGAAAGAAAAAAATATGCTGCATGCATTTATCAATAAAAAATATTTCAGAATCAATCTTTATCTATAAATAACAAATTAAAAAAATATCAGATCCAAAACTGTTGACTGTTTTGCAAAACCTGTGATTCAAAGTAATATTTTTTTTCAATTTTTTTAAAAATATATGTTGAAAAGGTTCTAAAAATGCTTACAAAAATGTAAACTTTATGAAATATAATTCTCATGATATGTATTTTTAAGCGAAATTTATATATAATAATTTAGGAAAACTTAAAAAAAAATGGATTGCTCTTTCGATTTTTTATTTTTTGATGCTATTCATATCAAGAATTTTCATAAGCAATTATTTAATAATTATGAAATTTATTGAAAAATTTCAATGAAGCTTTGAAATATCCCGTATAAATTTCTTTTCCTCTTCAGCAAATAATTTGTCATAATAAATAAATAAAAAAAAATCGAAGATTTTATGTAAAGTTCAAACTATCACGGGGTGAACAAAGTGCATAACTAGTTCAATACTTTTATTTCAGCAACGTAAATCATTTCATTGGTAATATTTTTTACTGAAAAATGTTACCAATGAAATGATTTACGTTGCTGAAATTAAAGTATTGAACTAGTTATACACTTTGTTCACCCCGTGATAGTTTGAACTTAACATAAAATCATATTATTTATATTCCATAATTCCAAAGTATTTCTATAATTCCAAATCTTAAATATCAGGATACTTTCCAAGTTTGTAATACAATTTTACTATCCAGAGATGATGTGAGTTTAGAATTTTTTTTTTTTTAATTTTATGATAAGCATTATATAGGTCCATTGCAATTTATACTTATTTAAACTACATTATATCATATTTCTAATAAATAAAAGTTTGTTTGAAAACAAATGTAGTTAGCATTAAACAGCTTTTTTTCTGCCCATAAATTTTGATCACTCTTTTTATATGTACTCATATTGCATGAAATTAATTTTGAAATATTTTTGTTTCTAATGTCTTTGGAATTGCAATATTGAAAGCCATCACGCGAAACAAGTATTGGAATTGTTGCTATTGCAATTCAACAATTTCAGTTTCAGTTACAAAATAAAAAATTAAAAAAAAAAGTTTTCTTATCACTTCTCTTAGTTAAATAAGACAAGAATTTTATAACTTAACGTTCTTTTTTTATTTAAATTTCTTTAAACAATTAAATAATTAAGAATGAAAATCAGTTAGTTCATTGCTGTAAACTTGATTTCAAAGGAAAAAAAGAATATATAAATAAAAAACACATTGTCTCAATCCGATATTGAAAAATGTTTCAGATCCAAAAAAATGTCATGGATAGCTCGAGGATGATGAATGAATTTTGAATAATAACAAATAATTTTTGATTCAGTGATAAATTTTTGAGCTGCAGATGACAGTTCGCACTTTAAAAGAAATAAAAATATGTTTTGGGAAACAAAAAGACAATCGCTCAAAGCTTTCCCAAACAATTGAGTAAATTATCTGTTGAAAGGAATTCGCAGTGGAAATCAGTCAAAATGGTGGAAAGTAACTTCGTAGTTTATTTCAGAGACAGGAAAGAGAAAAAGACAGTTTGGAATATTTGATATAATTGTTGTTCAAATAAATATTTTAAAAGTTGACAGATAAATTAAAAAATATATTGTAGTTCATAGAGATTCACTTTTGATCCAAAAATGACTTATGATTCTATGTTTTGTAATCAAAAGATGAAATTTGATTACAGAACATAGAATCATACGCCAATTTTGGATCAAAAGTCATTTAATCGAATCATTTGAGAAAAGATTTTTCAATATCGAAAAAAAATCGAGTTTTATGTGAGTATATAAATTGAATACATGTTTTTTTTTGAAAATTAATTAGCAAATATTAAAATAAATTTTACTTTGATGAATGAAACCAAGCTTATTTTCTGTCACAGGATTATGGTGGCTAAGAAAAAATAAAAATTATATTTTATGCGTTGTGCCTGAATTTGGGATATTGATAATAATTTCGACGTTTTCAATATTCATTCAGCATCAAAAATAATTTTTTTTCAATGAAATGCAAACATAATTTGTTTCATGCAATTATCACTGGATTCCAAAAATAAAAAGGGTAATACATGATATCACGCGAAAGAAAATCTCTTAATGGGATATGTAGAATTAATATTTCTACGCTTTTTAAAATTGTTGGCAGCTAATTATTTTTGGTAACTTCAAATGAAAATTGCAATTTTTTAAATAAGGAAATGTAACATTATATTATAAATACATGAAATGCTCAGAATTATGAATTTATGATTTAACTTTAAGAAATTATGACCAGGAAATTTCGATTTTTATAAGCTGGAAAGATTAAGATATTGAACAACTTCAATTGAAAATCTGCTTTAAAGATATCAATATTAACAATATGTTAAATTAATAGCGGTATTTTATAACCAATTTCTTAAAATCTATAACATATTTAAAAATATTTTGTGATGTATAAACTATGACATGATATTAGATCCTTAAACATTTTGAAAATTAGATTAATCAGTATTCAAATGCTATCTCATTTCCCGAATTTCCCGAGGTTAATGCATTTAATCCATAGAGATGCAATAGCTCCTTGAGTACTTTTGTTTTTACGAAATATAAATTGTTCCCTATTATGAAGAATTATAAGAATACCAATCATATTTCTGAAAAAAAAAATGTAATAAAATAGTGATTATATTATCGCTAGGTGAGTATTAGTAATTATATTATTTCTAGTAATTTTAATATCAGGGGAGTTATAGAATATTAATCTTAAAAATAAATTTATTTTAAGAACACATTATAAGATGATATGATATGCAAACATGTTTGTTTACTGCTCGCTGTTTTTAATTTTTATTTGAGTGTCAATGCGTTTTGTAGACATTGCTTAACATTATAATGAAATGTTATTCATAAAAATTTCATAATATTCGAAGGAATACAAAGACCAAAATAAAATCAAATTTAAAGTATAATTCACAATCTAGAAGTAAAGAAACACAAGATTTAAGTGAAGAAAACTTTTAATATAAAAGAATTATTTATATTGAGTACGATGCACAACAAGAATAAAGAGAAAGTGATCACGATGAATTATTTTACAATTGCTTTAAATTGGTCAAATATTTTCATACATTTCCTTAAAATTCTTTAAAAGATATTTCGAAGACGTTCAATTTTTCAATACAATTTTATGATTAAACGAGATTAATGATGTATATCCTTATTTACAGAAATATGCATTGATGTAATGTGAAATTAGATACAAATTCGCACCAAATATAAATTTTGTTACTTAAACTCGCTTAAGAATTGCAGCAAATTACATTGCATACCATGTAGCAATATATAAGTAAAGTTATCTGAAAGATAATTTGACTTTATTTTAACGAAAACCTGGCATGGTTTCAGATACAAACAAATTATTCAGAGTGCTTATCACTTTACGACCGAAAAAAACAACATAAATTAAGTTACAAAGAAAAGTAACAACAATTTACAGCCAACAAGAAAGAGATAAAACGTTTCATGTAAATTTCCCTTTAAGTCGTAAAATTTAATCTTTGAACATTAACCCAATTTATTACGAATTATTTAATACACAGTAATGGTGTTACTTTCAGAGCTATTAAGCTTCAATTAAATTTTGTATTTAAGAAGAGTTGGTGTCTTACTCTATCTTTTCTGTTAAAATGTATTACATCCCACCATTTTTTATTAAATTATCTTATCATTAATTAAATACAGAGGCAAGTCGCTTACCAATGGTTATTAGATAATTCTCTTCTCCCTAAATTGGAGTTATGTATGAAAAAAAACTAATTAATTGTAAAAAAAGATTTATCAATTATTTAAAATATTACTTTTGAAAGCAGTATTTTAAACATAATTATGGAAATTATGAATAAATTTTTATTGAGAAATATAAAATCTCGAATGACAATATGTCAGAAAATTTATTAAGATATTGCGCTTAGATTATTAACTTCTAGCCATCTTTGGCGATCAGATAGATCTCCAGGTGAAATTATGGCTAAATGTTTGAGTTAAATATTTTATGCACCTTTTTCTTAATGACTTTTTCAGTAAAATATTTTTTATTTGAAATTTTGATAGCCATATAACACGTACTATTGTATATGCTTAACATTATTAAGTTCTTTCTGCAATGCGTTTTCTTAATTTTCTTCAGGTGAAATTATGGCTAAATGTTTCAGTTAAATAATTTATGTACCTTTTTCTTAATGGATTTTTCAGTAAAATATTTTTTATTTGAAATTTTGATAGCCATATAACACGTACTATTGTATATGCTTAACATTATTAAGTTCTTTCTGCAATGCGTTTTCTTAATTTTCTTTCATATCATCTAAAATGTAATTTGTGTAATAAAAATAGTTAAACTTCATGAAAGACCTGATGAGAAACCTATCTTGCTGAAACTAAACATTTTTATTTGAAATACAGCAGAAAGTCGAATTATCCAGCATTGACGATTCATCTACAATACAGAATATTATCTTAATGTGTGCATTATTTTAAAGGATTATTTAATACTATTTTTTTAACTATTATAATATTATTTTAAAAACTATTTTTAAGCGATCATGGCCATAAAATATTTTTGTACATCAAATTGTTTTATAAGAAAAAATAATATATATATATATATATATATATATATATATATATATATATATATATATATATATATATATATATATATATATATATATATATATATATATATATATATATATATATATATATATATATATATATATATATATATATATAGCTTACATATCTTATTTGGGAAACCCACCCTCAGTGTAATTTTTACAATTATAATTACAAAATAACAATTTACAAAAGTATATCAAAAGAAAATTTTAAACAGAAATTTTTCCATTGCGGAAAACAATAAGCTATCTGTTTTTACAGCCTACAAAATAAGAAAAACTCTTGGATAAAAAATGTGTAGCAGCAATGAAAACGATATCTTAATAAGCAAATAAATTGTTGTAAAACATGTTTAAAATATTTAAAATAATATTTAAGTAACGAAACAATTGTTCTGGATTTAAATTGGTACGAATAAAAATATTACAGGTTTACAGATTTAAGATGATGTAAAAATTATTTTTTGGCTGCAATAATATCACGAGAAAGTATCAGAATTCTTTTAATCTTTACATAGTTGAAATTATAAATATAATGTCAAAAAACAGCCCAAAATTATATATGTGACAAATTCTGGAGTTCTGAGTTTAAAGATACGCCTTTTAGAACAATAACACGCATGCATATACAATCATTATTATCATAGATAAATATGTTTTTAGTTGGGAAAATGTTCTAAATGTAGAAAATAATAATTTATTTTCTTCCAATCAACAAATATATATCTGAAAATATTATGAATATAAAATGTTATATAGTCCATTGCTCCTATAAATCATACCCATTAAAATATTATTTTCTTTAAAAAAATAAAGGAAGAAAAAAACACACGTTCATATATCATATTTTTAGACTAATCAACAGTTTTCTTATTTTACATCAATCAATCTTGTCGAAATTCTGGGTCCAGATTTGCGTATCTTCTTGGATTAGCTTAACGGAGTAGTCTAAATTTGTGTATTTTTGTAAAAGAGTGGCATTTATATTTTCATAACTAAGTCAGGTTCAATATGGAGAGTTTCATTTAAATTGTTAGTATTCCAAAATTATTTTATTAAATATAGTTAGTAGGAGTAAAGGTATGTATGATGCAGATACATACGACTGCAGATGGAAACGACTGGATATGATAAAAAATTGGATAAAATAATTGGAATGATAAAAAAATATTTTTTTGCAGAATTTTTTTATGTTAAATATTTAATAGTTAAATATATTTTATAGTTAAATATTTAAATTTCATTTTATTTTTGAATTAGTTACAATTTCAAAAAAAATCGCTCGGAGTTGTACATTCTCGGTTTACAAAGTATATACGTATAAAGTTTGAAATATCTAGGTCAAACGGTCTATAGAGCGGTAACCTACACACCATGCATTTTTATTATAAGAATAGATCCAATAATGTATGCATGTTTTTGGTAATAATTTTATTTATATAAATAACATTTCATTTTATAGAAACACTTATTTTCAACTCCATAATTTCGACTCTTAAGACGATAACGTATATTGTAACAATAACGTATATTTTATATTGTATTTCATAAAATAACCAAGTCCCAATACATAATTATGAATCATGTAAAATTTTGTAAAATTTTCTGTCAAATTCCCATGAATCCTATGGACATTGTATACATGAAAACACTTCAAAAGTCAATTATCAACGGCTCTTAGTCTACATGATATATTCAGGTAAAATGTTGGCTAATATCTGATTCCGAAAGAATTAATTTGCTCCTACTCTTCATTATATTTATGATGGATATATCAATTCGATATATTCACTTTTAATGTTGTTCAATACCATGAAGATTTTTTTATTAATTAATATATATACACCGAATGATATTTATTGCGTTTTGAGCTTACAACATTAGTATTATGGCAATAATTTGTAAGCATAAGAAAGGAAGCAAATATATCTTTATTTTTACACTAGCTGACCCGGCAAAAGCTGTTCTGCCATCTAAATTAGTTCTAGTGAATATTTTGGTTGTTAATTACAAAATAACGAAAGCATTGTAAGTGTGTGCGGTGTGGGATCTATGACAGAAAGAGGAATGAAGCGCTTTAGACGATGATCACCGATAAAAACAAACAAACAGAACAAAAAAACAACCGCCAACCATTCATTTTCTCAATACAATGTATTTCATTAAAGTAATGAACATATACATTGTTTAATCTCTTAAAAGTTAATTGAAAATATTAATATATTTTTTTATCCTAAAGTATAAAAATGAAATAAAGAAAATCAATATTCAGTTCGAAGAGCAATTGAGTGTGCGATGTTTTTTGTCAGTCCGTCTTTAGCCAACACAAATAAGCTCGATGGTTTGCCCACGCGAGAACATGCCACTTATAATTGTCCGTGTGAAAAACATGGTGTGTCCTAATCTAAGCCGCAAACAGACATCATTTGGCCTTGCGACTTATTGATTGTCATTGAGAATGCCAATCTAACAGGAAATTGAACGCGTTTGAATTCAATTGGCACGTCTGTGAGAATGATTGGAATTCTTGGCAGCAAAACATTTTCGGCTGGAAATTTGCCATTCAAAATGCTGGCGTCGATAACGTTTTTCGTCAATTTTTTTAATGACCAATCGCGTGCCATTGCACAGTTGTGGTGGGTTCAAATTTCGAAATAAAATAACCGGAGATCCAACTTTCAGTCGTAGAAGGTGTGGTGACATGCCTGGCAAATCCATCGAGTTCAAAAAAATCTGTTGGATAATTTACAGCTTCGTTAGCATAGCAAACTGTATGATACCAATTCATCTTCCAACGACTGCTGTATCTTGGAGTTTAAATCGTCGATGTCCACATTTTTTGCTGGCAAAATTGGCTCTTTCTGTCAGCCACGCATGATTTGTGTGCGTACATTGGGAAATATGCGGTCAATGAGAGCATTTTGTGAATCAACAATAGGGCAGAAATTAGTGGGCAATTTTATGCATTCAGTATTTTCATAGACAACAACTTTTCCATCGCAGATATCTAACAATTGGTCCGAGAATGTGTCAGCAGATGGATCTTGTAGCATTTGGACGCGCATGTTTATTTTCAGCTGAACGTTTTCAACATTAAGCCACAGTGGCGATCATTTCAAGCCAGCGTTGATCTCATCAGCGTACGTTGAACGTGGAATGACGGGATAGGGGCACCTTAATTATCTGGAGTTATTAAATATGCTTTACGACCTATTCTCTTACTTACCAAATACACATTAATATTTTTTATGAAAGTCGGTCGAGCGTTTTCGGAGGAGTACAAACACAAACACCGTGAGTTTTACATATTAGATTGACTATGGATTAATGAAATGAATATCACAATGCAGCAATGAAAAACATATATTTCAAGCAACATATATATAAAATTATGGGAATATAACAATTGGTAGTATGGAAGTAATTTGCAACTATATGAAGGGAATCAAATAGTTTATTTCTTTAAACAACTACTGCAAGGTAGTGAATAATACTGCAGAGTAGTAATGAACGCGTTTTCTTATGGCATGAGTCTCTAAAAAGGATTATGCATTCACAGAAATTATAAACCTATCTTCATTGCATATGATCATTTCTTATGGAAGAAAATGGGAATATCTACAGAACTTGTCTCTATTAATCCCATTTGACCCTTCACCATATTAGTAAGTTTTTAATAGACGTGCAGAGGAAAAAAGGAAAAAGACCAAACATAAAGAGAAAAGAAAAAAAATCGTCTTTTCTAAGATTATGCCAGATGTATAGGATTCGAAGCATATATTACATACCTTATTTGAAAAATTTGTCAAAATATGATATTGTTTTACATATTATTTTTTTCTTTCGATTATTTTTAATTTTCTTTAACAAATATGGCATAGTGGGAGTAAATTTAAATAACACATTTGAAAACATAAATATCGAAGGAAGATCAAAATTTTTTTTATAAAAATAAAATTATTTTTTGGCGCATCGAATATAAAACATTCAGGCTTCCTTTAAGATTTCAAACATATATATCACTGACATAAATCCATGGATTTATTATTAGTGTATTTTCATATATACTAATAAAATTCCATTGTAACAGAATAAATAAAAAAGTGATCATATAACAGCAATTAAAAAAATGATTCTCTATCTGCTCTTTCATTAAAGAGATGTTCGATTTCATTATATAGGTATTACAAGAGTAGAACTATGCTAATAATACGCGATGAACAATTAAATGCTTCATGAATCAACATTCCATTTGTATCTCGTTAGTTTGACAAATAACGATCACGGACATTCTACTGCAGAGATTCTCAACCTGTGGGGCGCGCCCCCCTAGGGGGGCGCGAGCACACTAGAGGGGGGTCGCAAGAATATCCAAGGTAAAATATTATTTAAAAAAATTTATCAACTGACTGAAAGGAAAGCACACATGCACATATAAAACAAAATACATTTCAACATATTTAATAACTTATTAAAGTAAAACAACTTACTAAATCAAAATTTGCTTAATTAAAACATATTAAATTTAAAAAAAATTAAAAAATATTAGTGACTTCCTTGGGCCTGTGTTTCAGTGCAAAATGTTTCGAAGGAAGGCTTAATATTAGAAATAGCAAACCTCAGTTCTGTTTCTATATTTAGCCGAGATCTGTATTTTGTCTTCAAAGAAGCCACAGCCGAAAATCCAGTTTCACAAAGGTAGGATATTGAAAATGGTAATAGAATGCGAAATGCCTTTGTTTTTAGTGCAGAAAAATCATCCTCTACTCCTCCCAAAATTCAAATAATGACTTATTACTAAATTGTCTTTTAATTTCGCCACTTGCAGTGAAGTCTATGAATTTTTCTTCCTCGTCAATTGAGAGTTCTTCGGGAGTCTTATGAAATGAATCCCTAACCCACTCGTAACTTGCTATCAGTTTGTCGTCAACAAGAAAATACCTTTTAAAATTCTTTGCCAGCATGACTAAATGAATTTCAATGGTTACAAAAACAACTTTTACATGTTCTTCAGCCTTGTAAGTTTTAGTACAATCATCCACATTTGCACACATTGTTAGGTTTTCTTGCTCTAAATTTATGTTCCACAATTCCAATTTTCTACAAAAAGCATTATCTTTATCACTCGTATACAACATATGTCTATTTGCTCCTTGGAGTTGAAGATTCATGCTATTTAATTTCACGAATATGTCGACCCAGTAGTTCAATTTCATCACAAATAAACCATTGTGAAAATTCTCGGCCTCCGGTCTGTTTTCTTCTCCTAGGAAAATGACGAATTCTTCATTTAAATCATAAACACGTTACAAAAATTTCCCACGCTATAACCATCTTGCCTTGCAGTAAAATAGTAACGCTGAATGTACTGAACCCATGTCTTTACAAAGTGCGGAAAAGATTATCGATTTCAGGGGTCTCATTTTTATATAATTTACTACGGTTACAACCGTAGTTAACACAATATTCAGACCAGGACTCATTTCTTTCGAAACCAAAGCTTCTCTGTGGATCATGCAATGTATCCAGACCCACTCAGGCGATTTTTGTTTTACAAGTGCTTTACCTTGGAATCTTCCGGACATTGAACGAGCAACATCGGCGCATATTCCTACGCAATTTTTCCATTCTATGTTTGCCTCATTCATAAAATCATTTAAAATAGCAAATAATGCGAGCGCTGTTGTTTTGAATTTTCTTGGTTTGCAGAAAAGTAGTTCTACTACTGACATATTATCACAAAGCAATTAATGAGCAACACCTAAATGCGCATAGGCAATTAAATGAGCACCTTTATTACTATTTGTTGCTTTATCAAGCTGTACTGAAAACAATTTGTCACTGCTGGCAAAATAAGCTCTTCACCATTGGTGTGAGGGTTTTTACAACTGGCTATTTTATATGAAACTTTGTAAGATGCAATTAAAGCTTTTTTATTCACAAATTTTCTTTAAAAAGTAATTTTTGCTTTTTATATGATTTTAATTTTAATTCGAAGAATTATCTGGATTTGTTGTACTCACTATGAAGTGTTTCCAAATGTCGTCGTTTATGTTTATTAGGTTTCATGCTGTCTGCGGCCAACATTTTTGAGCAAATTAAACACATGGGCCTTTCTTCTTCATTTACTTCAGTAGTGATAAACCCAAAATTTAAGTATTCTTGAGAATTTTTTTATTTTATTCATTTTCGGAACCACGTTCGTCTGTGTATTTGTTGGTGCTTGACTATCGTCTAATTCTCGCTTACTCCCGCTTAAAAATGTATCCACGAGTCTGCATAAATCTACTGCCGTGAATATTTAATAATGCAATTAACACGAAAACATATATAACATACACATTCACGATAGATTCGATAGCGATAGAAGGATCGACTCGAATGAGACTGGCAGGAATTGAAACTTGCGTTATCGAACATTTTCCTTTTCAACATCTTGCGCCGGCTCGAGACGGCATCGGTTGTGTGAATTCCCTTCCTTGAACATAACTTTTTTTGTTTGTTTGTTTAGTCATGCTTCTGTTTTATTTCTTTTATTATTCGAAAAAATGTATTCCTAGTTTTGTTTTTAAATTTAGCTCACCCCGTCTAGGTTAACTTTCATTGATGATTTTTTCTACTTTCATATTCTTTTAACGTTATCTCCCTGTTTGGCTTTCATTTCAAGTATAATATTTAATTTTTTCCCGCTTTCATTCGCTTCATCTGTTGACTATCAACTTGGCAAAACCACATGTGGTTTCTCGTCAACGTTGGCTCACTTTTACTCTTGTTTTGACAGTTGATTAAAAATAAATTAAAAACAGAATCCAAAATACTCAATATGCATTATTGTTGTATACATTTCATTGTAAGCGGGGGGCGCGATGAAAACTATGATTGAAAACTGGGCCGCGAATACTGAAAGGTTGAGAAACGCTGTACTACTGAATTGGAGGTGGACTGTCATGTGGCTGTTGCGCAAATGGATGGATATGATTCTCATCATGCTGGTGCATAAGGTGAAGGAAGATGATCAAAGCAGGTTTGAATCCTCATCTAAGATGAGTAGCGGAAAAATTTGCAATCTAATGATAATGCTTTATTAGTAACTAGCCGCATTTCGCCACCATCGGTTCGCCAATCTTAAAGCTCGTTAAAATTTTAATAATTAAATATTTTATGTAATTCCTACTTTAATAGCTTCTTCCTCAAAATATTTTAAAACTTCAAATTTTGATAGCCATATAATTTACTCATAATATTATAAAGGCTTTCAGTCATAACGTAATATGCATCTCTCTAATCTTTTTGTTAACTCCCGTAGAATTTATGCTTTAAATTAAAGTGGAAATGATTAATCTGCAATTAATATAATACAAGCATACAACTAACCTAAAAATAATTTAAATAAACTCCGCATCCAGTTAAAATAGTTGTCAACAATCAGAACGCAATGCGCATGGGTGAATTTTCAACGTCAGTTGGTAACACAAATGCGTGAATTTTTCTACGCCAGTTGGGGTAATGCTATGCAAATTAGAATTTTTTAATTTCCTTTCATTTGTTTTATTTTAATTCAAAAGTACTCCAGAATGAATCTGAAAGATATATTAATTAACAATGTTTAATTTTAAATCCTTCAAACATTAAGAATATAAACAGAATCATTTGAAAAATTCGACTGAAAAATTTTAAGCCTAACCTTATTAGCTTAGGGAAAAAAACTGAAGCCTTACTTATTTGGGGGTGGGGAAATAAAGATGTTTTTGGCGGGAAAGTTAATTTTTAATTAATAATTAAAAATACAAAAAAGGGGCCCCAAGTGCACATTCCCGACCTGCAATGCACCAAATTTGGTAGCTGTAGATCAACCGGTATGGCCTGTAAAGCGCCGACACACACACACACACACACAATGAGCTTTATATAAGTATAGATAACTAAATATACACACATCTTGAACAGAGAGAAACATTTTACTGAAGATATATAATAATATGATTGATAACTTATTATTATATATTTTCATTACATGCATTATTATATATTTCATAACATATTATTATTATATACATTGCTTGACTTTTATTCAAAGTCAAGTGATGTATTAATTTTGTTGTGATTTTTTTTAATTTTTTCGATAGTGATTATTATCAATATCCTATCAAGTTGGTTCCTTTAAGTTGGTTCCTATCAATTAGCTACATTAAGACAATTTCCTTTTGGTTTATCTAGCATGCATTTAAATACGCCTTTCCCACTAGGCAGCAGCGACGATGTGAAAGCCAAATATTAACTTTCCTTTTAGAGACATTGCAAGGGTTATTCACCTTCCATTACTTTTAATTATTTGTGGGGCCGCGGTGGCCTAGTGTTAATGCCTTGGCTTCCGAACCGAACGGTGGAACGGATCCGATTCCACCGAAGAACCGTAATGTAAAAGCGCCTGGTACACGCTAAATCCGTCTTAGCTAAACGTTCTCTTGCTGGTGTGTCGTAGAAGTTTGGAGAGGAGGTGTCATCTCAGGTGTCATCCTCGTCATCCGTCGTGGTTCAAAATTGTGATGTCCGTGCTATAATAACCCTAGTGTTGCTTTAAACCGGGATGTTAATGAAACTAAACTAAATTTATTAATTTGTAACAAACGTTTTTTTTTTACAAACTACAACTTTTTTTTCACTTGCGTATAAAGTATAGAGAAAATATAGCAATTGTCAAAAAATTCGAACTTGAGATTTTGACGAATCTCTAAGTTTTAGATCCTCCTGAGTATGAACAACACCTTTATGGAGAATGTCCGTCCGTCTCTTTGTCTGTGACAAAGATAATTTAAAAAAATTATAACGATGGCATAGAAAATCTTAGAAAATGACTTCCATTATTTTCTTTAAATTTCGTCGGTCATCTTTTAAGTCTGTACAATATTTCTTTTAATAAAACATGACATAATAATAATTAACTGGTTCAAGTAAACAGTTAAAAGAAAAAAAGCTGTTTTAAAATTAATATTTGTCCAATTTTTTTAATCCAGAGTATTTTTATCTCAGAGATTAGAATTCAAATAGCTATGGACTTTCATTTTTTAAACAATGAAAGAAAATTATTTTTTTATCATAATGGATAGTCAGATATTAATTAAAATTTTAATGAAAAACGCGTATTGAAAAAAATATTTTGACAAAAAAATATGCATGAAAATATTTTAATAATATTTCTAAATAGTGTTGTTTTTTTCTTCAATATGTTGAATATTTTGAATATTTATATAAGTTCTTGATTGTAAATATTAATAATTATTTTAATATGAAATTTCTGATATAACTATTCTTTCACAATTATTGCGAAAGTAATTATCAGCTTTTTTTCACTCAGATTTATTATATGAATATATCTGTATCTCGCAAATACACTATAACTGTATTCTTGCACTTCTTACTTAATTCTAATCACAATTCTTTTTTTAAAAAATAATATAACTTTATCATTTTTCTCTCTCTTTTATAATTTATAAATATCTTACGAATACATTTTTTTAAAAATATGCACAGACATTTTATTATTTCAGGAAATATTTATCCTTCTAAAAAATCTAATTGTGAAATTCCAATTCAAAATTTATTATATGAAAATATATCTATATCTCGCAAATGCACTATAACTGTATTCTTGCACTTCTTACTTAATTCTAATCACAATTCTATTTTTAAAAAATAATATAACTTTATCATTTTCTCTCTCTTTTATAATTTATAAATATCTTACGAATACATTTTTTTTAAAAAATATGCACAGACATTTTATTATTTCAGGAAATATTTATCCTTCTAAAAAATCTAATTGTGAAATTTTAATTCAAAATTTATGATATGAAAATATATCTATATCTCGCAAATACTCAATAACTATATTATTGCACTTCTTACTTAATTCTAATCCCAATTTTTTTTAAGTAATATAACTTTATAATTCTTCTTTCTCTTTTATAATTTATACATATCTTATGAATAAATTTTTTTTAAATCTGCAAAGGAATTTCATTATTTCAGGAAATATATATCCTTCTAAAAGCTTTAATTGTGAAATTAATCTATAAAACTTTATCAAAAATGTTTTTTCTTTGAAATAGGTAATATGTGGATAAATATTATTCACGTTATATTTAATTATAATTCGTTTGCCTCTAATTTATAAAAGTGATACTAAATATTTCGAAACTCAATGAAAATTTCCTAATTCTCTTGCATAATTCAAAATTAGTTACGTCTGGGTTTAATTAGATTAGTTCCTGATACTTTATACGAAAACATTATCTATTTTATTAAAGATCTTTACATTTAGAACTAATTTAATTAGATTACCATTCTGTAAAGATGGGTTATTTGGAATATCCTTCTCGATTTTGCATCACAGTTTAATAATTAAATTATAACACCTCACAACAGAAATATTAAGTGAAGATTTTTCCGTTTGATTGTATGAAAATGTACCCTAAAAGTTATAATTCTTATTAGAAATTAATTTTATAATTGATGAATTATTTTGAACATTTGGATGCACATTAAAATATTTCTAAATTTGTGTATTTTTATAAATGAGTGGCATTTATATTTTTATAACTAAGTCAGGTTCATTATGGAGAGTTTCCTTTAAATTGTTGTATTCCAAAATTATTTTATTAAACATAGTTAGTAGAATTGACGTTTTGTATAATACAAATGATGAAAACTACGCAAAAATAAACAGAGTGATGAAAAAAATATGTATTTTTTGCTGAAATATTTTACATATATTTTATAGATAAATGTTTAAATTCCATTTAATTTTTGAATTAGTTCTAAATTTAAAAAAAATTGCTCGGAGTTGTACATTCTCAGTTTACAAAGTATATACGTATAAAGTGTGGTATGTCTAGGTCAAACTGTCTATAGAGTGGTAACATACACACCGTGCACTTTTATTATAAGAAAAGATCCCTTAATATATGCATGTCTTTGGAAATAATTTTATTTATATGAATAGCATTTCATTTTATGGAAACACTTATTTTTAACGCCATAATTTTTGGTTGTTAAGACGATAACGCTAAAATATATTGCATTTCATAAATACCCTTCTTTCTAAAAATGAAAAAATCTTCATTTTTTGCTGAAATTTTTTACATATATTTTATAGTTAAATGTTTAAATTCCATTTAATTTTTGAATTAGTTATAAATTTAAAAAAAATTGCTCGGAGTTGTACATTCTCAGTTTAAAAAGTATATACGTATAAAGTGTGGTATATCTAGGTCAAACGGTCTATAGAGCGGTAACCTACACAATATGCATTTTTATTATAAGAATAGATCCAATAATGTATGCATGTTTTTGGTAATAATTTTATTTATATGAATAGCATTTCATTTTATGGAAACACTTATTTTTAACGCCATAATTTTGACTGTTAAGACGACAACGCTAAAATATATTTCATTTCATAAAATAACCAAGCCCCATTATACAATAATCAGCTTTATAAAAAATTCCGTCAAAATCCAATGAATCCTATGGGCATTGTATACATGAAAACACTTCGAGGGTCAATTATCAACAGCTCTTAGTCCACGTGACTTATTCAGGAAAAATGTTGTCTAATATCTGATGCCGAAAGAATTTATCTGCTCCTACTCTCCACTATATTTATGATGGATATATCAATTATATATATTCACTTTTAATGTTGTTCAGTACAATGTATATTTTTCTTATTAATTAATATATATACACTAAATGATATTTATTACGTTTTCAGCTTACAACATTAGTATTATGGCAATAATCTGTAAGCATAAGAAAGGAGGTAAATATATCTTTAATTATATTTTCATTTTTACATTGACTATGGCTTAATGCAATGAATATCACAATCCAGCTATAAAAATAATTTATTTGAAGCAACATATATATAAAATTATGGCAGTATAACAAGAGGTGGTATGGCAGTAACTTGTAACTATGTGAAGAAAAACAAATAGTTTATCTCTTTAAACAACTACTGAAAAGTAGCGAAATGAAATATATTACAGAGTGCATGAACCTATGGCATGAACCTATAAAAATGGTTATGCATTCGCAGAAATTATAAACCTATCTTAATTGCATACGATCACTTATAATAGAAGAAAATGATAATATCTACAAAACTTGTCCCTATTAATCCAATTTGACCCTACATGATATTGCCGCATTGAAAATATCCAGTCGACTCTCCACGGCCGAATGGTCTTAGCACCGGTCTCTTAATCAAGAGATCGTAAGTTCGAATCCCGCTAGAGACAATGCGGTTCAGTCTGTGTAAATATTTAATTCCTTGGTTTTATGTTTTCCTTTATTTCATGTTCCAGAAGATTCTGGACATTTCTTTAGTTTATCAGACAAGTGTTCTGGACTTTTCTTACTGTCTCCAGAAGAGTATTCTGGAACTTTCCCTGCTAGTCTAAAAGCAGAAGATCTGTCAGTCACTGTGTTCTCAATTCAGAGTTGAGTTAATAATTGGTCATTAACTCAATTGTCAATAGAGACAACTCCTCTATTGTCTCTTTCTCTGTGTGTGTGTCATTGAGTTCTACACTAAAGAACCTACGTAACAATATTCGTAAATTTTTAATAGATATGCATAGTAAAAAAAGGGAAATGACCATACATAAAAAATAGAAAAAAGATAAAAAAATCGTCTTTTTTGTGATTATTCCCGATGTATAGGATTGGAAACACATATTATATACCTTATTTGAAAAATCTGTCAAAATATGATAGAATTGTTTTACATATTATTTTTTATCTCTCGAATATTTTTTTAATATTCTTTAATAAATATGGCATACTGGGGGTAAATTTCCATAATACATTTGAAAACATAAAATATATCTATGGGAGATCAGAATTTTTTTTTATAAAAATAAATTTATTTTTTGTCACATTGAATATAAAACATTCAGACTTACTTTAAGATTTCAAACATATATAAGGTGTGTTTCAAATTTTTAGGGACACCATATAAAAACATAAAATCGAAATAATTTTTACCTAATATCTGTAAAAACTTCTTTGAAAAACATGAAAAATTAAATATAATAAAAGAATCTAAAATAATTAAATAAATATCAATGCTAATAAAAGAAGAAATTACAAAAAAATGCCAAATTTGTGCTTCAAATTTTTAGGGACAGCTAGATGAGATGGTATATAAATTCAAGTTAAATATTTATTATTGCTCATTTTCATTTACTACCAGTTGTTTTAATAACTTAAAAAGCTTATATTGAAAACGTCCTCGTTAGTACTTAATTTTTTGCCGAAGAAATATGGCTAAAGGGAAATGGTTATCAGATCTTGAAAAAGGCCAAATAAAAGCTTATTACAGCGAAAAAAGTCTTTGAGAAATAGTGCAGCCCTCATAAAACGTTCAAAACGTGCTGTGGAAAATTATGTGAAGCAGTTAAATGTGAAATCAACTGCCATTCAAAAGCGAGGACCTAAGCCAAAGCTCGATTCACGTACCCGCAGGAGAATTATTCAGAAATGTGTAAATGAAAAATCATCAGTACGAAAAGTATAAAAAAAGAATTGAAACTGCTATTTTCTCACACTACTGTTTGGAGGTCAATCAAGAGCAATAAAAACATGAAATATGCGAAAAAGGCTTGCAAACCACCACTTGCCAAACAACACAAATTACAACCTTTATTCTGGGCAAAGGAATACATGCATTTCAAAGATGAGTGGATAGAAGTCATGTTCAGCGACGAGAAGAAGTTTAATATAGATGGACCAGACGGTTGGAGATATTACTGGCATGATCTAAGAAAAGAACCAGAGATTTTCTCCAAAAGGCAAATGGGTGGTGGATCTGTTATGATTTGGGGAGCGTTTAGCTTCAGTGGTACATGCGAACTGGCATTTGTGAATGAAAGAATGGATTCTGATCGATACCAAGAAATGTTACAAACACATTTACTTAATGCAGGACTTGAAATATGTGGTCCAAATTGGACTTTTCAATAAGATAATGCATCTATCCACAGCTCAAAATCAACAAAAAAGTGGTTTAGAGATAACAATGTGAAAGTTATGGATTGGCCAGCTAGAAGCCCTGATCTAAACCCCATTGGAAATCTATGGGGTCTTTTGGCAAGAACAGTTTATGAAGGAGGGCGTCAATTTTATTCGAAAATGCAACTTCAACAAGCAATAATGAAAGCTTGGTGTTCTCTGGATCCAACACTTCTTCAGAACCTAATATATTCCATGCCAAACAGAATATATGATGTCATCAGAAAAAATGTTGCTAATATTGAACGGTAAAAAAGTTTAATTTGAAGATTTGAAGCTTTTAATTCCACTGTCCCTAAAAATTTGAAACACAAAATTTGTGCTGCTCTTTTGCTTAGTTATTTCAAAGTTGAAATTTATTTGTGTAATCTTTATTTGTTTAATCTAAATTATCTTACAATATTTATTTTTGTTATTATCTAATTTGTTTCAGAAATAAATGTCAAATATTTATTATTCAGGCTTTTATTTTCATTTTTATTGGTGTCCCTAAAAAATTGAAACACACCTTATCACTGATATGAAGCCATGGATTTATAATTAATGTATTTTCATATATACTAATAAAATTCTATTGTAACAGAATAAATAAAAAAAGTGATCATATAATAGCAATTAAAAAAATGATTCTCTATCTGCTCTTTCATTAAAGAGATGTTCGATTTCATTATATATATATTACAAGAGTAGAACTATGCTAATAATACGCGATGAACAATTAAACGCTTCATGAATCAGCATTCCATTTGTATCTCGTTAGTTTGACAAATAACGATCACGGACATTCTACTGAATTGGATGTGGACTGTCATGTGGCTGTTGCTCAAATGGATGGATATGACTCTCATCATGATGGTTCATAACTTGAAGGAAGTTGAACGAAGCATGTTTGAATCTTTATCTAAGATGAGTAGCGGCAAAATGAGCAATCTAATGACAATGCTTTATTAGTAATAACTAAATATGCACGCATCTTGAGCAGATAGAAACATTTTACTGAAAATGTATAATAAAATATAATTAGTAATGAATAAAAGTCAAGTAATGCATTAATTTTGTTGTGCTTTTTTTAAATTTTTGTTATAGTAATTATTATAAATATTCTATCAAGTTGATTACCCGATATTAGCTTCATTAAAAGAATTTCCATTTGGTTTATCTAGCATGCATTTAGCATGCATTTAAATAAGCCTTTCCAACTTGACAGCATCGACGACGTGAAAGTCAAATATGAACTATTTTTGTATCGTCATTGCAAGCGATATTCACCTTCCGTTACTTTTAATTATTTGTGTGGCCACTGTGGCCTAGGGATAAGGCCTTGGCTTCCAACCCGGACGGTTTCAGCTCGAGACCTGATTCTACCGAATAACCGTGACGTAAGCGCATCTGGGACACACTAAATTCATCGGAGCTAAACGCTCTCTTGCTGGTGTGGCGTGGAAGTTTGGAGAGGAGGTGTCATCTCGGGTGTCATCCTCTTCATTTGACTGTGGTTCAAAATTATGATGCTCGTACTATAATAGCCCTAGTGTTGCTTTAAACCCGGATGTTAGTGAAACTAAACTAAATTTGTTTATTTATAACAAACGCTTTTCTTTACAAACTACAATTTTTTTTTTCTCTTTCGTATACAGTATAGAGAAAATATAATAATTTTCAAAAAATTCGACCTTGAATTTTTGATGAATCTCCACGTTTTAGACCTCCTTGAGTGCGAAAAACACCTTTATGGAAAATGTCCGTCCATCTCTCTGTCTGTAACAAAGATAATTAAAAAGTATTATAACAATGGTATAGAAAATCTTAGAAAATGACTTCCATTATTTTCTTTTTTAAAGTCTGTACAATATTTCTTTTAATAAAACCATTGCATAATAATAATTAACTGGTTCAAGGAAACAGTTAAAAGAAAAAAACCGGTTTTAAAATTAATATTTGTCCAATTTTTTTTTATCCAAAGTATTTTTATCTCAGAGATTAGAGTTCAACTAGCTATGGACTTTCATCTCTTAAGCAATGAAAGAAAATTATTTTTTGATGAATAATGGATAGCCAGATATTAATTAAAATTTTAATGAAAAACGCGTATTGAAAAAAATATTTTGATAAAAAATATGCATGAAAATGTTTTAATAATAATTTCTAAATATAATTTTTTTCAGCATGTTGATTATATTTTGAATATTTATATAAGTTCTTGACTTTAAATATTAATAATTATTTTAATATAAAATTTCTGATATAAGTATTCTTTCACGAATATAGCGAAGGTAATTATCAGCTTTTTCTTTCACTAAGATTTATTATATGAATATATCTATATCTCGCAAATACACTATAGATATATTCTTGCACTTCTTACTTAATTCTAATCTCAATTCTTTTTTTAAAAAATAATATAACTTTATCATTTTTCTCTCCCTTTTATAATTTATAAATATCTTACGAATACATTTTTTTTAAAATATGCACAGACATTTTATTATTTCGGGAAATATTTATCCTTCTAAAAAATCTAATTGTGAAATTAAAATTCAAAATTTATTATATGAAAATATATCTATATCTCGCAAATGCACTATAACTATACTCTTGCACTTCTTACTTAATTCTAATCTCAATTTTTTTAAGTAATATAACTTTATAATTCTTCTTTCTCTCTTATAATTTATACATATCTTATGAATGCATTTTTTTTTTAAAAAATCTGTAAAGAAATTTTATTATTTCAGGAAATATTTATCCTTTTAACATATCTAATTTTGAAATTCTAATTCAAAATTTATTATATGAAAATATATCTATATCTCGCAAATGCTCTATAACTATATTATTGTACTTCTTACTTAATTCTAATCTCAATTTTTTTAAGTAATATAACTTTATAATTCTTATTTCTCTTTTATAATTGATACATATCTTATGAATACATTTAAAAAAATCTGCAAAGGGATTTCATTATTTCAGAAAATATCTATCCCTCTAAAAGCTCTAATTGCGAAATGAATCTATAAAACTTTATCAAAAATGTTTTCTCTTTGAAATAGGTAATATGTGGATAAGTATTATTCACGTTATATTTAATTATAATTCGTTTGCCTCTAAATTATATAAGTGATACCAAATATTTCGAAACTCAACGAACATTTCCTAATTTTCTTGCATAATTCAAAATAAGTCACGTCTGGATTTAATTAGATTAGTTCGATCAACCTGATACTTTATACGAAAACATTATCTATTTTAGGAAAGACCTTTAAATTTAGAACTAATTTAATTAGATTAACATTCTGTAAAGATGGGTTATTTGAAATATCCTTCACGATTTTGCATCACAGTTTAATAATTAAATTATAACACCTCACAACAAAAATATTAAGTGACGATTTTCCGTTTTATTGTATGAAAATGTACCCTAAAAGTTATAATTCTTATTAGAAATTAATTTTATAATTGATTAATTATTTTGAACATTTGGATGCATATTAAAAATATTTCTTCATTTTATTATTAATTAATTTCTAGTGAATATATATTTAAAAATCAGCTAGTTATAAATTTTTCAAATATTATTCCTGATTAATACATTGTTTTATAATACTGGGTGATAGTATTTGGACGCATGATTTATATTAAGATTTTTAAATGAGTTAAATAAATTTTAAAGTAGTATATTTAGACTCGATTTTTTTGAAGTGTATTTAAATGAAGCATGAATTTATTTTATTATTGATGTTGCTTTATTTATTATTTACATTAATTATTTTTATTCAATTATGTTGCTTTAAAAGTCACTCTGTCTCTGGGTAATAGGAACAGGTTTTGCTGAAATTTTCCAAAAGAGTTGAAGTTTCTGTCTAGTAAATCAAGAATGCTGAACTTTCCAGAACTGTCGAAGTTCAATGTGATATATGAAGTCATTGATTCATAATTATTAAGGAATTAGTTAAGGTAAGGCATTATTCATAATTGTTAGGAAAACCCAAATAGATAAGTTTTCGAACTCTTTTAGTAAAATGGTGAGATATACGATGGATTTAAGTCTTCAAGAGTTTTGGGATGAAACTCATATAGTTGTTACAAAATCTAATGTAGTTGTTCTTTTAAAACAGGCACTTACAAAATGGAAAGTTATTCATAAAGACTATGTAAACGTTTTTAAAATTCTCTGGAAACATATTCATCTTTTCCCAGTTCAAGTTCAGTTTAGTTTAGTTATATTAACGCCCCATTTAAACGAAACCCTATTTTGGGATGGACCCCTTAATTTGATCTGCTATAAAATATCGAGGACGGAATCTGAGCTGTAACATCCTCGCTTAACTTCCACAACACACCAATGAGAGGATATTTGGGCCCGACGGCTTTAACGTGCACCAGACTTCTTAAAAGACGGCTTTTCAGTGGGCTTCGAACCTGAAATCCTCCATCTCCGAAGCGGAGACCTCACCACCAGGAAACTGTTATATATATATATATATATATATATATATATATATATATATATATATATATATATATATATATATATATATATATATATATATATATATATATATATATATATATATATATATATATATATATATATATATATATATATATATATATATATATATATATATATATATATATATATATATATATATATATATATACACACAAAAGTATTAAAATCAAGTTAATAGGAAAATCAAATAAACCAAATAAAAAAAAAAAGAATCTGGCCTGAAGACTTTTTGAAGGGTCACCCTCAGGCAGGGATTCAAAAAAAGGGATCTTTTCTGTGTGGGAATGCAGACAAGAAAGTCTAATAATGATTACTCGTGACCCGAAAATCCCGCGAAATTAGGCCTCAGAGATATGCCATTTTAACAGACAGGACAATACAAAACAACAAATTAGAAGGAAATAACCACTAATAAGTAAAAATACAATAACAGAATAACAATAAACATTAAAAACATTTAAACCATTAAAGAAAATAGAAAAAGGAAAGAAATACCAGCAGCAACAAGGAAATTTTAAGCTATCGATTGTGATTCCCGCTTTTTAAAAACACAAAGCTAACGTATTAAAGGTAAATAATAATTGTGGTCTCCCAGAGCCATCTATTGAGTCATTTAATATGCAAGGAAAGTTCTATTTTTATTTTAGGTAAAGGATTAATCCCAAACCATACCTGGTTTAATTAAAAAGTTGACATTACAGTAACTTCCACGAACTGCAAATTTTAAAATATTTTTATAAAGGATTTTTCAAATGTTTTTTAAAAAATTAAGAATTTTCAGATCATTTTCCTGAATTTACTTTTTCGAAAAATAAATGTTTTTTGGCGTTTGGGAGATATATCTTCATTTTACAAATAAATAAAACTATGCAAGAAGATAATAGGAAATTGATTATAGTGCATGGCCCGTCGAGCGCTCAACCAAGGGACACTGTGGATAGCTTTGTTTCATGAACATTCGCGGAGAAAAAATTACTGACACCATCGTTTTGTTATAAAAATTTTAAAAATACAAAAAAAATATAAAATTTGTGGAAACGGAAAGTGTAAGACGTGCAGTGTAAGAAACTGAACTTACATGTACTAGTAAAATTTGTGTGATAAAATGATAAATTATTAATAATTAATAATTAACGAAAATAATTCATTATAAACTTCAATATTATTAACTATATTCATACATATATAAGTCTTTATAAGATCTAAATGTGTATCGAAAACAAAATTATCAATACTAATAACATGCTTTCAATGTAAATGTATATGTGTCAGATTTGAAAGAAAAGACATAAGTGTGAATATTTTCCCTTCATGTTTTAAAAATATTTTATAGTAATATTAAAATATGCAGAATATAATATGTCATATAATCATAATCATGTAACCGCTCATGCAATAGTTCAGAAGAGGTTTTCTAAACTATTGCATGAGCGAGAAAAATCAGATCATATATTTTCAGACAGATGAAACTTCAGTTTTATGCAACTAGAAAGTTTCAAGAAATCTTCCTTCATTTTTTAAATGCAAATCTTTAGGTTTATAAAAAAATTATTTGGAAACCAGAATATTAAAGATTTATTTTATGTTAAATTTTAGAAAGAAATTTCTATATTAAATTCTGAAAAACATTATTCAATATTAAATTTTGAAATATTTATTGTGCATCAAAAACTTATTCGTAGGTTTTTTGAAGTTTTATTAAAACTGTATATAATTTTAAGATAAAAATTTTAAAAATAAAATTACAAAATGCTAAAGAAAATCAACAAGGTAGATTTCGAACAATTTTTATGATAGATTTTATTACAAATAAAAAAAATTTGATATTATAATATACACTTGAAATTTGTTAAAATCATATATGATTTATTTCTTTTTTCTCCTTCCGATAAACTGCAAGCTTTATGGTTTGCTTTCTAAATTAAACTTCAATCGCCCAAGCAATTATTAAATTCTAATTTTTAAAACTGAATTTTTATACTAAGCGAATATGCTTAAGGATCTTCGTTATCTTATCCGATAAGAGCACTTATGTAGCATGAAATTTGATCATAAACTCAAACATAACATTTTTTTTCCTTTCCTAAATTCATTTTTAGCTTATTGAAATTTACTTGTATGCATTGGGGGAAAGATATGAATTAAAGTATTCTGAAGTATTGCATGGGATTTTATTTCACTTAATGCAAAACTACAGCAATAATAGTTGAAAAATGTACGGTACTTATTATTTTAAGCGTAAAGGAAACAAAAATTTATGCTTTAGGGAAAGTGGGTAATGATTTACAGTCATGATGAGCTGATCAGTTCATTTATGGCTTCACAATAACTTGAATTTTTATCTGGTGTTTTCCAAATTTCTGGCAGAATTTTTATTACTTAGTGATAATATAAGTTTACAACCACTTAGTTTATTTTTGTGATAGTTTCTTGTCTAAATGCATAACATCATTATTACGTCTGTGTTATCTTTACTACTTATTTAAACTTTATTCCACAAACATATTATCAGCAATATCGTTAGGTAAACTTATAGTTAATTTGTTTAAAATTGTATTGCATTTTTTTAAGTGAAATAGGATGACTTTTATTTGTATGAAAACTAATAGGTGATCGTTTTCATTTTAATAGTTTCCGTTTTATAAAGAATTGGGTTCTTTGAAATTTCACCATTACTTTCCTTCAATACCAGGTATTAAACTGTTTTAATTTAGTTCTAAAAATATAAAAAAGTTATCTGATGGTTGATATAGGTTCTTTTTATTATTGTTATTGTGAAATTTTTATTTGAACTCTTTATGCTAAGTTCAGAGCCGCAAAGTAAAATAAACAACGGTTTCTATAATTTTACTTCGTTTAATGTTAAATTCGATACATTTTTATTAGCAATAATAGCAGAGATCAGAAAACTTTTAAAATGCTTTTTTTTCTGATTGAAAAATAATTTTATTTAAAGTATGCCTATAATGTCTTTTAATTTTAACTCATTGTCTATTTCTCCATTCCGACTAGTGTTTTTTTTTTTTTACTTTATATAAATATACATGATGTTATTAAATTAAATGTTAAATAAGCTAAGTATATTAATTTTCCATTTTTGAACATTGCCCTTGAAAGATTTTATAAAATTAAGACTGATTGGAAGTAGTACGAATGAAATCAGTAGGAACAGTCTCTCCAGAACTTTTTCGCACATTCTCCAAAAAAGGTCTAATCCCACAAGTCCGCATACAAGTGGGAACCTTTTGTAAGTATCGCGAAAACCAAGCGTGGCATTGGTGAACGGTAGTTACGAAATGTAGATCTTGGGAGTGAATCTAGGATTTTTTACTGAATCTATATTGAGAAGATATATATTTTTTGGATGGTTTCTTTTCTCATAATTTGACACAAAGCTGCAAATGCGCTCACAAAATAACATACCGGATTTCATTGTTTAAAAAGTGTGTTTTTAAGTGTTATTGCGTGTACATATTTGCGAAAGTACAGACCAACACGCGATCAACTTTAGACAGATTTTAATCAAAATTTAGTAAGTATCTATATTGTAAATGCTAAATACGTTTTTCAAATTTTATCTACGTACCGTTTTGAATGTAGAATAAAATATGAAACCTCTCTGAGACAGAGAATATGCTTTTTCTGTCTCAGAGAGGTTTCAAGCTTTAAGATGGGTCAAAATCTCGAGTTTGTAATTTCTATAGTTTGAAGTGAAGAATTTGCAGTTAATAAATGGATGAATAAAATTATTGTGAAATTATATTTTGCCAGGGTTCTGATTATACTGCATTTTGTATCCGGATTTACTTCTGAAGCTAACTAACAGCACTATAAATGTTTTTTTACATAAAGTCTCAAAACTGTGTGCCGAAAACTGAAAATTCTATAACTAAGAAAATGAAGTAACGACATTTAAAAAATTTAGCAGTCATAATGATTAAATAATACTATTTAAAACTACTTATATGAAGTTATTGAAGCAAAAACGAAACCATATCATTAAAATTGAAAATGTTTGTTTAAATTTGAATTAAATAATAATAAAAAAATAATCAGCGCAATCACTTACAATTTTGTATTGAAATTTAATAATCATCGTTTAATAATAAACCATTTAAAATATGAGACAGAATCATTTCTCTAGAAATAAAATATCATTACTTAAATGAAATAATTTTTTCTTGAATTAAAATAATGAAATTAATTCAAAAATCTCAAGTAACATAGGGTATTGGTAAATGATGTTGCTTTATTTGTTACAGTTAATTAAATAACTATGAAATATAATATTCCATTAAAAATTCTAATATGAATCATTTGTTTATTTCTTTAATCTTGAGAAAATACTATTAATAATGTTTTTTTTTTTTTAAATTCTGAATACGAAATTCTGGCTATCTGTAATACCAATCTTTCAACAAATCAAACTTTTTGATTTCAAAGGTCATAATGATATTCTTAAAAAATATTTCGTTAAAATAATTTGTTTTTTTAAAAAGAAATTTTCTATTTATTTTATTTAAACGGAGTTTTTGTAAATTGTCCAATAGCAAAGCAATCTCACAACCAACGCATATCAAGGTACCTCTACTTCAAACTCTCTATCAGGGGCAGATCATCCTTTGAAGAGTCTGGAAAAAATATTTGAATTCAGATTAAAAATCGATGTATCAATTCCTTCCCGAGAAAATTGCAGATTCCAAAGAGTGCAAAGAGTTCGATGATGAATGCATTTTCGAATAATAATGGGTATTCTTTGGATGATTGATGAATGTCGACCTGAAGATGACAGTTAGCATAGCAGATAAAGAAATTCTAGGACGAATGAAATTCTTCGAAACGAAAAGAAAATCGTTTGCTGTTTTCTGAAAACAAGTGAGTAAATTATCTGTTGCTCGAAATTCAAACTCAAAAGTTAAAGCGAGCAGAAATGGAGGAAGTTTGTTCTATCGCCTAATTCAGACGAAAGAATACATAGTTTTAGAGACGAAGGGGTAGAGGTAAGAATGAAATATCTGTCGATGCCTTACAGGATTTTGTAGGATAGTGCTGGATTGATAAACTTATAAATGTCTAATTATGGACTCATATTTTATTTTGCTTATAATTTAAAATGCAAATGTGATCTAAGACTAGATTTTAAACTGAAATTTTAAAACCCTTTAGATAATACTCTGAACTAAGACTTTTTTTAATTATTATTTTAAAAATATCGTTTGATCTGGATGAATAAATCAAGTTCCTTATTTTTCTCCTTCATGAAATCCATCATAAGTTTTCATGAAATTGGCAAAACAAAGGAATTCAAAAGACGGTATGAATATCATTATTCCTATTTTTGAGAAATATTTACCATTTTTACAATAATCATGGCATTTTCAAATAATCCTTTGAATTTTCAGAATACGGTAAAATAAAATTGTCTGATTAAGACAAGAACTTGGAACGATTGAGAAATTTCGCAGATATATTTGTAAATTTTCTGATAAGAAAATTAAAAAAAAAAAATTAAAAAGTGAGAAAATAACTATACATTCATTAGCAATCGTTTGCTTTCACACTTTAATTATGTTTTTTTAATTACTGAAATATTTTTATAGTTACGCATATCAAAGCGAAAATTCTATCTGTCGTGAAGTATAACATTCTACGAATCATATAGGAAAATCAGAGATTACATATAATTTAATTAATATTTTTTCTTTGATAATTTTCAGTGAAAGATGGAAATCAGCAATCTCTTCTTCTAAATTTAAACTAGTACCATTTTGCAATTCAGTCTTCTAATTCAATGTAATTAAAAATAAAGTAAAAATTAGTGAACGTTTCTGTAGATGATGAAAGAGTTAAATTCCACGAAAAGAGTTATTTTCCTCGAAAAAAGATTAATATTTTGTTATAATATCCAAAATCTGATATTGGTGCTAAATGAATAATTAAAAAGTAGAATATATAAATTTTATTTTAAAATTCTTTTTATCATTATCGCAAATTAGCATGCACTACGAGGAAATGTAGCATAAAATAGAGCGAAGGAAAAAATTTCAAATATATCGCCGGTAATTTCATTTTGTCTTTATGAAATAACACTGCATGATATAGAAGAAAAATCATTCATTCAAATCATTGAGATTGCTTGTTATTTTAAGAGAAAATCAACAGGAAAATTAAATCACTTTGTACCATACAACAGCTGATTCATACTTTACATTTAAGCCATTAAATTCAATATTTAATTTTTGGTGAAGTGTTGTTTAGTGTGCCCCCCCCCCTCGATTTTGTCGTTAATATGGCAACGCAACGCAACGATCTTCTAGTAACTCTAATGATGTTTTGTTTGCTACTTTTTGCAATGGGTGAGTTGTACATGAACTAAATCTATTTTATGAAAAATGTTAAATTGAAAATAATAAAAAATATCTATTAAAGATTTTTATTTAGTTCTGTATTACAATTAAAATTTTTTTACTACTAATAGACACTACAATTTTATTTTTAATGTGAATACGAAGAGAAAATATTTATTCGTTTGAAATTCTTAACTGTTGGTTTCCGCTTTAAGAAGTCGTCTGAATTTTCACTTTAAAAATCTGAAATGGAATTCCTTGTAGTTCTCATAATTCTTTTTATGCTCTGATGTTTCCTTTGATAATTTGTTATATCGGTAATTGTGCAAGAATGGATATCTGGTGAATGGGCTTGAAGGAAGTATATTGAACCTGAAGAATGGATGAAGGGTGAATGGAATATATTTATATACATTTTAGGAGTTGATGAAGTTAGGAAAGGATGTTTAGATGCTTATTTGTTTCTGTTATCCCCACAGTCTTTATGTTCAATGTGTTAGCGAAGCTCTAGGTCCCTGCTCCCGCTGCTAGTGAAGCCGTAGGATGTTCTTTTTAAGATAAAAGATTCTGCCCTGTGCCTTCTTCACATATCGAAAGGCATCGCATGCTCTAAATTTTGCTTTACTCAACAGAGAGTCGCAGACGGTTTGAAAAACTTCATTTCAAAATTGTTAAGATAAGCAACGATAGTGATCCCAACGGTTAAAAAAATAAATAAAAATCTCAGATATAGGTTAAATTAATCTCAGATTAAAATAAAAATTACAATATTTATCAGTAAAAATCATAATTTTGATGCAGAAAGTGATAACCGTAACTGTTCCGCAGAAGTGTTTGTTTATTTTTTCCGCCATCTTTATTGCCGACTTGGCATCCCTTGGTGCAGCAAAGGGCACACTAAACTACACTTTTACCTATTTTTTTTTTATTTCTGCAGATTTTTTTTATTAGTTTTTGTTAGATTGATTTTAAAAAAGTTAGCTGCTACTTGTATCAATTTTTAAAGTAAGAAAGATTTTCAACTAACATATGCAATAACTTACATTTCCAAAAATAATCTATCTTTGCTGAAGCGCAGAATTAGTTAACATGAAGATAGTTAACATTGCTGTCGATAGATGATAATACAAAATCGAAAAATAAAAGAGAGTGCAAAAATTCTACAAGGACTGCCACCAAAAAATTAAATAGCAATGTTTTCAAAATAACCCCCATTTCATCTACAACAATAGGGCGCAGCCTCAGGCAAAAATGAAGTACAAAATGGCGATCTCAAGTACTTCTTTTTAACTAACATGTCGCGTATCGCTTGCAGCGCCACCTATCAGTAGCAACGTTGACTGAGTTTCCATTTTGGGGGATAAAATGCCCTTATTTCCTAAGCGTAAGGCCGCAATCAATATATTTTTATCAAATTCCGTCCCTTATTTAATTTTTAATATCCATATTTCATTTTCCATGCACCTGGTATATAATGAACTTACTAACAGAACGTTTCATTTTTTTTTTATAATGGAAAATGGATGACAATTTTTATATAAGGTTTTGAAGAAATCGAATATATAATCTTTCAGTATTTCAATATTTAACTGCATTGCTTTTTTTAGAATAAAAGAACGCACTTTGAATGATTCATGTTTTCCATTTTACATCATTATTTCTATCTATTCCATCCATAATTGTTTATCAGATTTTTATTCATTCTTTTAAGTTTACATAACCATTACTTTGAGTAAAATTGAATTTTGAAAAGAAATTACAAACAGCAGGAAAATAAATAGAAATGCATGCAAAAAAATTTTAAAAACATTTTTAGCTACATAGCTAAAGTCATACTGTGAAAAGAATGTAAAGTTTTTTTCGCATTGAAGTTTTATTTTCGTTTATGACATCGCTATCTTCCTTTTTATTTTTAAGCTATTTTCTGACTTAAGTAATAAGCTATTTCAGAAGGAAAATTTCACAAAACATTTTTATAATTCCCATGAAATTAATTTTTCCTATTGAGAATTTTAGTGCAACGTCTTCATTTCTTCAGGTTATTTTAACTTCTTTGAACTACAAAAAAGGAATGACATTAAAAGACATCGACTTTATTCATGGCAATCCAAGGAAAACTCTCATTTAAGACTACAATGAAAAGAATAGACATTTATGGTACACTAACATTTTTTTTTTAATTTTCGCTGCACTAATTAAAGTAAATTTCAAAGAATTTGTAAAAAAAATTTATTTCATCTCCCAGATTTAGAATGTTTTAATGCGCGTTTACATTTTTGAAGAATTATTTTACTCTTCTAAAAGAAATTTCCATTCTTATATTTTAAATACTCTTGAATACAAAAATTAATAAAAAGAATGAATATGTGTTTAGTGAAATTTATTAAATTTTATGAATATTAGTAGGTAAAGTTCGAAACAATACATATCTTATGTTCTATTTTCAGCAAAAATTTTATTAGTTTACTTATGAATTCTTCTACACATTTTTAACTTTATTTCAATTACTATTACTTCTTTTTTGTTCTCAAATTGTAGTTTGAAAATATTTTGTTTTTGAAAATATTTGAAAATAAGCTTTCAAAAGTAAAAAGAAGTTGTAAGGATCATTTATTTGTTCCTGAATATATATTAAATTTGATGTTTAACATATTTTGTCATTTATTTTGTCCAGGCCAAAATGATTGTTTTTAATAATTTCTATCAAACTTCATGAAATTCCCTTATTTGTGTGGTTGAAAGCATACAATTTATAATTTGAAAGAAATCATTTAAATTAAACCTAATATATCAAATATCGTTAAGAAGTTTATTAAGGAATAATTTGTAGACTTTTTAATATACTTTATGTATCTTACCTTTTCATTTGGATGCTTTATCTGTGACATGACAAAAAATATAGCCAATAAGTCTCTTTGATGTCGGCCTATCTAATGTTATCATTTAAGGCATTTTTCAGATACAAATTCAGTATGTCAATTGCCTTTTATATGAAATGAAAAAAAATATTTGTGTATTATTGCTCAAATTATATATATATTTTTTTGCTCCTGGTATTAAAAATATTATAATCAGACGTCTATGAAATAAAAGAAATTCCTAACGAATATATATTGCTTTGTGGTCCGAAATATATTGACATTGTAAATATTGATTTACCTCTTTCAACCAAATGTCAAACACAGACGGCAATCTTTTGAACAGAATAAGAAAAAGTTTGCATTTGTATTAAAAAATTATAATTGCGTTTATAATATTATTTCTGCGTAATAATATGCTCTGAATTTATAAATAAATATTTTATTTGTTTCTTAATTTTCAATAAAATAATTTATAAACATTTTGGAAATATCTTTAAAATAAAATTTTATTATATAAGAAAGTGCTAAATGCTAAATGAATAGTGCAAAGCTCAATGTCTAACGTTTAGGACACTTTGAAAGAATGAAGTATGTATGCTGCATAAAACAATATACAGATAAAATAACATACGTTTCTATAAAATAGAATTCGATAATTATTATAATTTTTAAATTCTAATCATTAATTTGGAAAGAGATACGCGTTTTATTCATTCATAATATAGTTTACAAGGTTTCTAAATACCGTTTTAATCATAATCTTTAATTTTGTCTTTACCTCTTAAGAAAGCATTGTTAATAATATGTAATATTTCTTTTCTAACAATATTAGTTTCGAAAGAAATGTTAATAGATATTCTTAACGAAGATAAAAGGATGTCAGCTGAACATCCCCCGAAATTCATGATAAACTGACAACTCTTAGGTAAGAAAGCTGAAGTTTCTAGAAAATGTAAGAAATATGGCGATATCTGTATTTGGCGACGAAATCTGGAAGCATTTTAGAAATATCCCCATCCTATTGGATGACTATAAATATCAAAACACTCAATTTCCTCTTTCGAGTGTTGTCGTATAGCGAATGCACAGTCTGGACGTTATTGGGCAGGTCTTTAACTAAAGATTTCTTGTTTATTTAAAGTTCTGAAATCGTTTTCTCTACAGCTGATTTTTGATACCTTTTCAGTTTATTCTCGTGGAATAAAGCGCAGTAACATGCTATAGAGTTTTTTTGACTTTTTGCAACGTACAACCTTAGGAAAGATTTTCTTAAAAATACTAAGGGCTATTACAATTTTCGAAGGGAGCAAGAATAAGCAATAAAGTACCGTCAAAGGCACATATTCAGATACTAGAAGGAAGTAAAAATAATTGAAGCAACTGGAGAAAAAATGCAATTTGAAATATGACATTTCAGCAGACATCAGTATACTAGTAAGGAATCATTCCTGTTTCAAGGGTAAGAAATATTCCTTAATCATTCAAAAACTGTGATTATTGTCCTTAAATGGTTGATGGGCAAAAGAAGACTCCGTTGAAATGGTGGTTATTAAGTAGATGTATGCTCGGATATCCTTCGCGAATTCTCAGAAAACTACTCTGTCGGCACAAAACCTATACCGAACGTCTATCACGAACAAAGCTTGCGCAAAGAGTGTCCAAATAATCACACTTAACAAAAAGAGAGGAAAATTTCCATTGGTAAAAAATTATCTCAGGCTCCATTCATGTTTCCGTTGAACTTGCATTAAAGATTTTTCAACGTTAATTTAGTTAAAATTATTAAGCAAAAAATATGAAATATTAGAGTATTGTAGAATTCCTAAAATAGTGGAATTTCTTTTGATCAGTTATGCCATTAATTTAAGCATCATGTTACAGAATTGAAAGCATTAAAATGTGAAGTAACGTGATTATAAGAAATTAGTCAATAAACTAAATTAGAGTAAGAATTCCGAATTGTATGTAAGTTATGTGTACACGAAGGAAATATATCTGTATAGTTAAAAATGGCATAAGCTCTAGGGAGTATCTCAAGTGTCTTCTTAAATTTTATATGAGACGATGAGACGAAATAAAAATAAATGTCCATTATGGAATTTGTGAACCTTCTGGATACTCAAGAAGTTAGTGTTCTATTTATATAAATTATGTATATAAAGGAAACATATCTCTATAGTTAAAAATGGCATAAACTCTATGAAACACCGCAAGTGTCTTTTCGGTCATTATGCCCTACATAGAACTGTGAATCTTTTGGAAAGAAAAGAAGTTAGTGTGAAAGAAATTAATAATTAAAAATGTAAAATTATATTGCAAATCAAGAATATTTAATGAAATATTTAAAACAACATGCATATTTATATTCTTTCCCAATTTAGGAAGGCAGCACTTTTATACCAATTTAAAATTTACATACATATAGTTTTTTGCATAGTTCATTCAAAACTTAAATGTATGTTTCCTCGTATACATAAATCCATATATTACAAGCATAAAACAAAATGATATAATAGAATTACATTTCTAAAAGGAAAAGTCTCGTCGTATAAAGCAAAATTGTCAAAAGAAGGCGAACAATTACTTTCAAATAATTATTTCTTCTAGTAAAAGCTATCTTGTTTGCTATTTTTAACCTCTTTTTCTAAGACTTTTAAATCATATTCTCTGCGGAATTGCAATAAAAGGATCCTTAATGCACTTTCGGATGAAAAATAAACTAGTGTTTACCACTAAGCATTCTGTCTCTGAATCAATTTTTAGAAATAATAATATCTTAAATGAGGTGAAACTTTCTCATGGGAATACAACGACAAAAAAAAGTCTTTCAGTCTGAAGATTTTGAAAGAAAAACATTTTAAAAATAAATTAGCTTTACCTTATAATAGCGCGTGTTATTATAAGTTCTATGAGAATAAACTAAAGGAATTTATGAAAAGGATTTAGAGTTTATTTAAAGAAATATTTAAAGATTTACAACATTTTCAGGCTCTTAAACAAGTATTTTCGTATTTTTTCTGTGGTTGATGGTGTTGTTGAATGTTTATTTTTGAACAGAAATGAAGAAAAATATATATTTTTCTTGAAAATATTGCATTTTATTATCAGAAATATAGGAAGAATGAAAACGTGCTTGTAGCCTTTTGCATTCAAGATTTTAATGAATGATTTCCCCTTCATTTTTTAAAAAAATAGACATTTTTCATGAAATGAAGTTTTTCTCATCTTCTTAATGAGAATAACTGTATTTTGTATTCTTGGCAAACGATATGAGTTTTTAAATTGTTCATTTACTTCAAACTTTTATCATGTAAAAAAAAAGAGTTATTATGTTATGAAAGCTCAAACTATCATTTAATCCTTTCAAGGTTAAATATATCTTGAGATGATTGTAAGAAAATAAACATGTTAATCTTTATATGGTTATTTTTATAAAAATTAAATTTTAAACAAGATTTTACCATTGATGTTCCAGTATTTCTAAAAAAAGTAGAGAAAGATGAGAATTTTACTTATTAAATTGATTTTCGATAGCTTAATGAAGAAATATTTTGAAGTAATTCAAACTAGCAAAATTATAATTTATTAAATTATCCTTAAATGAGGAATTCGATCTTTATGTATTTCCAGTTCATTTTATATTTTTAAAGAAATAAAATGGCTTCAAAATTTATTTATTCTTTGTAACAATATAGTAAATATTCCCCAATAAAAAAAAACGAATTTTCAGTAGTTTTGGAAATACACTTTTCTTCCACAAATTAATATCGCTTTCTTTCAATAATAGTTTTTGAAACCTACATACACAATCTTAGAAATATATATTTTGCTTTGGTTTCGAAGAATTTCTAGTTTGAAACCACATTTACCAGTTATTCAGGTTTACATATCCTTTTCTGATATATTAAACTTCCCATTGTAGATATTAAATTCTCTGTTTTGGTTTCACTTTGCTAGTTTTGCAAGAGGGAGATTCAATTTGTCATTCTCATGCAATCTATCCGAAAAAAGTCTTCGTTCCGTTTTAAAACTGGATGTTAATACAATGAAATTTAATTAATTTTGAAAACTGAATTGCAAAAATAAACTTAGATTGATATTCTAATGTAAACTATGAAAAGTTAATATGAATCTGAAGGTTAATCTAGGTTAATCTTAACCAATATAAAAATTCATTTTTGTAGTGAATTATTAATGTCTCATATAAATCTCTCTGGTATAAAAGACTTGGTAATTCTTCAAATATGTTTCAAAATGATCATAATATATAAATTATTGCCTTGGAAAGCATTTACACAAAACAGTTGTGTGAAAACCCAAATTTTAGAAATTATATACACAAACACATTATTGGGTTCTCATTGAAATTTAAAAATCATATACATATTGCAGAAAAATGTATTGAATAAACTATGCTTCACGATATCAGTCTGCATTTGTATATCATTTCTTCTATCAATGATCAATTTTGGTAAATCAATGATCTGAACAGTCTCTGACTTACCTAAAATCTATTTGTTTCACTTCTAATTGATCTTTAAAAAATATTTATTCAGAACTTTATTCGCATACAGTTGTGCATATACACTCCGCACATTCTAATACTGTTCGTTCTAGGATTCAGAATCCCTCCGCCCTTTTAAGAAAACTTGAGGATGCATTTATTTAGTCGAAATAGGTGTGAGAGGAGATATGAAAAGTAAAGATGTTTACATTCAGCAATAAGGTGAAGTCTGACTATTCTGGATTTAAAAGGCGTAAAATTCGCGTGTAGCTTGTAATATTGATGGAAAGAAATAGTAATTCACAATAAAATAGTTAAAAGTAGTTTTTGTTTACTGTAATGGGGCTACACATTAAATTATGATGAATAAATGGAAGATTTATCTTCTGAATTTCTACATCAATTTTGCAGAAAATAATAATTTTTTTTATGTTAAAACATTTTTTTTTTTATTTGCTATTGATTTATGATAATATTTTGAGATAAACAAAGCTAAATAATCTCATTCATATTTAATGATATTATATAAATTATTCTTCGTGCCACTCTTGAAAACTTTTTTTTTCACTTAAACTAGGCATATGCACGATCAGTGCGGAGTTTTGAGTTAAAATAAAACAATACAGTCAAAAGCGACACGATTCTCTCTCTCTCTCTCTCTCTCTCTCACACACACACACACACACACACACACACACACACACACACACACACACACACACACACACATATATATATATATATATACAGAGAGAGAGAGAGAGAGAAAGAAAGAAAGAAAAAGTATCTAACAGTGGTGAAATCAAAGTCAAAGAATGACGTAGAATTTTGGGATTAGCACCTTTTTCCACGTCCCACCCTTCAGAGAGGTGGAATCGTCAGAATGTTTTAGTTTCGGAATATTGCAACGAGCAGTATATTGCGATTTCAACATCGTAAACTCGTATTTTTTTTCCTTCCAAGATTTTGTTTTATAATCAAAGCGATTATAGAAACAAGCTGTGCGTATGAAAAAATGTCTAACAATGGAATAATTAATTTCAGAACTAAACCTAGACTTTCCTTGTACAACAAAGAAGTTAGTCACTTTCATGCCATGGCGTATCTTACACATTTCAGCACATGCACAAGGCAAGTGCTTCATTTTACGAACATGTCGAATATAGGTCATATTTTTTCCAATAGATTAAGGAAGTATTTTTGTATAGATAAAAAATCCATATTACATTTGCATGTTCGAATTGCCACGAATTCGAAAAGTTAGAAATGAATACGCCGAAGAATGATGTTAGAATAACAATAGATATTCGAAAAAAGATTGATGATTTTTTTCAATTGAAAATGGCACTTCGTAAAGTAGAAAGAGAACGACAGCGTAAGAAAAAATAAACTTTTAAAGCCTTCAAAATCTTTTGAATCGGAAAGTAAGTCGGGCATTGTCTCCAGGAAAAAAAATACGAGAATAAATTATCTGTTGCTTGGATTTCATAGTTTAAAGGGGTAGAAAGTAGAAGCTAAATCCGTTGCTTTTTCTCTGTGGATAGAATCAATATATTTCCAAGAATTTAAAAAAAAACGAGGAAAAAATATATTTTGTCAATGTTTATTAAATCTTTGAGCTATCCCTTTCTAATAATTTAGTCATTTTAATAGATTCCGTGTAATATTTCAGAAGTATTGATGATTTTCAGATGTCTATAGAAGGAAATATTATTTCATACTTTTGAAATGTCTTTTTTTCCCTTATGATAACATAAAATTATATATTCATTAAAGAAAAGCCTTTTCTTGGAAAACAATTTTGTACATTAATAATGCATAAATATATTTCTGGATATTGAGTTTAATGACATATAAATCATAAAAACATAAATCCAATTTTTATCGTTGGAGATTTTAAATTTTAAATAACTATTTCAAACCATTGTCTTGATTTATTTTGAATGAATAAATCAACACATTTCTATCCATTCGAATGCTGCTTCCAAAAATAAATTTAAGTTCACTGAAAGTGCAGGAAAGAAATCGAAAATTATGAAGAAATCCTTCATAATAAAACAGAAGCTTGGAAAAATTCGAATCAATTACAAATTAATTGTAATTGAATTTATAATTCATAAAATGCAAGACATTCATTATGAAAATGAAATTAATTCATTACAAAAGATGTTTCAAATCACAAAAAATTATTCTGAAATACGTAAATCTAAACACACATACACACACAAAGGTATTTTAAGCAATAAATGGAATTAGAATTTTCAAAAAAAAAAAAAAAAAAATCCAAACATTAATTACATAGAATTTTAAAGCAGTGATAAAATCTCATTATTTTTGATTTCTACTCTCATTGAAGCTGAAATAAAAGTCATACAATGCATTTTATACAAAAAAGCTATATATTCAGGTAAGGCTTGTGCGCAAGGATTTTAATTTGCCGCGTTACATTCGCGATTCTCTTAAAAGCATTTTTAACGACGTAATAAAACTGAAATTGTTCAAAGAATGTAAAGAGTTAGTCGCATTTAACTCCTTTCTTCAGGCAATAACAGAGCCGTGGGTCGTGTTATTTTCAAATTCTTTTCTCATTGGAATCCCAATTAAAGGTCTCGCAATGCCTTTGCATAAGAAAATTTATATTAATTCTTACCAGTAAGTATAGCAACAAGAATCTTAATTTGTAAAGTTTCGCTGACATTTCTCAGGACTAAGACATAAAAAATAACCCATATGAGAGGAAGTTCTCCAACGTCAATAAAATGGAAATATATTTATAGCATTTAATCTAATGTAAGAAATATCATTTTATTAAATTTAAATTTATTTTTAAAATTTTATTTAATACACAAATTATGAGAATTTCAAAAATTGTTTTATGAATCAGTAATACAAATCTTGAATCTTGTTAGACTTATAGTAAGAAAAAAAATACAGGGACTCTTCAAGGAATCAGAATATATACCAAGTCAATGACATTAGCTCGCCTTGGTGAAATTACGACGATATTAGATACAAAAATAAAGCATTTAAAAGACACAAAAATTCTGACTCGTATAAACAGGAACCGAGATTCAGAGATCCTTCCAATGCCATATTCTGTAATCTATACTTATAATAAAGCTCAATGTGTGTGTGTGTTGGCGCTCTACAGGCCAGGTCATTTGACATACAGCTATCAAATTTGGTACATGTATATCTTAGAGGTCGGGAATGTGCACCTGGGGTCCGTTTTTTGAAATTTTAATTATTAATTAAAAACTATCTTTCCCGCCAAAAAAATCTTCAATTTTCCCCACCGCCAAATGAGTAAGGCTTCAGTTTCTTTTTTCTCCCAACAGTCATGAGGTTAGGTTAACATTTTTCGGCGGATTATTTTAAACGATTCTGTTTATTTTCTTAATGTTTTATGCATTTTAAATTAAACATTGTTAATTAATCCATGTTTCAGATTCATTCTGAAGTACTTTTGAATTAAAATAACACAGAATAAAGGAAATTAAAAATGTATAATCTGTATAGCGTTACCCCAACTGGCGTAGAAAAATTCACGCATTTGCGTTACTTAACTGGCGAAGATAATTCCCGCATGCGCATTGTTCTGATTGTTGTCATGACAACCACTTTCAACGGATGATTTAAATTATTTTTAGGTTAGTTGCATGCTTTTGTAAGTAAATTGTGTTTATGTTAGTTATATATTTTTTGTATATGTTTATAGTTTTAAGTACATCGTTTTTTAAGTAGTTTTTTTAACCTGTTTTCAATGATTTAAATTATTTTTAGGTTAGTTGCATGCTTTTGTAATTAAATTGTATTTATGTTAGTTATATATATTTTTTGTATATGCTTATAGTTTTAAGTACATCGTTTTTTAAGTAGTTTTTTTAAACCTGTTTTAGACCGATTATTTTAAACGATTCATTTTATTTTCTTAGTGTTTCATGCATTTAAAGTGAAACATTGTTCATTAATCGATCTGTTCATGATGAATCTGAGAAAATTTTGTTGACAAATTCTTGAGATATTACATAAATTAAGAAAGATATTCTTTAGTGCCCATAAAGTTTAAACGCTCAGTGACTCTATTATCAGTAATCATATTATTAAAATAAAATACTTTGTTTCAGTAAAAAATATTATTATATTAATTGCAGATTAATCATTTACACTTTAATTTAAAGCATAAATTCTACGAGGGGTAACAGAAAATTAGAGATACATATCACGTTATGACTGAAGGCCTTTATAATATTATGAGTGAATTATATGACTATCAAAATTTGAAGTTTTAAAATATTTTGCTGAAGAATCTATTAAAGTTGGAATTGCATAAAATATGTAATTATTAAAATTTTTACGAACATTAAGATTGGTGAACCGGCTGGTCGCCAAAGGCGGCTAGTAGATAATAAAAGGCGAAGTAATTACACGAGGATTAACTTTTTTTGTTTATGCTGCTTTTTGTTAGCATTTATATTTAGAAAATTATTTTATTTCTTGTGTTGTTCATGTCTACAATTGTTGATTTCTGTATATTTTTTGCTACAAATTCATGTATATATATATTGATCGTGTACATATATAAGTTATTGTACATAGTATAGTAACTAGATATTTTTGTACATGGTGACAGTAATTTTGGTGTCCTGTTCTCTTAAATTTCTGGAATATTCATAAAATAAAACATCGCTTTCAGTTAATGAAATAATGAATTTTTTTCCCCGTACACCAGTCAGATGATTTCCGTAATAATATTTAAAGGCTTTACGTTTTCTACACTTATAAAATTTTACTAATAGGATTGAAAATATTGAAAAATTTCAATTTGTGAGCTAAAAAAAATGTATCGGCTCATTTTTCTTTGTGAACAGCAATGAAAAGATGTTTAAATATGTTTTGTCAATTACAATTAATAGATAAAGAGTTTAGTCTCAGCCAAGCTGCGCTACTTAAATGTAAAGTACATGAGTAAAAAACTAATTATAATATTAGCATATTTAATTGCATTCTTTTATGTAGAATAAATTATGTTCCTTTTGATTTGAATAGCATATGTATTCCAACACATGGCATTTTGTGATATGCATTAGGAATATAGAAAACAATTTTCTGTTTAATTGATTCTTATTCATATTGTTTACAACAGAAATGGAATAGTAAAAAATAAAATAATCTCTCAATGCAAATTTGTAATACTCTTAGAAAAATAAAGATGTTTTTTTTTTCATTCATAAATATTTTAAACTGCTGAAATCAAGAATCACATATTTAGAAATTATCAACTGTTTTCCATATTTGATTGAAAACGCATATATTTATATAAATTCGCCTTTTTCTGTACTTGTGAGTGACAGAGTTTTCATTGAAAATTTAAACAATCAAAGAAAAAATTGGAGGATTTTTTTTTTTTTATGTATTTTTAAAATATTGGTACAGCATTTTGGAAAATGCTTAAGTTAAAAAAGCCTTTCAAAACATTTTTATCTAACTAAAAATTAACATATTTTAAACAGCTTTATCTTGGTGAATCTTTTGTTACATTGAAGGGCTACGATGGCCTGATGTTAAGGTATCGATCCATGGCTAGTTTCGGCACCCGATTCCACAGAAGAAATGTCGTAGAAGCGGGTCTCGCACACGTTAAATTCGTAGGGGCCAAACGTCTTCCCACTGTTGTGGTGCGGAAGTTTGGAGATAGGGCGCCAACTCAGGTGTCGTCATCGTCATCTGTCTGTTCCAAATTATGAGACCAGACTCAAAATAGCCCTAGTGTTGCTTTAAAACGAGAGTTTAATATAACTCTACTCATTGTTGCAGTGAAAAAAATATTCTGTTTCATGTAGTCAAATTGGAAGATCTTAATCTGCTGAGAAAAATACGCCAAATATTGATAATTTGAAACCTAATAGGCAGTGATTAATTTATAAACAAATTTCGATGTTGGATTTAAGTGTTTTATAATATTAATCAATTGGTAAAAACTTATTTCAAAGAAAGAAGAATGAATTCTAATGTCTTCAAATCTATATAATTTGCTTGATAAAATAAGCTAATAAATTTAACACCGACACAACCGACACAATTGAAACACTGTGAAAAAATACAACGTTTACTCGAAAAGATTGAGAAAATATATTTGTTTAAATTTAAAAAAAAAAAAATCTTTATGTCGTATGCAAGCCAGAGGTTCACGCTTCTGTAAGACGAAGACGATGAAAATGCAGTTTGAATAATAACAAGCATTCCTTCAAAGATTGATGAGGCCAAGGCACAGAGGTGACAATTCACATACGGAAGAAGAAAAGGAGAAAAAAAATTATTTGCTCATTCGGAATTATTTGAAACGTATTGGAAAATCGGCCGCTGTTTTTACTATGAAGTGAGTAAATTATAGTTTAAGCATTCTTGAAATGTCAAAGTTAGATATGAAAAAATGGCGGAAATGACATCTTTCCATTTTTGAACACATAGAGATTTGGAAGTAACATTTTTCTTAAAGAAGCAAAGAAATAATTTAATGTCGTCATGTTACAAACCAATCTTCTACCGCCACTTTTAAAAGAAATTTTTTTTTCTTCATTAAATCGGATTACGTCATTCGATGTATGTCATGAATTCTTGTGAGTTGATCCCTTACACAGAATGTATGTATCCTGTAAATATTTGGGAATAAGGAATCAAGATTTAATTTCAAATGAAAAATAATATAGAATCTTAAAAAAAAAGAAAATAAAAGAGTTTATATTTTGCATCTATGCAATATAATAATGCTTACTAGTAATCTATTTGCCACACACTGTAAACTGGTAATTAATCTTGGAAAATATGCTAGTTTTGAAAAATATGCGAGAAAAAAACGATTAATATATTTAGAATTTCCCAATTTCAAACGATAAAGTGTTTGGAATTCAGGGATCTAATCAAAATTCATGGCCATATGAAGTCAGAAGCATGCAAAATTGATTGTTTTACTAATATTTGATATGCAAAAAGAGAGTTAAAAGAAAGTTTTATAACCAATTATCAAAGTAGATATTTAAATCGATAGTAAACAAGGGGTCGGTGTCAGCGGAAAAATTTATAAGAGTAAACAAACATCGAAAAGCATCGTAAACCTTAATTTCTTGTTTGAATAAAAAAAAGAAAGCAAAATAGAACTTATTCGATTCGATGTCAAGATAAAAAGGAAGGCCGAATTGCTTTAATTAAATTTGACGCACTTTATTCTATCCAATTTATGAATTACTTTATGCCTATTGAGCTTTGTTTCAAGTTCAGAAAGTTTTTAGATATAAAGTTGAGAGAATCTTCGCCTGCCAAATGTTGGTGCAAGGCACGCATCAGTGCGAATAACTATGTCATAGAATACTGATTGTGGAAGCGTATTCAATATCAACAAAATATTTTATTCTTTCTCTCATGATTACACTTTTTTCTGTAAATTCGAAAGAACTTGCATGAATATTTATGCACCCATTTGTGATAGGCTTTTTTATGTATTTATGCTATTTCTCTAGAATTACAAAAATACAAAATGCTTACAGAAGCGTGAAAACAATTTAAACCTTGTGCAGATCAAATCCTTTACAAATATGAAAGGCACATAAACCCAAAAGAAATGAAATGGGAAAATGGAATATGCTATAAATATATAGATGCATATATCACATATATCAGCATGGAAACGAACTCGGAAACTAATACAAAGAGGATTCCACCGATAGCTGAATAACAAAATTTCAATTTTGAAAAGAATATGTATTTAAATAAAAAATAGCTGTTATCAACTTTTTTTTTCCATTTTTAGGGGAAATAGTGAAAAAAATAGAACCAGAAGACATTCAAAGTTTTGACAAAATTGCATGATTTTGAGTCACACACAACGTTAATGCTACCCCAATCTGATTTTTAAAAAATAGTTAATTCAATTACATTAATTCCCCGTTTTAAAGTAACAAAAAGCCTATTATATGACGGACTTCGTAATTCTGAGCCGCGGTTAGTTGACGAGGACAACTTCTGAACTGACAACTTCCACGTCACACCAGCTAGATAACATTAACCCCGACTGATACAACATCCTACATACCCGCTTACACGACGGTTCTTCGGTGGAATCGAGTCTCGAACCAGAAACTCTCCGGTTCCGAAGCTAAGAATTTACCACGATGCCACCACGCCGTTTAAAGATGACGCAAATTGTTGCTTATGTTATTTTTGATCATCCTCCTGGAAAGTGTTAATTTCATTTATATCTCTGAAGCAAGGCTTCAAGAAATGATCGGTGATATTACTATCATATTTTATGTTCTGAATTATAGAAATGGATAATGCAGAGCCGTGCATAGGGATAAATGCATATTGAAGACTAGAATTGAATTATATTGTTAAAAGCCATCTATCCAGTATTCCAGATATATAAATAACCTCGAGGACATGTGATGTTTGAATTCAGCCTTCATTCAGGAACATGATTTGCTCTTCCTTCCATGCATACCTACTCAACTGACAGAAAATCCCACCGGTTTCTGAGCTCAGAGGCATACAGTATCGCTACATTAAAGCTTCATTAATATTTCGCTTGATTCAATTTAGAATATGTCGTATATTCTGTCCTTACTTAGGCCACGTCTAGTTCTTAGATCATAGTTTGCTCTTTTGTTTTTCAAGGTGGTGATAGCTCTTTCTAAATTTTGTCTTCTTTTTAAGTTATAAGTGAAAACATGTTATACTTTTTATAATAATAAATAAATTAATCTCAAAATTTGCACAATTTTTATTCGAAAACCAACATTTAGAATTACGTTAACAGAATAATATAATAATTTTAGAGCTTTGTAATGTCACTCAATATGAGGACCAGATGAACCAAGATCCGATTCCTAGAAACCGATTTCAATACAGATCCGCCGTGTATGTCTTCCAGGAGTACTTATGTCCTGGTACTTATTACTTATATGTCCATACGGGGACATATAAGTAAGTGCAAATTGTATAAGATTAATATTTTAAATCATTTCAGAAAGGAAAAAGTAATCTGAAGGCATTTTTGTAATTTACGTTATAAAATCTTGATTTCAGTGCTCTATCTAACACCTGGATTGCACAGTTTTAAATAATTAAGCATCAAAGACTTAATTTTGCAAACATTCAATATGTAAAATGCCGTTCGAATTATTATGCACATAACATGCATTAGACATATTTAACTACCCATTAAATATTTCGAATGCTTAGTAACAAACAAATATTATTTCAGAACTAGTTAAAGGATTGTGATATTTTTAGTAATTTAAATTAGGTTGAATATTTCACTGCTCAGGGTACAACCTTCCCACAGTTAGTACGTCTCGTCATCGGTTTGGAAGAGATTCTAACCCATATTTTACCTCACCCTGGGAAGAAAGAATGCAGCAGAAATAACTTTAATTTCTATTGAAAGAGTTTGCATTAAATTTTAATAATATATTATCTTATGCTTTATAAATAAATAAACAAAATTTTAAATATACTGATAACAAAGTTCCTTAAAAGCTGAATACTTTTCCCTCGAATCATTAATTTCGTAATCTTCATGTAGAGATAAATAATCCTGCTATGGATGAAGAAAATTTTTTCAATTTCTCTTAATATCGCATTCCATAATCAATTGATTAATTTAAAAGTAATAAATTCAAATGTCTTAAGAACTATCCATTTAAATCTTTGAAGTTTATTTGTAATAGGCATTCAAAAAAAAATTATTTTCTTTAAGGATAAGACTTTATAATTGCAAAATACTTTTATTTTCAGGAGCTAAATTACAGCTATGAATTTTTCAATTTAAATGGAAATAAATCAATTTATGTGATTGTTTGTGAGAGTCACGAAGCTTTCCATCTATACAAAATTAGCGGTCATTAATTTGAAGTTAATAAAATAATTCGTATTAAAAATATCTCTTATTTATCTCTTCCTCTAGGAGTCTTAAAATTTTCGAGGTAATATCTACCTATTCCTAAGTGATTTCTATACCCTTCAGAAAAAGCAAAAATCAGAGCTTACATATCTACCAGTATCTTTTCCATTTACTCTCAGTTCCCAAGGACGAGTAAGTAAAAATGGAATATTCCAGCCATGAAAGCATTAACTGAGAATATTTATTGCCTCCACGGTATAGAATTGGGAACGAAAATGGAGTTCTAATCGCCATCATCGACCATTTTATACAGTTCTAGACGTAAGAAATGCGTTTCATTGGAGAGGAAGGGGTAACTCAATCTCAAAGAATTAAAATATCCACCACAAAAGCGAAAAATACCTGCCAATAACAAGAATAAACTGCCAATAACAAGAATAAATTGTAATAACAAGAATAAACTGCCAATAACAAGAATAAACTGCCAATAACAAGAATAAACTGCCAATAACAAGAATAAACTGTAATAACAAGAATAAACTGCCAATAACATAAATAACAAGAAGTATCTCATTCCCATATCTTGAATCTACCCTTAATGGAAGGAAATATGGTTTTCATGAATAAAAATTAATTCGATATAATTTAGTATGTCGATAAATAATGCAAATAATTACCGAAAGAAATTATTTTCAAAGCAATCTGCATGAATGAAATTATTTTCAAAGTTATCTTGCTAGTTTTTAGTTCAGATTTCACAGGAGTAAAAATAAAATGTTCCTTATGGATCTTTGAAAGGAATAACAAGATTCCTTTTTGCCATGGATTCTGCTGAAGAAGTTGATGCATTGAATCTTTTAGAATAAAACAATAACATTTATCTTCACGAATTTCTTTATGACATACAGAAATAAAGAGTTTTATCAACCCGAGAATTCATCAGACACACTTAAAATCATGTTTGTTTGGTTTTCTCAAAATACTGTCGTGGCTTTTCATCATTTTTTGCGCGTGAATTTTAACATAACTCGGAGGAAAAGAGTATCAGAAGTACTTAAAGTTTCAGGACAATTTAAACTTTCAGAAAATGCCTACGGATAACTTATTATTTGAGAAAAGAAACTTTCAGAACTGTTATTCCAGATAAAGAACTAGACATCTGCCTTTTTTTAAATTCCAATCACCAATAAAGGAATAAAAGAATAAAAATCTGCTCTTTGCATTTAAATTCGTATTTTGCGAAAAGGTATAATGTATATCCTTCTACAATACAGATAACATATAATCTCTTAGGAGAAAATAATTTATAAAGATATATAGTAAAAGTTACTTGTGGAATTTGTTTTACACTGAATAAATTTTGCAATAAAAAACATTGGTATACTGAATATTAAGATAATTTCTAAGGCATAATGGAATTTTAAATAAAATATTTTGTTATAATTTTCCAAGTGACAAGGAATTATTTTGATCTTAATTCTTTTGTTAAGAAGCAAATACGATATTCAGTAATTGCTTAAATTCTGCTGCACATATTTTTTTTACGTTTTTCTAAATTTTAATTTACAACAAAATTGGCTTAATATGATCCTTATTTATCCTAATATATAAAAAAATATTGATAGCTATGGTGTGTGTATTTATGGGTTAAAACCCCTTGTCCTACTAAACAATAATGGATATTAGTGTTTAACAAAAGATTGGGCAAAAATTCAACAAAATTAGCAGATGCTTCTGTTTTTTTCTATCATTTTTCTAACAAAAGTTTCTTATTTCCGTTTCTAAAGAGAAAAGTAATTATATCTTTAACATTATAACATTGTCAAGTTTAACATATTTTTGAAGCTAACAAATATCTAGTCCAAAAAATACTTTTTTTTATTTTATTTTATTTTTTCGTATGCTTTTTTTCTATATGAGTGTTTTATTTAGTGATATTTTTCTAAAGCATACAATACCTAACATTTAATATGATGACTAATATTTAATAAAAAATAAAAATGTATTTCGATTTTTCTTTTCTTCTTTCTTTCTTTAAACTGCTAATATAATGATTCGTGTTAATGTAAAACGCATGTTAAGGCGACGGCGAAAAAGAGCTGACTCTAAAACCGTTTCTCAGTGGCCAATATAAGGGATAGTAGGCACATAAAGTTTGAGAATAGGGTGTTTTTTTTTTCATATTTTTCCTAATTGAGTTATATTGAGCAAAAAAAAATACTATTGTATTAAAGAAAAATTTGAGTACAGCTTATTTTGTGCTGGAAAAATTAATCGTCCTGCCTAGCTCATCAATTGTATACGAGGAATTCAAGAATTGTATTTCGCACAAAACCAAGAACAAAAAGATCTTGAATATATATGCATTTTTCCAGGATTTGCAATAATAATATGTGGGCTTAATCTTTTCATTTCTAATATCATTCGAGTTCAGTTACTTTTGAATACCGGCAAGCTCCTATTTCTCATTCAAAGGCATGATAATTCCCTACCGTCTCAAAAACCGCAATGATAACCATAATTTTGACATACAATAGATAATTCCAGTTTGCTAATAGCAGTTTCATAAAAGTGCACTCGAATATCTTTTGAGAATTTTTAGGAAACCTTCCTGAACTTCCAAGTGATCTAGCTGGCCATCTTTAAAGAACAAAGCAGGCACCGTAAGTATTCACTTAATCACAGTTAATGAAAGGTGCAGGAAATTTTGTTATGATATTCAGGCATCTCGAGTGCTTGCCGTAGTTTCGATGAATAGTAATTTTGGGCCTTTCAGTATAGATAGTTAACATTTCTACAATTGAACGCAATGGTACATGGTAAAAAGTAGCGAAATGCCAATACAAATATTTCACCCACTCCTCGAATGAAAAAAACAGTAATAAATTGAGAAAAAAAGACAATTATCAAATTTACTTTTGGATATTGTGCCTAAATAACTGGCATTATGCATATGATACATCTATATCTTTCCCAGTTGATCCAGTCTGTGACTACACTTAAGATAAAGTTTTCTCAGACCCCGTCCATAATCAGGAATTCCTTTCTACGGCAAATTTTTATTCAGTGTGTTCAGTTAGTTTTGAAACGTTTGTGTTATTTAAGTGTTTGGTTCATTATCATGTGTGCAACTGTTTAATAAATTTAATAATGAATGCTATTTATTTCGCAAGAGCTCCATTTTACCTCATAAATCCTCTTTAGGAGAGAGACTACGCTGTTAGTCCCTGGAAACATTCAATAATATAAGAAAAACGTAAGTTTGGAAACCCTGGTAAATATTTTATTTATTCATTTAAAATACATGTTCATAATGTAATTTCCATGTATAATGTGACGATTATTCAAGTAATATAAGTATGAAAAATTCAGAATTGCACATTTGTAAATAAGAAAAAGTATTTAAATATTTACAATTTTTGTCCGAGGTGACATTATCTATACTATAAATTTGACAAATTCATTGGAGAAATATTCTCTGAAATTTTAGATCTCTAGAAGAAATTTATTAAATAAGGTTGCAAATGTCATCTCAATCGATAATATGACTAATGACATAAAATATAGTTTAGAAATAAACTTAAATAAATATAACTTAAATAAATATAACTTACAGAAAAAAAATGATTTGAATTTATTTTAGATAATTTAGGTAATACATGGCATATTAATTATCATCATGGATATTGGTTCAAATTAAATTTTTAAAATATCTCTATTTTATCAATTAATAGAACATTTTAGTACGTTTATATAATTATGGTTCAATCAAATTGAATGATACAGATGCCAGAATCTATCACAATATGCTAAAGATAACTAGTCATATTTATCTTCTAAATATAACCAACTTATATTACTTTGTTAAATACTGGTTCAATTATTACTCATCTATATGATAAATATGTGTTCAGTGTGAACAAGAGAAAACATAATTATTCAGCACTTCCTATTAAAACTAAAATTGGTGGAAAGCAATTTTAATCTATCGTACAAAAGGTACGTCAAATCATATTCATGGCATTCGCAAAAATGCATACAAAATAAAAGAATGAAATTGGAATAAAGTTCAGAAGACTCCATAAAATGATAAAAAAATAAGAAAACACATTCAAAGTATTTAAAAAAAATAATAGAATTTCAGATATTTTAAAATCATATTATTTTTATGTTGGTATTTTAACTGTAAATTACGATTCAAAAGAATCTATTGAAAATTCTCTCCAGAGCAAACCATTAAACTTCAGCTGCCTAATTTACCATTAACTTCCTTATCCGTTAATATATATTCACTAAAAATTATTTAAAAATTTATTTACACTTTTTAAAGTCTATCAAAGTTCTGAAGTTAATCCTTAGAATTTCGGAGTGCATTATGGAAAAGTGCCATTTTTAAAATACTTTAATTTAAGAAAAATATCATTTGATGTGTTGACAGTTTTCTTTTTTTATAATAATAGTCTCTAATTTTAATAAATGTTTGCAGATATTTTTAAATTTTATAATAGCAATTTTTTTACTTTTTGATTACTAAATATATATTTTAATGCATGCAAAATGATATTAATTATATTTTTGTACATAATTTATTATTACTATAGAATTGGAAGAAAACTTTAAGGATTAATAAAGATGAAAAAGTCAAACCAAATGCAATGTAGTACTATGATATTTTAGACTAACGATTCAAATCTCAATTAAAATTCAATAAAAAAAATATATATATTTTTAAATAATCTCTCATATTTCCTTGATAAACAAGACGTGTTGTTAACTCCTTTAATACTTGAAGTGAAATAAACTTTTTCTAACAAATCATTTTGCTATTCTGCCTTTATATAATTTTAATCAATCCAATAAAATACATTTTTAAGTATATTTAAAGAAATTTTTCGTCTTCTAAAATGAGCAGAAAGTTCTTCTTTCGCTCAACGATAAACTTATTGGTAAATGAATAAATAATTATATATTCCTGACATGCTAACAAGAAAGAAACCAAGTCAATTACTCATTTTAATTTAACTGGGAAACTAGCAGAATACTTCAGGTGTAATTGTGCCTATCTTAATAAAAAATTAAATTGATTATATAATATATATTCTTAGCACTTTTATAAAATGAAATTTTAAAGAATTAAGAGATTCGATATTGGAAATTCTTAATAGGCAGATATTTTAGCCTCAAAGCTAATTCATTAATACTTTAATGAATAAAGATGAAAGAATACTTACAGAGTAAGATTAATTTTAGTATCTGCCTCTTGAGTGCAGTCTCCTTTTCAGTCCCCTTTCTAGAATTTGACTTCATATAATTGATCGTGGGAGAAACTTGACGTTTACAGCTTCGGGAGAGCATTTTTAAGAAATTAAATTTTAACTTAGCAGCTTAACAACACCAAGAGAAGGTATTTTAAAGACTCTTTGTTCGATATACTTAATATTTTTTAAGAAGATTCACTAATTGGGATCTTCAGCAAAAACAAGGTATAAACTATTGCGAAAAAAACCAAAAATTATACTGGATTATTGCATTATTGTCTGACGCAATGGTGTAAATTTTTCTAACGTTCTAAAATTTACACCATTACGTCAAAGATCAAAGAAGAATTAGTATTTAATACTATTTAGTGTATTTTAGAGAAATATTTCGTCGATAGATATTGATTTGTAGTTATGTTTTTCCGTAATATTCGCTATGAGTTGAATATTTCCTATTTTAAATTAGTAAGTAAAGGATATATGGAAAGATTATCGCCAAAAGATTCTTGATTTTTGTTAATTTCAAACGCTTGGCACGTATTTTTTCTAACTAATAAGTGATATCAAAAGCAATCGTTTCAAGGTACAAGGTTGATTTTGTGTCTGTTTTTGTAAACAAATAAGTGGCTTTCTTTCAACAAATACTGAATATCCTTGTCAAAATCTGCTTTCACTTGTTAGGCTTTATCAGTGTTTTTTTAATACACGTGACTGATTATGAAGAACAAATACTATTTGTAAATTGCATAGTAAAACATGCATGACAAAAAATAAACAGTTCGAAAAGCTTTGTACAACAGACCAACAGATTTAGGACAACCAAGAGATTAGTCTAAAGTAAAAACCGTTCTTCTGAACAGTGCGTTTGAAAATTTCAATTTAAAGCAATTAAAATTCTAACTTTTTGCTCAATATTATTGGTGCTTAACATTAGACAAAATCCATCTTTACATCGCTATAAAATTTAAAAATAGGCTTTTCAATCATACCAATTCCGCTTCGATTTAGTGTTTTCCTTCTAATTTTATTCTAATCCTCTTTTCCGTCTAATCTATTTTGAAATATATTTCGATCTTTATTATTATTGAGCAAGTTAATAAATTTTGCTTTGACATCAGATTTTCTTTCTATGTACATTATTACTGCTATATAAATAAGAGTAATATTTTAAAGTAAAGTAAAAAAAAAATAGACAAACAAATCCTAAAATTTTATCATGCAATGATGTCTTAATTTTTTTATTCTTTACCTTCTTAAGCAAACTTAAATTATAATTATTTGCCAAACACACTTTTATGCACTCTTTATATTTTATACATTTTTTACTGCTGGATCCACATAGTAATTTCTAATGAATTTCTGAATTTAAGAATAGAAACCAAGCTATAAGATGGATTCATTATGAAAAGCCAAAAAATGCCATGAAGTTTTAGAAGAATATCTTAAATTAGTAAATAAAATTTTATTATCTAATCTCACTTACTTTTGAGGAAATTAAATAAGGATTCTTTGTCGTAATATTTTATAAAAATCAGCGTAAGTAAATTAAATTTAATTTACATTATTCGCAAAATAATCTGATATATTTTTTTTTTATCTCTTGACATTATTTCTAATAGAAATGCTTACATTTGCACTTTTTAATCAAAAAAGGAATTACGTGATATAAAATAAAAGAAATTAGTTTGATTGTATCTTTAATTCAATTATGATATTTTGCTCTCACTGCACTCATTGTTTAATTTTCAGTTAGAAAGAAATTCATATATTCAATAAGAGCCGAAGAATTAAGCTAACTCGATTAATTTCATGTGCATGCCGTTTCTTTGTTTAAAAATTGAAAGATAATAAGTATATGAATAATACATATAATCGCAATAACTATAATTTAGAAAATTAAATCTAAGGCATTAGATTTAGAATCGTTATGTTGAATAAATTTTAAAACGCTGATCATTGTGATTCGAAAATAAAGGAATGCCTAGTCATCGAAAGAAATTTTTAAATAATTATTTACATTTTACGCAAGTTTTTTTCTAAGAATTACTTCAATGCTAGATTATTCTAAAAAGAATTAAAAATGAAAATTTTATGAAACTAAATTATTCAAAAATAATCTTTTATGTTTGCATAATTTATGTATATTTAGATTGCATTTTGAATATAAATAATTCCATAGAATATTTATTTTTAACTTGTTATAACCATTTAATCTTTTTTTAATCATTTAATACCGAAAGCCACATTGTAATTTTTATTTTAGACATGTTTGAAAATGAATCCCTAAAGCTTAGAACTCACCGTTGTTATTGTATTTTGAGAAATATTTAAATAAGTGTTTTAACTTAATTTTGGTACAATGAAAAAATTCTAAAGATTTTAAAGCTATTTTTTTTCTTTCTTGAGTGTAATGCATAGGGATTGCAATACCGGTATACCGGGATACCGAATACCGGTATTTTGAACCATATGTAAAATTTTGTAATACCGCTATTCAAAGTTTACAAGTTCTTTTTTTTTTTTTTTTTTTTTTTTTTTTTTTTTTTGTATTTACTAGAAATTTTTAGAAACTAAATGTGAAGCGCTTTTCAGATTTTTTTTTTAATGAAACAAATTTATGCCAACATAAAATATTGTGAAATGTAAAATATTTTCTCGTTAGCTATTGGAACATGTAATAAGGATTTTCCTGCGAAAAAACAATCCCATATAATAGTAATAATATTTCGAACTGCGCAGTATAATTTATCGATATTTCTTTTGTAATCGATGATATCGCATATCTTCTCTTTTTTAATAAAACGATATTTTATTTTAAATGAAAACAATGGATAATTTACTATGCATTTCAGAATTGAAATTTAGATATATTAAAAAAAATGGGATGCTATTATCAGAATAAAACTACTATATAGAATTTGGGAATATATGTGCTTTTGCTTTGAACAAAAATAATTATTCTGATATATCTGATTGCAGATTAATTAATTAAAATTACTCTATTCTGAAAATGTCTTGAATGATATTAATATTCAACATTTTTGGCTTGAATGAGTATGTAATAAATATATTTTCATCACATGCTAAAATCAACATCTTATCATTTTGTCAGGATTCAAAAATGAATCAAAAATGTGAAATTGAAATTTCATTTTATTTAATATATTTGTCATTTAAATAAAATTTTGTCTTTTCAATCATTCTTTTCTCTAAGAGTCCCAATTACGCTATTATATAAATGGCATTCACAATATTAATACTTGAATTGTTGAAAATACATTATGCAATAAATGTATTTTCAACAACTGGCAAAAATAAAGACTTATCTTTTTATTAGGTTTCAAAGATAACTAAAAAAAATGTGAATTTAAAGATAATATCATTTAATTTATTTGACATTTGAACATTCTGCTGTCCAATCATTTATATGTAATTAGAAAAAAAAGACAGTCTTTTATTACATTTTTCAAAAGAATTATCCTTAATATAACCAATACCTAAAACACATTTAGAATAAAATAATTGAGCGCTTAAAGGGTCAACTTTATTTGCGTTCAATTTTATCCTCCAACACAAAGCCAACAATTTAATTTTTTCTTGTGGAGATTTATTAGATCGTGGGGTATTAGTTTTAGTGACACCATTCAGTTTAAATGTCAGTTACAATGCCAAAAATCAGTTACTGGAGCAGGTTTCTTTGTTTACCCCCATCGATTACCAGTCAAGTACTCGGACGTCCAGAAGTGATGTCCAAAGTAGGAGGATGAAGCAGAGAAGCTGTAGCAGCTTTTGTTGGTCAGAATTTGGTGCCAAAGTTAATAGCTTCCAATCTATTATTGGAAGCTGTCATTTGAAAGCAATTGGCTAATGACCTACATACATTTCATTAAAGAGCATGGAATTCATTAAACAACTGCTTTGAAAAAAAGGTTAAAAGTGTTACGTATTTCAAGGAGTAAAGGTTATGTTGATCTAGAATTATTCCGGTGGAATTTGCTTCAATTTTAAGAAATTGATACATAGAGCTTAGTTAAATTTTAAATATTGACTTTTATTTGAATAAATGTTGACTGAACTTTTATTTCTTTTCTTACAGATGGATATATTTAGTGGAATAGGTAAAATTATATAATTTTATTAAGTCATATATTAAGTTATAGAAATATAAAAAGTATGCTGTATTCGTTTTGTAAAAGTAAATTGATATTTTTAATGTGGAAAATTAAATTAATTTTTTAAAACGAAATTCAGAATTTCAGAATTTATTTTGGGTTCGGTGCAACACTCTATAAATTAAATATAGTGCAGAACCTACATAAAATGTGGCTTTGAGCAAATGCCAAATTTGGGCATTTTCCTCTCTTTCTTTTGAAATGCGATCCTTACTTTTTTTTCCTATTTTTTATAACAAGGAGTGAGAAACTGAAAGAGTAATTAACCTAAACAGTAATATGTCAATTACTTTGGGATGAATATGATTTAAATATTACAAATTACTTCGCAATGATCGGTATTGATAGCCAGTGGATCGTTATTGTTTTAGAACAAATTTTATAAAGTCATCTGGAAATTTTTATGCTAAACTTACTCAATTATTTAAACCCATTTATTCTATTCTAATTTTAATAGCTTAAATAAGACCCCGATAAAAAAAATCATATAACCGTTAGAACCGTTTAGAACTTTTAGAGAAGTAGTAATTAAAAAAGATTTATAGTTATACCCTATATGAAAAAAAACCCTCTTAATCCAGTTAAAAGAAATATAATATGAATAATAACGAAAGTCTTCTTAATATTACTTGTTTTTCTTTAGGCATTATGTGGAAACTGAATATTGAAATAAATCCTTTTTTAACGATTAGGAAGTATCTTAGAAGTCACGGCAATTCATATATATCGTTAGATTTATCTATCAAAGTTTACAATTGATAACGGTTAACAATAAATCTAGCATAATGGGAAAAAGTTAAACCGCATTTCATAAAATTTTAAGGCAATTAAAGTAGGTCTCAGTGGTCTGATTCAAAATAAATTAAAATTAACATGTTATTAATGTGTTCGTTTTAATTTAAAATCATTACACTTGGCCTAATTTTATTAAAAATAATTTATATAATATATAAAGGAATAAAAAGCAATTTTGAAAACTTCAGATGTCGGAGGTGTTATAAATTCACCTTTCTTCTTTTTGTTAACTAGAATACGCTTAAAATTTTGTTGGAATCAGTTTATTCTAGAAACGCCTAAATTACAGTGTCTTTTTTTTATCGCACTGAAACTCTGACTTATATTGTATGCAGAAATTTATTTGATTGCATTTATATATATATATATATATATATATATATATATATATATATATATATATATATATTTCTGAATGAAATATTCCATGTGCATCAAATGATAATTTAAATATGCATTAGGTATGTATTGTTTGGAATTATTTTCATTAAATTTGGGAGCTTCAGTAATATTTCAGTACTGAGACGCCCAAAACGTGCTATCAAATAAAGTGAGGTTACTGTCAAAATAAATGAGAATATTCTTGTGAAAACTTTACCTATTGATGTTAATTGCGATTGATTAAAAACTCAAAGCGTGTGTTTTTTCCTTGAAGTGGCACACATGGATTAAAGGATATATCTCTGCTTACCAAGGCTTTAATCCTATCATGCATGACTGTTCATTAAAAGAATACGTGTTTTAAATACATGCATATAATTTCAGAAAATTATTGAATTCTTTAAAATATTTTTGTTTCAAATTTTTAAATTAAGATGTGCTAAATATTTACATTATGAATTAAATATTATCCCAGTGACACTAACCATATTATAACAATTCTAGAATAAAAATATATGTCTATTTTTCCAATACATTTTTTACAAATCAAAAAAAAAATATTTTAAATGGTAGGGTTACTCATACAAAGGCCATCTTAGTATTTTCCTAGATTCCAGTTTAATTTGCGATATAGAGCCTCTATTGACCTATATATTTAAAATGATTTTTTAAGAAATGCTTATGAAAAAAGGTTTCCCAAATTTAAAAAAATAACTTAAAGAAGATTTCTCAAATTAAAAAAAATAATTTTAAAAGGTGTACCAAATAAAAAAAATAATTTAAAAAGGTTTCCCAAATTTAAAAAAAATAAAAATAAAAAAGGTTTTCCAAATTAACAAAAAAATAATTTAAAAAGGTTTCCCAAATAAAAAAATAAATAATAATTTTAAAAGGTGTCCAAAATAAAAAAAAAAAAAAAAAATTAAAAAGGTTTCCCAAATTTAAAAAAAATTAAAAAAGGTTTCCCAAATTTAAAAAGGTTTCCCAAATAAAAAAGGTTTCCCAAATTTTCATTTTTGCCATTTTAACAGTCATGTCAAGCTTATAAATGGAAATAAAAATGTGTTGCCAAATGGCTAAATGATGCAGTGTAGGTTTAAGGAATTAAAGAATAAAAACCCGTATTAGATATTTTAAAACGATTTATTTACAATACAATTGGAAAGAGTAATAAGCAACTAAAATTATAAAAGAAACGTATTGGTAATTACAATAATGAAAAATTTAACGAACTTAAATTCCTTCTAAATATTTTTTTCTTCTTGTACTAATGATCATTAAAGCTTTAGACAAATAAAATGATGACAAAACTTGATTAGCTGTAAGTAGATTTAATGTTGATATTAAATCAGTAAATTTTAATCATTAAGAGATAACACGATAAAAGAGACAGCGGGAAAAAAGGATTATTCAGTTCCAGTTCCGACGTAATGCACTTGTTAAAACTAATGATTACTTGAGGTCACATTATGCAATTTTTAGAAATACCCAAATGAATTCTTTTTCAGCCCGCATGATTTCTTCACCCGGGAGTCAGCATCTAAATGAAATTATATGTTCCAAAATTAATTATCCCCATTCCGTCATATTACAGAAACAGAGAAAGAGCTAAAAAATGGAGAAAATTGCCATTTTCGAATAAATTTCGTCAGAAATGATGAAACTTAATCCTTAACTTAATGTGGCAAATTAAACTTTTTGAAATGCTTGACTTTTAATTGGTGTCATTAAAAAATAAAAACTGTTAACAAGGGAAATTGTTGAAAGCGCCATTTGAGGCAATTGTTATAAGAGAGTTGAAAAATCTTTCATGTTCACTTTTTAATTTATGGTTATAGTTCTTTTTTTAAATGTGAGTTCTACTCATGTAGAAATATTCCATTTTAAAATGGATATTGATAAATATGAATAAGTGAATTTATAAGTAAATATGTGACTAAAATAAACATTTTTTAAAAAACGAAAATGGTATAATTAATTTTAGAAACTTATAACGGTGTCTTAATTTACAAAAACTAGTTGAGGAAAGTTCATTTTTATCTAAAACTAATAGGATTCTCTCATATTAAAATCCTAGTCATTAACTTGAAAAGAGAAAGGTGCTTTATTCATTCATAATATTGTTTTCACATTTTTTCATTCAGTTTTATTCGGAATCATTCATTTGTTTTTATCTCCTAAGAAATCATTGTTATTAATATGGAATTTCCCCTTTTTATCAATATCAATTTCGAAAGAGATATTTATACATATTCTTAACGAAGATGGATGGATTTAGTTCAGAGGCTCCCAACAATCTCTACTTACATTAGGTAAGAAAACTGAAGATTTTAGAATCTACAATAAATATGGTGATATATCTATTAAAAGAGATCGCCATATCTGGAAACCACTTTTAAATTTTCCCTTCCTGTTGGGAGACTATAAAAATTGAAGCACACACACTCAATTATCTCTTTCGAATGCTGTTGTATTGTAAATGGGCATGCTGGGTGTTATTGAGCTGCTTCCTGACTAACGATTTTTAAATAGTTCTATGATGTTTAATTAATGATTGTTGTTCACTTGTTTGCTGTCGATTTTTGCAAGCGCTAATATCGTTTTCGAAAAGATTGAGTTTTGTACTGTTTTCATGCTTTCTTGTGGAATAAAGTGTACTAATATGCTATAAAGCATGTTTGGCATCTTTCCCCGTTGAATAGATTTTCGTAATAGTATTATCGGCTATCATAATATTCGGAGAATTCAAGAATAAAGTAGTGTTCAAAGAATAGAAGAAAGGTTAAGAGAATAGAAGAATTAATAGAGAATAGAAACAAGTAGAAAATAATTAAAACAACTGGGGAAAATGCGGCTAGGGACTTTACATTTTAGCACTTTTGTAACTGAAAACATTCGAGTCCAGGTACCTCAGAATACTAGAACACACAGAATCAAGGATAATATAAAAAATCCTTATAAACACAAAGACTATACTGACAAACCGTGTTTTTAAGATTTTGATGTACAAAGGAGGACTGAACTAAGCTGATGTTAATTAAATAGATGTACGATCGAATATCCTTTGAAAATTGTCAGAAAGCACCTAAGTCAGCCCAACTCCATCTGGGCGAGCGTCTATAACGAACAAAGCTTGCATCAAGAGTGTTCAATCAGTCTCACTTAATAAAAAGGGGAGAAAATATATTATTATATAAAAGCGTCTATGGTAGCTAGGGATTGCAATACCGGTATACCGGGATACCGAATACCGGTATTTTGAGCCATTTGTACAATTTTGTAATACCGGTATTCACAAGTTTAAATACCGGTTTTTCGGTATTTACTAGAAATTTTTAAAATTGCCTCCATTATATGTTCAGGGATCGCGTACATAGCAAAATAGTATACGTTTTTGTTGTTATGTCTCCGTAACGGGCGAAATTAATTAGCTAATTAATGGCTTAATTAATTGCTTAAATCTAAATTAGCGAAACATGGATTATCCCTGAAAGAAAATATTGTATCCATAACGACTGATGGAGCAACAATTGTGAAAAAAAGTTGGAAAGTTGATTGGTGCAAATCAGCAGTTGTGCTATGCACATGGATTGAATTAGGAGTAATAGATGTATTATACCAAAAAAATAAAGAACACAAGAATCCAAATACTGTGTATATAGAAACTTACGATTCCAACTTTGAAGAGAGTAAAAGTGAGAGTGATATTTACAATGAAGATAATGACAATGTAATTGTTGAAGAAGATATTGCTAATGACGATGAAATATTAATCTATCAAGAATTGCTTCCTATAATTTATAAAGTTCGAAAAATTGTTAAGATATTTAAACGTCCCCCTATAAAAAAGGATATATTACTAAAATATATACTAACTGAAAATAAAACAGAATATATGTTAATATTAGATTCTAAAACACGTTGGAACAGTTTACTCCTAATGATGGAACGATTTTTGAAACTGAGAAATCCAATCCAAAAATCAATAATCGACTTAAACCTGTAAATTATTTTTTCAGATAGAGAATTCGACTTAATATCCAGAACTATATCAACTCTACTTCCAACAAAACTGACTATTGAGGTATTATGTCGGAGAGATTCTAATAACAGCTAATGCAACAATAAATTTCATGTTGCAGTCACTGAAAGAACAGCACACATCACTATCTAAAGAATTATATATTACATTGAAAAATCGCACAGAAGAAAGGCATACCGAAATAGAAAATGTCTTATGGTATTTACATAATTATAATGATTTTAAAAATGAAAATGAAAAAGAAAAGAAAAGAACTAGTTCAAATCTGATTAAGTTTAGAATAAATTTTCTTAAAATTTTTTACCCACAAACCTATCCACATTCAGAAGAATTCAGCTCAATTATCGAAGATTATGCTGTCACTACTGTCGATAGTGAAAAGGAATTGTCTCTTGAGCAAAAATTAGAATTAGCGATAGATAAAAAATAAATTTCAACGAACCAAAATACAATACAGAAATCAGCTATATCTAAAATCCTCCGACGAGAAATCGATTTATTTGAAGATGAGGGATTTAGAGGTAAATACTTCGAAAAGGTATATCGCGCATTGCTAACAGTACCACCAGCTGGCGTAGATACCGAAAGAGGGTTTTCGATAGCAGGTAATTTTTACACAAAATTACTTTTCAGGCTTAATGACAGTACAATTGATACATTATGTTTTTTTAAGATCACATTTCAAAATTTTGAAACAGTACCACAGACTGAATAGCGATATTTACACTTTTTTTGTGATTTAAATAAATAAGATGCTCCTTTACTTTTTTGTGATTATATACTGTTATAATTTATAAGTTACAAATTATTTTTTGTGATATTTACACTCTCTAACAAAACTGGCAAATAAAACAAAGAAACACCTGTGTTTTTTTTTTTCTTTTTCTAAAATTTCTAATACCGGTATTAAAACCGGTATCCCGGTATTAAGATTTAAAAAATACCGAATACCGGTATTGAAATTTTGGTCCGGTATTGCAATCCCTATGGTAGCCTTCGTAGTTTTTTTTTTTTTTGAACTAGCATTTGTGACTTTTTAGTATTAATTGATTTTATTACGCATAAAATATGGAATATTAGATCAATGTAGAATTTTTAAAATAATGGAATATCATTCTCAACTATAACATTAATTTAGGCATCATGTTATAGAATTGTAGGTACTAAGATTTGGCATTAAGTGATTATAAGAAATTAATTAATAAGTCAAAGTAGAATAAAAAATTTGAAATATATATGCCATCTATATAAAGGAAATATATCTGTATATTTAAAAATAGTATAAGCTCCATGAAATACCTCAAGGGTTTTTCGGTTCTTATATGATCAAAATAGAAATGAAGGCTGCCTAATATGGAATGTATGAAGCTTTTGGAAACAAACGAAATTGGTGTGCAAGAGATTCATAAATAAAGTGTAATTTTATGTTGCAAATCAAAAAGATTTAATGATATATTTAAAATATTCAAATATACTTATATTCTATCCCAATTTAGGAAAGCCGTATTTTTATAACAATTAAAAATATCGTTTTACAATTTGCTATAAAATATACTTACATTTATGTATTGCATAGCTCATTCAAAACATAAACATTCGTTCCCTCGTATACATATAATCAATATATTACAAGCATAAAACAAAATGATATAATAGAATTACATTTCTAAAAGGAAAAGTCTCGTCGTATAAAACAAAACTGTCAAAAGAAGGCGAACAATTAATTTGAAATAATTCTTTCTTCTAGCTATCTTGTTTGCTATTTTTAACCTCTTTTCTAAGACTTTTAAAACATATTCTCTACGGAATTGCAATAAAAGGATCCTTAATGCACTTTCGGATGAAAAATAAACTAATGTTTACCACTAAGCATTCTGTCTCTGAGTCAATTTTAAGAAATAATAATATCTTAAATGAGGTGAAACTTTCTCATGGGAATTCAACGAGAAAAAAGTCCTTTTCTGTCTGAAGATTTTGAAAGAAAAACGCTTTAAAAATAAAATGGATTTACCTTATAATAGCGCATGTTATTATGCGTTATATGAGAACAAACTAAAGGAATTTATGAAAAGGACTTAGAGTTTATTTAAAGAAATACTTAAAGATTTATAACATTTTCAGGCTTTTTAACAAGTTTTTTCGTATTTATCTCTATGGTTGATGGTGTTGTTGAATTATTATTTTTGAACACAGGTGAAGAAACGTTTATATTTTATCTGAAATAAAGGAAGAATTAAAATTTATTTGTAATATGAGGCATTGTAATATTTTAATAAACGAGTTCCATTTAATTTTTAAATGAATAGTACATGAGATGGAGTTTCTTTTTTATCCCTCCAGGTAAAGTTTGTCCTATCTACTCAAAGAACTATATTTTTTATATTGTTGGCCAACGTCATGACTTTTTGTATTAGATCATTTATTTTAGACTCTTACCAAATAAATAATATTTTTTTTTTATTTTCTCAAAATTCAAAGTCTTTTTTAATTCTTTCCCGATTTAATAATTGCTACGAACAGAAAATTAAATTCCGTTAAAATTCGGACGAACGGGTAGTGGGTGTATAGTGTATAGTGTTAGTAATAGATGACGATGTGTATTAACACGAATTCACAGCCGACAAAACATAGTCGAAACGTACACATGTAACACACACAGCAACACACTTAGAACAAACAGCAGCTCAAAAGTAGTAATCGGTAGTAAAGAACAATCATATCACACAAGGTGGCTAAACAGAACTCAGCAGGAGGAGAGAATCTACGTAGGTATTCTATACCGTTTGTCCGAATGCTTGCTATTCTTCACTGTCTCCTCGCTTTAGTTATATTCAACCGCCGACTCACTACTATACGACTGGTTACTCCACACACTACTCGATGCTGTTTCTGTAACAAATTCCATGATTCGGCGTACAGCTTAATTCATCAATTGCTTTATCAACGCCCTGACTCATTCAATTAATTCACCATTGACTCGATATACGACTCTATACCAGTGGTTCTTAACCTTTTTAAGCCGCTACCCAAATTTGAGAAATATGTTCATGTCGCGACCCAAAAAAAAGTCAAAATTTTTTCATTGCTTTATTTTAGATCGTATTTTTAAAAAATCTTCAATCCTACGATGATGATTTTTTTTAACTTACAAATTTTTTATTTATTTTTTTAATAATAAAGATAAACAAAAGTACTTTTCGATCCAAGGAAAATTTAATTAATAATTAATGTTTTTAATAATTTTTATTGACCAAATTAAAATATATTTATAACTTTTTGAAAATAATTGACATTTTAACTTATTCCTAAAAAAAAAAAAGAAATATCAATACATATGTTAAGTCTTTTAAATTTTAAATGCAAGTCATACAGTTTTAATGAGCACCTTGTGCTTTGAATACATTTTGAAAGATCTTCAAACCTCTGTTGAATGCTTGTCAAGGAGAACCTTATATCTATTTCAGGATTTAACTTGTTCCAGTAATTGTTTTTGATTACACACAGAGCCGAAAAACCAGCCTCACACATATATGTTGTTGCAAAGGGCAATAATACTTATAGAGCTGTTTCACCCCAACTTGGCAGTATTGTAAAAGGCAGAAAATGTGACTCTCCGCGCTGGGAAAGAGTCCCCCATCCATTTTGACTTTAAAACAACTAAAATGCGCTGACATTTATCAAATTATATCATAAATTACAGATATCGTTTTTTTTATCAGCATGTATTTAAAATTATTCTCAAGTTAGAAGAGCTTACCTGTTAAATATTTTGTAAATAAAACGAACGAATAAAACCAAAAGATTGACATAATGAAATATTTGGCGCGCTTCCCTTGTACGCCCTCGCCAGCTTTGCTCCATTTAGTTCTCACCGTTATTATCATCACACGTACTTTTTTTGCTCTCGCTTTTTAATCAGCTGATATTTTTTGATCTTGTTAATAACATTCATTTTCGATTGTTGATATTTATTCAAGTCGTCATTTCTAAAATGTCTGAAATTTGGTGTATTACTAACTTTTTTGGTTCGACTCAGAGCGACCCAAGAAATATGCTTCGCGACCCAATTTTGGGTCGCGACCCATAGGTTAAGAACCGCTGCTCTATACCAAATCACGACTGTCTTCGGCTTGGACTGCCGGTGTTTTATAGTATCCGGAGCAGGGCAGAGAAGGTTCACGAACAATCAAGTATGTCTGAGCTTCTATATTTTTCTAAAGTCAAAATTCTTGAAGATTCTTGTATTATCAATTTTGTCGCCAAGCCTGATTGTCAAAGATCCGGTACCCGATTAGCATTCAATAGAGCTGATCGTAAAATAGTCTTTGCCACGATGAAACTAACCGTACTGGGATTAACAGAAAAAAAATTATTGATTAAAATAATATCAAAATTACGGATTCGCAATAATATCTTGAGACAACTGTAGGTAAAAATAAATCACTCTTTAAATACCAGTCTTTATAATTAATTATTTTTAGCCAAGATAATACTGTTAGAATACACGTATTTCTGAAAAAAGTAACAAAAAATGCTTATTAGATTTTTTAATGACCTAATGAAAATATACATTGAATCCATGAAAACTTGATAAACTGCGACCAATAAAAAGATATCTGTTGAAATTCAGAGTCCCATTTTTATTTTCAGTTTAGCTAGCAGTTTGAAATGAATCGAAATGATTTCTAAAATTTATTATTCTTTGTAACAATATAGTAAATACTTCTTTATAAATTGAATTTCTAGTTTAAAATATTTTGGAAAAGATATTCTCGCACAAATTACTACAGTTTTCTTCTGATAATTGTTTTTGAAACCTACACACATTAAATAGCATGTTTTTTGCTAGGGTTTCAAAGAATTTCTTCTAATTTGAGACCACATCTGTCAAATATTCAGGTTTAGATCTTGTTTTCTGAATTATAGAATTTAAAATTTACCATGGTAGATATTAAACTTTCTGTTTCGATACGATTTTTTTAATTTTGAAAAAAGGAATTTCGATATCTCATCTTTCCAAAGAAAGTAATTATGCTACTTTAAATTGGATGTTTATACAATAAAGTTTATTTAATTTTGAAATTTTAACTACAGAAATGAAATTAGATTAATATTTTGACTATAAATTATGTAAGGTGAGTAGTAAGGTGAGTATTTTGACTATAAATTATGTAAGGTGAGTATTTTGACTATAAATTATGTAAGGTGAGTATTTTGACTATAAATTATGTAAGGTGAGTATTTTGACTATAAATTATGTAAGGTGAGTAAGGTGAGTATTTTGACTATAAATTATGTAAGGTGAGTATTGAGTAATTAGTAAGGTGAGTAAGGTGAGTATTAAGAATTAGTCGTGGTTAATTTTAACCATTACAAAAATTTATTTTTGTACTGAAATATTAATTTAATATTTCACTGCAAAATAATTCAATTAAGATTTATTAATATCAATATTTAAAATAATACAATTAATATTTATGAATATTAATATTGTTCTCCTCCTTGGTAATTATTCAAATATGTTTGTAAATAACCATAATATATAAATTATTGCTCTTTAAAGCGTTTACATAATATAGTTGTGTGGAATCTTAAATATATAAAAACCATATTCGCAACACCATATAACACACATACAAACACATTGAAATTTAATGATTATATACACATGGAAGAAAATTCTATTGAAACAACTATACTTCACGATGTCAGTCTGTATTTGTAAATCATTTAAATTTTATTTTACCGTGACCCAAACAGTCTCTGACTTACTTAAATCTACTACATCTCTAATTGATTTATTTTTAAACAATTTCGTTCAAAACTCCAATCCGATACTGTTCTGCTCATTCAAATATTGTTCGCTTTGAGGTTCGAAAATCCTCCGCACTTTTACGTAAACATAAGGATGCGTTTATTTAGTCAAAATAGAGGTGAGAGGAAATAAGAAATGAGGAGATGTTTACTTAAGCAATAAGGTGAACTCTGATTATTCGCGGAATTAGGAGGCATAAATCTACAGATAGCTCACAATATTGCCCGGAAAAGATAATAATCCACAATAAAATACTTTTGAGCAGTTTCTATATACTGTAAAAAACCGAAACATTAAATTTTGATGAATAAATCTACGTGTTTTGTTCTTAAAATCTGGCAGTTCATTTCTTTTATAATAATAACTTAAATGTTAAAACAATTCTTCTTTTTATTTTTTATTGAAATTTTGATAACATTTTAAGATTGTAGATAACCTCGGTCACATTTTATGATATTATATAAAATATACTTCGTGCCACTTTTGAAAGTTTTTTTTTGTCACTTAAACTCGCCATATATAAGTAATAAGTGCACAATGTTGTGTTAAAATAAAGCCATACTTTCAGAAGCGACATATTTTTTTTCACGTACACATAGGAAAAAACTGAGCGGGAAAAACTAATCTAAAGGGAAGGAAATCAAGGTATAAAAATGTTCGTAAAATTTCAGGATTTGCTCTTTTTCCCATCTCACCCCTTAGAAAGGTAAAATGTTTGGAAAGTTGTAGTCACAGATTACTGAAACGAGTAGAATATTGTGATTTCTAAGTCGTAAACTCGTATCTTTTCCCTGCAAAATATCAGACCGAAAAAAGTAGCAGGCTATGCCTATATTAGTATGCCTAACAGGCAGAGAATTAATTTCATAATAAACCTAGTGTTGCTACAAACAAAAGAGAGATAAGTCACTTTTATTGCTTCACTTTTCTTAGTGTTTTATGCATATAGATATATCTTCAAAAATTTTTGGTTTTTCTTTATAAGTTCCAACACATGCGCAAAGCAGTTTAATTTTACGAACCTGTCGATTACGTATCATATTTTTTCTAATACACCAAGAAAGAAAAGTACACTAAGAAAGAAAGTTGTACATAAATAAAAAACAATGTTTCATTTGTGTTTTCGAAAATTCACGGATTTGGAAATATGCAAACGGATCTGCTGAAGAATGGTGTTAGAATATTAATAGATATCCAAAGAAAGATTGATGAATTCTCCAATTGAAAATGACACTTCGCAAAGTAGAAAGAGTACAACAGCATAAGAAAAAACACTTCTAAAGCTTTCAAAATCTTTAGAAACGAAAAGTAAGTCGGGCATTGCCTCCGGGAAAAAAGCGGGAATAAATTATCTGTTGCTTGGATTTTATTGTTCAAAGGTTTGAAAGTGAAAGTTAAATCCGTTGCTTTTTCTCTGCGGATAGAATCAATATACTTCCACAAATGAAAAAAAATCAAGAAGAAAATATGTGTTGTTAATGTTTATTAAATCTTTGAACTATCCTCTTCTGATAATATAATCCAATTCGTGGATATCAGTTGACGTCTCTTAAGTATTATTGATTTTTAGATATCAATGGAAGGATATGTTATTTCATACTTAGGAAAATTCTTTTTTTTCCTTGTAATAAAAAGTTTTATAAAATGCTTTTTTTAATATTTATTTGACTTAATATGCAGCTTTGTATCTGTGTCGATGCACTTATTTAATTTTTAAGAAATTAAAAAAAAAAAAATGTTTCATCAATTCTTGTAAATTTGTATAATAAATTCAAAGTATGTTCAATACGTTTGTTCAAAAGTATCAATAAGTATGTCAAAAATCAATAAGTATGTTCAAACGTTTGTATGTTCAATAAGTTTTCATCAATTCTTTTAAATTTTTAAATGTATATAGAAACAACAATATTTTATCTCGCATGATCAAATCAACAAAATGAGCTGTTAAATATTAGTGAACAATAAATTATTCTGCAATTAAATTCTATCTTCGTATAACCTGTTTAATTAATTTTTAAATTTAATTTTTTTCTTAGAAAACTGTTTTGTGTATTGCCAATAAATAAACATAATTCTTTAAATAACATTCAATGAAATATAAATCATGAAACCACAATCAAATTTTAATTATTGAGGATTCTAAATTTTAAATAAACGTTGTAAAACATTTAGCTGATTTATTTTGAATTATTAAATCATTTCTATTCATTCGAATGTTGCTTTCATAGAAATGCAGTTTCACAGTAAGCGCAGTACATATAATTTAAATTTTGAAAGAATCGTTAACATTAAAACAGAAGTTGGGAGGGGATCGAAATTCGAATTAATTCTGAATTAATGTAAGTGAAATTATAAATCATACAAATAAAAAACAATAGTATAAACCCGAAATTAATAATTCCAAATCTTTATTCAAATCACGAAAAAAAATAATAATTATCCAGAATGAATAAATCTAAATTCACACACTCACACAAACACACACACATCCTTCAAATGTATTTTAAGCTATAAATGGAATTAGAATTTTCAAAAAAAAAAAAAAAATCCAAATATTAATTATAATGAATGCCTTTTTTAAAGCAATGATAAAGACTCATTGCTTTTGAGTTCTATTCTCATTGAAGTTGAAATAAAAGTCATACAATGCCTTGTATACAAAAAAAGCTATATTTTCAGGTAAGGCTTGTGCGCAAGGATTTTAATTGGCCACGTTACATTCGCAAATCTCTTAAAAGCATTTTTAACGAAGTAATAAAACTGAAATTGTTCAAAGAATGTAAAGAGTGAGTCGCATTTAACTCCTTTCTTCAGGCAATAACAGTGCGGTGGGTCGTGTTATTTTCAAATTCTTTTCTTATTGGAATCACAATAAAAGGTCCCGCACTGCATTTGCTTAAGAAAATTTATATTAATTCTTACCAGTAAGTATAGCAACAAGAATCTTAATTTGCAAATTTCCGCTGACATTTCTCTTTACTTAGAAATAATAACAGCTCGTATGTGAGGAAATTCTCTAATGTCCATAAAATAGAAATATATTTACAACATCAAAGCTAGCATAAAAAATACCTTTAAAATAATTTTAAATTTATATTAAAAAAAATTTAACACACTAATTATTATAATTCCAAAGATAATTTTATGGATCAACAATAAAAATCTTCAATCGTGTTAGACTTGTAGTATGACAGAGAGATTTACAGGCGTTTTTCATGGAAACAGAATAGATGCCAAGTCAATGACATTAGCTCGTCTTGGCGAAATTACGACGATATTGGAGACAAAAAATGAAGTATTTAAAAGACACAAAATTTCTGACTCGTATAAATCAGGAATGTCATATTCTTCAATAGACAATAAAAGGCGAGATAATTTCACGGCAATTAATTTTCTTTTGCTTATCATGATTTTTGTTATTATTTAATATTTAGCAAATTATTTGTTTTTTTGTGTTGTTCATGTCTACAATTGTTGATCTATGTACATGTTGATTACAATTTCGTATACATATTCGCTATAAGTTTCTGCACATGTTGATTGTATTTTTGTGACCGGGTCTCATGGATTTCTGGAATATTCATGGAATAATATATAGTTTCAGTTATTGAATTGTTCAGTTTCTTCCACAGAACATTCATCGAAATGATGTCCATAACAATATTTAAAAATTTTGCATTTTTGATATACTATTTTATTATTCGTGTTGACAATTTTGAAAGCATTTAATTTTTGAACTAAGAAAATATATTGGCACAATTTTCTCTGTGAGGTGCATTGATTAATATTCATTGAACAAGAGTTTTGTTTTGGCTAAACTGCGCCACATAGATGTGGAATACATGAATAAAAATCATCTATGTTGTCAGCGGATTCAATTGCATTGTTTTGCAGCGGATTCAATTGCAGCGGATTGTTGCATGACAACACATACCATTTTATGACAACTCACATTAGAAGCATCCAAAACAAATTTGTTACTTATTTGATTCTCATTCATATTCACTACAACAAAATGCTGAAAAATTATTTCCCAATACACATTTGTAAAACTCTAGGAATGTAAAGATGTTTATTCATACATGAAATATTTTAAACTGTTGAAATCGAAAATAACATTTTAGAAATGTACATCGCCTTTTCATTTTTGATTGCAGATGCATATATTTATATAAATTAGTCTTTTGTATAATTGTGGGCAATTGATTTTATACTTAAAATATCAAACAAAAAAAATAACTTAATTAACTAACTTAAAAAACAACACAAAAAATTACTGCAGGATTTTCCCTATGTCTAAAATATAGGTACAACATTTTGGAAATAAGAAAAAATCGCTTAAATTAAAAAAAGCTTTATCTAACTGAAAATTGACAGTTTTTAAACAAATTAGATATGAACTCTAACTGAATTATTTGTTACATTGAAGAATATGGTGATTTGGTGATAAGGTATCGGTTTAAGGCCAGGTTCGGGACCCGTTTCCACCGAAGAAACGACGTAAAATCATGCCTGGTGCACGTAAAATTCGTAGGAACAAACGAATGGCGTGGTGCAGAAGTTTGAAGAAAGGGTGGCAACTTGGGTGAAGTCATCGTCATTTGACTACGATTTTACAATTACGAGACCCGTCCCAAAATAAAGCTTAGTGTTGCTGTAAAATGGGACTGTAATCTAATTAAACTGATTTTTGCATTGAAAAAATTATTCAGTTACATATAATCAGCATGTAAAGGTCTTAGCCTGTTGAAAAAAATAAACAAACACTGAGAATTTGAAATCTGATTGGCACTGAATAATTTATGAGCAAATTCTGATATCAGATTGAAGTATTACGTAAGGTTAAGCAATTGATAACATTTATTTCGAAGAAAGAATAGTGCATTTTCAGATATTTAAATCTATATCAACTATTTTACATTCCGAAACAAGTGAATAAAGTGAACAACAGCGCGAAAACGATGAAATACTGTCAATAAAAGTTTTACTCAAAAAATATTTAGAAAATATATTTGTTTAAATTAAATATATATATATATATATATATATATATATATATATATATATATATATATATATATATATATATATATATATATATATTTAATTTCGATCTTCTGCAAGCCAGAAGTTTTTCGCTTCTGTAAGACGAAGACGATGAAAATGCAGTTTGAATAATAACAAGCATTCCTTCAAAGATTGATGAGGCCAAGGCACAGAGGTGACAATTCACATACGGAAGAAGAAAAGAAGAAAAAAAGTTGGTTATTCATAATTATTCGAAACGTATTGGAAAATAGAGGATGGTTTTTAATATGATGTGAGTATAATATTCTTTAAAATTTCTTAAGATGTCAAAGTTTAGATGTTGAAAAGTGGCGGAAGTTAAATCTTCCCATATTCAAGCGAGCATATAGAATTTTGGAAGCATCATATTTGCTCTGAAAGAAGAGAAAAAAAAACTCTAATGCTGTCATATTTCAATCAAATCTTCTACCGCTACTTTTAAAACAACAATTTTTTTTCATTAAGTAGAAATATGCTGTTCAAAATATGTCAATAATTCTTTTGAATTTTCCTTTTAATCAAAAAGATATATACTGCAAATCTTTGGAAATAAAGTACAGAGAAGGAATTTCAAATAGAACATAAAATACAATATTAAAAAAAAAAGAAATAAGGCAGCCACAGTGTGTATAGCATACTCTTAGCAGTATAATAAATGATGCTCAAGGGCTATCTATTTAATGCCACAATATAAACCCCTTAATTTACCTTACATAATATGCTAGTCCCGAAAAATATCGCCAAAAATGATTTTATAGATCTGAAATTTCCCAAAAATTCAAAGCCACCGCTGAAGTAAGATTTTATGAAATTTAAGAAGGTGTTTTTAATAATTTAAATGCTAAAAGTATTTATATAATAATCCGATATTTAACTACCCATATAAAGTAAAAAGTCGGTTTCAGCTACAAATAAAAATACTTAGAAAATAAAATAAAATAAAAATAACGTCGAAATAGATCTTAGAGCCTGAGAATTCGTAATTTAATTTTTTTTTTTTTTAAATAGGCAATATAGAACTTACTTTTTGAATGTCAAGGTAAAGAAGAGAGAAAGAAAAAATGAATTGCTTAAATTAAATTTGTTACGTTTTAGGCTCTCTAGTTTATTAATTGCTTTATGCCTGATTGGATTTTGTTTCAAGTTTAGACAAATGAAATTAGCGAGTAAGTTAAGATGGTCACAGTGTTGTGAAATGCTGGTGAAAGGAACGCATCAATGCTAATTGCGGAAGCGTATTCAGTATATACAAAATGTTTTAATCTTTCTCACATTATTACCGTTCTTAAACTCTGTAAATTCAAAAAGGTTTTGCATGTTTTTTTATGCATTCAATCATGAAAGCCATTTTTTATGTATTTATGACCCTTTCTTTTGCACTATGCAAAAGTACAAAATGCTTACAGAAGTAAGCATGAAAACAATGTAAACTTTATATAGACCAAACACTTTAGAGATGCCATTGTGAGAAAAAAATAAACAAAAGAATGGAAATGGGAATATGGAATATGCTATAAATACAAAGATGCATATATCACAAATATCATTTTGGAAACGAAAGCAGAAACTAATACAAAGGGAATTAATTCCACCGAGAACTGAAACCAAAATTTCAATTTTGAAAAGAATACGTACTCAAATAAAGATTGTAGTGAGGAGAAAAATATATGAAAGAGGATCAAGAGTAAAAAAAAAAAAATAATAAAAGAGGGAAAAATAAGTGAAAGGTATAGATGAGAGCAAAAGTAATATCAATACTGATAAAAACAGTTTTATATTAACCGTATAAATTATAACGTAAAGTACAAAAAATTTCCATAACTAAAACTATGTTCAAAATGTATAAAAGGTAAAAAGATTATCTTAAATTTAAAAACGGAATCAGTATGACTAGCCCATTCTTTGGTTAGTGCAGGAAAGTCATTTTTTTTTTGTTTGTTTAGCCTCATATGCAGGGCCAAAAAATAATAAATTAAATGCATTATTTTTCTTCAAGAGTCTTACTGATCTGTCCATGGGACATCTTTAAATGTTTACAAATTTATTAAGAAGCTACATTAATTTTATGGAGCAAAAGAAAAAAGTTGAAAGATATTTTTTCTGTATGATTTCCATAACTAAAACTATCTTCAAAATGTATAAAAGGTAAAAAGATTATCTTAAATTAAAAAACGAAATCAGTATGACTAGCCCATTCTTTGTTTAGTGCAGGAAAGTCATTTTTTTTGTTTGTTTAGCCTCATATGCAGGGACAAAAAATAATAAATTAAATGTATTATTTTTCTTCAAGAGTCTTACTGATCTGTCCATGGGACATCTTTAAATGTTTACAAATTTATTAAGAAGCTACATTAATTTTATGGAGCAAAAGAAAAAAGTTGAACGATATTTTTTCTGTATGATTTCCATAACTAAAACTATCTTCAAAATGCATAAAAGGTAAAAAGATTATCTTAAATTAAAAAAACGAAATCAGTATGACTAGCCCATTCTTTGGTTAGTGCAGGAAAGTCATTTTTTTGTTTGTTTAGCCTCATATGCAGGGACAAAAAATAATAAATTAAATGCATTATTTTTCTTAGAGAGTCTTACTGATCTGTCCATGGGACATCATTAAATGTTTACAAATTTATTAAGAAGCTACATTAATTTTATGGAGCAAAAGAAAAAAGTTGAAAGATATTTTTTCTGTATGATTGATTTTCGATAAAGAACCATACTCTCTTTGCCATTAACCAATGAACCTTTCGTGACAAATCCATTTTCAACGCTATTTGAAAATCCAGATGTCTATATTAATAGCGGTATAAAAAAATTATTAGCCATATGTGCTTTTACATGTTTAAGGATATTAAAATGCCCGCTTACAAAAAAAATGAAAAATTCAATCCGAAGAATTTCAAACGTTTCAAATGAAGCCCCCCCCCCCCTCTTTTTTTAGGGAAAATATTGAAAAAATAGAATCAGAAGATATTCAATGTTTTGACGAAACTGCAATGTTTTGATTCACATAATCTGAGAGATTCATGCTCCACCTATCTGCTTTAAAAATAATGCTTAGTTTAGTTACATTAATTTCACATTTTGAAGCAACACTTGACCTATTTTGGGACTGACCTCATGATCTTGAACAGTGGTCAAATGACGAGGTCGATACCTGGGATGTCATACCCTTCTCCAAATTTCCACATCACACCAGCGGAAAGACATTTGTAAAGAATTTAGTGTGCACCAGATCCACTTACACGACCGCTCTTCAGTGGAATCGAGTCTCGAATCAGAAACCCCCAGGTCCCGAAGCCGAGACCTTACCACCTGGCCATCACGACCTTTAAAAAAAATGCATTCGTCGTGAATGTGAAATTATTTCTTATGAGAATTTTTATCATCCTCTTGGATAGAGTTAATTTTACTTACATCTGAAATACGGTTTAATGAAATGATCAGTAATATAACTATAGTATTGTAAGTTCTCAATGGCAGCAATGGAGAATGGGGAGCAACACATATGGGTAATTGCACATTGAACACTAGAACTGAATTCGATTGTTAAAAGTCATCTATATGGAATTCCAGATATCTAAATAACCTCGAGGACATGTTATGGGTGAATCCAGACTTTATTCAGGAACATGATTTGCTCTTCCTTGCATGCATACCTACTCAACTGACAGAAAGTCCCCCGGCTTCTGAGCTCAGGACATAAAGTATCGCTACGTTAATGCTTCATTAATATTTCTCTTGATTCAATTTAAAATGTGTCGTATTTTCTTTGCTTACTTATGACGTGTCTAGTTCCGGAATCACAGTTTTTTTCTTAATGTTTCTTTTTTTCTTAATCACAGTTTTTTTCAAGGTGATGATGCTCTTTCTAAATTTTCTATTTTCTTTTTATGTTATAAGAGAAAGTATGTTACATCTATAATAATAAGAAATAAATTTTAGCATCGATAAATTTAATTTCAAAATGTGCACTATTTTTGCTCGTAAAATTAACATTTAGAATAAATTTAACAAAGTAATTCAATAGTTTTATAATGGCAGCGGCTATAAGGGGCAGATGAACTTAGATCTGATTCCTAGAACCCGATACCAATACAGATCTGCCATTTATGTCTTCCATCGTATGTTTTTCTATCTTGGGGTTTATATGTGTGATGTGGTGAAGACGCTTCATGAGAAGGATGTCATTTGAGGAACTGCTTTTTCCATCATACCAAGGTCAACGCTGTGAAGTTTGTACGTTAAAACCTTTTGTTGATGGTCGTTAGTGTAATTAAACTAAATTCATTTTTTCATAGAAAGACTCTTTTCTTATCTATAAAAGAGCTCCCTTCTTTTTTGTATAAGCGTTTGAGTTTAAATGAATGATCATCAAAAACGTCAAATCAACTTTTCCCTAGGAGTCTTAAAATTTTCGAGGTAATATCTATCTATTCCTATTTGATTTCTATACCCTTCAAAAAAAGTAAAAAGCAGAGCTTACATATCTACTAATATCTTTTCCATTTACTCTCAGTTCCCAAGGACGAGTTATTTTTAACCCATCGAGCGTCGGCTGTCCAGCTTAAGAATGTTCTTAAAACGGCCGCAGTCAAAATAAAGGTTGAACACAATTTACTAGAAAAGAAATTGGCAGAACGTTCCTAAACCGGCCTGGTATGTTTTTGCTTTCTCCTGACCATTAACAACAGGGGGTAAACTTTCCCGCGTCTCGACCATCGCCACCCCCTAAACACCGGGGATTTTGAATAGGACTGACTGATCAATCAAGTAATAAATCTGTCGACGCAGGGCAATTGCCATGCGGTTTTTCAACTAAGAAGTTGGTTTTCGCTCTGAGAACTAAGAACTTCTCTTTTAATCTGCAATGTTTGCAGAAAATAGAATTTGTTCAAAAATAAATTTAAAAAAAAATCCGCAGTATGATTTTATAAATTTTTATTAGTAATAGAAAAATTTGTTTAATAAATTATTTAAAAGGAATTATCATTCATCAAATTGCATTACGAATATAATACATTCTTTTTACTGACATTCAGTGAATTTTACTTAAGTTTTTTCTAATTTTTAGTTGTAAGCCTTTTACTCGCATATTTGGTATTCGAAATGAAAATAGCATGATTTATAGCTCCCTGATTGAAATAAATTATAAAAAATTATTATTAATTTAAAAATACTACATTCATTTCGGATATAAATCTGTTATAATCTGTTATTGAAAATTATAAATAAAAATTTATAAAAAATTTGTTTATTTTTTGATTTTTGTTTTTCATTTCATTTTTTTTAAGTTTTGAAAAATAATAAAACAATCTTTTGTCAATATATAGTAGGTGAATATTTTAATGATAATATGTTGATGAAAATATTATTAACCTGAATATTTTTGACTAATTATCTTATTTTGAAATAATTAAAAAATAAGTTGAAATAATAAATTTTTAAAGTTAATTTTAATGCTAAAATAAGAAAACATAGTGTATCCATTTACTCACGAGGCTTATATCTGATAAAAATCATCATTTCATTCATATTTTTAATAAGTGACTATTTTGAATGTCAATTTCTTATATCATTCCTAATTTTGTCACAAATCTTGGTAAAAATGACTTATAGTCAGTGCAGAAATATTTTCATAAATCCAAGCATTTCTCTGCCGTTAAATATTGCGAAGAATCTTTCTTTCATCTAACTCCATCAATGAAATCAAAATTTCAACTGTACCCATTTTATTAAGTTACAACATTATGATTTTTTATGAAAATTCGTAAATTATCTCGTAGATAATTTACGAAAAATGAGACTTAGCTGCATGTGTCCAACAGTTAAGAATTACCCTTTCAGACTCTTGCTTCCATGCTCTTCATTTCTGAACAATTCAAACGAATTTCACTGGCAATATTTATAAGGTATTTCGCTGCATGTGAATTTCAAAAGGTAGATGCACAATAAAATAAATGAAAAACAATCTAGAGTAAGTAATCATAACTTCAATAACGTTTAAAACCAGTGAGTGAAAATTAAGGTTTTTATTTCATTGCAACAATAAAAATACTTGCTACAAATTTTGGCACACTCATTAAAATAAAACAAATTATAGATATTAATGAATCTGTAATTATTTTATTATTTTACCAGTTCCTTATTTTTCCAGTTTGTGCAAGAAGGGCAGAAATTCTTCATTTAAATGATCTTATCCTCCGGTCACAAAAATTGGATGGGAGAAAATTTGCTTAACAATGACATTACATATTAAGAAGGTTGTGCTAAATCAGAAATAATATATATATATAAGTTATTTTATATTTTTAAGAAAAATAGAGATAAGCGTGAATTGTTACATCATAGAATTAATTAGCAAAGACAGGTCGGAGAATCATGTTGGTGTGATAAAGCAGCAAGTTATTGGTGGTCTAGTCACAGATGACTCATCGTGGTCTCATGATGTTAAAATGTTCTCATAATGTTAAATGTCTCATGATGTTCTTATTATCTGTAACTACTTTTTATCAAAGCAAAAATAATATTCACAAATAGCTTTTTAAAAATCCAAACGCTACTATTTTCGTAAATTATAAATTTTTAAAGCATAGTAAAAATTTTAATTAAAATTTTTCCGTGGTAATTCGAAGAAAAGTAAATTAACTAATTTGACATTTGTATATTAATTTATCGAATTTAAGCATATTTTACATCAATATATTTCATTATGGAAGTGAAATTAAATTGTCTTCATTGTTGCTTCTATCATTTCAACCTAATTTTTTTCCATTGTTGATATCAAGATATGATCCAACTAATTATTTAATGCTGAGTATCTTTCAGTGGTATGCTTTTGTTAAAAATTCTGTTATACTTTAGATAAAGTTCAAGTGCAGAATCAAGCATTGGTGAAACATTTTTAGCTCATTTTTGAAAATTGCTATTAGGATTGCCCTTAGGAAGTGCATTAGAAATAAATTTCCTAAAGGAAGCAATTTTTCTATTGGAAACAATCTTCAGTAGTATCTGATCAATAGCCGAATTTCAACCAGAATATAAACAAATTTAGTAAGAAAACCCACTTGCATTGTATTAGTGAACAGAGAAATCGAATTTTTTATTTTATTTTTTAGTCATTACTTATTATTGAATATATTAAGAAATACGTCTTTAAATCTTCTATGAAAAAAAAACTTTAATGGATATGAAAATCAAAAATAGTAGAGCACACACTTTGTTTGACATAAAATCTAAAACTGATTAAAGAGCAAAGCTTAAAAACTTTTTTTCATAGATTATTGCCATAATACCCACGTTAACTTAATAAAAAGAACACCGCTTTCAGGAGTGATGAATTAATCTTTTGAATCCAAGACTCATAAATTTCAAGAATGGTAAAGATTAAAAGAACTACTCAAAACCTCTTTCAAGAATTAATTCTTGTCTTGCTGAATGCCTAGCAAGGGAAAATATCCTCCCTTTCAATGCAAGATTCGTATTAAAAGTACTTCTATTGTACAATCTGCCTGGCGCATGTTCTATATAACCCATTTTGAGACACTAATTTTCCTTGAATAGGCTGTTGTTCACCAGATGTAACACTTCTCTTTGTAATGTAACTTGGGCAACTTTAAGCACTAAACCTACCGACATTTTACTGCTTGATTTGATCGTAAAACTTCTTTTAACAATGCGAACAAGCCGAAAAACTACTTTCACATAGAGAAACACATGGATTTTCTTACCGAATACTAGCAATTGAAAGGAACCGAGATCCATAGATAAAAAAAGTTCTGAATCCACAGCCTTGCGATACGTTCAAACAGTTAGAAATCGTATCAGCCTTTAATGCATTTATTTAATTTCATTAAATAGTTAATGCTGTTTTATTGCAAAGCAATAATTATAATTGCACAGATACATTCATTAATTCTATTCTTCAAAGCAATATCATACACATCGTCCAATTTTGAAGAATATAAATAAATGTTTTCCATTTATTAAATATATTTTCTTTCTTTCATATGCCAAACTTTTTTTAATAGTCCTTATTATTACCAAGTAATTTTTTTCATTTACGCTTTTCGCAGCCCGTCACAAGACACAACTCTTCCTCCCATTTGAATGTGCTTTGATTTTTTTATAGAGATTTTAAATATATATTTATAATATAATTATATATTTTAAAGATATAATTTCTAAAAAAATATTTTTTATATTTATAAAAAAAGCGGTTTTTTTTATAACCTGAGCCCTCTCCCCCCCCCCAAAAAAAACGAAAGACAAATATGATTTGCAAAAACCAGTGAACAACGCTTGTATTTAAATAGTGAAATAAAAAATAATATTAAGCAGTATAAGAGAATAATAGTAACTACATTTATCAAGATACTTTAAATAAAAACGTCTATAAAAAAAATTAAAAACGCTTTTACTAAAAACTCATTCTAAACAGTAAAAAATAAATAATTAGATCCAAAAATTTTCAAATTTGCCTTTCATTACGTATTAAATGCTTGGCCAAAATCTATATACAAAGCTTAAACAATAGTTAAAATTACATTTATAAATAAATATTTGTCTCGCTTAATAATTGGGATGAAAATAAATTTAAAAATTTTATATAAGGATTTGTTTTTTTATATTTTACAGCATTTTAATAAAAGTATTATTAAAAGTTCAAACGTACTTTTTTGCGAACTAATCACAATCATTCACTGTTATACATGATTATGACATGTAAATATGAGGGATTCCCTACCTTTAATAAGTATAATAGTTTTCATTTGGATATTAAATTTGTGGTGAAATAATGAAATATCCAAATCAGAAATGAAGTATACAGCTCATATCACCAATCGATCCTGCAATCGCGAATTCTTACGAAAAGCGTTATTTCCCCTTTTCGGGAGTTCGTTCCCCTAATTGGAGGGACCACCCAAATTCTAACTGTCAGCGAAAACCACAAAATGACCTTAACAAGCAGATGACCCACCCCGTTTATTGCATTTAAGGGGGAAAGCATTGACGACTTTCTACGTTGGAGCCGGGTTAATAGCAGTTTGCGGAAAGCAACTTCCTACGTTCCAGCCGGGTTCAAAACAGTTTTCGGAAAGCAACTTCCTACGTTCCAGCCGGTATTCAAGAGACACGTTGGAGCGACTTTCTACGTTCCAGCCGGTTGAAGGGTTAAAGTAAAAATGGAATCTTCCAGCCATGAAAGCATTAACTTAGTATATTCATTGCCACCTCAGTATAGAAAAAGGAAGTAAAGTCTAATGGTCATCATCGACCATTTTATACAGTTCTGACCATAAGAAGTACGTTTCTTTGTAGAAATGGGGGTAACACTATCGCAAAACTTTAAAATATCCGCCACGGAAGCGAGAAATAAGTGCCATACAAGAAGTACCTCATTCTCATGTCTGGAGTCTATCCAGATGAGGGGGGGGGGATTTCAATGAATAAAAATAAAATCAGTCAATTAAAAAAAGGATAAAAACATTAATGTGTATTTGTTTTAGCTAGTTAAAATTACAAAATGTAATTTATTATGCCGGAAAATAAAGCAAAAAAATGCCCAAGGAAATCACTTTCAACGCAGTCTATTTTCAACATTGTCTTGCTATTTTTCAGCTGAGATTTCCCAGGAATCAAAATAACATGCTCCACATTGATCTTTGAAAGAAAAATTAATATTCATTTTGCTATGCATTTTCCTGTCGAACTCTATGAATTAAATTTAAGAATTAAAAAATAAAATTTGTATTTATGAATATATTTTTAACAGATAGAAATAAACGTCAGACCTGCTTAATATCAGGTTTCTTTCTTTATGTTTTTCCTTCAAAATACTGTCGTGGTTATTCATCTTTTTGTATGCGTCTATTTAAACATAACTCAGAGGAAAAGGATCTCAGAAGTACTTAAAGTTTCAGAACAATTTAAACTTTTAGAATACAACTTTCAATAGTTTGTTTTTCGGCAAAAAAAAAACTTTCAGAATTAGGATTACAGATAAAGAACAAGAGATATCTGGCCTTTCAAATTCCAATCATCAATAAAGGAATAAAAGAATACAGATCTCCACTTTGCATTCAAATGCTCATTTAGCAAAAAAGTGTAATGTATGTCTTTCTACATTACAAATAACATATAGCATTAAATGATATATTTAAAAGTTAGTTCCAAAAATATCTTTTACTGAATAAATTTTACGAAAAACAGCACTAGTATATTGAATATTAAGATAATTTTTTTAGGAATAAAGGATTTAAAAAAATATTTTTTTTTTATAATTTACTAAGTGACAAAGAATTATTTTGATCTTAAGTCTTTTATTAAGAAACTGATATGATGTTCTTTAATTGCTTACATTCTGCTGCACATATTTGTTTTACATTTTTCTAAATTTTAGTTTTATTCAAAATTGGCTTAATATGGCATTTATTTAACCTAATATAAGAGAAATATATTGATAGCTATGTACTGTGTATTTACGGGTTAAAAGCCATTGGCCAGTAAAACAGTAAAGAATATTAGTGTTTAACAAAAGGTTGGGCAAAATTCAACAAAATTAACAGATTCTTCTCTTTTTTCTATCATTTTTCTAATCAAAGTTTTTTATTTCCTTTTCTAAAGAGTGAACTAATTCTATATTTCAGATTATAATATTGTCAGGTTTTACATGTTTATAACAACAACAATATATATTCCAAAAAAATACATTTTTTTTCATTTTATTTTATTTTTCCCTAATCCATTTTTCTATATGAGTTATTTTATTTAGTGATATTTTTAGAAAGCATATAATACCTAACATTTAATATGACAACTAATATTTTATACAAAAGAAAAATGAATTTCGACATTTCTTTTCTTGTTTCTTTCATTAAACTGCTGTATGAACTGCTGTAAGACGCTTGCTGAGGTGATGGCGAAAAAAGCTGACTCCAAAGTTCTCAGTGTTCATATCTAAGGGATAATAAGGCGCATGAATTTTGATGCTAGATTCTTTATATTTTTAATGATTGAGTTACATTGACCAAAAAAAAAACACTTTGTATTAGAGAAAAAACTGAGTACAACCTATTTTGTGTTTGAAAATTAATTGTATTGCCTAGCTCATTAATTGTATATCGGAAATTCAAAAATTGTATTTTGCACAAAACCACCAAGAACGACAAGATCTTGAATGTATATGCATTTGTCCAGGATTTGCAATAATAATATGTGGGCTTAATCTTTTTATTTCTAAGATTACTCGAGTTCAGTTACTTTTGAATACCGGCAAGCTCGTGGTTCTCATTCAAAGGCAGGATAATTCCCTATCCTCTCAAAAACCGGAATGATAACCATAGGTTTGACATACAATAGATAATTCCAGTTTACTAATAGCAGTTTGATAAAAGTGTACTCGAATATCTTTTGAGAATTCTCAGAAAACCTACCTGCCCTTCAAAATTATCTAGGCGAGCATCTGTAATGAACAAAGCAGACACCGTGAGTATTCACTTAATCTCGAGTGCTAGCCGTAGTTTCGATCAATAAGCATTTTGGGCCTTTCAGTATAGACAGTTAAAATTTTTACAATTTAATGCAATGGTACATAACAAAAAGTAGCGAAATATCAAAACAAGTACATCACCCACAACTCGAAAAAAAAGTATCATATTTACTTTCGAATGCCATGCTTTAAGAACAGGCATACGATGCATCTATCACTTCGCATGTTGCTACATTCTGCGATTTCACTTAAGATTACGTTCCCAAACGTTTCCTCTGACCCCGCCCATAATCAGGAATCTACAGCTTATTTTTATTCAGTCTGCTCAGTTTGAAATTTCTGTATTATTTACGTGTTTGGTTCATTATCATTTGTGCAACTGTTTAACAAATTTAATAATAAATGCTGTTTACTTCACAAGAGCTAGATTTTGCCCCATATATCCTCTTTCGGAAAGAAGTGCTTAAGAAGACAAAAGTAGTTTCTACACAACGAATTGCAACATTTAAGAGTTTGAGAATCCTCGATAAATAATTTATTTATTTGTTTAAAACACATGCTCATAATGGAAGCAGTTAGATTCCAATTATTTTGCGATGATGACTCAATTAATATAACTACCAAAATAACAACAATTAAGAATTTCAAAGTTGTAAATTTAATAAATAAATAAATAAATAACTTTTTACAATTGTTGGTGGAAGAAAAATTATTTTTACTATATATCTGACAAGTTAATTGAGAAACAGTCTGAAATTTCTGATCTTTAGAGCAAAGTAAATACAACTGAATATGTCAGCTTGATCGAAAATATGACTGCTGACATAAAATATATAATAAAAATATCTTTTTGAAATCTTAAATCAAGTCTATAAATAATTATCGAATAAGATTAAGCTATATTTTAAGGAAAAATAAGTTTTATAAATTTAGTATGGCATAGATACGGTTTGTAGCTTTATTTTTTAAAGTTTTTTGCAATGATACTATATTATAGATTTGAATAGATGGTTTTGACTTGTATATCTTTTAAGACTTTCCGGTTTATTTAACTTATGAGAAAAAATATTGTTTTGAAATTCCGCAGTCAATACTATATTAAAGAGTAAAATTTAACTCAAAAATAAATTTTTTCGTACCGCATATTATTTTTTATAAAACAAAAGTATTAAAAAGATTCGAGTCTCTGTTTTCTTTCTACTTTTCAATATTAAAAAAAAATAATTTCTTTCTATATTTAAAAATTAGAAAAGGTTTGGAATCATTCACCGGTATCTGTACGACATTATATTAACCGATAATCAGTAACAATAAAGTCAATAATCTTATTAAAAAATAAATAAATAAAATAATATCCTAATACTCGAAAAAATACTTAGCGTCTAATAGAGGTAGCAGAATCAAAATAACCAGTTTTAAATATAAACTTTTATGGTTTATTATTTAAATATGAAAAAAACCCATTTTTAATGAGAAATAATGAGAATAATTAGAAATTTAAAAAGCTGTGCTCATGTTTAATTAATTTACGGAAAAATTTGTTAAATTATCAGAAATATTAATAAATAAATAAGTAGACCTAAATACGTAATAACATGTAAAAATATTTAACTCATAAGCCTTAGAAAAATCGATATTAAGAGAAAACTATTTTCAAATTCTCAAAGAATTTTATTTTAAATTAAACTAATTAGAGACAAAACATTGTCACAAAGAAAATACAATTTTTGGAAATATAGGTTTTTAAAAAGGTGCAATATAGATAAAACCAAAAGATAAACTGACAGTCACATTTCCTTTATTGTTCTGCTTCTAAAATTCTGTTTTAAATATATAAAAGAAAGAACTAAATATGTGTAGCTTCTGAACTTTTCTCATCAACATTTACATAATGTTGGAAATAAATATTTCGGTTCTATTTTTATTAAACTGCAAGTTTTCTTATATAAAAAAGCCTTTTATGCTTTTTAACTTCAAAATGTTTGAAAAGATAATATTTGTTTATTTTCTAGTCATTTGATATATTTGCCTTTTTTATACAATTTTAGTTATTTATTAGCCCTTAACTGGGGAGGTGAAATTTTAGTACTTAACTGGGGTTTTGCGGTCTACGAGACCTCATTTCATTTACACTCAAATTAAATTTTCTAATGAATGTATTAGTATGAAAAACTGCCAATATATTTTGCAGATATTTTTCTTGATATATATATATATATATATGTTTTAGAAATTTTTCAAAATATATTATCATTGAAAAAAGCAAATGCCTTGGAGCATACATTTTCTTCTCAAATTACATGTTACAATAAATAATATTCTTGAAAAAACATATTACTTTTTAATTTTTAAATCATATTTATTTTTACAGTATATGAAGGTATATAAAAGACAATATAATATAAAATTCAACAATTATATGAAAAATTAAAAAAAAATGACAAAAAGTAAAATTGGCCCTTTTTTTATCGGTTTGTGAAACTTTCATAGCACGGTTTTCTAGGGCATTTTAATCATACAGGTTAAGAACTAGTATAAAAATCAACCTATAAATTATGTATATATATCTCTTGGTATATTAATTTATTTTATAAATTTTTCAAAATACATTATCACTAGAAAATTAATTATGTTTGAACATACGTATCAGAATCAGCTGAATGCGAACTTTCATCGAAAAACTCTTCTGTACAATTATCCTTATTGCTGAAATCCCTTTCTACTTCATTTAAAAGTGTTCTGTAGTACTGCTTCATAATAGGATCAGTAAATAGGATAATATTGCGGAGCCCAAGTTTTAGCGCCATCTGCTGAGCCTTGTTTATCACTGGAACACTAACAGGGAGGAGCGGTCTTAGAGACTGCGCCCAAAGAAATAACTGAATTATTTTAAAAAGCATCTGCTGAAATCGGTTGAAAAAATGCACGTGTATTGAAGGTCACAAAACAGGAAGCTACATTGTCAATCCATTCAATTGAGCTAAATATAGAATAGGGGTGACCGAAAATCCATCGCTAGCGGTCTCACAGACCGCACGTTCTCAGTTAAGGGTTAGTATTTTCAAATTGTTCTAATATTTACTTATGTTACTTATGCGTATTTTTTATTAATCCTTGCTTCATAAATTCAGAACTTGTCCATTTCTATTCTAAAAATATATTTCAATCATTGAAATAAAAAAAATCATTTTTTATTTTGTTAAATATATAAGGATTATTAAATCTGTAGTTCTTAAAGAAAATATACATTAGGGAAATAAATAATTTTTGCAGTGCTCAGAATATCATAAATAAATTCAAAAAGAATTATATATTTTAGTACCTATTAGACCGTAAATTTTAAGGGAAAAAGAAAGATTTTAAAATTGAAAAATGCTAATGATGCATTTTTTCACTTCAAATCTAATTTAGCAAATGAAAATTCAAAAATGATTTATTTAGCGTTATATGTTGGCGAGTAAGTATTTGGAATTTCTAAGTTGTAATTTATTATATTTTTTTTCTTTTGAATTTCTACGGAAGAAAAAAAAAAAAAAAATAGCGAGAGTGGAAAAAATTAAAATCTTTGAGGCATATATGTCAAAATAATTTTGCAACTTTGCCTCGTGAGATTTTGTATTTCTTGAATGGTTTTTTTTTTTTTCACAAAACTGAAATATCTAATTTTATATGTACAGATTATACGCCACAAATGTTCCATATGTCGTAGAAAGGAGGAATAAAAAATTTAATGTATCTTTAAAACCTATTTTTAGCTACATAAAGCAGGATAAATTACAAAAGGAATGCAGAAAATAATCTTCCATGGAATGTCTTCATCCTAGAAATTTACTCATTCTTTATATTATTTTCCTCATTTGTGTCATTATAAAAGGTTACAATTATCTTTTATTTTGTGTGAGAGGCGAACAATTTACATACTTTTTAAATATCAACGTCCTGTTATGAAGTTTGAATTAGTTGAATTTAGGCACAAACAGGAAAAAAAGGTTTGAATTGTTTAAAATCCTCTTTTGTATGTTTAATAACAAAAAATAATTAATATTTTCAGATTCAGATTTCTCCTCGATATCATTATCTTTTTATGTTATGCGAGCACCTACTAAAGGAATTTCTAATGAAAGCTGTTTGTTTTTCTCCTGTTGAAATAAAGCTGATGCGTCTTATTTTTCTATCACATTTTTATAATTGTTGAGTAAATAATAATCTGCTATTATATCTTAAATTAGAAGCAAAATAAGTGAGTTAAAATAAATATAAGTATTCACTAATCTGATCAAAATAGATAAAACGCATTTCATTTCAGTGTAATAACGCATTTTTATAAGATAGTATTGCATTATTAATCATAACTTATTTATTTGAACTTTTTACATTTTAATTCCCTGTTACTTCTAATATATATACAGACTTCATATTATGTGAGAGTTTTTAGTAGAAAACACTTAAAATCTTACTTTTATTGACGCACGGAAGTCTAGTAATGATATTTTATTTTGATTAATTCCAAGTCTTTAATTTATATTTATTGTCATAAATATCAAATAAGTTCAAATTTCCTTTATAAAATTCAGTACCAATTTGGAGCCTCACACTGTCACAATGAAATCAGAATTGACTTTATTCATTAGCTGATAATTAGCTTTTTAGAATATTAATATAGTCATATCTTGGAGAAATAGTCATTCGCATATTCTCTTAGAATACGAAGTGAATACAAGGACGATTTTAAATCTCATTTTTGCATGTATATTGAATTTTTGGTAGGTATAATAATAATTTTTTAGGTAAGAATAATTGTTTAGGTATATTTAATGACATTCATAATCTTGTAAAAAGAAGAAAAAAAGCTCCTCTTTCTTACACTGATAAATTTATTGTCAAAATGAATGAATAATTACATATAGCTGTCATGCATTTTCTGAAAGCTAATAATGATACCAACTCCGATTCGAAATTTCATTTCTGGCCTGGAAATTTTATTTTTATTCTAATTCTAATAAGCCACTCTAGTTTGAAGTACACTTTGATACCTTTTTTCTTTATTGAGCGAGTTACTAAATTTGTAGTGCGAAAGTTTGCGTTGATATATTATCATAAGCATATTATCAATGCTATATTAATAATAGTAAGATTTTAAATTAAAGTAAAAAATAAACTATTCAATCCTAAAATATTTTGCGATTATGCTTAATTTTTTTCTTAATCTTTATGTCCTTAAACAAAATTAAATTCTTATCGTTTACCAAACACAGTGTTATAAACTTGTAATAACTGATGCATTTTTTTAATGCTGGATCCACATAGTAATTTCAAAATTCTAGTAAATGTAGAAAACAATCTAAAAAGCATATTTATCATGCAAAGCAAAAAAATGACCATGAAAGTTTAGAAGGATAACTTAAAATAGTAACTAAAATTTTATTATCTAATCTCACTTACTTTTGAGTGTATGATGTAAGGATTCTTAGTCGTAATATTTTATCAAAAACAGTGTCAACAAATAAAATTAAACTTACATTATTCTCAAAATAACCTGCTATTCTTTTTTTTTATCTTTTGACATTATTTCTAATAGAAATGCATACATTTGTACTTCTTTATCAAACAAGAAATTAGGTGATGTAAAATAAAATAAATGAAATTATAATATTTTGCTTTCATTGCACTTATTTATTTATTTTTAGTAAAAAAGTAATGCATATATTCCGTAAGAAACGCAAAAATGAGCTAACTCAATTAATTTCATTTGCATGTCTTTTCTTTGTTTAAAAATTGAAAGATAATAAGTATGAGAAAGATGTAAGTATTCAAAATTGCAATTACTGCAATTTTGAAAAATAAATTTAATGAATTACCGTTATGTTGAATATATTTAGAAACACTGATCATTGTGATTCAAAAATAAAGGAATACAGAGTCATCAAAAGTAATTTTATAATAATTACTTACATCTAACTCGAGTTTGTTTCTAAGAATTATTTCAATGCTAGAATAATTAAAAATAAAATTTTTATGGAATTATATTAGAATCCTAATTATTGAAAAATAACCCTTTATATTTGCATGTTTTATGCAATTTTATATTCGCTTTGAAACTAAGTCGTTTCATAAAATATTAATAAACCTTTTTTAAAGCAATTTAATCTTTATAATGTTGGAATTCCCATTGTTTTAGAAATATTTGAAAGTGAATCCCGGAATTTGTATTTTGATAATTATTTATATATTTGTATTAACTTAATTTTGGTACAAAGGAAGTATTCTAAGCAGATTTGAAAGCTAATTTTTCTTTCTTAAGTGTAATGCATTTATGTTGACAAAAATGTATAGCAAAAAGTGCATGTCAAGCGTTTTTGAATGTTTTCAATTTTGTTTTAAACTTAAATGAATTAATACCAATATAAAATATTTTCTAATTAAATATTGGCACATTTGCGAGGGAATTCACTGCGGAAAAAAGCTTTCATATCTCAGAACACTAATAATTAGAACTGCGAGGATTAATTCAACGATATTTTGTTTGTAATCAATGATATTTCTGATCGTTCATTTTTCGTTTTCTTAATCAATAAATATGTGACCTTAAATGAAAATAAGGTTCTGTTTTCTATGCATTTTAAAACTGCAAAATAGAAAATTTTAAAAAATTGATGTTACCATCAGAATAAAACTACTATATTATCTTTGCGAATATGTGCGATTTCGACTTTGAACGAAAAAAGAAAATTGTTCAATCTGATTGCAAATGAAATGTATGAAATATTGCCTATTAGTTCCTATAATTCTTTATTGCAAATGACATGAACAATATTAAGTTCAACACTTTAGGGGTGAATAATTATGTAATAAATGCATTTTCATCATGTATTAAAATAAAAATAAAAACTCTCCTTTTTTTTATCAGGATTTAAAAAAATGAACCAAAAATATGAATTTTAAATTCATATTATTTGATTTATTTGACATTTGGATAACATTCTGCTTTTACAATCATTTTTACGCCAAAAAATTCCAATTACACTATTATGAAAATGGCATGCACAATGTTACGATTCAAAACCTTAGAAGGGTATGATTATGTAATAAATGTATTTTCAACACCTGTTAAAAAGAAAAACTTATCATTTTATAAAGATTGAAAAATGAATAAAAAATAAGAATTTAAAATTCATATTATTTAATTTCTTTAAAATTTGAATCGCTTTCTATCTTTTCACTCATTTATATGCAATTAGAAAAAAAAATTAGTCTTTCATTATATTTTTCAAAAAATTTATTCCTAATACAGCCCAGTAAATAAATCACTTTTAGAATAACATATTTGTGCACTTAAAGGGTCAAGTTTATTCGCGTTCAATTTTATCCTCCAACACAAAGCCAACAATTTAATGTTTTCTTGTGGAGATTTATTAGATCGTGGGGTATCAGTTTTAGTGACACCATACAGTTTAAATGTCAGTTACAATGCCAAAAATCAGTTACTGGAGCAGGTTTCTTTGTTTACCCCCATCGATTACCAGTCAAGTACTCGGACGTCCAGAAGTGATGTCCAAAGTAGGACGATGAAGCAGAGAAGCTGTAGCAGCTTTTGTTGGTCAGAAATGGGTGCCAAAGTTAATAGCTTCCAATCTATTATTGGAAGCTGTCATTTGAAAGCAATTGGCTAATGACCTACATACACTTCATTAAAGAGCATGGAAGTCATTAAACAACTGCCTTTGAAAAAAAGGTTAAAAGTGTTACGTATTTCAAGGAGTAAAGGTTATGTTGATCTAGAATTATTCCGGTGGAATTTGCTTCAATTTTAAGAAATTGATACCTAAAAGTACCAGTTATATTATTATGTAAATGGTATACACAATGTTAATATTCAACAATTAGAAAGGTATGATTATGTAATAAGTGTATTTTGAACACGAGTTAAAAAGAAAAACATCATTTTATTAGTTCAAAAAAAAATGAATAAAAAATATGAATTTAAAATTCATAATATTGGATTAAGTTGACATTTGAATAACGTTTGGCCTTTTCAATCATTTATATGCAATTTGAGAAAAAATTAGTCTTTTATAACATTTTTCAAAAGAATTATTCCTAATATAGCCCAGTACCTAAAACACTCTCAGAATAAAATAATTGTGCGCTTAAAGGGTCAACATTATTCGCCTTCAATTTCATCCTCCAACACAAAACCAACCTTTTCATTTTTTCTTGTGGAGATTTATAAGACCAAGGGGTATCAGTTTTAGTGACACCATTCAGTTTAAATGTCAGTTACAATGCCAAAGATCAGTTACTGGAGCAGGTTTCTTTGTTTACCTCATCGATTACCAGTCAAGTACTCGGACGTCCAGAAGTGATGTTCAAATCAAGACGATGAAGCAGAGAAGCTGTAGCCGCTTTTGTTGGTCAGAAATGGGTGCCAAAGTTAATAGCTTCCAATCTATTATTGAACGCTGTCATTTGAAAGCAATTGGCTAATGGCCTACTTACACTTCATTAAAGAGCATGGAAGTCATTAAACAACCGCCTTTGCTATACAGTTAAAAGTGTTACTTAATTCAAAGAGTAAAGGCTTTGTTGATCTAGAATTATTCCAGTGAAATTGGCTTTAGGATTGTTGGAAGTGGTTTCGAATTCAAGGGTTCAAAGCCTATAGTTTAGTTAAATTTTAAATATTGACATTTACTTGAGTAAATGTTGATTGAACGTTTTCTTCTTAAAAATGAATATCTTTAGAGGAAGAAGTAATTTTTTTTTAAAATTTTATTACATCGTATATAACGTTATCGAAGTAAAAAAATATGCAAAAGTCGATTTGAAAAAATAAATAAATTGTTTTAATGCGAACTTCAGAATTTCAGGATTCATTTAAGTTCGGAGTAACACGATAAGAATTAAAAATTTATGCTAAATTTACTCAGTTATTTAAACTTTTTTTCCTCCATTCTAATATAAATGTTTTGAATAATGCGAATAATAATAACGAAATAATAAAATTTGAAGAATAACGAAATAATCAAATGATATTTAATTTGGAACTTTTAGAGAAGCATAAATTTCTATTTAAATCGTACTTGAGAAAAATTTAAAGTGTTTATAATCTTATTAATCCAGTGGAAAGGAATCTATATGTATGAAAAATAAAGAAAAAAAATGATAAATATTTTTTTTCAATAATCATTATATGAAAACTCCGAATATTGAAAAAAAAATTCTTCTTTATCATTTACGGATTTTTTCAAAATGTCTTGATAATTTATTATGGCTATAATAATATACAAAATGTTTTCAAACATATTGTTAAATCTACCTATCAAAATTTACAATTAATAACGGTAGAAATATATTTTACACTCGGTGATAAAGTTAAAGCGCAATTCATGAAATAAATAGATATTACAAATCATTCAAAACTCAAAGCACTGAATCAAAATAAATGAAAATTAGCACTTAATTAATGAGTTATTTTTTTAAAAATGCATTTCTTTATAATTTTAGCAAAAATTGATTCAGACATTTATTAAATGTGGTGCAATGAATCCTTTTGTAATCTTCAGGTGCCAAAAATGTTATAAATACACCTTCCTCATATTTATTGACTCGAAAGTGTATATACTTCCGTTGGGATTAGTCTACGTTAAAAAAAACCTAAATCATAGAGAATTTTTTTAGTTGTTGTACTGAAATTGTGAGAGAAGAAAGTTTAAATTTCAGTTAACTAAAAGATTTTTCATATCTTGCATTTCTTATTACGATCCTTAAAAATATAAGTACAAATGCCTCACATTATTCAAAAGTAAAGAAAGAAATTTATGAATATGTGTGCGAGTTAAAAATACCCGATTGATACTCGATTATTTTATCTAACCCATGTTAAACTATAACACTGATTTTTTGTTGCTTATAGTTTCCATGAGATGTCGTCTTGTTTTTAATAAAAATTATTTTCGGTTTTTTGCATTAAAAATCATTACTTTGAATTGTAATATATCAGTCGCTGAGAATACGATTAATCTTTTTTTCTTCTATTTAGGTAGCCGTCTACGTTCGAAGCAATATTTTTGAAAAATTGGATTTTTTAAAAAACTGTTTATGGTTTTTAGATGTATTGTCAATTATAAACACTATATATACAAAAAAATTATTTGGAAATATAATATATTTTGAGAAATAGGACAATGTGTAGTAAATTTTAATGAAATTTAACCTAAACGGTTAACACTCTACACAAAATTGTAATGCAGCAATTCTATTTTTCTTTGTACACAAGTTATAGAATATAATGATGAATGAAATGAACCAAAATCTAAGAAACATTTTGAGATGCAAAGAAATTATGGGTAAAAATGTACGTATATATACATTTTTTCCATAACTTTACAATTTAATTTTTCTAAAAACACCTATAATTAAAAAAGTATTTCACCAACAATAAAACTTTTGGTTCACTTCATTGCCCACAGTATTCAAAACACACGCTGAAATTTTTATGTAAATACCTCTATTAGTTTTTGAGATATCATGTTAACGGTGGAAAATGTTTATAAAAATTAAAGTTTAAGAAAATTGAAGTTAAAGAAATATTTTAGCTAAAAAATTGTTTAAAATTATCCTGGATGATAGATAGGGCCTTCCTTTTCCTAGAAAATACTAATTTGGAAAGAGGAAAGCCTGAATTACAAGAAATAGTAATAAAAGAAGAATTCGCCAATGTGGTCGAAAACCAATGTTTTTAACGTAGTCGGACCCCTTAGAAGATTTCAATGAGTGAAAACAAATGTGATCTTTTGGGCATATTTACATCTAATCTGGTGCTGGGTTATTTCAGTTTTCTTTGTTGATGCTCCAAACAGAAAAAGATGGGAAATATAGTTTTATAATGAGTACTATTTATTCGTTATGTTATCTTAAAATATATCTGCTATGTCAATCATAAATGTAATTTCTAATATTCATGTTTTGATTTTCAGGAACGTAGCTTCTGAACATTTATTTTAGCCCAGTTATATAAAAAATGACTGATTTCTGAAATGCATATAATGCTGTCATTAATAGATTTGAAAATTTATATAATGTCTAGATAAAATGTTGTCGAAAATCTGTTACCATCGTGAAAATCGAAAATCGGTGTTGTTTCTTTTCACATAAAAAAGAAATTCGCTACTCTTGGCATTTCATGTAAAACAAACAAACAAAAAAAAACGAAATTATCTGAGCTTGTTTAACAAAACTATTTATCAACTCTGAGCCATAAATTGATAAACACATGTTGCCAAAAGCAATTATTCCTAACTAGGGAAGCACATTGCCTTTGATTTTCTCTTACTTTTCTGAAAACATTTAAATCTTTTTTTAAATCTTGAGAATAAGAGTTTATCAGAAAATTAATTTTCTTCTCAATACGAAGAAGTGATTCTTAGTTTATGCGCCAACCCCCAGGAGGGCACCTCGAAATGAGAATGAAATACTTCCTGTATGGTGGTTAGATCTCGCCATTCTGTAGGGTACACAAAAAGGTTAGGGATATGGCTGCTCCTATCGATGACCGGACGTACTTCCTTCGGGAAGGGTTATACCGTGACCGGTGATGACCCTTAGGACTCAAACACAGTTCCCACCAGTGCTGCTGTTGCGGCGGTCTTGTCATTCATTATTTTTATCCGTGTGCCTTCGGGCTGGTCGGAGAGTCAGTGATATGATTAATTCCCATATTTATTTAAAAATTCACTTTTTTGTATTTATTAATATCCATTTTGAAATCGGGAATTTCTATATAAGCAGAACTCGCATTACAAAAGTAACTATAACTATAAATGAAAAATACGAACATGAAAGATTTTTCAACTCCTTTATAATAATTGCTTCAAATTACACATTCAGCAATTTCTCTTGTTGATTTCTTTTTTATGGCCGGTGATAGCCCTTAGGACTCAACCACAGTTCCCGCCAGTTTTGCTATTGTGGTGGTCCGGTCATTCAGTTTTCTTTATCCGTGTGCCTTCGGGCGGGTCGGAGAGTTATTGATATGACTTAGTTTAAGCGCGCTTTGGCAACTGTGCCTAATGCATGTGACCTGCTTGCTCAACCTTAGTTCCTGCACTGATTAAATATCATCCTGAGAATCTAAAACTTTTATAACATGCATTAGAAGTAGTATATTATATTTTGTTCCTTCATATAATAACACAGTTGCAGTCTTTAATTATAGATTGTGGTTAAGATTTTCTGCTTTGAATGAATTCTGCTTTAAACATATTTAATTAACTTATTAAATAGGTTTAAAATAAAATAAACTATAATTGGTTTTGGGAAATTTAAATTCATTATACAGTATCTGGGAAGCAAAGTAAATTCAATAAATAATGAATCTGTAATAGTAAAAAATTGTTTTTTTATTAAATTAAATTTTTATTAGTGGAAGTATTTAAATGCTCAATAAATCTAAAGAAGAATATTAAAATGATTGTAATTTATTTTTATCATGAACGCTACAACAGAATGATAAATTTTTAGATATTAAGTTGCAAGTGAAGGGAAGAAACCCTTTTCCATTTTGAATTTAATTGGAATATTTAAAAATAATAATATGGTCATTCATATTTACTTCATAAATTTAGATGCATTTCCATTTTATGTACATTTTTATGTAAATACTTCTACTCATATTTTCGCTAAATTCTAAGTATAAATTTTAGAATATAGCATTATAAGCAATGAATAGTTATTTATTCTTATGAATAATTAAATTATTTTCGTCAGTACTACGATAATTATTATTCCTGATGTGAAAACATACTTTGTTATAAATTTATTATTCAAAAATTAATATATATATATTTATAAAATACTTTTTTTGAATTACACGAAGAACCTTAGTTGCGAATCCGATAGTTTGTATTCCGAATTACGATGCATACTATGATTTCACAACATGGAAGCTTCCCTAAATGCCTATGAAAATTTGTGACAACCAATGAGAGAAACAGAGCGTCTGTAACTTGATATGCAAATTTCTTATGCTGCTCTGATCCGTTAAAAATTCACATCAATCACCATTGACCAATTTGGATGTTTTAATAGGGTTTGATTTTGCAGGCAAAATGATTAATAATGTTGAATGTGGCGAAATTGATTTAAATCGTATCTGGTTCAATGACGAGGCGCATTTCCACCTCAAAGGATATATTAACAAATTAAATCTGTATACCGTATCTTATCTACCTAGATTTTTCGTTTTTGTATTTATCGTGTTAAATTATATTCGAATAACCGAACAGATGAACTTCCTCTGAGCAGATTTTGCTCAAAAGCTGATAGAAATCAATAAATTTGGTGTAAAGACAATGTAACAAATTTCAACTATCTAGCTCAAAGCGTTTTTGAGTTATATTTATCACAGACAGACTAGAATACAGGATGAAATTTGATAATCAAGTCCTGAAGAATGAACGCAGCATTTGAGCTTCCACGTCTTAAACATATATCTTGCATATTGGGATTTGGAAATAAATTTTGGAGCATTCATATAATTAAATACAAGTCTGTTTTCAATTTAGTGAGAATTTTTGAGCAAAATCTTAAACAAGATTTCAATTTTAAATTTTATATAATTAGTTTCACAATGTATGATTAAGAAATTTTAGTTTTCAGTTGTTTACATTCATTTTTTCAAATGATTAGAAATCTCAACTTTAAAAAAATATATGATACATATATAAATTTGTTAAAAGATTTTAAATCTTAACTTTTTTTTAAATATTATCAAATTTTATAGAATTATTTTATTTTATTTGATTTTATGATATAAAAGAAAAAAAAAAACGTATTGCTACTAGTTCTTTGACTGAATGCCATTTTCAGACTTGCATTTTATATAGTGTTGGTAGAATCTATTTTTGAGTGTAATCTCTTCGGGTTTGCAGCTCCGAAAAAGATAATTTTAAAATAAATTGATATTTATAGTTTGAAATAATTATTTTCCTTGTAACTGAGTAATATTTCAGTATTAAAACTCCCAAAACGTGTGATCAAGTAAAGTGCGGTAATTGTCCAATACAAATCAGAATATTCTTGTAAAAACTATACCCTTTCTTGTTAATTGCAATTGATTAAAAATTCAATGTGTGTGCGTTTTTCTTGAAATGACCACCTAGATTGCAGGACAGATCTAAGGATTTAAGTCTATAATGCATGACTCTTCATTTAAAAGAAACGTGTTTTAAGTAATTGCATATAATTTTAAAAAAATTGTTAAATTGAATTAAAAAAATACTTGAAATTTAAAAATAAAACATGCCAAATATCAACATTATGAATTAAACAGTATGCAATTAACACAAACCACATTATAAAAATTCTGGAATAAAAGTCCAAGAAAGACTTAGAATAGAAGCCCTAGAATTCTAGAAAAATCAATTCTAGAATAGAGAAATTTCTAGAAGTCTGTTTTTTCCAATAAATTTTTTACAATGCAAACAGTCATCTTACTCATTCAACAGAAGCATTTAAAAAAAGGATTTCCAAACTCTCATTGTTGCTAGTGGGAACAGTCATATCATGCTTATAAGTGGACATGAAACTGTTTAGCCAAATGGTTACACGTTGTACTGTAAAAATATTTTAAATGGTAGAATTACTCATTCAACAGTCATCTTATTACTCATTCAACAGAAGCATTTAAAAAAAGGATTTCCAAACTCTCATTGTTGCCAGTAGGAACAGTCATATCATGCTTATAAGTGGACATGAAACTGTTTAGGCAAATGGTTACATGTTGTACTGTAAAAAATATTTTAAATGGTAGAATTACTCATTCAACAGTCATCTTATTACTCATTCAACAGAAGCATTTAAAAAAAAGGATTTCCAAACTCTCATTGTTGCCAGTGGGAACAGTCATATCATGCTTATAAGTGGACATGAAACTGTTTAGCCAAATGGTTACACGTTGTACTGTAAAAATATTTTAAATGGTAGAATTACTCATTCAACAGTCATCTTATTACTCATTCAACAGAAGCATTTAAAAAAAGGATTTCCAAACTCTCATTGTTGCCAGTAGGAACAGTCATATCATGCTTATAAGTGGACATGAAACTGTTTAACCAAATGGTTACATGTTGTACTGTAAAAAATATTTTAAATGGTAGAATTACTCATTCAACAGTCATCTTATTACTCATTCAACAGAAGCATTTAAAAAAAAGGATTTCCAAACTCTCATTGTTGCCAGTAGGAACAGTCATATCATGCTTATAAGTGGACATGAAACTGTTTAGCCAAATGGTTACATGTTGTACTGTAAAAAATATTTTAAATGGTAGAATTACTCATTCAACAATCATCTTATTACTCATTCAACAGAAGCATTTAAAAAAAAGGATTTCCAAACTCTCATTGTTGCCAGTGGGAACAGTCATATCATGCTTATAAGTGGACATGAAACTGTTTAGCCAAATGGTTACATGTTGTACTGTAAAAAATATTTTAAATGGTAGAATTACTCATTCAACAGTCATCTTATTACTCATTCAACAGAAACATTTAAAAAAAAAGGATTTCCAAACTCTCATTGTTGCCAGTGGGAACAGTCATATCATGCTTATAAGTGGACATGAAACTGTTTAGCCAAATGGTTACATGTTGTACTGTAAAAAATATTTTAAATGGTAGAATTACTCATTCAACAGTCATCTTATTACTCATTCAACAGAAGCATTTAAAAAAAAGGATTTCCAAACTCTCATTGTTGCCAGTGGGAACAGTCATATCATGCTTATAAGTGGACATGAAACTGTTTAGCCAAATGGTTACAAGTTGTACTGTAGGGTTTAGGAATTAAAGAATTAAAATCTGTCTTAGATATTCTTAAACTATTTACTTACAATACAATTGGAAAGAATAATAAGCATCTGCATTTTGTATAAGAAATGTATTGGTAATTACAAAAGCGACGAATTTAACGAAAATAAATTCCATCTCAATATTTTTTTCTTTCTGTACTAATGATTATTTAGGCTTTAGACAATTAAAATGACGACTAAATTTGATTAGCTACAAATAGATTTAATTTTGATATGAACTCAGTATATTTTAATCATTAAAAGATAACACGATAAAATAATTAGTGGAAGAAAAAGGATTATTCCGAATCAGGCCCGACGTCATGCAGTTGTTAAAACTAATGATTGCTTGAGGTCACATTATGCAATTTTTACCCAAATGATTTATTTCCCCCGAGAGTTAGCATCTAAATGAAATTATATATTCTAAAATTAATTAGCTGCATTCTGTCATAATCCAAGGGCAGAGAAAGAGTGTAAAAAAATTGTAGAAACTTGCCATTTTCGAATAAATTTTGTCAGAAATGTTTAAACTTAATCCTTCCCTTGATGTAGGTAATTAAACATTTTGGGACACTCAACTTTTGATTGGTGTCATTGATAAATAAAAAGAAATTCAACAAGAGGAATTGCTGAAAGTGTAATTTCAAGCAATTATTATTAGGGAGTTGAAAAATCATTCATGTTCCTTTTTTCATTTATAGTTATAGTTATTTTTGCAATACTAGTACTGCTTGTATAGAAATACACGATTTTAAAATGGATATTAATAAATATAAAAAAGTGAATTTCTAAATAAATATGGGACAAAATGATATCACTGACTCACCACCGGCCACGGTACAACCCTTCCCGAAGGAAGTACGTCCCGTCATCGATGGGAGGAGCCAGATCCCCTACCTTTTTGTGTACCCTCCAGGGTGGCGAGATCCCACCACCATGCCGGAAGCATCTCATCCTCTTTTCGAAGTGCCCCCCGGGGGTTAAATATGAGACTAAAATAAACATTTTTACTATCGATATAGTTTATTTTAAAAATGTATAATGCTGCCTTAATTTACAAAAAGCAATTAAAGAACACAGTAAAATAAAAATTATTTTTTTCTTTAAATTATGAGATTACTTGTGTTTCTTATTTCTTTTTTATTGGACCATTCTCATAAGACAATTTCTGTGAAATGCGCTCTCACGTATAAATTCTAGAACAGATACTGCTATAATATACAAAAGATGGAGCGACAAATATAAAAGAAAATATTCAAACTAAGTAAAATAAATAAATTCGCATAGTTAACAATTAGAAATAAAAATATTTTTTTTAAATCCCAGATTAAAAGAAATAAGCTGAATTGTTCAAGCCAGACATACTCTTATAACTTTTTTCAGAATATAACAGGTTTTTGATAATATAAGAGGTTTGACAATATAACAGATTAACGTTGAACGGTAAAAGGTACTTGTTATGTATTTTTACGTCTGTTGTCTTATCGTCTGACTAACATTTTACAAAGATGTAAAATTTTCTGACATATAAAAAAAGCTAGATTGTTCAAACTAGACAGATTCTCCCATTTTTTTTTTAAAACATCACAAACTTTTCGAAATGTAAAATGATAATAGATATGTGTTTTTACGTCTGTTTTTTTATTGATTGACTAAATTTTGTACATTGTTTTGTGAAATTTTTCTGACAAATTAAATCTTATTCATTTAAGTCAGTACTTACTCGACGTATTCGTAAAATATTCATTTGGTTTCATATGCACAAAAATATGTACACCATTAAATGAACATTGATTCAGAAGACTTTCTAGAAAATTGGAATACATCTACAGCCTATTAACTTTCTGTTGGATAAATTTCATTTGAAAATTTATAACGCTTGCATTTATTATGTGTACATGTACTTGTACAATATTACAGGCAGATAATAAAGCGAAAACTTTTCATAGTTAAGTTTCTTATTTGAAAATGTTTTAAATTATTAATTTGAAACTGTTTATATGTAAAGAAAGATATATTGGTGAAAATAAATATTTCTACATAACAGCGTAGATCTTTATTTTTAAAGCTTAAATGCATTTTTTAACAAATTATATTAAGCTACTAATATCTTATGCACGGACTGAGAAAATTAATTCCATGATTGGTTAGTTAATAAATCCCTAAAGCTTTGAACTCGCCTTTGTTATTTGTTTATTTAAATAATTGTTTTAACTTAATTTTGGTATAATTAAAGTATTTTTAACATATTTGAAAGCTAATTTTTCTTCCTTGAGTGTAATGCATTTATGGTGACAAAATGTATGATAAAAACTATGTATCAAGCTTCTTTTGGGGGTAATATTGTTTTTAAATGTGTTATAAATTGAAATAAATTTATACCAACATAAAATGTTTTGGAATGTAAAATATTAGATATTTGCACATGTAGAAAGGAGTTAACTGCGGAAAAAACATTATCAGATCAAAACAATAATAATTAGAACTGCTCTCGGATTAATTTAACAGCATTTCGTCAGTAGAATTAAGAATTGCTTGGATTAATTTAACAGTATTTTGTTTGTAGAATTACTACTGATCGGATTAATTTAACGGCATTTTGTTTGAAAGCGATTATATCTTATATCGCTCTGAGTTTCGGTTTTCTTTTTATTTATTTATTTTTTATTAAGATATATTTGATTCTAAATAGAAAAAATGGGCTGTTCGTTTATGCATTTTGGAATTGCAAGATAGTAAGCTTAAAACAATGATTTTACTATCAAAATGAAACTATTATATTGTCTTTGCAAATTATTATATTGTCTCAAATTATTATTATTATTGCAAAATGGTATATTGTCTTTGTGATTTTGCCTTTGAAGAAAAAAAGTATTCTGACATGTGTGATTACAAATTAAATGCATGAATTTTGTCTAACAGTTCCAATTACTCTATTATAAAGCTGTTATACACAATATTAAGAATCAAACTTTTGGGGTGAATAATTACGTAATAAATATATCTTCATCGCCTGCTAAAATAAAATAAAAAAAAAACTTTCTATTTTATCAGGAATGAAAAATATGAATTTAAAATTCATATCATTTGATTTATTTGACATTTGGATAACATTATGCGTTTTCAATCATTTTTACGCCTAAAAGTTCTAGTTACACTATTATGAAAAAGGGATACAAAATGTTAATATTCAACAATTAGGAGGGAATGATTATGAAATAAATATATTTTCAACATCTGTTATCATTTTATTAGTTCTACAAATTATTTAAAATTCATATTATTTTATTTACTTGACATTTGAATAACATTCTGCTGTTCAATCATTTATATGCAGTTAGAGAAAAATTAGTCTTTTATAACATGTTTCAAAAGAATGATCTCTAATTGAGCGCTTAAAAGTTCAACATTATTCGCCTTCAATTTTATCCTCCAACACAAAGCCAACAATTTCATTTTTTCTTGTGGAGATTTATAAAATATGGGGTATCAGTTTTAGTGACACTATTCAGTTTAAATGTCCGCTACAATGCCAAAGATCAATTACTTGAGTAGGTTCCTTTGTTTACCCCCATCGATTACCAGTCAAGTACTCGGACGTCCAGAAGTGATGTTCAAATCAAGACGATGAAGCAGAGAAGCTGTAGCCGCTTTTGTTGGTCAGAAATAGTAGACAAAGTTAATAGCTTCCAATCTGTTATTGGACGCTGTTATTTGAAAGCAATTGGCTAATGACCTTCTTACACTTCATTAAAGAGCATGGAAGTCATTAAAAAACTGCCTTTGCTAAACAGTTAAAAGTGTTATGTAATTCAAAGAGTAAAGGCTTTGTTGTTCTAGAATTATTTTATAGAAATTGGCTGCAGGAATGGCGGAAATGACTTCGAATATAAGAGTTCGGTACCTATTGCTAAATTAAATTTTGAATATTGGCATTTATTTGAACAAACATTAGCTGATATTTGTTCCTTAAAGATTAATATATTTGGCGGAACAAGTAAAATTTCATTTACAAGTAATTTCATGAGATAATGTATAAACTTATAGAGATAAAGGAAAATATCCTATTTTAGATTTCAAAAAGTAATTTAATTTTAAGGATGCGGAATTCAGAATTTCAGGATTTATTTTGGGTTCTGAACAACATCCCAAGAATTAAATATAGTGGCATAAGTTCATAAAAGCTCGTCCAGGTCCAAGACCAAAACTGCTCGCTTTTTTACCTCTCTCTCTCTCTCTCTTTTGAAATGCGAATCTTACTTTCTATTTCTTATTTTTTATACCAAGAAGTGAAGAACTGAAAGAACAATTAAACAAATATGTAAACTATTTTGTGATCAATATGATTTAAATATTAGAAATTGCTTCACAATGATCGCTATTGATGGATAATGGATAATTCATAACAGAAAATAAATTTTATCAAATCAGTTGGAAAATTTTAAGCTAAATTGACACAGTTATTTAAACTTTTTTTCACTATTCTAATTTTAATATTTTAAATTAGGTCCAGATAAAAAAATCATATAATATTTAATTTGGAACATATAATTTCATTCAGATGCTGACTCTCGGGTAAAGAATACAAGCAGGAAGATATGATATTGACTGAATAAATTTTAATCATCGAAAGATAACACGATAAAAGAGACAACGGGAAGAAAAAAAATCCGTTCCAGGCGGTACGTAATGCTCTTATTAAAACTAATGATTACTTGAGGTCACATTATGCAATTTTTAGAAATACTCAAATGAATTCTTTTTCAGCCCGCATGTTTTCTTCACCCGGGAGTCAGCATCTAAATGAAATTATATGTTCAAAAATTAATTATCCCCGTTCCGTCATATTACGGAGACAGAGAAAGTGTTTAAAAAATTGTAGAATTTTGTTGTTTTCGAATAAATTTCGTCAGAAACTTAATCCTTCCCTTGATGTAGCTAATTAAACTTTTCGGAATGCCCAAATTTTGACTAGTGTCAATAATAAATAAATAAATAATTAATAAGGAAAATCATTGTGAGCTAAATTCGAAGCAATTATTTTAAGGTAGTTGAAACTCTTTCAGGTAAATTTCTTCATTTATAGTTATACTTCTTTTTACAATGTCAGTTCTACACATATACAAATACTCAATTGCAAAATGGATATTTGTAAATAAGAAAAAGTGAAGATGTGACAAAAAATAAATATTTTTATAAATGAAAAGGTTGAATTTATTTTATAATGTTTTCATAATTCATAAATGTAGTTGAGAAAAACTAATATTTTCTTAATAAAAACTAATATTTTCTCTATAAATTATGAGTTTCTCTCATTTTGATTATATTGGATCATTCTTATATGTCTATTTCTATGAAATATGTATCTACATAAAAATACCAGAAGCGATACTGAGCTAATATAGAAAAAATAGTGCAACAAGGATGAAAAAAATATTTAAAATGAGTAAATTTATAAAAAAAAAACCACATGGTTAACAATTAAAACTTGTTTTTGAAAACCTTTTACAATATGGCAAATTTTGCAAAACGCAGAGCAGGAAAAATACGAGATATGTATTTTTACGTCTGCTCTCTTATTGGACTAACATTTTATACAGAATTGAATTTTTCTAACATAATAAATTTTATTCATTTAAGTCATTACTCTTTTGACTTATTCACAAAATATTCATTTCATTTCAAATACATTGAAATATATATATCATTAAATGATCAATCATTTAGAAGGTTCTCTATTAAATTGATACACATCTATAATACTTATTAATAATCCGTCGTATAAATTTAATTCCCCATACAATGTAATAAGGCCACACACTTTTCATAGTAAAGTTTACTATTCAAGCGAGTTTCAAATTATTAACCTAAAACGTTTTATATGTAAAGAAAGATATTACGTTTGAAAACAAATATTTCCATACAACTACACATATCTCCATTGATTGTTTAATTCACTTTCAATTGTATTGTGTGAAAATAATTGAAACTTTTGACAGTTAAAGAAATCATATTCATATTTTTGATTGGATTGCCAATATTGTTACGAATTTGTAAACATGCTTCTCAGCGCAGTTTCTCCCATGGTAAAGAATATAAATTTACAGACCACTGTAAGAGATAATGAAGGGCTATCGGGCCAGTGTCGGATCAATATTTCCATTAAATTTGGAGACCGTTTGCAACTTAGTGACGATTGAAGACATTGAAAACAAAGTAAACAAAAAAATGGTCCTTAAACTGAACGGATATCGATATTATTTAGAATTCTAGAAAAATATGACATCATATAGAAAGATACGATATTCTTCTAGTAGATTATTTGTCCTGTCACAGAAACTATCATAGAAAGTAGGAGTAAAGATACAATATCCTTCGAGAATTTACTTTACGTGTTGCTTAAACTATTAAATACGCCAGGCAGAACTGAAATAATAATTGAGTTAATCTCAAACGTGTAGCCTATTAAATACTCTCTTTGTTGTGCTGATTTCTGCACCTTTCTTATTGTTCAAATTGTTTAATAATGATTCGTTGCTTGTGCATTCTTATTTACTGCAAGTTTTGTCTTTTTATGCTTCGTTTCTGCTTTTTCTTATCTAAATTTTGAATTATTGAGTAAAAAAATATTTCTAAATTAATAATACATTAATACATAAACGTTTATCGATATATATTTCGTATAATTCCGTTATCCATTACTAAGCCTTTTGACTCACTCCGAAATTGGCATATTCGGATTTCTTTTAAATCCTTTTTTTCCCTGAAGGAAGTTATGAAGATTTTAAATCAATCAGATTCGTCAATTTTGAAACCAAGAATGCCAATTAACTAAATAAATTTTTGAATGTAAATGATTTCTTCAATGTGAAATTTAATTTTGATTCTAAGTAATTATTGATTTTCATTTACACGACTTATTCTTTGCTTAGTCTTCTGAAATAGTTGTAAAAAACTGCCACAAAAGATCACAGTTGATTACTAATGTCTCAAAAAAATATATTCGATAAATTTAAATCTAAGAAAATATCAATTGTTTTAAACAGATATCAAATTTGATTTTAGTAAGAAAAACTAATATATTATTGTAGACATGGATTTTTATATAGAAAAATTGTTGTCAGGAACTGAAATTATTATCAAATAGCCGAAAACTAAAAGGATTTTAAGCTTGTCAAAGCTAAAAGCAGTGCCATATATCTACTATTAACGAAGTTGCAAAGCTTTCTACATCATGAATGTCACTTCAATCATTACCAATTAAATTATTGAAATCATTATTTTGGAACGAATACTGTTTTCCTCTTTTTCGGCTGTATGTTCGGAAGAATTTCCAACAGAAATTGAAATTAGTTTTCTGATACACTATTTAGCATGGATTTGATTCAAATATATATAGCGTAGATAACTACCACTTCGGAAGCAAGGTGTTGACTGGCTTATACATTTATGGGCATGTTAACTCGTAGATTTACTCGTAAAAACGCAAAGATTTAAATTTATGAAATAGGTTATGCAATTTTATGAATTGTAGTTTTTATTTAGCGAAATTTTGGCTTCATTATGCTGTGCAAAAATCTTCCAAACGTTATTGTTTTGGCTTTTTATGTACTAACCGCAAAACAGCGATTAATTGCCAAATATCGAACGCTAATATAATCTATTGGTCGCCTACGACAAACTTCCTCTGGTTTATTCTGTCTCCTACGATTTGCAAGTCTTATGATCATTCGCTCTCTGAGCATAAAAGCAGTGTATGTAATTATGCTGTACTAGTTATAATAAATATAGTTAAAATAATTTAAGGCTAATAATTAAATTTTAAGATTTCCTATTTTTAACTATGGATATCATATAAAATTCTTTTTATCAAAGTAATCTATAATTTTCAAGATTTTCTCAGAAGTTGCTTGCTTTAAATAAATTTTGTTTCCTTTCCAATATTTATTTTGATAAATATGCATGAATAGAAGAAAAAATTAACAAAATAAAGAAAGCAAGCAAATTGTATCCTGTACAATCAAGTTTCTAAGTAGAAATAATGCAAATAAAAAAAAAGGATCAATTTTGCCATTGTCTTTTTTTTATTTTTCCTGTAATTGTTGAATTTTTCCTTTTATTATTTTTTATATACCTTTGCATACTGGAAAAAATATGATTTAAAAATAATAAGTAATATACATTTTCAAGAATATCATTTGTTGTAACATGTAATTTGAGAAGAAAATGTATGTTCAAATGCAATTACTTTTATCAATGATAATATATTTTGAGAAAGTTTTAAAGCATTTTATATATCAAGAAAAATATCTGCAGAAAATATTGACTGATTTTCATAATAATACCTTTATTAGAAAATTTAATTTCAGTGTAAAAAAATGCGGTATCCTAGATCGCATCTCCCCAGTTATGTCCTAAATTTTCATTTCCCCAGTTAAGGGTTAGTTCTTTTATTATAGGCAAGTTTTAAATCTTAAGTCCATAGGGGATTTATTATGTGTTATAAAATGTCAAGATCTATAAATTACATCCCATTTTTTCCCACTGTTTTGTCTATTCAACTTCGATCTAAATATCACACTAGATTATAAATCGATTTGATATTTAATATTTCTTTAGCTACTTATTTTTAGATTGTATCTATTTAGATCATCTTTCAGTTACGTCTTCTCGAAATATTTTCAAAATTTTTCTTCGTATTTGTTAGACGGAATTTTAAATCAAGGAATGCAATTTAAAAGGGACTTCATTTTTCATAATACTGTAGTATTAAGCTGATTGTATAAGCTAAGAAGACGCCCATCATCCTTTTGATTTTCTTTTTATTTTATTCTTTAAAATGTAATAAAAATAATTATGCCTTATAAATCATTGATGTTATGGATATGTAGTCTTGCAAATAAATAATCGATTCAGGAATAATAAAGGGAAAATAGTCTCGGTAAAAAACAAGTGCATTCAGATTGTATGGATAATTGAATTACTTTCAAGTAATTTGGTATTTATAATTAAATTAATCCAATTGAAAGCTCAGTTTAATTTAATTTATTTTCAACAGAATGATTCGGAAAAAATTAGGCTTAATGTAATAATGACGATAAAAAAAATTAGCATAATATTAGCATGCTTTTGAATGCTAGATCAGCATATAATTTTTAATAATTAAAATATTTTGAAGAATTGTAATTACAGTTTAATTCTTCGAAATTCTTAAAGGGCAGGAGGATATTGTTTAATCATCTTCATAAATAAAATAAAAACATAAATTGATCAAATATTGTTCAAGAAAATTTGCAAAAGAAGGAAATAAAATTTTAGTCCTCTATAAACATAATATCCTCTGCATTTGAAATTGTCTATCATGTTTTCATAATATAAACAGATATAATAGAAATAATGATTAAAAATGTTCATAAAACTCTAAAAAATGATTTATGAAAAATGAAGCTTTTAATACTGAATACTGTATTTAATAGAAAAGGTTTAAAATTTTATCGACTTACGCATGTGATATCAGTTACAACTTAGATAATTATATGATATTAATAATTTACAAGGATAAAACTATGAAATAGGTAATTAATGATGTTCGAAATATAACCAAATATATTTATATAACAGAAATCTGGGAAAAAAAGTGAGAAAATCATTATTTCTATAAAATGACACCTTCATGTATATTTATAGTTATAAAATTTCAATAAATAAGGTAAGTAATTCGATGATTAAATACTGAATTGTACTAAATTGATAACAAAAATTTTGTAAATGGATTTTTATACTGCTCATATAGTGTAAAATTATTTTTAGTTTAAGATTTTTCTCACTTTCTTTTATGTACGTATAGAGTGTCATGGTTCTATTTATAAAATTTGTAAATATATTAAAATGTAAATTTATTTGCTTAGACCGCGTTTTATAATTCTTGTTTATGATTGAATAATTTTTTTGCTGCGCATTTCAGGAATAATAGAGATTTTACATAGATTTTAAAGGAAGAAAGTTGAAAAAATACTGATTTTTTACATGGCATTTCAAAAAAGATAAAATAATTCATTAATTAAAGTGTTAACAAATGTAGTTAAAAATAAAGAAATTGGAAGATGGAATGAAATTGTATTCTTTTGAAAAAGCGAAACACCGCACACATGACTGCCACCAAGAGTCTTTTTCTTTCTTGTTCTTTCACTGCTTCTCTGAGATACCCTAAATGTTCTATTTCTATTTTTTTCTTTATTAAATGAAAGTTGGAATCGTTGACCAATCGAAATACATAAAGTGTGCGTGAAAAAAGAATAGCTTTGAAACCATGACAATTGAAATATGTAATAATAACAGATAGATATGTACTTATGGTATATTTTATGTACTGAAAGAATTTGCAACACTACAATAAATAATATATAAATATCAATTATTTATTTTATAATAATAATATATATAAATATGCGTAAAATCCCTCTTAATGTGCCTAGGCGGTGCAATACATAAAAAAATTAAATACTTGGTCCTCTCTTTTGGGATACCCTGTCTATTGAGTTTGAAAACATTAACTAATTTTAAAATAAACACAAATAATCATCATTGGGTATGTTCTATCTGTAAAACGTTTATAATGACTCAACAACTAAATATGTTCTAGAAGTCTTACTGGCTTCTTAATACTTGCTCCCAATTTTCTACTGATAAAAGTTAATCTTCCTATTTTTCGTTAATTTTTTTTTATTGTTGGCATGCGTACAAAATCTTTTTACATGCCACATAGAATTTATTTATCAACACACTTAACAGCAGAATCTAATATTTCATATCATTTTTATTCTCATTTTTTTTTCCTTTTCAACTTCGGCTTTCCTATTAAGTAAAAATGATAAATTTGTGACATTGTGACTGCGTTTCCCAAACTATATTTATTTATCTAATACCTATGCAGACGCAATATTTCATTCATGCCTGTATAAAAGATTTTCGGATTTTTGTTCTGTCTATTAAACAAAATCAATTCATGAATTTTATTATTTTAGAATTTATGTGAGGTTTCATTTTTAGAGGTACTTTAAATACTAAATTGACTTGAGAGATGTTAGTCATTTTTTTAATTAAATATACTGGGTATACCAAAATAATGAAATAACTTTTTATGTTCCTAAATACCGAATATATACGTATGTTTCCAATTACAATGCATCATTGAATTGGGTGTACAATTTACAGGAACTCTTTCGTTTCTGTAGGGTAAAATAATAAAAAAATATTTTTAAAAAATAATAATTTACACAACCCATAGTAAAAAGAATAAGAGCAAATAAAATATTTTTCATGCAAACTTTAAAAAAATGATCTAGTCTTACTATTAAAGTAAAAAAAAAAGAGCGGTCATCCTTATTTTTTAGGTCTGGCAGACACATTAAACCGCTTATGACATCAGCTTTAATGAAATCAGTTTCGTATGAATGACCTTGTCAAAGTCAAAGATCAGTTGCAATATCTTCCATTGTTTTTACGTCAATAAAATACTCGTGTACTCGTACCTTCAGAGATGACGTACAAAACCGGATAATAAAATTAAGGAGCTCTGGTAACATTCGTTGGTCAGAGCTTAAGACAATGTTAATAGCCTCAAATCTGTCATTGACCTCTGTCGGTTGAAAGAAGCTGGCAAATGACCTTGCACTTCATTATTGTAGAGGATCAATCCTTAACGGACGTTAAATAACTGCCATTGGCAAACAGCTTAAAGTATGGCGTCATTCAAAGGTTTAAGACGATATTTTGAAAGAACTAGTCATGTCAAAATGAGAAAGTGGTTCCAAAGATTAAAGTTAGATTTTCAAATCATGTTTATATTTTAATTATTATTAGTGTTGAAATTATGCGTTATTTATTTAAATAAAAATAGTTATTAAAGTCTCTGCTCCATTTTTGCCAATAGATTTAAACATTTAAAAAAACATGACTTTTGGTTTATGATGCTCCATGTTTTGATGATGCGTGATATTTTTGCTTCTTATTCTTATTAAGCGAAATAATATGATAAGAAGTCGAAATATATTCACCATCAAGGAACCAACAGGCAAAATATATAATGTGTATATATTGTGATTCGTTCAATACATTTGTTAAATATCATGAAATTTAATCTTAATTAAGGACAATTTTTCAAATGCAAATGGATTTTATTTTGTACATTCTGCACCTATTCAGTGTCAATATTCAAATAGCTTTATATGAATTATATGCAAAATTTAAATAGGTCCAACCCGTTACATTTTGTTGAAGGATAAAATCATAGAAAATATATTTACAACTAATTAAACATTGTGTTGCTCTTGAATTTTTATCTGTGATCGTTAATGCATGAAAATGTGTAACAAGGGTAATTGTTTATACAAGTATTTTAAGTAATAAATATAACGACCTCATACATATTCATGTCTTCATTGTGAATTAATTCTTCAATATGTATGAATTCCGGGTTTGTTAGGTTACCTAATTTCAAAGTTGGTATCTGGAAAATTAAAATTGTACTTTTAAATAATTTTTGGCCAAAATAATTATGTTTATAATCCAAATAATTATCTTTATTTATTTTAAGCAAAATTAAATTTCAATTGTAAGATTTGGGCGTCATAGAAAAAATTCCAATTGCATAGGATGTAAAAAAAGAAATAATTAATTATTTTCCAATTAAGACTGATTTCGTTTGTCATCTCATATTTATCATAAAAATATAGTGGAATCATTTTTAATATATATATATATGCTCAAGCAATCGTACCACGAATGGATTCGTTGCATTTTCAAAAATTACAGGAGCATAGCTATTCGAAACTGATCAAATATTGCAAATAAAAACGTTTTTGCTAAAAAGTACTGAAGTTGATCATTTTTTATGTCAATTAAAAAGAGAAGAAAAATGGAACATAACAAATTTTAATAATAAGACTGATGAAATTTAATATATTATGTATGTTTATTATTTCAAATTTTGTCATAAATTCAAATGAATTTTGAGCTAGATTTTAAAAAAAAATGTGCACGAACAGTTGATTTCGAATATACTGCATGAATATTTTCTCAGAATTCAGCTAATATTTCTTTTATTTAAAACAATTTAAATTTTGCTTGTTTTTATATTTCATTTTGAGGTTTGATTCTGAAAAAACCTAAGAATATTAGTTTTAACTTCTAGTTCCATGTTTCTTTTTATTAATGGCTTGTACCAATTCTTGCTAAATGGAACCCAATATCAGACAATAAGTGTCAATTACTAGATTGTCCCACCTTAAAGTCATATGATACATAAGAGTTTTTCCTTTACCATTAAACGTTTTAATCATTTTCATATCTAACTATGAAATGTAATTCGCCATAAGAAATTGCGCTTTTAAATGTTTTAATAAGACTAGTTTTAAAGGCCAATAATTTTAATTATTTCGGGGCTTTAAATGATTTACACCTTACTTTATTTATGAAAAGGTCTAGAAAATATTATTGTTTGGAGGTGAAATGATTTTATGTTTCATTTTTTATAGAAATTCATCTTTTAGAAACGTGGAATTGTTTATCATTTTTTTTATTAATCTGGTGGCAAAAATTGTCAGCCCAAGGTTTTCTGGCTTTCATATATTATTCAAAATCCTTCAAGAAAGAAATATTCTTCCACCAAAGCACCTTAAGATTTCAGAAATATCCTAAATTATTTCTGTATATTTCTCAATTATTATCAAGTATTTCTATTTCTATAGAGCAATCAAAAGTGCAATTTCATATCATTAAAGAGGAAAAAAACGAGAATTGTATTTAACATCCCTAGGAACAACTAAATATCAAAATACAAATGTAAAACATTACACTTTTTCCATCCCAGTAATTCGTTTCTGATAAAAATTAAGTGTATAAAAGGAAGATTATTTCATATATTATAATCTTAAATTATCACTTGTATTTAAGTAAATAAAACACTTGATTCTAAGAGAGAAATATTGGATTGGATTTCAAGAAACGATTTCAGTTTTTTAATTATCGAAATATTTTTAAAAAATTCTGGAAAAGGAAAAGTCTACGATAAAGAGACATATTTTGTGTTTTAATCCAAACAATATTTAACCCATTCAGCTCGAAATATTGTGAATGCGGATAAAAATGAATTCACATTTGTGGTTTTTATTTAATGCATATAAATAATGCAGTATATTTATTTATTTATTAGTTTATTTATTTAATTTAGTTTTTTATTGATTTTTTAATTAATATTTTGTTGTTGATTATGCTAATCTTCAAAACAATATAAAGAAAAGTGAGACTTATCATAAGATTACCCCATTTTTGATCAACAGAAGGAAAAGTTTTCTGAGGAACATTAAAAAAAGATTCGTCATTTTTAACTTCTCCATGAAAAACAAAGAGATTGTTAGTAGTTTAGAAATTATTTTGTAATTCATTATTCATTATATGTAACGTATTTTTGTCTACATTATATTTTAGGGATATATTAAGAATTTCATTTAATATTTGCATTAAAAAATTAAATATTTAAGATAACTTTAAACAATACAAATTTTAGTTGAAATTTAATTATATAATAATAAATAATTATTCCCTTATCTTATGGTATAAAGTAATAAAAAATAGCACACAATGGAATTTATATTTATAGCTGAGTTTTTATTCAAGAAATGTTTTACACAAAAGCATAAGCATTTAATATAAATGTAGTCAACAAAATAAATGATGTGACTAATTTAATTAGGGAATTATATTTGTAATCATGTATTTTTAATTTTATTAACAATAATAACATTTGAAACAGTCATTTTCAAAAATCAATGCGTGAAAAAAGGAGAAACCATGCGAGTCAAAATTCTTCTCTTGGTAAGAAATGGGCATATAGATAGACATGAATAACTGATAGACGAATTATCATTCTCGACATCTTACCATGGTTCTAAAATACGAAATCGGTCTCATGTTGTTCTTAAAAGAGAAAGATAATACAACTAAACATATAAGTTGAAAAGAAAATAATTAAATATTTTGCATATTTGTATCAAATTTCAAAAGTAAAATACTATATAACTTTTTTTTACTTTTCAGTCTTATTAACCCTTTACCTGCCGAGGGTAACTTGCGAGATTCGGTCCCCAGTGCCAAGTATATGTACGTATATAGTTGCGAGTGAGATGTATATATACGCCAGGAGCAGTAAACACACTGACTTAGGGAGACGTATATATACGCCCACGGCAGACAAGGAGTTAAATTGGTTTCGTAAGATAATTTAATTCTGAATTCAGAGGATTTAATTCCAAAAGAATGCATGCATTGTTTGTGTTTGCTGCCCACGAAGGTGGACTAAATTAGGCATGCTAGATTTAAAAGTACATTTTCTCCATATCTTCTGTAATTGATATTAAAGATTATCTAAGTCGTATTAAGAAATATTTGACATGTCATGCGGATAATATGAATTATATATTAAAAAAATCATGATTGAGACACTTAAAATTTACTTCAGAAATAAATTATACACATTTTTTTATATATATAAAAATACTTTGAATTTTTACAAACGTAAAATACTAGCTTCCATCGAAAACAAATCCAAAAAAATTAGAAAATTCCATTTCGGACATTAAATTTCGGTTTTGCATTTTAATCATGTATATTTCCATTAATTTATTTTTACTGTCGCTAATATATTTATATTTTTATTATTTTATTTTACACATTAAATGAAGGAAAAAAAATCTTTAAGAGAAGCTATTTCATGTTGACTTCGAACAAATCAATAATCTCTATCGAGCAATTTGGACTGAAATAAGTAATAAATAAATAAATAGTAAAAAATAAAAAAAGGAAATGAATAATTAATTTTCAAGCCTATAATTTATGCCTTGTTGTGACTCATAATAAAACTTTCGTGAGTGAACATTTTATCTGCTGTTTTCATTCCATGAAATTTTCGTAACGAGTTTCATACATGAGGCAAATTTCCTCATTCATTTCATTTAGCATCGCTGCTATTCCCTCAGAATAATAATTAGATAAGAATTCTTCATGTGTATGTGTGTGCGCGCTTCTCAGATTCGTTTGTAGGACACTCACGTATAGAAAATGAAGAAAATCTCGCCATTAATCTTAAATGAAACGTTACATTTGTATCATTTATGCAAGATGCAAATTCCATCAGGAAATTTTGGTAGTAGATTTAATTGTGTACATAATGATGTATCTACGTCCAAGAAATTTATTTTATTTTATTTTTTTATTTCTCAAAACAAAAATGGTTTAAAATTTTAATTGAAGTGTATTATATCAGATCCAGAATTAATATAATATTTTTATCTAATGACAGATATGATATTAGAGCATGCTACGGTTTTTATTAGTATATTATGTCACCATATATACAGCAAATCATATATATAAGTTTAGTGTTATTTGTTAAATAAGATTTGGTACTTGAATCCCCATATTTATGTATCGATTTTATCATCAGGGGTAAGTTTATATCTGATAAAAACAAGAATTTTAACGTAATAAATAAAGTAAAAATGCTGGTTTTATAATAAATTTTTGATAATGTACTTGCACGCTTTTATAATAGCTCAACGTCTATAATTAAAGTCAGATACAGTTAGACAAATTAAAAGTGGAAAAACCCTAAAACTCACTGAAAACACATAAAAATATATTCAATTTTAAAATTAATTTAAATTTAAAAGCATTGATAATTCGAATCTATAGTAGTATGCATTTTCAATACACAATATTAATATTAAAAAAATTTAGTAGATTGTATCAATTCCAAAATTGTATGTGCTCATTAGATTTTATTTATATGTTTGATTCGTTGTTGTAATAATGAATATTCAGTATTTATTACAGCACACTATATTTATATTAATATTATTTATTTAGAAAAATTTATTTCTAAAAAATATAACTTTATTCCTAGTATTACGGAAACAAGAATTTTTTAAAAAAATATATAAATTAATGCAACATATTTAAAATCACTCTAATAATAAAAAAGTTGTTATTGTTTTCGGAAGAGTTCCTCAAAGTTTGTCTGTTGTATGTGTATGTCTGTTTTTTTGTGTTTTACAGTTTTACATATTCAGAAAATGAAGAATCACTCATTAAATAATATTAAAATAAATAATTTTAAAATTGAGAAATGTTTTTAATATTTTCTGATTACCTTTAATGTTAAACTCCAGCATTTATCTTCTTTCATTATGTAGATTTGCTTCTTGATATTAATCTCTGTGAATATTCCAAGGATTATCTAACTTATACATGAATTATAAAATACATTTAAAAACTACGATTTTCTAGTTTTCAAAAAAAAAATGTCAAAATAATATATGATATAAGCATAATTCGGAATTAACCGTCCGTTTGCATTATTAATTACCAAAGTCTTTGAAACTGATGTAAATGATTTCTTCATATATAGAAAATATGTTGCAATAAAAAAATGGGAAACAATCTAGAATAAATTAATATTCACACAGACACATATATATCTAATATTAAAACTCAGTGTGTGTGTGTGTGTGTGCTCTACTGGCTCTACAGGTCAGACCGTTTGACTTACAGCTACCAAATTTGATACATGTATAGCTTGGAGGACAGGATTGTGCACCTGCGGTCCATTTTTTGAATTTTTAATTAGAATTTTAATTATTAATTAAAAACTAACTTCCCCACCAAAAAATCTTTTTATTTCCCCCAAAGCCAAATGAGTAAGGCTTTAGTTTTTTTCCCCAACAGTATTGAAGCTAAGGTTAACATTTTTCGGCCGAGTATTTCAAACGATTCTGTTTATTTTCTTCATGTTTGATGCATTTAAAATTAAACCTTGTTAATTAATCGATCTTTCAGATTCATTCTGAAGTACTTTTGAATTAAATAAAACAGAATAAAGGAAATTAAAGATTTCTAATTTGCATAGCGTTACCCCAACTGGCGTAAAAAAATTCACGCATTTGCGTTACCATAACTGGCATTGTGTTTTGATTTTTGACAACTATTTTCAACGGATTCGGACTTGATTTAAATTATTTTTAGATTAGTTGTGTCCTTTTCTAAGTAAATTGTATTTATATTAGTTATACATTTTTTGTATATGCTTATAATTTTAAGTTCATCGTTTTTTAAGAAGTTTTTTTTTAACCTGTTTTCGGCCGATTATTTTAAACGATTCTGTTTATTTTCTTAGTGTTTGATGAATTTAAAATTAAACATTGTTAATTAATCTATCTGCTAACGATGAAGCTGAGAAATTTTGTTGAAAATTTGTTGAGATATTACATAAATGAGGAAATATATTCATTAGTGCCCATAAAGTGTAAATGTTCAGTCCCTCTGCTTTCAGTAATCGTATTATTGAAAAAGGCTTTGTTTTAGTAAAAAAATATTATTATATTAATTGCAGTTTAATCATTTCCACTGTAATTTATATCATAAATCCTACGGGAGCTGACAGAAAATTAGAGCGATACATATTTCGTTATGGCTGAATTTCTTTGTAATACCATATTTTGATGAAGAAGCTATAAAAATAGGAGTTACATAAAATATTTAATTATTAAAATTTTCTCGAGCATTAAGATTGGCGATCGTGTTGGTTGCCAAAAGCGGTTAGTATATAAATGCATATATATATATATATATATATATATACGAGAGAGAGGGAATGAGGGGCTGAAACAACGTTGGTGCAATATATATATATATATATATATATATATATGAGAGAGAGGGAATGAGGGACTGAAACAACGTTGGTGCAATATATATATATATATATATATATATATATATATATATGAGAGAGAGGGAATGAGGGAATGAAACAACGTTGGTGCAATATATATATATATATATATATATATATATATATATATATATATATATGAGAGAGAGGGAATGAGGGACTGAAACAACGTTGGTGCAATATATATATATATATATATATATATATATATGAGAGAGAGGGAATGAGGGAATGAAACAACGTTGGTGCAATATATATATATATATATATATATATATATATATGAGAGAGAGGGAATGAGGGAATGAAACAACGTTGGTGCAATATATATATATATATATATATATATATATATATATATGAGAGAGAGGGAATGAGGGACTGAAACAACGTTGGTGCAACCACATTGATTATAGCAAATATTAAGAAATTTCGTAGAAATTTCAGTTATGATAATATACTCTTGGCAAGATAAATAACACAAACATTAAAATAAAATTTTATTTCTTTCTTCACTGCTATAAAGATTCAGAAATTCCAATTTAATGAAATATTTTCATGTCTATTCGTTATTTAAAAACAGCTTTAATGAAACACAGAATCCAATTAAATTTAAAATCTCTTTTTTATTTTACTTATTAATATATATAAGATGTACAGAACTATTTGTTAAGAATTTATATTGATTGCTAATCATGTTTGACGAAAATAAAGAAAATAGAATACATATATTTTTTTTTTTTGAAATCGTTCTATTGTTTTGAAAAAAATATCTTTACTGGAGCTTTGAAACAAAAGGTGAGAAAAACAAACAAAAAAAGTTCTGTATTTTAATAAAATATTGATTTGCATCTCATATTAATGAGAAAAACATTTGCATACTTTTTTTTTCTTTTTCTTTGAAAAGTAAGGTTTGTACATTATTAATAATTGTTTTTTTCAGGTTCTCCAAAAAATATCTTAAATTTAAATGAGTTTTTTTTTTTTTTGAAAATATTTGTTCAGACACAAATATGGATTCGAAATATAAAAGACAATATTCTGAACGTTCGCAATTTTTAAAATTATTTATTTAGAAATGAAATATCTTTCGGCCAAATAAATACGATTCTTTCTTTCATTTAATTTTGCTTCTGTATTAATTTGAAAATTAAAATTTGGCAGTTTTTCTGTTTTAATGTATTTTTTCTTATTTTATAAAGCATCTAATGTAAAAAATAGCTTTAAATCTGATATAATTATTGGAAAGATAATTATGTCATTGCTTATCAAATATTATTATATATTATAGTAAAATTAATTAATATTAATTTTATTTCTAACACAAATGCAATTTCAAAAATTTTTAATGAATTAATTTTTAATTCAAAAACTATAGAAAATATTATCAAGGGGATTTGAAACATTCCTTTTATTCCCTTTTAAAAATACTACTTAAATTCGCAATGTTTATTTGTTTTAGGAGACTAACATAAAATTATGATAATTTCTCACATAAAATTAGGAAAAATTAGTCTAACATAAATTTAAGATGTTTATTTAAGATAATTTAGGACTAACTTAGGTTTTTATGTTTTGATTTATTTCAGCCTATTTAAAAAAAAAATTAGAGCAACCTATCAGTCAAGAATGAAATAAAAATAAAATCTCAGTTTAAAAACGGCATCCTATCACACACGTATTGCAACAAAAACACTTAAATAAGGATCAATGACAATTTTGCAAAAAAATTTCGATTCAAAAAATTGATTCCCATTAAGACGGTCTTCTAAAGGCGAAACTATTTTTATTTCCGTGGTTAAAAAAATATTATTTGGAGTTATCATGATTTCCATCTTTTATTATAAATAGTACAAATTTTGAAACAGAAACCTTGATATATAGAACCTCATATGTGTCTACATATGTTTTAAAAATAATTAATTATAACTACAAATCCTCCTTAAGCAATAGTAAGTCTATAATCAATGCAATTCAAACCCATTCACCATTTTTCAAAACAAGTTATTGTTTTTTTAATAATTATCTTGTCTGTATATCTGCAAAAGCACATTTTATGTGACAAGTCTCATTCAAGGGAATTGGTTTCTGCAACTGACTTATTGAGATAATGAAATTTAAAATTAAATTCTATTTGTTTCAACTAATAGTTTCCAAAGGAGAAAAAAAATGAGAATTTATTTGTGTATAACAACAAGTTATTTCTGTTGTATATCACAGTTAACGTTGTTTTATTGACTAAATTTAATGTTAACTTATTTTATTGACAAGATTGCCATATTTTAATCATAATATAATTTCTCTTTTGCGGTATGAAAAGTATATCATGGTTTCGAAGCACATAAATTTAGCTTTCTTATATTAACGTTCCGTTTTAAAACAACTCTAGGGGTATTTTGGGACGGACAACGTAATTTTGAACCGTGACCAAATGACGAGTACGACACCTGAGCTGTCCCCTCCTCTCCACATCGCACCTCGCCAGGGGAGAATGTTTGGCCTTGATGTATTAACGTGCATCAGATCACCTTACACGTCAGCTATTCGACGGAATTGGGCCCCGAACCTGAAACCCTACGACTCACGACCTTATCACCAGACCACTGCTGCCCTATTCAGAAAATATATAAAATATGACGTTATTTTACTGTCAATTTTCGAAAACAAAATTAATATTGCCTATATCTTAAATCTCCAGTGTAAATAAAAAGTTAATTAATGCAATTCAGAGAAGCGTTTTTTTCATACGTCGAAAATTACCATTACAATATTACCTAAAAATTTAAGCAAGCATATATTTCGAGAATGTGCGGTGGTGTATAAACCCGAATCTCAGAAAGAAAATTTGAGATGTCAAGCAAAAGTTTAAGGCTCAGATTTTTATTCATGTAATTCACTCAAATTTGTATTAAAATAAAGGTAAAATATTATATTACCAAATTTTTTTAGGTCAGTACAGAAAACAATACATGGTAAAATGCATTAAACATTTCCTTTTAATTGAGGAATTTATAAATTTCTCAATTAGTAGGAAATATTTATTGAGGGAAGAAAATATTTATTAAGCAATATTTTTTTGTAAATATTTAGTTTAATTTAGTTTAGTGCAGTTATATTAACGTCCCGTTGTAAAGCAACACTAGGGCTATTTTGGGGCGGACTTCGTAGTTTTGAATCGTGGGAGGATTTTTTCAAATGATTTCGCTTAGTTGAAACTAAGACACCACTATTCTAATTAAACAAAATCCTTATAAAATTAAACAATAAATTTTTCTTTTAGACTTCCAATTAAATTATTAAAGAGAAATGTGAATGCTATGAATAAATGATAATATTAACCACTTGTCCACCAACTGTCAGATCATGTAAGTAAGCATTGTCTTACTTTCGGTCTCATTATAATTCGGATGCTCCTTTCTGTAATGTTGACCATTCATCATGAATTTCCTTTTCTTTTGTAAATTTCAATTCACTAGTTATAACAGCAAATGCACA